>NC_057833.1:57087500-58337500 GCF_910594005.1 Cervus elaphus | reverse complement strand
ACAGTGGAAACAGTGGCAGACTTTATTTTGGGGGCTCTAAAATCACTGCAGATGGTGACTGCAACCATGAAATCAAAAGATGCTTACTCCTTGGAAGGAAAGTTATGACCAACCTAGACAGCATATTAAAAAGTGGAGACATACTTTGCCAACAAAGGTCCATCTAGTGAAGGCTATGGTTTTTCCAGTAGGCCTGTATGGATGTGAGAGTAGGACTATAAAGAAAGCTGAATGCTGAAGAATTGATGCTTTTGAACTGTGGTGTTGGAGAAGACTCTTGAGAGTCCCTTGGACTGCAAGGAGATTCAACCAGTCCATCCTAAAGGAGATCAATCCTGAGTGTTCATTGGAAGGACTTATGTTGAAGTTGAAACTCCAATATTTTGACCACCTGATGGGAAGAACTGAGTCGTTTGAAAAGACCCTGATGCTGGGAAAGATTGAAGGTGGGAGGAGAATGGGACAACAGAGGATGAGATGGTTGGACGGTATCACCAACTTTATGGACACGAGTTTGGGTAAACTCCGGGAGTTGGTGATGGGCAGGGAAGCCTGGTGTGCTGCAGTCCATGGGGTCACAAAGAGTCGGCCATGACTGAGCAACTGAACTGAATTGAACTAACTTTGACTAGTCACACACTGCTGAGAGACAAGAAAAGAGTCCACTCACTTCAGCAGACATGAGATTATGCTGAGAGCTTCACAAACTACCTGCACTTGATTTTTCTAAGTTGGGTTCTAAGGCCTTCTATTTGGTCATTGTCCATTAACATTCTAATAATAAATTTTTGGTCAAATTAGCTAGCTATTGGCTAGTTATTTCTATTACTAGCGATCAAAGAGCCCTAAATAGTTTTTGGGTTTTTTTAACCTTAAATACTGAGAATAACTACTTACAAAAGCAGAGGGTCAGAAGGACCACAAAGTCTGGAGTGGATCTCTGGTAGTAATATAATAGGTTTGAATATGGAATTATAGCATTTAGATTATCTAAATCAAAAGGATAATCTTAATACCTCAAAATGGTGCTTCCTCCCATTTTTCTAGGTTCGTCTTTACTTTATCTTGTCACAGCTTGATTAATGAGGATGGAGTTGGGCCATCTGTGCCTTCTGACCCTAATAGACCTATAAACAATAAGACAAAGTTACTTAGAGTGATCTTGATTTAATGTACACCTCAGATACTGTCTATACTCAGTAGGCAGGGTTACAAAGAAAACTGCTCTGACTGTGACCAGATGGAATAGATTCCCTTGTCCATAACTCAGCAGCAGTTAGGAAGTGTTTTATTAATTTTTGAAAAGTCTTTACAGAATCTTGAAATCAAAACATTTGTTAACAAGGATATACAAGTTATTTGTCTTAGCTGCTATAAGGAAAACAAACAGAAGGTACAGTTTCTGCCCACAGAAAGCACACGACCTTTTTGAAAAGGTTGCCAAATAAACAGACTTGAAAGTTCTTTGAGAAAGAAGGTATTTTTTTTTTTTTAAGCTGAAGGGCCAGGAAAAGCAGAATTCTATTCACTGTGAATTACTGCTGATTCTTAGCACCCAGCTGATTTCACAGAATTAAGCCAGTCTAGGCTAGGCCTGGACAGTGTCTGCTTTGTCAGGCCCATTGTTCAGCTGATTTAACTCATTAGATGGCCTCTATGAAGGACGACTGCTAAATGATTTTAGTTGTAGGGGTGTGTGTGCGTGTGTGTGTGTGTGTGCATGTATAAGGGAGTATCAAAGAGTGACTTAGTTTTCTGCCTTCCATGACCTTCCTTGACAGTAGAAATGGAAGGAAGAGTGTTATCTCAAAGCAGTGTATTTCATAATGTTTTAAATTCTTGTGAGGAGGAAATTTGTGAAAAATCACTGGTGATGCACAAATAATAAACAAATATTTGAACTGAGGCTCAGAGGATGAGCACCTTATCTACTTGTTCTCTCATTGGGCCCACACATGTCTGAATTCTTTTAGAATTCAGTACATTTTAGAATGTACTGTTTGCTAGAGGTTTAATCTCTGATACTTGCTAGGTCTATTCTCACATGGCTAAATCAGGCCAGATTGATTACATTTTCCTGCTCTTATTTGGTAGAATAAGGAAGCAATAGAAGCAGTTATTTACAGGTTCCCATTTTGAGACGTGGGCTTCCCCTGTGGCTTAGCTGTAAAGACTCCGCCTGCAATGAGGGATACCTGGGTTCGATCCCTGGGTTGGGAAGATCCCCTGAAGAAGGGAAAGGCTACCCCCTCCAGTATTCTGGCCTGGAGAATATATATATATTCTCCATGGACTATATATAGTCCATGGGTTTGCAAAGAGTCAGACACGACTGAACGACTTTCACATCACTATTTTGAGACAGCATGTGAGAGAATTAGAGTTCATTATAACATTTAACCCTTTTCCTCACATTATAATAAAATATAGGAGGCAGAAACTAGTCTCCATTTTTTTTTTCAAGCAGGGAGAAACTGAGGAACTTTCCAAATATAACTCAATGACAGAGTCAGAATAGGAAGTCCAGTTTTCTGACCTCAGGCATCTTATTTCACTAGGGCATGTTGCTTCCCTTTGAGCATAAAATAAAAATAGCCCAACTTAATCAAACTGTTTGCCAAGTTCCATTCTACAGGGAACTTTTATTTTTGTAGCCAAGAGAAACAAACACTTTAAAACGGCAATTTTAATGGCAGTATTGGGACAACCTATACTATAGCTTCACAAATGGAGTACTAAAAGCCCATGGGCATATTTACCTATTAAGAGTTGTGTTAGAGAAGGAGAGCAGTCCACAAAGGTAAATCTTGACCACTTCCACCCAGCTGAGGAAAATCTGTTGTTTAATTCTGAAGCCGAAATATCATATACAATGATTTCCCTCCTCTACTATTTTCTTCAATATTAGAAAATTATAGCTCCTACCAGGCAAGGCCTACATCTTGTCCCTGCCTCTCACAGATAAATGTTTTCTGAATGAATTTATGAATAAATGAATGAACAATCTTTAAGTCAAAAATATTTTATGTATATTTCTATCCAAATAGGAAGCAATGAGTAGACAAATTGAATCCAACAATAATGTAATAATAGTGTTTACTGAGAGGCAAGTACTGTACTAGGAACTCTATGTATATTAGTTTAATCATTGAAACAATTCTATAAACTATGTATTATTGTTAACAGAGTGAAAGTCGCTCAGTCATGTCCGACTCTTTGCAACCCCATGGACTATATAGTCCATGGAATTCTCCAGGCCTGGATACTAGAGTAGGTAGCCTTTCCCTTCTCCAGGGGATCTTCCCAATCCAGGGGTCGAACCCAGGTCTCCCTCATTGCAGGCAGATTCTTTACCAGATGTGCTGCAAGGGAGGCTCAAGAATACTGGAGTGAGTAGCCTATCCCTTCTCCAGAGGATCTTCCTGACCCAGGAATCGAACTGGGGTGTCCTGCATGGCAGGTGGATTCTTTACCAACTGAGCTATCAGAAAAGCCCTCTATCATTGTTAGTGCTCTTTCAAAAAATGAGAGAAGATGAGATCAGTGTGATCAAGTTTGTACTCATTGTCTCACAGCTGTTAAGGTAAGGAAGAGGGATTTGAGTCCAAAGCTAGTGCTTCTGTGATTTATTGATACACAAATAGCCATGAAAACTTCCCATTAGAGTATGAATCTCCCAGAAAAAGCCCCTCTGCACTGACTAATATGTAGATGACCCTTAACCTGACTATCCACACCATGGGACAAGGCAGGTTTCTTTTCTAGAAGGACATTGGCTCAATTTCATTTAGAACATGGAGTGGGAAAACATGGAAAAATCAACAGTTAAGCAGGCTATAGACAAATTACAGCATTTCAGAGAAAAAAATCATAAATGAGAACATTTCTGGTGTCACTTACAGTTTCTGGAGAAAGTTTGGTTCCTATTTTCTTGGATAGACACGAGTCAGGGCAGCAATGTGATAGCCTCACTCAGAGGTGGGTGCATTATAAAGTATAACCTTTTTCTGAACACCTGTTTACCCTAGACTACAGGTAGCCCTCAACTTTCAGTCTAATGTTCCCATGACCTTGGAGTCCTTCTAACCTCTCAAAAATAGGCTAGAGAGCCTTTCCTCAAGGACTTCCTATCACTTAATCACATTGGCTTAATAAGACACTTTGATTTTGCCCACATTTCTTCTTCAGTTTCCATTCTACATAATTATGAGCAAAAATACCCTGATATTCCAGTGAAAAGAAGGATCATCTCCATTTCCCTTCTCTCATCACTAGTAAAGTTGTGTTCTCGGTACCCAAGTTCACTTGCTATGGAGCCTGTCTTCATTCTCCTGAGCTCTGAGGGAAGAAAGGGCACATGATAACAGAATATTTTGTTTTCACAGAACAAGATACTTGGAAAAGAAAAAGAGATCATTTTGATGTTTGGTATAATTTGGCTCTTAGTTAAGGAAAATTTGTTTTGTTTTTGTCTTCTTTGGGTCAATACACAAGAAAACCTATCCTGAAAGTTACCTGTCAACATTATCTGGCCTTAGTAACTCTGATCCAGACCAGAGATCCCAAGAAAATGTCATTGTGTGACATGACATGGTGTGATAAAGGCACCAGGATGAGGAGGTGAAAATGTACGCTGGGACATCTAGGACGGAAGGTAATGTGAGAGCAAAGATGATCCAATAGATCTTGAGACTAGAGCTGCTTTGTAGTATTAAAGTATGATTCTTCTCCTGTGTCCAATCACTTGTAGAGGCTACACTCTGGATGAAAATCTGGACACTCCCCATTCTTACCATCTTGTGTTCAAGGAAGAAAGGAAGTAAGATGGCCCTGCAGCTCCATTGTGACCACTTCCCATGGAGTACCACACACTTTATTATTGATGTAATTCCAGAAATACGTGTGATTCTTTCTGCTGCTTCTAACTTAACAAGTGTGACCCACAAATCTCTAAAGGATTTTGCTCTGCTAAATATTCAGTTCAAGAGAGTGTTTGACAGGGGAGAAAAAAGGCAAATTAGCAGAGGCAGAAAAGAACTGCACAGAAGAAATAAAGCAGTTATGGGAATTTACAAAATAGGAAGGAACTTTTTATATACCAAAGATTTTACTGGATCCTACTGGAAGGAATGAATCTACCATATCTATTATTAACATTTAACCGTTATTTCCATTAACTTATAGTATTGAAAAGAGGATAATCAGCTTGTGACAGTATTATTCCCTTATAATTCCTTTTGTTTTATTTTATTTAAAATATTTTAGGGGTAAGTTATTGGGAGAAAATATCCTGTTTCTTAGTGAGAAGAAACCCCACCCATTTTTACATGGTGTGATGATTCTAGTCCAAATGCAATGAGTTTCTGGAAATGGCAAGTGAGACACTTGTTGCCATGGTGATTGTTAATAGTTCTGACTCAGATATAGTGTTGCTATAGCAACTGCATCTGAAGCCCTTGGGAGGTGGTGCAGTCTTTTTTTTTTAAGAAAGAGGCCAGGAAGAACCATTTTAGTAGCTTCTTGCTGCACTGCAGTGACGAAGCTTTCAAGGCTGTTTCATCCAGATGAAAGATTGCCTTGTTCCTGCACTGATGAAGCAGATATGTTACATTGCAGGATAAATATAGCTTCATATACCTTAGTAGCAAGTACAATATCTGCCTGTTAATGAATTCTAATTTTCTGACTGCAATGTTTCTAATAACATAGATAGTGTCAAGTGAATATCTTGAAAAATCTTTAAATGCCACTGGCAATACAAGAAAGCCAAAGGTCAAAGATCAAATAGTGCAAAATCTTCGAGATGTAGACTGTTTCAGCTGAGACACATCCTTACAAGTGTGGGGCACATGGCTAAGAAAACATTCCAAAGATCCAATTTGGATGGTCTGGGTTTGGTTCTCAGTAGTGCATGTTTATATAACATCTTACACATATCCTGTTCTTAAAATAGTGATTGGCATACAGAAGGCCCTCAACAAATATTGTGAATGAAATAATCAATTTGCAAGGCATGGACAGTAGTGTTACTTTTCCCTAAGACCACTCATATAATTTGTCATCATTCAGGGCCTTTGATACATTCTAGAACTTTAAAAGCAACCCTTCTGTGTAACCTCTTTTCCAGTCAGTAGATGAGAGCAATTCTCTAAAGACTGCACTGCTGAATCAGGATTTGAAAATATTGGGATAGCATCACTGACTGGACCCTAAGACTGCCTTTTCCTAGTGTAATCCACTATCAACTGCCTCTTTTTGTTTGTTTGTTTCCTCCATGGACACTTGAACTATACATTTTCCCTCCTCCACTATAAAGCTCCCTTGAGGGCTCAAACTGTGCTCTGTTATCTGTGCATAGTTCACAATACCTACATGGTGGCTTCAGATAGTACGAGCCCAGTAAAACCAAATTAAATACAATAAAAGGAAATGTTTTCTCCTATTGCAGCTAACCTTTTGATTGGATTCCTTCTTCCTGCCTCTGAAGGTAGCAACTAGTTGATTTGAGAAAAGCATAGGTGTTAATGCAAATAGTTATGCAAAGAGCCGGCACTAATGGGAGCATTGCCTTTTAGGTGAGAAGAGAGGAAGGCCTCTGAATAATTTAAAGAAACATTGAAATTCTCTGTTATCACATACCCTGGAAGCAAACTGCTTGTTCTGCTCATTTGAGATCTAGACCTGGTTCTGTTTATACAGTAAATATTTGTGGTATGAGTGACGACCTTTTTCTGGAATCCATAAGCTTTATACACAAATTGTTGCTTCCACAGATAGTAGGCTGTCTTAGTTTTCTGTCTTCTTGGTGCTCTCTGCACAGCTGGAAACCATAACAGAATGTTGGCTATATGCTCATTAGGCCAGTGTTGAAGACAGTTATTCCCTTAAATAAAAATATTTTTGCAATGAGCTTACCAGGATGGCTCTTTGTAATTTTTTCTTTTCCCATGTTATTAGACTGTACTTTAAATGTTTGAAAGTGCCTGGAACCTGCCATTTCCCATCTTGAGAGTTCATGACTGCTTCTCCCTTTCTAATCTGTTTCTAAATTTTTCAGTGACTTGGTATTAGGCTGCTTTTTTCTTAGTTCAAAACTTTTAAACATGAATAGAGAGTTGACTTGAAATTTGTTTAGTAAGCATTTTTGAAAAATGGGGCTTCTTGTGTAAGAGATCACCTGGATAGTGACTCCTAATTAAAGTTCTGTCATGCCTTTCTATGAATATGCCTATGAAGATGAGAAAAAGGTAGAAACTTGCAGTGGCACTGAGAATGGATGACTGATAATCAACCTATTGTTGGCATCTGAGGGAATGTCCATTCACTTACAAGGTGTCTGGATCTAGACTAAAAGACTCAACCGTTGATTTACCTTTATTATGAATAACTGAAGTACTTAGGAAGAACATCTCTCCTTCCTCACCCTCAGGGTATGCCCCTTGGTTCACAAAAGCTCTGTTTCATATAAAAACTTGGCAACTGCCCCTCCATCACTTTTAGTGTAGCCATAATGCTGTCTTCTGTTTTTTCCCTTTTCTTTGTTCCAGATGAAGACCTTTCTCTCTAATTGTGATTAGAAAATAAAACAATATTAAATTTATCATCTAAACCATTTTTAAGATTACAATTCAGTAGTGTTAAGCATAATCAGTAGTGTTAAGCATATTCATCAGCTTCCCTGGTGGCTCAGACAGTAAAGAATCCACCCACAATGTGGGAGACTGGGGTTCAATATCTGGGTCAGGAAGATCCCCTAGAGAAGGGCACGTCTACCCACACCAGTATTCTTGCCTGGAGAACTCCATGGACAGAGAAGCCTGGTGGGCTACAGTCCATGGAATCACAAAGAGTTGAACATGACTGAATAACTAACACTTTCACTTTCTTCAACCACTTTCATAATATTTGAAGACCTCTCTTTTTATATCCAGCTAGAACCTGTAACACCAGAAAAAAGGGGGAAAATAACTAAGGTGGGAGAAGAGGAGATTGATAGAGCATTACATCATGGGAAGTGTGGAAGTATAGTCTTCACAAGTAAAATATAGTTGAGAAAAGAGACAGAGAGAGTGTTGGCTATAGTATACATGAACCCCAACTGTTCCAAGTGTCAGAAAATGAGGAAGTGGGCCATTTCAGCTCCCTGTTGTAGAAGTCCCTGTTGCAGATATCAATCCAGATGACTTGTATATCAAAGAAGAGGACTCAGCAATACTTAACTATATAGGGACTAGGAACCAAAATGGTGGCATGAAGAAATATTGCAGAACAAGGAGAGTAAAGTTATTGTGGAAATTCAAAAGAAAAAGCATAACTATGAGGAGAATTTTCCAAGATCCAGAAGATGATTTTAGAAAATTGACTTTTTTAAAAGATTAGAATACATAAAATCTAGGAAAGGGAAGCAGGAATCTGAAAGCATCATAAGATAGAATGCAAAGACAAATGGATAACATATAATATTTATCCAACACTGTGCTCAGCTCTGTGGACTGGTATAAATCACCTGAACCTAAGAAGCTGTTGAACATTAACAGATTAAAGAATGCATAGAAATCTAGATGATATGCAATAACCTGTTAATTAAGGGACAAAGTAAATGATATAGATCTTCTGTGCTCTGGGCAGTCAGGAGGAGACAAGATCAATTTTGGTTGGAATTATCAAAGACAACTAAAAAGACTTAGCTCAGTAGGAGAGAAGCCAGAATAGAATTCCAGAAAGAGGCAGTAGCATGAGCAGAAGCTCTTATTGGTTTTGAGCAAATGCCATCCTCTTCAAACTGTCCTCAGATAGTCTTATACTCAGAATTTTTTTTGGTCAAATGTTTAACATTTTAATATCTGAAATATTAAAAAGACACCACTTTCTGGTCCGTATCTTCTTACTCATGCTCCTTTTTAACTTTTTACATAAGGTTTAACTAACCTATCCATCTCTAGCTTATGAATTTCTTCTCTCAGACAAAACTGTAAAACATCAAATATCTAACATACTAATTTTTTTAACTTCAGTCAGATCCAGAATTTTTCAGGCATTCTCTTCTCACAGTAATGTTGTGTCATAGTCAGGCTGATAATAATCATCCCATTTACAGGCAATAATAATAAAAAGTTAAAGAAGTTTCCTTCTATAAAGCAGGAAAATAGTTAGTAGTTAAATCCAGATTTTTGATTCCTCATCTTATGTTGTCAAAGAGACAAGGAGGAGCAAGAATAAGGGAAGAGAAAGATGTTGAAAATGAGCAAGTAAAGATGTTTTTCTTAATTATTTTAAAAGATAGGAGTAGATCTGTGGGTGTTTGAAGAAAGAACTTGACTTTCCTCTCCAACCACAGGCATATATACCCCAATTATTTACTTAGCTGTGAAACTAAGGATGTTAGGATTAGAGTGTCATTTTTGAGGAAGAAAGGTTAAGGTACATAAGATATGGGCCTAGTGAGAAGGGGAAGTCCATCTGGATAGGAACTGGGACCATCAGGTTCAGCTCTTCACCAGGTTCTGGAAGAGCAGAAGTATAAAATGTAAAAAATCACTTGATTTAGTAAGTGAATACAATTAAGTAGAAGTGACAAAGAAGCAAAGAACAAGGAGTGAAAAACCGAAGAAAGGAGAAAAGCTAAGAGGAATGATGCTCCAGGGAAAAGCCTAGTGTCTGTAGGGGATATTTCAGATAAGAGAATATCACATACCCAGAATTGTGATGCAAGTTTGGTGACAGCTATTTGACAACTGACAGTTAAGAAATCATACTTACTTTCAATGCAAGATAGTATACCTCTCTCTGCTTCTTTCCACAGTGGTTCTGACCATGGATACGAGGGAACAGTGTCCATAGTCATGCCTTATTGACAGCAGAGAGCTGTTGTGGGGAAGCAGGATTCTGGAATGACTAGAGGGATAACTGGTGATATGACTTTTTCACATGACAATAAAGTAGCTTAGGGTAGTCAAACTGGTTTAACAGTCTGATGTAACTTTTGCTAATTTGTATCTTCTTTATCCTCCATGTACTCTTATGCACTTGATTTTTGTTTAACAATGTTAATTCCAGTGTGTCCCTTCTTCCCTGTTTAAAAGGTTTATGAGAAATCATATGCAGGGATATAACGGCCAGAGGTCCTATAAGGGAGAACAAGCATGGTAACACTTTTCTTCACTACCCTTAAAACTTACAGAGCTGCACTTTGGCATATTTTCAAGAGAATAGTTAAAAATTAGCATGCATTTTAATTTTGTTTTGTTTCGCCCAGAGAATTAATTACCATTCAGGCTGCAGTCAGTCACATTCCCCACAGTATTTTAAACCTGGAGAAAACCAGGCTGCTGGAAGAGTCTGACTTTTCAGGCTTATCTCATACTCCACCTTGCCTGACCTGTTTGCTGCCAGAAATATAATTCTGAACCCTAGAAGCACTTGGTAACCCTCTCATTATTTTAATGTGTTTTGGATATACATCATAAAATATTTGATTTTCCTCCTTTCTTTTCCATTGAATTAACATTAATTGGCAGTCATTGTTTAGTTGTTGGTTCCTTGTCTGCCCTGCCCTGAATTCTTTCCAGTTTCTAGAACCTCAGCAGAGAAAGTCATTTACCTAACCCATGGATATGCCCATCTTCTTGAGAATTACTGCCACTGCCTTGGAATTATATTAGTTTTCTAGGGCTGTGATAACAAAGTACCACAAACTGGGTAGTTTAAACAGCAGAAATTAATTGTCTCCTAGTTCTGAAGGCTAAGTTAGTCCAAGGTCAATGTGTCAGCGCAGTTGGTTCCTTCTGAGGCTCTGAGGAAGAATCTGCTTCGTACCTCTCTCCTAGCTTCTGGTGGCTTGCAGGCTGTCTTGGTTTGCTTTGGTAGAAGCATCACCCCAATCTCTTTCTTCATCTTCACATGGTGTTCTCTTGGTAGGCATATCTATTTACAAATTTCCCCTTTTTAAAAAAAGAGCAATCAGACTGGATTAGAGTCTAGCTTAGTGGCTTCATTTCAACTTGATTGTTTGTAAAAACCCTAACTCCAAATAAGGTCACGTTGTGAAGCCCTAGAGATTAGGCTTTCAAATCTTAATTTGGGGGGCACAAAATTCTATCTGTAACAGGAGTATAGACTTTCTATATCAGAAAATACCAGAAGACAAACATGCTTAAAGAGTTACTTTGGAATGCATTCCTCCTTGGTTTGGCTAATTTATCTGGCCTTTATCTTTCTCTATTTCTCTTCTTTAATCCTTTCTTGCCCAGGACTCTCCCTTAGAAATCTATTTTCTTTCAATCTTAGTTATCTCTTTTAAAATATTTTTTTCTTTCTTTTTTTTTTTTTAAATATTTATTTTCACTGCAGATACCTGCTTCTGCTCCCTTTATTCAAAAGAAAAGTTAATATCTCTCTGAACCAGTGATTATCAACCAGGGAGGTAAAATACCCTGTGTTGAATAAATCCCCAGGTTGTGAAATGTGAAATGTGTTCAGATAATTTATTCCTTATAGCTGTGTAAACATCCAATTCTGGAAATGACTTGCCTTTTTAAAATATATGTTTCAGAATAAACCCTTAATAGTCTCCCATTTATTGATATTCTGATATGTTCTCTTGAAGAAGGAAGTAAGAGAAGTTATAGTCAACTTGCAGGAATTTGTATATAATGAATAGACCACTTTATTTATGTCCATGGGAGTGTGTCATACATGTGACTCTCATCCATCATGTGTGTCAAGGAAGAAAAAAGGATGAGACCCCAAAAGTTCTTTGATACAAGGTACCTCCCTTGGGGAAGTAGAGAATAATTTGTTTTTAGTCTATCGATCTCCTATTTAAGTCTAAATCATATATTTTGTATAAATTCTCAGATAAGACAGAGCTAATTTTGCTATAAGTGGCAAAATTTAATTGACTGGCTTTATACTTTGATATTCAGTAAACCTTTGTGTGTTAATAAGTTTAAATCTTCTCATCAAATTATAAATATTAGTGATCAGATTCTCAGATGAACATCATCAACACTGGGCAGGAAATTGTGAAATCTTATTTTCATGGTGCAGATACTAACAATGTACTGTCATTTTGACATACAATTTCTTTACTTGTGAATTATGGTGTTTACATCATTAGCTGCCAATAATTATTTTTATAAGTTTTAAAGGATAATTTCTTCAAATGTAAAATTATAAATCTCATGCTAACATAATATGAACAAATGTCAAAGACTTTTATTTAACTTATTAATGAGGAAGCCAGTAAGATGCAACAATTAGTTCCCCCCAAATTTAAACACACATACATATAAGTAACAAGAAACAAATTTAGTAATGAATGCTAACTTGTCAGTATCCACAAGGCAATATTTCAGGCAAAAAACAAATCATTTGCCTTCCTATGGGCAAGAATCCTTTTCCATGACTGTATTTTATAACTTACAGAGCTGTGAAATACTTCAAAGGCAATGAAAGGTACAGGCTTCTTCAAATAAAATAACCTGGAAGGAGGTACTTGACAGGATATTCAGTAATCTATTTTTGTTCATTTTAAAATCTTTAAAAATTTTTCTGAGATAAATATTGGAGTCCTTTGTTTCAAATGAAATGTTCTATGGAATCAATCTCTAGTCATAGCTCATATGAAGAGGATAACTCTGTATGTGCTCTACACTCCAGTGCCATTTTGGCTAGTCTTTCCTGTCCTATCCTGTCCTTTAGCTTCCCAAATCTTCACCTGAGCTTCCTTTTCAGGTCTACTATATCCTTCTACTTTTCTGTATATTCTTGTTGACTTTACAGTAGTCTCACTCGATCCTGATCCAGGGCACAACATATGTGGGATTCTTAGTGGCAATGGTAATTTCATTTCTTAGGACCCAGGGTCATTGTTAGTAATTCCCTTCAAATGATCCATTGTCTTATTGTCCCAGCTCCTTATAGTGAAACTCAGATCCTCAATTAATTTTCTGATTCATGCTACTTGTTCTTGAAAGTACCCTTCATTTCACTGACCTATAATCAACTGTCTATTCAGCTGATCTCCTAGACTTGAGCTTTTTGCCAAGGTGCCTTTCCATTTCCTTTTCCTTGACTCACCCAAGAATAACTCTGTACGTGCTCTACACTCCTGTGCCATTTTGGCTAGTCTTTCCTGTCCTATCCTGTCCTTTAGCTTCCCGAATCTTCACCTGAGCTTCCTTCTATATAATCCCAGAATTGTAACAGACCAATATATTAAACTTCACTGTTATCTAGTAAAATGCCAAAAGTTGTTTTTCTTGCCCTAAAGCTATCATTCGCCCCCACTTCAAAATCCAACACAGTGATACAGAGTATTTTCATAAGAGATCAGTATTTATTAAAACAGCATCAAAAAAATCACTAGTTTAAATCTGTTAGGTCCACTGAAAAATTTTTGTTCTTCCTTCCCTCCTCACCTAGTCTCTTGACTAGGGTAGAAGCATAGACCAATGAGAAAACTTGATAAGATAGGTAATTTTGCTAAGTAAAGGACTTAGCAGTCCTTTATTATTACCCACTCCAGTATTCTTGGGCTTCCCTTGTGGCTCAACTGGTGAAGAATCTGCCTGCAATATATATGCCAATCCCAGTCTGTCAGTAAGAACTGGGAGTAAGGACTTTCTCAGCTGGTAAAGGACTCTCTCAGCTGGTAAACAATCTGCATGAAATATGGGAGACCTGGGTTCAATCCCTGGGTTGGGAAGATTCAGCTGGAGAATGGAAAGGCTACCCACTCCAGTATTCTGGCCTGGAGATTTCCATGGACTGTATAGTCTATGGGGTTGCAAAGCGTCAGACACAAATGAGCGACTTTCACTTTCAAGGACTCTATACTAAATATGTTAAATGCTTTAAAAATCTTATTCTTCACAATATTCTCTAAAGGGAATACTATTACTATCCTCATTTTATTGATGAGAAAAGGCTGAGTAAGTTGCCAGTGTCACCCAAATGATAACTTTTATAACCAGGACTCAAATTCAAGTCTTTCTGACTTCAGAGCTCACTAAACTCGACATCCTCCCAGGATAACACACTAATATCACAATCTATTACTAAATGAGTGGCAACCTTGACTGATTTGCATTTCAAAACATTTACATTCATTTGTGGTAGAAAAGTTCAGAGACAAATCGTTAATCAGAGGGAAATCTCAGAAAAAAGAAAAGCATCAAAAATAGTGGCAAGGGCACAGGTCAAAAGATAAGGAGGCCCAGATTCTAGTCCGAGATCTTGTGGCAGAAGCTCTCAGGTTTTCTGTTTTCTCATTTGTAAAGTCAGACTTTAAAAAAATTTATTAGAGTATAATTGCTTTACAATGTTATTTTCTGCTGTATAGCAAAGTGAACCAGCCATATATCCCCTGTTTTTTGCAAAGCAGAAATAGAGAACAAATGTATCGAGACCAAGGGAGCAAAGCAGGCAGGTAGAATGAACTGGGAGATTGGGATTGACACATATATTGCAGGTGGATTCTTTACCAACTGATCCATAAGGGAAATCCAAGAATACTGGAGTGGGTAGACTATCCCTTCTCCAGCAGATCTTCCTTACCCAGGAATCATACCCAGGGTGTCCTGCATTGCAGGCAGATTCATTTCAGGCAGATAGCAACTGAGCTATCAGGGAAGCCTACATATATACACTACTATGCATAAAATAGATAAGTAATGGGAACCTACTGTATAGCACAGGAACTCTACTCAATGCTCTGTGATGACCTAAATGGGCAGGAAATCTAAAATGAGACTTTTGTACTAAATAGTCCCTAAGGTTTCTTCCAAAATGGAACTATTTACTTCCTGAGGGGGCTGAAAAAATCCACAGACAGTATAATCAGTCTCTGAAGTTGAAAGAGAGCTATGACAGCACTGTACCTGGGTTGGGCTTGTGTATAGTGAGATTAATTATGCAAGTCAGTCTGGCTCACCTGTTGGTCTTCTCTTTTGCTCTGTATCAGGACAACTGCTGAGTGAGTCAATGAGAACCAGGCAAGTGTGAAAGCAGTGTGTCTTCCTAGGAGTGCTGTCATCAAAGTGGCAGGTCAGATCACCGCCTGGAAGGTAGCTGTGCATTCTACCTTAAAGTCAGTCTCTCAGCATGGAAGAGCCATTCCAACTTGAAGACACTGGCATGGACTCATGTGAAAAAAGGGAGAAGTGTCCGTAGCGAATGATGTATTGTAAGTGAAAGCTTATAACTACAAGATGAAAATCTGGAAAACATGCTGTACAGTTTCCATGGAACACAGCTTGAGGGAGGAAGGCCTGGATGAGTATTGTTGAGCAACAGCAGCAGCAGATAGATCACTGGTATGCGGTAATCACAAGTGAGGGTGTCAGAACATCTGTTATTGTGTCTGCCTGGCTACACTTTCTGTTGGAAACTGCTCCTCTACCACATCAAGCAAATCTGATGTGGCCATATTTCCTGCCACCCAAGGGTGGGCAAATAACTCAAGGTGGCCAATCAGAGTATCTTGTTTCCCAGAGCTCAGATACTGATTGACCAGAAAAGGGTATGAGGCCTAAGTAGGGCCAATTAGTGTCTTTTGGGAAGAATTTCCATTGTTATGGGAGGAGAGGAATTTGTTTTGAGTTAATGCTCTATAAAGATCATTGTAAGATGGAAGCAAACAGTGGGCCCCACCACTTGGAAAGAATAAGCCAACATGAAGGAAAGAAAGATAAGGGACATTGCCTAAATACCCAATGTCAAACATGCCTGAAACCAGAAAACACTTAGTATCTTAACTATATGAGCCTCTAAATTCTGCACCCCCCCCCCCTTTTTGGACAGGTTTATTGGGGCACAACTTACATGCAGTAAAATTCACCCTGTTTAAATGAGTAGTTCCATGAATTTTGATCAATGTGTAAAAATTATATAATCACTACCACAATCAAAATATAGATGATTGCTGTCACCCCAGAAAGTTTCATCATACCCCTGGGCAGTCTCCTACTTTTACCCTGCCCCTGGCAAACACTGATGTGTTTTTCTACCCCTATAATTTTGTCTTTTCCATGCATGCTTAGTCACCTCAGTTGTGTCTGACTCTTTGCGATTCTGTGGGCTGCAGGCCCCAGGCTCCTCTGTCTGTGGGATTCGCCTGGTAAGAATACTGGAGTGGGTTGCCATGCCCTCCTCCAGGGGGTCTTCCCAACCCAGGGATTGAACCTGGGTCTCCTGCTTTGCAGGTGGATTCTTTACTGACTGAGCCACCAGGGAAGCCCATAGTATTGCATTGTATAGATATACCACAGTTTTGTTCATTCATGGGTTCACAAGTATATAGACTCTTTCACTTTTGGTGAATATGAAGAAAGCCACAATAAATAATTGTTATACAGGGTTTTGTATGGACACGTTTTCATTTCTCTGGGTAAATATACCCAAACATAGGATTGGCTGAGTACTATGGTAAATATATTTCTGATACTATAAGAATTTTCTCAACTATTTCCAAGTGGCTGTACTGTTTCACGTTTCAACCAGCAATGAAAATTTCTATTGTTCTTTTCTTAACAGCATTTCATGTTTTTTTTTTCCTCTTTTAATTTGAGCAATTCTAATAGGTATCTCTTGTAATTTTAATGAAAAATGATGCTAAGCGTCTTTTTAAAATATTTTTCCAGTATTTATTATGAATAAATTGGACCTCCTGGAATTTTTCTACAGAATCATAATTAAATAACCCTAGTGGTGCTACCCAGGCTATGTGAGGAACAGCTTGCTTTCAAATCAAAATCAAGCATCTTTTCATATGCTGATTTTTCATTCATATCTTTAGTGAAGTATCTGATCAAATCTTTTGCCCACTTTTAATTGTGTTTATTTTCTTGTTATTATATGATTAGAATATAGATTCTGGATACAAGTCCTTCATCAAATTTAGTTTTGCAAATATTTATTCCCAGTCTGTGATTTGTCTTTTCATTTTCTTTGCAGTGTTTTTCAAAAAACAAAAATTTTTACTTTTGAAGAATTTCAATTTGCCAATTGTTTTATTTTATGGGTTATGTTTTTAGTGTCCTATGTAAAGAAAAAATTTACTAAACCCAAGGCCATGACATTTTTTTCCTAAATTTTTTTCCCCAGACACTTTCTACTTTTAGATTTTTCCATATAGAATTATGATCAATTTGGGTTTAATTCTTGCATATAGTGTTCCTCCCTTTTAAAGCTGACTTAATTTGAGTTTTTGCCTCTGATGTCTAGACTCTTGACTACTATAAATGGAGGTGTTCACAAATGTTGAATGAGAGGTATTTTTTTTTTTTTTTTTTAATTTTTTATTTATTTACTTTTGGCTGTGCTGGGTCTTCGTTGCTGCCTGGGCTTTTCTCTAGTTGCAGCGAGCGAAGGTTGCTCTCTAGTTCGGTGCACGGGCTTGCCATTGCAGGGGCTTCTCTTGTTGGGGAGCACGCGCTCTAGCGCACACAGGCTTCAGTAGTTACAGCTTCCAGGCTCTAGAACACAGGCTCAGTACTTGTGACCCACAGGCTTAGTTGCTCCGAGGCATGTGGGATCTTCCCGGATCAGGAATTGAACCCATAGCTCCTGCCTTAGCAGGCAGATTCTTTACCACTGAGCCACCAGAGAAGCCCGAATGAGAGGTATTTTAAGGAATTATTTAGTGGAAGAATAAAGGTATGAGAATAGCAATGAATTTTATAGAAATAAAGAGACCTGGGCTCTAGGTATTAAAATATACAATAAACCACAAGAATTAAACCAGTATGGTGCTGGTATAGGAAACAGTGTGCAAAAGAGACAACCTAGACAGGCCAGCATATATGATTTTATCAGTATAAAATTTTTTCCCAATAAATAGTGCAGGTAAAATTAGTTTTAAAAATGTAAGTTGTATTTTTACACTCATCATTTAAAAGTAGATATTTAATTTCTAAATACATGAGGTTTTAAAAGTATCTTTGGTATTAATTTCTCATTTTGATATTAATTTCTACTTTAAATGCTTTTTTCTCTGCAATCACCACCTGTGTTTTCTTAGTCTTCTAATTTTACTGAGGCTTTCAATGGCTAAGTCAAAGATCTCTCTTGATAAATGTCACATTGCTCTTGAAAGTATGTGGGTTATTTTCAAATATCTTTTGATATTGATTTCTAACATAATTCCATAATGATAAGAGAACAGACTCTGTATGATTTCAATACCTTTAGCCCATGAAAATTTTGCATTTGTTTTATGCCCCTGGATATGTTCCAGTGTCTCCTGGTTTATAGTCTATGGGAACTTGAATTTCTATCCTACCATTGTGTGAAAATTGTATAAATCTTAATTATGTTGAATTGGTTTATGTTGCTTTTCAGGTCTACTATATCCTTCTACTTTTCTGTATATTTATTATATTGAATTTTGAAAGATTGATATTGAAACTCCAACTAAAAATCTTAATTTATCTACTTAAAAAAACTAATATATAATGGAATTATGTGTAACGTTGTTCTGAATTTTCCAAGTCTCCTGGTAAATGTGTTATCATACTTTCATAATTTAAAAAATAAAAAAGAGAAAAAATGAATTATATTCTTAAATAACATAAAAATTCCAGGTGATTAGAATGAAATATGAAAGATTAAAACACCTAGAGGAAAAACTTCTGAAATGACAATTCAGAGTTGACATCTTGGTTTTTTCAAAAATCTATATCTCATTTCATTATACCCAGTCACACAAGAATCTAGATTATATCGATCTATGTTGAAAGTGTAAGCGCTCTCTTTTGATGCATAATTTTATTAATTTTTGTCTATTACTGTCAAAAGCATGGGTATTCAGGCAAGATTTGTGAAAATATTTTCCCCACCAAATTAGATATCACTTCTAATATATTCCAGAGGGAATGTTTTATAGTTAACTCTGTGGGTGTGGGGTCTGGGGGACAAAGTCGAGGGCCTGAATTGACTGCAGTGTTTCCGTGAGGTGAAGTCACGTTTTTCTTCTCTTCATAGATGCTTCAGCCTGGGGGATTAGTGTTTACCTTGATTTACTGTCTCATCAGAAGCATGACATCTGCAGCAGTCTGGCTGCAGCAGAATTAAATGAAGCATGGCTGTTTTTTCAAGAGAGACAGGGGAGGGGCAGGAGATGAAGAGAGAACAAAAAAATTTATTGAACTACAGAGTGAGAAGGAAGGATTTAACCCCCTTTCACCACAGGCACAATGTAGGGGCAGAGAAGAGGTTTGTATTCAAGAAATCTAGGAGTTAAACTCAAGTTCTTGCCTTGAGAATCCCAGGGATGGGGTCGCACAGATCGGACACGACTGAAGTGACTTAGCAATAGCAGTAACAAGGAGGCTTTAGACTTTCAGGGAAGCTGCTCCGGGAGTTCAGGGAGGGGCTTAGCTGCTCTTGGACCACTCCTACCCTCACACCGCACCATTCTATCTTTAAGGGAGAAAAAAAGGGAGATTATTTTGTGTTTGGAAATTGACTTCAGAGCCCTGTGAGGACAAATTTTGCCAGAGAAGCATATTACTTCTCCCAGAAGCAAGCAAGTGAGTATAAGAAATGCTAAACTAGGGCAAAGTGAAGGTCAATCCACCCAGAATTCTGCCTCTGGTAGAGGATCAGGGAAGGGCTGTAGGAACTGAGCATTATCGGGTTCTTTTTGCACTCCCAACACCAAATCTTCTGAGTTCCTCCACTGAATCATTAAGGATCCGGTGCTCATGAAATTATTTAAGTGTTTCTTATAACTCTTGTATTTTTACTATTTAATGAGATAATGAGTTCTTAAATTCACTCAATGTTGTGTAAAGTGGTACTTCTAATTTGTCCTAAAGTTAACCACTTTGAGTTTTAGTGAGTGAATCTACATTCATACATAGCAGAGTGTTAGGATTCTCACATTCATTCTCTCCATCTTTTTCATGACTTCATAGGCCTCTATTCAGTTCAGTTCAGTTCAGTTGCTCAGGTGTGTCCAACTCTTTGTGATTCCGTAGACTGCAGCACGCCAGGCCTCCCTGTCCATCTCCAACTCTTGGAGTTTACTCAAACTCATGTCCACTGAGTTGGTGATGCCATCCAATCATCTCATCCTCTGTCATCCCTTTCTCCTCCGACCTTCAGTCTTTCCCAGCTTCAGGGTCTTTTCAAATGAGTCAGTTCATCACATCAGGTGGCCAAAGTGTTGGAGTTTCAGCTTCAACATCAGTCCTTCCAATGAATATTCAGGACTGATTTCCTTTAGGATGGACTGGTTGGATCTCCTTGAGGCCCAAAGGACTCTCAAGATCTCCAACACCACAGTTCAAAAGCATCAATTCTTCGGTGCTCAGCTTTCTTTTAGTCCAACTCTCACATCCATGACTTCTTGGAAAACCATAGCTTTGACTAGACAGATGGACCTTTGTTGGCAATGTAATGTCTCTGCTTTTTAATTTGCTGTCTAGGTTGGCTGTAACTTTTCTTCCAAGGAGCAAGTGTCTGTTAATTTCATTGCTGCAGTCACCATTTTCAGTGATTTTGGAGCCCCCCAAAATAAGTCTGTCTCTGTTTCCATTGTTTCCCCATCTATTTGCCATGATGTGATGGGACCATATGCCATGATCTTCATTTTCTGAATGTTGAGTTTTAAGGCAATTTTTTCACTCTTCTCTTTCACTTTCATCAAGAGGCTCTTTAGTTCTTCTTCACTTTCTGCCATAAGGCTGGTATCATCTGCATATCTGAGGTTATTGATATTTCTCCCTGAAATCTTGATTCCAACATGTGCTTCATCCAGCCCAGTATTTTGCATGATATAATCTTCATTTAAGTTAAATAAGCAGGTGACAATATACAGTCTTGATGTGCTCCTTTTCCAATTTGGAAACTGTCCATTGTTCCATGTCCAGTTCTAACTGTTGCTTCTTGACCTGCATACAGATTTTTCAGGAGGCAAGCAAGGTGGTCCGGTATTCCCATCTCTTGAAGAATTTTCCACAGTTTGTTGAGATCCACACAGTCAAAGGCTTTGGCATAGTCAATGAAGGAGAAGTGGATGTTTTTCTGGCACTCTTTTGCTTTTTTGATGATCCAGTGGATGCTGGCAATTTGATCTCTGGTTCCTCTGCCTTTTCTAAATACAGCTTGAACATCTGGAAGTTCACTGTTCATGTACTGTTGAAGCCTGGCTTGGAGATTTATGAACGTTACTTTGCTAGTGTGTGAAATGAGTGCAGTTGTGTGGTAGGCATTGCCTTTCTTCAGGATTGGAATGAAAACTGACCTTTTCCTGTACTGCGGCCACCGCTGACTTTTCCAAATTTGCTGGCATATTGAGCGCAGCACTTCCACAGCATCATAGTTTAGGATTGGAAATAGCTCAACTGAAATTCCATCACCTCCACTAGCTTTGTATGTAGTGAGGCTTCCTAAGGCTCACTTGACGTCTCATTCCAGGATGTCTGGCTCTAGGTGAGTGATCATACCATCATGATTGTTTGGTCATGAAGATCTTTTTTTGTATAGTCCTTCTGTGTATTTTCCTACCTCTTCTTAATATCTTCTGCTTCTGTTGGGTCCATACCATTTCTGTCCTTTTTTGTGCCCATCTTTGCATGAAATGTTCTCTTGGTATCTCTAATTTTCTTGACGAGATCTCTAGTCTTTCCTGTTCTATTGTTTTCCTCTATTTCTTTGCATTGATCCCTGAGGAAGGCTTTCTTATCTCTTCTTGCTATTCTTTGGAATTCTGCATTCAAATGGATATACCTTTCCTTTTCCCCTTTGCTTTTTGCTTCTCTTCTTTTCACAGCTATTTGTAAGGCCTCTTCAGACAACCATTTTGCCTCTTTGCATTTCTTTTTCTTGGGGATGGTCTTGATCCCTGCCTCTTGTACAATCCCTGCCTCTGTCCATAGTTCTTCAGGCATTCTGTCTATCAGTTCTAATCCCTTAAATCTATTTTTCACTTCCACTGTACGATCATAAGGGATTTGATTTAGGTCATACCTGAATGGTCTAATGGTTTTCCCTACTTTCTTCAATTTAAGGAGTCATGATGTGAGCCACAGTCAGCTCCCAGTCTTGTTTTTGCTGACTCTATAGAGCGTCTCCATCTTTGCCTGCAGAGAATATAATCAATCTGATTTTGGTATTGACCATCTGGTGATGTCCATGTGTAGAGTCTTCTCTTGTGTTGTTGGAAGAGGGTGTTTGCTATGACCAGTGCATTCTCTTGGCAAAGCTCAATTAGCCTTTTCCCTGCTTCATTCTGTACTACAAGCCCAAATTTGCCTGTTACTCCAGGTATTTCTTAACTCCCTACTTTTGCATTCCGGTGCCCTATAATGAAAAGGACATCTTTTGGGGGTGTCAGTTCTAGAAGGTCTTGTAGGTCTTTATAGAACCATTCAACTTTAGCTTCTTTAGCATTAGTGGTTGGGGCATAGATTTGGATTACTGTGATATTGAATGATTTGCCTTGGAAATGAACAGAGATCATTCTGTCATTTTTGAGGTTGCATCCAGTCACTGCATTTCAAACTCTTATTGACTATGATGGCTACTCCATTTCTTCTAAGGGATTCTTGCACACAGTAGTAGATATAATGGTCATCTGAGTTAAATTCACCCATTCCCATCCATTTTAGTTCGCTGATTCCAAAAATGTTGATGTTCACTGTTGCCATCTCCTGTTTGACCACTTCCAGTTTGCCTTGATTCATGGACCTAATATTCCAGCTTCCTATGTAATATTGCTCTTTACAGCATCAGACTTTACTTCCATGACCAGTCACATCTGCAACTGGGTATTGTTTTTGCTTTGGCTCCATCTCTTCATTCTTTCTGGAGTTATTTCTCCACTGATCTCCAGTAGCATATTGGGCACCTACCAACCTGGGGAGTTCATCTTTCAGAGTCCTATCTTTTGCCTTTTCATACTGTTCATGGGTTTCTCAAGGCAAGAATACTGAAGTGGTTTGCCATTCCCTTCTCTAGTGGACCACGTTTTGTCAGAACTCTCCACCATGACCCATCTGTCTTGGTGTTACAAGGCATGGCTCCTAGTTTTATTGAGTTAGACAAGGCTGTGGTCCATGTGATCAGCTTTGTTAGTTTTCTGTGACTGTGGTTTTCAGTCTGTCTGCCCTCTGATGGAGAAAGATAAGAGGCTTATGGAAGATTCCTGATGGGAGATACTGACTGAGGGGGAAACTGGGTCTTGTTCTGATGGGCGGGGCCATGCACAGTAAATCTTTAATCCAATTTTCTGTTGATGGGTGGGGCTGTGTTCCCTCCCTGTTATTTACCTGGGGTCAAACAATGGTGACCCTAGGTAAATATGGGCTTCCCTGGTGGCTCAACTGGCATAAGAATCTGCCTGCAATGTGGAAGACCTGGATTCAATCCCTGGGTTGGGAAGATCCCCTGGAGAAGGCTACCCAATCCAGTATACTGGCCTGGAGAATTCCATGGACTGTATAGTCCATGGGGTCACAAAAAGCTGGACACGACTGAGCGACTTTAACTTCACTTCACTTTAAACTATGTGGAGGTAATGAAGACAGTAGCAATCTTCTTTGAAAGGTCCCATGCTGGCACTGCTACACTCAGTGTCCCCAACCCTGCACCAGGCCACCGCTGACCCATGCCTCTGCTGTAGACTCCTGGACACTCCTGGGCAAGTCTGGGGTCAGTCTATTGTGGGGTCACTGGTCCTTTCTCTTGAGTCCTGGTGCACACAAGGTTCTATTTGTGCCCTCCAAGAGTCTATTTCCCCAGTCATGTGTAAATTCTGGCAGCTTTATGATGGAGTTACTGGCGACTTCCTCCAAGAGGGCTTATGCCATACCCAAGTCTGCTGCACCCTGAGCTCCCGCCCCTGCAGCATTCCACTGCTGACCCGTACCTCCACAGGAGACACTCAAACACAGTTCTGTCTCAGTCTCTGTGGGGTCTTTGGGTCCTGGTGCACACAAGGTTTGTTTGAGCCCTGTGAGCATCTCTGGTAGGTATGGGGTTTGATTCTAAATGCAATTTCGCCCCTCCTACTGTCTTTCTGGGGCTTCTCCTTTGCCCTTGGATGCGGGGTATCTCCTCACAGTCGCTCCAGCACTGTGTGGCCACAGCTCCAGCGCCTACTGTCTTGCTGAGGAGATGCGGTCTTTCTCAAGTTTCCCAAGCATGCCATCGAAAGGGCTTGTATATGGTGTATCACTTGATTCAGTAGTGAAGAAGAGGGACTTTGGAGCTCCCTGAATCCAGAAGCTGGGTGATCTAGGGAAGTTCATTTCTCTCTCTGAGCCTCAGGATCATCAACTCCACAGGAGACACTCAAACATATTTCTGCCTCTCTGTGTGGGTCTCTGGGTCCAGGTGCACACAAGATTTGTTTGAGCCCTCTGAGTGTCTCTGGCAGGTATGGGGTTGATTCTAAACGTGATTTCGCCCCTCCTACTGTCTTGCTGGGGCTTCTCTTTTGCCCTTGTACGTGGGGTATCCCCTCAAAGTCATTCCAGTGCCACGCAGCTGCTGCTCCTGTTGGGCTTCTAATAGGTCTTTCCTATTGTGGTCACTTCCCTCCCCTTCCAACTCCTTCCTTCTTCTCTCCCTCTCTTTCTCTCTCTCTCTTTTTTTTTTTTTCTCCTTGCCTTTCTGCCATATTCTCTGTCTCTGCCTCTCTCTTTCTCTTAGTAATGAATGCTAAGTAGAATTATTCACTGTAGGCCTTTGAGCCATGCTCTTTCTTCCATCATGTTGCACTTCTATTTAAGTCAATGCTTAGTTCTATAAGAGGCAGTGAACTTGCAGATAGAATGTGGGCTAAAGAGTCAGACAGAAGTAGGTTCAAATCCTTCCCATATTATTTACTACTTTCATGACATTGAGTTTTTTTTAAGCTTTGTTTTTTTTGTGTGTGTGTGTTTTTATTTGAGAATAAATATGCATATCCTGGTGAGTCATTTTGAAGATTAAGTGATTTGAAAAATTTTAAATGGTTTGAAAAATATATAGTTCAATATTATTATGATAAAACTTATTTAATTTATTAAATGAATACAAGTCTCAAGACAGGGTCTGACTTGTTATCAAATCTTCCCTGTACTTTGGAAAACAAAGTTTCCCAGGTAAATAGTGAAAACTTCCTCCTTTGCCTAACTGGCAAGAACATGGCAGTCATTGACCAGTAAGTAGAGAAATAGTTCATCAGTTCCCCATTACACCTGGTAGTATCAGTCTGGAAGGAACAAAATGAGGGAATTTTTATCATAGTAAACCTAGAAGCTTATCATGTATGAGCTAATGCTTGCCACTATACTCTACAACCACTTGGAAACTGCCCCTAGTACAAACATTCTCACAAAATATTTAAAAGCCTTGGACAACCCAGTGGGGAGTTCTTGGGCAAGAACTGTCCATGAGCATTTCACCTTTTGGACTGAAATTGCTGGTACTTTGTAGTCCCACCTCACTAAATCACTGAATGTGGGCTTCCCTAGTAAAAGCATGACCTTAGGAGAGGTATTTCTCAGTAGCTGAGGTAAACCCTGAAGGACCCTGAAGACAGATGCTGTCTGCTAACTGCATTCCTACATATGGGTAGCAAGTTCTTCCCTGAAGGAGGGTTTGGACATCATATATGGTCTTGTCTGTCACAATAAGATATTATCTTCAAAATATATTCCAGTGCTTTTTATGTCTTTATTACTGCTTCTTTAGTAAAAATCTCTGTCTTTATTCCTACTTCTTTAATGAAATAACAAGTAATATTGCATCTTGCATTATTGATATGTAGTAAAACACTCCAATATTTAGTGACTAAAAGTAACAACGACTTAGTATTTCTCAAAATTTTTTGTGTTGTCTGGGACCAACTGTATAGTTCTGCAGTCTTGGCTGAAGTGACTCATGCACCTCCAGTCATTTTCCTTCTCTGTCATGGATAAAAGATATAATGGGATCTTACTCACATGTCTTGGGCCTTGGTGTTGGCTGGGTCTCTCTCCATGTGATCTCTCACTCAGTAGTTTAGCCTATTTCCCTATGTGGGAGTAGAGTATTCCCAACATGGAAGCTATGGGACAGTCACCAGAATTGGTTGCATTCTATTGGTCAAAGTAAGTCATAAGACTACTCAGATCCAAAGAGTGGAAACATAGATTCTGTTTCTTGATAGGAAGAGTTGTAAAATATTGCCGCTCCATTTTTTCAATCTACCACATTCTATTCTCTGGCTCTCAGGTACAAAATGTACTTACTCTCTCCCCACGAAGCTGTTCAGTGCAGCACCATTATCAAGTTTGAAGTCCACAATTTCAATGTAACTTGGAACAAAACTTGATCATTTTCATTGCCATAGATTGTGTTGTGCTAAAGAGACCTGCCATCTAAGAAATGCAATTTTTAAAAGAGAAACATTTGATATCCTTTGTGATGCAAGTTACTCCCCAATTTCTACCTTAGGTTTAGCTGATTTTTCTAGGTGACTTAATTAAAAACCTTTAGATCTGCCATAATGACTGTAAGCATCCTACGTTATTAAATACTAGGGCTTACCATTGTAGATAATCAGTTCGGTTAATTTCTAATCAAATTGTGATCTTGATCAGTCTGTGTGGTAAATAGGTCTTTCAGATGGCTCATTCCATCATAAATCTTATTTGAGACAAAAAGTGGAAAAGAGTTGTAAAGGATTATTTGTCAAAAATACCTTGAAAACTGTAGCACTTCAAGAAAAAGTCGTAGATGGGGGTTCATTTTCTTAATCTCATTTTTAAAATCTTTTTTTAAATCTACAATTTCTGTAGATAAATAATACTTATATACTTTGCTTGGAAAAAATTCATCTCAAAATTTCTTTTGACTCCATGAACCTATTGAAAAATCTATTAATAGCTATGAAAAGTGATCATACACACAGGATTTGGGGGTTTGTGGCTTCTATGAAATCTTTTATGATAATGCTTGAGTTCTCGAAATTTAGAATGCTTATAAATCATTGAGGTGCTTGTCAAAGGTTGAGTTCCAGGCTCTAGGAGTCGCGATTTGTGACTGGATCAGGCCAGATGAGGATCAAAGATGTCATTTTCTTTACAAAAATGCCAGATTAGTCTGATGCAGGTTAGTTTTGAGTTTGATTTCATTTGAGAAACATAGGAGTTCATAAACCTTCCAATTAAACTCTTTGCTCTTTCCAGAGATAGATATACAACTAAAAATAATAGATGAATCATTTTTTTTCCTTTCCTCTGGTCCCAGAATACTTAACAAGAGTTGTCATCTGTTACATCTGGTTCAGCTAATGATGACAGTGGAGTGGACTTCAGTTGGATGGTTGTCTCATTGTACAAATAAAAATAGGATATGGCTTTGATTACTTAGTTGCAATTTTAAAATTCTAATTCCTTGAACATACCCTAAACTGCCCTTGAAAACTAAACACCAGAGATTAACATTCTTCAATTGCTGTTAATATGTTTGTATTCATTT
The DNA here is from genome assembly GCF_910594005.1 of Cervus elaphus. Lineage (NCBI taxonomy): Eukaryota > Metazoa > Chordata > Mammalia > Artiodactyla > Cervidae > Cervus > Cervus elaphus. The sequence continues at coordinate 58,310,044 of NC_057833.1, read as the reverse complement.
TCACATAGCTGGAATCAGCATAGTAATCTTCTTTCTTGTAACATTTTCCATATACAAGGTTGCATTTAATTCCCTTTATCAAAATCATCTACATACTTGTATTTTGTCTAGCTATAATATTCCACTGTGACACGTGTCAGAATCTGTTTATTTCTTATTGGTAAGCTTTGGCTTGTAGATTCAACTTAACATCAACTTTATGCAATGGTATCTCTTTTTTAAAATAGGTATTGTGAAGGAATTATCATGTGAAGATATTGTGTAAACTGATCTTGACAGGGCCTTATATTGACACATAATTAGTCCACAAAAAATGGGTAATAAATTGAACCCAAAATGTTGTCAAGGAGGTAAACACAATTTTAAGCATCATTAAGCATGATGCTAATAGATTCTAGACAGGAATATGGCAAGTGGAAATCAATCAAAAAGAAGAGGTGGGAAGAAGCTCCTCCCAGAAAAAAATATACCAACTGTATGCAAATTTATAAACTTGAGTTTGTAAGCATGGCAGAGGGCAGCTGGATGATAGAGCATTAATTGAAAGGGTATTGTGTGAAGTTTCACAAGCCTCCTCAACAGACAAAATATGCTTCCTTATGGCAGATTATGAAGATATATATTGGTGTTTCAGGAGACTTCAACTCTTTTGAAATCTGTTAGAACTCTCAACTTGGCTAAAAGGAGGACATCTGATAAATTTTTGACTACCTGACTATTTTATTACTGAAAAAGTAAGAGATTAAAAGCAGGCAAATTCATCCTGGACTTGATTTTGACTAAGAAGGAAAGACTGATTGTTAATGTAACAGTAAATGCTTAATACCAAAGAAAAGGAACACTGGGCTTAGTTATTCATGTGCCCTAGACTTTCAAAGCCAGTTGTTAAAATGCTTCCTTGAGACTTCGAAAGGAAAAATAGATGATGAAGGGCAGAAAGTTCTATAAATGTAATTCAGGCTGTATAAAAGTTTTTAAAAGTTCAATGAGAAAGACAAAAGGAAAGACATCTAAGGAAAATAATGTGGTTGCATAGGTATTTCACTCTAAGTCCAGATTCATAAAAGACTTTTACAAAAGACATAAAGAGAGACATAAAGATGAATATAAAAGAATGACTGGAATATAAGAAATGCACCATGAAGCCTAAGGCACAAGTGAAGTGAATGAGGTAAACTTTAGAGAGACAAAACATTGACAAAAATGGTTCTAACTATGCAGAGTAAGAAGAACCTTAGGTCCATGGCAGGAGAGAGGTACTAAAAAACTACAGACTTGCATATGCTATTCCAGTTTTTAAAGGGAGACATGTTCATGACAGAAGGTATGAACTGAACAACTGAATTTTAGTTTTAATCTGCAACTGAGATTGGATTTTTAAATATAAAATTTGTGAACCTTTAGAAAAGAATACAGGGATCACCAAGAACCAATATGCACTCATCAAGCATGGGTGAAGCCATATTGGTTTCATATCATTTTAAGGTGATGATTGACTGCTAATTCAGGAAAAGTGTCATTGACTTAGTACCTACTCATTTCATTGAAGGGTTTGATTATTTTTCCTTCATGTTACTTGGGATAAAATGGTAAAACACTTCATGGATCATTAAATGAATTAATAACTTATAGCTACTGTTTAATACTTAAGGAAAATAGGTCTTTATTTGACTAGAAAATGTTCTATTCTTAGCAGTTCAAGATTTACACCAGTGACTTGAATGAAGGAATATATTGTGTACCATATAGTCCACATGAGTTCTAGATAAAATATATCTCACTGAAACAATTTTATGCAGGTTCTTGTTTTGCCACTCACACTGTTCACTGAATCCAGGGTAGATAAGGTGCAACCAGAAAGCTGGAAGAAGACTTGAGGAGCCATAGTGACTGTAGACATGTTTATTCTCTCAGGGCACCAGCAGCAGCATTAGAATCTTCAAAGACTACCGATATACTAAAACAGACAAAGGTGGCCCATGGCCAAGTGGGTGCACAGGCACTGTGCTACCAAGATCAGCAATATTGTTGTTTACAGAACATAAGGTATGAGGCCATGAGAGAGTGGGGCAGAAGAGCCTGACTGATGCCATGTTGTCAGTTACTTTCTCCACAAATGTTGTTTACTCAGATTTGAATCTTGAACACCACAAGTGAATCTGAGTCAACTAGAGCCACATTGGACTATACGGATTAAAAGAAGGATTTATTGACTATTATTAACTAACCCTCCATCTTTGAAAAAAAATTGTTGAGAGTTCACCCCACTGTAGTAGGCTGAATGATGGCCTCTCAAAGGTATCTAAGTCTCAGTCCTTGAAACCTGTGAATCCATTACCTTACCTGGTGAAAGACATTTTGCAGATGTGATTAAGAATCTTGAAATTGGGAGATTGTCTTGCACTGTTTAAGTGTAGCCAATATGATCACAAATGTCCTTATGAGAGAGACCCAAGAGGGTCAGAATCAGACAGAAACACAGAAGAAGAGGTTGGACTATGTGAGCAGCCTCTGGAAGCTGGAAAAGAAGGAACTGAAATCTCTCCTGGAGCTATCCAGAGGGGATTCAGCTCCTGACATCTGACCTCCAGAATTGTTAGATAATAAAGTTGTGCTGTTTTAAGCCACCAATTGGTTCCAGCTAGGGGCTCCAAGTTGTTGGAGGTGAGGTGGAGGAGGAGAGACTAGAGAAGAACTCAGGTGGTTGGTATCAGCAAGTGTGAATATCCTTGGGGCAAAGCTTGGAGAAATCTGCAGGCGGTCTTCAACAGCTGTGCTGACCCTTAGTTTCTTCAGCTGTGGAATGTACCAGAGCCATCTGAAGAGATGGTCACTGGGAACTGCTGTTGCTTCCACTGCATAGAGGATATTGGTAGCTCCTGCTTTTCTTCCTTGTTCCTAACTATCTCTATTCATCTCAGCTATACCTGTTCCTGTCAGGAGTGGTGGTAGTGGTGGTAAAATGAATCTGGTTCTTTGCATCATGCTTGGAAAGGCTGGGAAACCTGGTCACTCACCCTGCATTGAGTTTGAGTGAGGGAAGCTTTTTCTAGCTTGGGAGTTCTGTCTTATTGCGGAGCAGTGCTGGCCTAGGAGATGGGGTCATACAGACAAAATGAAGCTGTTCATCTTTCCTTTGTTGTGTGACTATTCTCAAGGTTTTTTGTTTTGTTTTGTTTTGTTTTATTTTTCAGCAACCCACAGTGTTGCTGAAGTTTCCTTAGTGAACTCCAGAGCTCTCCCAGAAATGTCTTTGTGTATGTGTCCACTGTCTAACTGTGGAGCTTTGTGAGGGGACAGACGCTGATCTCTTACTCCACCATCTTTGTGACATCGCTGTAGAAATAGCTTTTCAATACTAGCTCTTCATTAGGCTTTGTTTCCTTCAAATGCTGCTGCTGTCTATAGAGTGCTGTAGCTCTCCATTGGTCCGGTCCATGTGTTCTGCATTGGTGTTCTTTTCTGTTCTGATAAGTGCCCTCTGCTCTGGTACCATGATTCTTAGTGCACTGTATCAAGAAGAGGGGCGTTTTTAAGCCTAGAATGCATTCAGTCAAGAAAGAAACCTAGTCATTGTGATTTCAGGGGATGTCTGGATAGAACAAATTACATCCATAACACATGGAGGTGTCAGGTCAATTCATGCCAGAGGAGAAGAGAGTAGTAAGAACTAATTCTTCTTACGATAAATCATACAAACAATTAAGGCCATTCTTAATCCCTCAAACAAAAGATGACAGTCACCTCCATAGAGAGATAAAGGGGGAGGGATCTTTCCTGTCTTAGAACCACCCTTCTTATTGAATACTTTATGGGGTTAATAATTTATTACTGGACTCAGTGCCAATTTAACTAGCTTAATCTAACCCTTCAAGTTTGAATCAAAAGACGACACCTTCACAAAAGCCAGACGTCATAATAAAGGCATGTTTTATATTCGGGCAACAAACCAATGAGTAATCACTACCTATGTTCCGATTAAAAAACGGGATAATGCTCTCTTTGTAAGGAAAGAAATAAAACCATCAGATTTCTACCAGGAAGAGAATCAACTCATTGGATTTCTACCAACACCAATCTCTTGACTGTCTTCACTACAACATGAACAGGCCATGAAGGGGCAATAGAACCATACACCATCATAAAAAAGATTTAGCTTTGAGAGCAACCATTGAACAGAAAACCCAGACATAATGAAGGATATATTTGGGTCATATAGAACTTTGGTCATCCTATAGTCAATTTTACACCACCATCTGGCTTTTGGCAACATGAAATATATGTCTAGCCCAAGATGAAGAATCAAATGATTTTTTAAAAGTATTCAAAAATAAAATTGGGGCTAAAATACAAAAATATTGAGCCCAATTAATGGCTAGCACTAAAGATACAAGGTTAATCAGTAGCTTTTCAAGTAATAAGGTGAACTGGCTAAACTGGAAATAAAAAACACTTGATCAGTGAATGGCTTTAGAATTGTCCTAGTCCTTACCACTACCAAATCCCACAGCTGAATCTGTTTAGTCTCCATCAGAATTCTTAGCCCTGCTCCAGTTTGGTTTCTATTGTTAACCAAGGAAAATTATGAGAAATGATAGACCAATCACTCAGAGGTATGTGTTAAGACAAATGTCAAAGACTTTTGTTCTATTGTGAAAAACCTGCCTGCCAAGCAATGATAGTGTCAAAAAGTTCTTTATGATCCAACCAGTTGAGAATATTTTGACTCCCCGTTCACTTAGAAAGAACATAAAGAAGACCTTTACTTAGCATATCAACTAATAGGCATCAAATACTGATAAAAATAATTTTTAAAATGAGACTTCTAAGTACTTTATTATTCAGGAGGATGGGAAGGAGAAACCTTCTAAATTTATAGATTATGCTATTTGAATGTCCTATAATTGAGCAGCGTCATGTCTCAATGTTCTCATCTGCAGCTGCTCAAATGCCTGCATTAACTATTTAACGTGATGTTAGTTATCTGCCAGAATGTCTATCCAACCTCTCCCTTACTAACCCAGTTAGTTCTTCAAGACACAGCTGTGATGTTGTCACCTCTGAGAAGATGAGACTTCCTGACTTGGGCTGGGCGCTCTCTCTTAGGAGCTCTTATAGGATGCTGCACTCTTTCTCTTTTTCTAGCAGTCTGTGCTTTGTGTTCAGTCTCTCAGTCACATCCGACACTTTGCGACCCCATGGACTGTAACCTGTCAGGCTCCTCTGTCCATGCAATTTTTCAGGCAAGAATGCTGGAATGGGTTGCCATTTACTCCTCCAGGGGGATCTTCCTGACCCAAGGATCGAACCCATGTCTCTTGCATCTCCTGCATTGCAGCTGGATTCTTTATCACTGAGCCACCAGGGAAGCTCTTCTAGTAGCATTGCCAATTTATTATTTCACCTGTGGGATTAAGTTATTCAAAGGAATGGATTGTCATTTTTATGAATGCTTCTATAGGAAATTCTGATACATTGCAGATGCACAATAATGTATTGAGTCAATGAAAAATGAGTGCATGCATGACTTCTCCATAAACCAGAATAGAACAGATATCTAAAAGGGCATATTTCTTAGAAAAAGTCTCTAAAGATAGGATTTAAGAGTTTAACAATCTCTATTAGAATATAAGTGCCATGAAGGCAATGACTTAGTTGGTTTTATTCACTGTTGGCTCTCCAGAACTAAGAACATTGTTTAACAGACAGTAGGTACTCAGTGAAAGTGTTAAATGAAAAAGTGGAAATTAAAGAACAGAGGCTCATTTGAACTAAAACCTTGTTTAAAATGCATCTATGAGAGAGTCTCAAAGGTAACTGTAATTATAACTCAAATGGTATTTTACAGTTCACAGAACATACTTCATTTAATTCTCTTAACAACATTGCTCTGTAGATTTTATTGTAACCTACCTCCATTATGCAGAGGAGAAAACTTGAGCTGAGAAAATGGCACAATCAGAACTGAAACCTTAGATCTCTGACTATAAATTCTGGGATTTTTCTGCTGCACTGAACCTTTTCAATCCCTGGCATTAAATGTAATTGTTAGGTGGGAATAAAGCAGCCCCTCTGCAGAGGGAACACAGCTTTGTTTCCAAAATAAGCATTTAAAAGATCTGACCATAAAATGGGACAACAACAACAACAATTATTCCCTGAATAACATTAAAAGAAAGGTATAAGATACAGTGTCTAGGGTGCAATTCTCCTTTTTGAAAAGAGAAGAAAAGCAGTCCTTTGATAAAGTGTGACAGTCCTTTGATAAAGAAAATGGATTTGATTTTTTAGCTCACTGAGTGAAACTGTCAATATGCATACCTTCAGTGACAAGAAGCTGACAAGTCTTGGAATAATTCAGAAAAAATAATTACTTGCAGGAATTAATATAAGAACTGATTATTTGTAACTGTGTTCTAGGTAATAATAAAAACAAAAAATTGGGAAAACATTAAAAAGGATTCTACTCTATAGTACCTAGGGAAGAAGACATAAATTCAACTTTTAGAGATACAAAGTTGATTGCAGTTGGATTTTTAAATAAACTCAAGGTCTCTGCATTCTATCAGCAGTAAGTTTAAGGGCCTTGCCCGAAATACATGTACAAATGTGATAGTCTTAAGAATGTCCTCTTTGCAAAGATATCTATATCCTAAACCTTCTACAAGGGAATTTTATCTTATATGGCAAAATATTATATATATATATATATATATTTTGCAGGTGTGATTAAATTGAGAATTTTGAGACGGGGAGATTATCTTGGATTATCCTGGTGGACCCTAAATGCCCATGGATTTTTATAAAAGGGCACAGAGAAACTCCATCAAACAGATGAAGATTTGACACAGATGGAAACAGGGAAGGTAGTGTGACCGTGGAAGCAGAGCTTGGAGTGCATATCCACAAACCAGGAATTGCTGGCAGCCACTGGAGCTGAAAGAGGCAAGGAGTGGATTCTTCCCTACAGTATCTGGAGGGAGAGTAGTCTTGCCAGTACCAGTGAAACTGACTTCAGACTTCTGGCCTCCAGAATTGCAAAAAAAATAAAGGTCTATTTTTTTAAGCCACTACTGTGTGGATCACAATAAACTGTGGAAAATTCTGAAGGAGATGGGAATACCAGAAAACCTGACCTCCCTCTTAAGAAACCTATATGCAGGTCAGGAAGCAATGGTTAGAACTGGACATGGAACAACAGACTGGTTCCAAATAGGAAAAGGAGTACATCAAGGTTGTATACTGTCACCCTGCTTATTTAACTTATATGCAGAGTACATCATGAGAAACACTGGGCTGGAAGAAGCACAAGCTGGAATCAAGATTGCCTGGAGAAATATCAATAACCTCAGATATGCAGATGACACCACACTCGTGGAAGAAAGCGAAGAACTAAAGAGCCTCTTGATGAAAATGAAAGAGGAGAGTGAAAAATCTGGCTTAAAACTCAACATTCAGAAAACTTAGATCATGGCATCTGGTCCCATCACTTCGTGGCAAATAGATGGGGAAACAGTGGAAACAGGCTTTATTTTTCTGGGCTCCAAAATCACTGCAGATGGTGACTGCAGCCATGAAATTAAAAGACCCTTACTCCTTGGAAGGAAAGTGATGACCAACCTAGACAGAATATTAAAAAGCAGAAACATTACTTTGTCAACAAAGGTCTGTCTAGTCAAGGCTATTGTTTTTGCAGTCGTCATGTATGGATGTGAGAGTTGGACTACAGAGAAAGCTGAGCACAAAAGAATTGATGCTTTTGAACTGTGGTGTTGGAGAAGACTCTTGAGAGTCCTTTGGCCTGCAAGCAGATCCGACCAGTCCATCCTAAAGGAGATCAGTCCTGGGTGTTCATTGGAAGGACTGATGTTGAAGCTGAAACTCCCATACTTTGGCCACCTGATGCAAAGAGCTGACTCATTTGAAAAGACGCTGATGCTGGGAAAGATTGAGGGCAGGAGGAGAAAGGAATGACAGAGGATGAAATGGTTGGATGGCATCACAGACTCATTGGACATGAGTTTGAATAAGCTCCGGGAGTTGGTGATGCACAGAGGGGCCTGGCGTGCTGCGGTTCATGGGGTCACAAAGAGTCTGACACGACTGAGTGACTGAACTGAACTGAACTGAAGTTTGGGGTAATCTGTTACACTTATCATAGGAAAGAAATACACCCACTACAGATAGAGCAGCACTGGCAGGTTGTTTTGCTGAAGTGCTACCTTGATTTTGCTGAGGAGGCTTCGTAAAATGAACACAAGCGACAAGTGATTTTGAACTTATCTCTGATCCTTAAAATGGAAAACCTGCTTGATACTAGAAGAGGACTCTGTTGTTTCTCTTCACTAAGCAATTCAAATTGGATTTGAATTTTGCAGAGAGAAATATGGAGAGAATCATGTTTCGTTGAATGATCCCACTGGAAAGTTGAGGAATGTCTTAGTTTTTTAGCTAACTCCATGAGGATTTAGAGGAACCAGTTGGGATAGTATGGGCAGAAGTAGAAATCTTTTTGACACATTAAATTTAGGCCCTTTGTTAAACACCTAAATATACACATCAAATAGGCAATTGAATATATGAAATTGAAGCTCAGGGGAGAGGTGAAGGCAAGAGACAAACATTTGGAAATAATCAGCGCAGAGTTAAAGAGAGAGTAAATGTTACTAATATAAATCTGACATGCTTTTTTTCTGAGTAGCTAAAATATTGATGTTTATTTTATTGTTTAGAGATTTGTTTTTAAACAGCATTACTATTTCTTGCCATTTTTCAGCCCTCTCTTTGTTAATTAGGGTAATATACACTATCATTGATCCCCATATCAATTATTCTTTAAAAACTATGATGCTCAATGAAGTCATTTCCCCACACACAAGTAAAATGTGATAAAATCTGTCCATACTAGGTAGCTTTATCTCATTAGAGGTGACAGAGATCGGCAGACTTAGTTTTTAGCAGGTTTATTTTTATCAGAAACGAGAACAAGCTGATCTCGTGCTAAAATAATCACAGAAATCAGAAAAGGAATATCATTAAATGCAGCATAGTACTACATGTAATTATATGTGTGTGTGTGTGTGTGTGTGTGTGTGTGTGTGTGCTTTACTGTAGAAAGTTAAATGCTTTTCAGAGCTAACTCTTGTAAGAATAACTTGCTGTGCAAACTACTAGGGATGTTGTAGAATATTTTTTGTAAATTGAATGTTTTTGAAAATTATATATTCTCTGAGAAACTATAATATCACTCCAGATACTCAAATCTATAGCTAATATGAAATGTATTATTGTTGTGATACACAAATATGTTCATATAATTTTATATTTTGAATCAACCTCTTGAGTTTCCACCTTTGCTTTTAGCAGCATATCCAGACTTCTTGAAATGTCCAAGAATGACAAGTTCTTATGTTGGTTCAAAATATAAAATTGTATGAACATATTTGTGTATCACAACTATAATGCATTGCATATTAGCTATAGACTTGAGTATGTGGAGTGATATTATCATAAAGAGTTTCTCGGAGAATGTATAATTCTCAACATTCAGGAAACTAAGATCATGGCATCTGGTCCCATCACTTCATGGCAAATAGATGGGGAAACAGTGGAAACAGTGACAGACTTTATTTTTTTAGGCTCCAAAATCACTGCAGATGGTGACTGTAGCAATGAAATTAAAAGACACTTATTCCTTAGAAGAAAAGTTATGACCAACCTAGACAGCATATTAAAAAGCAGAGACATTACTTTGCCAATGAAGGTCTGTCTAGTCAAAGCTATGGTTTTTCCAGTAGTCATGTATGGATGTGAGAGTTGGACTATAAAGAAAGCTGAGTGCCAAAGAAGTGATGCTTTTGAACTGTGGTGTTGGAGAAGACTTTTGAGAGTCCCTTGGACTGCAAGGAGATCCAACCAGTCTATCCTAAAGGAAATCAGTCCTGAATATTAATTGGAAGGACTGATGCTGAAGCTGAAACTCCAACACTTTGGCCACCTGATGTGAAGAACTGACTCATTTGAAAAGACCCTGATGCTGGAAAAGATCGAAGGCAGGAGGAAAGGGGGACAACAGAGGATGAGATGGTTGGATGGCATCACTGACTCAATGGACATGAGTTTGAGTAAACTCTGGGAGTTGGCAATGGATAGGGAGGCCTGGCATGCTGCAGTCCATGAGGTCGCAAGGAGCCAGACACAAATGAGGGACTGAACTGAACTAAATCTACTTACATAGTACAGAGATGGAACTTGCCTACTACTCTCTCATTGAGAGAGAATTGGAGTCTAATTAGTCTACTAGCAGTGTTGTTTCTTACTGTCAAACAGTTCCACAGATGAAGAGTGGTCCTACACAGCCAATTTGACTATGCTTATCCAAGGCTCATAGTATGTGCTCTATGCCCGGGGTACTGAAACTTTAGCCTCAGCCCTCAGCTTAACATCACCTACCAAGGATTAGCTGGTGCTGAGATTCCTTTTCTGGTACCTATCCGTGTATCAGAATGATTTTCTTTCTAAGCCTTTCAGACAACACCTTCTGAAGGTGGCTATTATCAGAGAGTCAAAAGTGCATTATCCTTCCAAAGAAGACTTTATAAGCAATTTTGAAGGAATGTGGCAGGGGCTCCTTATCAACAATAAGAAAGAATCACAATTTAATTCATTTGGGCTCATTCCATTTAATAAAAGATAAATAATTCCAAATAAATTCTAGCTTAAAAAAATAAATGTGCTCTCCCACTGTTATCCAACAGATAACTGGAAATAAGAATATGGGGCTATGTTTCCTACACAAGGGAAACAAATAAGATGAGCCCTATGATAGTCCCAGCTTGCACCCTCGAGGTATCTTCTAGATCATAAAGTAGGAAGAGAAAATGAAAGCAAAGCCTGGTGTGCTCACTGAACCAAGGAGACAGAGATTAGGGATAGAGAGGTAGAGATGGTATCTGGAACTTGTGGAGCAGAGAATTAGATAAAGGCAAACTATATATAAAAACAGCTCCAGAAACTTTCATAGGGGTTCCTTATATATGTTGATGAATATGAAGCTATGCATAACGGAAAGCTCAGCTCCACATGGTCATATTAGTACTGTTGGGGATATATAAACTGAACAATTCCAAGAGATACCAGGAACTGAGACACTTTCAAGATCTAATCAGCCAGAATAAAGACTCTTTGTTAAATACCTGGGATATTCAGTAGAGATCCCAAAAAAGTTGTGCCACATTAGTAGGGGTAAACAAGCCCTAGAGAAATGGATACTCTAGACCTCACCATTCTTGAAAGTGAAAGTGTTAGTTGCTCAGTTGTGTCTGACTCTGTATGACCCCATGGACTGTGGCCCACCAGGCTACTCTGTCCATGGAATTCTCCAGGCAAGAATACTTGCCTGGAGTGGGTTGCTTGCCTTTCGCCAGGGTATCTTCCTGACTCAGGGATGAAAACTGGGTCTCCCACATTGCAGGCTGGTTCTTTACCATCTGAGCCACCAGATGAGCCAGGTACAATGATCAACACAATCTAATTTCAGAACATTTTTGTTACCCTGAAAAGAAACTCTGTACCCATGAGTAATCGGTCATTAGTCACTCTTTTCTCTAGCCCCCAGCAAACACTCATCTACCTCTGTCCATATGATTTGCCTTTTCAGGAAATTTTATGTAAATGGAACCATATAGTATTTTGTGACTGATTTCTTTCACTTAGCATAATGTTTTCAGGGATCATTCATGTTGTAGCATGTTGCAGTAGTCCACTACATTTTATGGCTGAATAGGATTCCATTCTATGAATATACTACATTTTGTTTATTCATTTATCACTTGATAGGTATTTGGAATGTTTTCAGTTTTTAACTACTTACTATGAACATTTTCATACAATTTTTATGTGAGGTTATTGACTATGCCAAAGCCTTCGACTGTGTGGATCACGATAAACTGTGGAAAATTCTGAAAGAGATGGGAATACCAGACCACCTGACCTGCCTCTTGAGAAACCTGTATGCAGTTTAGGAAGCAACAATTAGAACTGGACATGGAACAGGCTGGTTCCAAATAGGAAAAGGAGTACGTCAAGGCTGTATATTGTCACCCTGCTTATTTAACTTATATGCAGAGTACATCATGAGAAACGCTGGGCTGGAAGAAGCACAAGCTGAAATCAAGATTGCCTGCAGAAATATCAATAACCTCAGATATGCAGATGACACCACCCTTATGGCAGAAAGTGAAGAGGAACTAAAAAGCCTCTTGATGAAATTGAAAGAGGAGAGTGAAAAAGTTGTTTTAAAGCTTAACATTCAGAAAACTAAGATCATGGCATCTGGTCCCATCACTTCATGGGAAATAGATGGGGAGACAGTGGAAACAGTGGCTGACTTTATTTTTTTGGGCTCCAAAATCACTGCAGATGGTGACTGCAGCCATGAAATTAAAAGATGCTTGCTCCTTGGAAGGAAAGTTATGACCAACCTAGACAGCATACTAAAAAGCAGAGACATTACTTTGCCAACAAAGGTCCGTCTGGTAAAGGGTACGGTTTTTCCAGTGGTCATGTATGGATGTGAGAGTTGGACTGTGAAGAAAGCTGAGCATTGAAAAATTGATGCTTTTGAACTGTGGTGTTGGAGAAGACTCTTGAGAGTCCCTTGGACTGCAAGGAGATCCAACCAGTCTATCCTAAAGGACATAAGTCCTGGGTGTTCATTGGAAGGACTGATGCTGAAGCTGAAACTCCAGTACTTTGGCCACCTCATGCGAAGGGTTGACTGATTGGAAAAGACCCTGATGCTGGGAGGGATTGGGGGCAGGAGGAGAAGGGGACGACAGAGCATGAGATGACTGGATGGCATCACCGACTCTATGGACATGAGTTTTAGTAAACTCCGGGAGTTGGTGATGGACAGGGAGGCCTGGCGTGCTGCGATTCATGGGGTCGCAAAGAGTCGGACACTACTGAGCGACTGAACTGAACTGAACTGATGGTAACTTTATGTTTCATTTTTTGAGAAACTGCTACAGTGTTTTCCAAAGTGGCTGCACCATTTTATATTCCTATCAGAATGTAGGAGGGTTCAATTTCTCCACATCCTTGGCAACACTTATTATTGTTTTTTAAAAATCTTAGTTAGTTTAGTGAGTGTGAAGTGGTATTTTATTGTGGTTTGATTTGCTTTTCCCTGATGACAGATTCTGAGCTTTGCATGTGCTAATTGGTCACTTACATGTCATTAGTGTACCTATTTAAGTTCTTTCCCATTTGTATTAGTCTGTGAGGGCTACCATAACAAAATGCCACACAATGGTTGGCTTAAACAACAGAAATTTATTTTCTTACTGTCTGGCAGGTGGAAGTATAAAATGAGGGTGTCTGCAAATTTTGTTTCTCCTATGGCCTCTCTTTTTAGATTATAGATGACTTCCTTATCACTGTGTCTTCACATGACATTTTTTTTTCCGTCAGAAAACCTCAGAACTCTTCTTATAAGGGCACTAGCCATACTGGATTAGGGTCTCAACCTTATGACTTTATTTAACCACAATTACTTCCATAAAGGCTTCTCTCCCAGTCACACTGGAATTAGCACATCCCCATACAAATTATGAGGGGAGACCCAGTTCAGTCTGCAACAACACTTTTAAACTGGGTTGTATTACTTAATTGTTGAGATGTAGAAGTTCTTCATGTATTCTAAACACAAATATCCTGTAAGACATAAAGATTTGTGAATATTTTATCCCATTTCATGATTTGTTTTTTACTTTCTTGATGATGTTCCTATAAGCATAAAGGTTTTCAATTTGATGAAATCCAATTTATCTATTTTTGTCTTTCATCATCTGTGCATTAGGTACCATATCTAAGAAATTGCCTAAACTAAGGTCACAAATATTTACTCCTATGTTTTCTCCTGTGAATTTTATGACTTTAGATTTTATGTTTAGTTCTTTGATCTATTTTGAGTTTGTTTTTGTATATGGAATATAGTAGGGCTCCAACATCATTCTTTTGCATGTAGATATCCAGTTCTCCCAGTATCATTTGTTAAAGACTATTCTTTCCCTATTAAATTATCTTATCACCCTTGTTGAAGATAAACTGACCATAATGCAAAGGCTTGTTTCTGGGATATGAGTTATATTCCATTGATTTATATATTGAACCTATACCAATGCTACATTCTCTTCATTACTATAGCTTTGTAGAAAGTTTTGGAATTGGAACATATGAACCTTCCAACTTTGCATTTTCATATAAGTTTTAGGATCATCTGTACATCTGCATTTTTATAAGCATTATGTTAAATCTGTAGATCAGTTTTGGAAGTATTGCTATCTTAATATCATTGTCTTCTAACTCATGAACATGGAATTTCTATACATTTATTTGGTTCTTTAATTTTTTTCAACAATGTTATGACTTCTAGTGTGCAAATCTTACACTTCCCAGGTTAAATTTATTCCCAGGTATTTTATTCTTTTTGATACCATTGTAAAAAATGGTTTTCTTAGTTTCACTTTCAGGTGGTTCATTACTAGTATACACAAAATGATTTATGTTCATGTATTGATCTTTATCTTGCAACACTGTTTAAATTATTTATTGGTTCTAATAGCTTTTTGATGAATATTGAAGATTTTCTATATATTAGCTCATGTAATCTATACATAGAGATAGTTTTACTTCTTCATTTCCAATTTGTATCCCTCTTATTTCCTTTTCTTGCCTATTTTTCCTGATAGAACCTCCAGTACAATGTTGACTAACAGTAGCAAGAGCGTACAGTCTTGTTTTATTCCTTAGAGAAGGCTGAAAACATTCACTCTTTCACCATTAAGTATGATATTAGCTGTGGGTTTTTTATAGCTGTCTTTTATCAGGTTGAGAAAGTTCCCTTGTATTCCTAGTTTAAGTATTTTTATTATGAAAAGTTGTTGAATTTTGTCAAATTGTATGTATTTTTGATCATACGGTTTTTGCCATTTGTTCTATTAATGTGGTATATTGATTTATTTTCATATGTTATAGCAACTTTGGCTTCTCAGGTGCCTCTAGTGGTAAAGAACCTGCCTGCCAATGCAGGAGACATAAGAGACGTGGGTTTGATCCTTAGGTTGGAAGATTCCCTGGAAGCCTGAATGGCAATCCACTCCAGTATTCTTGCCTGGAGAATCCCATGGACAGAAGAGCCTAGGCATTTTTAGGATAAATGTAACTTATTTATGGTATGTAATACTATTTACACATTATTGGATTCAGTTTATTAGTTATTGTTAAGGAATTTTGTGTCTATATTTGTATGGGATATCAGTCTGTACATACTTTTCTTGTGATATCTTTAGTTTCAGTGTCAAGGTAATACTGGCCTCATAGAAGATGTTGAGGTATTTTAAGCAAGTGAATGGTGGTAAGACTTAAGTTAGTCAGGAGTAACGTAATTTTTCAGGAAGGTCACTCCAGAACATGGTGAATGGATTAGAAGATGTGAGGATGGGAGGGGTAGAATTTGGAGTCTTGGAGACTAGTGAGAAGATAATGAAATGATGCAAATTGGAAATGATGAGGTTCTGAATTGAGATTGTTGGCATGAGGATTGAAAAGAAGTGCTAAAAGCAAAATATATTGAGGCCGTATATGAGAAATCTCATTTTTATATTTTCTAACCTGTATTTTCTTGGTGTTCAGAGGATAGCTATACATGCCCTTGGGGTTCTTTAATTTTATTTCTGCTGACACTGCTGCTCTCCCTTTCTTTATCATGCAAGCATTGGGAAAACTATTCTCTGACTTTATGTAGCTGAGATCAGATGAATTTTAGAAAAGGAATTTTGCTAAAAGGCCCATGGATAAACAAAAGAAAAATAAGAAAAGAAAGCATGCAATACACACAAATGTGCCTCAAAGCAACATCAAACAAACATAATATAGGTTTCTGACATTCCAATAGCTGATTCTTGCCAAGTAAACAAGCCCAGTTCTAATTTGTACCATATACAAAGACCAAACTTGGAGAATTATCTTTTTGTTTCCCTCCCATGCCCCCTTTACCATATCTATGTTCAAACAGAAGAGGTAAATGTAAAATTCTATGGTAAAAATCAGTGGTATTATAGGTACTTTATTTAGCCTTGGTAAAACAAACTTTCCTTAAGAATCCATCATTATAGAAATAAATTGTCTGGGAAGAGGGATTCACTTTTTCACTTCCCTTGAAGGATAAGGTCATTAAGAAAGTTTTTGCTTTCTTCTGTGTCAGAGTTCATTCTCAGACATTCAGTAATTTGGTAGAGGTATCAGTTGCCCATGTCTCCCAGAGGGTAGAAAGGAGCATCTACTCATCCATTCATTTAACTTTTTCTGACAGCTCCCTGTGCATCTGTCAGTAACTTACCAGGCCCTATATTCACAACAATAAAAAAAACCTATCCACTGTTCCCAAGGGAAAGGAGTTGAGGGCAACAGGGAACACACCTAAAGAACCATTTCAGTACAACATGATGAGAACTGCACATGTGAGCAGACAGAGCACATAAGAACATCTCATGTGAGCCTGATATAAGGAAAGGGTATCTGAGAAGACTTCTTGGGAGTAGTGATTTGTGTTTGAACAACGAGTTTTGATTAGCCAAGAGGAAAAAAATAAAGATATTTGTGTCAAGGAAAAGCATTAAAGCAAAAAATAAAAAACTATCTGGATTTTGTTTGTATCTGCTTTCAGGACACTGTAAAGTTTCCCAAATAGTTAGGGTTGCAATAATTAGGTTGCTGCAAAAGTAATTGTGGTTTCAGGCCATGAATTTTAAATCATTATAACTATGCTCAAATACATCTTTATTCATCAAAATAGGAACTATTACAATAAACACATTTTTGTCAATGAGAAATAAGTTTGTTTATTACTCTAGCAAAAAAATTTGTGCTTTGGGATTTGACAAATTCTTGAAAAGCATTTTCTGCCTTCTGCTGGTTGTGGAAGCATTTTCCCTGCAAAAAGCAGCTGAGATACTTGAAGAAGTGGTAATCAGTTGGCGAGAGGTCAGGTGAATATGGCAGATGAAGCAAAATTTCATGACCCAATTTGTTCAACTTTTAAAGCATTGGTTGTACAACGTGCAGTCGGGTGTGGTCATGGAGAAGAATTGGAACCATTCTGTTGACCAATGCCAGCTGCAGGCATTGCAGTTTTCAGTGCATCTCATCAATTTGCTGAGTATACTTCTCAGATGTAATGTTTTTGCTTGGATCCAGAAAGCTGTAGTGGTTCAGACGGGCAGCAGACCACCAAACAGTTACCATGACCTTTTTTTTTGTTGTTGCAAGTTTGGCTTTGGGAAGTGCTTTAGAGCTTCTTCTCGGTCCAACCACTGAACTTGTTTTCATGTAAAAATCCACTTTAGATCACATGTCATAATCCAATTGAGAAATGCTGCATTGCTGTTGCATAGAATAAGAGAAGACGACACTTCAAAACAATGATTTTTTTTTTATTTTCAGTCAGCTCACGAGGCAACCACTTAAGGAGATTTTTAACCTTCACAATTTGCTTCAAATACCTAATGACCACAGAATGATCAGCATTGAGTTCTTTGGCAACTTCTTGTGTAGTTCTAAGAGGATCAGATTCAATGATTGCTGCCATTTGTTCATTGTCAACATCTGATGGCCAGCTACACACTACTCATCTTCAAGGCTCTCGTCTTTTTACAAAACTTCTTGAACCACCACTGCCCTGTACATTTGTTGGCAGTTCCTGGGCCAAATATGCTGTTTGTTGATTTTGAGAGATGTCTCTGCTGCTTTATGACCAAATTTGAACTCAAGAAAATCGCTTGAATTAGCTTTTTGTCTAACATCATTTCCATAGTCTAAAATAAATATAAAATGAACATCAAGTAATGTCATTAACAAAAAAACATAAAGTGAGAAATACACATTAAAATGATGTATAACATAACCACATTTATTTAAGAATGTATTCCAATATCAAATGGCAAATTTCAACAATGCAAAAATCACAATTACATTTGCACCAACCTAAATCCAAACTGGTCATCTGATAGAACACTGGAATGAGGCTCACAGATCGCTTCTAAACTCTTACACAAGTTGCTTTATCTGTCTAAGTCTTATTTTACTTTTAAAAGAAAATATCTGTATTCTTATGAACTTTATTATTCTAACACTGTATGCTCTCCTCAGAAGAATATTTTTTGGTCTCTAAATAGGTAGTAGAGATGTCCAGAAGCGACTTTTTGTAGTGTAATTGGAATCCTGGGATGGTTGGAGAGATTTTTAGTGTGGGGCAGCTGAAGGGACTGGAATAGTAGGTAGATTGTGAGGGAGGTAGATTGGAAGTAGATAGATTGCTGAAGCTTCATTTGGAAGTGGATCAGAGGAGGGCAAGAATGTAGCAATGGTCGTAATGCACTTGGGTTATGGAAGACTCAGAAAGGATCCTCTTCTATTTGCCATACACATTGTGTGTGTGTGTATCATTCTGAAATTCATAAACTGTGGTCTAGTATAGCAGCAGTGTAGTTTGTGCATGTACTCAAAAGACTTACAGCCCAGGAATGAATGAATGAATTTCTACCTTTCTTTCTCTTCCTCCCTTCCCCTCTTTTTGGCTTGTTCAGGAGGAATTCTTAATCTTGTCACTTTTCCAGAAAGTGCTAAAAGTACTAACTGAAGAAATGTCATTAATGAGGAAGATCCCTTTATTAAAATGTACTACATATCAGAAACACAAGCTAGTGTTCTCTGGGCTGAATACTATACATGTTTGGTCCATAAAATATGTTTAAGGATCACAAGCCATAATTCAAAACTAAGATTTCACATACACATTTGAATTTTAGCTTCTTTTATAAAATCACAAGTCTTGATAGCATTGAAAACACTAGTCTTAATGATAACAATTTGTGGGGCTTTAAGACAGAGGGAGAAGGGGACAACAGAGGATGAGATGACTAGATGGCATCACCAACTTGATGGACATGAGTTTGAGCAAGCTCCAGGGACTGGTAATGAACAGGGAAGCCTGGCGTGCTGCAGTCCATGGGGTCACAAAAAGCTGGACATGACTGAGCAGCTGAACTGGACTGAACTGAACTGAGTAGTATTTGCCTTCTTTACATGGGATATGTGCTTCTAACCTAAGTACTTTGTGTTCCAGTTTTCCTACCTTTTCCTTGGGAGATAACAAGGGAACCTCATGGTTTGGAGGATTAAATAAATGAGTATGTGTCAAGCTCTTCAACCCGTGCCTGGTAGAAAGTAACTGCCATATCAGTGTTTGCTGTGATTGTGATTATTATTCCTTCTCAATTAAACATAGGCTTTACCACTTGCTATTGTTTTCCAACCATCTTGAGTTACTCATTTATGTTTCCAGCCTGTTTCCTGTAAACATTTGTGTTTTGATCCCTGCTGTAGGCTTTTAACATCTGTGGATTTGACATTTGTGATTTTCACCATTCTGAAGCCACCCAAATATCTACAACTCATTGACAGTGGTGATTTTCTTGAAGCAAAGATTAGAATCACTCATCTTGAAAGCCTTGTTGGTGGAGTAAACCATTTAGTTTCTGAGTGGGCTTGGCTCAGCATCCACTTCTCAAGGGGTGCTGTTGTACTCCTGTTCTGTGTAGTAACTCTCCTGAGGGGCCATGTAAAGGGGAACATCTACTGCAGTGCTCATTTGACTATCAACATATGCCCTCTTTGTACCTCAGGATCTATGGTATTTTTCACTGTGATACAAGGTTATCCCTGCTTCTATATTTAAAAAAAAAAAAAACAACTCTAACTAAACATAATTCTATGGCTCAAAGGGTTGAAACACATGAAAAAGTTGTGGATACAATTGTGAATAATTTGTATGAGAAGGAAAAGAAGGGACCAAGTTAGAAACTAAGGGGCTGCACAGAGAACCTGCCAGTTTGGCATTTTTAATGGACCCAAGCTCAAGGTGGCAAGGTAAACATCAAAAATGAATTGAAAAGGGTGCCAGGTACTCAGATAAATAGTCAAGGTAAGCAAAAATCTAGCAGGAGCTTACTTTTGGAAAAAAAAAAAAGGCAACTAATAATTATAGAGGATCTTGGGTGGAAAGTAGAAAACGTATAGGCAAGGCTGGCTGTTGCAGAAAAATAAATGTGATACTAAGAGATAATGAAGAGATAAATAGAAGGCAGAACTTTCTGACTCAGGTCTTGTGACCATCTTTTCTGGTAAGTAGAGGTGTTCAACAATGGAATAGCTTGCCTGGCAAAGTTGTACTTTTTTTTAGACATGGAAAGTGTTCAAGCAATGGCTGGAAAATCACTGGTCAAGTGCAAAGCCACCAGGCTCTTGCTCGCAGAGGCCCCTCTGCTCATGTGGACGAGGGACATGGGTTCTCTAGTGAGCCCCTGAATCCCTGTCCTGCACTGAGGAAGTACCACAGGACAGACCTACTCTCTCAGTTCATCCCTTACTATCTTGTTTCTGCTGTTCTTCCCAGCTCCTTTGGATTGTGTTTTATTTGACTGACTCTTTAGTTTGATTCCATTTTCTTTCCAAAGTCTCTAAGGAATACTTTACCCATCTAGAGGTCAGCCCAGTCTCCTGACCCTTTTCTGTAGCTTGAAACTGCTAGTCTAGGAGAAAAATTAGAGACTATGTTATCATAAACCTGGTGGCCAAGTGGGGGAATCTCATTTTTCTCTTCACTTTTATGGGCCTATTTTTCTTTTCTATTTGATGAGATTCCACTGTAAGTAGAATGTTTGGCTAAATCACCAAACTGATCTAAAGGTTGTAGATCAGTTCATGTATTTGGAACATGATTGTATGATTTTACAGCTTTCGGAGAAACAGATCATCACATTTTCCTAATAAGAAGCAAGGGAGAAGCAAAGCTGACTACGGAAGTTGCAAAAACAGGAGGGAAAAGATTTTTCTGATGTCCCGCTATCCTTCCAGTGCTCAGTGTTCGCAGTTGCCTCCAACTCTGCAGCCCGACGGACTGTGGCCCGCCAGGCTCCTCTGCCCATGGAATCTTCCAGGTAAGAGCACTGGAGTGGGATGCCATTTCCTACTCCAAGGGGTCTTCCCAACCCAGGGATCAAACCCACATCTCTTGTGTCTCCTGCACTGGCAGGTAGATTCTTTACAACTAGCACCACATGGGAAGCCCTGTTATATATGGTAGTAAGACGGCACGCTGCTCTGCCTCCATATTCATGATAGGCTAGAAAGGGCCCTTACGTCTGACCATAGCATTATGCTATAGCTGCATTCGGGGGTCCTCACAGTGCTGCTGTTACATTCCTCTTTGGCTTTACAGGTTAAACTAGAGTGCAAAGTAGAAATTGACCCGTAGCTAAATATAACTGCAGATATCACTTGCCCAGTTCTTGGCTATCCTAGTAGGGTTTGTTGCTGGATCACAAGAGTATAATTAATGTGCCTCTCTTTCCAGCTGACAGAAGTTACCTTTAAAGAATTGGTGTAACATGGTTCTTCTGTAAGTTCCAATTCCCCCATCAGAAAATTATGAAATTCATTAAGAATGTTGCAATGATTATAATAGGTTACTTGTTATATGTGTGCTTTCAAGATACAGAGAAATAATGCTGAAATCACACAATGAGGAAGAGGGGTGGCAGGATAGATGGAGGGGGAGAAAACACTGTGAAAAGGTCTTCCTTGTCCTTAAAAAAATAGAAAATATTTCTAGGGCATAGTGTTCCATAGAACATGCTGAATGGACAGTCTTGTGAAACCCAGAGGCAAACTGGAGTTTGCCCCCACTGACCTGCCATTATGGATAATACCTCCTCTCTCTCTCTCCCCACCCCCACTTTCCACCCTTCCTCTCTCTCCCCCTAGTATCCTTGTCTGTTTTTGAACCTCTGCTACCATCTACTTCTTGGACTCTGCTTGTTTCTCTTTTTCTTCCTTCCTCCTGTATCCTCTAACTTAACTTCTATGCTTCAGTTCATCTCTCTTTCATTCATTTATATAATACGGACCACTTCCTGTGTCCTGCCTGTGTGTATGGGCACCCCCACCTACCCTCAGTCACTGACTCATGGTGTTGACATCCTTTCCTACACACCTATGCCCACACACTTCCTGTTCTACATGCTTCAATTGTTCCTGTGTTGGTGTCCTCCTTTGCCAGCACTGACTCAGTGGTGCTTCCTCTGCAATTGTGTGTTGATATCTGATCAACGCCATTTTAGTCTGACATGCAGACAAAGTACCATTCCAAGTTGTTCCTATGGAGAAGAGAGCATGGAAAATGTACTGGGGAAAGAGAGACAATGCCACCTGACTCTAAACTCAGTAACATGACTCTTGACCTTCACTGTTCTTAATGAATCCTTGCATGCACATGTAATCTTTTTAATGAGCTCTAGGTCATTCCCCACATTAAATGGTTTAGTTCAAGAATTTTTAGTTTGTGTTTACTATTTGGTATCATTTATAAAATTTTAATTTTATTTAATGATATATTCATTTACTTTTTTAAATGATTTTATTTTTTTAAAGAGCAGTTTTATGTTCACAACAAAGTTAAGAGAAAGGTCCTGAGGTTTCCCGTATACCCCTGCTCCCACACATGTATAGATTCCTCCATTATCAGCATCCTCCATCAAATATCTAACTTTTTAAGTTTCAAGTCATATGTTTTTTTCCAATTTGTTATGGGATTTATCTTCCAACCTAAAACCTTCTCCAGAAGGAGTTAGTTCCCTTTGTCTCTATTCTATAGTAGCAATTTGTGCCAGCAGCAATATGTTTCCATTGTGTCAGTTTTCATGCTGCATCATAGTTATATATTTACATGCATCACTTTCTCTTGAGGAAGAATTTTTATTTTGTTTCAGTCAGTTCCAAGAAGATTGTATAACAACTACAGAACTGACCTTTCTACACATGTGGCAGAATTAGTCATCCCTGTTCTCAGGAAGCACCTAAATAAACAGAAATAGAAAAATCTTAGGTTCTACAGTGCACAGTCACATAATGAAAATTGCATAATCTGAGGTGGAGGTTCAGAAATAGAAGGATCACACAAGCAAAAATTTAAGTACCCAGAACCCTTAAAATGAGTCTGTGTAATGTCCCTTTGCTAAGGAGCATACTTTTGCTCTATATGGAAACATAAGTTTTATCTGGACACCTTCATGGCCACTCCCACAGAGGGTAGGAAAAAAAATCTTGGGAAACTCCTTTTCGGATTCTCTGATCTAGTTGGTTCCTTTCTCCATGCTGACTGCCTACCAGCAGCACCACTGTAGATACCCTACCTCCAATAAACAGAAAGGGACCCAAGTTGCTTTGTTCAATCTGATGTAACTTTTTGTGGTTCTCCTATCATTTTGATGTTTGAGGAAGTTTGGACATGGGATTGGCCAGTGTCCATGAGTTTCTTCCTCAGTTCCTCAGATCCAGTCTTTATCTTTTTAGACCAGGGCCTAAGATAGAATTTAATGAAGAAATTGGCCACAAAATCACAGTTTGATATTTTAAGTCCCATCATAGTCACAGGTTCTGCCCACACTTAAGGAAAGGGAATTATAAAGGGAGTGTACACCAAGGGAGTAGAAATCTGTCCTCATCAAATTTTTAGTTAAACTGAAAGTTTAACTAAAGTTAATGTTATTGTGTATGGCCCCCATTAACCAATAAAGGCTTAGTGATTTGTACTTGAGGCTATAGAAATGTACAAAATATCATTCATTCCCTGAAGGAATTAGTTGTAACCATGTAAGAAAAGAGAACATTAGATTGAGGAAGGGAATTAAGATAATTTATACAAGTTGTATAATGCATACACATACTGTAAAAGGTTAAGTATGGGAAATGTCAGTGCAGACTGGAGTAGTATAGAAAGTTTTCTGGCAAAGATAAGTCTAAATTATGGACAGAAGCAGACATTGATGCACGTAGCAACGTTATTCCTCTATCGGTTACTGTCTGTAGGTCTTCTCTACAGATACCATGAAACAGGAAGAGTATAGAGAGAACAACAGAATTCATTTTCTTGAGGGAGCTATGGCTGGATAGTCTGGTGGAGAGCACAGGTATGGAGGAAGGGATTGGCAGGCAGTACAGGGACTGCTCTCCAACGTTCTAAACCATAGTTTATTAATTCTCCTAATCTTGACTGGGGCTTCCCTGGTGGCTCAGTCAGTAAAGAAGCCACCTGCAATGCAAGAGATGGGTTCGATTTCTGGGTTGGGAAGATCCCCTAGAGAAGGTAATGGCAACCCATTCCAGTATTCTTGCCTAAGAAGTCCCATGGACAGAGAAGCCTAGTGGGCTACCCCTATGGAGTCACAAGAGGTGGACAGGACTTAGCAGCTAAACCACCACCCACCTAACCTTGGCTGATTGGTTCAAACTCTCAGGAATGCTGAACCACATATGGGCAGAAGTGTGGAAGGGGAAGAAGAGAAGGAGTAGAAAGTAAGACAGTGTCCCAGTGGTATAACCATGGGAAACTGGGAATTTCCAAATAATTGCAGAGAGAGAAAAGAGTCAAAGATCATCTCAGGCAAAATAATGGATAACTGTTTGGTTTCTATTGCTATGTAATAAATTCCAACAAATTTAGTGGCTTATAAACAAAATAATTTATTATCTCTCAGTTTCTGTGGGTCAGCAGTCTAGGCATAGGTTAGTTAGGTCTTTTGTCAGTCTTATGAGGCAAAGATCAGGGTGTTAATTTTTGCATTCCTTCCTGGAGGTAAGAGTGTTCTTTCAAGCTCGTGTGGTTGTTGGCAGGATTCAACTTTATGGTTCCTTATGGTTGTAAGACTGAGATCCTCACACTGTTGTTGACTCTTAGCCAGGGTACACCTTAAGATCTTAGAGGCCACCTACAGTTACTTGTTACACAATCTCTTTCATAAGTGCTTAAAATCTCTGTAACTTCAAAAAGGACCCACTCTCCTTTAAGAGTTCACCTAATTGGGTCAGGCCCACCCATAATCTCCTTTTTGATTAAAGTCCTCTTATTAGTAACTTAGGGCTTCCCTGATAGCCCAGTTGGTAAAGAATCAGTCTGCAATGCAGGAGACCCCGGTTTGATTCCTGGGTTGGGAAGATCCCCTGGAGAAGGGATAGGCTACCCTATCCCTTCTTGTATTCTTGGGCTTCCCTTGTGGCTCAACTGGTGGAGAATCTGTCTGCAGTGCAGGAGACCTGAGTATGATCCCTGGGTTGGGAAGATCCCTTGGAGAAGGGAAACGCTACCCACTTTGGTATGCTGGCCTGGAGAATTCCATGAACTGTCTAGTCCATGGAGTTGCAAAGAGTTGGACACAACTGAGCAACTTTCACTCACTCAATCATTAGTAACTTAATTATAGGAGTGGTATCTTGTCATATTCATAGGTTCTGCATCCACTCAAGGGGAAGGAATTATACAGGAGTACACACCAGGTTGTGGAATTTGGGGGGCTATTTTAGAATTCTACCTACTACAATAAACAAAGGAAAGATAAACTTGTATAACAGCTTCTGTATTAAAATTCTTTTAACTGCAAATAGCTGTATGAATTCTAAATAACTTAGGCTAAAAAATAATTA
The DNA here is from genome assembly GCF_910594005.1 of Cervus elaphus. Taxonomy (NCBI): domain Eukaryota; kingdom Metazoa; phylum Chordata; class Mammalia; order Artiodactyla; family Cervidae; genus Cervus; species Cervus elaphus. The sequence continues at coordinate 58,284,445 of NC_057833.1, read as the reverse complement.
ATTATACACATACTAGGCTGTCTTACTGGAGAAGGAAATGACAACCCACTCCAGTGTTCTTGCCTGGAGAATCCCAGGGACAGAGGAGCTTGGTGGGCTGCCATCTATGGGGTCGCACAGAGTCGGACACGGCTGAAGAAACTTAGCAGCAGCAGCAGCAGGCTATCTTACAGATTCCAAGGAAGAATTGGGCAACCAGCCATTAGTAACAGGCTCTGGGAAAGTCTTAGAGAACTCAGTTAGTGGACCAGTTCTTCAAATGAACCAAAGTAATTGTGCCTTTTAGTACAAAAGAATAGTAAAATCCTAGGAGAAAATATGGGGATAAGTGTCCACCATAAATCAGTCAAATACAACCAGGGATAAGGTCTCATAGTATAAATATAGTTTATGAAACCCACTCCTCTGTATTGGAAATAGATAACAGAGAAATACTAATCACTGTGAACTATGCAGCTACCCCAATGGGAATTTATGCCACTAGTGAGGCAAAATGATGCAATGTTGCCAGTTATCAATGAATTTTGTGTAGACAGCATGAAAAATGTCACCCAAATATAAATAAAGTGATTAAAATATTATGTTGTTTAAATTACATTAAAATATTCAAATTTTCAGTGTTACAGATTTTTGTTTTGATTAAACTGTTGCATTTTAATTCATGCAATTTAAAGAGCATTTAACCACAGTCTATATAGTTTTATCTATTTTCAAAAGTTTTGAAATGTTTCCAGTAAGTTGGATATGTATCTTTCCTGTCTTAGAAGTTTGGAAGTGGATGGGAAATAGTCCCTGTTCCCCAGGTAATCTCACACTATTTCTGACTTGTGAGATGAACAGTAAGGGTTAGACTGGGTGGAGGTAATTTGAGAAAAGTTTTGGCATTGTATGCTAACCATACCTGTCATTAGAAATACCCCATCTGTGTGTCAAAGGATGAAACGTACTTCAGCCTTTGGCATAGGTGGGTTTGACACTGCAATTTCTGATGTTCATAAGCAATACTGAAAAATTATATATGTTTTACTTTTGCTAAGACATAAATTGGAGTCATGTATACTGGGAGATTGAGGTAGAATAGTGAGATGCTTTGCTAGTGAGTGAGCACTACTGACCACCCAGTCCCTGAAACATTGTTTAAACATTTATTTTGTCCCTACTACTGTTGTACATTTTGTAAGATGAGAGGAATTATTTGCAATAGTAGTATTCACCTTGATTTCATTAAATTTCCAAGGTGTGTTTGTCTTTTAATATAATGATCTTATGTGCAGTTTAGTATATATTTATATAATACTTAGCAGATTATCAAGTGCTTTTCTATATATTATCTCTCTTGATTCTTATATAACCCTTTAAGGCTGTCAGGTAAACCCTCTTCAGAGGGAAGAACTCAGAGGGCATTGAAAGGGAATGTTTTCAGATTCTCCACCAGAATCCCTTGTCTTTCCACTTCTACTCCTGTGCGTTTTCAATAAAAAGATGCCTTTGCTACTGCCTGAAATTGTGACTGCCATTAACATACCTGTGAGTGCTCAATAAATATTCATTGTGATGTTTAGGCCATTTTTTTTTTTGCTCAACTGAGAGTCCAAGAATCTCTTAGTTAAATGTGAAATCATCCTGGTAACATTCTTTCTCTTTGGGCTCTGTTCCTGTTAGCTCTTTGAAGCACAAACAAAATAGACTCATCAATTATAATTATTTTAAAATTTATTTCCAATATGGGCATCAGAGAGAAAAGACACTGAGCTGTAAAAAAGAAGTGATGCAGAATTAGTGACAGGTTGGGCCTTGGGGAATCCCTAGGAGTCCAACCATGCAAGACACTAGTCTTAATTAACAGAAGTGAATCACACACAGGCATACACAGAGTTTAGTTATGCCTTCCAATCCCTTGTTAAGTTAAAAATCACTGGACATGAGTATGTGTGTGTGGGAGTGATGCTGGTGACACAGTGGGCTGGAAGGGGCAATGATAGATGACCATTCTTATATTGCTCTTTTGGCCTCAGTAATCTTTCTGGACTGGTAGTTAGTCTTTTGACTCACAGCTGTATTCTGCTGGTTGGTTATGCCAGGTATCTTTTTTGTAAGTGAAAAACAAAATGAAAAACAAATGCAGCATATCTGTTTGGTATTGTTTAAAGATACAGTCATGACTTTTTAAATGTAATGGTGTCCTCAGGCTCTGCGCGGTCCCAAAAGTCTGCTGTGTTGAAGATGTGTATAAAACCTGAAGGTGATATTGCAGATTGAAAAAATATTTTTGCCAAGGCAATAAACATATGATGCTTTAGTATCCTTCACATTATCAGTCCTTTCTATTAAAGTCCATTCCTTCACCTCCTCTCTTTACTCCTGTGATATAGGTTTTGAATCACTTCTTCTCTCAAGGTGCTTTTTGTGATTTTTGGGGTAGTGATTTGGTATTTTTTCACTTCTCTCTTCAATGTTCATTCTTCCAATTTTTGAGTCTCTTTTTTTTCTTCTTCTTTTTTTAACCATAACAACCATTATCTCAAGGTCTATTGAAGAGAAAAATTATCTTGGTAACTAAATAGCAATAAAGTGGTAGTAATTTCAGAGGAATTTGTGTTTAAAGAGGAAGTTTAAGCAACTTTTGAATAAGGGAACTTCCTTGATCAATCAGTAGGTTTCACAGATGAGGAAGTGGGCTCAAAAGTGGTCAGGAATTAACCCAGTTAGTAGAAGATGCAGGTGAGATTTGTCTTCCTCCAAAATCTGATCCAATTTTACTGCCTAGCAATGCTGACCACAAAGGAAAGAGTTTCTTTCCTTTGAGGGAATTCCTGATAATGAGAATAATGAAATTACAGAGTTGTGAGGTCTTGCAGAAAACCCCCAGACTTCACTGTGTTCACTTATTCTGCTCAAGGAAAACCTTACTGCCCAGAATAAACTTTGGTAAGAAGGAAACCCTGCTTTCTTCTCTTTGTTAAGGTGGGCTCTTTGAGGGGGAAAAAAGTATAGCAGCGAGTGGGAAGCAGAGGAGCATCAATTCTGTGCTATCGTCAGGTCTTCAGTTTCTCCCTTGTGCAGGTCTGTCTTTACCACAGCCTGGACAGAGTATGTCTGGTCATGCTCAGAATGGGGGAGCATAAAATAACTTACCATGTAGTTCTTTGAGGGATGTAGAATCACTCTTAACCTGCCCACAGTGTGTGGTTAGGGGTGAGTAGGGATTTGGGGAATGAAGCTATATGAAAAGTGAAAGTGAAAGTTGCTTAGTCATATCTATTCTTTGCAACCCTATGGACTGTAGCCTGCCAGGCTCCTCTGTCCACGGAATTCTCCATGCAAGAATACTGGAACGGGTTGCCATGCCCTCCTCCAGGGGATCTTCCCAACCCAGGGATTGAACCCAGGTCTCCCGCATTGCAGGCAGATTCTTTACCAGCTAAGTCACTAGGGAAGCCCTTCACACAATTAGTGCTATGACTGAAAGGAACAATTACATGGAGCTCATGTAGGAGTTATTTAAATTAGCAATTTTAAATTTGCTAACATTTATTGAACACATCCTCTGTGTCAGACATGCTATGTTGATTATGTCATTTGATCCACTCAAAAGCCCATGATGTAGGCCCTGATGCTATCACATGTTATAAGTAAAGATGGTAATTAACATGTGTGAAGTCCATAGGGTTGCAAAGAATAGATATGACTAAGCAACTTTCACTTTCACTTTTCATATAGCTTCATTCCCCAAATCCCTACTCACCCCAACCACACACTGTGGGCAGGTTAAGAGTGATTCTACATCCCTCAAAGAACTACATGGTAAGTTATTTTATGCTCCCCCATTCTGAGCATGACCAGACATACTCTGTCCAGGCTGTGGTAAAGACAGACCTGCACAAGGGAGAAACTGAAGACCTGACGATAGCACAGAATTGATGCTCCTCTGCTTCCCACTCGCTGCTATACTTTTTTCCCCCTCAAAGAGCCCACCTTAACAAAGAGAAGAAAGCAGGGTTTCCTTCTTACCAAAGTTTATTCTGGGCAGTAAGGTTTTCCTTGAGCAGAATAAGTGAACACAGTGAAGTCTGGGGGTTTTCTGCAAGACCTCACAACTCTGTAATTTCATTATTCTCATTATCAGGAATTCCCTCAAAGGAAAGAAACTCTTTCCTTTGTGGTCAGCATTGCTAGGCAGTAAAATTGGATCAGATTTTGGAGGAAGACAAATCTCACCTGCATCTTCTACTAACTGGGTTAATTCCTGACCACTTTTGAGCCCACTTCCTCATCTGTGAAACCTACTGATTGATCAAGGAAGTTCCCTTATTCAAAAGTTGCTTAAACTTCCTCTTTAAACACAAATTCCTCTGAAATTACTACCACTTTATTGCTATTTAGTTACCAAGATAATTTTTCTCTTCAATAGACCTTGAGATAATGGTTGTTATGGTAAAAAAAAAAAAAAACCAAAAACTAATTGTGCGGCCTGCTACTAAATGACATGCCCTGATGAAAGAGAGAAAAGAAGAAGGGATGTGTGTGAGGGAGAGAAGTAAACCTGGCCAAATGACCCAAAATGCTACTATAATCAGTAGCCTAGGAAGAGCCCTAGCTATCCTCTTGGAATATAACCTGTGAAACAAGGCCTCCTCAGCTCTGTTCTGGGAAGGTGAATGTGCCATTTCTTGCAGTCCTGGATATGTAGGCTCCCCACTTTGCTTGTCTTTGCAGGGCTGTCATTGTGTGATTCATAACTCAGTATTAACTGCCCATGAGGGAGAAGTGAATAGGGGAATTTTTTTTCATGTGACATAAAGTAACCGGGATCAGGGCTTTTCCACAGAAGCATTAATTACCCTTGTCAGTCTAACCAAGAACAAATTTTACTTCAGCCAAGGATCATGGTATTTCATTGGCACCCAGTGAATGTACAAAGAAGGCTTTGCCATTTATCCATGAGTCTAATAAGGTTAAAGTCTCTTGTGATTTATGATTTTCCCCCTTTCTCTTTAAACTAGTATGGTACCTATTAATAATAAGCACACAATTCCAGAATGTGAGACAGACAGATGGAAGGTTATTGGTGACAAGACCAGTTAGCAGTGTGGAAATTAAGTTTTTTCAGACTTTTCTATCCATTGGTTTTCTTACCCTTTTTCTTATTCTATTACTCCCTTTACTGATTGTGGAAACTAATTGAATATTAGAATTAGAAAGAGCCCAAGAGATCATCTAATCTATTTTAAGGAAAAATTGTGAAAGACTAAAATTTGATGAGTGTCCTATTTGATTCTTATCTTTGATGAGAATATTTTACAACTCTACCAAGATAAAAGTTAATTTATAAAAAACTGATAGTAGTACAAATAATAGCTATTTATAGAAACGCATCTGGTAGAGTGCAGTTAATTTTCGCTCTATGGATATAGATTAGTTTTACTAGTTTTGCATTTGTAAATTCAGCATTCCTTACCTGACTACAATTATGTGGCACTCGGCATTCTGTTTTGAACCAGTTGTGGTATCTTCTTGGGTCCCTCATCAGAATCTTGGCCTGTGTTCATTTTATATCTGTACAAGGAATATGATTTTGTCTTTTTAAAAATGATACCTTAACATTACAGGTAATGGAAAAAAAAGAGAGAGAGAAAGTAAATTACAGAAACTTTTTGTCATTGTTGGACTCCAATCCTTGTCTCTTGACCTTGATTCCAGAAACTGAAATTGACATCATGAACTCTTCCCCAGTCTAATTGCCTGTGTTCTATACTTCTTCACGTTTTCTTGACCCTTTGAAATCAGACCACATCTCCAAAGCACAATAATTGATAGCTTTGATATCTACTTGGTATGTATCATTCTGTCCCCTTCCCCCATCAGATATGTAGCAATTACTTTTCAAAAGGTAGGGAAGATGTTAACTATGGTGTATGCTCTGAGGAGCTACTGAGATCCTTTCTGCTTCCTTCTCCACACCCTTTTTCCCTGACTATTCAAAATGCATCCCCTCATCTGACCCTCACTGGCACTTGGGTGAGTACTAACAGCATCATTGATTTGACCAGAAGGAACTGATTCTAAATAAAACCCAAATATACTTAGAGGAGTAAATACTGTATTTCACACAAACGAGTTGATTGAATTATTTCCAGTTTGCACTCTAGATGAAGGACGGTTGACAGAAAGAAGACTGGTTTAAAGGATGTGGACATTTGGTGTTTGGTGGGGAGAGGCTTATTCTGTCACACTCATCACTGATCTGTTTCTGTAGTTCTGGTATTTGAAGGAACTGATTTCTACTCTTATGTGCTTGACTCCTGAATCATTGTCCCCTCCTTTATGCGTTCTTCCTTCACACAGGCTAAACTTAGCGGATAGAAGTTTCCTGTGACTGAAGGTGATGACTGTGGGAACCTCTGAAATCTGTATCAGAGAATTCCAAATTTGTTTGCAAAGTCACATTTTTCCACAGCTTCCAAGAGTTATATATTTTATACCTTTCTCTCTTTTACCCTACTCAGCATTAATGCCTTCTTAAACTGATTTGTTTACCTCTGGTGCCCTCCTTTAAAGCTATCTTCTCCTATAAACTTTCCTGATGGGCCTCATGATAATACATCACCATTCCTCTAGACCCCAGGTTTTTATCTAGTCACTAGAGATAGGTGTCTGTCAGGTTACTTAAACTCAGTTATAATCATCTCTTTTCATGTATAGGCAAGTACTAATGAAGCTTCACATATTGTGGTATTATACAATATGTTATGGAGGTTCATAATTTGTTCAGACCCTTGATCTCTGGATATTGTTATATTCTAGTGAATACCCACTTTTCTATAGTATAGGGGCATCCTTAAATTTCTTACTTAACTTCCTTCCCCCTCTTCTTTCTTCCTTATTTCCCTTTTATTTTTTTCCCCCCTTTTCTCCTCTCTCCTTTCTTCCCTCAGTAAGTACTTACTAAGTTCCCAATATGTGTCTAGTATTTTGCTAGACACTATGGAATATGCTATATCATCCAAATTAAACATTTTTCAAGTCAAAGTTTTAGAGGTTATATGAACTTAGAATTTATAAAAGCCATTTTGCCTGGAGATGATTTTCCTTTGTTTTTGTAGGGAGACATGAAGAATATCTTTTCAAATTTTTACCATTTAGAAAATGTAGATAGAAAGGCCAACTTTAGATTTGGTAATGACAAAATTTAAACTTTCATCGTGGTTAATGAGTACTTGTTTTGGTATATATTTTTAAAATATCAATAACTATGAGGATAGTAACACTTATATACATTCTGAACATTTTTTATCTCAGTCCTTTATATATGATTGGCATGATCAAACTTTGTCTGGGACCCAGAGCTAAAGTCCTTAACTAAGCAAAAAGAAATCATAGGCAATGATTGAAGCAAGAAATTCAATTGAACAGGTACTTCTAACTGACTAGATTCTAGACTTGAGAAAGAACCTCTAAAATAGTTATTTTATTAAATGAGGTATTTTTCAAGCCAGGAGTCAAATTGACCAATATTAACTCTATTGAACTCTTCCTTTTTCATTCTGGGTAATTCAGTAGTACTACAGATTAATCTTTGGAAAAGCATCCTTGAATTTTATATTTGTGCGAAATTCACCTTTATTAAACTGTTTCATGTGATAAGATGTAAAGATGAATTCTGCTGGATGTGGAGAAATTGGAAACCTCACACATTGCTGATGTGAGTGTAAAATAGTGCATTTGGGAAATAGCTTTGGCAGTTCCTTAAAATGTTAAACATAGATTTACCATATGACTCAGCAATTCTATACCAGATTTACCATATGACTCAACAATTCTATGCCTAAGTCTAAACCCGGAGAAATGAAAATATATGCTCACGCAAAATTCTTATACATGAATGTTCATAGTGGCTTATTTATAATAGCCCCAAAGTGGACACAACCCAAATATCCATCTACTGATTATTGGGTAAATAAAATGAAGTATGTTCATGTAATGGAATATTGACAGAAAGGAATGAATCTTTGTTACATGCTACAGTATGAATAAACCTTGAAAATATTATACTAAGTGAAAGAAGCCAATCACAAAAGACTGCATATTGTATGATTCCATTTATATGAAATTTCCCAAGGAGGCAAATCCGTAGAAAAAGAAAATAAATTAGTGGTTGCCAAGGACTGGAGTTGGGGGTAAATGGGTGATTGCTAACTGGTAAGAAGTTTCTTTGGGGGCTAATGAAAATGTTCTGGGATTAGATTGTGTGTGGTGAGGGTTGCATAGTTCTGTGACTATAATAAAACCACAAGAATTTTGTACTTTAAGTGTTTAAATGGTGAATTTTATGGTATGTGAATTATATCTCCACAGAACTGTTTTAAAAAAAAGTAACTTTCAGGATAATATGCGTGAATATAAAAAAAAAAATCTACAGTACATAGATTTCCTTCTGTACCAAGAATAGTACCAATATATGTGAGGAAACTGAATAAATATTATTTATCTGGCTAGCTGGAAGTCTGGAAGTTTGAAGTCTTCTGAATTCTAGGCAGTTATTTCAAGAAGAGATTGGGATAGTCGGTAAAGGCTGTAGAGGTTACTTCTACCACTAAAGGTTACTGGCTGTGGCTGCTGGATTCTGTTTTCCGTTCTTTGAGAAATGACAGTAATGATGTCCCATGGTGGGGCATGGGGTGTGCGTGTGAGGGAGAGACAGAGAGAGTAAGGAAGAGAGACAGCTTGACACATAGGGGTACATTATTATTTTATTACGAATGTTATCATTACCTTTATCTAGGAGAACACAGCTTCTGTGCCTGGGTAACATCTAGGACTTGGATTTAGCATAAGAAATATGTTAAAAGAGGCACTTGCCCCTCAGCTCTTGCATATCTAAAAATAATTTTCTTGTTTGTCTCAGAAAATTATCATTTTAGTGAGATAATTTTTTTCTTTCTGAATTTTCAAAGTGTACATTTTTACCCTACAATACTTTCTATGAAAGGACTTTTTAAGGATTACCTATTTTTAAAAATTGAGGGCTACTGAGGTGAAGTGGAAAATTAATTAGAAGCTATGTGAGTTTAAAATCAACTGAATTTTGTTAATTGTAAGAATGAAAGAATTATCAGTTTAAAGACAAAGAACAAGGCTCTAATTAGTTAATGAATCAATGGTAAAAGTATCTCTCTGAAGTGAAGAGATTTTAAGGACTCAGTGAAGGAGCCAGGTGTAAAAAGAGAGAGAAATTTGAGGTTGAAAATTACAGAGAGAAAGGCAGAAAATAACACCAATGCTCCCCAAAATTCAGTGTTAAAAAGCTAGAACATTTAATGAAACTTTTAATTAGCTTAAAGTTTAAAAAGCACTAATATTTGAGGCATAAATGGGTTTAAAAACTTTGTTTTTCAAAGAGAAATCAAATCTTTATTCAAGAATATGGTATGTATTGTAACGTATTTTTAGAAACAACTGTAGTCACAAGTGGAATTATTGTATGTTTTCTACATCAGAAGTCTAAATAATTCTACTTTAAAATTGTAAGATAAACATATTTTTGTATTATAATATTCCTGAAATTTAAAAAAATGTTGTTTAGAGAAATGGTAGAATTTTTTTTCTTTTTTCTTTGTTTTCTGAAAGTCTTAGTTGTGTCTGACTCTTTGCAACCCCATGGACTATATGCTGTCAGTCTCCTCTGTCCATGGAGTTCTCCAGGCAAGAATACTGGGGTGGGTTGCCATTCCCTTCTCCAGGGGATCTTCTTGCCTCAGAGAAGCTGCTATCAAACCAGGGTGCTATTCAGTGACATCAGACAATGAGGAAAATTGGTAAATGTTGTGTTACATTATGGCTACAGAATGGAAGTTTCCTATAATAAATCTAGACTTCATTAGACAAAGAAGTGTACTAGAAATATGGACCTTTACAAGTCAGGGAATTAAATTGTGTTACCACCTATGGCAGCACATCGGTATGCATTTAATAACAAAACACTGAAGTCCATTAATATTCTGAACCATGTAGAATTGTCTAATAAATGTGGTTATTTAATTTAATTGCAATTAAATAAAATAAAACATGTAGTTCCCCAGTCACATCAGCCATGTATGACTAGCGGTTATTGGATTTTACTCTTCGGATACAGAATATTTATATCATCTCAGAAGGATAGTTGGATAGTTTTAATAAACAAAGCTACCAAAAAGATATTTGTCTTTGTTAATGGACTGGCTTTATATCTAAGCTGATTGATTGAGGTTACTCATAAGGCACAATTTTGACACCAACCTAGGGCTTTAATTTCACATAGAATTTTCTCTTTAGAGGCCATAGAAATGTCCTTAAGCATCACAGACATGTTAGTAGATCCAGATACTAGAAGAGAGAGTATAAAATAATTATTCAATTATTCATTTATTCATCAAGTACTCATTGAGCACCTGCTATGTTCTGAGCATATGTTCACTCATGCTAGATCCATTGGTACAAAGAGGAAGATATTGCCCTTGGCCTAAAGAAACTATATCATAGCAGACAGAATTAAGTTAGGCTATTGTGGAGAGCTCAGAGAGTAAAGAATCTACCTGCAATGTCGGAGACCTGGGTTCAATCCCTGGATTGGGAAGATCCTCTGGGGGAGGGCATGGCAACCCACTCCAGTATTCCTGTCTGGAGAATTCCCGTGGAGAGAGCAGTCTGGCGGGCTACAGTCCAGGGGGCCTCAGAGTCCGTCAGCGCTGAACAACAAAGCGCACAGCACACATTATGGGGCTGGCAATAAAAGTGGGTTCTGCGGGGACGCTGAAAGGAATTGGGTAACAAAGGGAAATTACTGTGAGTCCTACTTTAATTTTTTTTTTAAAGTGGTTTGTGACACTTAAAAAGAAGGTTGGTTCCATGGCAGAGAGAGAAAAGGATTGTATGGACTATTTTTCTTTTATCCCTTACAGAATCTAACATAATCCTAAATTCACAAGAGTTGATCAGTACATCAACTGAATAATTTAGCAAGTACCAATCACTTAACATTTTTTAGAGGACTTTTCTTAAAGTAGCTGTCTCTTAAAAATAAATTTCAAAAAAAAAAAAAAAAGACAACCAAAGAGTCAAAGGGAGAACATGTCAGGATGAATCCTAAAAATGTGGGTTAGTTATGTGAGGAGCAATTAAGAAAAATATAACTTTCTTAAACATCAATGTATTTTAAATGTACCCATATTTAATATCAACCAAAAGGGCCTTACAGACATCAACTCCAGAGGTTTCTTTTTTTCCCCCTAATTTATGATGTACTATAGATGATTGACAGGGACTATAGTAAGAGGTCTGAGCACTACCTACTGGGTTGGAAGTAGTCTGGACTTGGTAATACTGAGACCCTGCTAAGAGAGGTTAATAGTCAGGAACCAGGAAGATGTGCTGTAGATTAACCAGTTGTGGTGAACAGTAGGGTGGGCATCAGCTCTCCTGAACACATTTATGGTTTGGGCAGTTCCAAACAATCATTTTATTCTTATAGTTACCACCAGATGGACTGTCCAGTTCCTCCTACTTGATATTAAACAATATGTCTAATAAATATTCAACACTTAGCACATGCAAACTGCACTTGTTGAGCCTCCCTAACAGCCACTAATGAGGACATTAGCTTTCAATTAACTGTATAAAGCTTTGGGTTTGGACTAGAACATTCATTCAGCACAGGCATCAATTTGTAGATCATTATAGGATATTAGCTGGTTGCTTGACAACCACATGGCCTAGCAGATTTTAGGCTGAGCTCCAATGATAAGCAAGGATTTCAGCTCTTAAATTGGGTCTTATTATCTCTTCCACCTGGACTATTATAAAAACTCTTCAAGTCTTACCTGGCAAAGATTTAGGGGAAGCAGCTGCTAAATTCAAAAATGAAATAAAGTATGAAAAAGTAGAATATTTATCTTGAATGCACAGGTAGAAATGTTATAATAGCTTGAGACTGGTGACAATTTCAGCCAAACTGCTAAGAGGACTGCCACAGGATATAAGATACAATTTCACAGTTTAATTTTAGTGTCTTCTTTGGATTTACTAGAGTTTAATAATTATTATTATAATAAAATTTTTCTATGAAAAATGATTTACAAATATTTTCTATAGTTTTGTCTCATTATATACAAATATTTTCTATTTATATGTCTGTGTGATTATAAAGCAAACAATATGAAAAATAGAATATAATGTAAATATTACTTTGCAAAAGCAAATTGCTCTACCTTAATGACCTACTATTTAGTTAAGTGTTCCACAAGTGAGGCTTCCCCAGTGGCTCAATGGTAAAGAATCCACCTGCAATGCAGGAGACTTAGGAGAAGGGGGTTCGATTCCTGGGTTGAGAAGATCATCTGGAAAAGGAAATGGCAATCTACTCCAGTATTCTTGCCTGGAAAATCCCATGGACAGAGGAGCCTGGAGGGATGCAGTCCATAGGGTTGCAAACAGTGAGACACAACTGAACAACAGCATGTCCTACAAGTAAACCTGAATAAGCAGATCTCCCAGATTGTGTAAAATGGCCACAAGACAGTGTTGCCAAGTTGGGAAAGGTAAATAACTTGATTTGTATCTTTTACACTTTTGAGTCAGGTTTGCAAATTTTGTGAGCCTTATCTGTGGAGTCCAGTCATCATTGTGGCCTCTGAGATTACTCTACGGTTTATATTGCATTATATTCATTCCATGAAGCAAGATATTGTTGTTGTTGTTCAGTCACCCAGTCATGTCTGACTATTTATAACACCATGGACTGCAGCATGCCAGGTTTCCCCATCCTTCTCCATCTTCCAGAGTTTGCTCAAACTCATGTCCATTGAGTCAGTGATGCCACCCAGCATCTCATCCTCTGTTTCCCCTTCTTCTCCTGCCTTCAATCTTTCCCAGAATCATGGTCTTTTCTAATAAGTCAGCTCTTTGCATCAGGTGGCCACAGTATTGGAACTTCAGCTTCAGCATCAGTCCTTCTAATGAATATTCAGGGTTGATTTCCTCAGGATTGCCTGGTTTGATCTCCTTGTAGACCAAGGGACTCTCAGGAATCTTCTCCAACACCACTGTTCAAGAGCATCAGTTCTTCAGCGCTCAGCCTTCTTTATGGTCCAACTCTCACAGCCATACATGACTACTGGAAAAACCATAGCTTTGACTATACAGACCTTTGTAGGCAAAGTAACGTCTCTGCTTTTTAATATGCTGTCTAGGTTTGTCATAGCTTTTCTTTTTAATTTCATGACTGCAGTCACCATCTGCAGTGATTTTGGAGCCCAGAAAGTAAAGTCTGCCATGATTTCCATTGTTTCCCCACATATTTCTCATGGAGTGATGCGACCAGATGCCACAATCTTAGAAACAGGATATAGGTTCTGCCTATTCCTTCCCTATCATTAAAGGTTGAATCAAGAGTATAGTATAGTATACACAGTCACTCAGTCATGTCCAACTCTTTATGACTCTATGGACTGGAGTCTGCCAGACTCCTCTGTCCATGGGATTTTCTGGGTAAGAATACTGTAGTTGGCTGCCATTTCCTCCTCCAGGAGATCTTCTGGACACAGGGATTGAACTCACATTTCTTGCATCTCTTGCATTGCTGGCAGATTCTTTACTGCCTGATCCATCATTGTTGTTCAAGTCTATAAATCGTGTCCGATTCTGCAATCCCATGAACTTTAGCAAGCCGGGCTTCCTTGTCCCTCCCTACCTCCTGGAGTTTGTTCTGATTCATATCCACTGAGTCAGTGGTGCTATCTAACCCCACCTCAGTCTCTGCCACCCCTTTCTCCTTTTGCCTTCAATTTTTTCCCAGCACCAGGGTCTTTTCCAATGAGTTGGTTGTTCACATCAAGTGGCCAAAGCATTGGAGCTTCAGCATCAGTCCTTCCAAGGAATATTCAAGTTTGATTTCCACTAGGATTGACTGCTTTGATCTCCTTGCTGTCCAAGGGACTCTCAAGAGTCTTCTCCAGCACCACAATTTGAAAGCATCCATTCTTCAGTGCTCAGCCTTCTTTATGGTTCAACTCTCACATCCACACATGACTACCAGAAAACCCATAGCTTTGACTATATGGACCTTTGTCAGCAGAATGATGTCTCTGCTTTTAATTACGCTATCTAGGTTTGTCATAGCTTTTCTTCCAAGGAGCAAGCATCTTTTAATATCATGACTGCAGTTACCATCCACAGTGATTTTAGAGCCCAAATAAAATCTGTCACTTCCTCTGCTTTTTCCCCTTCTACTTGCCATGAAGAGATGCTATGGGACCAGATGCTATGACCTTAGTTTTTTGAATGTTGCATTTTAAGCCAACCTTTTCACTCTTGTCTTTCATCCTCTTCAAGAGGCTCTTTAATTCCTCTTCACTTTCTGCCATTAGAGTGGTATCATCTGCATATCTGAGGTTGTTGATATTTCTTCCCACAATCTTGATTCCAGCTTGTGATTCACCCAACCTGGCACTTCTCATGATGTGCCCTGCACAGGGGGCTTCCCTGGTAGCTCAGCTGGTAAAGAATCTGCCTGCAATGCAGGAGACCCCAGTTTGATTCCTGGGGTGAGAAGATCTGCTGGAGAAAGGGATAGGCTACCCACTCCAGTATTCTTGGGCTTCCCTGGTGGCTCAGACAATAAAGAATCTGCCTGCAATGTAGGAGACCTGTTATCAATTCCTGGGTTGGGAAGATCCCCTAGAGAAGGGAACAGCTACCCACTCCAGTATTCTGACCTGGAGAATTCCATGGACATGGTGATGGAGAATTCCTATAGCCTGGCAGGCTATAGTCCATGGGGTTGAAAAGAGTCAGACACAATTGAGTGACTTTCGTATACACTCTGCATAGAAGTTAAATAAACAGTGTGACAATATACAGCCTTGACTTACTCCTTTCCCAATTGTGAACCACTAGTTCCATGTGTGGTTCTAACTGTTTCTTCTTGACCCACATACAGGTTTCAGGAGACAGGTAAAGATGTCTGGTATTCCCATCTCTTTAGGAATGTTCCACAGTTTGTGGTGATCAACACAGTCAAAGGCTTTAGCATAGTCAGTGAAGCAGAAGTAGATGTTTTCCTGGAATTCCCTTGCTTTCTCTATGATCCAACATATGTTGGCAATTTGATCTCTGGTTCCTCTGCCTTTTCTAAACACAGCTTGTACATCTAGAAGTTCTCATTTCACATACTGTCGAAGCCTTGCAGCATTTTGAGCATTACCTTGCTAGCATGTGAAATCAACACAATTGTGTGACAGTTTGAACATTCTTTGGCATTGCCTTTCTTTGGGATCGGGATGAAAACGGACCTTTTCTAGTCCTGTGGCCACTGCTGAGTTTTCCAAATTTGCTGGCATATTGAGTGCAGCACTTTAACAGCATCATTTTTAGAATTTGAAATAGCTTAGCTGGAATTCCATCACCTCCATTAGCTTTGTTCATAGTAATGCTTCCTAAAGCCCACTTGACTTCAGACTCTAGAATGTCTGGCTCTAGGTGAGTGGACACACCATTGTTGCCATCAGGGAACCTCTAAAGGTTGAATTATATTTCTCTAAAATTTATATGTTGATGCTGTAACCCCTTGCACCTCGGAACATGACCTTATTTGGAAACAGAGTTGTTGCATGTGTAATTAATTAAGATGAGGTCATGTTGGAGTAGGGTGGAGCTTCTAGATATGCACACCAGGAGAATACCATGTGAAGATGAAGGCAGAGATCAGAGTGATGCTACCCTAAACCAAGGTATATCAAACCTCGCCACAAAATCACTGGAACAAATTTAGAGGCGTAAAACAGTTCCATCACCCTCAGAAGGAAACAATTCTGTTAATACTGTGATCTCCTTCTAGACTCCAGAAAGGCCATGATAAATTTCTGTTGTTTAAGCCACCCAGTTTTAGGTATTTTCTTGTGGCAGACCTAGCAAACTAATATACCTGTAGTAGTAAAGTGAGCAGATATGTATTCATTTTCTGAGGTAGTCAGTTCTACCAAATATCCTGCCCTATGGTAAAGCTTCAGGCTTCTGGCCATACAACACTTTCAAAATATAGAGGAGATAGAATCAATAGACTTAGATGTTGCTGAAAATTCATTTGTGTCATCCATCAATAATACAGTCCTTGTGGCTGATCCATATCAGCTTGATTCCAGCAAGCAATTTTCAATGGTATCAAAAGAAGTCACCCCCTCTATTCATTTTCAAAAGCATGTGTCAGTACTCCCTAAAACTCGCAGTGATCTCTTTCCAATAGCCTCCCCTGCTTTGAGGACACAGAGAAGGACCTAATAAAAGGCAATTAAGAAAGATTTGCCATTGACTGGGGCACTTTTCTGGAGGTAACTGAAAGCATCTCATACATCTTCAGTCCATTAGGGTAAGCCAAACCTGCCAGAGGCTCATTGGCAACTAAAAGTTACAAGACAATGAAGGTCCCCAGTGAGTCCTGTAAGGTGAGAGATAAACACACATTGAACTGGAAAAGTGCAGTGCATTATGACACTCTTTATATCTGATTCAAGGCCATGATTGAACTCCATGGCCATTAATATAAGCATTATTTCTACCTGGGACTAGTCTCTTTTGAAGCAGTTCCTAAAACTGTTCATCATACATAGTACACACTTGGGAAAATCTGATTGAATCATTGGAGGGATAAATAAATAAAACTAATTCCCTAGAGGTGGTTTCTGGATTCACCCCTAAGTTGTAAGAGCCTTTTTTAAGAACCCTTGACTGGGTGTTAGCACTGTGTGATCACAATGCCTTACACGCTAACAAAATAAAGTTCCTATATCTCCTTACCACAGGCTGCCCTCTTGCTATACCTCTTTATCTATTATTTGGCATCAAGTTGTACCTCATTCTGCAAACTATGTCAAAATCCACCTAGCTCATGGTCTATTTCACAGATATTGCTGACGATGTGTTCATTCAGCTGTAAAAAATAAGTTTTATATATAGATCAAATTTAGTGGACACATAAGCTGCAGCACAGACTGAAGACAACTAATTTATTGTTTGTTGGGATTTAGATTCATTTACTCTCTCCTGGAGGAGCCCTAGAACCCCTTCAGTGTATGTTATTAATTAACCACTCTAATCATTGCCATATGTGTATTCAGGTATCAGCATAAACATACACACTCAGCATCATTCTCTACACTAAAGCAGTAGTAATGGAGACTGGAGTTCAGAACTCACAACTGAGATCCCCAGTAAAAGGACAGTAGTGGATGAGCAGACATGTAAGGTCAGCAATTTTTGGCTGGTTATTCTACTAAGAAGAGAACTGAAAGGCAAAAGAGAAAAGGAAAGACATACCCGACTGAATGCAGAGTCGCAAAGAATAGCAAGGAAAGATAAGAAAAACCTCTTAAATGAAAAATGCAAAGAAATAGAGAAAAAAATAGAATGGGAAAGACTAGAAATCTCTTCAAAAAAATTAGAGATACCAACATTTCATGCAAAGGTGGGCACAATAAAGGACAGAAATGGTATTAACCTAACAGAAGCAGAAGATATTAAGAAGAGGTGGCAAGAATACACAGAAGAACTACACAAAATGGATCTTCACGACCCAGATAATCACAATGGTGTGCTCACTCACCTAGAGCCAGACATCCTGGAATCTGAAGTCAAGTGGGTGTTAGGAAGCATCACTAGTGGAAGTGATAGAATTCCAGCTGAGCTATTTCAGACTCTAAAAGATGATGCTTTAGTGCTTCACTCAATATACCAGCAAATTTGGAAAACTGAGCAGTGGCCACAGGATGAGAAAAGGTCAGTCTTCAGTCTGATCCCAAAGAAAGGCAATGCCAAAGAATATTCAAACTACCATACAATTGTACTCATTTTCTATAGTAGCAAAGTAATGCTCAAATTCCTTCAAGCTAGGCTTCAACAGTATATGAATCAAAAACTTCCATATGTATAAGCTAGATTTAGAAAGGCAGAGGAACCAGAGATCAAATTGCCAACATCTGCTGGATCACAGAGAAAGTAAGAGAATTCCAAGAAAACATCTACTTCATTGACTATGGTAAAGCCTGTGACAGTGTGGATCACAACAAAGTGCAAAAAATTCTTAAAGAGATATTAATACCAGATCACTTTACCTGCCTCCTGAGAAACCTGTATGCAGGCCAAGAAGCAACAATTAGAACCTTACATGGAACAACTGACTGGTTCAAAATTGGGAAAGGAGTATGTCAAGACTGTATATTGTCACCCTGCTTATTTAACTTATATGCAGAGTACATAATGAGAAATGCCAGGTTGGAATGAAGCACAAGCTGGAATCAAGATTGCTGGGAGAAATATTAATAACCTCAGATATACAGATGAACCACCCTTATGGCAGAAAGTGAGGAGGAACTAAAGAACCTCTTGTTGAAAGTGAAAGAAAAGAGTGAAAAAACTGGCTTAAAATTCAGCATTCAAAAACCAAGATCATGGCATCTGATCCCATCACTTCATGACAAATAGGTGAGAAACAATGGAAATAGTGACAGCCTTTATTTTCTTGGGCCCCAAATCAGTGCAAATGGTGACCACAGCCATGAAATTAAAAGATGCTTGCTCTTTGGCAGAAAAGTTGTGACCAACCTAGACAGCGTATTCAAAAGCAGAGACATCACTTTGCCAACAAAGGTCTGTATAGTCAAAGCTATGGTTTTTCCAGTAGTCATGTGTAGCTATGAGAGATGGACCATAAAGAAGATTGAGAGCTGAAGAAAACTGTGGTGCTGGAGAAGACTCTTGAGAGTCTCTTGGACTGCAAGGAGATCAAACCAGTCAATCCTAAAGGAAATCAACCCTAAATATTAATTGGAAGGGCTGATGCTGTAGCTCCAATACTTTGGCCACTGGACACAAAGAGCTGACTCATTGAAAAAGACCCTGATACTGGGAAAGATTGAAAGCAGGAGGAGAAAGGGATGACAGAGGACAAGATGGTTGGATGGCATCACCGACTCAATAAACATGAATTTGAGCAAACTCTGGGAGATGGTGAAGGAAGGAAGCCTGGAGTGCTGTAGTCCATGGGGTCACAAGGAGTAGGACATAACTGAATGACTGAACAATCAAATAATCAATTCTACTAAGAAGGCTATGATTAATCAAAATGCATATGGCTATTTCCTCTCCTAATCTAGACTGCTGGAATCTTTATAATTGCCTTCTTTGACATTGTGAATGACAATACCCTATTATTTAAAGGACAGAAAGTAACTTAGATTTATAGAAAGACAAAGGTCAAGTTCTGTTAGCCTTTGGGCACAACAAAAGTGGCACTGATGACTCATCATCAATATATATGTTTACCCTTTTTTATCAAGGGGTCAGGATGGGTTTCTTCTCATCTAGCTTATACATTCTTATTTGATGTCTTTTTGTACCACACTTTGGATACATAAGGCTCTGGCCTGAATTTGGACAGTGGAAGAGAGTAGGCTTTGGCTCAAAGTTAAGCCAACACAAGGTAAGGATCAACCTTATGGCTTCATCAACATGATATTCTCATCTGAGAGAAACATAAAGAGTAGAGAAACCATGGTTCTCAGAGCCAGACATACCTGGAATTGTATGTCTGCTACTCATAAGCTATGCTCACTGAAAACTTATTTAAATTCTCTCAGAAACTCAATTTCCTTTTATTTAAACTCAAGAGAGTAATAGTACCTTCCTCCTATATTTGTGTATATATGTGTGAGTATCATGAGATGGCACATGTTAATAGAATAATATATTGGAAAGTATCTGCCACAGTGCCTGGCATCAAGCAGGTGTTCAATTGCTTATCCCCTTTTCTTCTTTCTTTTCAACCAAACCTGGATGCTGGAAATGTTTTCTCTGGCTCATATATCCCTGCTTGCAAAACACTGCCCCCTTTTAAATCAGAAACACAAGTAAACAAATATCCAATTTGGACAAATTCTTTTTAAATCAATAAACTTCACCTTTATGATCAACAGAAAAACCCCAGTTGTTCCTTTTTTAGCCAGTGTGTAATTGTTACTGCGTGATCTGGAAAAGAGGTAGGTATTTTGCTGAAATACAAATGTTGTAGGTGCTTTGAGTGCATGAATAATACATATCCTGTTACTACCTGTCTGCTAGAAAAATGTCATTTTTAAGATTTGGGGAATAATCAGAAGGTACAGGTATTGTTAATGAATAAACCTCTTCCCAATTTGATGTATATCATATTATGTTTCCTTTTACTTGTTGTTATACATTTTCTTTGTTTGAAAAATAGAGATCATTTCATAGGTAGTGACACTTTGGCACAGGTGTTTGTCAAAAGAAAGGGCTTGTTTATGTCTCTTTTGTCTGTATTTAGACAGAAGGCCCTCAAGGATCTTGGGCTATTTTGTAATCTTTCCTCTTACTTAGCATAGTGCTGGTTACAAAGGAAGTAAATTTTCAGTGATTAGAACTGAATGAGTCAGAACACAGAATTATGACCAAGAATAAAAGAGCAGGATGAGTCAGAGAGGAGTGAGAGGAGCCAGAGTTTGAATGGGAAAGTAGGAGGAAGAAAAAGGAGAGACTAATGTGTAGAGACTGCAACTGCTCTGGGGGTGGCCGCTGTTTGGAGAAACAGACATACTAGAATCCAACAATCCATGTCTGAAATATCAGCCAAAAAAAATCCTGTCTTACACTGTGTTGTGAAAGTAGAGGAGGTCCTCATCCCATAGATTTGGTTCCTCATATTAGTCTCCTCACCTCCTTCTGGGCTTTGTTCAAGTATCAAATTACCAATTAGTTCTTCTGTGACAGCCCCACCCCTCAATCTATCCTTGGATTCCCCATAACTTTCATTATTTTTATGTTTTTCTCCATGGCACTTATCATCATCCACCACATTACATGTTACTTATTTGTTGGTCTTGTTCCAAGTTACTCAGTTGTGTCCAACTCTTTGCGACCCCACGGACTGCAGCACACCAGATTTCCCTGTCCTTCACCATCTCACGGAGCTTGCTCAAACTCATGTCCATTGAGTTGGTGATGCCATCCACCATCTCGTCCTCTGTTGTCCCCTTCTTCTCCTGGCTTCAATCTTTCCTAGCATCAGGATCTTTTCTAATGAGTCAGCTCTTCACATCAGATGGCAAGTATTGGAGGTGTTACTAATACCTCCTTTATAACGTTCACTCTATAATCACAGGAATTTCCTCCCCTAAAGTGTTAAGCATACAGAACAGTATCTGGCACATAGTTGAGGCTCAACACATGTTGAGTAAGTGAAAGAATGAACTATTGAATGGATGGATGGATTGAGTGTCTACTGTATCCCTGGTACTGTGCCAAGTGGATACAGGGGTGGGAGGGGCATGGCATAAGACAGTAAGGCGGTCTCCTTGCCCTCAAAGTGTTTATAAAGGTAGACAGTGGAAGTGATAGTCTCCAAAAATTATGATCTATGTCCTGAACATTTTGGTAGAGGTAAGTGTGGGTTTCTGTGGGAACAGAGAGAAGAGACCTGTATCCCTGGTTTCATCAGTACTGGAGAGGCTCCAGGAAGTGTTCCCTGAATAAATGAAATTTGAATTGGAACCTGAAGAATGGGTAGAAGTTAGCTGGATGCTAAGGAAAGAAAAGGCCCTAATCGAGCTATATATGTTTTGAGTATGTACAGCTGCACTTTAAAAGGTTAAATACAGTGATCGATTAACAAAAACTATAAACATAACTGGTTTATGCATACTTCTGACCATGCAGACCTCAATAGGCAAGGTGAGACTGGCCATCAGAACTGTGATAAAATAATACCTTCTGAAGCTGAGCATTATAGATGAAGCCTTAGATTAGGTGCCCCCAAAATAAGGCAGATGCCAAATGGCAGTGAGAAGGAATCAAAGAAGATCACAGGTATCCTGACTTCCCTGGTGGCTCAGTTGTTAAAGAATCCAGCTGCAATGCAGGAGACCTGGGTTTGATCTCTGGGTCAGGTAGATCTCCTAGAGAAGGAAATGGAAACCCACTCCAGTATTCTTGCCTGGGAAATCCCATGGACAGACGAGCTTCAGTTCAGTTCAGTTCAGTCACTCAGTCATGTCCAACTCTTTGTGACCCCATGAACTGCAGCATACCAGGCCTCCTGTCCATCACCAACTCCCAGAGTCCACCCAAACCCATGTCCATTGAGTCGGTGATGCCATCCAACCATCTCATCCTCTCTTGTCCCCTTCTCCCTCTGCCCTCAATCTTTTCCATCATCAGGGTCTTTTCAAATGAGTCAGCTCTTCACATCAGGTGGCCAAAGTGTTGGAGTTTCAGCTTCTTTATCAATCCTTCCAATGAACACCCAGGACTGATCTCCTTTAGGATGGACTGGTTGGATCTCCCTGCAGTCCAAGGGACTCTCAAGAGTCTTCTCCAACACCACAGTTCAAAAGCATCAAAATCTTCAGCGATCAGCTTTCTTTACAGTCCAACTCTCACATCTATACATGACTACTGGAAAAACCATAGACTTGACTAGTTGGACCTTTGTTGACAAACTAATGTCTCTGCTTTTTAGTATGCTGTCTAGGTTGGTCATAACTTTCCTTCCAAGGAGTAAGTGTCTTTTAATTTCATGGCTCTAATCACCATCTGCAGTGATTTTGGAGCCCCCCAAAATAAAGTCAGCTAGTGTTTCCAGTTTCCCCATCTATTTGCCACGAATTGATGGGACTGGATGCCATGATCTTAGTTTTCTGAGTGTTGAACTTTAAGCCAACTTTTTCACTCTCCTCTTTCACTTTCATCAAGAGGCTCTTTAGTTCTTCACTTTCTACCATAAGGGTGGTGTCATCTGCATATCTGAGGTTATTGATATTTCTCCTGGCAATTTTGATTCCAGCTTGTGCTTCATACAGCCCAGTGTTTCTCAGGATGTACTCTGCATATAAGTTAAATAAGAAGGGTGACAATATACAGCCTTGATGTACTCCTTTTCCTATTTGGGACCAGTCTGTTGTTCCATGTCTAGTTCTAACTGTTGCTTCCTGACCTGCATACAGGTTTCTCAAGAGGCAGGTCAGGTGGTCTGGTATCCCCATCTCCTTCAGAATTTTCCACAGTTTATTGTGATCCACACAGTCAAAGGCTTTGGCATAGTCAATAAAGCAGAAATAGATGTTTTCCTGGAATTCTCTTGCTTTTTCGATGATCCAGCGAATGTTGGCAATTTGATCTCTGGTTCCTCTGCCTTTTCTAAAACCAGCTTGTGTCAATGTATGGCAAAAACCACTGCAATATTGTAAAGTAATTAGCCTCCAACTAATAAAAATAAAGGAATAAAAATAAAAATAAAATAAAATGTTTCATTAAAAAAAAATAAAATAAAACCAGCTTGAACATCTGGAAGTTCACAGTTCACATATTGCTGAAGCCTGGCCTGGGGAATTTTGAGCATTACTTTACTAGCGTGTGAGATGAGTGAAATTGTGTGGTAGTTTGAGCATTCTTTGGCATTGACTTTCTTTGGGATTGGGATGAAAACTGACCTTTTTCAGTACTGTGGCCACTGCTGAGTTTTCCAAATTTGCTGGCATATTGAGTGTAGCACTTTCGCAGCATCATCTTTCAGGACTAGCGGGCTACAGTTTGTGGGGTCGCAAGAGTTGGACATGACTAAAAAGACAGCATGCATGCATGCATGCACTGTAAAGATACCAGCTATGTAGAAAAAATCATCTACTTTGAGCCCATGGTGTATCAGAGTCAGAAGTTCAGCTCAAAAGAGCCAATTCTTAAACTTTCAGAAATCCTGAGCCAGTTGTTAAACATCCATTACTAAAAATGAAATTATACAAACTTTCCATTAAATATATTGAAACAAAGATGATAAGGATTCCAAACACGTTTTACTGCATTTTGCCATTAGCTCTATTCTTGCACAGATTTGTATTTATTATCTCTGTACTGTGGAAATACTTTGGAATCAAGTCATGCACAATCTCTTCCC
Organism: Cervus elaphus; assembly: GCF_910594005.1. Classification (NCBI taxonomy): domain Eukaryota; kingdom Metazoa; phylum Chordata; class Mammalia; order Artiodactyla; family Cervidae; genus Cervus; species Cervus elaphus. The sequence goes on along the minus strand of NC_057833.1, from coordinate 58,260,459 downwards.
CAAACCCTGGATTCAATGATGACGTGTTGATAGCTAAATGTCAGCCATGTTTGGAGTATTTACTGCATGGAAACTGGTGGGCACTAGGAGTCATGTGGGCTTCCCTGGTGGCTTAGATGGTAGAGAATCCACCTGCAACGTGGGAGACCTGGGTTCAATCCCTGGATTGGGAAGATCCCCTGGAGGAGGGCATGGCAACCCACTCCAGTATTCACGCCTGGAGAATCCCTATGGATAGAGGAGCCTGGTGGGCTGCAGTCCATGGGGTCACAAACAGTCGGACATGACTAAGCACAGCACAGCACAGCACAGGAATCATGTGCCACCTGTCCAAAAAGCTAGTCATTAAATATTTTCTTGCATATCACTGCTTTGAACCCAGAGACCTAATAATTTGAGGGTGTGAAGGCTGAGTTTGTCAGATTTGGCACACAAAGTAGACCTTTGTCATAACTATAGTTACTCAACACATTTTAAAAGCTTTTCTTATATTTTGGTAAGTCCCTTGGGTGTATTAGAGTCCAAAATGGCTCCCCCACCTCCCATGCCACTAGGCACAGGTGTGTGACCTAAGAAGCAGGTGCTGCCTGGAATCTCTCTTGCTTGCAGTGTTGGCAGAGTGTGAGGGAGGCGTGTGGAAAGTCAGGGGCAGTGGTGGAGCTGCTCCTGTGATACCCTTCTGGGTCTCCCAGGCTGTGAAAACTGTGCTGTCTGTTGTGCCTTGTGATGGGCAGATCACACATACAGGAAACTAAATGGGTGATCTGGTTCTTATTCAGGGCTAATCAACCTCAGAGCTGAACCTCAGACTCATTTTCTGGCTGTGTGCTTCTGGAGATTTCGTGATCTTTCTCTTTCATCCATTTATCTTCAGCATGAAATAACTACATGGTTTCTGAGGTTTGAAACAAAGGACCCGTTAATGTAGCAGCTTATTTCTGTTTTAGCACACCATAAATGAAACTATAATTGTTTAAACTTTGACATTATAGAACAAAAATTATGTGGCATAGATTAAAATGTTTATTATCAATTTATTGATATTTTTATAAAAATGTTGAAAAGTGTAAATGTACTTATTACCCATTACTCATCACTACTAACACAAAATTTCTTCCTTTCTCTTTCTGTACACCATATACATTCTTAAGAGCAAGCTCACACTGTTTATGTTGTATTGCATTACACTACATTGGTGGCATTAGTCATATGTATTTAATAAGCATTACCTGCATTTGTCTTTCTAAATCAAAATTTTGTTATGGACATTCTTTTGAATCTGTTTCTTCTGAAGCTTTGCTAAGTTTTTTATTTGGGGAAAGACAATCATATTCTGGAACAAGCATGGCCTTTGGAATTCATTTATTCATTCATTCATGTATTTAATAAATGATTGTTGAGTATACACCATGTACAAGGCACTGTTAGTAAGTGACAGAAAAAAAAATCCTTGCCCTCAAAGAGAGTATATTTTTATGGGGAGATAGATAATACAGCTAATGAGCATGTACATTAGCAAGTGTGGTAAATGTAATAAGGTACTATGGTGAAAAATAAAACTGAGCATGGAAGGTGGGAAATGCTGGGAGTAGGAAAAATATGTTTAATTCTAAGTGGGGTAGTTAAAGTAGGACTCAGTTTTTTGCAACTCTACTCCTGGGCATATGTCTGGGCATAATTCAAAAAGATACACACACCCCAGTGTTCACTGAGGCAGTATTTACAATAGCTATGACATGAGGCAACCTAAATGTCCAGCAACAGATGAATGGATAAAGAAAAAATGGTACACATATACAATGAAATATTACTCAACCATGAAATAGAATGAAATGCCATTTGGAGCAACATGGATGGACCTAGAGATTATCATACCAAGTGAAATAAGTCAAACAGAGAAAGACAAATATCATATGATATCACTTGTATGTGAAATTAAAAAAAAAAAAAATGATACAGGGGAACTTATCTACAAAACAGAAACAGACTCAGGGACCTAGAAAACAAAGTTGTGGTTACCAAGGGGAAACATGAGGGTGGAAGGGAAGGATAAATTAGTAGGTTGGGATCAGCATACAAGTGCTATATAGAAAATAGATAATCAACACAGATCTACTGTATAGCATAGGAAACTCTACTCAATACTCTGTGTGTGTTCATCGCTGAGTCGTGTTTGACTCTTTGTGATCCCCATGAACCCAGGAGCCCACCAGGCTCCTCTGTCAATGGGATTCTCCAAGCGAGAATACTGGAGTGGATTTCCATGCCCTCCTCCAGGGGATCTTCCCAACCCAGGGATCGAACCCAGGTCTCTTACATCTCCTGCATTGGCAGACAGGTTCTTTACCACTTGTGCCACCTGGGAAGCCCACTCAATACTTTGTAATAACCTATATGGGAAAAGAATCTGAAAAAGAATGGATACATGTATATGTATAGCTGAATCACTTTTTTGCACACCTGAAATTACCACAACATCATAAATCAATTGTAGTCCAACTTAAGATAAAAATATTTTAAATAATAAAATAGGACTTGCTGATAATGTGACAGTTGAGCCAGGACTTAAAAGAGTTGCTGAGGAAGAGCCTTCCAGGCAGAGGGAAGCTGGTAGAAAGGCCTGGGGTAGGAAATTGTTTGTAGAGCTTGAGGAACACTGATAACACCAGTGTGACTGAAGTAGAATGGGCAAAGGAGAGAACGGTAGTAAATGAAGGTGAAAGACAGGACTCAGAGAGTTTGGATCATTTAGGATTCTTGGCCCCTAAAAGGAGTACAGCTTTTACACTGAGTGAATTGGAAAAACAGTTGGATTATTTTGAGCAAGAAGAGAAACATGATTTCAACTATGTTTTAAAAGCATCACTCTGACTTCTGCTAATTCAAAGTGTTGTCTGTGAACCAGGAACATGGTCATCACTTGGAGCATGTCAGAAATGAAAACTGTCAGGCCCCACCCCAGATCTTCTAACCAGAATCTGTCTTTAACAAGATCCCCAGGTGATGTGTATGCACAATACAGCTTGAGAAACAGTAATGCAGACTGAGGGCGAGGGTAAGAGAAATATCCAGTGACCAGTAAGAGGCTCTTGATAAACTTGTGCAAGAAGATGATAATAGCATGGGCCAGGATAGTGTCAGTGGAAGGGGAGAGAAGAAAAACTGAATGTGAATTGTAAGAGAAAGGACAAACCAAGACTGACTTCATAGTTTTTGGCTGATGCAAGTGAAAGGATGGAGTTCTCATTACCTGAGTTGAGGAAAGAAAACAAGTGGAGATTTGTCAAATTATGTTTGAGATGTGTGAAGGTTAATTACAAGTGCTTACTTGGAGAATGTTTTGGACAAGATTAACATTTAAATTGGTAAACTTTGGATAAAGCAGATTGCCCTCCATAATGTGTGGGCTTCATCCAATCAGTTGAAGGGTATAAAACAAAAGCACTGATTTCCCCGAGCAAGAGGGAATTCTCCAGTAGACTGCCTTCAGACTTTATCTGAACAATTGACTCTGGATATCTGCCTATCAGCCCACACTGCATATTTGAATTTGCCAGCCTCCATAATCACGTAAGCCAATTCACCAATTCCTTATAATAAATTTCCTTTTGGTTCTGTTACTCTGAAGAGCCCTAACTAGTACAAGATGTTAAACAGTTATGTAAGTTTAAATTTTAGAGAAAGAAAAGGTCTCTGAACATTAAAAAAAAAAGTTGAGAATCACCAGCATAATGTAAAGTCATTGGATTAAATAAAATTACCTAGGAAGTGAGGTAGATAGAAAAGGGAAGAAGTCAAAAGGACTAAATTCTGGGGCCCTTCAATATTAAGAGGTCATAGAGGAAAGAAGAAATCAGCAAAAGCTGAAAAGGAGAGGTCAAGGAAGAGAAAAAACAAAAACAAAAAACAAACATATGAATGTGAAGCCTGGAAGAAAAGTGAAGTGTTTCAACAAAGAAGTTGTGATTAATGTGTCTGATGTTATTCATAAGTGAAGTAAGATGAACATTGAGGATTACACACATGGATATGGAGGTCTCAGATAACCTTGATGTGCTCAGTGTCCATGCAGAGGTGGAACCATGGAAAACCAGACTGGAGTGAGTTTAGGGGAGAGTGTGAGAAGGAATGATTAGGTAATGTGTGTGTGTGTGAATATTTTATTTTAAAATTATTTTTAAAATCAATGACTTTTTATAGCAATAGTGGGTTTTACAGAAAAATTGAGAAATACAGAAAATTCTATTACTTATCTTTCATAATTTCTCCTAATATTAACTTCTTGAATTCATGTGATATATTTGTTACAATTTATGAACCAATATTGATACATTATTTTTTATAGCATTTATTTATTTATTTATTTATTTTTGACTTCACTGGGTCTTCGTTGCTGCACATGAGGTTTTCTTTAGTTGCAATGAGCAGGAGCTACTCTTCTGTTGCTTTGCTCGGGCTTCTCATTGCAGTGGTTTCTCTTATTGGGGAGCACAGGCTCTAGGGTGTGTGGGCTTCAGTAGTTGCTGCATGCAGGCTCAGGAGTTGTGGCTCACAGGCTTAGTTGCCTTAAAGTAAGTGGGATCTTCCCCGACCAGAGATAGAACTTGAGTCCCCTCCATTGCATGCAGATTCTTAACCTCTGTATCACCATGGAAGCCTCAAAACATTATTATGAATTAAAGTCCATACTTAACATAGAGGAGAGTGAAAAAGTTGGCTTAAAGCTCAACATTCAGAAAACTAAGATCATGGCATCTGGTCCCATCACTTCATGGCAAATAGATGGGGAAACAGTGGAAACAGTGGCTGACTTTATTTTTGGGGGCTCCAAAATCACTGCAGATGGTGACTGCAGCCATGAAATTAAAAGACGCTTACTCCTTGGAAGGAAAGTTATGACCAACCTAGACAGCATATTAAAAAGCAGAGACATTAGTTTGTCAACAAAGGTCCAACTAGTCAAGGCTATGGTTTTTCCAGTAGTCATATATGCATGTGAGAGTTGGATTATAAAGAAAGTTGAGTGCTGAAGAATTGATGCTTTTGAACCGTGGTGTTGGAGAAGACTCTTGAGAGTCCCTTAGACTGCAAGGAGATCCAACCAGTCTATCCTAAAGGAGATAAGTCCTGGGTGTTCATTGGAAGGACTGATGTTGAAGCTGAGACTACAATACTTTGGCCACCTGATGTGAAGAGCTGACTCATTTGAAAAGACCCTGATGATGGGAAAGATTGAGGGCAGGAGGAGAAGGGGACGACAGAGGATGAGGTGGTTTAATGGCATCACCGACTTGATGGACATGGGTTTGGGTAAACTCAGGGAGTTGGTGATGCACAGGGAGGCCTGCTACAGTTCATGGGGTCGCAAAGAGTCAGACGAGACTGAGCGACTGAACTGAACTGAAATTTAGGGTTCACTCTGTATAGTATAGTTCCATGAGTTCTGACAAGTGTCAGATCCACAGTTACAGTGAAACTTTTGAATCACAGATCAACTGCTTACTAAGCTATGTGACCTTGAGTGAGTGACTTCACACATTGAATCTCTATAAATTATTATGCTTAAATAAGGAAAAATAGATGAAAATGCCTATCATAATTACTGGCATCATTAAGTGTTAATATCCTTCCACTCTCTTTTGAATGGAAACCAGGAGATCTTGCCAAATACTTGCAGTTTTGTTAAAATGCAATGTTGCAGTTTTGTAATAATTTAAGTGTTTCCATCTTAATGTGACTGGTTTTTTTTTTTTCCCCATCTCAGGGCATCTAATTTCCCATATAGCTGTTTAACTACCATAATTGTTAGTATTTGGTCCAGATAAGTGTTGGTTCCAAGTGATGAAGAAGTCAAATCAGCAGTTCATCTTTATATGGGTCAGTTAGTTCTGCAATAAGAAACATGGTTACATTGCCACAGATAACACATCTCACCAACCCTGGCCATCCATCTCTTATGGACTGACCAGCCTCAGCCTGAGCATGCAGATATCCCAGTGCAATCTTAATCACTTTTAGAAAAACAACTAATGCCATAAGACTTTCAGGTGGTTTAATACATTTTTAAGTGAAAACTATTTCCCATTAAAGTTTTTAGTAGGAGGAGTTTTAACATTGCATGCAAGGTTAATTAGACAAACTTTTAGGACACTTTCAGCCTGATTCTTAAATTTATTTAAGAGCTAGTAAAATAAGTATGAGATTCTGGAGTCAAAGAACAGTACTCTTATGGGAGAAAAGAACATAGACTGTTGAAAGGAAATCTGTTTGAAAACTTGACATTTTGATGGACTTCATGGAGCAGAAGGAAGGTGAGCATTTCTCTAAGCTCTACTAGGAAGAGTATTTTCCTGGAAGGTATAATGATCATTCCATAGAATCAAATTTTTTATAAGATAGTATTTTAGGAAAATATCTAGTTTGTGAAACTAATGACTAAGCTGAGCTGAAATGGATTAGTTCAGTAAGAACATAGAAACATTTTTTTCCTCAGTTTTTCTGAAAAGTGCATTAATTATAACCTGTCCTTTTGAATTTTTGGTGGAAGTCTGATAATACTTCTTGGGTCTCAGACTGACAATGAGTTCTGGCATGGAGGTGGAGTTCACTAAGAGTAGTGAGTGTGTTAGTAAAGGTGGTGGTAGAGGTTCAGAATGAGACATCTACCGCATAGAATAAGCCGTCAGCAGCAGTTATTATAGCTTCCCAGAGTTGCGCAAGGGAGGATTAAAGGGGGCATAATTTCAGCACTATGGATTAGAGCTTCAGATAAAGAATAGGTAAGATTTAGGGTCAGGTTAACCAGATCAAGGTAATGGAAATCAGGAAAAGCAAAGCCAAAGACATGCCAAAGAGAACGCAAAGATGAGACCAAACCTTCTAGTTAAACTAGGTTGTTTCATTTTGAGTGACTGTCCTGGTTTTGGATATAGAGCCATTGACCAGATAACTCTTTATGGCCCTCACATAATTGTTTCCATTTACTCAGTCATTCATGTAACATCTTCATCAGTTTTAGTGTATTCAAGTAACACTATATAATTAGCTACTTGGTATATTTTTTATATAGATTTAAAAAACCTTGTACTTCATGCCTGTTTTCTTTAAAAGGGAATTTTTTATCACTATTTAAAATGTGGAAACTTTTTATTATAAAAAAAATAACTATAACTATAAATATAGTGGAAACAAAGAAATGTTAATTAAATTATAACTAATTATTCTTTCCTGCATTTTTCCAGACTCTGATATTGATATCCATTATCTCTTTATTAAATGGAAGATTACCTTAGTATTGGATCACTGATTGAGTAGTATCAAATTGAGTCTTCCTCTCTAGTTGGAAGGGCTGAAGGAAAACAGAAACATGCATGATAACTTTTTCACTATTTGATTTAATGATATTTATTGCCTATTCTAGGCATGATAGGAAACCTTCTCACACAGCACCCCAAACCATCACATTTACAACTCAAATTTATTTTAAATGTCATACTTGGGGAGATACTGTGTGTGTGCGTGTGTTAGTCACTCAGTCATGTCTGACTCTCTGTGACCCGATGGACTGCAGCCCACCAGGCTCCTTTGTCCGTGGAATTCTCCAGACAAGAATACTGGAGTGGGTTGCCATTTCCTTCTCCAGGGGAGATACTACTCTAGAATAAAATTTCTCGAATCTGGAGAACAATTTCCAAGCCTTCTGTTGATCTATCAAAGGATTGATGATGGTCCATACTGAAATAAATTTTAAAAATAGGGTAATATGTGAATTTTTTCTTAATGTTAAAATTATTCAACTTATGATTGCTATGGGATTAATCTTATTTTTTAATTGTAAAATGTTTATTGATATGAAATGACAATAATGATAGAGGATTAATTTTATTCTGTTTTTATGTTAAAACATACATAGATAAAGACTTATCCTTTCCAATTTTGAGAAAAAAATGTTTCTGATTGGTCAAGACCTTAGTTTGGAAGCCTCGGGTCTAGACTTTTACCTTTAAAAGACTGCAGATTCTTAGTCTTGTGCCCCTTTTGCCCCATCATCTCAGAATGTGGATCTTATCCTCAAAGTTATCTTTTTGGTTCAAAATGGCAGCTACTTCTCAACTGTCATGTTAAAGTTTCAGGTTAGACAGAGGAAAAAAGGAGAACACATAAATGATGCCTAATGATTTATGTCCTTTTAAGCAGCCTTCCTAGTTGTCCATGCAACACTTTAGCTTACACATCATTGGCCAGAACCTAATCACATGGTTACAACCAGGAGTTAGTACACCTGGAGATGTCTTTTGACTTGATTTCCATACACGTAGAGTAAGGTTTCTTTTACTAAGGATAAAGAGGAAGATAGATGTTGAGTGGCAGCTGGTGTCTGTACCACACTGTCTTTCAATTCTAGCTCAAGTCATGTGGTTCTTTTTCTGAAACACACTGTCTCTTGTAGATTCTCTCACCTGAAATAGAATCTTTGCAGGATTCATTTTTTTTTTTTAATCACATTCCACTTTCCTTGCCTTGTTGTCTTATCTACCCAACTATATAATAAGCTCTTTGCATGTGGGAGTTATTTTTATACCTCTTTAGAGTTACATGAAGTATATAGCTAGTCTTATGTATGCTTGATGCTTAATAAATGTTTGTCAATTATTTTATTAGGGTATCAAGAATGAGTAAAGAGGTATAATGGCTGGGCTGGAAGGATAACAAGTAAATCTCAACTCTCTGCACCAACATACCTACCCTCTTCCCCAAAGTTTTTCTAGGATTGACCCAGTCTGTACTTCTCAAAATCATCTGGTAGGTCATCTCTCCTATCCATGTAATTGTTACCTTTTCCCAGGGCTACTTCACCACATGTAAAACTTCCTTTCAGACTTCATTTGTTTATGTGTGTGATTCATGACCAAGAGAAAACTTTTTAGGAGTATAGATGGTTCTCTGTGAAGCAGGAGTTGGTAGCCATCCAGCTTCCCTGGGCAGAAATCCACACTACAATCTGTGAGTGTCCAGATTGGCAAGAATTCTCTGGATTCAGCAGAAAGGGCACTACCTGGACAGACAGCGGAATTTGAAGTCCATCGCCTTTTCTGGCTTGAGTGACTCCCTAAAGCTCATTGCCAGCAGGGGTGAGCTTTGCGTGTTCCACTGACTCTAGGCTCTATGTCCTGAGCCCTCCAGTCAAGAAAGGATTAACCTGGATCTTTCTCCCAGGGCTATATTTTGAAAAAAGAAGAAGAAAAATGAGAAGAGAGTCTTTGTTTCTCAATCACCTGCAAGTATATCATTATAGTCTAAGAGAAGTAAAACATGGATAGTTTCCTATAATTATCACCATATATTTACAAATATTAAAGATGAATGCTAAATAGTGAGGCTGTGTGTGTGTATGTACAAATCAGTATGTTAAATATATCTGGTAAATTTTTTATATTTTTGAGGCAGTGTGTCTGTGCGTGCTAAATCACTTCAGTCATGTCCAACTCTTTGTGACCCTATAGACTGACTGTAGCTCACCAGGCTCCTCTGTCCATGGTATTTATTATCTAGGCAAGAATACTGGAGTGGGTTGCCATGCCCTCCTTCAGGGGAACTTCCCGACCCAAGGATTGAACCCAGGTCTCTTAGGTCTCGTGCATTTGCAGCAGGTTCTTTACCACTAGAACCACCTGGGAAGCCCCTTTGAGGCAGTGTGTGTGTGTGTGTGTGTGTGTGTGTGTGTGTGTGTTAGTTGCTCAGTCTTTCTGACTCTTTGCAATCCCAGGGACTATAGCCCACCAGTCTCCTTTGTCCATGGAATTCTCCAGGCAAGAATACTGGAGTGGGTTGCCACTTCCTTCTGCAGGGGATCTTCCTGACCCAGTATTTACCTCTAAAAGTTTTGACCTAGTTAGTCTTTGTTACTTGGAAAGAACAGCTGAAAAAAAGGAGTATGTCAGATAAATACATGAATCTGTGAAGGTCACAGTGAAATAAAATCATGAAATAAAATATTCAGGGCAACCAAATAAAACCTTTTACAGACCTTCTAAGAGACAGCTGAAATTTCCAAAGAAAATACACTGGGATCAGAAATCAGTGATGCAACTATTAAAAACAATCTCAGCCATGTTCTTCTGCTTTTTTTTTTTTTTTTTAGCAACTTGAAAATGTAGCCTTTACAGTGTGGACAGAGAAATCAGTGATTCCTGACCCGACAGGTTTAGTGAATTGTGCTATCCTGATGACCTGATGACTAAGATTAGAGCATTTGAACTGCAAGGAGGTAATTTTTGCTCACCCAGACCACTGAAGGAGGACATAAAAAGTAATTTTCAGATACTTACGTTCTTAATCTCTTTAGGCTTTGATTTCTTCACCTGTAAAGTGAAAGTACTGGACCAGACTATGTCAGAGGCTTGTTTCAGCTCCACGTTTTATGGTTCTACAGAATCCACTGGGTAGAATCAAGATGGTGCACTAAGTTCCTGCCAAGTTTGATGAAATTTCTGACACCTTTAGTAAGGTTTTGCTGTCTGAACCAACACAATAACATTGAACACTGATTACATTATGCTTCCTAGCCCTTCCCATTTCCTCATAAACATGGGTTGTTGCAAACAGTTTTCCTCAGGCTTAGACTGTGGCTCGGTTGAATTCTTACTGACTCATTTGGGTACTGTATCATTATCTAATTTTGCTCATTGCTCACTTAATCAGGTGCTTCTATGGAATGCAGTCTCCAGAATGTAAAAAGCAAATTGTTAGGCAGATCAAGAAGTGGAAAACAGGTGCACTATGCTCAGCACTGCTAATTTAATATAGCAGAAAACTATAATCTGGTTTCTGGGGGGGCACCCAGCCCTACCTATTAAAACCTGGGTCAAGTTATTGCTTCTCCCTCATAGCTTAATCACTCACCTTCATTCTCAGTATAGATGAAGCAATAACAACATCAATACCATCTCCCCCTCAGGCTATTACAGCACCCGTAGCTTGTGTTTTCTGATTGCTTCAGACTTCAGTGAAAATAAGGCATATATTACTTTCTTAGTCCTCTCCTTTTCCATTTCTTTCACTAGAAAGTTGTGATTTTCTTTTTAATTAAAACAGAAAACTGATGTTAAATGGCTTCACTGCCTTCATCTACTTTTGTTCATTTCTCCCACTGATCTCAAACTATCCCTGAAAATAGTATATTTCCTTTTAAACACTGAATGCAGAGCTAGGCATGTAGTAGGCCTCTGAGGAGTTTTTTGTTTTTGTTGTTGTTGAATGAATGAAATGTGTTGAGATAAGAATAAATGCAGATATAGATACATCTGGACCAGGGAGTCCTGGCAAAAGACTGTAATAATGATTTAAAATAATAATGCTGAAGATGGGGAGAAGAGTATGTATTTGAAAACTATTAAGGAAGTTTAATTGATGGAAATTGGTGATTTTTTTGTATAGGTTGGCAAAAGGCAAATGAATTCAAAATGACAACCAAGTTTATGATTTAGAGAACTGGGTTGAGAAGGCTATGACATTCAAATTTGGACAAGTTGGATTTGAGATATAGTACAAATTGAAACATTCATTTGGATGTTTAAATCAGGAACTCAAGAGATAAGCTGAACATATATAGTTATCAGTGAATAAGTAATAGTTAAAATCATGGAGCCTAAGTGGAATAGAGTAACATGAGGACCTAAGATAAAGCTGGGAAAAAGATGGAGACTTGAGAATGCCAATCATTTTGATGGATTTTCCTGCTTCCCCATTAGTTGTGAATTGCTCTCCCATTCATTGAGTTAGCTGGAACATACTGATGAAAATTTGGGTTTCTAAATGTGAAATTTATGAGCTTGACCAGCAACAGAACATAACAGAAAAACAGTGAATGAAAATAATAACAATCTGTACAGATAAGTAGGAAGATAATTAACTGTGGTGGGCATTTTAAGTAAGAAAATTGATTTGAGGGAGACTTGTTAAAAGATTTTTGGGAATGAAACCCAGGGGAACATGTAACTTGGCGCTCAGTTCTTGCCAAAAACTAGAATTACATCTAGAGTATAACAAGATGCAGTATCCTTAAGAACTCAGGCTAAGAACTGGCTGACTGGCCTGAGAATGAAAGTGATTAGATTTATAAAATTCACTTTTCTGAATTATACTGTGGTAAGCTGGATGCAGTAAGTTAGCTGGATGTTATCGTTAGTTTAACTGTATGAATTCCTCAACCTAGAGGAAGGCAAACTCTATATAACATGGCTAAATAAAAAAGCCACATGCTGACATTCTACCTCAGAGGCTGTATAATATGAAATTAGACTGTGACCCAAAAGTAAGTTTGTTTCCTTGAATAGCAGAATCCAACAGAAGGTCTCCCAGAGGGTTCGGTATAGTAATATGGTCTAGGGTTTCACTAACCTTTGAGTTAAAAGATTCTTTTAAATTTAATCATTTTGGTTGATAATAAAACACTTGTTCTTCCCTTAATAGGAACAGAAAACAATCACCCACTATCAGTCCTACAATATCCAGTAATATCTTAAAGATTAACCAACCCTTCCTACATTTTTTTTCTTTAAGACATGTAATCTCAGCTCCTTTGGGGTTTCAAACTGGTACTCGTTTCACTAATCTGGAATCATTTTTGTTTCTGTCATCTTGAATTCCTCCAAGGACCCCATATCACACTTCATTTGTGTCACCAAAATTTCAACAGTTTTCTCATTAAAGATAGACAAATATTAAAAGTAGAAAGGAAATTCAAATCCAGTCTAATATACTGTGCTTCAGTCTTTTAAAGGCTAGTAGCGTTTGTTCACAGCATTCCATTGCTGAATGGTATTTAGCTTGTGCTGAATACAGCATTCTAACCTAGTCAGTCAGGCTTGGGAAACAAAACTTGTGTTTTCCATGTCACCAAGGCCAGCCTATTTAATATCAGTTTTATGTTAAGAATACAAAAATAATCAAAGGAATTGGGAGGTGAAGATATTGACATTTAAAGGATACAAGTGTATTCAGATTTTTTTTTAATAGAAGCTTACAATGGAGATTTTTTTTTTCTTTTAATGAACATAAAAGAGACAGGGAAATTTGAAGATGTTGATAAGTGGAGTGAACTAGCATGGCTCAATCCATGGGTGGAAGAATGTTGAGAGAGAAATTTTAATCACCCTTAGTTCATTCTTTTCTCCACCAATTCTTCCTCAGGAACCCTGTCCAAAGCTTCAGTTCCCTTTCCTTCCCTACTCTCCTTTGTCTCTCTCTCCTCCATCTTTTTTCTCCCTTCTGCTTTCATCCTACCTCTTCCTTTTCTTTTCTTCTTTCCTTTATTATTGAGGTTTGTGACAGGAAACATAGAAAACATGTCAGTCTACGCACAAGTGTAAGAAATAAATAATAGCAGGGGTAAATAGGAGATAGAATAACTGGGAAACATGCCAAATAAATTCCACTATTCAATACAATTAATTCACTTCAACAATAATTTATAAGGCACCACAGTAAGCACTAGGGACATAACGGTGGAAGCTATCATGTCATGGTATTAAAGGATGTTCTAGTATATTAAATTCAGAAATTCATTGTTTTTTTTCGACTGAAGAGAATTGTCATTTTTCCACTTTTCATTTACTGTTTTCTAGGGAGTTACCGAATATAGCAGCATCTGAAGACTTGACAACAAAGTTCTGGGAAGGATGATGGTTTGCTGTTGTGTTGCCTGGCACAAGTGTTCATCAGAGGAATTCTTTATGTGCACAAGCAGCACAGCCTTGATATTTAAGACTCTAGCATTATGCCATTATTTAATTTTATCCACTTGGAATCAAGAACAGAAAAATAAAATGAAGTCATAGGCATCCATTCTTGTCTTTATTGTAAATGTGTTAAAAACATTTCATAGTGAAGCTTCTAAGCTGAAAGCTCCAAGCTGGCTTTGCTGTGTTTGGACACCTTTCTGATGCACAGAGGGATGAGCTTGTGATGGTGGCTGTACTAATCAGAGGTTTCTCTCCTCAGCCCTCTGTTCTTTTCTTCCCTCTCCATTTCTTTCTTAAACATCTCTTGACTCTGTACTACTACAAGCTAGGTACTATGCTCTAGCAGTATTCCCTGACTCTGCTCTTTCTAACCTAAGCTCAGACCTCTCAAGGACACCTATGGCATCTGAAAGCATAGGTATATGAATCATGGAAGTTATACAGCATTTGTTAATTTCCACATACAGCTTTAATATTTAATTATTTCTAATCAAAGTTTAAAATGAACTTTATTTAAGGACTCAAAGAATCAGTTGAGTTCAGTCACTTAGTCGTGTCCGACTCTTTGCAACCCCGTGAATTGCAGCACTCCAGGCCTCCCTGTCCATCACCAACTCCCAGAGCTTACTCAAACTCAAGCGCATTGAGTTGGTGATGCCATCCAGCCATCTCATCCTCTGTCGTCCCCTTCTCCTCCTGCCCCTAATCCCTCCCAGCATCAGGGTCTTTTCCAATGAGTCAACTCTTCGCATGAGGTGGCCAAAGTAATGGAGTTTCAGCTTCAGCATCAGTAGAATATATGACATTAAAAAAAACTAACAGTGCCCTGTATCCCCATTTCCTGCTCTGCCGTGGAAAATTCTTCTGACACTAAAACTGTTTCCCTTGAAATATACTTCTGTATTGCTAATACACCTAAATTGCTGCTATTTATTTCTTTTTGTTTGTTTTAGGCATTATCTATTAATTGAATGCTTTGGAAGATAAGCCTACAGCTCTCTTTTTGTTGCTTCTCCTTAGCACCTTTGCAGTTCTTAGATGGGTCAGGTATAATTCTTCACAGTGAAAATGGAAGAAAAGTCCACTGGGAAGTGTACTAGACATCATTATGGGACCTGGCTCCCTTTCAGCTCACCTCTCTGCTCTGGCCGTCGCTGCAACAAGCAGGCATTTATCTCAGTATAACTCACAGCACTTTATCTCAATTTCTCATTTTCTGCCTTGGACCGTCGGGGTTAACTTCTTGGGTCAACCCTTGTCTAATGGGGGACAGGAGCTGAGAGATAAGGGTTCCCTTCTTCTATGTCTTGAACGGATAGTCCTGAAGGATGGCTTACATGATTTTTCAGAGGCTTCTGAAAACACAATTGTCTATGACAGTAGCCAGCTTAATAATACTTAATAATATACCTTGACTTTCCCTCTTCTCTTGTTTCAGTCATCCTAGCCCTTCTCCCCACAAAAACTACCTCTGTGCATCTCTTATTCTAGGCTGTGTGTTTTGGGGAAATTCAGACTAGTATAGAGGCTTTGGGGAAAGATGATCCTCCCTGATTAAAAAGGAAGAGATCCATATGGAGAAAGATTTGCCCTTTAATTTCACTTTTGGACATTACATTGAGCACATGATGCTTGGAGTTATGAAAAGAGAGGTCAGAGATCACAGAAGATTGAATTTGGGAAAAAAAAAAAACAACCCAACAATGTAAAAGAGGAGCTCTGATATTGTTAAACTGCTTAATTAGCCAATTCTGGAAATACCTTCTGTTGGATTTCCTGTTATGTGAAATAATAATGCTTTTAAAATGTTGCTATCTAATAATTTTTAAATTCTAGCTAAAAGTGTACAATACAAATTGTGATCTGTTTAGCTTTATGCTCATGTTGGTAGGCACTGAAAGCAACTTCCCATGTCTTCACATTTGCACATGCTATTCCTTCTACTTGGAATGACCTCCCATTTTCTTATTTTTATTCTTATTTTCTCTCTTCTCAGTTACCTAATTCTCATTCTTCTTTCAAGATTCAATTCAAGATCCATGTTTAGTTTGGATTAAACACCCCTCCTCCATGCTTGCCTAACACATTGTGTGTGCCTCCTTCAGAACACCTAGAAGAGTATTCTATAATCTTCTACTTGTCTTTATGTCTCCCTTATAGATTATAGTATCCTGAATACAGGAAATCCACTCCAGGTCTTAGGACAATGCCAAACATTTAGTTATATACTTACTGAAAGATAGGCCTTGGTTGGTGGAGAAAGTATTGGCAGAGATGGACAAACTCATATTGGACACAGAATCAAGGTCATTTGGTCCAAGACTCCTATTTCATAGAAAGCAAAAACAGGTTGCATATAGCTAGCCAAGAATTCCTACTGTAAAAAAAAATTAATAAGATACTATGCAAAACAAATGAATAATATTAGATGGCCCTTATGATACCTTACAAAAGGCAACAAAAAGTTATATTAATTTTTCCTTAAATTAAAAAAATGCCAGATAATGTCAGAGCAAGTTCAGAAGTCTTTTTGACATTTAATCTTTTTTAAAAAATCTCCCTTGTCACTATTTCAGTGGATACATGAATAGATATCATTATTGAAGTTGACCCAAGACAACTGTGAGCAGAATTTATTGGTAAATAACAAATGATTAAAAACAAAATAATGTGCTGGTTATCAAGGTACTGATTTTAAGATTCAAACTTAATCTTCTATACTCTTGTCTTGCTATGTCTGGGACTCCACAGACTGCGTTGCTGCTTTGCCAGCTGGTTATCACAAGGTTCTGTCAACAGAGAATACTAGAGGGATACTAGAAGGCAGGAGGAGGGAAAGAAAATGGTCACTCTTCTTCCTGTTAGCTTCCTGTTCTCACCTGAGCCATGGTTCTTTGGCCCAGCAGCAATGGCTTATAGCAGTTTGTTCCTGTTTTCAGTTTTTTCCCCATTCTCCCATACTCAGCCTTCTTCCTCACATATGTGTGTACCAGCTGAGTCCAACTCCCTGGGAACTCTTCTCTGAGCATCAAAGTTATCAGCATCCACCAGGCAGTGCTTCTTCTTCAGGATTCTGGGTCTCAGTGTTGTAGGGCCATTCTCCAAACTTCTTTGTTCTAATAACTCATTTCCCTCCCTGACCTAGGGGGTCAGGGAGAGAATTCTGCGTGTACTAACCATGTTGCATATATTTGCTCTAATTCTTCCATAAAATCTTACTTATTAGTTATATATTTTTCATTTTACAAATTAAGAGACAGACTCTTAGAGGCTAAGTAAATTTCCCAAGATTACATAGCCAGTTAATAGCTCTATGATTTACACCCCCCCTTTTTTTTTAATTCCAATGACCATTGTCTATTATGATGTCATCCCAGGGCCTAAGATTTGGACTTGTTAAACTGAGATTAGAAAAAATATTTAGTGTTTTTATATCAAGAGCAATGTGCTCTAATAAGCACTTGAAATTATTGTGGGCCTGTATGACAGAGAAGAGTTTTAAAAAAACTTAAAATTTGAAGTTTTTTCCTTCAAGATAATACTTTTCTTATACTTTCCTAATGATCATTAATATAGTTAAATCTACCACTGAGCCAGTGATAGGCTTTAGTCAGATTATTCCCCTGAATCTGAATTCAATTCCCTGTTGAAATTTGAGATTTAGTTTTGATTATCTTGTATCAAAATCCTTGGGGACTTTTTCTTGTAAGGGTTAGTGGTTTTACCTTCTCTGTCTCTCTAAGATGATAAACTCTGTGTCATCATTAGAGAGTTATCTCTATTAGCCATTGGTCTTATTTTCAATCACTGATCTTAGTTTTTCTGTTTTTATTTTTCTCTCCTCATCAGTTCAGTTCAGTTGCTCAGTTGTGTCCAACCCTTTGTGACCCCATGGATTGCAGCACACCAGGCTTCCCTGTCCATCGCCAATTCCTGGAGTCTACCCAAACCCTTGTCCATTGAGTGGGTGATGCCATCCAACCATCTCATCCTCTGTCATCCCCTTTTCCTCCCACCTTCAATCTTTCCCAGCATCAGCGTCTTTTTAAATGAGTCAGTTGTTTGCATCAGGTGGCCAAAGTATTGGGGTTCCAGCTTCAGCATCAGTCCTTTCAGTGAATATTCAGAAATTATTTCCTTTAGGATGGACTGGTCGGATCTCCTTGCAGTCCAAGGGACTCTCAAGAGTCTTCTCCAACACCACAGTTAAGAAACAGCAATTCTTTGGTGCTCAGCTTTCTTTATAATCCTATTCTCACATCTATACATGACTACTGGAAAAACCATAGCTTTCACTAGACGGACCTTTGATGGCAAAGTAATGATGTCTCTGCTTTTTAATATGCTGTCTAGGTTGATCATAACTTTTCTTCATGGCAAAGACCAATTCTGTACTAGAGATAAATAAGATAAAACTACTGATCTTGTCAGAACTAAATCCCCAGTTTGACCAACACTAGAGGAATTTCCCAGTGTGCATTTCTGCTGAATTTATTTCTCATCCTTTCTCACCCTTTAGAAGAACAGAACAACCCCTTTAGCTAGAACATGTATAAATTGATTCACAGATATTAGTAGAAAAGCCCTTAGCCTAGCAGATTGTTGCTACCAGCAGGTGGTTTCACATTTATACTACCTCATCTCAAGGGCCCTTTATATCTTACACAAAATATTCTGAACAAAAAAATTAAACAGAATTTCTGAAATAAGATTTCCATAGATGGAAGAGAATTAAGTGTTGACAACACTGTAGGTGGGGGAATACATGTTGAGCATAGGCCCAGAGCTAGTTTAAGTGAGTTAACGTTAGAGAGACTTTAGGAAGCAAAGGAAACTATAACACCTCCCCTAGGAATTCTCTGAGGGATGGTATTGGAGGGGAAGTGAGCTTGCTGTTCAAGGCAGGATTTGTTGACCTCCTAATGTTTTCTTAGGACTGACCCTGTTAGTAATCTGCATTTCCTAGAAAAGTGCTAAGTGAAGAAGATTTTCTGCTTTCAAAATTAAGAATGCAAAGTGACATGTCACCCACGTATATAGTCCATTTCTTCTAATTTGAAAAGGGAAAGGGGTGCTAGTGATTTATGAAGAAATTTCAAAGCAAGAAAAAAGATTAAATATAGGAATTGCTACAAAAATCAAAAGAACCCTAATGAAGAAGGTACTATGATCCAGAAGACAATTATTATAATTTAGTGCACATTCTCTTACTGCTTAATTGCTGTTTTTCAAACCAGTCTGCTAGAGATGTGGGAATGTAACACTAATTTAACCTTTGCCTGAGAGATATATTTATGGATGCAAACTGCAGAGTACCTATAAGAATTTATGTTAAAGAATACAGGGAATCTACTATGTATCGGACATTGCACTAGGTATTTAAAAAAAGAAAATCTTTTAATTTTGAAGTAATTATAGAATCACATGCAGTTGTAAGATTAAAAATGCAGAAAGAGTCTATGCATCGTTTACTCAGTTTCTTTCCTCCAATGGTAACATCTTGCAAGTGTATAATATAATATGAAAGCTTGTTTACTCTAAAAATGCAATTCTATCCCATGTGAAGTAACAAAATTTGGGGGGGAGAACTTAAAATAATGCTGAACTTCACCTGGAAAAATAAATCAAAGATTAAAATTGAATTTGTTATAGATTCACATTTTAGCTATTCACCCAAAAGCAAAAGATATTTGTGGAAAATAAGGTAAAAAATAAACATTGCTAATAAACATGAGTGAATAGCCTGGGAGATTCTAAAGAAAGAAGATAAAAGGAGTTAAAAATTAGAAGGTTTAGTTCCTATGAGCTACTAAAAGATGATAAATCTACAATAATAAACAAGTTTGGTATCCATGTAGGATACCAAAGTAGACCAGTAAAACAGAATACAAAGTTTAGAAACAGAACCAAATAGATACATAGTTTGAGTTTATTATAAAAGAAAAATTTAGAATTAGCACAGAAGAGATGGAATATTTAGAGACCATGAGGATACTTTGTCAAAAGAAAAAAAGCTGAAATTCTACTTCATTATATCAAAATTGCAGATGAAACCCAAATTTTAAAGGAAAAAATATAAAAACATTATAATTAGATAAGGACTTTTTTTGGAAAATATTACTAGAGCTGAGAAGAGCTTTATAACCATGACACAAAACCCAGAAGGTATATTGGAAAAAGGATAAATTTGACTTCATGCAAATTAAGACTATTGAATAAGGAAAATGCAATTAAAATTTTAAAAATCAAACCACAAAAAAGAACAAGTATTTGCAATATTTATGGGAAAGAGTTAATTTCTTTTACAAAACACTCCAGCAAATTAGTAAGAAAAATACCAACAACCTGGTATTAAAAAGGCAAAGAACACAAAGAGGAAGCTCAGAGATAAATACAAATGATGAGTAAGATATAGAGTAATTCTGAATATACTCATAATGATGAAGTTGCAAAATAAAGCATTACTATAATGCTATTTTTTCTATTGGATTGGTACAAATTAAAAATTAGATATTCAACATTATTAAATAGAAGGAAGAGAAAAACAGGTACCCATGAATATATGTTTAGGGATGATAATTGCTGCATTGTTGTTAATAGCAAAACAAAGCAAAAAAAAGCAAATGTAACTCAGATGTAACTTAAATGTGCCTTAGAGAAGTGTCAGTTTAGTAGAAATGGGTAGGCCTTGTACCATAGTTTAGCTCAGTCACTGATGGAACCACACTGTTGGCTCAAAAGTTGAGGTCACCCTTAAAAGAAGAAGGCCAGAGGCATCAGTTCATTGCATCCCTTGGAACTAGGCAAGAAGTTCTTTCTTGAAGGGGGTCTGAGTGGTTCAAAAGAGTATGATACCACTTGTATATAAATGTTACTCATATACATGAATTTACATATACAAAGTTAGGAGTTTTTTAGAATACACAAGATAATAATATTATTACAATGTAATAATATTATATATATTAATAATATTAATATTGCCCTGAATAGTAGGATTGAGAGGAGGATATTGGGCTTTTTATATCCTGCTGTTATTGTTTAGTCACCTAGTCTTGTCCAACTCTTTGTGACCCCATGAACTGTAGCATACAAGGTCTCCCTGTCCCTCACCTTCTCCCAAAGTTTGCCCAAATACATGTTCATATTCTACTATGCTCTAAAAATGTTTTAGTAAGTGCATGTATTGCCTTTATACTAGTATCAAAAATCCTTGATGAATTTAGAAATAGTTTCCAATAGTTTCACTGAGACCCTCTTTAGTTAAAGGCTATGTCCAACATGCTTAGAGTTTCTTATACCCTCACCTGCTCACAGATGCTCCTAAGATATTTCCCCTGCCCTATCTCAATCATTTTCTATTCACTTATCCTGCTTTAATTTTCTTTAGGGTTTGTATACTTCATTCCAATATGGGGTTTGTGTCCCCCCCCACCCCATTACAGTTGCCATTTGCAAGCCCAGGTTGTAACCTCTGCATCTGACCAACTGGCTTCATAGTAGAGGTTCCCATGGCCTCCTTCTGGGTTTTCACTAATTTGCCAGAGTGGCTCACAGGAATCAGAGAGACATTTTACTTACTAGATCACAGGTGTATTATAACAGGTTATAACTCAGGAACAGCCGGATGGAAGAGATGCATAGGGCAAGGAGTGGGGAGGGGGATGGAACTTCCATGCCTCCTTGGAGCATGCCATTCTCCCCACACCTCCACATGTTTATCAACCCCTGAAGCTCTCCAAACTCATCCTTTGTGGCTGTTAGGCTTCATTATCATAGACATGATTGATTAAATTCTTGGCCATTGATGAATTCACTCAGTCTCCAGCCTCTTTCCCATCCTGGAGGTCAGGAGGTAGGACTGTAAGTTCTAACCCTCTAATCACAAGGGTGGCTCCACTGGCACCAGCCCCCATCTTTAGGTGCTTTTAAAAAGTGATCTCATTTTTAAAAAGTGACAAAAGAGACCTTTATCACTTTTGCAACACTTAAAAATTTTGAACTGTGGAGGAAGAACAAATATATATGAGAAGTATTAATATCTTGTGGTCATCTGAATAATCAAATATGTATTTTTTGTAACAAATTACAATATCAAAATTTTATTCATAGCAATTCTCATTATCTGAATTCCTATTTGTTTACATTCTCACTCCATGCCTCCACCAATATGTACTCAACTCCAAGAGGGTAGGACTTTCTACCTGACTTGTTTACTGCCTCAGCTTCTAATAGAGTGCCTGATACATAAGTAAGCGCTATTCAATAAATATTTTTTGAATGATTTAATGAATTACAGGCAATAGAAGAACAGGCTACATGTTATCTCATTTTACCTAGAAGGTAAGTTGGATTTCTCCACCTTGGAAACTTGGTTTCATTCTCTATTCTTCAATTAATACAATATACAGTTAGAACCTACTGTCTAGAACAGCCATGAGCTGTGAGGCATAACAAAGTAACGTCTGTCTTGTCTTCATAAACCTTTAAATTGATAGGTCATTTCTATCCGGCAACCATCAGCAAAGGGGTCCCTGAAGCAGAAAACACCAGGCAGCGGCGAGAATGAGAAGTGACTCTTGTCTTATTGACTGGTGGGCTACAGAGGAGTTTTTGCTTCCCAACACCAGAAGATAGGGGCTAGAAACCACTATCACATCAAAGCTCCTGGGATTTACCCCATGTGGAGACAATTCTGACATACTATCCCTCCTCTGCCAGTGTTTCCCACACATATGGTTTCTATGGTTCCCCTGAATCTCTGATGCCTGGGAGGGACCCCTGCCATGTATGCCAGCTGGCTTGTGGGCCCTGTGTTCTCACCTCATTTCTGCCAATCGTGTTTCAGAGAGCTGGGCCTCATTCCCAATTTATCCAGCCTATCTCTGAGAGTGTTTTTCTGAACACAGTTGTCCTCAGAACAGGAAAAGAAATGTAATCAGGATACAGCAGCATTTCAATACTCTTTGGATTGTCTGTCTGGAAATTTTCGCTGTTAGAGACTTCTTGGAGTTAATGCATTAGCCTCTTTTGGAACTCAGATGCCTTTGGGAATAAAGAGGGGCACCTTCAAATATTAAAGCAATAAAGAAGCAAACAAAACTACTATAACCTTAGTGTGAAAATGTAAATTAGGCATTTGGATTATATCAGTAGTGAAAGATTATATCTTTCACATATATATGTGTGTGTGAGTGTGTGTGTGTATGTATATATACTTTTAAAAATGTTTTTCTTCCCTCTTGTTTTCACAGCATGAGGACACAATCCTAGGAAAGCACAGAGGCTTGGCTAAGTTCACAAAAAAGTTTCCTGAATCCCTGCCCTTTTAAGAATCTGAGGGGAGAGCTTGTCAGCTGTTAAGTGGAAATCCCTAGGACAGCCGTCAATAGACTGTGACACTGAGCACCTGGGTTAGTATCATAAAGAACCATGTTTCTGGAAGCCCTTTTCAGTTATGTAACAGTTAAGGGCTTGGGTTCTGGTTACAGCAACATAGATTTAGCTCTTACTTCACTTTGCAAATTAGACAAGTAATACCATCTGTAAGTTGCAGTGTATTCACCTGTAAAAGACAGATGGTGATAGTATCTGCTTCATAAATGTGGTATAAAAATTAAATGAGCTGAAGAAGGAAAAGCATGGAGGAAAGTCTTTGGCTCATAGTAGGTAGTTGATAAACACTGGCTGTTCAAAGTAAATGATTAAAGACAAGGTTTAACTACTTCACAGTGTTGTGAAGGGCCCTCTCAACTAGCCTCTCATCCACACTGCTTCTCTGCATCTCAATTTTCATAGCTGCAAAATGGAGTTGATGATTAATTTCCCCTACCTTCCTCCCAAGAATATCTCATTTTTAAATAAAACCGTTAACTTTAGATGAGACAGTGTGCCCTTGGGCATCTTCAAATCCATACTGGAGAATATGGAAGGACTAAGGAGTGTGGAAGAAGCAATGGAAATGGTAGAGTTTTGAGATGCTTAAAGTTGCCATCCACCTGTTTCCTCTGTTATCCACTGACAAAAATGTAGTACAGATGGAAACTTGAGCATTTGGAAGGCCACTGTTCCCTGGAAACTCTGCTCTGAGGTTTAGAAGTTAGGGGAAAGTTCTGTGTGGTTCTAGTATGCTCCATCCAACTCTGATTCATCTCAAAGATCCAAGAGGAATACAGAATTTATCTAGCTAGCTTAATCCAGTAACGGAGATGGGCTCAGACCTTACTCCAAAAGAAACCAACTTCTTAAAAACAAAAAACATGCTCTTATAGGAAAAGCAGCCTTAGGCCTTAAACACTCAAGTTGAAAAGACAAGAGTCTTTTTCTTATTCTTCTCATAATAGCCTAAGCTTCTCTGAAGGTCCATGGAATCACCTATTAGTTTGAAAATGTAGATTCCTGACCTCTAACCTACAGAGAATTTGATTTGGTAGATTTGGAGTGGGGCTTGGAAATAAGAATTTTTAGTGAGCGCCCTTACCTGATTATGACTTGAGGGACCATGTAAAGCACACTTAGAAATATATTAAGTGAAATAGTTGCACATAAATTCCTGTGCCAGATAGAAAATTAACACAATCCTCATCTCTTTCTTGTTCTTAACTTCTTTCCTCAGGAACCACTCATTTTTACCTGGAGCCAAGATACAATTTCATTACATGAGAAGTTGAATAGAAAAGAGGGAAGGAATTTAGAAAAGATGCATCTAATTTCAAAATTTCATATTGAAAGGAAAAAGAACAAGGTAAAAATGGTCTGCTACCATTTTTGTAACAAAAGAAAATCTGAACACACATACATATAAACATCTTCAAAGGGAAACACAAGATAGTTAACACAGAAACTAAGGTAATTGGTTGTCTATTGAAGATGGTTGAAAACAAAGCGATAGTAGAGGGATTGATATCTTCTAAGTTTACATTTCAATTTATTTTTGACTTTTAAACCACATTAATGTTTTGTATATTAAGAAAACATTATTAATTTATCAGTTCAGTTCAGTTCAGTCGCTCAGTCATGTCTGACTCTTTGTGACCCCATGAATCGCAGCACTCCAGGCCTCCCTGTCCATCACCAACTCCCGGAGTTTACTCAAACTCATGTCCAGCGAGTCGGTGATGCCATCCAGCCAACTCATCCTCTGTCATCCCCTCCTCCTCCTGCCTCCAATCCCTCCCAGCATCAGGGTCTTTTCCAATGAGTCAACTCTTCGCATGAGGTGGCCAAAGTATTGGAGTTTCAGCTTTAGCATCAGTCCTTCCAATGAACACCCAGGACTGATCTCCTTTAGGATGGACTGGTTGGATCTCCTTGCAGTCTAAAGAACTCTCAAGAGTCTTCCCCAACACCACAGTTCAAAAACATCAATTCTTTAGCACTCAGCTTTCTTCACAGTCCAACTCTCACATCCATACATGACTATTGGAAAAACCATAGCCTTGACTAGACAGACCTTTGTTGGCAATGTCTCTGCTTTTTAATATGCTATCTAGGTTGGTCATAACTTTCCTCCCAAGGAGTAAGCATCTTTTAATTTCATGGCTGCAGTCACCATCTGCAGTAATTTTGGAGCCCAAGAAAATAAAGTCTGCTACTGTTTCCACTGTTTCCCATCTATTTCCCATGAAGTGATGGGACCAGATGCCATGATCTTAGTTTCCTGAATGTTGAGCTTTAAGCCAGCTTTTTCACTCTCCTCTTTCACTTTCATCAAGAGGCTTTTTAGTTCCTCTTCACTTTCTGCCATAAGGGTGGTGTCACCTTCATATCTTAGTTTATTGATATTTTTCCTGGCAATCTTGATTCCAGCTTGTGCTTCTTCCAGCCCAGTGTTTCTCATGATGTACTCTGCATATAAGATAAATAAGCAGGGTGACAATATACAGCTTTGACGTACTCTTTTTCCTATTTGGAACCAGTCTGTTGTTCCATGTCCAGTTCTAACTGTTGCTTCCTGACCTGCATATAGGTTTCTCAAGAGGCAGGTCAGATGGTCTGGTATTCCCATCTCTTTCAGAATTCTCTACAGTTAGCATATAGTAAAATCTAGAAATTGAATACAAACACATGAATTGAACTCTGTGTCAAAGAAGAAGCAAAGCCAGAATTAATTCCAGTAAGCTTTGAACCTTACTCTGACTGCATCCCACCTTCAGTGGTATGTTTTCTAAAGATGAAAAGAAACTATTGGTAGTTGAATAGTTTGAAACAATTCTGTGGGTATTGCAGAATTGAGCAAATGAGCAAATATATTGGTGTTTGGGGGGCATGGGATTCTCATGGTAGGAGAGTGGCAAAAAATGTGGAAAGAGGGAAGGAAAACTGTTGTATTGGATTAGACTTGGAAGTATCAGTACAAACTCAAAGAAAGAGCTTAAATGTAATTATACTTAAGTAGCAATGAATGTATTTATCACATTATTTTGGTTTCTAACTGCCAACTTCCATTCAAAGGAACCAGGACTCCCTGGAAAACTGACAAACCCTAAATCTGGGGCAGTGGAATACAGGGTGAGCCAGGAGCATTGAACTGAATCAAAAAGTAAAGAAGTGCTCAAACACTGATAAGACAATGTCAAAAAATCATTGATGCCAGATTAAAGAGGCTTACACTGAACAAATTTGTGACAACTAGAATATTATTATAAATATTGGCTAGAATGGATTACAGTAAACCTCTCTGAGGCCATAGTGGTAGCAAAAATAATGGAGGTGATTGGAGAAAATAAAAAGAAACATTTATTTCTACAAAAGAATAATAACTCTTAAACGTAGAAAGAATGTAAAATGATGATTTTCTAAGGCTAACAATGGCTACTGTAATAGTTGATTCAAACCAAAATCATCAAAACATGCTAAAACTATTATGTAAAACATTGGTCTTAGAATCACCCAGTGTCAGGATTATTTATTAGTAATAGAAGGAACAGGCTCTGTTTACAGTGGAGAAATTTGACGGCATCACCTTAACCAAACGGTGAAACTTACACTCACCAAGTTTGACAAACTGGCAGCATATGCCTCCTGAAGTGATGTACTATGAGTGACACATCCTGCCAGAAATGTTTAACCTTATTCTAATCGCGAGGAAGCAATCAGAAAAATCTAAATTGAGAAATGGTCTGCAAAACAACTAGTCTGGACACTTCAAAATGTCAGTGTCTTAACAGTTAAAAAGAAAAGCTAGGCACAGTTCTAGAATATAAATTATTAAAGAGATATGACTAAACAATACTTTTTTTTTTTTTTTTTACTGAATCCTGGATTTTTAATAAAGCTATAAAAGACATTATTGGAACAACTTGGGAAATTTGAGCATAGATTGTATGTTGCATAATATTACTTATGAAAGCTAAAATTTCCTGAAAATGATCAATTCCATTGTGAATATGTAGGAGAATGACCTTGTTCGCAGAAAATACATACCTCTGCAGCATTTTGGTGTCTACCACTTAATAGTTCACCAAAAAGAGAGAAGAAAAATGAAAGACAAAGCAAATGTGGCAAAATATTAACAACTGGTGAGCCCTGCATAATATTATCAGGTGCTCATTTTATTACTAGGGCAACTTGTCAATGGGCTTCCCTGGTGACTCAGCAGTTAAGAATCTACCTGCAATGCTGGAGACTAGGTTTCTATCCCTGGGTCAGGAAGATCCTCCAGAGGAGGGCATGACAACCCACTCTACTACTCTTGCCTAGAGAATCCCACGGACAGAGGAGCCTGGCAGGCTGCAGTCCATAGGGTCGCACAGAGTCGGACACGACTGAAACAACTGAGCAGCAGCAGCAACTTGTCAGTAGGTTTGAAAATTTTCAAAATAAAAAGCTGGAGGGTCTGGAAGGGGCAAATAAAGAGGGAAGTATTGGTTGCAACCAGCATTGGTTGCCAGAATGGTGTGGTGTATATACTTCTGTTTATCTCTTATCATGTGGGGCATGCACCTGCTAACCCATTCATTAATTCATTTCCCTCTGCTGTCTGGCTATGTCCCTTCCCCCTCCCCTCACCAAGATGTGCTTAGGTACAATAGTGAGGGGAGGAGGCGTATGGAGAGCTTTCTCTGTATTACCATCTCAGAGGGATATTCCCACTTCCAGCACCTCTCCGAAGGGCTAATGGTCTACAGAGCCTTATTACCATCCTGGGATAAGTTCAATTTTTTTTTTTTATGATAGCAATTTGTTACACTAGTTAGCCACTTGCCTGCTGCTTCCTTGTTAATCCAATAATCTATATGAGAAAAGCAATTTGACGTACCTCCTTCCCATCTGCCACCCATCATCCAATCTATATCTTAACTATCAGTGATTTATTAATGGTGTCTACATTAAGCACATCTCCGCTCTGTTGGCGCCCTCCTTCTCAGTCTCTCACTTGGATACCCTCTCTGGGTGTGTTAGGAGGCAAACTCAACATGGAGATTAAAAACAACAACAGAATCATAAACTGAGCCTCAGTTCCAGGAGTTGCTCCTTTCAGATAATTAGCATTTATGCACATCCATGAGCTTATCAGATCCATTTCAGAGCCAGTCATAAAAAATGTGAGAATCTAGGATATTTCTCATCATCTTTGGCACTCTGTCTTCAAACTTCATTTTTTAAAACTGGTTGAAGCTAGCCATTGGAACCTGCAAATAAACACTGTTAGCATTGCCCCTGTGCTGTAACTGAATGTTTCATTCCTCATCCCCAACTTCCTGGATGTCCATTCACTTGAATTAAGGGCCCACGTGAGCCCTGGAACCTGCAGTGACCAAAGGGGCAGGTAGCTATGGGCTAGATGTATTGAAGCAGCTCTGAGAAAGGGCCTTTTTTCTTGAAGGTATGAGCCTGGTTCTATTGCACATTAGGGCATTACTTGCAATTGTCAAGCTTCATTTTTCTCCGTGTACTCTGGCCTACCCAGAAGAACAAAGGCTCCAGGCTGAAACTTCCAGAGGAGGGACATAATGGAGTCATATGGTGGAAAATGGCACATATAGCAATGTCTGTGGTCTGAGGTGGGCTGAAGATGCCATTCACTTTGACTTTGTGCTATTCTTTACCTATAGAAGCTAGATGCACATGGCCCAACCCAAAGCCTATGATAAGAGAAGAAACATGGGCATTGGATGGAAATTTCCAGAATCTACTGCTATTGGTATCTACTTGCAATTTCCAGAGTCCAGTGGAACTGAGAGTCCAGATGCTGTAGTGGTTAGCTCATCAGCTGATATGTTAATTCTGGCTCTGCGGATTCCTGTCTCTCTGCTCAATAGCAAGTTTCTGAATATGGAAAATGGGACTATCACCACTTAATAAGGTGGTGATTATGAGTAACAATGATTAATCAGTAAATTATTTTTATTGTCCCTTTTCATCAAATGTGATCTGAATTTTAATTCTGTAATGACTCCTCTCCCTCCTTTTTTTTTTTTTTTTGTAAGCAACTTTTTTCTATTAAGTCCCTCAGGAGTCCTACTTGCATTTGCCTTCTGTCCTTGATTCTGTTTGCACTGGTCTAACTTTTACCTGTGTTGTTTGGCTGCTCTTGGGCTTGCATCACTTACCATTCCTGTTTCCTCCATTCTAGGCAGTGACTTTGAACTCTCTGCTGGGTAAATAACATGTAGCTTGTGGTGGGGGTGAGCTGCTAATAAGTAGAGGGGTATTTTCTTGAGTTGATGGATTTTAAGAAAAGAAAAATGAAAAAAAGACAGTCAACTTAGCTCTACAACCAACATTTAATATTCGTGTTCTTCCAAAGTAAATGGTGGCATCTTAAGTTGTCATCCTTTTAAATTCATCCTAGCGATGTGCTTATAAGGCAACAGTTCTAAACAGCTGGTATGTTCCATCTCATAAGTGACCAAAACTTGTAATTTTGCATAGCACTTGTTGGTATAAAATTTTTATCCTTGCAAATAAATGCCAATTGCTGAAGAATATAAACTAATTTCATTTCTTTTCCACTCATGAAATTCATCATTTCTCAGTAAGTGCTGGATAAATGCTTGAGGAACAAGTAACTGTGGTTTCACCTTGCAGAGTGATAACATATTTTACTTTGATTTATTTTCCTTTGAGTCATTGTCTTTCAAAACTCTCTATTAAACTTTTTTCCTCTGTTTAGGAGTTGTATTGCTTTCTAAAAACACACCCCCCTCTATCTTTTCTTAATTATCAGGCTTTTCCAGGACCTTTTTCTTTCTCTGTGACAGTTTCCCCCTATTGTCTGTTTGCAGCTGTTACATGGTTCAGAAGCTGAGGAGACATGCTAATGAGTGTCTGGTGTGTGGGAGGAACACCTCTAAATTCTCCTGGACTGGCCTTGCAGCCTGTTCCTACTTACTTTTCCTAAAATAAGCCTCTAGTTGGCAGCCAGGGGATGGGTTATTTGCAGTTTCTTTCTGTGGAGGAAGTTCTTGCTTGGACTAGCTATCTGTGTTTCTATTTATGCACAAATAAACATATTGCTGTTCCCACATTCCTTAGGGCCACACCACACTCCAAATTGTCACAGCTAGCTCTCCTCACAAACTCCACCAGATGACTGGAAACCAGCTGTGGTTTCTGTGTTTATTTCAATTAATCAGTAAATTTAGCAAATTTTGTGTATATTTTTCTTTTGTTCACATCCAGTTTCTTCCTACATTGGTCTTAGATACATTCTCTAGAAAATTCTTTGGATTTGGTCCTTGTGATTGTCTTTGGAACTCTTGTGGCTGAAAGTGAACTCCATCGAGGAATTTTGAGCACTTCATTGCTTCTTCTCTCCAGGAGCCTTGAGGAAATGATCCTGATGGTTCCTTTTCCAAGAGGGGTTACATAGGTGTCTGAATTTCCTTGCATCTGGGATGACAATCCATAGTATTAATCTGAGATTCTCATTCTGAGTCATGTATTTCAGGCAGTAGGCTGGAATCAAGCTAGTTAATCCCCCTTCAAAATGTTTTGCAGCTGTTAGGATTCCATGACCTTTACGCAAAGACACAGAGAATCTCACTGATCAGAGAGCAAGCTGGAGGGGATGAGTTGGAAGCCTGCAGAGATGGCAGGCTTTGAACAAGGCACAAGGTGATTGCCAGCCATCCTGTTAATGCAGTCAGGGTCTGAATGACAAAGATGCTTTTAGCTTTCCAGTCTGTCCTACGACTATTCTTCTTTTCTCATGGAGCTTCTAAGTGGCTTTTCTTTTGAAAATGAAAGTCTGAAGTGACCATGCCTAGAGAAGCGGCCCTCATTAAAGACTTAAGACCGAAGGTTAAGTTCTTTCTATTTTTAGGGGCTCTTTGGAACATAACCACAGTGTCCATTAAAAACCAAGAAGCCATGTAGAAGCTGGAACTATGGGGTTTCTTTAACAAATCTTTTACCCTACTGCCCACTGAACATAGAAGGGAACTATGGAAAAACAAAATCACCTCTGAGTTTTTTTTCTCAGAGGAAGAAAAACTTTCTCTGAGGAGATAGGAATAAGGGCTAGACAAATTTAGATTGTACGTTCTTGTGAAGGGGACTTGTCTTACTCATTTTCATTTCCTACTTCTTTGCCAATTTGTTCTTACTCTTACCTTCCAGGACATAAGTGAATAAATCTTGGGAATGTTCCCAAAGTAACCTCCTCTGTTTTCATAGATTCATATATATCGCCTGCAGTAGTAATGAGATTCAATTGAAATTAGCACCAGTTTTATTTACATGTGCCAGGAGCTGTGGACTTCCTCACTGCCTCAAATTACAGCACCACAATTCATTCCCTGAATTCTATCACATGGCTCAGTTGTACCACTTAGGCTGCTCTAAATAAGTAGTCAGGATAAATTACTGGTAGGCATTATCACTTTACTCCTCATTTGTCTCAGCTGGGGGAGTTTTTTTATTGAAAGAGTCAGTATAAAAAGTAACTCTCACAGCTGGAGAAGTTGAAAATATGTGATGAGATAATCAGACTAATTGTCCAGGTCTGCTAATCAGTAGGTAACCCAATAATTTTGACATAGAAAACAAACAAGAGATTGAGTGGAGTATGTCCAATTTTCCAACTATGAAGAAAACAGCCTCCCTTTAAGGTGGGGAGACTATTCTGACTAGAAACACTAGGATATTTTAATGTCTTTGTATTACATATTGATTTCACTCACACCCTATGAAACTCAGTACTGATGGTTAGCTGAATAAGCACAGCAGTTTGGTTAGGATTCCTCCTAACATGGAGAAAATGTAGAGGGAGAAAACTTGACTATAAATCAGGCCAGCTGATAGTGGGCATTTGTTTTTAATCCAGTGAGAATATAATGGCACTGCTATCACCAACAATAAAATGAAGGCAGAAATATCAACAAACCCTGCTCCCCTCTTGATGCCATGCCTCTCTGTCATCCAGTGTCTCAACCATCTGTCATCAAAAGAAGTCAAATCAGTAGTTCTTCCTGTGTGGTCCCACCCACCAGCAGCATCTGCATCCCATGGAGTCTTCTAAGAAATGCAAATTCCCAGGCCCCACTTTGGCCTATTGAATCAGAAACTCTGAGGGTGGGGCCCAGAAATCTGTTTTATCACATCTAGCAGGTGATCCTGATGCACAGTAATGTTTGAGAACCACTGGTCCACAACTTTACTACTCAGAATATGGTTTACAGACCAGCAGCCAGGCAATCACTAAGAATTTGTGTGTAATAAAGAATCTTGAGCCCCTGCTCATAGTTTGCAATTTTAAGCAAATCCCCATGTGATTAGGATGGCCATTAACATATGTGAAGTTCTGGTCATTATCCCAACTTGAAATAAAAATTACATTTTTGAGCCTAACTTGCAAGTAGGTTTAGCAATGTGTTGATGAGTTTGGGCTACTGAAATGTAGGCAGGAGTCTTCTAGGAAGACTTCCTGTCTTTCAAGACAGAAAGCATGAACCATTTAGTCCCTCCTCCACTTTTCTGCCTGTAACATGGAGGTGTTGGTGCGGGCTCCAGCAGCCAGCTTTGATCATGAGAAATAAAACTTAGCCATTCATGTGGGGTGTGTGTGTGTGTGTGTGTGTGTGTGTGTGTGTGTATTAGTCAGTATGACTCTTTGCAACCCCATGGACTGTAGCTTGCCAAGCTTCTTTGTCCATGAAATTCTCCAGGCAAGAAGACTGGAGTGGGTTGCCATTCCCTTCTTCAGAGTATCTTCCTGACCCAGGGATCAAACCTGGGTCTCCCACATTGCAGGCAGATTTTTTACTGTCTGAGCCAATAGTCAAGCCCCATGTGGTTGGTTGTTGTTGTTCAGTTGCTCAGTCGTGTCTGACTCTTTGAAACCCTATGGGTGGCAGTACGTGAGGCTTCCTTGTCCTTCACCATCTCCCAGAGCTTGCTCAAACTCATGTCCATTGAGTCAGTGATGCCATCCAACCATTTTATCCTCTGTCGTCCCCTACTCCCCCTGCCTTCAATCTTTCCCAGCAACAGGGTCTTTTCCAATGAGTCAGCTCTTTGCATCAGGTGGCCAAACTATTGGAGCTTCAGCATCAGTCCTTCCAATGAATATTCAGTACTGATTTCCTTTAGGATTGACTGGTTTGATCTCCTTGGAGTCCAAGGGACTCTCAAGAGTCTTGTCCAACACCACAGTTTGAAAGTATCAATTATTCAGTGCTCAGACTTCTTTATAGTCCAACTCTTACATCCATACATGACTACTGGAAAAACCATAGCTTTGACTATATGGACCTTTGTCGGTAAAGTAATGTGGTTGTACTTTATTAATAAATAATTCTTTAACTCCTTCAGTTCTTGTTACCTCACTCAAAATGGCCCCACACTCATGATCTCAAGCTCTAGGTTCCCTTCTCTGATGACAACTTTTGTTCCTTCCGTTTCTTCTCTTCATTTCTATGACCAGCTCTTTGTCCTTATGACCTTCAGACCCTCGACTCCTTTTTCAAGCTTTGCTCTAGCCTCATACACCTTCTTCTCCAGCCTGTACTGTATTCTAGGTTGTTTCAATTATAAAGCTGCTACCATTATAGAAACTCTTATCTCCTATGCTTCATGACATTTCCAATTTCTTTTCTTCTTTTTTTTCTTCAGTCACTCACAGCAGATGACTTCCGCTTTAGTATGTATTTTACCACCCCTCTCTTCTTTTGTTTCCATTTCCGAGGGAGGAGGTTCTGGTCTTCTTCCCTGCCGAACCCACTGAACCTAGTCCTAGGCCTCCTGCCTCAAGATGGCGATATGGTGTCATAGAGAAAGCATGGCCTTTGGCCCCTGCCACACAATGACTAGAATTTCAGAGCTATTGTGGATATAGATGTATGTCCTGGAGCATCTTGTTTACCCTCCTTGCACCTTGTATTTTCATCTATAGTAGAAAATAATAATAACATCTTTCACACAGTGCTGATATGAGTACCAAATAAGAAAACATAAATGTACCTTGCATAGTAGGGCTTTCCTGATGGCTCAGCAGGTAAAGATCTTCCTGCAATGCAGGAGATACAGGAGACACAAGTTCAACCCCTGGGTTGTGAAGAGGAAATGGCAACCCATTCTAGTATTCTTGCCTGAACAATCCCATGGACAGAGGAAACTGGCGGGCTACAGTCCAAAGGATAGCATAGAGTCGGACATGACTGAGTGACTGAGCATAACTGGCACAGTGTTGGGACAAAGTAAGCACAGAATGAATGTTAGTTTATCCCTTTTCCCTGTGCCGAGTCAATAATTCTTATCCTGTTTTGGGTTTTTAAGTAAGCTCTCTAGCTCCTTTTCCTTTGTGTACACATGTGCTTATATACAACCTACTTGAACAAGCTTTCCTTCATCACTAAGAAATAAATGCCATGATCTTTTGTTAGTTCTAGGAAAGTTAGTTCCTTTTCTTAGTTTCTTGATCCCAAGGATATATCTGATACTATTGACTACACTTTTTTCCTTGTAACTGTTAATTCCCTTGGTTTCCATAAGTAAGTTGCTCTCCTACCTCTTACTGCTCCTTATTTCTTAACATTTCTGGTTCTTTTTCCTGCTGCTACTAACCAAAAAATAAAAAAGTACCTCTAAAATTAGACCCCTGCTTTCTGCCCCTTTCTTGCTACAGTTATTTCCCCAGTGTTGTGATTCCCTTCCATGGCCACAATTCTCACCTTTGAAATGATTTCTACTAGCAAATCTCCCACAAGGCCCAGTCCCAGATTTCCATCTACTCATCTCCACCTGCCTGTCCTAGCGATACCTTAATATTTATAAAACTGAACTCTGCATTTGCTTTTCTTAATAACTCATCCCAAGAGGTGCCATTATTATTAAAAAATAATCTTTACATTTTTCTCTACCTTGCCTCACGTCTAATCAATTGCCAAGATCCCTTAAGGATACCATCACAAGTTTGTGTTTCTTTTCAGAAATTATGGTTCCTAGTGCTGTTGCTCTACATCTCAGACATTCATGATCTCTCCTCTGTACCTTAGAAGCACATTCCAAGCCAGTCTCCCACCTATGTCTACTTCCTCCATCAATGCTAGATATACTTAGTGACATTTCCCAACTCAAAACCCTTTAGGAAATCCCACTGCTTTCCAGCATTCCAGTTTCTTTGTAATGTTGACCTGGCCTATTTGACACCATCTAACTACTTAGCACTCTTTACCCCTGTGACCTGCATTTCAACCAATCTGGAGTATCTGTCCTCCAAACCTGCCTTACCTCTTTTTGTCTTCATTTACTTATTTTTAGTGTACCTTCGGTCTGAAATGCCTCCTGGGTCTCTTTTTATAGTTTGCAATCCTACCTTGCTTTTAAGACTCATTTCAAATCATTCCTCCTTCTTGAAGTAATTTATGTTCCTCATCTAATGTCTCTCAATTTTATGAAATTTTTTTTTTGAGAAAGAAATTCATTTCTTCCTCATGTTATTGTTATTTGTACACTTATCTACTATACACATAGTATGTTGTCTAAGAGCTAAACAGTGTTTGCTCATCTTTTTCTCTCATTTTGTGCTAAAAACATTATCTTGCTAATAATATTTAGGCCACAAATATTTGTTGAATTGATTTAATTGGAAGTGCACACTGGTTTATTATGTGCAAACCAAAACTCTGATTTAAAGAAAAAAGACAGGCTAAATTATTGATTGTTAGGCTTTTTGCCCAAGACAACATAGAAGTCCACAAAACAGTCTATAAACACAGAAAAAATAAATAGCTGACTAAGAGTGGATAACCAGGTAACAAGTAATACAGCAAGAGAAAGAGAATGACTATTTAAGACTTGGCTTTAAATGATTGCTATAGGAGCAAAAAAAAAAAAAAAAAAGAAAGCATTCAATTTGGTAAGCTGGCTTCATTTTGTAGAGGATTCAGTTTAGCATTTGGGAGACAATTATTTGCTTGGCTCTTAACAGTCACTTCCAGGGTAGGTGACAGCTATAAAAATAGTAACCGTTAAAGTCTGCTACTAAACATATACACAAAGGTTAAACAAATGTCATTACCGTCTATGCCTCCATGGATTTGGAAGTGTGTGCTACATGCTTGTACCTCAACTCATTCAGTTTTCAAATGTCACCTCTTTAGAGAGGCCCTCCTTGTCCCCTCTACCTAAGTAGCATTTATCTATCACATGACCATCAGTCCCTTTACCTTTTGTTCTTCGTAGCATCTGTGTGACCTGTATGTCTTCCTCACCGGAATGTAACCACCGTCAGGGCAGTGGCTCAACTATTTTGTTCTTGGCAGCCTCTCTACTCTAGAACAACCTGCTATGTGGTGAGAATTCAATATAGAAATATATTTTGTATGAATAGAAGTGCCAAAAATAATTGACCCTTCTATTATATGTTTATTACAACCCCCAGTTTTTTGACAAGACAATGCTTTATTTTCTATCACTCAGGTTTTGCTCACCTAGGCAATATAATTGTAAAGCTCTCTAATCCTTTCTAGAATTACTCTTTCATAAATCGGCCAACCTACTCTTTCTTTTCACTTTCCATGATTTATTTTGCTTATTACATGAGAGAAGTTGGCTCAAATTTTCCCAGTAAGTGAAAATGGGTCTCTAATTTGGGCTTTCACTCCTTATCCTTTCCTTTTAATTCATGGTCCTTCTTGCTCCTAGCTAGTCCCTGTTGACCTACTCAGAATCATTACTGGGAACCAGAAGATGGTATGTAATTGAATTGGTATCGCTGCTGTCACCATCAATTTGTGTAGGAAAAAAGGCTGAAGAAACACAAAGGCCGAAACTATAATTGAATTTGGTTGCTCCAAAGGTAAAAACATAGTTGCAATTTTCAGAGAGCATGGCAGGTCAGATGGTGAATGTGTAGGGGCTGAGTGAGATGGATTATCCCTAGGGGATATGAAAACCAAAGAAATGGACTTCAGCCAAAATGGATGGTCAGATGTCACTAAACCCACAGCTTTCACAAGGTCAATTCTTTTTCTAGGCACTCAAGTACAATGAACACTGGATTATGAGGTAAACAGGGGATACCTGGGGATATGGGTTCTAGTTCCAATTTCTTCAGTGAAGGTAAAACAATAAGCAAATTATTTAATTGCCCTAGGCCACAGTCATCTCACTTATAATATTGGGACAATAAGATAATTCCTGGCTCTCGGGGCTGCTGAAAGGACCCAATAACATGGTATCTTTGATTGCTTTTGAATAGGGCTTCATGCTGTTTGAAAGCTAAGTCATCTTATTATATAATCAATACCTTATTTCTACAGTGACTAATCATTTCAGTTAGCTTTTTATCCATTACAAAAAGCATACCACAGAGAATTGACTTGCTCAAATTATGTTTATTTAACTTCCAACCTCCCATTAATATGTATTATCATGACTAGGAATTTAACAGCCTGCAAGCCAGGAAATATGGAAGTGATATTTGCATAGCGCAGTTACATTTCAGTACTTCTCTTGTCACAGTGAGGGATTATATTTACCCTGAATGTATTTTATCAATGTCATCCACTTATTCTGATGCCTAAACTACTATTTTTGTGACTTTGTTATAAATACTTTTTGGAGGGGACCATGTGACTAGACAGTATGCCCATTATGGATCAGTCCTTTATCCTGTCTTCTTCCCAGAAGTTTTACCTACCATTGTTTCACTTCTTGAAAACTTTACTGCATTTGGTAAGTTCTAGAACTCATTCATTGCCTTATGATAAGCCTGGCCCCAATCAGTCATTGAACAAAAAAAGTGCAAGCTGCTGAAATTTTGCTTCCCTATTTCAAATGTCACTAAAACTGTTTAAAAGTTACCAACAGGCTAAATCTTATTTCCTTTTGTATCACCTATTACTCTCAAAAGCACTGGCAACTAGATATAAAGTTAAAAGTTTGAAATCACAGTAAGGGTCCTGGAAAGTGGTTGTCAATTAAGGACGGGTCACCATAAAACCCAGTGTACCTAAGAGGATTCTGGTTTATACCTGATGTCTAGGAATAATTACTAATTGTACTCCTCTGCCAATCATAAAATATCTTATTTTAATCCATAAATAACATGACCACCCAGTTGAGGACAGTATTTCCACCGAGGACAGTGTGGCTCCAGGTGTGATCGGAGGAAGATGTGTCACTGTCACAGCAGTGGATGACATGGAGGTCTGTGCTCCTTACAACGTTTGTGTGCCTTATGGCTCTGCCATTCCTAATCCAGTGAATATACATACCCCTTGCATCTTAGTTCAGCTAGACTTTATGGCTTGATGGGTCAAAAAGACCCAACATAGGATGGGCAGTCTTGGCTCCACAGTCAACTGACTTCCCATGATTTTCCTCTATCAGGTTCTAGGAGCATAGCAAGACTTATTTTGCAAATGCTATCTTGATCTCTAGCAGTTTATTGCAGATGTTATAGCCTTACTCTAAAATATTAGAAGTCCACATTAAAATTTGCCTACTGGGACTAATCACAAACTTCAAATATCTTTTCCCATCATAGATAACTATTAAATACCATTAGTGTTACAGTACTGGAGGACCATATATGTCAGCCATTCAGGCTATAGAGCCCTATCTGACCTGGGTCTTAATCAAAGCTAGTAGTCTTGTGTCACATTGGTGAATGGGATGAAGCAAATTTCTGAGTATTAAATATGTCACTCTAGAACCCAAAGAGGACTTAAAAGTGTCAAGCTTTTTCTTGGGGGTTTTGTAGTTGTTCAGTCACTCAGTTCAGTTGAGTTCAGTCGCTCAGTTGTGTCCGACTCTTTGCGACCCCATGAATTGCAGCATGCCAGGCCTCCCTGTCCATCACCAACTCCCGGAGTCTACCCAAATCCATGTCCATTGAGTCAGTGATGCCATCCAGCAATCTCATCCTCTGTCGTCCCTTTCCCCTCCTGCCCCCAATCCTTCCCAGCATTAGGGTCTTTTCCAATGAGTCAACTCTTCCCATGAGGTGGCTAAAGTACTGGAGTTTCAGCTTCAGCATCAGTCCTTCCAACGAACACCCAGGACTGATCTTTAGGATGGTCTGATTAGATCTCCTTGCAGTCCAAGGGACTCTCAAGAGTCTTCCCCAACACCACAGTTCAAAAGCATCAATTTTTCGGCACTTAGCTTTCTTCACAGTCCAACTCTCACATCCATACATGACCACTGGAAAAACCATAGCCTTGACCAGATGGACCTTTGTTGACATGACTGAGCAACTGAACTGTACTGAATAGCTTTCCCCAAGCTTCTAAGGACCATTCAAGCAGCATGTAAGCACTGTCTCCTGGGTCGCTGACAGGGTGTTAAATCCTGCATCAGAGGATCATGTTCTCATATAAATAAATTCTCTCTTATCCAAATTTGTTTTGCCTTCACTCCCGTCCCCTACTACCTGGACCCAGGATCAGGCTCAAGTCCCATACGTTCTTTCCTTCCTGTTGACACATGTTGGCTGGGGCCTGCAGCTTTCTGGGTGCATAGTTCCTTCCTTCTGCTAGTAGACAGACCAAACACTTTGCAAGCCAGTTATGTTGTGACCCTAGCTATTGTTCTGGTGGCCAAGAGGGAAAGCGGTGAAGTGAAGGGGAAGGGAAAGGAGGTGTAGTCATGTATCTTATCTTGATATCTTGCAGAAAAAAGGATGTGATGGCTTTTAACCTGAAGAACTACAGCATTTCTAGGGGTTCAGAGGAGACTAGAGATTCAAGATATTCAAGGGTATCAACCCAAATAACCCCATCCCAAGCCTCAGAGCCTTACTCCTTTTCAGTTAAGGCTCTAACCTTGGTGAAGCAGATTTTCCAGGTTAACAAATCAATATTCTCTGGAATCTACTACACTTTAAATCACATTCTGGGTTTGGTCCTCTGCCTTTCTGCCCTCAGGCCCTCTGGCTTTTTAATTTTGTCCTGAATTTGAGATTAATTGCTCTCAGTCCTTCATTGTCTTTCACTAATGCCTTGGTAGCACCCAGCCAAACCCATCTGATTCCATGGCTTTTATAATCATTACTTTCCTAGAACCTCTCGATTATCTGAGACAGTGCACCTGCAGTATATTCTCTTTTAGTTTCGATTCCAATTTACCATCAATGAAAGATGTAACTTTTGCATTGTTACAGTATTCTAGTATTTACCCAAATTCCATTCTATGTACCACCAGTAACAGGGTTCTCATCATCAGCTATTCAAAGACTAATATAGCTCCAAAATAACTTTAAAACTTCAAAGACAAGTCTTGGTACCAACTGTTTCCCAGGAAACAGACTGTGAAGCAGAGATATGAATGCACTATTATGGAGAGGGAGAGGGCTCTTAGGAAGGAAAATACTTATAAAAGAGTAAGGAGAGCAGGATTAGGCAGAGGGGGAAGCTGAACAGCAACGTGGTACCAACAGAGGACTCAGCCCACCCTATGGGGAAGCACTGAGTTGGAATGGCATTCAGAGGTCTCCCATTTTGAGTACTGGGCTTTATACACCTCCACTGACCAGTCATGGGGTATATGCTGCTTCTGGATTGGGGTGCAACTTTGTGCATGGCATCTTGCTTTGATGTAAGGCAGTTCCTTCAGAAATTCTCAGCTATGTGTTGGCAACAGCCAGTACTTCTGGGAGTTGTGGAAATGTATGTCTTGATCCCAAAGGAAAGATGCATGTGGGATAACACAGGAGCCAATACAGTATGTGCTTTTGTTTTTGCCAAACTGCAAGTAGTTCAGGAGGGCTCAGATATAGAGTATGAGAGAGAAGCATAAGTGATAAGGCCTGATGGATAAGCAGTTTTCAGATCAGGAAGAGTCTTTGCCTTGCAGTGTCAATCTCCAAAGGGTAGTAATGCCCAACAGGTACTTAGACATACATTCTTGAGCTCAAGAGAAAAATCTTGATAGAGAATTATCTTATATCTGAGATATAGAGTTGAGGGTCATTAGGAGAAGCCAGTTCACCTAAGTTTGAATTCTAGCTCCACCCACGTCACTTCAAGTCCTCTGAATCTCAGTTTTCTCTTCTGTAAAGGCCTGACAGGGTTATTGGAAAAAGCAGGTGGGATGATTCATACAAAGCACTTTGCAAATGTTAAGCCTTTATATGGCACATTAAACCATCCAACTTTGTTCTCAAGTCAACCCAAAGATTAATCCTGAACTGACAAAACTTCTGTCCCCATTTTTCCTTTAAAACACTTATGAAATAAGTGTGTGTATAGTGGGAGGGGAGTTTTTATGATGTTATTATTTGTCTTTCATAGCTGGAAAAAATTGAAGGCTGAGCTATTAAGCTCTTTGGTTATTG
Organism: Cervus elaphus; assembly: GCF_910594005.1. Classification (NCBI taxonomy): domain Eukaryota; kingdom Metazoa; phylum Chordata; class Mammalia; order Artiodactyla; family Cervidae; genus Cervus; species Cervus elaphus. Next base: position 58,218,990 of record NC_057833.1, on the reverse strand, counting down.
TATCACAGCAGGATGAGTCAGGATAAACAATTTTGATCCTTAAACTCCTTGTGCTACTTGGCTCTGTAACCACCCAACTCATAACCTACTGGGAAAAGAAAAGGACATTGATGTATAACCTAATCCTATAACCAATGAAAGGAACTTTAGGGTCATCTTTTTGAGATCATTGCTCCGAGGTTAGGCCCCAGGTGTTGAGAAGAATAGACATTATAAGGTCTATTGAGAAGATTCTGACAGGGCTTCATTAGGTGACAGGGTGATGAGGTGGGTGGTAAGATTGCACCTCAACTGAGAGGTCAGCCTCAGGTTGAAGAAGGCAATGTATTTGACTCTGTGGTAGGGGAGGTGAATTTTCAGTGACTTCTCTCTCGAGTGAAGAGATGAGAGCTAATGAACTTCTAGTCTTAGATAGCAGACTTCCTCTCCTAGGTCTGATCAGTTCTTTAAGTTTCTTACTTTCTTACGGCCCCTTTTTATGTACATATCATTTCAAGAAGGAAAGGCAGAGAAGCAGCCCTGGAAATCCCAGTTTTGTTAGTCATGTTGAAAAGAAAGCTACAAATACAATATGGGGGAAAAGAGTGAGCATCCACCTAGTGCTGTGGAAGGAAGGGATACATACTCTGCAAAGAGATGGATTAGCTGGAGGGAGAAGGGGAGAAACAGAGGAAGAAAGATGTGACTTCAGCGACTGTCAAACAGGAAGATTTATCTGTTTTCTGAGAAGAGAGGAGGCAAGGTGAAAGCAGAGCTTGCTAAATATAAATGTCAGCTGCAAGTCTGATCTATAGAGTAGTGAAAATAGTCCTTGATAAAAAATAAAATCACCAAACTCCCCTTTATTGTCATCAGATTTGTTAAATAATTCTTCTAATTTCCCTATTTGGAGTGGAAGAGGAGGAATTGGTAAATAATGTAAATCAGTGCTGCTTCTTTCAGTTCAGTTCAGTTCAGTCGCTCAGTCGTGTCCGACTCTTTGCGACCCCATGAATCACAGCACGCCAGACCTCCCTGTCCATCACCAACTCCCGGAGTTTATTCATGTCCATCGAGTCGGTGATGCCATCCAGCCATCTCATCCTCTGTCGTCCTCTTCTCCTCCTGCCCCCAACCCCTCCCAGCATCTTTACCCACCCCCAACTCAAGAGGCAATAGGGTAAACATTTAGGAGTATACTACTGATAAGAATCATCTGAAAAAATGTGTTGAATATCCACATAATATTCACAAAAATGAGTAATGTGGGCCCATCTACAAAGACTTTTAGCCAACTCCATAGTAACGCTGATGTGAGTGGTCTAAGAATCAGACTGTAAAAAACACTACTTTTCTACGTGACCAGTGCCCATCCCAATTTTAACCCAACAATCATGGACATCTATAGCAGATAAATAAACATTTGCTTGACCAACCCAAATAAGAAAACAGGGTAAGAACATTACTATTAGTGTAGATACTTCTTCTCTCTGGCGGGTGGCAGTGGGGGCTCTTCTAACGTAGAGGTTCTTCTAACGTAGAGGATAGCTCTTTCCAAAACAAAGGATATTCTGCCTCAAAGTTAATTCCCACTTCTTCCTAGAAGGCAGAAATTGCTGGTAACTTTTAATTTATTTTTTTGTTTGCTTTTAACCTTCAAAAATACTGAAACCTAGTCTATATTCTGTTATAGGTATAATATCAAGTCCTAGCCCCAGACCGCTTCCCTCATTTCCCAGAAGCACCTGAAAGTGCCATATCCCTTAACAACAAGAAAGAGTAAACTATTTTTACACCAAAATAATGGGAAATGGAAAGATAAATAGGATTGCTTCAGCAGGTATTACTTGTTTTCATTGTTATTTTTCTTTTTCTATTCATTTTTCTGTTAAAATATTAATATTAGGCTAAATTTAATTTCTGCCTTTTCCATTTATAACTACCCAGGAGAATTCTTCTTTGATTTGATGACTAAAACTAATGCTGAATTAGCAGTTTGATAAGGGAACTGATTCAGAATTGGCTTCTTAATATCTGAGAGTTGTAAAAGTCAGGCAACAACAAACCAAAATATAATGTTCTACTGGGGCACATGATTGAGACTGCAATATTTGAGCCCTGCACAGGTTCTCAGAGAGTACTTATCTTTTTTCATCCAAGCCCATTGAATTTGGGACAGGAAATTAGAAGTCTCATGCTAAATCATTGATTTCATATTCAAAAATGCTCTATTATCTCCAACCTTTGGAAGTAGAGGAAACCTCTTGAACTCAAATCTTTTTCAAGTACTACACCATTATTTTCTTTTTTTCAGCCAAACTTCTTGAAAGAATTGTCCTTGGTCAATGTCTGTCCTTATTGCTACCTATTTAGTCTTCAACTCTGTTCAGCCTTGCTTCCAGCCTACCATGGCTTTGAAACTCCTCTTGGTAAGGGAACCGATGTTACCAAATCTAACAGTTACATGTCTGTACGTGTCTAACTTGACATCTCAGCAACAGTCAATGCAGCTTACTCTTCCCTTCTCTGATTGTTTGACACTATACTCTTGTTTTTCTCCAACTTTATGGATTTTCATTACCAGATTCTAATTGGCATCTCCTCCTCTGCTTGCTTATCCTCTTTTATATGTGGGAATTCTCTGGCCCTCTGCATGTTTCCATCCACACTGCCCCCAGGTGATTTCATTTAGTCTTTAATTAAACTACTATCTACAGCCCAATTAATCCTAAATTTACATCTCCATCTCTAACCTCTCTCCTGTATTACAACCTAATGTATTCAACCTGCTACTTAAACATAATATATCTAAATAAAGCTCTTGATTGCCTCTAATATTATACTTTCATGTCTTCCTTCAGTACTATATCCCTGTTTTTTTCCAAACTCTTAAGTTCATTCCCTCCTGAAGGTTTACAGACTTTGTTTTTTCTGTCTAGAAGCATCTCCCCACCATGTCTTCATACAGTCTACTCCTTTTCATCATTTAGGTCTTGGTTCAACTGTCACTTCCTCCAAGAGGCCTCTTGGCCACACTAGCTAAGGTTGATCTCAGACATCCCAGATAAGTTCCATCACATCACCCAGTTTTGTATCTGTGTAGCAAGTCTTGTTCACTTGTTTATTATTTACTCACTCCCTAAGCCCACCAGATTGTAAGTTCCATGAAGGCAGTAACTACTCTTTAGATTAGTGCCTAGCAGATAACAGGGGTATAAAAATTATTAAGTTATAAACTTTAGGGTTATATATAAATCATGAATTATTCAAAACCATAGAATGTTGACAATGATTGAGCCCTGTAGAATTTCTTATATTTTGCTTAGAGTAGTGGGTCCTGAAACTGAGTTATATCTGAAGGACTGTAATAAGTTGGTGGGTGAGAAGCTTCTTGGTATCTGTTTTATTGATTTGTGTTCATTGATGATATCTTTAAGAAGGGAGTTTGTGAGACAATCCAAAGAATCCAGGAGCATCTATGGAATGGGGGTAAAGATGTAAAAGAGAGAAAAACTCTTTCTCAGTCAAATCCCAAGTACTAGAGACCACATCTGTGTGGAAGGAAGTTTCCAGAAGAAGCAAACAGAGTCACTTAAAATTAATCTGGTAAGAGACAAGCAATGTTGATTCAATTATCAGGTAGAAAAGTAAGACACTGTATTGGGAAAAAAGCATCTCCTCTGCACACCTGTGACTCCAGTGCAGCATGGGAACTGGTGAAGCTGATCCCTGTGACCTTGCAGGGATGGGCCACTTTGGGAGACCTTGGGAACAGTCCTCTGGGAGTTCTCACTTCTTGACTCTGCTTTGTTAGCATTCAGTTCAGTTCAGTTTAATCACTCAGTCGTGTCTCTTTGTGACTCCATGAATAGCAGCACGCCAGGCCTCCCTGTCCATCACCAACTCCCGGAGTTTACCCAAACTCATGTCCATCAAGTCGGTGATGCCATCCAGCCACCTCATCTTCTGTCGTCCCCTTCTCCTCCTGCCCCCAATCCCTCCCAGCATCAGGGTCTTTTCCAGTGAGTCAACTCTTCGCATGAGGTGGCTAAAGTACTGGAGTTTCAGCTTCAGCATCAGTCCTTCCAATGAACACCCAGGACTGATCTCCTTTAGGATGGACTGGTTGGATCTCCTTGCAGTCCAAGGGACTCTCAAGAGTCTTCTCCAACACCACAGTTCAAAAGCATCAATTTTTTGGCGCTCAGCTTTCTTCACAGTCCAACTCTCACATCCATACTCTTGTCTTATGCCACCATGATGGCAAATTGCTGAGGCAGAAGCGGGTGCTATGTATTCTCTCATTCACATCCAGTGGGAAGACAGTGAAAGTTTCTTGCTAGAAATTCTAAGAAAAATTCCCACTCTGTCCCATTATCTCTGACTCATCCTAGACCCATTTTTTAATCAATCTGCCTGATGAGAGAGGAGGTACTCTAATAAAGAGCTGAATCCTGGGTATTTGTAGAGGTCAGGGCTGGGATCTAAACTAAACTTGGCCCTAAATAAAATTGGAAATGGTAAGATGACCTGGCCCAGGAAGTTGAAGTGATTTCTTTTTTTTCATTCATCAGCATTTAACTGAGCTCCGACCGGTTCTTATTGCCCATTTAGGTGCTGACGATACCACGGTGAACAAAGCACACAAAACCCCTTCAATTGTAGCAAAATACCTAAGGTGTCAAGGCCACCTAATTACTTTTGGCACTACCTTGGGTGACCCACTCATTTTCTAGAAACGGGGGATGAAGCCAGGGTAACTCTTCTCTATACCGCAGGAGAGGTGAATGTTCATCAGGGCTAGCAGTTCTTTTCAATTGTAAGTTTTACATAATATGACTCCCAGGCTACCAAAAGCTACAATCACCCAGGGCAACCATCACCTGTTCCCTGAACTCAGAAGTTGTCAGATGCTGAAATTGTCTTCACGCAATAGCCAAGCATAGGCATGGATGGAAGCTGTGAGGGCAGAAGCATGGATGATGGGGTCATGGTCTCCCCTAGACACTGGAGAAACTTCACCTGTGTCCTCCTGACAGGGAGCATTCATTGCATTTTAATGTAATGTTATTCTTTGCAGTAATTTTACTTTCAGACTAGTGGAGAAATGAGGCCTCGGAAGAAAGAATGCAGATAGGGGGTTGTTAAGGGACAGAGAGCTAAATAAACATTTCTTTTCCAACCCAATATGAAAACACCCACATTTAAGGATACATAGTTTGCATGAGAAAACTCAAAATGAATTATGAATTATTGATTTTTAGTAAATCAGGAACTAACATTCTACCGTTACCCCTACCCCATGCTCTCTCATTTTGGTAGCAATCAATGGAAGTCTGCCCTTTAAATTGGAGAAGGAAATGGCAACCCACTCTAGTATTCTTGCCTAGAGAATCCCATAGACAGAGGAGCCTGGTGGGCTGCTGTCCATAGGGTCGCACAGAGTCGGACATGACTAAAGTGACTCAGCAGCAGCAGCAGCAGAAGCAGCCCTTCAAATACCATCCGATATTTTCATTTTACCGTCCTTTTTCATTTTCATTCTCATTGTCTTTCTTACTTTTTTTTTCTCTCTCTCTCCCCCTTCCATTCTCATATCTCTCATTCTCTTGCTCCCCCTCTTTTCTCTTCTTTTTTGCTTTAGGGTGTATCCTAGCAACAGCTATTTCAATTAAAAAAGGATGGGAAGGGCCACCAGTGTTGCCAAGGTTACCAGTATTTCCTGCTGTCACCAGAGGAAGTTAACCTGTGCATCCATCATAAGGAAATCAGATGCCTCGGCACTTTTCTACTCTGCCTTTCTCCTCAAGATAATCTCTTTCTCATTCAGAGATAATGAGGGTTCTCCACATCAAAGTTTTACCAAGTGTCTCACAGTATCATGGATGTTATTATTTAGTAAGAAATTACTCTATGTCCCAGATGTTTATAGAAAAGTTTGGGGAAACATAAAATGCCAATAATAACACTAATTAGATTTTGACATCATTTAAGGGAGCAACAATTCTATTCATTTGATATTCCCTCAGATTTCCAATCAGATAACAGTTTTCATGGCCAACAGAGCCATACTGAAATAATGCCTCAAAATCAGATACTTTTGATTTTGGTTGGGGGGGCAGTTTAAACCATTTTATTGAGGGGCTTCAGTGGGCTGAGAGGACAATGAGACCTGACATCCTTCTCCCAGCTGGGATCTCCCCAGCTTCACAGTTCCTGAAATGTACTTGTGCTTTTAAAAATAAAATTACCATAGGACTTTGTCCCTACATACCATTATGTAAGTGCTATACTCAATTTTTTAAAATGACAATATTTAAAAACATCTCTCCAAATTACTCTTAACATCATAAAAATTTATTCAGCAGTATCTTTTCTGCTTGTCATAGTGTCCAAAGACTGAAATGAGGCCAAGAGCACAAGCACAGGGCCCAGGAGACCTAAGAAGCAGCCCCCATGCGTGGTCCCAGTTCTGAACTCATATTTTCCAGACTAGTCAGGTTAAAATATTTACAATTTTCCTACATCAGATCACCTGACATTAGCATACCCTCTCACAAAGCCCTTCCTTATTCTTCCTTATTTCATGCCCACAATGGCTCTGAAAAGATGCATTTTCCCTACCTTATAGATGATCAAACTAAAAATAAGAGATATTCATGATTTACATGGCAGAGGACCTAGCACCATACCTTTTGACTCCCTTTCACCTTTAACTCATTGTGCAGCATCTTCCTTCCACCATATGCTGGGGAAATAGTGTCTATGCACATTTTTCTCCCCTACTTCCTTACCAAGTCCCCCTGGAAACATTTTCTGAATAAATTAATTACATAGTAATTCTCCTCTGGGGTCATTTTTTGGAGGACCTGCCCTAAATAAGGTTTCAACTCCTATCGGGTGCTCCAGCTCTTACTATTTTGTTCCTTCCACCCCTCATGCCTGGGGTTGGTAACCATTCCTACTGTTGCTAGTCCCAGAGTACTCTAACAGTCTTGGTGGTTCCCTTAACCCTACTCACACTTTTTAGTTCTTTAATTGAAGTCTCATGAAATAACTTTAGTTCGTTTTTGTTTAATGCAGATAACATAGTTGAAAAAGCCAACTCACTCATCTCCTTTCATCCTTCCCTCCCTTTAATCCATTCTTCATAGAATGGCTGGAGTGACATTTTAAAAATCTTAATTAGATCACATCACTCCCTACTTAAAACCATCAATGGATCCCCACCATGCACAGATAATGTCCAAGCTTCCTGCCAACATGCAGGAGGTCTTTCATGCTTCAGCTAGTGTCTTCAGCTTCAACTCTGACTACTTGCTTCCTAATATGATGCAGCATAGCAAGCTATGTGTAATTCCAAACACAGACAAGGCTGTATCTCACCTTTGTGCTCTGGTTCACTCATGCTGCTCCCAAAGTGTGGCATGCTCTCTTCTCCAAACATCACTAATTGATGCTTCCCATTCAAGCAAGTGTCATTTCTCCAGGGAGACTGAGAGTTCCTAGAAGATGTGGATTCAGTTCAGTTCAGTTCAGTTCAGTCGCTCAGTCATGTCCGACTCTTTGTGACCCCATAAATCGCAGCACGCCAGGCCTCCCTGTCCATCACCAACTCCTGGAGTCCACCCAAACCCATGTCCTTTGAATAGGTGATGCCATTAAACCGTTTCATCCCCTGTCGTCCCCTTCTTTTCCTGCCCTCAATCTTTCCCAGCATCAGGGTCTTTTCAAATGAGTCAGCTCTTCGCATCAGGTGGCCAAAGTATTGGAGTTTCAGCTTCAACATCAGTCCTTCCAATAAACACCCAGGACTTATCTCCTTTAGGATGGGCTGGTTGGATCTCCTTGCAGTCCAAAGGACTCTCAAGAGTCTTCTCCAACACCATAGTTCAAAAACATCAGTTCTTTGACACTCAGCTTTCTTTGTAGTCCACCTCTCACATCCATACCTGACCACTAGAAAAACCATAGCCTTGACTAGACGGACTTTTGTTGGCAAAGTAATGTCTCTGCTTTTTAATATGCTGTCTAGGTTGGTCATAACTTTCCTTCTAAGGAGGAATTGTGGATTACTCATTTATTAATTTTATCCCCTCAGTTTCAGCCTGACACAGAATAGAAAGCATGTTAAATGAATGGCCTTTCAGGGAGTGAAAATAGTTACGACTATGCTAAACACCCTTGACAAACCCTCAATTATTACTGGAGATGCCTTTGAAAAGTGAACCAATAATGTTAGTGATCACTGTTTATTTTTAGCAACTCTGCACCAGACACTTCATACTTACTTCATGTATGTTATTATTAACTTTCACAACAAATATATCCTGGTGGCTCAGCAGTAAATAATTCACCTGCCAATGCAGGAGATGCAGATTCAATCCGTGGGTTGGGAAGATCCCTTGGAGAAGGAAATGACAACCCACTCCAGTATTCTTGCCTGGAGAATCCCCATGGACAGAGGAGCCTGGCAGGTTATAATCTATGGGGTTGCAAAGAGTTGGACATGACTTAGTGACTAAAAAACAACAAATACAACATTATTAACTTTCACACAAATATAAGGTATTATTATTTTTTAAATATGAGAAAAATTAAGATCAGAAAGATGAGAAATGTCCCTTAGCTCACATAGTGAATAAGGGAAAGATTTGGCATCTGAGTCCTTCCATGTCAATCTTCATTATAAGGACTATGCTCTCTCCTTAAAGAAAAGGGTCAGTATCATAATGTAGAGTAAGACAGCACCTATGACCTCCCAGGGGCAAAACCTTCAACCAGTTCCACCCCCAGTCTCCTGGTTAACATGAAGAGGAACAGTTGTTGGTTTCATCTACCCATGTTTATATTAAATTCACAAAGCTTCAGCAGCATAATCACTACTTTATATGTGCATTTATTTCCATACACTTTAGAAGGCATTTTTTTGGAGGTGTTTCACCTGAAGAAATGGTAGAACTAGAGACAGTCAGATATTTACAGAGAATAAATAAATCCTTACTATATGCTCTATACAATAAAATACTCATGGAACATTACTTCCCTGCAAGAGCTACTACTACAGCCTGCACTTCTGCTAATATGTTTTCCCAGTTCTCTTCAGGGCTCAGCAAGGCCCTGATCACATGCTGATCACACACACAGAGCCAGATTCAGACAATTAAAGTCATGATTTGTTTTTGTTCCCCTCAAAACTTGATAACTAAATGGCAGCAGTAGTTAATGTAGCATTTTATAAGCAACAGTGAATTACCCGTGGTTAGCAACTAACAATAAATTAGTGTGGTTATACTCAACACACACACAAAATCCACAAATGGGAGGTCATGTCACAAGCATGAAAAAGAGGAAGTTTGATCAGGTTGCACAAAATCACAGAATAGGCAATTCAGGAAAACCGACCTGCCTCCTTTTGACTTCTGTCTGACTTCAGAGCTTGCTTTTAGTTTTTTCCACTGCAGCATGATGTGGCCACTCCCACAGCAATAAAGCTCTTCTCTGCCCTCTACCACCCAATTAAGGGACCAACTTGTCCTGGTTGAACTTTACTGGTTTCAATACTGAAAATTCCCACATCCCAGACTTCCAGTCATGGTAACCGTGGTAGGCAGAATATTGGCTCCCAAATGATATTCTAATCCAGGAATCCTAATTCCTGGAACCTATAAATATGCTACCTGTCATGGCAAGAAGAACTTTACAAATGTGAGAAAAGTAAGGATCTTAAGAGGGAAAGATTATCTTTGATTATTCTATCTAATCACATGGGTCCTTCCTCAAAATCAAAGAACCTTTCATAGCTATGGTCAGAAGAAGATATGACTACAGGATACTAGTTACAGAAAAATAGCATTGCTGGCTTTGAAGTCAGAGCAAGGGGATCTCTAGAAACTAAAAAAAAAAAAAAAAAAAGTATTCTTTCTATACCTTCAGAAAGAAACACAGCCTTGCTAACACTGATTGTAGCCCAGTAACACTCATGTTGGAATTCTGATCTACAGAACTGTAAAAATAACAAATTTTTGTTACTTACTACAAGCTATAAGTTTGTAGTAATTTGTTATGACAGTAATAAAAACTAATGTAATAACTAAGTCATTTTGCTTTGTCCAGGACTATTCTGGTTTTAAAACTAAAAACTCCACATCCTGGAAAACCCTTCAGTCCTGAAAAAACAGGACAACTGGTCACTCTACCCCCATTTCTCCATTGATACCTAGGTATCCTTCAGTTGAAATTGCTTCTGAAAAGATACCCTGAAGCAGTGATTCTCAAACACTGGTATGAATCAGGATCATCTGGAGGACTTAAAACAGAGTTTTGCCCTCCCCCGCCATCCCCAGGTTTCTGATTCAGTAGGTCAAAAATGGAGCCTGAGAATCTGCATTTTAATATGTCCTTAGGATTAGCTGTCATGTTGGTCTGAGGATTATACTTTTAAACCACTGTCCTAAGACACAAAAACTGGGAAAACCACAAACAGAGTTTCATTTCTTCATCCACATGCCAGGCACGGATAAAAATGAGATGGATTTGTGGGCATATACCAATTATTAAATCTCATCAAACACACAACTCTGAAATCTCCTCCTTGATCTGCTACAGCAGAGGTTCCCAACCTCCAGGCCAAGGACCAGGAGTTCCTTTCAGATCAGCGGCAGCATCAGATTACAGATAAAGTGCACAATAAATGTAATGCACTTGAATCATCCCCAAACCATCCTCTCCACTCCCGGTCCCTGGAAAAATGGTTTTCCATGAAATTCATTTCTGGTGCTAAAAGGGTTGGAGACTGCTATGCTAGAGTACTTGTGAAAACACTTTCTCTGTGATGGAATGGAAGGGGTTCTTATCCCATTCCTGCCTTTAATAAACATTTGGACCTGGGCAAATTACCTACTGGGGCTTCCCTGGTGGCTCAGTGGTAAAGAATCTGCCTGCCAATTCAGGAGATGCAGGTTTGGACTCTGGGTAGGGAAGATTCCCTGGAGAAGGAAATGGTTACCCATTCCAGTATTCTTGCCTGGAGAATCCCCATGGACAGAGGAGCCTGATGGGCTAGAGTCTATGGGGGCAGCAAAGAGTCAGACACGACTTAGTGACTAAACAACAAATTACTTACAGTTTTGGTTCTCAGAGTTGGAGCTAATGCATGTAAAGTACCTGACATGATGTCTAGTATATGAGATATGCTCAGTTAAATGATAGCTATGCAAGAAGCCAGGCCTTTCCAAAATATCACTCTCACACAGCTCATATAATCTGATAAGAATGTAGAAAGGAAAAGTGGATGTTTGCTGTTCAACCTTGGTGTGAGGATTTGAACTCTTGCTTATATCATTCTAATTCAGCAATATTTCTAACACATTCCAATAATATAGGTTTTCTGGATTCTTCTATTTTTAATTAATTCAAAAACACAGTTGAAGCACCTCTTATATATAAATCTTCATGTTAAATGCTGTAGTCCCTTCTAAGGCTAGGATTCATTCATTCTACTATTTATTTAACAAAAATGTGTTAAGGGCCTACACAGTATGCCAGACTACTGTAGGTGCGGGCATTATGAGGGACCAGAAGACAGAAAAGATCTCTGCTCCCATACAACTTTTTTTTTTTTTTAGGGAATTGAGACAGAACAGAAAAGGAATGAGGACAGGAGAAAAGAGAATAAGAATATCAGTGGTGTTAAGCACTATGATGTGATAAAAAAGGCAAAGGATTGCTTTGTCATAAAAAGGTAGTCAGGAGACTTACCTGGTGGTCTGGTGGTTAAGACTCCACTCTTCCACTGCAAAGGCTGCAGTTTTGATTCCTGGTTGGGGAACTAACATTCTGCATGCTGTGTGGTGCAGCCAAAAAATAATTAAAAAAGTTAAATGTGCTTAAGATAATCAGGGGTGTCCTCTATAAGGAGGTGATAATTGATTTGAGATCTGAATTAGGGGAAAATCACTTCAGAGAAACAGCTAGCATAATCTAAGAAAGAATGAGTTTGTGTATAACAAATAGCCAAAGGAATAACAATATGTATGAATCATGGAAAGCAATGGTTTGAGATGCAAGGATTCTCTGATCCTCTGATGTTGCAGATTTTAGATTGGTGTGGATTAGCATGTGGCAGCAGGAAGGCTTATAAGGTAGGGGAAAAAAAAAATCTTATTTTAAGCTGTATTTTCCATACATAATTAGCTTCTGATAGCTAATCTGGTTTCAACTTATAGTAAACATTTGTTATTAATTTGCTATTATTTTCAGTTCAACATCTCTTTTTAAAAAAATTGAAGTATATTTGATTTACAATATTATATTAGTTCAGATATATAGCAATGTGATTTAATATTTTTATAGTTTATACTCTATAAAGATAATCACTATAATCCTCTGTGCTATACAACTTACCCTTGTTGCTTATGTATTTTATACATACTAGGTTGTGAATCCCATAGCCCTAATTTGGTCCCTCTCCTCACTTTCAGTTTGCGCGTGCCTCAAACCCTGAAGTGAATTTCTTGTAGGTAGCATATCAGAGTCTTATTTCTTTTATCCAATAAGCCATCCTATGTCATTTTTCCCCAAAGCATTTAGTCCGCTGACATTTAAAGTAATTATTAATAAGTATGTACTTATTTGCATAAGTACTTATTTTAAATCCTGTTTTCAGGTTGTTTTTTTAGTTCATCTCTGTTCATCTTTTTGTTTCTTCCTTTGTAATTTGATGATTTTCTTTAGTAGCTTGCTTGGATTCATTTCTTTTTTGTCTTTGTTATCTATCATAGGTTTTTGATTTGTGGTTACTATGGGGTTCATATACATTGCCCTATAATTGTATATACTTTTTAAAACTGGTATTCATTTAAGTTCAAGCACATTTTATTTCTCTCTCCCACATTTTATTTTACATCTTCTTGCTTTTCCCTCAAATGTTTATTGTAACTAAAGCTGCTTTTACTTTTTTTTTTTTTTGTATTTTAGTCAAAGTACTGGCTTATTTACATTGTTGATCTTCAGTTCTCCCTATCTATTTGCCTTTCCAAGTAAAAACTTTCCCTTTCCTATATATTCTTACCTCTTTTCCATTAAGAGAAGATCCTTCAACATGTTTTTAAGGTTAGGGTTAGCCAATGTGACTCATGAGTGGAGTCCAGGCTTTCACAGCCCTTCTATTTTTGAGTAGGACCCCAGGACTGGGACCTCCCAGTCTATGGCTTGACCCACTCACTCCCCAAGATGGGTGTCCACCTGTGTGATCTTCTCCCTGAGTCCACTCCCAGGGGCATATGTCCTGACTAGATGGCTTTTCTTCCCTTCCCAGCTGATATGATAATTTTTTTTAAAATTCAGTTGTGGTTGTACAGGATTCTTTCTGCCAGTTTCCAGTTAGTTTTCAGTGGGAATTGTTCCACACGTTGATGTATTTCTGATGGGCTCATTGGGGGAGATGAGCTCCACATCCTCTTACTCTTGATTTCCTCGATCATCTTGATCTCCTCCCCCCATATTTATTTTTCTTCTTTTTCTACAAGAGGAAACAATTTTACTCCTACCTTCTTATTGATGGGAATGTTCCAATCAAAGTGCTACCCTAGGCACAGGGAGGTAAACAATTGCTAGGTAAAACCAATCAGAAATTTTCAAGGGATTTTTCTAACTGAATCTTATGAGGGACAGTTCTTTTTTCCTCATAGGACTTGAAGTTTTAAAGATAAAATTCTGAGGCAGCTGATAGATGTGGTTTCAGCCTCATGGGGTGAGCTGGTGTTGAAGAAAGGAAACAGACAAGCAGAACTGCCGTATGGGGGGACAGAGACAGACAGACTTGAAGCCTTTGTTTCCCTAGTTGAATACCACTGGATCCACTTGTCCCCCACTTTTGCCATAGTTTGCTTCTCTGAGACAAAAACTTCCTCAATAATTTATGATAGCTTGAGTTGGGCTTCAGTCCTTTCAAACAAGAGTTCTTACTGTTACATGCTTCTTGGTCTCACCTTAAACCTGGATGCTTCCCAAGTTCTGTTTTTCTGGTTCTTTCCCACAGACTCCTCAGACATCCAGGCTTTAAATACATGCAGCTTTTCTTTAATCTCCCAATCTCAGGAAAGGGTGTGGCATAGTCATTAGGACCTGAGCTTTAAAGAATCAGATTTGTGGTTGAGCTCCAGCTCACTCCAGACTCACTTCCTGGCTAAAATAAAGTTACTTAACCAAACTGAATCTCAGTTCCTTTGCTTGTAAGGAAATGTCAATAATAAGAGTGTTTAACCAAAAGTAAGTACAACCATCTTAAACTTGTGTGTGTGTTAGATGATGAAAGTAAGGCCCTCAGCACTATGCCCAGCACAGAGTCAGTCTTCCATCAGGGTAGCCTTCACTATAACTCAGCATTCAGATGCTACCAGTACCTCTTAAATTCCTTCGTGGGTTTGCCTTCTACTGCTGGCCAAATGGAATACAATTGCTTCATTAGTTTTATTTATCCCCTAATTATTGACTGAGTGTACACAGGTGCTAAGTCACTTCAGTCGTGTCCGACTCTTTGTGACCCCATGAACTTTGCAACCCCACCAGGCTCCTCTGTCCATGGGATTCTCCAGGCAAGAATACTGGAGTGGGTTGCCATACCCTCCTCGAGGGGAGCTTCTTGACCCAGAGATCGAACCCACATCTCTTATGTCTCCTGCATTGGCAGGCTGGTTCTTTACCACTATTGTCACCTGGGAAGTCCAATTACTGCCCCACTGACTGGTTTATCAGTTCCTAATATTTGAAAGAAAAAAGGGACTACGTGCCCATACAGATCTAAATAAACTGAGATGTGTGACCCTTAGCGCTGGTGCTGTTTACTTGAGATTACTGATGCTAATTTGCAGAACACTGTGTCACTGTTCTGAATGACATGAGAAAGTGAGATGGGCTGCACACAGTTTTACAAGGTGATAGGTTTTTGGAACTGAACTATGAAGCTGTTGTACCTTTGGAAGGGTTGACAAAATAATATATGCAAAACATTTGGTTTCCTTGGAAGACAAATATGAGTAAAATCCAAAGTAGGATTAATTATTGATTATCTGTGGGAAGGAGAAATGGGGAAGCAGAGAGACATATTTCTCTTTTGGCATCTTTTACATTCTACCTTTTATTGCAATTATTTCTTCTATCAGGTTGCAAGCTCTGGGAGGTGAGGGGCTTTGTCTTATGAATTGTTCATCCTCTATCAGTCAGTTCACTTCAGTCCCTCAGTTGTGTCCAACTCTGCAACCCCATGGACTGCAGCATGCCAGGCAGCCCTGTCCATCACCAATTCCCAGAGCTTGCTTAAACTCATGTCCATTGAGTCAGTGATGGCATCCAACCATCTCATCCTCTGTCATCCCCTTCTCCTCCTGCCTTCAATCTTTCCCAGCATCAGGGTCTTTTCCAATGAGTCAGTTCTTTGTATCAGGTGGCCAAAGTATTGGAGTTTCAGCTTCAGCATCTGTCCTTCCAATGAATATTCAGGACTGATCTCCTTTAGGATTGACTGATTTGATCTCCTTGCAGTCCAAGGGACTCTCAAGAGTCCTCTCTAACACCACAGTTCAAAAGCATCAATTATTTAGCACTCAGCATTCTTTATGGTCCAGTTTTTACATCCATACATGACTACTGAAAAAACTATAGTTTTGACTATATGGACCTTTTTCAGTACAGTAATGTCTCTGCTTTTTAATATCCTGTCTAGGTTGGTCATAACTTTCCTTCCAAAGAGCAAGCGTCTTTTAATTTCATGGCCACAGTCACCATCTACAGTGATTTTGGAGTCCAAGAAAATAAAGTCTCTCACTGTTTCCGTTGTTTCCCCACCTATTTGCCATGAAGTGATGGGACTGGATGCCATGATCTTTGTTTTTCGAATATTGAATTTTAAGCCAGCTTTTTCACTCTCCTCTTTCACTTTCATCAAAAGGCTCTTTAGTTCCTCTTCACTTTCTGCCATAAGGGTGGTGTCATCTGCATATCTGAGGTTGTTGCTATTTCTCCCTGAAATCTTGATTTCAGCTTGTGCTTCATCCAGTCTGGCATTTCACGTGATGTACTCTGTATATAAGTTAAATAAGCAGAGTGACAATATACAGCCTTGACATACTCCTCTATACTCCCTGGCAAATAAGAGGTTTCCAACAAATACTGGTTAAATGAATATTGAATGAATTCCTGGAATATGTGTTTAATCGCAAAACAACACCTTGTGTTGTGAAAGAATAAGTTGGTGAATTTCTAAACTGTGTGCTAACTGCAGTAAATTATATGAACTGAGGAAAAAAAAAAGAATAAGTAATGAGGCAGTATGATACAAGAGGGGAGAATGGGCTTCGGATTCAGGTCCAAGCTCTTTCATTCTTCAGTTTTGTAAACTTTGGTCGATATTTGATACACAGTATTTTTGGAATTTCAATGCCCACCTAGTACTGTTGTGATGAAGGATGCTTCTCATAGCTAGAAGTTCTGTGGTCTGATTCACCATAGTCCCCACCACCAGCATCATGTGTACAACTAGCACACTTTAATGATGGGCATCTGTTTCCAATTTAGTCTGTGGGCACCACTCACTGTCCCCAACTCCCTTCTCTTTGTCTTATACCTTGAAACCTCACCAATTCTTTCTAAGGTGAAAGCCAATTAAACCAATAAACTGGGTGCATTATTTTCCCCAGGGGTGTATTCATATTTCAGCATGTGGTTTATGAAAAAATATCCTGTAAATATTTTAATATTTATATTAAATACTAGTTGATAAACATTTAAATATTTTAATAATAAATATATTCCATTTATTGTGCATCTAATACATATTTGTCATCAAGAGTCACTTTACACCCATTATTTCCATTTCATGCCACAGTTACAAAGGGGACAGATTATATTTGCAGTTTTATAGAATGAGATAACTAAAGTAATTTGCCTGAAGCCACAGATCCAACAGTGATCAAAGCTAGAAAAGGATTTTGGATTTACCTGGTTCAATCTGATTGTAATCTCTAATACAGGACTTTAGGTGTTAAAAATAATAAACAATAATCACTAAGCCCTTTCAATACTATAATAGTAAAGTGATCTGGGATAAATAGGACTTTCAATGACATTTATATCATTGTAGCTTCCCTTCTCCATCTCAGCATGTAGGCAGCTCTTATGTATCAGTGGTTAAGAATCTGCCTCTCGTTGCTAAGGACACAGAAGATATGGGTTAGATCTCTGAGTCAGTAAGATTCCTTGGAGAAAGAAATGGCAACCCACTTCAGTATTTTTGCCTGGAGAATCTCCTGGACAGAGGAGCCTGGTGGTCTACAGTCTATGGGGTCACAAAGAG
Organism: Cervus elaphus; assembly: GCF_910594005.1. NCBI lineage: Eukaryota > Metazoa > Chordata > Mammalia > Artiodactyla > Cervidae > Cervus > Cervus elaphus. The sequence goes on along the minus strand of NC_057833.1, from coordinate 58,201,658 downwards.
TTAACCATGACTGAAGTGACTTAGCACTTGACGTTCTGGGACCAGGTACCCTCCTGACCATTTCACATGCATTCTTTACTCTAACCCTCACAGAGTTCCTCTAACAGACGTATGATTATTCCTCCTTCACATATAAGAAAATTAAGGCCTAGAAAGGTTAATCAGTGGCAAGGCTGAACAATTCAGGGAAATCTGACTCCAAAGCTCATGCTAATATCTGTTTTACTCTACTGCCTCCAACTTGCTTTATACCAAAATGTGATGAAAGCTGGTGTGTCAGATCATTTTAAAACCAGGGTGTATAACTGATACCCAGGGCTCCCGCTGAAATCACAGTGGGTAGAAGGACAGGCTGGGCAACCTCCCCTTATATCACTATGGGAAATTTTGATCTTTAAAAAAAAATAAACCTCATGAGAATAAAAACCAAGGATATGGCTCAGAATTACAAAGTTGGTGGGGATGATCTATTTTCTACAGGCAATAGTCAAATGGGTCCTAAGGCAGATAGGGTTGCCATGTGAAGGTGATATAGTGTGTAGTGTATGTACATGCTCAGTCATGTCTGACTCTTTGCAACCCCTGGACTGTAAGCCATCAGGCTCCTCTGTTCATGGGATTTCCCAGGCAAGAATACTAGAGCGGATTGCCATCCCCTCCTCCAAGGGATCTTCCTGACCCAGGGATGGACCCATCCCCTCAGTCTCCTGCTCTGCAAGTGGATTCTTTATTGCCAAGCCATGGAACAGCTCATTTTTGGAGAGCTGTCATAATATAGTTATAATACATAAGGCACATTTAATTGAGTCCCAGACCTGCCACTTACTAATTGTGTGACCTTGGACAAATCACAGCCTCTCAGATTCTCAGTCTCCTCATTCACGAAGAAACAGCAATCACAGTGCCCACCTTGGTCCTCTTTTGGAACCCAATATAATAACAACACGCAAATCAATTATAAAACTGCAACCATTCTCGTAAAATAGACTTTTCAGTTTTCAGTTATTTTCAGTTCCATGGAGATTTCCTTTAAGTAAAATGACACATCCCTGCTCTATCTCCCTGCTTCTCTGTGTGCCATTTTTCCTCAGAAAGTCACAGCAGTTTTCAGTGTTTAGGGATAGAATGTGATTTCTTGGTGATAAATCATTCAAACAAGTGGGTAAAAAAGAGTTCTCTGAGAAAGAGACCAGGATGCTCAAACCAACAGTCAGTGGCACTGGTGACAGATGCTCAGGGAAGCACCACCTCTCACCAGGGGCCTCAGGAACCCTGGGGGCGGGGGCAGGGGGCAGGGAATCCTGCTGTTTCCTCCTGGTTTTCATCTCTGCAGGCTGGTGTTTAAGAAAAGCAAACTCCTTCCCCATTTGCCTGAGCGGGGAAATGCCTAATTACCATGCTTCTGATTTCCCTCTGGAAGGCTGGCGCCAGGGCCTGAACTCAGCTCCACCCCAAAGTCTCCAGAGACACATGCTCCTGGAAAGCCTTGCGGTCACCCTCCCCCACCGCACACACACCCTTCCCCCCACCCCCCTGCCCCCCACACACCCTTGAAGACACAGACAGACAAAGGCTGTCATGTCAGCACCAACCCTGGTCTGTTCAACACACTCCCACCCTGAGACTGGGATGGAGAGTCAGGAAGATACTGCTCTGCACAGAATACCTCTTGGAGCTTTGACCAAGCCTGTTTTAAATATTCCGTTCACATGTATATTCCACCACCACATTGACAGTTTTTCCCTGGTGAACAGGCCCGATTTTCAAATTTCTTCTCCTTGCTTTTAGAGAGCTTGCTTCATAGAAAAAAATCTCCCCTCCCCCAAACTCTGCCGGGTAATACCCCAGAGAACATTCCTGACTAAGGCTGTTTCCAGCCTCCATTCCCTGCCCCCTCCTTCTATTGCTTGGAGAAACTGTATGGCAAAAACTCAGAAAATATTTCATCCCCCTTAGGAAAAGGCAATTTGAATGTTTTAGGGGGAAAAAAAATCACTTCAAAAGCATTTGTTTCTACCCACCCCCGCCCCATCAGCCCCAGAAGCCCGGAAATGAAGCCATGTTCTCCAGTACAGACGCCATCAAGGAGCAAACCAACACCCCAGGGACTGCGGCGAGGGGTGCTCTGCTACACAAACACCCAGCCACAGCCCATTAACTGGAGCTGGTTTAACAGGATCATGGGGCTTTCCACTGGGCTTCTAACCCCAAGGACTCCCTTACTTACCAGAGGGAAAGATGCTGCAGACAAGCATCTTTCCTTCTGGCGTCTGCAGGTTTTATTCATATGGTTGCCTCTTCTCTTTCACAAAATGGATAATGTTGATCCTGATGAATAAGAAGAGGCTCCAGGGGCACTTGTTATTAGAAACACAGAAATCTATTGCTCAGTTGGTTCTGACCACATGCTATGTTCCCAATTCAGTTTGCTTTTTTCTTTCCTTCTCTCTTATTTTCTTCCCTTTCTCCCTTCTCTGCTACCATCTTTTCCTCCTTTTTCCCTTAGAAAGCACAGGAGGTTAGGAAGAAGTGGTAAGAAATAAGAAACTACAACTACAATAAAATTATGACTTGTTTCTTTCAGATTATCAGCTTCAATTATCCTTTAAAGCCAGTACCAGTCTTGGGCTTCTTTTGTGAAAGATTGCGGGTTTCTGGGATTGGGAGAGAAGGAAACCATGGTCCCTGAGCCAGCAATATCAGCATCACCTGGGTACATGCTTAAAATGAAGGCCCTCAGTTCCTACCCCAGATCTACTGAACCAGAATCTGCGCTTTAACAAGATTGCCAGGTGACTCAAATGCAGGTTAAGGTTTGAGAAGCACTGTCTATGGGATGATGACACATTTTATCTTCCTGCCTGGACTTTTCCTCATTATAAATTCACACTAAGTCACAGGAAACAGTTTCTACTGTGTGACATTACCAAGCTTAATGGGTCCACTGACAATATACATATAAGATTCTGCACAGGCTCAGAGCCGCAGGAGACTGAAATGTAGGGAACTGAAACACTGGGAGGGGGCCTGTGGGCTCCCTGCCTACCTGGAAGTTAGTGCTGCCCAGTAACACTCTTCTGCTGAGAAAAGACTCCCCAGGGAGACAGGCTACCCCAGGCCTGGGTCTCATCAGCTGTTTCACAGCCTGTGAAGCCCTGCTGATTCCGGCATCACAGAAACAATCCTGGACCAGAAATCATCAGGCCTGGATTCAACAGTTCCTTTCATTTCATCCTAGTTTGGGACAAGTTACTAGATTTGTCCTCAACTTCCTCATTTCTATAGTGAGACTATTAATACTAGCTTATCCTGGCACATTAGTTAGTTGTGAGGATCAAATAAAATAGCATCTTTCAAAAACTCTGCAAATCATAGCAGTAGTCAATTGTTATTATTAATTAGTATAAAATCATAGGATACTGGAGTGGGTAGCCTTTCTCTTCTCCAGCGGATCTTCCTGACCCAGGAATCGAACCACGGTCTCCTGCATTGCAGGCAGATTCTTTACCAACTGAGCTATGAGGGAAGCCCCAGTCAATGTTATTATTAATTAGTATAGAATCATAGAATGGAGGTAGCTTCAAATTAGAAGTGAATCAATAGGTCTAATCTCCTTCCTTAAACAGAAATCCCTTCTTGCTAGTAAGAGAAACTACCAACTGATTCTCTCCTTTCAATCCTATAAACTCTGGAAAAGAAAAATAGTAATAAGGATGGTTTGGTAGGTGGGTAGACTAGATGGGCAAATGAACATCTATTGAGTATGGACACTGCGTTATGTATTTTCAAATATATTCTATCAATGCACACCAGAGAGCACACATCCTGAGGAAGATGCTGTGATACACTATCCTCTTCAGGAATGAAGGGCTTTTTCTTCCAGCTACTGAGAGTGCTGCTGGCAGAAAGCCCTTGATTGTCAGCCCTCTTTGAGAATTACTTTGACTAAAGAGAGTTGGTTCATCCCAGGTTGTATCCAATAACTGCTCAACGCAAGGTATCAAGGTATAGCCCTCTTTCCAACTCAGGATGTCTCTGAAGTTTCACCCCATCTGTGTTTTCCTCTGAGACTGCATCAAAGCTCTGCTTGTCCCTCTGCTCATTCCTGCTTCCTTCCTTTTCCTTCCATTGGAATCCATCCCAAAAGCCTTCCCAATAAACCATCTGCTTAATAATCTGCAGAGCCTGCTCCCCGGGGAACCCAACCTGTGACATATCCTCATACTAATTTCTGATGTTTTGTGCCTATTTTGTCAACACATTCATAGATACCTTTGAGATCAGAGACTATAAGAGAGTCACAGCGAAACAGAAACTATCCTATCCAAACTGGAAGGAAACTTGCATATCATTTCATCCAACCATTTCATTTAATAGAAAAGATTGAGTTTAAGTAATTTAGCCAAGGTCACTTTGCTAATTAGTGGCAGAGCCGAAACCAAACCCCAGGTCTCCTGATTAGTGATCCAGTATGTTTTCTATTGCAGTGACATTGTCTAAGAAAGAGAAAAGGCCTAAGTCCGTACCGGAGGAAGCACACTCTACAACAACCTACAAAGGCAACGAGTCGCAAAGCATTCAACAACAAGCCCTCCAGCCCTAATTTTTGGCAAGTTTTAAGGAACAGATACATTAATATTTTAAAATATTGCTGGTTACCTATTTTTCCTTAAGATACATATCCAAATACATAAAGTTGTCTTGACCAGCCTCCACTTTTGATGACATACTTGGGTTGGAAGATAACCAGACAAATTCAACAGGCTCTTTTCTGAGATCTCATAGGACCAACTGCAGCACAGCTCTCTTTTGTATACTCAGTATCATCTATGGCCTTGATTCTATACTTCCCACATTGGATTATGATTATGCTTTATGGTTCTGTCTCTCCGTAAAATATAAGTTCTTTGCAGTTAAGTGCTGTCGTTATTCACCTGAGTGCTTTCATGTGATCAGCACTGAATTAATGTTTGCCAAATACAGGAGTTGAATAAACATCAACATTGAGGTCTCCTCATACTTTCCTCAAAATATCTTTTCCATAAAAGCATTATGGGGTTCACTGACAGATGAATGGATAAATAAGTTGTGGTACATATATACAATGGAATATTACTCAGCCATAAAAAGGATCAGATTTGAGTCAGTTCTAGTGAGGTGGATGAACCTAGAGCCTGTTATACAGAGAAAAGTAAGTCAGAAAGAGAAAAACATATCATATACTAATGCAAATGGAATCTAAAAAAAATGATACCGATGAACCTATTTGCAGGGCAGGAATAGAGATGCAGACATAGAAAATAGAATTGTGGACACAGTGGGGGAAGGAGAGGATGGGACAAATTAAGAGAGTAACATTGAAACATATATATTACCATATGTAAAATAGACAGACAGTGGGAAGTTGCTGAATGACACAGGGAGCTCAACCTGGTGCTCTGTGACAACCTAGAGGGGTGAGATGGGGTGGGTGGTAGGAGGCAGGTTCAAGAGGCAGGGGACATATGTATACTTACGAGTGATTCACATTGTTCTGTGGCAGAAGTCAACACAACATTGTAAAACAATTGTGCTCTAATTAAAAATGTTTATAAAACAATTTATTCTGTTAAAAAAAAAAAAAAACTTGATAGGGCCTGAGGATCTCACGAGAGTTCAAAGCAGAAAGAGGCTTTAAGAATCATCTTGTGTTAATCCAATACATTTTACATATTAGGAAAAGAAACCAGAGGGCTTCAGAGGGGAAAGGACTGTGACCCGATGCTATCAAAATAATTGTTTGGGGGATAAATGCTTGAAAGAAGTAAACAAGACCCTAAGCTTTATTAGTCCATACTTTTGTTGCCTCCCCTTGGTAAGATTTTTCAGCTCTCTCTTCTATGGTTTAAATCTCCCTGTTAGCTGGTGCACTGGGAAGACCCAGAGGGATGGGATGGAGAGGGAGGCGGGAGGGAGGATCGGGATGGGGAACACATGTAGATCCATGGCTGATTCATGTCAATGTATGGCAAGAACCACTACAATATTGTAAATTAATTAGCCTCCAACGAATAAAAATAAATGGAAAAAAAAAAGAATTAAAAAAATAAAATAAAATAAAATCTCCCTGTTAAAAGGTGCAAATATGCCTTCTGCCCTGATCTTCATGATAAAACTGGAGTATCTGGGCCCAAAGTTACCTTCCCAGGTTCCACTCTACAGAATCAGGGTCTTCAGCCATCAATTCTTCAATTCTTCTGCTTATGTGAAATGGGATGGAGCTCAGCTGGGGTGCCTACCTCAAAGTCTTATTAAACAGGGAGCTAATCTGATCAGAGTCTTGCCTTAACTGGGGCTGACTACATTTCCTCAGGGTTTTGGTGTCCCTGAGGAGGAGGGGAGTTAGGATGGAGGTCAGAAATAAAAGTGCTTTCACTGAGGCATGGTTGGATTTGCAATTAAATGCAGCAAGGAAGGAAAGAAAAAAACAAACAAACTACTGGGCTGAGGCTGAATGCCACGGGGTCACTGGGTTCTTTTGCAGTAGTGACTATTCAAGCGGTAGGAGGTTGTGGATCTGGGCAGAGAAAGAAGCATTCAAATGTCTTCTCTGTCCATTCTGGAGAGAGAGGTGACTCCTCAGAAACAAGAGGATTGCATCACCAATTTGATTAGCAGGAGCAGCATGGCTAGGACTCGCAGATGTGATCCTATTCACCGTGATTTTCTCAAACACCTCCATCTTCTCTTATTGTTATCACTGCTGTGCCTTATCAAAGTGAAAGTGAAGTCACTCATTCGTGTCCAACTCTTTGAGACCCCGTGGACTGTAGCCCACCAGACTCCTCCGTCCATGGGATTCTCCAGGCAAGAATACTGGAGTGGGTTGCCATTTCCTTCTCCAGGGGATCTTCCCAAACCAGGGATCGAACCCAGGTCTCCTGCATTGCAGGCAGACGCTTTACCTATGAGCCACCAGGGAAGCCGTGCCTTATCAAACAGGCTATCAAATACAAACCAGGTGGAACTGGATAATCATAGAAATGTCATCAGCCTTGTTATTTTTTGTTTGTTTGTTTTTGTAATGTTACCAGGTTCTAGAAATGTGCTTGCATAAAAGTATTCCTTATTGATGGCATTAATAATACTGGCCTGAGAAGCTCAAAAGATAGTGCCACACAGAATCAGCAGTGGGTCCCTGACAGTAAAGCTGAAAACACCGGGGGCTTGAAATAAAGCAGAGATTAGATACCCAAAAGAGTGTGAGTCTCAGTGATAGAAAAGGAGGAACTCTAAAACTGAGAGAGGAGAGGGAAGCAGTACAGGAGCATCAAGAAGCCTACTTTTACTTTTGGATTAATTTAATGTGAGAAACAATTTAAGGATTTTTTCAAATTGTCAACTGATAAAGAAGTAAGTACATAACTCGATTATCTGATTATTAAACCCAAGGGATGAAACATTTTCTACACCATACCAATATCTGATCATACATATGTCTGATCATAAAACTGGAGGGACTAGTATTAAAATCCCTCAGTTTAGAGTATCCTTGAGCGGTAAGAAACACCATAATTATACTCACCCAATGAATATGGCCAAAATGACATCAGCTACGATAATTTCACTTAGGCAGAACTTAATGACAGAAGTATCCAGAATACCTACCTAAACACTGCACAGAAAGTATTATAAACAATCATTTTAAGCTTAACATTTGAATAAAACTTTATATTTTACAAATTACTTTGATGTCCCTCCTGGCTTCTTGTAGTAACTGAGACAGGTATGATAGAATTATTTATTTATTTTGCATTTTATCTCTTTTCTCTTACTTTTACATTAATTAGTAACAACTACATAGGAAGGTTAGGATCCATATTTACTAATTAGTCCTATGGTACTGGCTTCATTATAACATAAAGTCCAGAATTTCATTCCAGACATGTGCTTTTGGTAGCCAAGCCACAGTCTATACACAGTGGAGCGTCTGTCCACCATGATACTTCATTCTGGGAAATTCAGGGCATCTGCCTCCTGTCACCATGGATCAGTTCAGGTATATCACTGCAACTAAATAGAGCCATAGGAGCCAAAGAGGCCCATTAGCATTCCAGTCTAGGAGTCACAATATAACCAGCAGGTATTTCAGACCATATTGAATCAGCCAAATAGGGTATGTTACCCCTTATCTGCAGACTTTTGTAGAATCAGATGACACGTTCTAATGCAAAGACAGGGAGGCATAAAGGAGAGAAAAAAAAAGCTGCCCTTATCCCACTTTTAGTTCACATGCCTTTGGAGAGAACTGATCTCTAGAAAAATCAGTTTAAAGAATAATAGGAATCACTCAGTATGTCTCTAATTTTTCAGAAAGTTCTTTAAAACTGTTCTGTAAGACATCTTTCCTTCTAGTACAAGAAAAAAAGGAGAACCCTAAATATGTGTCAAATATATTTAACATAGGCTCTATTCAGAGAACAGAGTTGTGGGGCATTTTTTCTAATTATTACATGGTTTATAATGTTTCAATTTTTAAATGTGTGCTGCGTGTGTTTCGTCACTCAGTCATATCCAACTCTTTGTGACCCCATGGACTGTAGCCCACCAAGCTTTTCTGTCCATGGGGATTCTCCAGGCAAGAATACTGGGGTGGGTTGCCATGCCCTCTTCCAGGGTATCTCCCCAATCCAGGGATCGAACCCAGGTCTCCTGCATTGCAAGCTGATACTTTACCATCTGAGCCAACAAGGAAGCCCAGTTTTTAAATACTATATATTAATTTTATAATCAGAAAATACCAATAAAGACTAAAGAGAGAGAAAAAGATAAATCATATAACTACTAGGCCAATGGTGGCATTTTAGAACTAAAATTCAAGTTAGAGGAAAAAAAAATGGGTTCATCAAGTTATATGGCTAGTTTCCAGCAAAACTAAGTTATTTAGTTAAAGTGAAAGTTGCTCAGTCATGTCTGACTCTTTGTGACCCCATGAACTGTATAGTCCAGGCCAAAATACTGGAGTGGGCAGCCTTTCCCTTCTCCAGGGGATCTCCCAGCCCAGGGATTGAACCCAGGTCTCCTGCAATGCAGGAGAATTCTTTACTAGCTGAGCCACAAGAGAAGCCCGATTTAGTTAACTAGAGTTATTGAAAGTTTTCTCAGTGTCACCATGATTACAGAATCAGTTCAGTTCAGCTCAGTCGCTCAGTCGTGTCTGACTCTTTGAGACCCCATGAGTCACAGCACGCCAGGCCTCCCTGTCCATCACCAACTCCGGGAGTCTGCCCAAACCCACATCCACTGAGTTGGTGATGCTGGCAGACCCTAAAAAACCCTTCTGGCTCTAGTAATCCATGATTCTAAAAGTTGGAAGTTGCTTCCTTTTTGACCAGCTGATACAGAAGGAAAAGGACATGCTTGGTTCTTTGACGGGTTTGCTCTGTATGTGGGTTCAGGTGGGAGGAATTCACCATGTGACTCCAAGTGGAACAAGGGCTTACCTATGCTGTTACACCACCTAGATCCCTTTTCAGAATTATTGATAATATATCCACCCCACAGCTGTGAGTGTGTGGGGTGCTGATAGTCTGTAGTTGATATGCTTTCTTGAAACTGTCCTTGGCTGAAGGCACATGCCTTGTCCAAAGCCACATGCCTTCCCGGGGAGCAGTCCAAACCAATCAACTGATGATACAGGAGTACGAAAGTACAGCCTTTGTATTGCATGCAAATATCTTTCTCAGAGTCTATTTTGCAGACAATTGGACCTGAGGTAAATTCTCTTCCTGCTTTCAGGCTTTTGAAGATGCTAATAACTGAAGCATTCTTATCTATCCTCTTCAGCTCCACCTAAGCCAGTGACTTCCAACTCTTCCTTCCCATTAGAATTATTTAACTCATTTAAAAAGTTAATGCTGAGGGTCTACTCCCAGAACAATGAAAATCACAGTCTCTGGTTTGGAGTCCTAATATCTATATTCTATATTTTTCAACCCCACTCCCACTGCCTTGATGTCTCATCACATTATATATATATATATATATATATATATGATTGTTAAAAACTACTGATCGTACAAATGCCTGCTTACCAACGTTTCTTTGAGTATCTACTAGCTTTTTTTTTTTTTTTTGGAGAAGTTCTCCACAGTCTAACTCCTTACAGTCCAGACACTCAGCCCTCTGTGCTTACCTCTGTTTGGAGATTTATGCCTTCTAGATGGCTCTCTCAAATGTGACCAGAAATTGTTGACTTATTTCTAGCTTTAAAAATTTTACTATGGTCCCATGATGGCTCTGCTATTGCATAACCATCTTATCAGTCATCATATTTGTATGAATATGGCTGTATTTTCTTCCCAACCATATTTTTTATGCTTATCTAAACTATAGAGCAGACTGCAAGAGTCAATGTTACCTCTAACAGTTGGCTAATAATTTATTTCCCTTTGGAAATCTACACTGAAAGAATTTAACTCAGCACTATCAGTCAGGGTTCAACCAGAGAAGCAGACCAGTAGGAGATTACATTAAGAGAGTTATTGTAAGAAATTGGCTTATGTAATTGTGGAGGCTAGTTAGGCAAGTCTGAAACCATGAAATCTTTGGCACAAGCTGAAACTAATGTCCAGGGCAGAATTTCTTCTTCGTTCTTCATCAGGGAAGTATGGGCTCTGCTCTTGAGGCCTTTTCAACTGGTAAGAGTCAGGCTGACCCAGATTATCTAGGATAATCTTCTGTATATAAAGTCAATGAATTATGGGCTTTAATCACATCTACAAGATATGTTTATAGCTAATTAATAACTGAGGACTGTAGTCTAGATGAACTGACACTTCAAAAGAACATCCTAAGTGCCATGGGAGAAGGCTAACTATTAAAATGTGAAATGTTATCATTGTTAGGAAAAAAGTAGTAATTTTACTTCTTGAAACTTCAATTTTCTCTGGAAAAAAAATCCAAGCAAATTGGATTTGACTGATTTTATTTGATCAATATTTATTTATTTGTTTATCTGCCAGTAGTGCACTGGTCTAGCCACTTTTATTCATTTCATCAGAAAATCCTATCAGTTCTGGCTTCAAAATATATTGAGAATTCTACTACTGCTCTGTTCACTGTTACTATCCTGCCTGAAGTCACTATTTTCTCATTTATGGACTGTTGTTATAATACCCTTAATCCATGCTTTCACCTCGTTCCCCACTATAATCTCCATATTGTACCTAGTGTAAGTCTTTTAAGACTCCAGACAGATCATATTAATTACTCCTTTGGTTAAGTGCCCCAATCAATTCCTTTAGCAAAGTCAAAACTCAAGTCTTTTCTATGGCCTGTGTGTACCTACTTGATCTGAGCCTAATACCTCACTCCTGTCATACAACTCTTTCCCCCTCCTTTACGCTGTTCCAGCATCATTGTTCTCCTCACTTTTGCTCCATCACCCACCAGTATTCCCACAGCAGGGTCTTTACACATACTGTTCTCTCTGGCAAGAATGAGAAATCTGCTTTGTTTCCTCACTTGCTTCAGGTGTCAACTAAGTTGTCGCCTTTTCACAGTGATCTTTCTTGGCCACCCCTTAATAAACACCATCCTTTGCAACGTCATAATACTTTATCCCCTTTCCGAGTGTTTTTCTTCTTTGTATGTATTACTTGGTCTGCTTTGCTTGCTGTAGTGTCTAGAACAGTACCTGGAATGTAGTAGGCATTCCAAAAATATTTGTTGAGTGAATGACAGATAGAAAGGTGTCTACTTGTGAGAGTCAGGAAAAAAACAAACTAAATTCTCTTATCTGAGTACTTTGCAGTGCTTTTGTGTTGAGAAAAATCTTTCTCTATATCAAATTAGGCAGGGAATTTTGTCTGCTTTTTTTCTGTTTTTGAATGTTATTGTGATGTTGTGTCTCATATGACCATTCATTGAATATGTGTTTCTATGGTTACGGTGTTATTTCCAGTCAGAATCCTGTAAAGGAGAACCTGAATTTTGTATCCCAGTAAGTTAAGATTCCCTTGACATGCTATTAAAATATAAATGGACTTTCACAAATCAACTTCCTGTGTTATTCACCATAATTAGTTGGGAAGACAGAGTGAAAGACATATTTAGAATTCAACTCCAAAGTTCTGAAAAATGACATTGTAGGAAACAGACAAAATGAGTTACTCTCATGTATGCTCATCAGTGAGGGTCCCCGTGAAATCAACCCAGTTTTATTTTGTTTCTCACCATTGGGGCCCTGGCCTGCTAGCTGTCATTATGCCCCTATCTTTATACCCAATTAAGCTGTGGCTTCCTTAGGCTGCTTCTTCTGTCTGTTCTATTCTGGGAATAGGAATAAGAGTATAAATGAGTATACCTCTAGAGCCTAATCTACAAGTTTACCCCAGAAAACAAATGAAGTGTGGCTAATGTTGACATTTGATGAGTACATGGGGATCTGGCTGTGTTAGTACATCACAGAAGAGCTAACCATATGATTTAGACACATGCCTTAGTATCTTAGCTCAGTTTTTACATGTTTAGCTAGCATAGAGGACCTCCAAGAAGATAGAAAATTTTATTTTTATCCTTGTCTCATTTTGCCTTTTGGTGTCCCCTCTCTGTCTTGGCTATACTTATTCTCATCCATCTTCAATTTGGCTCCTATTGCTCATAATATGCCTAAAGGGTGAAGCATATACAGTCCTTCTTACTGAATTATGAAAATTGAAAACATTTATGTATTAATAGCTATGCAGATATCTTCATATAACCTTTAAAATAAGGAACATTGCAAATGCAAATTAAGTTTTCGTATGCATGGCTCAGATAAGATGACTGTTTCATGTCCAACCTCAATTTTATAAAGATCTCAAAGTTAGTGTCATTATAATCACTGAAAAACAATTTAGACGTTTATTGAAATATCAACAAAATATGGCAAAAATAAATTGCATTTTAAAACATAGAACAACATCCCTATATGCTGTGCCTTACTGGGACTCTGTTTGATAGCTTTTTGTCCATAGGCTAACACTACTTGCTCAAGCCTGTCCTCTTGACACATAAAAACAAAAATGTTCAGGACTTATTATGTCCCCAGAGTACATGATATCCTTGAAAGACTAAACTTTAATTTATTTATTCATTCAACCAGCATTCACTGAGATATATACCATGTACTCTACTAAGAAGAACTGGCCTCTGAGTTGAAGAAAATCAACATATATTGTGTGTATTCTGGAACAGGGTAGGGAGATATGATGCAATCAGCATGTTATTGAGCAAGATGTGATAAATTCTAGGAATGAAATAAGTGCATAATGTCATGAAAGAGTTTCCAATCTTTCTGCATAACTCAGTTCTTCATTTTCTTGGTGAAGAGCCTCATTGATTCTCCATCATTAAAATTTCTCCTCCACTACCCCTTCCAAATTGAAAAAAATCCAAGGCACAACTTCAACCTGAGTTTTAAGATCCACCTTTTTGCAAATGTCTTTTATGATTAAATTGCTCTGTCTGTCTGACATAGGTCATTAGTTTCTTGACTAAGATCTATGCCTTTTTCTAAGTCTATCCCTGCACTAAGTAGCTGCTATTTCACAAATAATAAATTTAAAATGGTGATGACTATCTGAGCCTTCAAGATCTACTCACTGGCTTCTAAAACACACCTTTCATTTCTTTTGCTGGCGAATATGGCAGATGCTTCTTAGAGTAATTGAAAAAGTTAGTTTGGCTCTTCTAACCAACATTTTAAAAAGACTGCATGAGACTAAACAGAACAAATGATCAGGTGAAGTGATTTCCTGGAACTGTAGAGATTGAGTGCAAAGAATTACGGCACTTTATCTGGGTCCAAGAAGAGTACAGCTGTTTGGATTATTATTTAATCAATTAAGGATGAAAGGGAAATTCTGCTTAATGAAATGGACTGAATCACACACAGTTGGCTCTGGAGCATGTCCCTTTCAGAAAGTGACTTGGGAGCTACATTTGCAATTCTCTCAGCCAAAATGGCCTCAGACTCCTAAGGCCTCCATAGGAGCTCACCTAATGTAATTTTCTGAGGTTGAAATATTAATACTGAAAACACTACAGGTCACATGTGGTTTGAAAGCTCTGGTGGGCAGAACTGCACCAAAGTCACTTGAAGAAGGCAGGACAAGCCTAAGCACACTCCCACCCTTCTTGTCAATCTCCTCTGACTTCATGTTGGCCTCAAAGTTATTGTTGTTTTGAAGTCATTGCTCTTGTTTACTTCCATACAAGGCTGGCCATGTGTGTATGTAGTAGCCATAACTATTATAATGTTAATGTGTAGTCAGAAAGCCAAATGTTTGGATTAACAGATGAAGAATTTAGACAAATACCTAGTTGCTTCTAAGTTGCTGTTGGGTATCAAATAACCAAGAATTTGACTTTCTCACTAAATTTATCAGTTTTAGTCAGTCAGTGAATTGCACTCCAATTAAGTATTGTTTATATTGGGACTCATTCTTTATTTTCCCATTTTTTACATTGCCAGATATTTGACTATACTTATTGCCTAAGCTCTATAGACTTAAACGTGGTTGTATCCATGTATTTATTCATATCCTTTGACCAAATAGACATTTTAAAGAGTAGATGACTAAAATTATGTTTCTAAATTGAATCATCACGTAACGTTTAGATTTAATGTAATACAATATTGATTATGAAGGTCATAAAGGCATAACTCTATTATGTACACTTCTAATTTGTATAATTTGTATAAATAAAATTTAGATGTACAGACCTTCAGCAATGGTAACCCAGAACTTTGTGCATATGGATATGATATGATGAGAAGGCGTTTAGACTGCTGCCAACTCCAGGTTTGTTATATAACGTTTGAAACTGACACAGCTGCAGCATGCTACAGACCTACATATTCCTGAGGGTTCCTTTTCCACTGCGATGGCACCAGCTGTATGGAACCTGCATGAGTCACAGGTTATGCCAGAAAAAACAAATGTCTGGAGGAGCAATTCTCCTTAAACAGAGAAGGTGCTTCAAGCTTGTGATTGTTAATGCTTTAATACAGTGTTTCAGTGTCACTCTACTAGATTACTATGAACTAGTATATTTCAAGTCATAATGGCTGTTTTCGGGGTGCCTTAATGTTCTTCACATGTGGTTTATGGATGATTGAAGATTCTCGTTGGAATAGCACATCTGCTCCCAGGTGAAAATAAAAACATGACAACCTCTCAGGTAAGATTAGCCACCAGGTAACATTAAGAAGAATTCAGATAATAGCTGCCATTTTGATAGAAGTGGCCCATCAGCTAGATGAGGTGGCTAAGGGCTTTATGATGATGGTTATATTAGAAAAATCAGTCCCAAACAACAGACAATTGTCTCTGTCCAGTTACATATCTGTACAGCCTGTTATTGTGACTTTTGGTTGAACTTGACCTAACCTGGTGTAATTTTAGTAAAAGTTGTATCTACTAATGATCAAAAAAACATCTTCACAGGGGAAGCTTGGTCAAACAGTCAAAAAGATAATTCATTAAAACCATCTCTATTGTTTAGGTCTTCAAATACTTGTCAAATTAAAAACAAAAGAGAAGTGCTTTTCATATGTGCTTTGCCTTTTCTTATTACTTGCTAAATCTTACCCTCTTTGTTCTCTTGTGTGCATTAGTCCTTTCCGACTCTTTGTGACCTCATGGACTGCAGCCCGCCAGGCTCCTCTGTCTATGGAATTATCCAGGCAAGAATACAAGAATACTGGAGTGGGTAGCCATTCCCTTCTCCTGGAGATCTCCCCAACTCAGGGATCAAACCCAGAACTCCCACATTGCAGGTAGATCCTTTACCTGTAGATTCATCTGAGCCATCAGGGAAGCCCCTTTTGTTTTCTGGTCTAGCAATAAAAAAGAAAAAATATAATATGAACCAAAACTTAATAATGTATTAAATGTATGTATTCTAAGAACCTGTACTATGTTGGCTGTATTCTTAATAATGCCTGCTTGTGACCCCATGAAATAGTGCTGTATTTGCCAACATTTCCTTCCCAAACCAGCCATCTTTGTGGCCTGCAGGCCATCTCACAATTCCCAGGAAACCTGAGATATAATTAAATTTTCTTATTAACTCCCAGAAAGTTCATGGGGTTTATTCATTCATTCAACAAGTATTTATTGAGCACAAGATACTGACCATACAGCATACTGAAAAAAAAATCATACAATCCCCTGTCCGCCTGGAGGATTTTTCTAATGGGAATTTGGATGAAATCAGACCTGCCAGCTTCCTAGGATTGATTGGAACCTACAGAGGCCTGAACAGGATTCCCCACTAACTTCACAAATCTCCCCTCAAATAACTGATCCAAATTCTAGCACAGATCCTAATTTTTTGGAGCTTAGAGACTCTGGAATGGACCTGAGACTGAGAACTGTCTTAAAAGAACCAGAAGTGTGGAGGAGATAATACAGTCTTCCACTCTCTTTCACTGTTACTCTGTTTCGGTGAAGTGGACTCTCAGTGATGTGTGCAGTTGTCCATCCAAAATAAGATAAAAAACAACAAAAAAGAAGCAAAAACCAGATCAAAAAACTTCATTAAATATATTTCTTCTTGGGATTCTCTGGTGGCTCAGTGGTAAAGGATCCCCCTGCCGATGCAGGGGACACAGGTTCAGTCCCTGGGCTGGGAAGATACCACATGCCATGGAGCAACTAAGCCTGTGCTTTAGAAGCCAAGAGCTGCAACTACTGAGCCCATGCGCTCTGCAGCAAGAGGAGCCACTGCAATGAAAAGCCTGCACGGCACAACTAGAAAGGAGCCCCACTCCTCACAACTGCCCCCGCGCAGCAACAAAGGCCCAGCACAACCAAACATGTGTGTGTGTGTGTACTGTTTTTCTCCTTGTAGTTCTTAGGTGCAGTATCAGAGTAGTATGGAAACTTTGTTCTTGCTGTCTAGAATCTCAGGAATTATTAGTTTGACTGACAGCACAGCCCAATTCTACTCCAGTATGTGAGACTTGAAATACAGTGTCTTATATAATTCCCATGTGCAATATTTGTTTCTGCAAGGATCAACTGACCTGAAGTTGACCACTGGCTATGGGTTTCTGGTACATGATACCCTCTCCAGATGTTTCCGTAACACCAAGTAAGGCTTCTGTCAAGACCTCCCTCTGAAATTGCCTCCAGATTGAGTTCATAGAACATATTCATTACTTATTCTAATAAAAATTTCTGTTTTTATGTTTAATTTTAATTCTCTGCAAAGCAGACTGTCAAAGAATTTGAGGTTTTATTTATTTTTTTATTTTATTTATTTATTTTTTTTGAATTTGAGGTTTTAAAGTACTGTTTTTGAATTGTTTTTAAAATTCCCAGTAGCAATATAAAATATTAAGGCAAAATTTTTTGTTTGTTTTGAATCTCCTAAACTTATTAGAACACTGATCTTTATTAAAATATGAGCAATACATATATTTAAGAGAGATTTAGAAACAGTTTGAAACAAAATTGTGAGGGATGTTGCTATATGGGCAACAGCGAGACAGTGCCAATGGTATGAAAAGGTGAAAACAGCTGACCAATGTGTACAAACTTCTATAAAGATTCAGGGG
The DNA here is from genome assembly GCF_910594005.1 of Cervus elaphus. NCBI lineage: Eukaryota > Metazoa > Chordata > Mammalia > Artiodactyla > Cervidae > Cervus > Cervus elaphus. The sequence continues at coordinate 58,184,068 of NC_057833.1, read as the reverse complement.
TAGAAGCAGCCATTACCCATGTTGTTCAGTTGTTAAGTCGTGTCCAACTTTTTGTGACCCCATGGACTGCAGCACGCCAGGCTCCTCTGTCCTCCACCATCTCCTGGAGTTTGCTCACACTCATGTCCATTGAGTTGGTGATGTTATCTAACTATCTCATCTTCTGCTACCCCCTTCTCCTTTTGCCTTGAATCTTTCCCAGCATCAGGATCTTTTCCAATGAGTCAGTCTTTGCATCACGGGGCCGGAGTATTGGAGTTTCAGCTTCAGCATCAGTCCTTCCAATGAATATTCAGGGTTGATTTCCTTTAGGATTGATTGGTTTGATCTTCATACAGTTCAAGGGACTCTTAAGAGTCTTCTCCATTATTCATATAGCCCCTGGAAACTTTGGGGAACCTATGAAGACTACATAAATTCATACTGCTTGACAAGAAGGTTTTGACACTGCAGAAATGACTGGGAGGAATTTTGTAAAGGTTATTTGAGAATGCCTACGTCTTAAATATACAGCCCTTGATCCACAACTTGAACTTTGCTTTTATGAAGAGATTCAAGTCCCAGATGAACTGTCCTTATCACTTCTAAGTGTTCTAAAGTCTAAACCTAAGGTCCAGAGTGCACATCAACTGTTGCCATTGACAAGTGGTTGAAGAGTTCTGAGAGAGAGTTGCTTTGCAAAGAACATGTATTGATCTGGCCACATGACACAAAGCCATCTCAAGTCTCCCTTATGCTCAGTCTCTCCTCTATTAATGTCTCCTCATTGGAGGCCTCAAGAACAGCTGCTATTGTGTTGGTGCAAGGAGTCTATCTGTAATGACCTTCTGTAGAGCCAGGAAGCTGTGTGCCTGTGAACCACCCAATTATATCACAGGTTAGACAGCATCTTCTATTGGCTCTGGTGAATGGGCCAGGAAGCAAAAGGATAAATCTTTATGATTAATCTCGATTGTTGGACAGGAGCAAAAATGACCCCTAACCCCACCCTAATTTTCTTTTTCATTAGCCTCCTGATACTATCTCCTGAATAACATTGAAAGTAAGCAGCCTATAAATATTGCACAAGTTTCCAATAGTAAAAGCTAATAAAGTTTATTATACTTATAAAATAAATAGAAGAAAATGTTTTCAGTTTCCTATTTACAGATCTCTGAGGAGATTCCAGGTATAATTTATTGCTTCAATTTTAAGAATGTAGCATCCCTTCACACACATGCTCTCTTCTTTTGCTCATTTTTCTCTTTGGTATTTAATGTCTCAAACACAACACATAAGTGACTGGGTACAGACAATGTCAAGCCTACTCTTACATACTCTTATTTTTGCTACATCTCCTTAATTACCTCATTAAAGATAACCTTTTCATAAGTTTACACTTTCTCTCTGTTTATGTTTCCATTTTCTCCTTCGTTAGTTAACAAATAGACTTTCTTTCGATATACCTAAGCTTCTTCCTACCCCATGTTTGTGTTCTGCAGTCACACCTGTGTAGCCATGTCCACATAAATTTGTGAGATTAACATATGGCTGCTAGTCTGCAACTGAAAATAAAAAATATCCGTTTATAGCAATGCCCAGACTTTGTAATTGCTTCATATGGAAGAAAAGCTTCCGGGTATTCAGTGAATAGACACTGGATTTCAAATGCTTAAAAAAGGGGGGTGGGGGGGTGTTTAGATAAACTTCTGTTCCATAGATGTTCTGCTTATTGATTATCCAATACTCTTCACAGGTTCTGGAAACCTGGTCTTTCCCTGATTATAAAAATGGCACTGACTGTGTAGAATATCTGGTGTGATATCTCCTTTCATTCACACCACTCACAATTTCATTATTTCTGAGGTGCTGCATTTTGAGAACAAGCTTGGACTTGAATTATCACCCTATATTTTTGGAACCAAAGTGCATCTAACATTTCCTTAATTAATTGCTTTTTACTCCACACCGTATCCTGCAAGGCAGAGGTAGCAGCAGCATCTTAGCTACAGGGTGAGATGGGAGAGAATAATGTTGTGTTCTTTTATTTATCATAAAGACCAAAGGAAAAGGAGGTCATCTGAGAATGATGGCTAAGGTCGTTAGAAGTTCAGGGTTGTGCTGAGTGAGGCTTATAAAATATAGATGTAAAAAAAAATAAATAAATAAAATAAAATAAAATGTAGGTGTGTCTTCACCCATGCTTTTATAAGACAGTTCTTTATATTCACATATGGAAAGGCATGGTGCAAAATAAAGAATACATTTTTAGAGCATTTGTGAGTTCAGTTCAGTCATTCAGTTGTGTCCAACTCTTTGCGACCCCATGGACTGCAGCACGCCAGGATTCCCTGTCTATCATCAACTCCCGGAGCTTGCTCAAACTCACGTCCATCAAGTCGGTGATGTCATCCAACCATCTCATCTGTTGTCCCCTTCTCCTAAGTGCCTTTTTAATTATTATTTTAAAATACCTGACATTCGGTATTTTGTATTGGGGCTTACTATGTGGCAGAAGTTGAAATACATACATATTTTCCCATTTAAATTTTGTAAGAAAACTAAGAAAAAAACTATTGTGCCATTTACAGAAGAGGAAAAATGGGATTCAAATAGGTGAAGTAGCTCACTGAAGGTCATGTAAGTTGTAGATGGTGAAGCTAGGTTTAAAACTCAGTTCTATTTGACTCCAAATCTGTGCTTTAACCAGAAGTAATTTTAAAAGCCCTGTATTGAGTCACTATATAGTTTTCAAGGTAACTGTTTTTTAAGATACTATGTAAGCATTTGAAACTTGTTTGATTTTTTTTTAACTTGGGGGTTTTGTTTGAGTGAAAGAAACCTGGATAAAACCTTGATATTCTTGATCTTTTATTAAAATGATATTATACTTTTGTAGCGCAGGTTATATAAACAAGAGAAATATTAATAATCAAACATTATACCTTGACTTTATATTAGTTTGTAAAATTTTTTATTTCTGAAATTTAAGACAATTTTCCCTATAACTTTAGAGATAGAATTCTTTGAGACATATTCCAAAATGCTTCATTTATCTTGTCTAACCAAGGTATTAACTCTCTGCTCAGTAATGTTCTTCTAGTTGTCCCAAATTTGAGTAAAAATGTAATATGCTTTATTTAAACTATTGGCCTTAAAGAGCATTGATAGGCAGTATAAATACTATAATTCTTAATAAGTTACCAACCTTTTAAATTAGACACTCAAAGTGTTCAGTTGAGTGTAAATCCATTTCTGGTTTTGTGTTTTTTTGTTTTCTCTTTTTACCACACACAACTATTCTTCAGCTAAACTGGTAGTTCTTTACGTTTTCTTCCATTTGGGATGTCTTTTCTTTTGTTACTGCCCTTCAATTATTCATGTCTTTTTTGTTCTGCTTTGACTTTTCATATTTTGTTGTTGTTGTTCAGTTGCTAAGTTGTATCCAACTCTTTATATATAGAACTATTTTTGTTCTATAGTTATTTGTCCAGACCTCAAAATGAGGCTTGCTCCTTTTTCTCTCCCCCTAAATTTTGACTATATACCACTTAGTTTTCAGACCAGACTTTACTTTTAAGAACAATTTTAGATTTATAGGCAGTTTAAGAAGATAGTACAGAGTTCTCATACACATAACACTCAATTCCCCCGGTTAACATCTTACCTTAATGTGTACATTTGCCACAATTAATGGGCCAGTATTGATATGTCAGTATTAATAAAGTCCTTTAGTTTATTCATATTTCCCTAGTTTTTACCAAATGTCTTTTTTTTTCTGTTCTAGGACCCCACAACAATACCATATTACAGTTTTCATATCTCCTTAGGCTATGGTAAAGAATCTGCCTGGAATGTGGGAGACTCAGGTTCAATCCCTGGATCAGGAAGATCCTTTGGAGAAGCAAATGGCTGCCCACTCCACTATTCTTGGCTGGAGAATTCCATGGCAGATGACCCTGGCTGGTTATGGTCCACTGGGTGGCAAAGGGTCAGACACAACCGAGCAACTAGCACTTTCAACACTTTAGGCTACTATTGGCTAAGCTAATTTCTCAGACTTTCCTTGGCTTTGATAACCTTGGCAGTTTTGAGGAGCACTAGTCAAGTGTTTTATTGAATTCCCCTGTACTAGAAATTGTCTGTTTTTCTGATGGTTAGACTGGGGTTATGCATTTTGGAGGAAGGAAAACCTGAAATAGAGTGCCAGTTTCTTCACATCATATCAAAGTGTTAGTCACTCAGTCGTGTCCAACTCTTTGTGATGCCATGGACTGTAGTCCGCCAGGCTCCTCTGTCCATGGGATTCTCCAGGCAAGAATACTGGAGTGGGTTGCCATTTCCTTCTCCAGGGGATCTTTCCGACCCAAGGATTGAACCTGAGTCTCCTGCATTACAGGCAGATCCTTTACAGTCTGACCTACTAGGGAAGCCACATCATATCAAAGATACATACTATTAGCATGGTTTATCACTATTGGTATGAACTTATTCATTTAGCTAAAGTATTATTGTTTTTCAGGTTTTTCCACTGTAAAGGTACTGCCTTTCTTCCCCTTCCCCAACTTGTGTTATTCAGAAGGAAGTAACTGTGTACAGCCCACACATAGGGAATAGGAATTTATGGACCCTCCTGAGGGCAGATTATCTACATACACGTTTTAGAATTCTTTTGAAAGAGATATTTGCCTTTTCTCTTTATTAATTTACTCAGTCATTTATATCAGTATGGACTTGTGGATATTTCTTTTCTATTTTGTATTATAGTCCAAAAGCACTTTATTTCCTCAAATTGGGGCTTCTTTCAGTTGGCCTCTGTGTCTCTTCAATATGTTTCCGTCAATGTAGGGGTGTTGTTTGTGTTTTGAGCACTCCCTTACTTCCTTGTATTATAAAAATCTCCAGGCATACCTTTATGTACTGCCTCAGTACTAGAATCATCCACTTTTCCAAGGATCCCTGGTTCTTCTTACTGGAAAATGGTGTTAGAGGACAAGATCTGGATGCTAAGTATGATCATGTCACTGGTATGTCACTGTTGCTCGACACTGTCATCTGACATAGCAAAGAAATATGTCTGTATCTTAACCCATGTATTGATATTTACATGTATCTATAATTATTTCTATATGTAATCATCTATATCTGTATTAAGCTAAATGTAGGTTCATACTGATGTCTCCAACTTTATACATTACCACATGGATTATTCTAGCCTCCTCCTCCTGTTTATCTAGATCTTCCCACTCCAATGTTGAGAAACCTGATTCTCACCAACCACCATACACTTATTTGATTCCAGTAGTTTCAGACTTGTTAACCCATGCTGCTATGGGACACAACTTTATCAAACAAAGTATGGAGCTTACGTGAAGTTCTTTTTGCCTCTAGTCTTATAGACCCCTTTCATTTACAAAGTTGCTTAAGTCAGCACTTTTCCACCCGCTCTTTTCAGGCTTCTTTCATACACTAATAAAACAGGTCCACTTGTTACAATTTGCAGTCCTTTATGACGTTTACTAAACTCCTAAACTGTTTTTTTTTTTTTTTTAAATTTTCACACATTAATGTTCATTCTCTGTGCTGTAAACTTTTATAAGTTTTTTAGAAAAGACATAATATCTAGTGTCATATACAATAGTTTCACTGCCATAAAAATCTCCCATGTTCCACCTTTTCAACCCTTCTCCATTCCCCCAGTTGCCTGGCAACCACTGATGGCTCTATTTTCTCTACAGTTTTATCTTTTCTAGATTGTTGTATAATTGGGATCACATGTAATTTTTTCAGATTGGCTGTCTTCACTTAGCCATTTGCATTTAAGTTTCCCCCATGTCTTTTTTTTTTTTTACTCAATAGGTTTTATTTGTATATCTAATATAACCACATATTTTGCATCTTTTTTTAAAATAAAAATAATACATCTAATTATATCTCATTAGATTTTGATCTGAGAGTACTTGAGATAAGTTATATTATGAATATAACTAAAATATTTAACTAAGAAATAATGACCTCACAAGAGGGCTAAAATCAATTCTCCATGTCTTTTTATGGTTTGATAGCTCATTTCTTTTTTCCTAAATATCTATTTTATGAATATACCACAGTTTGTTTTTCTGTTCACCTATTGAATGACATCTTGGTTACTTCTGTTTTTGGCTATTATGAATAAATCTGCTATAAACATTTACATGCTGGTTTTTGTGTGAATGTAGATTTTCTTTTTTTTTTTTCATTTATTTTTATTAGTTGGAGGCTAATTACTTTACAATATTGTAGTGGGTTTTGTCATACATTGACATGAATCAGCCATGGAGTTACATGTATTCCCCATTCTGATCCCCTCCCCCACCTCCCTCTCCACCCGATTCCTCTAGGTCTTCCCAGTGCACCAGGCCCGAGCACTTGTCTCATGCATCCAGCCTGGGCTGGTGATCTGTTTCACCATAGATAATATACATGTTTCGATGCTGTTCTCTTGAAACATCCCACTCTTGCCTTCTCCCACAGAGTTCAAAAGTCTGTTCTGTACATCAGTGTCTCTTTTTCTGTTTTGCATATAGGGTTATCATTACCATCTTTCTAAATTCCGTATATACGTGTTAGTATGCTGTAATGTTCTTTATCTTTCTGGCTTACTTCACTCTGTATAATGGGCTCCAGTTTCATCCATCTCATTAGAACTGATTCAAATGAATTCTTTTTAATGGCTGAGAATGTAGATTTTCAAATGAGGGTAAATACCTTAGAGTGTGATTTCTGAATCATATGGTAAGACTGCATTGAGATTCATTAAAAAACTGCCAACCTGTCTTCCAAAGTAGCTGTACCATTTTACATTCCCACCAGCAAGGAATGAGAGTTCCTGTTGCTCCAAATCCTCATGGACATTTGGTATTGTCAGTGTTTTGGATTTTAGCCATTTTAGCAGGTGTGTAATGGTATTTCATTGTTGTTTTAATTTGCAGCTCCCTGATGCCTTATAGTGTATCTTTTTATATGCTTATTTGCCATGTGTATACCTTATTTGGTAAGGTACCTATTCAGATCTTTTGCCTGTTTTTAAATTGGATTGTTTGTTTTCTTATTGCTGAATTTTAAGAATTCCTTTTATATTTTGGTTACAAGATCTTTACTAGATATGTTTTTTATGAACATTTTCTGCCAATCTATGGCATCTCTTTTCATTATCTTAACACAGTGTCTTTTACAGAGCAGAGTTTTTTAATTTCAATAAAATCCAGATGATTATTTTTTTTATTTAATGGATCTTACTTTTGTTATTGTTTCTAAAAATTCATCACCAAACCAAATGTCACCTGGATTTTCTCTTATGTGTCCTTCTACAAATTTTGTAGTTCTAAATATTACACTTAAGTGTATGTTCCATTTTGAGTTAATTTTTTGTGAAAGTGTAAGAGCTGGGCTTCCCCAATGACTCAGTAGTAAAGAATTTACCTGCAATGCAGGAGATACAGGTTAGAGCACTGAGATGGGAAGATCCCCTGGAAGAGGAAATGGCAACACACTCCAGTATTTTTGCAGATAAAATCCCACAGACAGAAGAGCTTGGCAGGCTACAGTCCATGAGGTAGCAAGGAGTCAGACATGACTGAACATGCAAGGTCTATGACTAGGTTAATTTCCTCTGCAAATGAACATCCAATTGTTCAACATCATTTGTTGAATAGACTTCATCTCATCTCTATTAAATTCCCTTTCTGCCTTTTCAATGATCAGTTGACAGTATTTCTGGGCTCCCTATTCTGATCTATTTGTCAATGTACCTATTATTTCATACAAGCAGTGTCTCGATAACTATAATTTTATAATGTCTATAAAACAGAAAGTTGGATAGTGTCAGTCTTCCAGTTTTGTTCCTTTTTTTTTTTTCATTTATTTTGATTAGTTGGAGGCTAATTACTTTACAATATTGTAGTGGTTTTTGCCATACATTGATATGAATCAGCCATGGATTTATATGTGTTCCCCATGCTGATCCCCCCTCGTGCCTCCCTCCCCATCCCATCCCTCTGGGTCTTCCCAGTGCACCAGCCCTGAGCACTTGTACTTCTTTAATCAGAGATAAAATTGCCAACATCCCTTGGATCATCAAAAAAGCAAGAGACTTCCAGAAAAACATCTACTTTTGCTTTATTGGCTATGCCAAAGCCTATGACTGTGTGGATCACCACACACTGTAAAATTCTTCAAGAGATGGGAATACCAGACCACCTTACCTGCTTCCTGAGAAATCTGTATGCAGGTCAAGAAGCAGCAATTAGAACTGGACACAAAACAACAAACTGGTTCCAACTTGGGAAAGGAACACGTCAAGGCTGTATATTGTCACCCTGGTTATTTGACTTAGATGCAGAGTACATCATGAGAAATGTCAGGCTGGAGGAAGCACAAGCTGGAATCAAGATTGCCAGGAGAAATATCAATAACCTCAGATATGCAGATGACACCACCCTTATGGCAGAAAGCAAAGAAGAACTTAAGAGCCTCTTTGATGAAAGTGAAAGAGAAGAGTGAAAAAGTTGGCTTGAAACTCAACATTCAAATAGCTAAAATCATGGCATCCGGTCCCTTCACTTCATGGCAAATACATGAGAAACAATGGAAACAGTGACAGACTTCATTTTCTTGGGCTCCAAAATCACTGCTGATGGAGACTGCAGCCACGAAATTAAAAGACGCTTGCTCCTTGGAAGAAAAGTTATGACCAACCTAGAGAACATATTAAAAAGCAGACATTACTTTGCTGACAGAGATCTGTCTAGTCAAAGCTATGGTTTTTCCAGTTGTCGTGTATGGATGTGAGAGTTGGACCATAAGGAAAGCTAAGTGCCAAAGAATTGATGCTTTTGAACTGTGGTGTTGGAGAAGACTCTTGAGAGTCCCTTCGACTGCAAGAAGATTCAACCAGTCCATCCTAAAGGAAATCAGTCCTGAATATTCATTGGAAGGACTGATGCTGAAGCTGGAACTCCAGTACTTTAACCACCCAGTGTGAAGAACTGACTCATAAAATACCCTGATGCTGGGAAAGATTGAAGGCGGGAGGAGAAAGAGGGTGACAGAGGATGAGGTGATAGGATGGCATCACTGACTCAATGGACATGAGTTTGAACAAGCTCCCAGAGTTGGTGAAGGACAGGGAAGCCTGGTGTGCTGCAGTCCATGGGGTCACATATCTTCTGCTTCTGTTAGGTCCATGCCATTTCTGTCCTTTATTTTTCCCATCCTTGCATGAAATGTTCCCTTGGTATCTCTAATTTTCTTGAAGAGCTCTCTAATCTTTCCCATTCTATTGTTTTCCTCTATTTCTTTGCACTGATCACTTAGGACAGCTTTCTTCTCTCTCCTTGCTATTCTTTGGAACTCTGCATTCAAATGGAAATATCTTTCCCTTTCTCCTTTGCCTTAAGCTTCTCTTCTTTTCTCAGCTATTTGTAAGGCCTCCTCAGACAGCCATTTTGCTTTTTTGCATTTCTTTTTCTGGGGATGGTCTTGATCCCTGTCTCCTGTACAATGTCATGAACCTTTGTCCATAGTTCATCAGGCAGTCTATCAGGTCTAATATCTTGAATTTATTTCTCATTTCCACTGTATAATTGTTAGGGATTTGGTTTAGGTCATACCTGAATGGTCTAGTGGATTTCCCTACTTTCTTCAATTTAAGTCTGAATTTGGCAATAAAGAGTTCATGATCTGAGCCATAGTCAGCTTCCTGTCTTGTTTTTGGTATAGAGCTTCTCCATCTTTGGCTGCAAAGAATATAATCAATCTGATTTCGGTATTGACCATCTGGTGATGTCCATGTGTAGAGTCTTCTCTTGTATTATTGGAAGAGGGTGTTGGAAGATGGAATAATACTCAGCAATGAAAGGAATGGAAATGTTCTGTATCAATATCCAGGTTGTGATATTGTAACATAGCTTTGCAAGATGTTAGAATTTAGGGGAACTGAGCAAAGGTCACATGGCATCTCTCTGTATTATTTCTTGCAACTTTTTTTTAACCCTCCAAATACCTCAAAATAAAAAGTGTCCTTAAAAATGATGGAACATGCGTGCATGCTAAGTCATTTCGGTCATGTCCAACTCTTTATGACCCAATAGACTATAGCCTACCAGGCTCCTTGGTCCATGGAATTCTCCAGGCAAGAATACTGGAGTGTGTAGCCATGCCCTCCAGGGGATCTTTCCAACCCAGGGATCAAACCTGCATCTCTTATGTCCCCTGCATTGGCAGGCAGGTTCTTTACCAGTAGTGCCACCTGTACACTGTACATACACACAAACACACACACGTGCATGTGTGCACACACATATATATACTATACAGATAGTTTTCTCTCTAAGCCCTTAAAATGTTAAATAGACCTAACTTAATTTTACTGTATTCTTAGCTGACATTTTGTTCTATTCTTGCATTCCCAACTATACCATAAGTTTCTTGTGGTGACAGACTAAGTGAGGTACTCAATACTTTTCGGGCAATCAATACACATACTATGGAATCATCTCTATATTTGCTCCAACAATTCCCCTTAGTTTACCAACATAGACAACCCACAACTATAGACTTAGTTACACTCAATTCCTTTAACTGCTTTGTGGCTCTGTAGCATTTGACATTTTTGGCCTCTTCTTCCTCAACATTCTATTTTTTCTTAACTTCTATAACCAGTCTTCTTTTGATTCCCCTAGTTATTTCATCTGTCTTATGACTCATTCTCTAATGCTTCATCTTTCCAAACTCTAAATATAAATGTTACTTTATTTTATTTAGCTTCTTTCTTTTTCTCCTCTGCAATTTCCACTGATAATTTCAATGCTTATGACTTTTTTATTAAGACATTTTTATGAATGGCTTCCTATTTTTTGGCTTGAGGTCATACCTAAGCTCCTAAACTCTAATTCCTGACTGACAGATAAACATTGCCATCTGAACTGCCCTGTGGCACTTATAACTCACCATTCCCCAGACAGAACATAACTGTTTTCTTGTCTCATTACACACATCTTTTTCTTGTCTTGTGCTCCCTATTTCTTATAAAGACCCCACCAGCATCAATGACATAAACTCTATATGTTCATTGTAACCAATAAAACTTTCAAATGTTGTACCACGAAACTGTCCATTTCTCTTCTATGCTAGAAAGGACCTCCCTTCAGGATACTTCCTGTTCTCCCTGCAGAGATTATGAACAGGAGCTTTAGAGATATATAACTGATTTTAAGACAACCCTGTATTTTCCCCCATTTGTTTTGGACCTCTAATTCCCCACATCACATCATATTGCCTCACCCAATTACTTTAGCCATTACTGTAGCAACCAGCTGCACAAAGGTATAATCTGACAGCATCTCAGATCAGTTTCACCACATATTTCTTACTTTCTGATCTGTGGTTCCTAGGCCTCATGGGGCTATGTACAGAATCTTCTCAGCCATTCTGACACACACACGCACACACACACAATGGGGCAAACTTTGAACTAATAGGATATGGAAGATTGAGAGCATATGAATTAATACGTAGTTCTTTTGCCTGTCAGGTGGGCATTTCTCAGACCTCTTCTCCATGGACCCTCAGAAATTCCCCAAGACAAATGGATCAGCTTCAGTTGTCCACAGCCCTAATCTGCACAGTAATAAATCCTTATGGTTAAGATGAGGTCATACTGGAGTAGTGTGGGCCCCTAAGGCGCTATGATTGATATTCTTATAAAAAATGGGAACCTCGGACACAGCACACAGGAAGAACACCATGTGAAGATGAAGGCAGAGATGGGGGTGATGCTTCAGTGATCTAGGGGAAGCCAAAGATCATTAGCAACCCACCAGAAGCCAGGAGAGAGGCATAGGACAGATTTTTCCCTCAGGGCCCTCATAAGGAACTAACCCTGCCAACATGTTGATTTTGAGCTCCTAGAGTCTGGAACTGAGAAATTTATTCTCATAAATTTCTGTTGTTTAAGCCATCCAGTGTTTGGGACTTAGTTTTCAGAAACTAATAGGCTAGCAACAAGATGTCCCAAGAGGTGGTACCCAATTGAGGTGGATCTCTACAAGAGTAGAGACAGGGGACAGTGTTTCAATGTCGGGCATACGGGATATATTAAAAAGGAAACAGAGACATGAATGTAAACTGGAAATTTTGTGTGATAGAGCAAGAAACATGGCCCCCATTAATTTAGCTGGGAAAGAAAGCATTATGTGAAAAGGGCAGAACTCAGCCTCTGCGTGTAATTAATGAATCTGCACTCGAAAAAGCATGCTCACTCCCTTAAATCTAAGATGGATAGAGAAGAACCAATTAGGTAAATTGGGTGAAATTCAGATAAGGAATTTATGAGAACGGAAGATTGGCTTTAGCAAAGATGAAAGGAAAGAAATGTACTTAGCTAGACTAAGTGATGATTACGTAGGATTTGATGATAAGGGACACATATTTTAAAAGTGAAGCTTCAAAGTAGAAGTAAAGTGATACAAAGGAAAAGATGCTTCTTACCAGTCTTAGTATAAGTACAGGGAAATATTTTTGTAATATGGAGGTAAGAGCGTTTTATCAACATGACAACAAAGTAAGAAATCATGAGAGTAAAATGAACAAATTGAATGAGTGTCTGGAATAAAAAATCATTGGCATTAAAAACAGTAAAGAAGAAATGAAAGGAGGAAAAGTATTATTAATACATATGAATGATAAAGGATTAATATTGAAAATTTATGATTGCTTTTATTAGAAAAAGGTTATTAGTCTATTTATAAAATAGGAAAATTATGTGACAATGTATTAAAGTAGATGTGTAAATAACTGACAGTTAAAAAGATACTTGAAGACACATTATCAAAACATGTAAATTGAAAGTACAAGATATTTTTTCTTTTCACATTGGAAAAGTTTTTGGAAGCCTAAAATACTTAACATTGGTGAAGATGCAAGGAAATCAACACTTTTGTACACTTTTGAGGGGATTAAAATGGGTCTAGCTTTTTTTGAGCTAATTTCAAAATTATTCTCAAAATTTAAATGTGCATATATTTTGTTGTTTTTGTTTAGTCACTAAGTCATGTCCAACTCTTTTGCGACCCCATGGACTGCATCCCACAAAGTTCCTCTGTCCATGGGATTTCCCAGGCAAGAATATGGGAGTGGGTTGCCATTTCCTTCTCCAGGGGATCTTCCCACCCAGGGATCTAATCCGCATTGGCAGGTGGATTCTTTACCAGAGAGCCATCTGGGAAGCCCCATATATTTTGTTACAGTCAATCAACTTGTAGGAATTTATCCTACAGTAATATTGCTACTAATACTTAAAGACATGTGTACCATGATATTTTATTGAACAGTTGTTTGGGTAATAAAAAATTGGAAGCAACCTAAATGCCACTATTAATATAGAAATAGTTAAATAAATGGGGATGGTCATAACATGGAATATTATAAGGCCATTATAAAAAATAAGGTAGATTTCTGTGCAATTATTATGACCTAGGCAGATGCCTGTGACATTTTTTAAGTGCAAAAAAGGCAAATTACAAAGTGTCTTAGTCATATGAACCTTTTTTCTTAGTAAGCAGACACGTCTTTATTTATCAAAAAGGCTTAACAGTGCTTATCTCTGGTAGGTGAGATCATGAATCACTGGTCCTTACACTTTGCACATGTCTATAATTTTTAAAATGTTTTTAATGTAAATATATTTTATAATCAGACATTTGAACATAAGGATAAAAGAAACCCTAGTTGAGAAAAACATAAAAGGGTAGATTCTCCAGGAATATATTTCTGAAAGGAATACACCTGTTGAGTACTGAGAGGAAAACGCCTGTTGATAAAATGTTTATGAATATGGGAATGCACCTGGCTGGTGTGACATTCCATCTAGTTAGTATTATTTTTTGCAAGATTAGTAAATTCATGATGGGACTTCAGCTTAATAAATGAGGTACAATATATCTTTGGATTTTACAGATTTAATGTTCAGAACTTCCACTGAAACTTTGTGATACAGTAACTTTTCGTTTTTTCCAAGGTATAAACTTATGTTAGGTGCTGAAAAGCTGTTTGTGGGCTACAAGTCACTTAGCTAGGAGCAAAGTTTGCAAAAGAGCAAGCACCTTAATTTCAAGAAGGCTTTAAGTTTTTTCTAATTGCATATCCTATTAGAAACTGTACCAATTATAAAGTAATAAAATCTCACTTTGTAAAAAAAGATCCATAAATGAAAGGCATTTTTAGATGAGGATATTCACTCAAGAAGTTCATGTTACATTAGTGTACAAGTCTTTCAATCTAGGAAAAGACCATATTTTCTGTGGTTTAGTGTCTGCACAGCACTTGCCCTCTCTTTCACCCACTTCTGGTGAAAAGGTCCTTTTCTCCCTGGCAACACATATGAGCACATGGTCAATATTTGGACTATCAGAACACCTTGTTTTCCCGACCACAGTCATTAGTTAAGGGTTGAAATAGAACCTGTCTTAGATTGGGTTCCCCAAGAGTAGACCTTGAGAAGAATACTGTGAAGATGATTTATTAGGAAATATTTCAAGAAACATCTAGAGGAAATTTAGAGAGGAAGGATATGGGAAAAAAGAATGCCGAGCAAGGTCCTACGAAGGATGCTATGTCAGGAGTCTCCAAGGCCACTCCCAAGTTTTCTGACTCACCAAGAGGATTCACAGGACACAGTATATAATCATGCTCACAGCTATGATTTATTACAGTGAAAGGACAAAGCAAAATTAGCAAAGAAAAGGGATGTATAGGAAGAGGCTCAGAGGAGACCAGGCATAAACTTTCCTGAATCCTCCTCTAGTAGAATCACACAAAAATTACTGTTTCCCCAGTGAATGGATTGCAACAACACATATAAAACATTGCCAACCAGGGAAGTTCATTAGAAGCTCAGTGCCCAAGCCTTTTCTTGGGGGCTGGCACCCTCAGCCTGGCTCTTACCTAAGTTCCAAACTCCCAGAAGGAGAGCAGGTGTTCAGCATGAACTACATGGTTTGTACAATTTAGGTACAGTAACTCTTGTCAGGTAATAGTGGAGACCCTTCTGAAATCCCAGTTCCCAAATACCAAGCAAGGGCCAGCTTTGCAAGTAGACCTTTTTAAGGCTAGCAATTTCAGTCTTAGTGTGTTAACTCTTTCCTACACAGATACCTTTGTTTCAATCCCATAGGAAAGCT
This sequence comes from Cervus elaphus, assembly GCF_910594005.1. Lineage (NCBI taxonomy): Eukaryota > Metazoa > Chordata > Mammalia > Artiodactyla > Cervidae > Cervus > Cervus elaphus. The sequence goes on along the minus strand of NC_057833.1, from coordinate 58,168,871 downwards.
CTGAAAACTGTGTAGGCTACACCTCACTTTTGGGTAAGGAAGATAAGACTATTCCCACACCTGTCAGTCATTGTTTAAAGACTATCTGACAGGGACATAAATCTCCAGACACTTCTGGAAATCTGTGTGGGTGGACCAAACTAGTTCCAGCTGCCTGAGGGCAAGTCCTCCAACAAAGAGATGCAGGTTTTGGCTGTTGAGAGTGACAACTCACTGGGAGACGTGTGCATTAAAAAAAAAAGAAAAGAAAAGAAAAATAGAAAAAAAAAAAAGAAGAAAAAAAATAGACCTGACCCTGAGGGGATGATATGGGTAAAGTTCTGACAGCATCTGCTGCTGTGATCCTCCCTGGGACTGTAGGTACTGAGCCAATCACAGAAAAACCATCCCCTTGAGATAAACAAGCTGGCACCTGAGCCTAATGCTGCCTGTAGGTATATTCTCCACCTTGTGGAGAAGACCCTTCTGTAGTAGTTTAGAATGGAATCTGCACTCAGAGAGAAGCAGAGAGAAAACAGGGATAAAAAGTCCTAATACTGTTTCAAGTTCTACTAACACCTCTGACAATCAGGCCTACCAGTGGTCCTCTCTTTTTTTTTTCTTGATTTTTTTTCCAGTCTTATTGACTGGAATGGTGTTTGAGTTTGAGGTGTATAGCATAATGATTTGACTTACATACATCATGAAATTATTAACACAGTATTTAGTGAACATTCACTATCTCATATAAATGCAAAATGAAAGACATCTATTTCTATTTTCCTCATGATGAGAACTCTTAGGATTTACTCTCAACTGTGATAAAACAACAGCAGTTATAATTATATTATCAGGTTATGCATTGCATCTTTAGTAGTTAGTTACTTGTAACAATTCCCCCTCCCTGAGGCCCCTCCCCCACCTCTGTAAATCTAATCTCTTTTTCTACTAGTATGCTTGATTTTTTTTTGAAGTATTTATTTATAACACTTTGTTAATCCCTGATACACAAACATGGACTTCCAGGTGTCTCTAGTGGTAAAGAACCCACCTGCCGAAGCAGGAGATCTAAGAGATGCAGATTCAATCCCTGAGTCGAGAAGATCCTCTGGAGTACAGAATAGCAATGCACTCCAGTATTCTTGCCTGGAGAATCCCATGGACAGAGAGGAGCCTGGCATACTACAGTCCATGAGGTCAAAAAGAGTCGGACAGGTCTGAAGCAACCATGCACAAATGCACACAAACATAATGATTGATATTTCTGTACATTGCAAAATGATCACCACATAAGTCTAGTTACCATCTGTCACCATACAAAGTTAGTAGTACAATTGACAATATTCCCTATACTGTACATTATGTCCTCATGACTTATTTATAACTGGAGGTTTATTCCTCTTATCTCCTTTACCTTTTTCTCTTATCCCTTTCAACCCTCTACCACTGATCCTCTTATCTGAACTTGTAACACATTTCCTTTTTTTTGCTTCTGCTGACTTAATTTAGCCTTTTATAGCTGCAATCATTCCATACAGTCTTGATGAAAATACTCTGTACATTATCTATTGCATCTCACAGATCATGGGTACCCAATTCAAAGATATTTGATATTAAATGTTTCCTTTTAAAGTTAGAAACTTAGATTAATAGATTCCATGTTAGATATTTCCTAAAAAAGATTTGGACAAGCTATAGCCAAATCTACCACTCCTGCCCTCCCTTCTCTAACCCACACCCTCAAGTCTGTTTTTGTAGGACCACAAGCAAAGAATGGGTTTTATATTTTTAAATGGTTGAGGGCAAAAAAATTAAAAAAAACATTTTGTGACACATAAAAATCATATGTAATTCAGCTTTCAGTGTTTATAAATAATGTTTTTAATTTCATGAATAAAATATGTGTGGAAATTTGTTTTCTTTCTTGTCATATGAGTACCTGCATAATAGTCTTGATTTTGCCTCTTGGTCAACAAAGCCTGAAATATTCATTATCTGGATCTTTTCAAAAATGTTTGCTAGTCTCCATCTGAGAACAATGGAAGTGGAAAATTGATTAACTTTTCTTTAGGGAAGGGACCATGTGTTATTATATATTTTTTATTAATCACTTATAATAGTACTTACGAAAAATTCTCTGCAAGTGGAAACAGGAGATAGAACTGACAAAGCTATGTGGCACTTAATATACTACCCTAGTAGAGGCAGATGGAGGAGTAACTTAATGATGGCGACCACCCATCACTAATCGATGACTACAGTAACTAAAGACAGCTAATGCTGCTTGTCTTTTCAGGAATATTAAGGGGAAGGAAAATAGAGGAACCTTTTCCCTGTGATTAAGTTTTGAGGTGCCAATTGAGGACTAACATAAGGTATTCAAATCTAAGATTTTAACAACTCAAAAATCAGAGGTTCAGGTCTGTTGTTGTTTAGTCACTAAGTCATGTCTGACTCTTTGTGACTGCATGGACTGCAGCACACCAGGCTCCCCTGTCCTTCCCTATCTCCCAGTTTGCCCAAATTCATGTCCATTGAGTCAGTGATGTTGTCTAACCATCAAGTGTGTTAATTAGCTTATATTTTAAAAGTAGATGCATCTCTGAAAATACTGAGCTTTTCAGTCATTCATACCCATGCATGGCTTTCACCATGATAATAGATTGCTTTTTGTTTAGCTGTTGTAGAAAGTGAAAGATATAAGCAAAGAGAATGGGTGGGAGAAAAAGAAAATGTGATCTTTGAAACTGAAAAACTATGGAAGAAGGAGACCTTGTGTTTGGCTCTGTACTAGGTGAGTTTTCATTTCTGTCTGCTTGAGAATTATTCCCTAAGAGTAAGATAAAGGAAAAATAGTTAACTTGAAGATGTGGGAGAAGTTGTGGAGAATACCAAGGAAATTTATTTCATTTCACAATTTTATCTAGGGATCAGATCTCCTTGTATACCTATGTTATGCTGCCTGCATATAATTAGAAAATCAGTGGGGATATATTATTACCTTAATTTTTATGTTGAAGATACTTTAATAGACAAATTATATATGGAATCATTTAAGTTTTATCATATACAATTGTTTTCCTAATTCTGTTTCTGTGGCTGCATTGTGTTTTTTCCTAAGGGATAACTCAGAACTAATAGCCATTTATAAAGCATTATTGCTGCACCATTTTCAAGGAGAACCTCTTATCAATATGATGCAATATGATGCCTCTTATCAATAAGAGGCAAAAGATGCAGGCCAAGCTAGTGAACGAAGATAGCAAACCATAAGCCCCCTGACTCTTGTCCTTTCAGTCACCCAATGGGAGGAGTTCCTTGTGATCCCCAACAAGGAAGAGATCTTGTTGTCTCTCAAAGGGCTCTCCTCAACTTACTAACTGGAATTACTTGAGAAATTCATTAAATCTTAGATTCAAATTCTGAATTTGGAGATTCTATGTAGTACACTCAATGCATATGTATGAAGAACCAACTCTTTTCTCTTCAGTGTGCTGTACCTTAGATACAATGGTGAGCAAAATAGAGAGAGAGCTTGCCCTCATGGTGCCATCAGCTACCTGCCATCTAATGCATGTGTGACCCTCCAGTTTCCTGTAACTCAGTAGTATCCTGCATTCATATGTGTTTGGTCTTTAATACATGCTTATTGTTAGCTTCATTCCCACCTAGGATTGATCTAATAAACTAAAAAATTATGAAATCCAGTTCAGCTGGTTGAAGACAGATACATTTTATAACAACAATAATTAATTTTAAAGAACACTTATTGAGGATCATGAAGATTCTGGAGGAGGAAATGGCAACCCACTCCAATATTCTTGCCTAGAAAATTCCATGGTCAGAGGAGCCTCTTGGGCTACAGTCCATGGGGTCACAAAGAGTCGGATATGACTGAGCACATTCACACATATATTAAGGGTCAGGCCCTGTGTTAAGTGTTAAGTTCACATGCATTATTTTGTATATTCCACCCAACAACACTATGTGGTAAGTAGTATATCTTTCCATTTTATAAATGAAGAAACAGGAGCTGAGAGAAGTTAAGTGATTTGCCCAAGGTCACATCATAAGTGAGTTGTGTTTCAACGCACTTATGAGATCTTAACCACTGAGATATAGTATATTTCTATTGTATACCACTAATTATTGCCAGATAATACTTGGTTATTATGCAATTGTTAGAAAGTTAGAATCTGCAAATAGATACATTGATTAGGCAAAGTAATTTCACTTAGAGGGAAAGAACAAAACCTAGAGAGATATAGCTAGTATAGGAGGAGGTGGAGCAGAATGTCCACAAGAAGTAATGGCCAGCAGTGATGGCTCACACTGGAGTCATGGAAACCAAAATCAGGTAGATCAATGCCATATATGAAAAATCCTGAAAGTCCTGCACAGGAGTTTGAATTTAATGTCGCAGACACTGTAGTGTTATGTGTGTGTGTGTTAGTCACTCAGTCGTGTCCCTCTGACTCTTTGCAACCCCATGGACTATAGCCCACCAGGCTGCTCTGTCTGTGTATTTCTCCAGTCAAGAATACTGGAGTGGGCTACAATTTCCTTCTCCCTGTAGTGTTATAGAAGTTCTTGAACTAATATAGTAGCTTGCATTTCATGCAAAGATGGGCACAATAAAGGACAGAAATGGTAGGGACCTAACAGAAGCAGAAGATATTAAGAAGAGGTGGCAAGAATATGCAGAAGAGCTACACAAATGGATCTTCATGACCCAGATAACCATGATGGTGTGATCACTCACCTAGAGTCAGACATACTGGAATACAAAGTCACCTGGGCCTTAGGAAGCATCACTACAAACAAAGCTAGTGGAGGTGATGGAATTCCAGTTGAGCTATTTCAAATCTTGAGAGATGACACTGTGAAACTGCTGCACTCAATATGCCAGCATATTTGGAAAACTCAGCAGTGGCTACAGGGCTGGAAAAGGTCAGTTTTCATTTCAGTCCCAAAGAAAGGCAATGCCAAAGAATGGTCAAACTACCACATAATCGCACTCATCTCACATGCTAGCAAAGTAATGCTTAAAATTCTCCAAGCCAGGCTTCAACAGTATGTGAACTGTGAACTTCCAGATGTTCAAGCTGGATATAGAAAAGGCGGAGGAACCAGAGATCAAATTGCTAACATCTGTTGGATCATAGAAAAAGCAAGAGAGTTCCAGAAAAACATCTACTTCTCCTTTATTGACTATGCCAAAGCCTTTGCCTGTGTGGATCACAACAAACTGGAAAATTCTTCAAGAGATGGGAACCAGACCCCCTTACCTGCTTCTTAAGCAATCTGTATGTAGGTCAAGAAACAACAGTTAGAACTAGACATGGAACAACAGACTGGTTCCAAATAGGAAAAGGAGTATGTCAAGGCTGGATATTGACACCCTGCTTATTTAACTTATATGCAGAGTACATCATGCAAAATGCCAAGCTGGAGGAAGCACAACCTGGAATCAAGGTTGCTGGGAGAAATATCAATAACCTCAGATAAGCAGAGGATACCATCCTTATGGCAGAAAGCGAAGAATAACTAAAGAGTCTCTTGATGAAAGTGAAAGAGGAGGGTGAAAAAGTTGGCTTAAAACTCAACATTCAGAAAATTAAGATCATGGCATCCTATCCCATCACTTCATGGCAAATAGATGGGGAAACAGTGGAAACAGTGGCTGACTTTATTTTCTGTGGGCTCCAGAATCACTGCAGATGGTGATTGCAGCCATGAAATTAAAAGACGCTTACTCCTTGGAAGGAAAGTTATGACCAACCTAGACAGAATATTAAAAAGCAGAGACATTACTTTGCCAATAACACTCTGTCTAGTCAAGGCTATGGTTTTTCCAGTAATCATGTATCAATGTGAGAGTTGGACTATGAAGAAAGTGAACACCGAAGAATTGATGCTTTTGAATTGTGGTGATGGAGAAGACTCTTGAGAGTTCTTTAGACTGCAAGGAGATCCAACCAGTCCATCCTAAAGGAGATCAGTCCTGGGTGTTTATTGGAAGGACTGATGCTGAAGCTGAGACTCCAATACTTTAGCCACCTGATGCGAAGAACTGACTCATTGGGAAAGACTCTGATGCTGGGAAAGATTGAAGGTGGGAGGAGAAGGTGCTGACAGATGATGAGATGGTTGGATGGCATCACCAACTCAGTGGACATGAGTTTGAGCAAGCTCCAGGAGTTGATGAACCAGGGAAGCCTTGTGTGCTGCAGTCCATGGGGTCACAAAGAGTTGGACACGACTAAGTGACTGAACTGAACTGAAAATTGCTCTTGTAGTTTGGTTTTGAGATGTGGTATTTGGTGGATATAGAGCTTCCTAGTGGGAGATGAGAAGAGAATATGAGGAGGTAAACTTTCATTGTACTGAAAAAAGGTAAATTTAAGATGTCATTGACTGATTATCCAAGTAAATATACTCCTTTGACAGTTTGAATTAAGATATTGTCTTTTCATTGAGAAGCATTGGAGTTGGCAATTGGAGTCTATATTTAAGGATATTCATTGAAGAGGAGAAGATGGAATAAGTGTAAATGAAGAAGAGCAGAAGGCCAAGATAATAGCTTTGATGAAAACAGTTTGACCATGGCAGGAGGGAGGGGAGCCAGCAGGGAAGCAAAGAAGAGCTATTCACTGAAGTTGAAGAACAAAGGAGCACAATGTGATGGAAACCAAGAGAAGGCCAAGAATGAAGGAGCAGGTACTCAACAGTGTCAAAAGTCATAAAGAGGCTGAAAACATTCAGGAGCATGAAACCTGAGGAGAGATTGGAGATCATCGGTGACACTTGAGAGAGAGTTCAATAAGGTAGAAAATGTAGGAACAGATTTCAGGGAACACTCAGGCAGGAATATGAGTGAAGGCAATTAACATGAGAACTCTGGCACTAAGAAGGGAGAAGTTGAAGTGTTCCAGCATAACACACCTGTGGTTTCATAATAAAAGACAATAGAAAAGACTCATCTAAGAGAACTGTATCTGCTGTAGCCTCTATAGTTTTTTTCTTTTTTTGGTGGCAGGGAAACTGGTGGTATAAATTTGTCTTTTTACTACTGAATACTGAACAGCACAATTCTCTATTTCTATGTTGCCTTTCCATCAGCATTAACTTTACATTTTCCTTAACTTGTCATCTTTTCATGCTGACAGTAGGAAGGAGGAAAAAAAAAAAAGAACTTGCTAATTGACTGAGATAAAAGTGAAATTTCCAAAACCCACTGAAATGTTGTGAAGTAATTAGCCTCCAACTAATAAAAAAATTAAAAAAAAAAAAAAAAAAAAAAAAAAAGTGAAATTTCCAAGACTGTCGACCAGCTGATTTCTCTGGTGGCTTTTCCACGGCAGCAGAGTATCTAATGTTCAAGGATGAGAGGAATCAGACCACAGGGTGCCCACCAGCTCTCTGAGGGACAGAACCCCACTTTTTCAGGCATACAAATGAGCCCTGAATAGGTTGTGAGATAAGAAGCGGTGTAATATGATAGAGCTCTGCACTGTACAAAGGGCCCTGGACTCTCCTGACGGGAGGGAAAGGTAGACCCTGTGTGGCTGGAGTAGATAATAACCTTAGAAAAGAATCTCTCTGCGACATGATGTATTTCCCTGGACTTCTGTGCCAAGATGGCTTGTTGTTTAATTGTGTAAAATATAACACTGAACAGCTCCTTTCCTCTTTCCTTCTAAAAATGCTTACACTTGCAAAGGGAAAGTTTGGCATCAGTTTCCATCCATTTCAAAGGATTAAAAAATGTCTAACGTGGAGATGTATTGATCTTTTGAAAGGTCAGCAGCACATTCATAGGTTATGGTACTACTTCTGAATAGCCGAGAGGCTAAGTAACAGCAGGAACCACAGGAAGAAACAAGAAAAACAAAAAACAAACAAATAAACAAAAAAACACAGGAATGTGCCTTCATGTAAAATCAACTGTTTTACAGTCTTTGTTCCTAAAGATAATATACTGTATGTGTAGATACACATGCATAGCATTGCCATTTAAGATTAGAGTGCAATTAACTCAGTGATTGAAAGAAATAATTGTAAATATATTTCAGTTTTATGATGTAACCTTTAAGATAGGAAAAAAGAAAGGCATACAGAGAAGGGCAGGGGAAATGGAAAAGAAAAAAAGATGAGAAAGTAAGAAAAATGAAGTGAAGAGGATATTAAGAAGAAACTTGTGTAAAAAATAAGGAAAATGAGGGAGAGAGAGAAAGGTGTGTATTCAGTGAGCACCACCTGTGTTCCCAAGCATGCCTGCGTGCTAAGACGCTTCAGTCCTGTCCGACTCTCTGGGACCCTATGGACTGTAGTCCACCAGGCTTCGACTATGAGATTCTCCAGGCAAGAACGCTGGAGTGGGTTGTCCTCCTCCAGGGGATCTTTCCAACCCAGGGATCTTTTGTCTCCTGCATTGACAGGCAGATTCTTTACCACTAGCGCCCCCTGGGAAGCCCTCTATGTTCCCAGAACAGCATAAAGAGCTAAGAGAGAGGCAGAATGGCAGAGCAATCAATGGAAAAGAAGTCCTGACAAAACTCTTGTGTTCTGAGATGGTTGTGCTGGTTAGTGATCTGTTGCCCTTTTTACTCACTGTTCTTTGCCTGCTTAGGGCACCAAGGGCTTCCCTGGAGGCTCAGATAGTAAAGAATCCATCTGCAATGCAGGAGACCTGGGTTTGATCCCTGGGTTGGGAGGATCCCCTAGAGGAGGGCATGGCAACCCATTTCAGCATTCTTCCCTGGAGAATCCCCCTGGACAGAGGAACCTGGCAGGCTACAGTCCATGGGGTCGCAAATAGTTGGACACGACTGAGCGGCTAAGCACACAGGGACACCAAAATAGATGTGCCTGCTTGTCATCACCCTCTAAAATCAGGACTAGCTCTCTGGCAGTTTAGATCAGTCCTTTCAGTGTTTGCAAAAATACATCTTCTTACTTTATTTTCAAAGTTCAAAGCAAATTTTTGAAATAAAGTTTTAGTTTCCTTTGGGAACTTTGAGGTTTCTTCTTAAGTGTGAGGGAATGACTGCATTTTAGAAGCTGGCTTTGTAGTCTTAGTGATATGGCACAAGCTCCTGCAGGAAATCATTTGACATTCAAAAAGCAAGACATTGCATTTTAACACCTCTGATGATTTATTTTTGGAACCAGCTATTATTTTATTGTGCTGAGCTCTCCTGGCTCCTTATACATTCAAGAACCCTTCCTCTTTTTATGTTTTTGGTATGTCTCAGTGAAAAACACCTCACTGGGTCCATCCCTCCATCCATCCCTTTCTCCCTCCTTTGTACCTTTCATAATGCCCACTGTAGTCCATAGCTCTTTAATTGCTCCTCTTGAACAGTGCCTTTGGGATTCCAGGGGAAGCATATTGATCTCTGACCTGCCTCACCTAAATAACCTCATCTTAAATTTGGATAAAATCCATTAGTGTGCTGCATACCACCTGTCAACTCTAGCCCAGTCACTGAAAATCAATGTACATTTTACCTGGTTCTTTCTAAAACAGTTACATTCAGGCTGATCACAAACTTCTAAGGTATTAAATACATGTGATATACATTTCATATATTATCTGCATGTTAAAGGTTTCTGTATTACAAGTTCCCTGAGTATAAGGATTTTGTTTTCTACTAGACAAATTCCCCAAGGTATGATAAATGTGTCAGTTTTATCTCTGCACAGTACTGAATTGATGTAATACTGAATACCTCTGAAATGACTTCCTTAAAAATTGGATGCACACCAAGGAAGAAAGTGGGGTGGGAGAAATTAGGAGATGCAGTTGACATATGTCTACAGTACTGATACTATGTATAAAATAGATAATTACTTAAAACCTACTGTATAGCCCAGAAAACTCTACTTAATGCTCTTTGGTGACCTAAATGGGATGGAAATCTAAAAGGGCGGAGGTGGGGGGAATAGATGTATACTGGTTATGTGATGTATATCAACAGATGTGTAGGTGATCCACTTTGCTGTACAGTACAAAATAACATACCGTTGTAAAGCAACTGTACTCCAATAAAGTTTTTTTTAAACTTGTATGCATATGTTAACAGTATGCTGAACATATTTATATACATATACATAGGCTTTTATGGCTGACTTCTCTCATGACCACTGAGAGCTAGCATAGCAGCCTTGAACTGTACACTTCTGGCTACTAAAGTAACACATTGATTTGCAGATGTTTTCAATCAACGAGGTTCTCCTATATTATCCTACAGTGATCTTTTTTTTTTTTTTTTAATTTTGGCTGTGAAGCAACCTATGTTCCCTGCAGTGGAAGTGGGAGGAGTCCTAACCCCTGAACTAACAGGGAATTCCCATAAGGTGAATTTTTTAGTGTGGCTGTTTCTTCAATTATGTCCTCTCCCTCTGCCATTATTTTTCTTTCTGCCTTATAGCTGACAAAACCTTTGACTCAATGGTCTTCCTTTGTGACAATTCTAATTCTGTTGAGCTGAATTGTAGCAAGCGGGTTTTACAGAGGCTGTAGTAGTCACCTTCAAGGAGATGATCAAGAAGAAAGGATAAAGGACAGGAGGCATTTATGAATTATTAGGAGATCCTTGACATTATGAAGGGCATCATAAACTTCTCTGTAGTCTTGTAGACCTATAATTATATACAAAATGTTTTAATTCAGGTTCTTAGTAGAAATAAATCTACTTATGCTTTGTTGCTCCATACCTAAAATGTCTCAGCATTAGGAGGAATCTTGTGTGTGTGTGTCCACATTCAGTCATGTCCTACACTCTTTGTAGGACATGGACTGTAGCCTGCCAGGCTTCTCTGGCCATGGGATTTCCTAGGCAAGAATACTGGAGTGGATTGTCATGCCTTCCTTCAGGGGATCTTCCTGAACCAGGGAGCGAACCTGGGTCTCTTAACATCTACACTGGCAGGTGGATTCTTTAGCACTAGTGCCACCATCTTAGAGACACCAAGCCCACCTCCCTACTAACAGGAATGCAGCTAGGAAAGTTTGCTTTGTTGTTTGTGAGAGGTCAAACTGGTGAGTGAAGTGAAAAGAGTAAACACCTAGCTGAGGGAATGATTTACCTATTTATGAGAACTGAGGAAGCAGCCAACATATAAACAAGCTCATTTGCGACATAAAGAGAAACTGCCACATTTGATATGTTAATAAATAAATCATTTTTAGTGCTAATTTACTTCAGTAGGACTAGTGCTTGGCAATATGTTCTCAAATTTGAGTTTTTCTAGACAATTAAAAGCAATAAAACTTAGTTTCTTCTATGTTATAATCCACAAATTTATGTTAATTAATGCTGTACTTCCTCCAGAGACTCTGAATCAATAAAAGTTTACTGTTTCTTATTTTAACAAAAAATGAACTTCCCTTCTCCAACTTATATATCTGGAAATCATTCTGTAAGTCCATAGTTTGAGGGAATGGAACATCTCACTGGTGCAAAGGTAAAAAGAATCATGGTACAATTCAACCTCAGTTGCCAAAGATGACAAGTTGAGATGAATGTGAAAATCCTGTAGTCATGAAACATCTAGCGTTGGGAAAATACTGAAATTTTTATCACAAGACTCCTCCTGTAGCTTTTTTTGCTATTACTTACTGATCTAAATCATTTGGGAAGGTAAGGTATACACTCACACACCCACATACATGTTGTTGTAGTTGTTCAGTCACTCTGTCTTGTCTGACTCTTTGCGACCCCAGGACTACAGCACACCTGCCTTCCCTGTCCTTCACTATCTCCTGGAGTTTGTTCAGACTCATGTCCGTTGAGTCAATGATGCCATCCAATCATCTCATTCTCTGTTGTCCCCTTCTCCTCTTGCCCTCAGTCTTTCCAAGCATCAGGGTCTTTTCCAATGAATCAGTTCTTCGAATCAGGTGGCCAAAGTATTGGAGCTTCAGCTCCAGCATCAGTCCTTTCAATGAACATTCAGGGTTGATTTCCTTTAGGACTGATTGGCTTGATCTCCTTGCTGTCCAAGGGACTCTCAAGAGTTTTCTTAGCACCACAGTTCAAAAGCATTAATTCTTTGTTTGTTTGTTTGTTTTTCAAAAGCATTAATTCTTAAATGCTCAGCCTGCTTTATGGTCCAAATCTCACAAAAATCATAGCTTTGACTAGATGAACCTTAAAAACACACTTAAACACACACACACATATACACACAAACACACATACCTTGGATAGCTCCTAAAATATTTTTACCATAATTGTGTGCGTGTGTGTGTTCAGTCATGTTTGACTCGTGACCCCATGGACTATAGCCCACCAGGCTCCTCTGTCCATGGAATTTCCCAGGCGAGAATACTGGAGCACATTGCCATTTCCTCCTTCAGGGGTTCTTCCTGAATCAGGGATCAAACTTGCACCTCCTGCATTGGCAGGCAGATTCTTTACCTCTGCATCACCTGAGAAGCAGATTTTTACCATAATACTTTAAGAGAAAAAATTATTTTTGGCAAGAATTGCAAATTAACTAAAGTTTATTTTTGTAGATTTTAAATTTTTATTACAAATAGAAAGTGAATTAAGTTAGTGAGCATCTCTTAGTAGGCTGGTAAGTCAGTCACAGAAAAAAAATGTGAATTTGTTGATTAAAACCCTTGAGGTATAGAAAAGTCAGTCTCTTTCTGAAGTCTCTTTAGCTACTTCTTCTGTCCATGGTTAATTATATCACCTCACTGAGTTCTGAAAAGTCATTTCTCAATTATCCAGTTATTTCAGGTATTACCATGAATTTGGTTAGTTCTTCAGAGAGCTAACTGAAATGGAAAACCTAAGGTAGATAAGTAGCAGGAGAAACAGAGATTGATTCATGTGGAGTGGTGCTAAATTCTATGCTGCTTTTTTGGATCAGTACCTCTAAGATGCCCTGCATTGGTGTCCCAAACTCTGAACATGACATTTCTTTGGAAGTCCAGGTAAATGTAGTCCAGTGCTATCATTATTTACATAAAAATTGTTTTCAAACAACCAAGCTGCCTTGATGTCAAAGAGGGAATCTTCAGTGATAAATCAGAAGATGGAACAATGGCACTGATTGTGACCAAGTAAATGAAAAAAATTTTTGAGGAATTAGACCTTAGGCTGCCTTGTATGTTGATGAGCTCTTTAATCTAGCATATGTCAAAGCTTGATATTTGTTGCCAGAGATGTGCAGATGCCCTATACTGAGCAACAAACTTGACCAGATGACTTAATGCCTTTCAGTTAGCTCTAATATTCCACAGTTTTATGTTACTGATTGTTAATTTGTGGGACAAATAAATGTTCATCCATATGCATTTTAATACAGAATAATAGGACAAAAACACCTTATGAGGGCTTCCCCAATAGCTCTGAAGTAAAGAATCCAGCTGCAATGCAGGAGCCACACGAGATTCGGGTTCGATCCCTTGGTCAGGAAATACCTTGGAGGAGGGCATGGCAACCCACTCCAGTATTCTTGCCTGGAGGATCCCATGGACAGAGAAGTATTGTGGGCTGCAGTTCACAGGGTCACAAAGAGTCAGACACGCCTGAAACAACTTGGCACACATATATGCATGCAAACACCTTATGAAACACAAATAATTTGGTTGTCAACAAAGACACAGATTTTCCAAATGAATTCATTATACTTATTATTCAGTATAAATGTTTTAGAAAAATATACTACCTGATTCAGATATTATGAAAACTTTGGTTATAATATTGAACTATAGGTAATTGATCTATATAATCTGTACAATATTGATCTGTAGGTAAACTTAGATAGTGTAGTTACCATCAGATATTCATTTAATAAGTAATTGTTGCATGTTTCTTATATGCCAGCATTTTGCTAGGCTCTAGGAATCCAATGATGAATGATATAGTATTACAGATCATGTAGTCTAGTTGGATATTCTGTATGATAAAGAAATTAACCATAAAGTGAAGAATAATTGTAAACTGGGATAAATGTCAAGAAGGAGAGCAACATTGTGCTAATATTAAAAATAATTAAATGTTGGAGGGCCACTTCAGAGTATTTTGGAAAGACCTCTTTCCCTATCTACAAGATGTAGTCATAGGAAAGAGGAAGAGGGGCAAACACTCCAGACTGAAGGAATGGCATGTGTAAAGACCTGAGATGGGAGGTGTTGAGATACTGAAAAAAGGCCAGCAGAGTTGGAGTCTGGTGAGAAGGGTGGGCAAGGGCAAGACAGACAAAAGATGAGGTTGGAGTCACAGGCATGAGCCAGGTATTTATTACAGAGCCTTGGAAGAGGTTTGAAGTACAAGACCATAGAGAAATTTCAAGAAGAGGATCAATGATCTGAATTACGTTTTGAGAAGAAATCTCTTACATCTGCTGAAATGAAATGTGAGAGAACAGGAACAGCAGAAGGAAGGAGATGGTTAAGAAGCTATTGCTGTAATTCAAGTGAGTATTGGTCAACTCCTGGACTCGAGTGAAAAAGAAGAGGTAAAAAGAAGTAGAAAGATGTAATATTTAGTTTAGAGACAGGCTCAGGATGACATGTATGGAGGGTGATGGAAAGGAAAGAGTGTCTATTGTTTTTGAATACATTAATAGGCTCCTAAAGGGTTAGTTTTTTGTGTACTGTTGTTTATTTATTTTTATGTGGGCCTGGGGTTTTCTTAGTTACTTAGATGATTTTTTGCTGTTGCTACTTTATCTGTTACTGCTTTATACTTAGTTCTTTGTTTTGTTTTTGGTAAGCAGCTTAATATTTTATTAGAGAGAAAGGCTCTTTGTTTTATCAAGTTTCTTCTGTGTCTTCTTGTAGATTTCCCAAGTGACTCAGTGGTAAAAACTCTGCCTGCCAATGAAGGAGATGTCGGAGACACAGGTTCATTCCCTGGGTCGGGAAGATCCCCTGGAGGAGGAAATGGAAACCCACTCCAGTATCCTTGCCTAGAAATCCTGTGGACAGAGGAACCCGATGGGCTACAGTTCATGGGTTCGCAAAGAGTCAGACACAACTTAGAGACTGAGCACGCAGACGCACTTGTTACAGATAGTATGACAATATAAGTGTATTGCTTTTGGAGTTTTAGTATATTTGGATTTTCTGACACTAATTGCATGATGTCTCAGAAAAGGATTGCACATTCTATCTGAACAATGTGAAGATTTTGTTCATAGTAGTATGCATCCATCTGACTTGTTTACTCAGGAAACTACTCCAATATTTTATCTCTTCATTATCTTTCATAATATTTCACATGTTTTAAAACTGAAATATATTCTTTCTTATTCCATATCCAAGGATGTTCAGTGGCTAGCCCTTTGTCCTATTGTTAATTCTATAAAAATCCTTCTTATTTTAAAAGATTGGGAGTGGAAAAACAAACTGTGATGTAGCTATACAATGGAATACTATTCTATAATAAAAGGAATAAAGTACCAGGGAACTCCTAAAAGTCAGCAACAACAAAACTCAATTCAAAAATGGGCAAAGGGCTTTAATAGACATTTCTCCAAACAAAATATACTAATGGTCGAGAAGAACTTGAAAAGATGCTTGATCTCACTAAATGCAGTTCAGAATATCTTCTAATCCCAGACTTAAAATTAGAGTACTTATCATACAAATCATGATTTAATGACAATGATGTGCTATTGTTTGATCTTAGTTTTAATGCACTATATTCATTATGCTTACTGCATATTTTCTTGTCTCTTCAATTGGATTATAAATACATTTTTTGTCTTTTTCCTACATCCTTCATGTTATCAACAGCTTCTTTTTTTCCAAGTTTTATTTATAAGTGTACCACTTTGTTTCTATGCTTTATTGTAATTTCTCTTAATTTAGAAATTCACTTTCTTCTTCTTCCATTCGAACATCTTTCCCAGTTTTCCCTGTGAAAGTTAGATCTACTTAAGAAATTACTTTCTCATAACGAAAAGTCCCATTACTTTGCTATTTTTTTCCTGACTTCTCTCCCCAAGGTTGTTTGGAGAGGTTGTTCCCCAGAAAAGAAGAATTGTGATTATTCTGTGTTGCTCCCAAAGACAGAATGAAGATTAATAGTGGGATGTGCAAGAAAGAAAGACTGTAACTCAGTTTGTGGAGGACCTTTCTAATAACTACAACTATGTGATGGTCTCTGGATGTGCCCAGGTAGGAGCTTTCTGGAGAAGGAATGCCAACATTGCAGTGTCATGTCTTAGAGGAATGATTCCTTCCAGATCCTTCCTGACTCTAAGATTCCATCATTCAGAAAGGTTTTTTTTTTTTTTTTTTCCCAACTCCCCCTCCATCACCCCATCTTCTTCTTTAAAGTCTAAGCAACAATTTAAATAAAAGAAAATATAAGATAAAATAAACCCTCTCTGGCATGGCCACCAAATTAACATCTTCAGAATAATTGCAGTTCTCCTGTCTGACCCCCTCTTTGACTGTGCACTTTGCAATGTTGGACTTTGTTCCCACCTTTCCAATACGTGTCTCCTTTTCCTTTATTACTAGTACTGTCAGCTCCCAGCACTGTGATTAGTCTTAGCTGCATCTCCAAATGCTTTTTTTAATTTTATGTTTTTTACATTTAGCATGAACTGACATGAAAAATTAACATTGGCCTTGAGAGATTAGCAGGAAGTCTTGACTTATTCCTATAATTCCTCAAATTTCTTTTCCCATCTATCATTTTATTAAGTTGAAATACAACTTTTTACATATATCTACTACTCAGTTGAAATACCACATTGCGTCATACATTTGTATTAGGAAAAGAATCCTAGTTTGTCAGGTTAAAAGCTTTTCCTTGATTTAAACCATCTGAATACACTTCCTGCATCCTGTTTTGCTGTAATCAGCTTTCACAAGAGTCAGCCATTTTCTGTCCCTCTGAGAATGCCCACTGTGTTCAGTGTGTTGACATAAATTCTGCTGTTCTAGCCAGACTTTAAGCTCAAGAGTAATTAGATTCCAAATCTGATGTCTAATATCACATAACAAAAAGACAGTAGAAATTCCACCCAAATACTAGAAGGCGGAGGAGTAAGATTGAAGTAGATTTAAGATTGGCTCCTTTTGAGAAAATCATTATTAATGTGTTGAACTTAAATACGTGTAAAGATTTCAAAGGTGGAAATTATGTACTCTTTCAAAGATTTAATGTGTTCTATGAGAGACTATAAATGACCTAGGGTAGTCCCAGTGAGCTCAGAGAAGGTACTTGCTCACTCAATGTCAGAATGACCTCATTGTTAATTAGACACAGGATTTGCACTGGATGTTAAACATGAGAATCATAAAGGTCTTCATGGCTAATGTCACATCTTGATTGTTATTGCTAATATGTAGTTTGTGTAATCATTCATGCTCTTTATCAGCCTAGTATTTCCAGGATGAAGAATATCATGTGTGAAAAATACCAGTGCAGTAAGGTACACTATAGACACTTAAAACAAGCCTGGCTCTTCTCCTTCTTTCCTTTCAGCTCACTCACTAGCTTTCTATTTTCGCCTAAGCTCTTCTATGCATGTTATGTATAAATAATATACATAGACACCCTGGTGGCTCCGACAGTAAAGAATCCACCTGCAATGCAGGAGACCCAGGTTTGATCCTTGGGTTGGGAAGATTCCCTGGAGAAGGGAATGGCAACCTACTCCAGTATTCTTGCCTGGAGAATCCCATGGCCAGAGGAGCCTGGTGGGCTACAGTCCGTGGGATGACAAATAGTCTGACATGACTGAGCAATTAAGCAGGCACACATACACATGCAGGCAATAAATAACAGACTTCCTGCCAGTTCCATTTCTTTAAAGGTGGAAATCTGGAATTGGACCACTTTCTTTCAATAGGCTTATCCTGCATTATCTGTTTAAAGACAGGGCCTCTGAAGGGGCTCACAAAACAAAAATGCTACATCTACCTTTTATATGGTCTTTGAAAATCATTAAAACTGGAAAAATCTCTTTGGCCTATCATATTTATGTTTGTCTCAGTCATATTTTGCCAGGTTACTTCCTTTCTCAGGAGTTAAATTTAATTTTCTGTTTCCTTAAGGTTTCCACATTAAGTGAAAAAAAGCAACGTGTACATAGATGGCATCTGGTCCCTTCACCTCATAGGAAGTAGATGGCGAGACAGTGGAAACAGTGTCAGACTTTATTTTTTGGGGCTCCAAAATCACTGCAGATGGTGACTGCAGCCATGAAATTAAAAGACACTTATTCCTTGGAAGGAAAGTTATGACCAACCTAGACAGCATATTAAAAAGCAGAGACATTACTTTGCCAACAAAGGTCCGTCTGGTCAAGGCTATGGTTTTTCCAGTGGTCATGTATGGATGTGAGAGTTGGACTGTGAAGAAAGCTGAGCGCCAAAAAATTGATGCTTTTGAACTGTGGTGTTGGAGAAGACTCTTGAGAGTCCCTTGGACTGCAAGGAGATCCAGCCAGTCCATCCTGAAGGAGATCAGTCCTGGGTGTTCATTGGAAGGACTGATGCTGAAGCTGAAACTCCAATACTTTGGCCACCTGATGCGAAGAACCCTGATGCTTGGAGGGATTGGGGGCAGAAGGAGAAGGGGATGACAGAAGATGAGATGACTGGATGGCATCACCGACTCGATGGGCATGAGTTTGAGTAAACTCTGGGAGTTGGTGATGGACAGGGAGGCCTAGCGTGCTGCGATTCATGGGGTCGCAAAGAGTCAGACATGACTGAGCGACTGAACTGAACTGAACTGAACATAACATTACCCCCATCATCATTACCACACCCAGACACACATTTGCACGTCTATCTGTAGATTTACAAGGATTATTTCATACTTGACTTCTTTTATACTCCTGCTAAATCAGCATGTTAATTTATTTTCAAGGCTACTTATAGGACTGAACATATGAAAGCTTGAGAAAAGTTGTGATTTATGTGTATGTGTTGGCAGAGAGCGGGGAGACTATAATTAGTCTTGAAGGAAACTAATGTCACAATACATACTAGCCCTCCACAAGCTCACATTTCTAGTCTCATGGTGACTGCAAATCTTGGTGCAGTCTAGTCTTTTTTTTTCTGTAGGAAGGAGAAGACTCAAAACTGCATTCTTGAGCTGAGTGGATAAATGGCTGCTAAATTATCTCAAGGAATGTAACAACAGCATGTGCCTGTTGATTCATCATTTTGAATAAGTTGTTTTCCCCTCTCACTCTAGTCCAGTGGGGAAGACATGGAACATCTTGGAAAGGGGAAAAAGTACAGGAGTACCTTGGGGGAATTCTTTTAGCAAAATATAATGAAAAGTGAAGTCTGGGGATATAACAATGAGCCAAAATAACAAGTGAGAGCTGTTCCTGAGGAGGGTGTGAGGTAAAGAGGAGGTGGATAGCCAAACTCTGCCAGATATGTATGCATATCAGCACCTCTCCTTCTTTCTCCCTCTACTTTTACTTTGAGTGGAGAAAGATTAAACATTGAAATAACAGAAACTATGCTGGGAGAAGTGATGTGAGAAGGAGATACTGAAATCCCAATCTTCTACTCCAGTCTTGGTATTTAAGAGTCATTGAGAATCTTGAGTACATAAGTCAAGCAACTTTCCAAAGCTTCTTAAGGGTCTTTTTTTCTAAAGAGAAAGTTTTGTGCATCTCTTCTACCTCATTTTTTTTCTGTTGTTTCCCCAAAACTCTTGTGTACTCTTCAGCTGTCACAGGGTCCCCATTAGGATACCTCACTTAGGTCCCCTGCCATCCTCTGTCAACACCCAAATCTCCAAATGATCCTTTCCTTTCTCAGTTCATTACAACAAATTCCCAAATTCAGAATGCAATTTGTTTCACTTATGTAGGATTCAATTGATTTAATTCACATGAAATTATTAAAAAAGGAATTTAACAATTCATGAATTTCTACTTTTATAACCTGAATGAAATACTAATCGAGGGTTTGAGTCTAGAATAGATGTTTGGAGGGAAGGCTTTCCCAGAGTTCTGGCCTCTTCCAAAATCTACCCTTCTCCATTTAACGAACCGTCTTTAGAATGCTTCAACTTTGCTTTGTCTACTCACCTTTCTGAGCCCTTGGAAATATTTCTGTTTTCCATCAGATTTAGAGATAATTGTAGGAGTAGGCACATTTTCAAATGAGCAATTCCAAATCCAAAAATGGAGAATTTTCCTTTTTAAAGTAAATATCTGGCTATTAATTTACTCACACATTACAGAGCTCAATTTTCAAAGATATTAGGAAGTTTATCATACATATTTAACAAATATTCTTTATTTATGCTAATAGAAAGGCACAAAACAGCCTAGCAGGTTTTTCAATAATGGTTAAATAAAAATAACCCAGAGTCATTGACTTCTGGCATCTTTGCCTTATTATACAAATGTCTGATTTTAATTTTATTCTTTCAATGTATTTTAACTCTCAAAGCTTCAATTTTATGATGCATAATATTATAGACACTCAAATATGTTATGTACATTAATATTTTGAAGACCACACCTCTTATTTATTGTTTTCAGGGACTTTATGCAATACTCAGAATAATGCGTTTTCTGTCATCCCTCTGCAACTATATAAGCTTAGTGTCACATGACATAGATTAGGAAAAACTCTAATCCCATGTTAGTTTGTTTGTTTTTAATTCACACCTGCACATCTCTGCAGCACATATCTACAGAGCTCATTTAAAAGCCAAAGAGCTTCAAGCATAGCTGTTTGGTACATGTTCTGCTCTTGGTTCAGAAGTCACTCATGTGCATAAAAACATGAATGTGGGAAATGCTGTGTTTTGCTGGTAGGCTTGGAAATCATTATACAAAAGGCCTTTATAGAGAGCAAGATATTAAAATGAATTGCTTTGAAACTCATGATTTAGACTGATTTCCCAAAAGTTCAGGGACAAAAGAAAGGTGGCAGATTCTGAATTAACCATCCAAAATGAGATGATAAACCATCTTCCCAGGATTTGCAAAGGAAGCTTAAAACAACTAGCTTTATGACCCTTGGCTGACCATATACCTTTAGCTTTTAAATGGGGATACAGAGGCCTGGAGAAGGAAAGGTGGGAATTTGAGAAAGGGTTTTTCCAGAGAGATGCTCAAATTAAGTCATGTGAATTCACCACCTTCACCCTCCTGAAGGTAGAGGGTAAGGAGGGCAGGGCTTCATTCTCACTTCAGTGGGACCAATCTAAACGTTTAAGTAACTTTCCTGTAGTTTGAGGAACAGTAAAGTGGTGTCTGACATCATCTTGAGGATTGAGCAGAAAGCCACATCTGAAGTTGCTGTTTACATAAAGAACAAAAAGAGAAAGAGCTATGGCAGGGACAGCCTGCATGCCCAGAGTGTGATGGGCTAAAGGCCTGTGAATGTTTCCCATGGATCTAGTGTGGACTCTCTGGAAGACCTTGCTTGGGGTATTCTTAGATGCAATTTGAGAGATCTAAGATGAGCCAGGAGATCTCAGCTAACAGACAGATCTAAGGCTAATGGAGCAATAAAGTTATCAGCTTCAGGAGATGCATTTTTTACCATAGAGGGAGCTTTGAGAGAAGATCCCCAGAAACTGAGAAGAGGGAATGTCTGAGCAATCCACAAAGCCCATGGTGAGAGGAGCCAGCAATAAACTACCACAGCTAGGTGAAACCCAGGTCAGATTACAAGGCTGCCAGTAAAGTAACACCATATCTATACAACCAGGCTACACACAACTCACACACACACACACACACACACACACCCCTCTTCCTTCAAAGGACCCAGGAATCACAGCTAATGTCTATTTTTTAAGGGAAGAACTTTTTTGCATCTTTATTTTAGAGAAATTTTAGGTTCACAGCAGTATTGCTCATTGCCCCTACATGGAAAGCACTCCTCATTTTCAATATCCGCTAACAGACTGGTAAGGAAAGTTATGACCAACCTAGACAGCATATTGAAAAGCAGAGACATTACTTTGTCAACAAAGGTCCATCTAGTCAAGGCTATGGTTTTTCCAGTTGTCATGTATGGATGTGAGAGCTGGACTGTGAAGAAAACTGAGTGCAGAAGAATTGATGCTTTTGAACTGTGGTGTTGGAGAAGACTCTTGAGAGTCCTTTGGACTGCAAGGAGATCCAACCAGTCCATCCTAAAGGAGATCAGTCCTGGGTATTCATTGGTAGGACTGATGTTGAAGCTGAAACCCCAGTACTTTGGCCACCTGATGCGAAGAGCTGACTCATTTGAAAAGAACCTGATGCTTGGAAAGGTTGAGGGCAGGAGGAGAAGGGGACGACAGAGGATGAGATGGTTGGATGGCATCACTGACTCAATGGACATTGGTTTGGGTGGACTCCGGGAGTTGGTGATGGACAGGGAGGCCTGGCATGCTGTGGTTCATGGGGTCGCAATGAGTCAGACACGACTGAGCGACTGAACTGAACTGAATAGACTGGTACCTGCCTGTCTGCTAAGTCACTGCTGTAGTGTCTGACTCTTTGAAACCCTGTGTACTGTAGCTCATCAGGCTCCTCTGTTCATGGAATCCTCCAAGCAAGAATACTGGAGTGAGTAGCCATGCCCTCCTCCAGGGGATCTTCCCAAGCCCAGGGATTGAACCCATGTCTCTTACATCTTCTGCATTGGCAAGCAGGTACTTTACCACTAGTGCCACCTGGGAAGCCCCTAGATTAGTACATTTGTTACAGCTGATGAAGTTACACCAACATATCATTGCCCCAAGTCCATAGTTTATATTAGGTTCCAGTGTTAGTATTCTGTATTCTATGGGTTTGGATAAATTTATAATGATATGCATCTACCACCATAGTATTACTATACAGAGTAGTTTCACTGTCCTAAAAGTCCTCTGTGCTCTTCCCAGTTATCCCTAATAAGCCCTCTGTCTTGTGCTCAGTCTTTGCAAAACTATGGGGCTATAGTCTGCCAGGCTCCTCTTCCATGAAATTTTCCAGGCAATAATATTGTAATGGGTTGCTATTTTCTCCTCTAGGGGATCTTCCTGACCCAGGGATTGAACGCATGTCTTCTGTGTCTCCTGCACTGCAGGCAGATTCTTCACTGCTTTAGCCATCAGGGAAGTCAATCCTTTCCCCTAATCCCTGACAAACCCTGCTTTTTTGTGTTGTCTCCATAATCAGCCTTTTCTAGAATGTAATTTAGTTGGAATCAGACAGTATGTATTCTTTTAACATTGCCATCTTTCACTTAATAATTACATTTAAGTCTTCTCCATGTCTTTTCATAGCTTGATACTTGTTTTCTTTTGGGCTTTGAATAATATTCTACTGTCTAGATATACCATAGTTTATTTATCAATTCACCTACTGAAGGACATCTTGGTTGCTTTCAAGTTCAGGCAATTATGAATAAAGTTTCCATAAACATTTTTATGCAGATTTCTGCATGGACATAAGTTTTCAGCTACTTGGTTAAATATCAAGGACAGATGGCTGGATCAAATGGCAAAAGTATGTTTCATTTTATGAGAAACCACCAGTAAATGATGAGAATACAACAAATTCTTCTGCTTATCAACTCTTAGAATTACTAATGTTCGTTCATTTCCTTAATTCTTATAAAATGTATCATGCAGTATTTTAATGGAATTTCTATTTTTTAAGACATCCTTGGTCTGTGTATTGGAGTGTACCAAAATCATTTATATCCATTGTACTTGGCAATTGTGTGGTAGTTTGAGCATTCTTTGGCATTGCCTTTCTTTGGGATTGGAATGAAAACTGACCCTTTCCAGTCCTGTGACCACTGCTGAGTTTTCCAAATTGGCTGGCATATTGAGTGCAGCCCTTTCACAGCATCATCTTTTAAGATTTGAAATAACTCACCTGGAATTCCATCACCTCCACTGGCTTTGTTCTTAGTGATGCTTCCTAAGACCCTCTTGACTTCACACTTCAGGATGTCTGGCTCTAGGTGAGTGCACACCATCATGGTTATCAGGGTCATTAAGATTTCTTTTGTATAGTTCTTCTGTGTATTCTTTTTTTTTTTTTTTTTAATTAGTTGGAGGCTAATTACTTCACAACATTTCAGTGGGTTTTGTCATACATTGATATGAATCAGCCATAGATTTACATGTACTCCCCATCCCGATCCCCCCTCCCACCTCCCTCTCCACCCGATTCCTCTGGGTCTTCCCAGTGCACCAGGCCCGAGCACTTGTCTCATGCATCCCACCTGGGCTGGTGATCTGTTTCACCATAGATAGTATACATGCTGTTCTTTTGAAATATCCCACCCTCACATTCTCCCACAGAGTTCAAAAGTCTGTTCTGTATTTCTGTGTCTCTTTTTCTGTTTTGCATATAGGGTTATCGTTACCATCTTTCTAAAGTGTGTATTCTTGCCACCTCTTCTTAATATCTTCTGCTTCTGTTAGGTCCATAGCATTTCTGTCCTTTATTGTGCCCATCTTTGCATGAAATATTCCCTTGGTATCTCTAATTTTCTTGAAGAGATCTCATCTTTCCAATTTTGTTTTCATCTATTTCTTTGCATTGATCACTTAAGAAGGCTGTCTAATTTCTCCTTGCTATTCGTTGGAACTCTGCATTCAGATGGGTTTATTTTTCCTTTTCTCCTTTGCCTTTCATGTCTTGTCTCAGCTATTTGTAAGTCCTCCTCAGGCAACCATTTTGCTTTTTTGAATTTCTTTTTCTCATGGATGGTTTTGATCATGGCATCCTGTACAATGTTATGAACCTCTCTCCATAGTTCTTCAGGCTCTCTGTCTATCAGGTCTAATCCCTTGAATCTATTTTCACTTCCACTGTATAATCCTAAGGGATTCAATTTAGGTCATACCTGAGTGGTCTACTGGGTTTCCATACTTTCTTTAAGGCTGAATTTAGCAATAAGGAGTTCAAGATCTGAGCCACAGTCTGCTCCCAGCCTTGTTTTTGCTGACTGTATAGAGCTTCTTCATCTTCAGCTGCAAAAAATCTGATTTCGGTATTGACCATCTGGTTATGTCCCTGTGTAGGTCATCTCTTGTGTTGTTGGAAGAGGGTATTTTCTATGACCAGTGTGATCTCTGGACAAAATTCTATTAGCCTTTGCCCTGATTCATTCTGTACTCCAAGGCCAAACTTACCTGTCACTCCAGGTATCTCTTGACTTCCTACATTTTGCATTCCAGTCCCCTATGATGAAAAGGACATCTTTTTTTTTTTTTTTTTTTTGGGTGTTAGTTCTAGAAGGTCTTGTAGGTCTTCTTAGAACCACTCAACTGCAGCTTCTGTGGCATTAGTGGTTGAGACATAGACCTGGATTACTGTGATATTGAATGCTTTTCCTTGGAAATGAACAGAGATCATTCTGTCGTTTTTGAGATTGCACCCAAGTACTGCATTTCGGACTTTTTTGTTGACGATGAGGGCTACTTCATTTCTTCTAAGGGATTCTTAACCACAATAATAGATGTAATGATCATCTGAATTAAATTTGCCCATTCCAGTCCATTTTAGTTCACTGATTCCTAGAA
Organism: Cervus elaphus; assembly: GCF_910594005.1. Classification (NCBI taxonomy): domain Eukaryota; kingdom Metazoa; phylum Chordata; class Mammalia; order Artiodactyla; family Cervidae; genus Cervus; species Cervus elaphus. The sequence goes on along the minus strand of NC_057833.1, from coordinate 58,143,405 downwards.
TGTTGATGTTCACTCTTGCCATCTCCTATATGACCTCTTCCAGTTTACCTTGACTCATGGACTTAACATTCCTGGTTCCTATGCAATATTGTTCCTTACAGCATTGGACTTTACTTCCATCACTTGTTGGATCCACAGCTGGGCGTTGTTTTGCTTTGGCTCAGCCTCTTCATTCTTTCCAGAGCTATTTCTCCAGTAGCACATTGGGCACCTACTGGCATGGGAAGTTCATCTTTTAGTGTCATATTTTTTTGCCTTTTTAAACTATTTATGGGTTTCTCAGGGCAAGAATATTAAAGTTGCTTGCTATTTCCTTCTCCAGTGGACCATGTTTTCTCTGACCTCTCCACCATGACCCGTCCATCTTGGGTGGCCCTACAAGGCATGGCTCATAGTTTCACTGAGTTAGACAAGGTCCTAACTTGTGATCAGTTTGGTTAGTTTTCTGTGATTGTGGTTCAAACTACCACATAATTGCACTGATCTCATATACTAGCCAAGTAATGCTGAAAATTCTCTAAGCTAGGCTTCAATAGTACATGGACTGAGAACTTCCAGATGTTCAAGCTGGATTTAGAAAAGGCAGAGAAACCAGAGATCAAATTGCCAACATCTGTTGGATCACAGAAAAAGAAGAGAATTCCAGAAAAATATCTACTTCTGCTTCATTGACTATGCCAAAGCCTTTGACTGTGTGGATCACAACAAACTGTGGAAAATTCTTCAAGAGATGGTAATACCAGACCACCTTACCTGCCTTCTGAGAAATCTGTATACAGGTCAAGAAGCAACAGTTAGAACCAGACATGGGACAATGGACTGGTTCCAAATAGGGAAAGGAGTATGTCAAGGCTGTTTATTGTCACCCTGCTTATTTAACTTATATACAGAGTATATCATGTGAAATACGAGACTGGATGCACCACAAGCTGAAATCAAGATTGCTGGGAGAAATATCAATGACCTGAGATATGCAGATGACACCACCCTTATAGCAGAAAGCAAAAAAGAACTAAACAGCCTCTTGATAAAAGTGAAAGAGGAAGGAGAATGAAAAAGTTGGCTTAAAATTCAACATTCAAAAACCAAGATCATGGCATCTGGTCCCATCACTTCATGGCAAACAGATGGGAAACAATAGAAACAGTGAGAAGTTTTATTTTCTTGGGCTCCAAAATCACTGTGTATGGTGACTGCAGCCATGAAATTAAAAGATAGTTGCTTCTTGGAAGAAAAGTTATGACCAACCTAGACAGCATATTAAAAAGCAGAGACATTGTTTTGCTGACAAAGGTCCATCTAGTCAAAGCTATGAGTTTTCCAGTAGTCATGTATGGATGTGAGAGTTGGACCATAAAGAAAGCTGAGTACAGAAAAACTGATGCTTTTGAACTGTGGTGTTGGAGAAGACTCGGGAGTCCCTTGGACTGCAAGGAGATGAAACCAGTCAATCCTAAAGGAAATCAGTCCTCAATATTCATTGGAAGGACTGATGCTAAAGCTGGAACTCCAGTGCTTTGGCCACCCGATGCAAATAACTGACTCATTTGAAAAGACCCTGATTCTGAGAAAGATTGAAAGCAGGAGAAGAAAGGTACGATATAGTTCGATGGCATCACTGACTCAATGGACATGAGTCTGAGCAAGCTCTGGGAGTTGGTGATGGACAGGGAAGCTTTGTGTGCTGCAGTCCATGGGGTGGCAAAGAGTCAGACGTGACTGAGTGACTGAACTGATACTTGGCAAAAAACTAGAGGAGAGAATGGTGTAAAAGTCCTTTTGAAAAGATCAGACAGAGCATGTTTTGTGCTTGTTCTTGCTCTAGTTTTTTTAGTGTACCTACTTTTTAGTTGCATAAGAACTGTCTCCACCCCTGCAGTAAGTGAGCTTTGCCCCATGAAAACAAAGTGATCTTCACTGCCTCTGACAGAGTAATTTTTGATTCAGCTATTACTGATTTGCATTTTCTAATTCAGTTATGTTTGATTAGGCCTTGCTAACTGATGAGTCAGTTGCAGAATCACACCACCAATGTGTTCCAGACATTATAGCAAATGTTTTTTTAAAATTGTTACAATAGTATGATTATTAAGAGTGGATAATTAGTCAAGTCATTTTAGGACAATTCTATTGTTTTGATAATTTTAGTGTTTATACTTCTAGGTAAAAGATCTTCCAATTCATCTGCTTTTAAGTTTCTGGATGGATTTAAAAGAGAAATAGCCTAATTTTTTTTAAGAAAAGCAATATATAAAAAAAGTTCAACAATTATTCTTTCATTTCTTTTTAACCTTGTCAGATTTTTTTCCCACTACCTCATACTAAAACAAAATCTGGAAATGAAATATACTGTTGAGACTAAGATTTTACAGTTACTTATTAAATTTTTTCTTTTCATAAAAATCCTTGTTTTCCTTAATTTATGAGTTGTTTCAATTAGGTTATTATGAAATGATTTCACTATCATAACACATTATCAATTTTGCTTGAAGATATTTGTATAAATTTTATTTTTAAAAATGCCCACTGCTGTCAAAATTTTTTGAAAATTATTGATCTACATCAAAAGTTGAATAAACACTTTCAAAAATCATTTGTATTATAACACTCAGGAGTTGGGATTAAATAAATTATTTATATTTCAGTAAAAACTGTTATTATATGTATAACCTATTAACTTGGACACATGGGTTTAGATTTTTATATTAGTAATATCTACAAACCTATCTTTGCAAAACATTTTCATAAAGCAGACAGGATTACAGAAGATAAAGTATTTTCAAGACCTTTGCTATTATTTGTTTACATACAAATAGAAAATGTTTATTGGAGATGATTCTCATCTGTTCATTAAAACAGTTCCAGGAATCTGATATTCATACATAATAATAAAGGAACAAATGAAGTACAGGAATAACTAGAGTGATGAAACCAGAATTTCTATGTTGTTAGATAAATTATTGGTCAGTCAATCTAAGCACTCATTTGGTGATTGAGAATCTGTTATACTAGATACAGGACTTGTTGTGCAACACAAATAATTAAAAGAAGTGGTTTTTGCTCTCACTGAACTTAGATGTGAGATTTAACTAAAAATATTTAGTTAAAATGTTTAAATCAGTTGAAGAGATTACTAAAAGCAAAGGCTCAAGAGAGTGTATTACCAACTGCCCAAATAATTAAACAATCTGTTCCTCTCAGAGGAAGTTACTCAATCTATCCTATAGATTGTTATACAGAGGAGAGTCCCATATACATTTTTTAAAACCTGAAGAATATCCTTTTTGATAATTCATCTGAACTTTCTCATAAGTTAGGCATTTTGATGGCATTTCTTATAGAGGTCATTCCTTGAGATAAAATGAACATTTCAGTATGTTAGATCAGAATCTGTGCATTGTTAAGGATAATACTAGATTCTCAGATACAAGGTCTCTTCAGGTTCTTGTGATAGAAGAGCCTGGAAAATCTGACTGACATAGAAGGAATGGGCAAAAAATTATTTCAGTTGAAATTTTCTAATTTTTGTGGATTATAGGTTGAATCGAAGGTTTCTTTACATTCTTTTCCATTATGGTTTATTACAGGATATTAAATATAGTTCCCTGTCTTTACAGTAAGACCTTTTGTTTATCTATTTTATAAATAGTATTTGTATCTGCTAATTCTAAACTCCTGCTTTATCCCTCCCCCACCTTCTTTCCCTTTTGGTAACTGTATGTTTGTTTTCTATATTTATGTCTATTTCTATTTTGTAAATAAGTTCATTTATATCATATTTTAGATTTCAGATATAAGTGATATCATATGATATTTGTCTTTCTGGCTTACTACACTTAGTATGATAATTTCTAGGTATATCTATGTTGCTGTATATGAAATTAGTTCCTCCCTTTTTATGACTGAGTAATATTTCATTATATGTATATATATATATATGTACATCATCTTTATCCATTCATCTACTGATGGACATTTAGGTTGCTTCCATGTCTTGGCTATTGTAAGTAGTGCTGCTGTGAATATTGGGGTGCACGTATCTTTTTGAATTAGTTTTCTATGGATATCTGCCTAGGAGTGAGATTGTTGGATCATATGACAACTCTATTTTTAGTTTTTTAAAGAACCTCCATAGTACTTTCTATAGTGGCTGCACCAACTCACCAGTTCCCTGGTGACTCAGCTGTAAAGAATCCGCAGCAATACAGTAGATGCAGGTTCAATCTCTGGGTTGGGAAGATCCCCTGGAGGAGGAAATGACAACTTGCTCCAGTATTCTTGCCTAGAAAATCCCATGGGCAGAGGAGACTGATGGGCTATAGTCCATGTGGCTGCAGAGTCAGACACAACTGAATATGTTAGAACTTATATTCCTGCCAACACTGTAAGAGGGTTCCTTTTCTCCACACTCTCTCCAAGATGTTCTTGGTAAATTTTTTAATGATGGTCATTCTGAGCAATGTGAGTTGTTATCTCATGGTAGTTTTGATTTGCATTTCTCTAATAATTAGCACAATATTGAAAATTTTTTTATATGTCTGTTGGCCATCTGTATGACTTCCTTGGATAAATATTATTTAGGTCTTCTACCCATTTTTAAATTTGATTTATTGTTGCTATTGAGTTAGATGAGCTGTTTGTATATTTTGTAATTAAGCCCTTGTTGGTCGTATCATTTGTAAATATTTTCTCCCAGACCATAGATGGTGTTTTCATTTTGTTTATGGCTTGCTTTGCTATACAAAAGTTTATAAGTTTGATTAGGTTCCATTTTTACTTTTATTTTTATTTCTGTTGCCTTGGAACACTGAATTTAAGTCTTTAAGTATCACATTGTGGCAAGTAATTGGCAATGAAGTTAAGAAGTGATAGTGATGGTGTTGGAATGAGGAGGATATTGATTCCTTTAGTCAAGGATTTTTGAGCTCTGGTTCTTCTCATATCCTTGCTCTTTTTTTAAAAAAAAATTAATTAAGGTGAAATACCCTCTTATTCCCTTTTTATCCCTCCTTTTGCTTATTAACCTCACCAAAAAGAAAGTTCCCTGATTCTTACAGTAAGTTCTTATTGCCACTACATTCTATACTATATTAATTTCTCCTCCAAAGAATTTGACACTAGAACTCAAGATCTTTCTCTCTTTTGTTTCTCTTCAGATCTTGTGTAGTCTTCTGCAGCCTGACACATTCTATTGTAATGAACATGACATGACTGCAAGAAAATCTGAGGGTTAAAACTATAATTGAATCAAATAAATTATTGTTATGCGTTATTCGGTTACAAAGTCCATCTTCTTAGCTTTACCAGCTAAATATCTAGTCACAACCATGTTCTCCTCTCTATTTTGTTCAATAATTAACTCTACCACGAATCCACTTGTAATCCACACTTACATTTCAACTCTCTGTATTAAGAAATTATCCTCCAAAATACATATAGAGCTATGTAAACTTAGATATTATAAAGGAGAGATTGTCTAATATATCTCTTTAAATATAAAAAAGAATGAGAAAAATCACCCATGGGTAATAATCACAAAAGAGTGGCAGTACTAGATTCAGCAAAATGCTGCCTGACTCCAAATTTAATACTTAAACTTATTACTCCTTTGTCACCAAGACACTAGAATTTACCTTTCCCTTTAGTGTTAAATTGTAAAAATTCCAATAACTGCTATAGGAAAACCTTGCTATTCTAGCCTGTACTAAGATTTTCAGGAGTCTGGTACATAATGAAACAGTATGGTATTTTGTTATTTTATCAGGGAGTAGAAAATTAAACCAGATGTGACTCGCCAGGCTGTAATCATTAAAAAGCAGATTTTCTTGATCTCTTAGTAGGTTATTCTGAGATTAGACCTCAAAACTTCTGAATTATCAATATCTAGAAGCAGCAATAAAAAGTTATTCTAACATTTCCATACACTTGCCTCCTCTGGTTCTGGTTTGGAGGCGGGAACTTGAGAAGCACAAATATCTACTTGTCTGTGGAGCAGTCCTCAAGAGCACAGGTCTTGATTACTCAGGCACAGTGCTCACCTTTCCATTTCTTTCTTCTTCTATAACTTCCATTTCCACCAGCTTTTGTATCTGCCTGCCATTTCCTGAAAGCCAGGGTGACTAATGAGTGCCAGAGGCAGCAGATGGGAAGGTAAGCTTTTCTCATCTGCCCTCATATATTAACTGGTAGGATTTCTTGTTCTTTCCTATAACATTCCACTCAGTTGATCACTAAACAGTCAGAAACAGTGTGAAAGGCATTTGGTACTTGTTTAATACAGGGATCAGCATCAGAGATTATGCAGGAGATAGATGGAAACATGGTTTGAATTTACTTGTGCCTCAGTCGGGAGAGTGTGGTCAAGCCCTACCTGCGATGTAGTATGTCCATAGCTCACCTCCTAACTCTTGCCCCAGACCTGGCTATTGAAACTTTATTACAGCTGATGCAGTTTTTTGTTTTTGTTTTTTTTTTAGCTGATGCAGTTTTATAGTAGGTATACCTAAACTCTGACCTCAAAATCAGCTTCATTATGTGATAGGCCATGTTAAATTGCTAGCAGATTCATAAGGAAATCCATCCTTCCAAATGCGTGAAAGGGCTCTGAGTTCTGTTGGTCATGAACTCTGTGAAACAGTCAGCTCCAATTATTCTGGGATTTATTTCAAGTCAGAGGATCAGTAAGGTCTTTAGAATGTTCTTCTCTTCCTATAGTGGCTGTCCTTTTGGTCATTTCACTGCTCATTAGAACTTGCAATAGGGGACCATAGAAAAAGAAGTGAAACATCAATTCTGTCTATTTTGTGGTAGTGGATAACAAAATAAGCTATTGTGACAATGCAGAAGATGTGGAAGCTACTGGTTGTAATAAGGTTTACAGATTATCTGCACATTACTTATTGAGGTTTATTTTATAGATGTGGGAAACTGGGAATTGCTTATAGCCAACTACCTTTGCTATCATCTTTACTGTTCATTTTTTTTTTATCATAAAAGCAGTGGTAATAAAAACCTAAGTATATATAAGCATGAAATAAAAACAAATTCTCTCTCTACCTCTCCTGCAGTCCCACTCCTAAGTAACCCATTTTGGACAATTTTATTTTTAGATCTATTGATGAGTTCTGTTACTGTAAATAATATAATTCTACTGTTTTATTTAACAAATCTAAACAGTTGTCTCTTACCTACCAACTCTGAAAGATAAAGATGAAGAATTTAGCCCATGTATATGATTTCGCTTCATGTTCATTTAAAATTTTTTTTTAACATTTTCATCATTAACTTTATAACCCAAAAGAGTAGGTTTAAAAGTTTGATCAGCTGAAGCAAAGAGCTGACTCACTGGAAAAGACCCTGATGCTGGGAAAGATTGAAGACAAAAGGAGAAGGAGGTGACAGAGGATGAGATGGTTAGATAGCATCACCTACTCGATGGACGTGAATTTGAGCAAATTCCAGGAGATAGTGGAGAACAGAAAAGCCTAGTGTGCTGCAGCCCATGGGGTTGCAAAGAGTCAGATATGACTTGCAACTGAACAACAACGACATGTCAAATTGCACACACACACACAAACACATGTACAAGTGCCATACAGACATGAAGTTTGCTCTAGTACTTCCACAAGAAATATTTTCCAGAAATGGTGGGTAAAAGATAAGAAGTATATTCATGACTAAAATACTGTGACTTTACCCTCCTGCTTTGCCAATATTTTGGCTGAGTATAGTACTTTGAAGTTATATGGCATTTGTGTGTGTGTGTGTGTGTGTGTGTGTGTGTGTGTGTGTGTGCGCGCGCGTGTGTGTAAGTTTGAAGGCATTTGCTGCATTGCCTTTTGGTATTCTATGATATTGATTAGACTTTGGATGGCGACCTGTTATTCTGTTTATTAACACTCTTCCCTATTTTTTTCTTGAAAACTTTGGGGATTTTTTCCCCCTCTGTCTTTGAAATTTTAATTTTTCATTCATCCTGCTTGGCATTCTACCCACCCTGAATCTGAAAACTTGGGTAGTACTTTAATTCTAAACCATATACTCCATCTTTTAAAATCTTACTCCTCTCTTTCATTTTCTCTGTTCTTTTTTTGTAGGACAGGTATTAGATATGTGTTGGATATCTTGCAATACTTTTGTAACCTTAGGCTTTTCTATTAAATTCTGTATCCTTTTCTATGTTGATTTATATTGTGGGAAATTTCTGCGACTGTATTATGGCTTCTTTCCCAATTAAAAAAAATTTGGTTAATCACATTCTAAATTTCTAAAACCTCTTTCTTATACTCAGATTTCTTTATTTTGATTTAGTATCCTATTTTTACTTTTTGGAGTCAATATTTTCTTAAACCTTTCTGAAAATATATAATAAAATACTTTCAAGTTTTGAATTATTTTTACTTTTGAGGTCAATGGTTTGGTTTATTTTCCTTCATTTTTGTGCCACTGGTTTTCCTAAATTCTGAATGAAATCAGTTTAAGACACTTAATCTTTTCTTTAAGATTTTTTTGTTCTAAATACTTGATTATTTTTAAATTTTATTTTTAATTGGAGTGTTATTACAATATTGTGATGGTTTCTACTATACATCAACATGAATCAGCCGTAGGTATACTTATGTCCCCTCCTTCTTAAACCTCCCTTCCACCTCCCTTCTCATCACACCCCTCTAGGTGGTCACAGAACACTGGCTTTGGGTTTCCTGTGTCATACAATAAATTCCTACTGACTATCTATTTTACAGATGGTAATGTGTAGGTTGGGCTTCCCTTGTAGCTCAGTCGGTAAAGAATCTGCCTTCAGTACAGGAGACTCAGGTTCGATCCCTGGGTTGGGAAGATCCCCTGGAGAGGGAAATGGCAACCCTCTCCAGTATCCTTGCCTGGAAAATCTCATGGACACAGGAGCCTGGTGGGCTGCAGTCCATGCGGTCGCAAAGAGTCAGGCACGACTGGGCAACTAACATTTACTAGTGTATATAGTTCAGTGCTGCTCTCTCAAATCATCCCACCTTCTTCCTCCCCCACTGTGTCTAAAAGTCTGTTCTCTATGTCTGCATTTCCATTGCTTCCCTGTAGATATGTTCATCAGTACGTTTTTCTAGATTCCATTTATATGCGTTAATATATGATATTTGTTTTTCTCTGACTTCACTTTGTGTAATAGGCTTTAGGTTCATCCACTTTATTAGAATTGACTCAAATGAAAATCGCTCTGAAATCAGGGTGCGTCTTAAAATCAGAGAAATGTCACAATTTAATTGGCAGTGCTTTTTCTGTGATACATAAAATAACATGTTCTACAATTAATATCATCCTAGTTGAAAGGAAACAAATGATCTGATCACCTGCAGTTGGTTGTTAACACTCATGAGTTAGAGCAGCTGGCGTGGTTTCCTTACACAGCTATTTAAGCCTGATACCTCTAAGGGCTTCCCTGGTGGCTCAGCTGGTGAAGAATTCGCCTGCAATGTGGGAGACCTGGGTTTGATCTCTGGGTTGGGAAGATCCCATGGAGGGGGGAATGGCAACACACTCCAATATTCTTGTCTGGAGGATCCCGTGGACAGAAGAGCCTGGCAGGCTGTGGTCCATGGGGTTGCAAAGAGTCAGACATGACTGAGTGACTAAGCACAGAGCACAGCACAGCATGATCATGTTAACTTCTGCTGCTTCTTCATTTAGGTGTGGTTCTCACCCTGGTCTGCACATTGCAATCACCTGAGAAGCTTTATTGAAAACACAAATCCCTGGATCCCACTTTCAGAGATTTTGATTTGGTGTGTAGTCTCGGTGAATCTAAGGTGCAACCAAGATTGAAAGCTATTGGCCCAGAGCAACTCTGAAATCTAAAATGTCAAAGGGGAGGCAACATAAAATATTGACTACCAGCACAGCTTCTGTAGACAAATTGCCTAGCTTTAAATTCCAGCTCTACTGCTTAGTATCTGTGTGATCACAGGCAAGTAAATTTCTCTGTGACTCAGATTTCCTCATCTGTATATTGGGGGCCATAACCATGATAATGGTTCTTAAGGTTATTATATGAATTCGTGAAAGTGTTAGTTGCTCAGTCATGTCTAACTCTTTGCAACTCCATGGACTGTAGCCCACCAGGTTCCTCTATCCATGGGATTCTCCAGGCAAGAATATTGAAGGGGGTTGCAATGTCCTTCTCTAGGAATCTTCCCAACCCAGGGATCGAACCCAGGTCTTTCACGTTGCGGGCAGATTCTTCACCATTTGAGCTACCCAGGAAGCCCATATGGATTCAATAAATTAATATTAAACAATATTTAGATCACAGTGTTACATATATGTAAATATACCAGCTCACTAAGCATTTTTTCTCCTATCTCTTTTAGTTTCTCACTCTCCAACACTCTGAACTCTGACTTTTTGCAGAGTCCATCATTCTGGAGGTAGTTTTGCTTACCTCCAGAAGTCTGTGTACTAGACTCCATGGTCCATCACCTAGTCCTTCTAAAAGGAAAATCTCCTTTGGCTCCTGAAATACTGTTTCATTCTTATTCTCCTTTGATAATCTTTTCCAGTGTTCTCTGCCACTCTCCCTGATTTTGTAGCCCTGTTGACATTCTGAAGAAGCAAACCACCCATTGAGCCATTTTTTAATTCTCCTTTTCTACTCCTCACTTGGACTATTGATTGCTACTGAGAAAAAAGGTGTCATTACAAGTTCATAGTCTGCAATGCTACTCAAGTTCTCCATACCATCTGATTTTTCTCATGCATTGATTCTTCTATTTCTCACACTGTGAGAAACTTCTCCCTCCATAAACTGTTTATTGGATCTCTTTTCCATATAAGAAAACAACTTTTCCTCCTATTGCATGAAAGGTTATAGGCTGTCAATTGCAGGCTTTCTCACCTTCCTACAAATGGACCAACTGATGCATGTAGCCTTACCTCCTTTCCTTTGAGTCTCAAAGAAAAGTTGTATATACTTCCTGCTCAAAGGGATTCCAAACATCAATGTTCTTGGTCATTCTCATTCCTTCTCTACTTTTCTCTCATTCTCTGTGCCTCTCTCTGTCTCTCTCGTGTGTTTCAACTTTTTCATGTCCTTTATTTAGATTCTTAACATATAATATACTTAAGCCTCTCATGAAAAAATCCTTCTCTCTAAAAACCGCAATTTATTTGTCCATCATTTCATAGACAAGTTACTCAAAAGAATGTTGTACACTTACCTTCTTTCCTGTCTCAGATTCTTTCAGTCTCATCCTCAGTTCAGTCCCTCGGTCATGTCCAACTCTCTGTGACCCCATGGACTGCAGCACACCAGGCAGCCCTGTCCATCACCAACTCCTGGAGTTTACCCAAACTCATGTTCATTGAGATGGTGATGCCATCCAACGACCTCATCCTCTGTCGTCCCCTTCTCCTCCCACTTTCAATCTATCCCAGCATCAGAGTCTTTTCCAATGAGTCAGTTCTTCCCATCAGGTGACCGAAGTATTGGAGTTTCAGCTTCAGCATCAGTCCTTCCAATGAATATTCAGGACTGAGTTCCTTTAAGATGGACTGATTGGATCTCCTTGCAGTCCAAGGGACTCTCAAGAGTCTTCTCCAACACCACAGTTCAAAAGCATCAATTCTTTGGTGCTCAACTTTCTTCATAGTCCAACTCTCACATCCATACATGACTACTGGAAAAACCACAGGTTTGACTAGACGGACATTTGTCAGCAAAGTAATGTCTCTTCTTTTTAATATGCTGTCTAGATTGGCCATAACTTTTCTTCCAAGGAACAAGTATTTTTTATTTTCATGGCTGCAGTCACCATCTGGAGTGATTTTTGGAGCCCACCAAAATAAAGTCTGTCAATGTTTCCACTGTTTCCCATCTATTTGCCATGAAGTGATTGGATTGGATGCCATGATCTTAGTTTTCTGAATGTTGAGCTTTAAGCCAACTTTTTCACTCTCCTGTTTCACTTTCATCAAGAGGCTCTTCTGTTCCTCTTCACTTTCTACCATAAGGGTGGTGTCATCTGCATATCTGAGGTTATTGATATTTCTCTTGGCAATCTTGATTTCAGCTTGTGCTTCATCCAGCCCAGCATTTTTCATGATATACTCTGCATATAAGTTAAATTAGCAGGGTGACAATATCTGGTCTTGATGTACTCCTTTCCCTATTTTGAACCAGAAAGAAGGGAAAGCCACTAGACCATTCAGATATGACCTAAATCAAATCCCTTACAATTATACAGTGGAAGTGAGAAATAGATTTAAGGGACTAGATCTGATAGAGAGAGTGCCTGATGAAGTATGGGTGGAGGTTTGTGACATTGTACAGGAGACAGGGAACAAGACCATCCCCAAGAAAAATAAATGTAAAAGAAAAAAAATGGCTGTCTGAGGAGGCTTTACAAATAGCCATGAAAAGAAAAGAAGTGAAAAGCAAAGGAAAATTATACCCATTTAAATGTGGAGTTCCAAAGAATAGCAAGGAGAGATAAGAAAACCTTCCTCAGAGATCAGTTCAAAGAAATAGAGGAAAACAATAGAATGGGAAAGACTAGAGACCTCTTCAAGAAAATTAGAGATACCAAGGGAACATTTTGTACAAAAATGGGCTCAATAAAGGACAGAAATGGTATGCACCTAGCAGAAGCAGAAGATATTAAGAAGAGGTGGCAAGAATACACAGAAGAACTATACAAAAAAGATCTCCATGACCCAGATAACCACAATGGTGTGATCACTCACCTAGAGCCAGACATCCTGGAATGTGAAGTCAAGCGGGCCTTAGGAAGCATCACTACGAACAAACTAGTGGAGGTGATGAAATTCCAGTTGAGCTATTTCCAATCCTGAAAGATGATGCTGTGAAAGTGCTGCACTCAATATGCCAGCAAATTTGGAAAACTCAGCAGTGGCCACAGGACTGGAAAAGGTCAGTTTTCATCCCAATCCCAAAGAAAGGCAGTGCTAAAGAATGGTCAAACTACCACACAATTGCACTCATCTCACATGCTAGTAAAGTAATGCTCAAAATTCTCCAAGCCAGGCTTCAATAATGTATGAACCAAAAAAAAATATAATGTATGAACCATGAACTTCCTGATGTTCAAGGTGGATTTAGAAAAGGCAGAGGAACCAGAGATCAAATTGCCAACATCCACTTGATCATCGAAAAAGCAAGAGAATTCCAGAAAAAAATCTATTTCGGCTTGATTGACTTTGCCAAAGCCTTTGACTATGTGGAACACCAGAAACTGTGGAAAATTCTGAAAGAGATGGAAATACCAGACCACCTGACCTGCCTCTTGAGAAACCTGTATGCAGGTCAGGAAGCAACCCTTAGAACTGGACATGGAGCAACAGACTGGTTCCAAATAGGAAAAGGAGTACGTCAAGGCTGTATATTGTCACCCTGCTTATTTAATTTATATGCAGAGTACATCATGAAAAATGCCAGGCTGTATCAAGCACAAGCTGGAATCAAAATTGCCAGGAGAAATATCAATAACCTCAGATATGTATGCAGATGATACCACCCTAATGGCAGAAAGTGAAGAAGAACTAAAAGCCTCTTGATGAAAGTGAAAGAGGAGAGTGAAAAATTTGGCTTAAAACTCACCATTCAGAAAGCTAAGTTCATGGCATCCAGTCCAATCACTTCATGGCAAATAGATGGGAAACAGTGGAAATCATGGTAGACTTTATTTTTCAGGGCTCCAAAATCACTGCAGATGGTGACTACAGCCATGAAATTAAAAGATACTTGCTCCTTGGAAGAAAAGTTGTGACCAGCGTAGACAGCATATTAAAAAGCACAGACATTACTTTGCTGACAAAGGTCCATCTAGTCAAAGCTATGGTTTTTCCAGTAATCATGTATGGATGTGAGAATTGGACTACAAAGAAAGCTGAGCACCGAAGAATTGATGCTTTTGAACTGTGTTGTTGGAGAAGACCCTTGAGAGTCCCTTGGACTTCAAGGAGATCCAATCACTCCATTCTAAGGGAAATCAGTCCTAAATATTCATTGGGAGGACTGATATTAAAGCTAAAACTCCAATACTTTGGCCACCTGATGGGAAGAACTGACTCATTGGAAAAGACTGATGCTGGGTAAGATTGAAGGCAGGAGGAGAAGGGGACAACAGAGGATGAGACGGTTGGATGGCATCACTGACTCAATGGGCATGAGTTTGAGTAAACTCCAGGAGTTGGTGATGGACAGGGCTGCCTGGCGTGCTGCAGTCCATGGGGTCACAAAGAATTGGACACGACTGAGCAACTGAATTGACTGACTAAAACACACCCCTGATCTCTATTTTTTTAGACATAGCTGTCTAATAGAACTTTCTCATTGAATGGCCTAAGGAACCTCTGAAATTGGTCTCATTGACTTTTCCTCAATCTTGTTTTCTTTCAAGTTTTACTGATTTTAGGAATTAGTGAATGATAATTTAGTAAACGACTTCCAACACAGAAATCTAAGACTCACTCTGGATATCACTCTCACTTTCATTTCATACTCTAGATGAGTTTTTAAAGCCAGTTGCTGCTATTTCTATAACCTCTCTTGTCTTCCCTCCTTACTATTGTTTTACCTACTATCGTATTAACTCAGCATTTGATCTTTTATTGGAGAACTTTACTTTAATTGTCTTTTAACTTGCTTCTTCCATTACAACCTTTATAAGAGAATTTTTCCCAAAACTTATGTAGAAGGAAATGAATGTCTGTATATTTTAAAGTGGATATTAAACTTGTTTTGTCTTAATATCTATACCATTATAAAGAGTGATTTGACCCATTTTGTGAGAGAAGGTAAGACTATTTTATTTCCCAGGGAGCAGAGATCAAGCAGTTATGTTTTCTAAAGATATAGTCCATCCTGCACTGTGGAAAAGAGAAGCCAACTTTCTTCATACTAGTAATTTGAACTATTCAACTGTAGCTTTAATGGGTCACTGTGGTTGCTCTTTTGACAGAAAACAGTATAATTTTCAGGATAATAGAGATCTTTTTGCCATGCATTTTGCTTTTTTGTTGCTTTATGAGTGAGTAGAACAGAGGTTCTCAAGGTGTGGTTCCTGGACCAGAAGCATAATTATCACGTGGGAACTTGTCAGAAGCACAGATTCTTGGCTCCTACCCAAGAACTACTGAATTTGAAATTCTGGCCATGGGATGCTGCTAATATGTGTTTAAAAAAGCTCTCCAGGCAATTCTGATGCAAGCTAAAGTCTGAGAAATACTGGCCTAGAATAATGTCTGCCAAATAGTAGGTGTTGAATAATCATTTGTTGAGAAAAAGGATGAATGTTTGTACAAAGAGATAAAAGCAACCTCAAGGTTGAGGTTGCTGGGTTGCTATGGAAGGCACTGTAGAAGCTTCCAGGAACCTTACTGATTCAGAATTCTCTCTACATAATCCTTTTCTTTCTGATAGAGGGACTCAGGTTGCCCACAACTAAGACCTGAACCCTTTGGTGTTCTGGCTGTCAAATAGTAGAATGTCTCTTTATGTGTACCAAGAACTTTTCTTTAGAATCAAAACTCCCAGAGCAGTCCCTGAACATCAGTCAGGAAAGTTGCAGGAAGCTTTATTTTGGGAGTGGCTGTCAATAGTCTGAACTGGGTCAGCAAGGGACAAACACATGCAGGCACCGTTTGTGATAGTGTTAACATATGTGTCTGATCTCAGCTTAAATTATGTCACAGGCATTATAGCACATGTGCACTGGCCCTAAGCATTTTTCTCATTTTGATTCTGATGCAGTCTGTATAAGATGCTCCAGTCTGTTGATTCTAATTCATTTCCCCTAGAGCATCATGAAATATGATCCACAAATTCATCTGTCTTTGATTCAGCTTTCTTAAAAAAAAGTATGACCCCATTTCTAAGGGGAGAGCTCTGGTCAGCATAGTAAATATAGTCAGACATAAAAGTCCTATTTGCAATTACAAATAATCCCCTCCATTACTCTTAAGAGAAGTTTCCCCCTTGTTTCTAAAAGATAATTATTGAAAATTGAGGTTTGGGGCAAGTGCTTTTCTAGAGCTAGTGAGAAAGTTATGTAACCCTTAACTAGGGAATACCACTATGATGCTTCAAGAATACCAGGCACATGAGCCCCCAAAATGCTGAAGGCACATGGAATAATGTCACAGAGGCTCCCTCCCATGCCCTGTGTTGACATTATCAGTATCTCCAAACTGATTAACCCTTCAGTCTTTGTTCTTAATGCCTAAGCAGTGGTGAGCAGGATGAGAGCAGGGGAGCTGGGTGAGTTACTCTCCTGAATGCCTGTGAAGTTAATAAAATGGGTTCTGCAAGTACTGTGATGCTGGAGGTCTGGTTCAGACAGCACTAGCTAAGGGAGCCTCAGACACAGGAAGTGTTAATTAGGTCCACCTGAGACTGATGCGCACTCTCTGTGTAAAGTTCTGTCTGAGAACTGTGTAAAGTTCTCAGTGAACTTTACATTTTAAACTCAGCCAGCTAAAAACTGAACACTCTCCCCAAAGTTATAAATATTGGTTGGAGGGTGGCGTGATAGGTAGGGGCAAATGAAGTGTGGCTACTTCCTGCAAAGAGTTGCCCCATTCACCCATCCTCAGGAGCTGATGTAGAGGAAAACAGCAGTAGCTGAACCCCTTGAACATAGCTGTCTGGACTTCCTGGGAGTCAGCAGCTGGTGTACTTGGCTACAGGCTATCAGACAGCTGCTGAGGCAAGTGGATCCCAGTAGCCCACTGAGAGGGAACTCAACTCGTTCTCACTGACATGGTCTAGAACACCCACAGGGGGATGGTAATAAGGAAAGTAGGTACTCTAGGCCCATTATCTCAGGGGATGAAGGGAGAATAGTGGCAGAGCTTCAGCCCTTCCTGGAAAATTTCAGAGGAAATCCAAGCTAGGCTGTCTTTTGAGCTTTAATTTCTCCCAGAACTGCTGGGGACTCTGAGTGGAGAAGACTGGGCTTTCTTAGCAAGTCACAAGAGCTCATTGTATTCAAACTGCTCCCTGAAAAAAACAAATTTATCCTGAAGGATAATCTTACCCAGGCCTGTTGGGCCAGAATTTCTTGAAATGAGTTGAGGGTGGTCAGTGGTTGGAGTCAGTGAATTGTAGCCAGAATTTGAAAGCCAGTAGGGAGCCTCACTATTGACTGTAACTAACCAGTTTAGAATGCTAGGCCCACACTCTCAGAAGCATGCCACTTCTTGTTCACACTCTGTGTTTAGATGCCTACAGAGAATCGAGGGCACACTGTGATAATTTACTCTTTTCTAGGAGTCATATCTCCTAGACTCCTCGAGCTAAGCTTCAAGAACTTTGATTTCAGGGACTTTCCAGTATCCGAGTAGCAGAAAGAAATTGAGAAAGGAACTTTAAGCCAAGAGTAATGTTTTCTCTCACCATGATTGAAATGTGGAATGTGTTCAGGGTAAGAACGCAAACAGAATTGAATGACCCCGACCATTTGAAAAAGATCCAGAAATAGTTCATTGTATGAAGTTAAGGATTTGAGAGTTAATAAATAAAAGAGTTGCCAAATGGTGGCATAACCTTTGAATCTATGCAATCCTTTTGTTTCCCACAATGATGGTGAGTAAGAAAGCCATTCTGAGAAACTGATCCTATGACTCTGACAAAGTCAAAAAATGTGAAATTCAAACCCATGCACAGTATATAAGGTCTTCTAAAATCTAAATCCTACCAGTCTCTACAGCCATAGGTCTTATCACATTCACAGTCTCCCAAACAGTGCCCAGTCCATAGCAAACACTCAACACAAAGGTATGTAAGATAGAGTTCTGTCTGGATCTGCTTCATCTTTGAAGAACCACTCAGACTTATGAAGCCTTTCTCATGCTCCCCTTTCTCCAGATATAGCAGTTACTATTGCAAATGTAACTGGCTTCACTGGCTCAAAGAACATGAGTTTGAGCAGGTTTCAGGAGATGGTGAAGAACAGGGAAGACCAGCATGCTGCAGTCCAAGGGGCTACAAAGAGTCAGACATGGCTGTGTGACTGAACAGCAACAGTTGCGTATGTACATCTCCTTATGCAAGAAGAATATTGTTCTACTCATTCTACTCTGTGTTCAGAGGACTAGCATAGTCCCGGGGTTTCAGGGCATACACAAAAGTATTGAATGAATGAAAGAATAATAAACAAGCAACTGAAGCACAGGATATATAGTGCCTTAACCAACAGTATTTTGTAGAGCCACAACCTGGATTGGAAATTAAATATAAAAATCTTAATCCCAGCTCTCTTCAAAATCCCATCACAAATTCTGTCACATGAATCCTTCTTTGCTTTGTTTTGCATTGAATATCTATAGCTATATATAAAGTGAACGCCTGGTGAGTGGGTGGGTGGTGGTGTTCACTCTTATTTAGTGAAATGTGAATATGTCAGAATTATAGAAAATAGAAAATGGTGTATGCAAAGCTGTCAGTCCTCATGCCTGTTTTTTTTTTTTTTAAATCTGAGATGGTGCCGAGTTGGTTCAAACTTAATATTCACATCCATTTTATCATATCAAATATGATCATTAGCAAACAGTGTTTGATGGTAGCTATTTCCTGACTGACAATAACCATCCGGTAGAACCCACTTTCCCATATGCCTGGGGCTGATACAATTCAGATAGTGTGGAAAATAGTAGGAGGAAGGAAGTAATTAAAAACAAAGGGGACACTGGGGCCAGGGGGTAGGTACCAATTTTATCTCACACAAGAATATCTCTATACCTATTCTCTGAAAGTTATGGGTGGGGACAGAAATGCTATTTTTAAAACTGTCTCATATCTTCAAGTTGGCATGCAGTCCTGCCCATAGGATGAGTGTCAGGAAACCCTGAGGGTGGGCACAGTGTTTAAAATAAACTCAGTCTGTAGCCTAAGAAAACAGGAAGAAATTATCTCTAGATGCTGTGGATGTAGAGGAAGCTGGAAAAGGGGATTGTGGTAAAATTATAAATTCAGTGCCCCGAACAATATTTTATAAGTGTTTTTTACCCCTCACCATCGTAAACAGAACTTCTCTCTCACCAGCAATATCTTCACCATGCAGAGCAGAGGGTTGGCATAGTTGAGTGGGAGGGAGGCTGGCTGGCAGGGTTCCTAAGCATTGCAGAGTTTTCTGAAGCAATAGCATCACCCAGAAAGCCAGAGAGAAAGTGTTCAGCAATAATTTGTGAACACCAAGGATGCAAAGTAAGGAGGACTGCATTCTTAATTTCAGAAATATCCTGTTGCAAAAATCGACTGGTTATTCATTAAATTCCTGTGCTGTTCTTTCTGACTCAGCATTTAACTAGATTACATTATCCATCGTTCCCCTGTTCTCAGTTGTTCAGTCGTGTCTGACTCTTTGCTACCTCCTGGACTGTAGCCCATTTTCCAGGCAAGAATACTGGAGTGTGTTGCCATTTCCTACTCCAACCCTTCCCCTACCTCTGGTTAAATGGAGCCATGTGGTAAGTTCAGGCTAGTGAAATATGGGCCAAAGTGATTGATACCATTGGCCAGGCCTGGCTCATCATCCACTACTATCTCTTTCCTCTTTCACAGCCTGAGCAGAGAGTAGTCTGAGCCTCTAGAGGAGGGAAGTACCCCAAAATAGATAGGGCCTGTGTGTGTATGATCTACTCATGAATTGGC
Organism: Cervus elaphus; assembly: GCF_910594005.1. Lineage (NCBI taxonomy): Eukaryota > Metazoa > Chordata > Mammalia > Artiodactyla > Cervidae > Cervus > Cervus elaphus. The sequence goes on along the minus strand of NC_057833.1, from coordinate 58,123,742 downwards.
CAACCGAAGAGAATGTACACCCCCCACCCCCCATAGCCATCCATTTGAATTTCATATGTCATTTGATGAAGCCACTGAGATTTGAGAGTTTATCCTTTGTAGGAGAGATACAGCTATAGCTTCCAAGTCTTTCACAAAAATGACTCAAATGGTCTCACATACCATGTCCTCTCATGTTCTCTGTCACTCTCAGGAGCACTTTCTTGACATCTCCCCTCCTGTTTTGGGCATGCAAGCAAACTGTTCATTCAGAATGTCAAAAATTCACTTGTGGCTAGAATAGTAATGAAATCTAAATAGCCAAGAAATCAACAGAGCAATTCTTTGGATAAAAGCTTTAAAGAATTGAGGGGACATGATGAGCAAATCTTTTAGTCATCTTGGCATTCTTTTCATTGATGCACACATGTAATTTCAACTAAAGTGCCAGGTCCCCGTGGTTCCTGAAAGCTGTGGGGTTTAACTAGAATTTAAACAGCTTTGGTTTCTCAATTTAAAGCTGAGATGTTGAAGTGAAGTTATTAAGCAAATAGAAAAATAATCTGTATATCTGGAGTGTAATCATATAAGATTGGAATTTGGATAGGGACTGGGAGACACATAAAACAGGGACCCTGGTGAGCAAAGTATTTTCTCAAGGTCCTGCTGCATATGTGAATTTTAATCTAGATATACAGTCCTCTTATTTACCTGAGGGATGACTCAGGATGCAATACTCAGGCAAGGGCAAGAGCAACCTTGCATTCTGTCTGTCACTCAGTCTCATTTGTCTGTTGCTTCTACTCAAGGATAAAAAGGAAATTCTTTCTTTAATAAAGACGCTCTCCTGGCTCATTGCATTTCCTTACTGTTCTACTTCCCTCTGGGCACTTGGGCCTTGTAGTAAATGTAAAGATAAGAGCAGACCTACTTATGATTACATGTCTTTTAATTTCAAGGCTGCAGAGGCACTGTGCAGGTGAGCCTGAGAAGTGGGCCTCGAGAGTCCTGTGGCATTTGTGACAATATGCAGTCCTGAAATACATTCAGTTGAATTCAGTGTCTTTTAAGTTTCTCTCCATTTCAGAGAGACCCTAGACAATAGTGCTAACCCAAAATGGAGGAAAGATCCCTGAGTGATAGTAAAGAAATAGTCCCAAGAAAACGTCTCATCATAAACTATAGTATGATTTACAAGTACATTTACTTCCTGTAAAAACTGCTGCCTACTGATGTTAAATTCAGTTGTTTGCTATATTTGAGGTAAAGGAATATGAGAATACCTGACATGGGTTACCATCTTCCAGAAGCCCTAGGAGGAGTTCTTTTGCTTCTGCCTCCTGCCATAAAATGGCCCATCACAGTCAGAGATTTCTTCTTTAGCTTGGGTCCAGGAATAAAACAATACATGGAATAGAGCCAAATGGAATCAAGCAGGGACACAGAATCTGCAGTCAAACTGCAGCCACCAATTATAATGTGCTCTGTTACTGAAAGCCACTAAGATTTTGGGGTCATCTGTGAATGCTGCAAAGCTGATGAATATACCACCTGATCAGGAACCCTAGGAGTGAATTTTGCTAATGAGAGGAAAAATGTATTGAATTAAACCCCTATATGTTTTTTAGTTATTTATTTGTAATTTTGTTATATGCAAATCCTTCCTCATTTCAATACCCTAGGATATTCATTAGCCCTTGAAACAGAAGGGCTATAATGATGTAGATAGGCAAGAACCTGGGTCCTCATACAAGGTAGAATTCAAAGGAATCAGCTTGAGACTTCTCCAGAAAGCTGGGATAGGGTTGAACTTCCACCAACCCTATTTACTGTAAGCCATTACAGTGAAAGAGGAGTGTGAAGAAGCTGGTTTAAAGCTCAACATTCAGAAAACTAAGATCATGGCATCTGTTCCCATCACTTCATGGCAAAAAGATGGAGAAACAGTAGAAACAGTGGCAGACTTTATTTTGGGGGGGGGCTCCAAAATCAGTGCAGATGGTGACTGCAGCCATGAAATAAAAAGATGCTTACTCCTTGGAAGAAAAGTTGTGACCAGCCTAGACAGCATATTAAAAAGCACAGACATTACTTTGCCAACAAAGGTCCATCTAGTCAATGCTATGGTTTTTCCAGTAGTCATGCATGGATGTGAGAGTTGGACTATAAAGAAAGCTGAGCACCGAAGAGTTTATGCTTTTGAACTGTGGTGTTGGAGAAGACCCCTGAGAGTCCCTTGGACTGCAAGGAGATCCAACCAGTCCATCCTAAAGGAAATCAGTCCTGAATGTTCATTGGAATGACTGATGCTGAAGCTGAAACTCCAATACTTTGGCCACTTGATGCGAAGAACTGACTCATTTGAAAAGACCCTGATGCTGGGAAAGATTGAAGGCGGGAGGAGAAGGGGATGACAGAGGATGAGATGGTTGGATGGCATCACCAACTCAATGGACATGAGTTTGAGTAAACTCCGGAAGCTGGTGATAGACAGGGAGGCTTGGCATGCTGCAGTCCATGGTGTTGCAAAGAGTTGGACACAACTGAGCGACTGAAATGACTGAACTGAGCACATTACAGGTAGAGTGTGGCAGCTTTAGTATATGTGCTCAGTTGCCTAGTCATGTCTGACTCTTTGCAACCCTATGGACTGTAGCCCACCAGGCTCCTCTGTCCATGGAATTCTACAGGCATGCATACTGGAGTGAGTTGCCATGCCCTCTTCCAGGGGATCTTCTTGACCCAGGGATTGAACCCAGATCTCCTGCATCTCCTGCATTGTCAGGCAGGTTCTTTACCACTGAGCCACCTGTGAAGCAGCTTTAGTATATTTCTTTGTAATAGCTACTTAAAGTTGACTTTTCTTTTATCTTTACCCTATTTTACTCCCATATCTTCTAGTAACAGTTTCTTAGCAACATCATTTTGGAAGGAAATGGGTTCTTTCAAGCTTGCACTGCAACCTGAAGATGCTTGCCATTGACCTCTAGATTTCCTGAGAAGCTGCATAGATTCTCTAATTCTCACTCAAATCCTTTGAGTTATTCTCTCTCCATGATTCAAGCATATGTCCACCTTTCTACCTACTTTTCTCCAGCTCTGCTCTTAATTAGACCTAGGATATATTATTTTGTGTTAGCTTTGTTTTTGGTATCTACTTTTGACAATTTACTCTTCCTTTTCCTCACCCTCCTCTCTATATGTCCAAGTGAACACTAACCTGTACCATTATATGACTGGGAGACAGTTCACCATGAATCCCTTATTTTTCTGCACAACTTGTGAGCAGAAGCACTGACAACTTTTTGTTCCAAACTGTGTCTTCAAGAGTGTATATGGCAAACTACCTTGGAAGATAGTGGCATTGTTTTTCTCCAGAGGAGAGAGCAGGCTTGTTTGCTGTCCAGTTTAATAAAGACAATGTCTTCCTCAAGGATAAAGATTGGGTGGATTTGCTTGCAGCCCACTATAAAAGATTGAGTCTTCCTAACCTCAGGATTCCTTAGCTGTGATAAATATAACTGTATTTACCCCATAGCAGTTATCTGTGCCTACCTGTGTCAACTTTGGGGGCCTTAGAGGACACAGGGAAGTGGCACAAACATAAATCTAATGCTACCTGATGAGCTGTGAGTAGTAAATTTCTTTGTCTCTGACCTATAAGACTTCGGCCAGCATTTTAAACTATGGGAGGCTAATTAATCAGCTTGCAAGTTGGGCAAAATCTTGGATTCTTCTCTGTTTTTGACATATACTACCACTTAAATTGACTTTTCTCATAGCTCAGTTGGTAAAGAATCTGCCTGCAATGCAAGAGACCCTGGTTCAATTCCTTGGTTGGGAAGATCCCCTGGAGAAGGGAAAGGCTTCCCACTCCAGTATTCTGGCCTGGAGAATTTCATGGACTGTATAGTCCATGGGGTTGCAAAGAGTCGGACATGACTGAGCGACCTTCATTTTCACTTTCACCACTTAATTATAATTTAAGTCATGACATACAATTCATCCTAAATTTATATTTTAAATATCTGTATTTATATCATATATAAAACACCTCTTCCTTAAAAAATATAAGGTAGTAAAGCCACAATATACCCACAACACACACGAACACAATTATCACCATATTCCTAAATGTTTAATGCGGTTCCTTGTTCAAATGATAATTTTGTTCAATGACTGAATTGAAAACTAGGAAGAAATTGCACATTATTTACTATCAAACCATCCACCCATTTATATTTCTAGTTACTACTGTGGTTCTGGATAGAATGGAGGAAAGTCAACAATTGATTTCACATCCAAAACAACAATCCAGTCTAGCTGATATCTCCCAGAAATGGATGCACTGGTTTTATTAAGAAAGTATGAAGTCATGTCATTCCTACCTGTCCAGGGTAGAGTCAGGGCTTTGTCCATTTCAGAGAATGTTTCTTATCCCCTGACCCTGACCACACTATCATGTACAGCACTGTAAATATCGGTTGAGTATCTCATTCAACATTGTCTTTTGAGCATCTTTTCTTTGTAAGAAAGTACTAGGCCCTGGGATTTAAACATGTAAATGGGCAAATTATAATTTAAAAAGTAGTAATTAATACTACATAGTAACAGTAATGGTGAATAATAATGCAATTAAAAACTCTGTGGAAGCATAGAGAGGGGTAACCAAACCTAAGGGTTGAGGTAAATAGTATGTACAACACCCATATTTATATATCCCAACCCAACTGGGGGCTTCACCCACTTTTATTTTACTTCTGGCTTCTTAGACATTGTTTTTTTACCATTTTGGCAAACCATCCATTCCTTTTTTTCCTGTCCTGATACCTTACTTTCAGCTTTACCTACCAACCTTTTGCACCTATAAAAAGTCCTTAGTTTGGCTTTTATCTCTTATAGAATTTTATTCTGGACACCTTATTTTCATGTTCTGCTCTTGTTTTCCTGGTGCAGACCATGCAAAGTCACCTTGCTTGAGTTTAATGCAGGCTGGGCCAAAGCATCTATATTTCTTAAAGTTCCTAGTATGTATTCTAATAGCAGGCATTTTTAAGGATCCTTGTCCTAAGATCTTCTACAACTCCACCAATTCTGAATTGAAATGGCTTATGCATACTTGTTGGGTTTCCCAGGTGGCACAGTGGTAAAGAATCTGCCTGTCAATGCAAGAAATGCAACAGATGCAGTTTGGATCCCTGGGTTGGGAAGAGTCCCTGGAGAAGGAAATGGCAGTCCACTCCAGTATCCTTGCCAGGTAAAATTCCAGAAGGCTGGTGGGTTATAATCTATGGGGTCAGACACGATAGAGCACGCATGCACACACATACATTCTGCATGCCAATCAGCTCATCCTGGTATCTGGCTTTTACCTGTTTAGTTTCTCTTAACTGTAGCCTAGACTCCATTTCTTCCCAGTCTGCATTTTGACTTCAGAAAGAATAGAGAAGCAGTGCTAAGACTGTTTTCTGATTAAGGGTTAACAGTGTCATTTCAGAGATAGAACTAGAATTCAGTGGACTTATATCAAGTCTCACAAGGTGTGGAAAATCACAAGCAGGACTTAGGGTTAGCCTCTGTCCATCCTAGACCCAGTAGAGAAGAAAAGGGAGAGGAGAAACAAAAGGAGAAAAGATGACAGCTTTCCACCTCCCTGGTAGGGTAGCATACACAGAAATTAGAGAAAAGATTGGGAGTTGCCATGGTAGCCTGAAACTCCCCTCAGAAACCAAGAACCTTCCTTGTCCAGCCATGGGAGGAAGAGCATCTTTCTCACTAAGTCTCAGCAGAGGCTCTGGCAGTGTCATGCACTAGAGGTGCACGCCTGCTCCAGAGATGCAGCCCTCTTTATTTATGCAGCAAGTGACACATTCCTAGTGTAACTAGGCATATAGTGGCTAGGATGCCCAAACACAAGAAACCCACTAATTTCTTTAAAATATGTAATTATAAATCAATCACACTTTTACATTTCAAACATTTTTACATGTAAAATCAAGCAACTGAATTATAATCATATTGCAGTAGTCAGATTTATATTTATGTCTTTTAGTCTTCCAACTAATTTAGGTAGGAGATAATCCAAAAACCAGAAACAGTATCATTACACTATGGTATTTTGAGGGGATATCTAGCACCCTTAAAAGCACTGGCTTAAAGGTACCTGCCAATTTAAGTTGTTTGTGGAGTGTTGAGTGGGCTGAATATGCCCAGGGATCCCTATTTTTATACCACTGTAATCTGAGACCTAGGGGCTGCTATTTAATCAGTCAGTCAATTGACTATCTATTTGACCAATTAATTAAGAAAACATTTGTGTGTTCAATCCCTCAGTTGTGTTAGATTCTTTGTGATCCCCTGGACTGTAGTCCACTTGGCCTCTCTGTCCATGGAATTCTCCAGGCAAGAATACTGGAGTGAGTTGTCATTTCCTTCTCCAGTGGGTCTTCCTGACCCAGGGATCTAACCCATGTGTCCTGAATTGGCAGCCAGAATTTTTACCACAAAGCCACCAGGGAAGCCCCAGAGATGTACATGATGTATGTAAAAGAATATATATAAAGGAGGTATATATAGTACTCTTCTCCAAAGGGGCTAAAGTGACATTAGAGTGAGGCGGAAAGGTAGAGTGTCAAGGATTTTGTAGGATTTGCAACTGAATTTATCAGTTGCAAAATGTTGAAGAAGGCAGAAATTATACAAACTAAAGAAGGATGGAGCTATGAGATACCAATAGTCCAGAATATTTGTGCAGGGAGGGAGCAACAAAAAGAGCCAGGGGTCAAATCAAGGGGGTCTTTGTATCATGCTAAGGAGTTGGACAGTAGTCGATTTATGATAAGGAATATTTAAAACTAGACTGCCTTGATCAAGCTGTGTGTGTGTGTGTGTGTGTGTGTACAAGCCTATGTGTTTGAATCTCAGCAATCTCTCAAACATTGGAATGGCAGTAGTCAAGGGGCTCTAGTATGATTGCAGACAAGGAGATTAGCTAAGAAGTAATAGATGATATAATTATGACCTATTTCAGTGGTAGGAGTTGGAGATGTGAGAAGATACTGAGAACTGACATGGGAAAATGACTGAGTGAATGTGGGGGTGAGGAAAGGAAAGGGGTTTTATGGCTTGGATACTTGGATGAAGAAATTATCATTCACCAAAACAGGGAACCTGGTTGTGGGGTGCAGTGTGTTTGGGGATGATAAGTTAGAGATGAGATGAGTTGGAAATGTCTATGGAGTATGTATAGAAAGATGTCTGATAGATAGTTTTATATACAAAGAGCGATATCGACTGAATATATAAATTTGGGGCTTGTGTCTAGAGATGGAGTAGTAGATAAACTCTTCTACAGAACATGTTACAAGATTGAAAACAAAATTCTAGAGGGGGTTTATAAAGCATTGGTGTGTATACAAGTCACCTGTAGATCTTACTAAAATACAACATTTGATTCAGGTCTTTGGAGTAGACATGCTATCATTTCTAGCTGGCTACTAGCTAATGTTGATTCTGCAAGTATAAACCACATTTTGAGTAGCAAGGTTTTAGAAAAAACTAGTGTTTAAAGACAGACCGATATTAAGAAGTCCACAAAAAGACTGAGTAGAAGTCAAAGATGTAGGAAAAGAATGGAGGAAAAAGGAGTTATTATTTTGGTATCCAGTGGAAGACTGAACATCATGAAAAAGAAAATAGTCAACAAAAAGTCAAAGACTGCTGTCAAGTATAGTTAAGAATAGACCGGTAAATGTCAACCAAAATGGGAAGTTTGAAGGTAATTTTTTAATTTGGACAGAATAGTTTTTGTATCATGAAGAGATCAGAGGCCAGTAGTAACAGAGAACTATGTGAATGGTGGGTGAGGAAAAAGAGACAGCAAGTATGAACTAATTTTTGTAAAGAAAAACGAAACAAAAACTTGACTATTGTGGGAAAGAGATCAATTGGGTGATAAGTGTGATAAAAGTTCGAAAATAGATCATCATTTTTAAGATAGAAAAGACATACAGTTATGGTAAACCAAATAATGCCCCCTTCCTCAAAGATACTTTTATCCTAAGCCCTCAGACCTGTGAATATATTACCTTAGGTGACAAAAGAAACTTTGCAGATGTAGTTAAATTAAGGATATTGAAATGAAGAGATTATCCGGGATTATTCAGGTGGCTCAAGGCAATCACAGGGGTTAAAAGAAGAAGGCAGTAGGGTCAGGGCCAGAGGAAGAATACGGCAATAGAAGTGGGAGTGATGCTAACGCTGGTTTTGAAGAGGAAATAGTCAAGGAAAGTGAGCAGCCTCTAAAAGCAGGAAAAGGAAAAGAATGGGTTCTTCCTTAGAGCCTCTGGAAGGCATAGAACACAATCCATACCTTGGTTTTTGTGCACTGAGACTTCTGAGGTCCAGAACTGTAAGATAATAAATTTATGTTGTTTTAAATCAACAAATTTGTGGTAATTTGTTACTGCAGCACTAGGGGAAACTAATACAAAGATCCTTAATATACAAAGAAAAGAATCAAAGGAGAATTGGGATGTGTTGTCTCAAACAAGAGAAGGGGAAGTAGAGATCCAACTAGACATGGCTGTTACCTAACCTGGACTTGGTTCCATTCACCCAACACACAGCAAAGCTAATCTATTGACACCAGCTGTGAAGGAAAGTATAGCCTTTATTATAGACCCTAAAGCAATATGAATGAGCAGTTCATGCTCAAAAGATCCAAACTCCTCAATTGCTCTCAGGGAAGGGTATTGTTTTGTTTTGTTTTGTTTTAAAGAAGGCAACACTAGGAATGTGTGTTGCTGGGTGCCTGATCAGCTCGTGTTCTTCTAATTGGTTGGTGGTGAGGTAACAGGATGATGTTTCAGGAGTCAACATCATCATCCTTCTGGTCCCAGTCAGCCTCAAGTCTGAATACTTGTGGGCAGCAGTTTCTATCTGGTGTGAGTCTGATTTCTGTAAAACCAGCTATGAATATGCATCAGCTATTGTTATCTGTGTCCTTTAGCCATGTGAAAGTCACTCAGTCATGTCCGACTCTTTGTGACCCCATGGAATGTAGTTCATGGAATTCTCCTGGCCAGAATACTGGAGTGGGTAGCCTTTCCCTTTTCCAGGGGATCTTCCCAACCCAGGGATCAAACTCAGGTCTTCTCTTCACAGGTGGATTCTTTACCAGCTGAGCCACAAGGGAAGCCCAAGAATACTGGAGTGGATAGCCTATCCTTCTCCAGGGGATCTTCCCAAACCAGGAATTGAAGCAGAGTCTCCTGCATTGCAGGTGGATTCTTTACTAACTGAACTACCAGTGAAGTGCTTCAGGGAGGATCTAAATGTCCTATACTGTTCTATATGGCTGATCTCTTGTTTAAATGGCTATCAGATTCCTGGCACAACAGCTAGTCTTTGTTACTACTTGCTCACATTTTCTTGATCAAGTCTTGAACCAGCCTTTTGAGACTCAAGGAAGACCTGAAGGAAAACCTTTTACTTCAAGAGATGGGGGACATAGTGTGTGTGGAGGAAGGGGGTGTCCCAAAGGATCCTACTGGGTTTCATAGCCACTCTGGAGGTCTGGTTTCCTTCAAGGCTTTACATCAAGTGTGAAGCTATGGACAGAATAACTATCCACCACTTTCACATGTACATGATCCCAAGAGCTTCTCAGGAAGCCTGCATCTTCAGACCCTCTCTTGGCATTGTCACGAAAAGGTAAGACCATTGTAGCTGTCCCCAACTCAGTCACTTCTAGAGCTTCACAGACTCAATCTAGCATTGCTGAGTGTCTACTCTAGTCTCTTTGTGAACAGTTGTCATGATCTTCTTTTCAATGAACACGTGAGAAAGATTCACCTACAGTAAATTCCTTATGGAAAAAAATGAGCTAGGAAGCTCAGACTGTACTTTGAAAAAAAATCTGGACTTTCATGATCATAGACTTGAGTTCAAATTTCTGTCCTTAGTAGCTATCAACTTTGAAGAGTAACATCTCTGAGCCTATTGCCCTGTCTATAAAATAGGGGTGATCATGCCACCTCCTGAGGATAAAATGAGTGAATATATGTAGAATATCCAGGCACACTGGAGGAGTGCAGTGGTCTTGGCGTGGCAGCTGCTTCATTGCAACTAAACACAGAGACTGACTCCCCTAAATAATCTCCACATCAGGCTGAGCTCTACTGGGTACAGAAGAAATTGACCAATGCTAGGACCCTGGGATTTCTCCAGCTGTTTTCTCCTTTGAAGTTTTCTAGGCTGAAACCAAAATTGAGAGAGAATCTCAGCTCTTTCTACCTCATTTTATACCTTCTTCCTGGATGCAATTTATTCTTTACCAGGTTCACCTTAACATAGGGAGGGCCTCCTTGTAGCTCCCCCAGGCCCTGCCAAGCCTCTACCACATTCCTTACTGGGGCTGCAGTGAAAGCCTTCTGGTTTCCATGGAGACCCTACTTGAAGTCACTGGCTGCTAGCAGGAGGGAAACCTAGCGTTTGTATTTAAATGAGGCAAAACAGGGGAAGAGGAAGTAAAAGAAGAGAGGATGGTAGAATCTAGCATGTGAGCGTTCAAGGACTCAAATGGGAAAAAGAAAAATCCCATTACTGAGTCACCTCACGCTCACAGAAGAACTCAAAAGTGAGAGCAGCAGGGGCAGAGGGGGGCTTATTTCACATGTTAGGAGTATCTTCTAAAGGCTCATGCCTGATTTCAGGTTGTAAGGGACAGAGTTCCCCAGGAAACTGGGAACCCCTGTCCTTGTCTGGGCTCCCAGCTGCTAGTCCCTTTGATTTCCTTGGAGGAATGGAGATTTTTTGGTCTGCCCAGACACCCGAGTCTTAGGGGTTCACTGCAGTTGAAGGAGGGGCTGCACGGTTATCTTTCCCTCTCCACCCTTCCCTCTGCAATGGCACTAAGTAAAAAGGTTTAAGGCTCCAGATTACCTGCTATTTATTGGCTGAATCCCTAGTGAAAGGTTGGGGGAGGAGGAAGAGTTGGTGGTTGGGCAGAATATACATGAAGATTGAATTGCACAAGGGCTCAGATGATGTCATCTTGAATAAAGGTCTGACCTACTGAATGTTAAATGTGGCTGAGTGATGAATCCACAGAGGGGATCGATGGCAGAAACCTCTATGAAACGACTGTGCCGCCTTTAAAATATTAAGCAGGTGGCTCTGCTGATTTCTGGCTGAAATTCCCAGAGCGCCAGTGGAATCTCGGCTTTCTACTATAATCACTTAAACATTACTTACTGCCCTAGATAACTGTGGGTCACGTGGAGTTTGCACCAAAAAAGGAAGTGTTTGAAAAAAGAAAAAGCCATTATAAGCCATCAGAGTGCCTGCCAGTCTTACACAGAGAAAGCAATTCAATTTAATATACACTTTCTGAGGTCTACTATGAGACCAGTGGGTGCAAAGTGAGTGAAATGGTCTTTGCCTTCAAGGGGCATACACTCTGATTGGGGTGACAGATATGCTTACAAATGATCAATAGTGCCAGGCAGCAGGTAATCAGTACCATGGGAATTCTAGGGAAGGTAAAATTAATTATAATACAGGAAAAAAAAAAGAACAGTTTATATTAAACGCCTCTGGAGTCAACCTTTTATAATCATCACAAAAGAGAGAAATACAGGGAAAACCTCTGTAGGGATAGAATAGAAAAGGAAGTTTTACAAATTGCCTGATATAAAATGCCAAGTCTGCAAAATTGTCTGTCAAGTGACATAGTGGGCTAATTTTCCACATCTTTTTTCTCTCTGATAACATATTATTTCTATTGCCGGGATTTATAAGGGACTTTTGTTGGTCCTAGCTTAGCCTCCATTCCATTTTACCACTCACTAAATCACAATATTTTGATATTAGAGGTTCAAAAGCTCTACTGAATTTTAAAATAGACCCAGAGGCTAGAATTGTGAGAAAGAATGCTTTAGAATACATAAGAGTTCAGGCTGAGTAAGAACTGTAGGAGTATGAAGGGTGTTAAGAAACTTGCCCAGTTGAGATAGGACAGAAATAAAGAAGAATGTTGACAGCTGGAGCTCCTTTTCAGAGTCATGGTATGTAGGAATGAAGAGATAAGTAATAACATCACTGGAGAACATGTTGGAGAAATTTCTGAAATACCTATCACGTATGGCCTGAGTTTGGTGCATGTTATTTAGTCATGAGCCTTCTAGTTTTCACTCTAAAATTAGGAAAAATTCTGAAATGCATTAAAGGACAAGGAAGTCAAAGGCTGTAATTTTTGGCTGTAAGCCTTCGGATAGAAGATAGCATGAGTTTATGGATTAAAGGGGGGCAGTTATTTATTAGAAAGGAGAGAAAAAAAGAAAGCCACACATGCTCAAATTAGTCTTTGTTTCTGTGTCATTGAGATATTGATTACTAAGGGTTTGTTTTCTAGCTCCTACTCTCAGTTGATTAAGAAATATATCTATAATAAAAACATCTCCCCAGAGTTTTGGCAATGTAGCAGAATATTAGCAATTTTTAGATGGAAAAAAACAAAAAACCAAACAACAAAAGCACAGAATGCCAAGAGTCTACTTGCTTTCATTCTTTTCATTTTTTATTTTATTTTCAGTCACACAGTTTACCACAGAATCTTTGGACTCCTTGTTTACTTCCTTTAAGGCCATTATGCCAAGCTTATGGGTAATTGATAAAACCCTCTGCCTTTTTAACTTCAAATGAACACCCACAGACACATGGATACCTAATTCATCCAAAAAGTGAAATGCAGTTATACAGTACATTTTGGTGTGTGTGTGCTGTCTTGTCCAGCTCTTTGTGAGCCCATGGACTGTAGCCCCTCAGGCTCCTCTGTCCGTGGATTACCAGGCAAGAATACTGGAGTGGGTTGCCATTTCCTTCTCCAGGGGATCTTCTCAACCCTGGGATTAAACCTGTATCTCATGAATTGGCAGGCAGATTCTTACCACTGAGCCACCTGGCAAGCCCTACATTATGGTAGTCGTGGTCAATGTGGCATGACGTTGTGACTTGAAGAGTTTGGTAATTTAAGGAGTGGCTGTGTGACACAACCAAAAGCTTAAAGCAGAGATAATAGAGACAAAATAAAAGTCATAAAAGGACGAAATGAGTTGTAAATAATAAAAAGATGGAGAGGGTAAAAGTTAGAGAAAAAAGAGATGAAAGGAAAAAACTACATAGGATGACTTGTCTTAAGCATTTAATGAATAAGTTAGGATATGAATAATGAACGAGGGAATTTTCTAGTTTACTCACATTTTTATTTAAAGATGGAAATTTCAGAGCTAGAAAGGATCTGGGGATCATCCAACCTACTTTTACATTTCATAGATGAGGAAGTAGGAGTCAAGAGGAGATAAATGACTTACCTAATAACCTAATATCAGAGTTGATTTCATGTGAAGCCAACATTAACACCCAGGTTCCCTGACTCCGGTCCAGTGTTAGTTCTGCTAAATCATTTCCCATACTTATACAGGCTAATTGAATCCAAAGTTCTTTTGAAATTTAAGTACTTTCCCATTTTTTCTTTAACTTCTAACAAAATTTTTACATTTATTATGTTACTTTATAGCTTACAAAGTGCTTGATCTTATTTAACTTTTATACCAATTCTGAGAAAAGTAAATATCAACAAAAAATGACTCACATGGAACTTATCTAATTTCCATTTATGATGTGTTTTCCCCCGAATACCCATATATTGAATGTAAATTGATGCAGCCACTACAGAAAGCAGTGTGGTGGTTCCCTAAAAAACTAAAAATAGAGTTATAATATGATCTCACTGCTGGGCATATATCCAGAGAAAACTCTAATTCAAAAAGATACTTGTACCTCCAATATTCATAGCAGCACAATTTACAATAGTCAAGACATAGAGACAACCTAAATATCCACGGAGAGATAAATGGATAAAGACATGGTACATACATACAATGAAGTAATACTTGGCCATAAAAAAAGGAATAAAATAATACCATTTGTGGCAATGTGAATGGACCTAGAGATGATCATATTAAGTGAAATAAGTTAGATAAAGAGAAATATCATATGATATCACTTATATGTGGAATCCAAAGGAAATTATACAAATGAACTTATCTACAAAAGAGAAACAGACTCACAGACATAAAAAACAAATTTATGGTTACCAAAGGGGAAGACTGGGAGGGATAAATTAGGAATTTGGGATTAACAGATGCATTTTGTTGTTCTTCAGTTGACAAGTCATGTCTGATTCTTTTTCTACCCTGTGGACTGCAGAACACACCTGGTGTGCAGAACCTCCCTGTTCCTCACCATCTCCCAGAGTTTGTTTGCCCAAATTCATGTGCATTGAATGCCATCCAACCACCTCATCCTCTGTTGCCCTCTTCTCCTTTTGCCTTTAATCTTTCCCAGCATAAGGGTCTTTTCCAATTGTTATGCCCGATGTCCGAATCCCTGAGCGGGAAGAGAGAAGGCTTCCAAGACAATGCAACTCGCGGGAAGGGAAGTTTATTACTGACTCGAGCCAGGACTCTCCGCCCGCAACCAACGCAGTGGTGTGGGTCAGAGAGCCCCGAGCCCAAGCTGTTACACAAATTTATAGGGTGAGAAGCGGATTGGTTACACGTTTGCAAAGCAATTTCATTGGTCAATACTTTCGTGCCTGGGACTTTCCTGGGGGTTTCCGCCTGTTCCTAATTTCCTAATTGGCAAACATCGGTGAAAGCTAATTGGTCCTAATTGGCAAACAGTGGTCATTGTTAAGCGAAAGCTACCTGATAGTAGGAAGGCCTACTCCTAATCTAAGTTGCGTTACTTCTCGCCTCACACAATGAGTCAGCTCTTTGTATCAGATGGCGTAAGTACTAGAGCTTCAACTTCAGCATCAGTCCTTTCAGTGAGTATTTAGGATTAATTTCCTTTAGGATTGACAGGGTTGATCTCATGGACGTCCAAGGGACCCTCTAGAGTCTTCTCCTGCACCACAGTTCAAAAACCTCAATTCTTCGGCACTCTGCTTTCTCTATGGTCTAATTCTCATATGTGTACATGATTACTGGAAAGACCATAGTCTTGACTATACAGACCTTTGTCAGCAAAGTGCTGTCTTTGCTTTTTAATAACTGTCTAGTTTTATCACAGCTTTCCTGCCAAGAAGCAATCATCTTTTAATATCTGCAGTGATATTTTTAACATCTGCAGTGATTTTAGAGTCCCCAAAGAGGAAATTTGTCACTGTTCTACCTTTTCCCCTTCTATTTGCCATGAAGTGATGGGACCAGATGCCATGATCTTAGTTTTTCCTTTATATTAAGTTTTAAGCCATCTTTTTCACTCTGCTCTTTAACTTTCATCAAGAGGCTCTTTAGTTTCTCTTCACGTTCTGCCATTAAAATGGTATCATCTGCATATCTGAGGTTGTTGATATTCCTCCTGGCAATCTTGATTCCATCTTGTAACTCATCCAACTCTGCATCTTGCATGATGTCCTCTGCGTATCAGTTAAATAAACTGGATAACAAAACCAGCCTTGTTGTACTGGCTGGTTGGTTCTCAATTTTGAACAAGTAAGTTGTTCTATATAAGGTCCTAACTGTTGCTTCTTGATCTGCATACAGGTTTTTCAGGAGACAGGTAAGATGGTCTGGTATTCCCATCTCTTTAAGAGCTTTCCACAGTTTATTATGATCCACATAGCCAAAGACTTGTGTAGTCAATGAAACAGAGTAGATGTTTTTCTGGAATTCCCTTGCTTTCTCTTTGATCCAGCAGAAGATGTCAATTTGATCTCATAGCTTGTACTAAAGAAGAAGACAGAGATTCATTTAGCCACATCCAACTCTGTGATCCCACAGACTGTAGCCTGCCAGGCTTCTCTGTCCATGGAATTCTGCAGGTAAGAATACTGGAGTGGGTTGCCATTCCCTTCTCCAGGGGATCTTCTTGACCCAGGGACTGAACCTGAATCTCCCACATTGCAGGGAGTCTCAGCCACCAGGGAAGCCCATAGTTTATATTACTATGTATATGTATACATATATGCATGCAATCACTTTGCCCTATCCCTGAAACTGGCACAACATTGTAAATCAACTATACTTCAATTTAAAAAAAGAAAAACAGCAAGTACTTACCCAACTATTATGTGTGGAGTACTTAGGTAAATTAAAAATAGACCATATTGTTTCTACTCTTCCCCACCATATCACCGACTAAGAACTCACTGTGCTTTGAGAAGATGAAATATGTAAGTAGGAGGACTGACAACCTGACAATAAATAAAAGCAAGCAAGAAATAATGATGTGGATGGCTAAACAATACTTGCAAATTGGTGCTATGTGTTGTTGTTGTTCAGTCACTAAGTCAAATCTCACTCTTTGTGACCCCATGGATTGCAACATGCCAAGTTTCCTTGTCCTTCAGTATCTCTACTAACTCAAACTCTTCCATTGAGTTGGCGATGCCATACAACCATCTCATCCTCTGTCTCCCCCTTCTCCTCCTGTCCTCAAATTTTCCCAGCATCAGGGTCTTTTCCAGTGAGTTGGCTCTTTGCATTAGGTGACCAAGGTTTTGGAGCAATGGGTCACAGTGGTTAAAGCTGCTGCTGCTGATATTTATGATAAGGGAATCACTACTTTATTTGCTTCTGTAATGGTGAGGCTTGGTATTTCAGGAAAGTTCTCTTTGAAGCTGATGAATTCAGTTCCCGGAAAAAGACCTGGGACTGATGTTGGGGGAAAGGAGCACCTCCTCCCCACTAGTAACTGCATTCTCCAAGGCCCAGCCATCCAAGGCAGGATGGTTTCAATCACTCCTGCCATCCAGTCACCGCTGACACTGCTTGGCAGTCAGCCTGCCTCTAATGGAATGTGTCCTGCAGCTGGGAATTAGGTCATCAGTAATTCACTTAATAGCATTTTATGAGCTGGGCTCTGACACAAGAGAGTGATCTGGCCTTACCAGCAGGAGCTTTCCTTGATGTGAGAGGAAGAAGAGAGGAAAATAAACCATTCCGAATAATCAAATACTCCATACATTTCCAGAAAGTAAGGGGTGAGGGTAGGAAAACTTGGTGTCTCCTCAAACTCCCTGCATGATCAGACCAGCTTTATGAAAATCTTGGGCAAGTCAGTTTTCATTTCTGGACCTCGAAGATCTCATCCAACTCTAATACTATATACTTTTGACTCCAGGGTACTCTTTATGGAATTTAGAAAACGTAGGATTTGCCTGATCACTCCTGTCCTTCCTTGATGGTACTCTCTGGAAAGGAAGATGAATTATCCTATTCTTCAGTCTTTAGTGTGCTCAGAAGAGAAAAGCCCTGATTTGTAGTTTGCTAATTTCCATGGTGTGTTTACAACATGACTGATTCCCAGTCATCAATGATTTAACAACTGGAAAGCAAAAGTTCTGAAAATTGAACAATTGACTCAAGCTGGTATAAGCTGCTCCATCATACCTCTGGTTCTCCTCTAGCTAGAAAGAACAGTCTCAATGAATAGACACTCATGCATACACACCTAGCTGGATTGTCCACATACAAAATATGTAGCATACATATCCTTGTTTCAGTTTTGGATGAAAAATTATTTACAACTTCTATTTTTAAAAAATTCTACTCCAACTATTTTACTGAGAATTTATTTGAAATCCTCTCAGAGCTATGTAGAGAGTTCTCATTAGCAAAATGTTTGTACTCATACAGCTCTTCACATGAATTTTCACTTCTGCCACATATTCTGGGAGACATTTGACTTTTATTTCCTTCTGACATTTGAACCCCCACATATCTCTAGTTGAAAAACCAATGTAATTCATAAATTGTTTAGCAGGTTCACTGCTCTCTGGGGCTCATAAGTTGGGGAAAAAAATCACTAGAGACATTTCTCCTTTTCACTTGATGCAAGAGAAACCCTTCTTATGGGTCATGGAAATTTTTCATGCAGAATCTACCAGATACAAGGAAGCTGGGATGGTTGAGGCTGAAATCAGCATCTGGAATGGTGGTGGATAAAATTGTGAGTCAGTTCCCCTTTATCCCTTCAGCTGAATAGTATGCATGAAAAATATTCCATTAGCAATTATCTACTGAGAATTTACTACATGTACTCATCAGTGCAAAGTATTCTGAAATATAAGAGAAAGTATAAGCTATGAAACCAGCTTTCAAATTTATAATCTGGTTGAGGAGATAAGATTAACATGCACAAATTAATTAAAATCAATTAAAATCATTTTATAATCAAGTGTTTAATGATGTGGCACAAATTCTAAATGTAGCAAGAGCATAGAGAAAAATAAAACTACTGGAAGCAAGCATTAGTCAAGAAAACTTAATGACTAGCAATGGGACTTAAGCTGTGGACTTCCCTGGTGGCTCAGAGGTAAAGAACCTACCTGCCAATGAAAGAGACATGGGTTCAATCCCTGGGTTAAGAAGATCCCCTGGAGAAGGAAATGACGATCCACTCCAGCATTCTTGCCTGGAAAATCCCACAGACAGAGGAGCCTGATGGGTTACAGTCCATGGGGTCACAAAAGAGTTGGACACTCCTTGATGAGTAAAGAACAACAAGGTGTGGGACTAGCCAAGCTGGAGGAATTGCACTTAAAGGCTAGTGGTATAAGATGGGGAGTGGATAGAAACAGGAAGTGGAGGAAAGAGGAGAAAAAAATGAAATCCCTGGCTTAAAACTGGGTTCTAGTGTGAGTATGTGTCAGGAAGAAGGGCAAGAGATAATATACAAATGAAAAACGACAAGATCACATGTGATGTTACAGTTCTGATCTACACAGTCTGTAGAAACCAGTACTGAACACTAAACCTCAGTCTCTGTAGCAACCAGTCCAGAAAGTTTGGGACTTATCAATAACCGCCGACCTCCCTAATCCCACCCCACCCCCTGCCCCACCTCCTGCTTCCAGTTTAGGACCTATGAGAGACAAAGTCAGATACTCCCCAAACCAGTCACATAAGATACTCCACTTCCAGTTGGCCTACCTCTAGTTTCCCTATGGCAACAGCCTTCAATCAGAGCAGACTTCAAGTCTTCCATTTTTTTTTTTTCAGTACAAGACTTTCCCACTCCCCTGTCTGCCTCTGAGTCTCCACCAAACTTAAGTGATGGTGACTGAATCTCTTACATGGAGCACACACTAAATAAAAGCCTGTTTGTTCTCATTTGGGCAGTCTTTGTTTATTTCCACAGTGGAAGAAGAGCACACCTGTAATGATTCTGTCTGTTACTGTTACATAAGTATACATCCTTCTCACTCTCTGTCACCCTTCCTCTTTACCTCTTGATATCTACACTGAAACAGGCTTTCTTACCAAAATCTTAGAATGCCTATAATAAGATAAGACAGATGTCAAGAGAGCTATTGCCTCCAATTCAGAGATGAATAAAATGAGGTGATCTGGGTAGCCTCTGCTGAGGACATTCATTTATTTCGGATCTAAAGGGAGGGGTGAATGCCTCAACCATATCTTCTTGACTCTGGTTTACCTTTGTCTCAACAAAAGGTCCTTTTATGATTATTCTTTTATAACTCCATGTAAAAGATTTAGTCTAACAATAATGTTTTTACTAGTATATATATTTTCATTTATTTTTATTAGTTGGAGGCTAATTACTTCACAACATTGCAGTGGGTTTTGTCATACATTGACATGAATCAGCCATGGAGTTACATGTATTCCCCATCCTGATCCCCCCTCCCACCTCCCTCTCCACCCGATTCCTCTGGGTCTTCCCAGTGCACCAGCCCCGAGCACTTGTCTCATGCATCCCACCTGGGCTGGTGATCTGTTTCACTATAGATAATATACATGCTGTTCTCTCGAAACATCCCACCCTCGCCTTCTCCCACAGAGTCCAAAAGTCTGTTCTGTACATCTGTGTCTCTTTTTCTGTTTTGCATATAGGGTTATCGTTACCATCTTTCTAAATTCCATATATATGTGTTAGTATGCTGTAATGTTCTTTATCTTTCTGGCTTACTTCACTCTGCATAATGGGCTCCAGTTTCATCCATCTCATTAGAACTGATTCAAATGAATTCTTTGTAATGGCTGAGTAATATTCCATGGTGTATATGTACCACAGCTTCCTTATCCATTCGTCTGTTGATGGGCATCTAGGTTGCTTCCATGTCCTGGCTATTATAAACAGTGCTGCAATGAACATTGGGGTGCACGTGTCTCTTTCAGATCTGGTTTCCTCAGTGTGTATGCCCAGAAGTGGTATTGCTGGGTCATATGGCAGTTCTATTTCCAGTACTAGTATATTTTAATTTAAAACATCTAAAATGTTTCATCTAGGATTTCTGATCAACACGAGATAACAAGCATTGCTATTACACTAGATGATACATTTCCAGTTATATCAACAAACAGAAGTGTTTTAAAAAGCAACATAACCTTTGATAAATATATAGATTATATTAAAGCTTTCTAAAATTCTGAAAATAGCTAATTATCCCCCATCTCTGTTCATGTTTTTGAGAAATTGTTGTCATTCTGGGAATCCCAAGTTGGGAATGGCCCCTTTGATGCAATAATAATTTTGTTATGTTAATTTTACTAATTCCTGGAAGCCCAGTCCTTTATACCACATTCCACAAATCTAAGGCAAATTATCTTCCAGGTTTTGCAGATAGAGTGTAATCATTTTGGATATTTAAAGGAATTTGATATCCCTACCTAATATACATGGATGGCTTGGAAGTTGACATGCAGCTAACAATGATTTTTCTGATGTAATGTCCTCTTTCTCTCTACCATATAATCAAGGAGCTAGAAGCAGTGAGTGGGGCTGGAATGTATAACTTGGCTATGCTAAAGCTCCCCATAATTTGCAATCCATTTAAACTCTTGGGCCTGAATCTTGGGTTTGTAGACTTAGACAGTTTTCCAGCTCTTTCTTGGGCAATTATGCTTTGGTACATTTCTTTACACATCTTGTTATATGTTTTTACATTACCCTGCGTGTTTCCTTCTTTGCAATTACTCCCAGCCACTAATGACACCAGCAAGAGGTCCTTATGTCACTCCTAGGAAGAGGGAGTTTACTTCAGATGATATCTCATGGTTTTTGTTTTTTCAACTTGGACACTTTTCCAGTATTTATTATGAATAAACTGGCCTCCTGGGAATTTTCTACAGAATCATGATTAAATAAGTAACCCAGATGCTGCCACCCCATCTTTGTGAGGAGCAGTTTGATTTCAAATCAAAATCTACTGTTAAAAGAGATTTCCCCTTGTTATTCTTATTTTTTCCTCTATCTTTCAACTTGAAGTATAGTTGATGTACAATATTACATTAGTTTCAGGTGTCCAACTTAGTAATTTGACATTTATATATGTTATGAATTGATCACTATAATAAGACTAGTAACCATCTGTTTACCACGCAAAGTTATTACACCATTATTGGCTATATTCCCTATGGTGTACATTACATCCCCATGACTTATTTATTTTACACCTGGAAGTTTGTACCTCTTGATCCTCTTCTCTATTTTGCCCGAAATCCCCTTCCAGGGGAGGGTTCCTCTGGCAACTACACTTTGTATCTATGAGTCTGTTTCTGCTTTGTTTGTTTTGTTTTTTAGATTCATATAGGTAAAATCATACAACACTGTCTCTCATCGATGATGATTCCCT
Source organism: Cervus elaphus (assembly GCF_910594005.1). Classification (NCBI taxonomy): domain Eukaryota; kingdom Metazoa; phylum Chordata; class Mammalia; order Artiodactyla; family Cervidae; genus Cervus; species Cervus elaphus. Next base: position 58,102,093 of record NC_057833.1, on the reverse strand, counting down.
TCCATAGTATGTACAAACCTGTTAAATGTAATCATAGAGGCTGGGGCTTCCTCACCAAGGAATTTGTCTTCTTCCTGAACTTTGCTTATTCATCTCTTGTTATAAGTCTGGGAGATGTATTTTGAGGCTTGTGTTAGTTAAGATGAATTAGGCTATTGTAAAGGGCTTCCCTGGTGGCTCAGACAATAAACAATCCCCCTGCAATGCAGGAGACCCAGGTTCAATCCCTGGGTCAGGAAGATCCCCTGGAGAAAGGGATGGCTACCTATTCCAGGATTCTTACCTAGAGAATTCCATGGACAGAGGAGCCTGGCAGGCTACAGTTCATGGGGTCTCAAAGATGCAGACACGACTGAGTGACTAACACTTTCACCTTTTCAGGCTGCTGCAAAAAACAGACCCAAAATGAATAATGGCTCCACACAGCAAACATTTTATTTTTCGTTTGTTCAGCACCCCAAGATGAGTATTCCTTGTTTGCGGCTGACTTTTTCCATATAGTAATTTAGGAACCGAGGCTTCTTCAATCATGGCTCTGCCCTCATCTAGGACTTTATAAGCTTCCATTGGTTGAATGCAGATAGGAGAGTAAGGAGAAGCACATCTACTTCTTATACTTCCTCAACCCTGAGGCGGCACATATCCCTTCCATTCATATTCTACTTATAAGAACTAATGCAAGAGAAGCTAAGACATGCAGTCTACATATGGGCCAAAGATAAGAAAAACATGAAAATTTGGGGAACACTTAGCAATCTCTAACTTAGGTATTTGTAGCCTCTGCCTACTTCTTGCCACCTACTGAAGATATTAGAAGATGAGTACAGTTTCTAATAAACCATTATACAAATGATTTACCTTTCCCTGGCCTCACTAACTGATTCAGCAGGTAATTGTCATTGTCTTTATTGAGGAGAATTGCAATTGATCAACCATCATTAATTTTCTCTAGTTTGTGCTGAACTCCCAGTGGCTGCTTTTGGCAGAAGTTCCTTTTAGCTCTGCCCCACTTTCCTTGAGGTCCTTCAGCAATGGAACAGAGTTATGCTTTCAGCTCTACCTCTTGAGGGCAGACTCAAGAGCAGCACAGCTTGGGGCTCTACTTTAGTTAATAACAAAAGAAAAATATTGGCAAAGTATTTGTCTCTGGTTCTTCTGAGAATCATAGAATCACAAGCCTATTTTCCCTCTTTCCTTTTCAACTGTGACCACAGTCATGCCTCAGCTAGTGGTCTGGGCAAAAAGGGATTTGATAACAAGATTCTCTCTAATGTCTGAATAATTGCCAACAGCATAATATGCCTTTGCTAGTGGAGAGATATTTAGCATTTAGAAACAGACATTCTGTAGTGATAGAATACAGGAAATGTGAAAAATGGATAGAATGCTATTTGGGGGCAAAAATCACTTTCCTTTATTATTTTCAGAATAGTGGCTTAGGATGTATGAATGCATGCTAAGTCGCTTCAGGTGTGTCCGCTCTTTTGTGACCCTATGGACTGTAGTCTGTCAGGCTTCCCTGTCCATGGGATTCTCCAGGCAAGAATACTGGAATGGGCCATCATGCCTTCCTCCAGGGGATCTTCCCAACCGAGGTATCAACCCACGTCTCTTATGGGTTCTTTACCACTGGCGCCACCTAGGAAGCCCAGCTTAGGATACCACTCATGTTTTCTGCATATCAAATGATCTTGTGTGCAATCTTTCATTCAATGATTCAATTATTTTTCCATTCAACATGCTTTTGAATACTACTATATTTCAGGCACTAGGGATGTGATGGTAAACAAAGTACATACAGTCCTAATTATTTTGCACAATGTCATTAACACCGAGTGCTGGATCCCCATAAAATGAAACATTTCAGGGATGTGTGGATTACCCAGGGGCTTTTGAGCAGCTCCATCTCTGAGCCAGAGAGGTGAACTCTATTCTTTTTCCTTTACATCCCTCTGTGCTTCATTGCACAGACTTTACAGTAACCCAGAGAATCATTTTCCTGAGGAAACTGGCTTTGGTCTTAAATAAATCAATATATTTAAAGCACCTAGCAAGTGCCCAAAGTAGAAGATAAGACAACTAAATGGTAGCTATTGATAATGGTAGCATTATGCTCTTTAGGAAACAATGGGGGTGGGGAATTGGTCCAGCTGATAATTTTAACTTGCTTTCATTCTTATAAAAACATGCCCAAGCCTCAATACCTCTCTTGTGTATCAGATGATCACTGAAAATCACTTGTCCAATTCCTTACCTCAGGTAGTAGTCATCAATTGCTTCTGAACAGACGCATGAAGTCAGCAGACTTGAGCTGATAACTCAAATGTCACAGTGTAGCTCAGTCATGGCTGGAATATTTAATGAATGCATTTTACAGAAAAGAATGGTAGAAACCTGTGGTGAGAATACTGACATCGAGCCTCCAGCAAGCGTGGCCAAGCACTGTCCTCAGCATTCAGATGATGCCTCTGTAGAACACAGAAAAGGACAAAGGTCCAAAAGCTGGGAGCTGGCAGGGATGGGGATTGAATCCAATGATTTTACTACTGTTTCTACATGTTCCAATCCTTATGTTATACCTGCCACTGTACCTAAGGAGAGGGAGGCTCCCAAATGAATGATTTATGAGGATTACAACCTCACCATGAGGATGCTATGCAATTATCACCAGGGATTAGAATCATGGATCAATCTAAGTACTTGGTGAGGTTTCTTCTATGTCGAGGACTGCCTGAGGTGAAAGGAGGCAAGAAAAATTTATGATGCCGTCTCTACCCTTAAAGAATTTATGTGGAGACCAGACAAACACAAAAAAAACATTTATAGAACAATTCAATTCTGAACTGTTTGGCACTGACTCAAATTGTAATTTTAAGCTTTAGCCTGGCTTTTCTAGCCACCTGCTGGGAGGCACAGTGGGGCAGTCGAGGAGGACCAGTTTGTAATCCAGCTCACCTAGATTTAAAGTTGCCCTCTGCTATTAAATGACCTGCATAACCTTGAGCAGTTCCCATAGTTTCAAAGCTGCACATGTAAAATTAAGAAAATGCTTCCTGCTAGAGTTTGAGTAATCAGTGAATTAAAAACGCCAACTACTGGGAAAATAATAGATACTGGAAAAATATGTAGATGTCCACCCCATGTCCACACAGCGATCCCACAGGAATCCCAGAGACAAAATGTTTAAAAGCAGACACATCGTCTTCTCCACATTTCCTCACATACTAAGACTTACTTATCTATTTGACCTCCAATTTCTTCCCCACTTCTGTTTATGGCAACATACCTTTTCAAGTCATCAAGCCTTGAAACTGTCACATCATTTTTGACTCAAATGCCCTAACCTCCACATCCAGTCTCTTTCAAAGTTCTAGCAAGGAGCTCCAACCAGTCCATCCTAAAGGAAATCTGTCCTGAATATTCATTGGAAGGAGTGATGCTGTAGCTGAAACTCCAATACTTTGGCCATCTGATGCAAAGAACTGACTCATTTGAAAAGACCCTGATACTGGGAAAGATTGAGGGCAGGAGGAGAAGGGGACGACAGGGGATGAGATGGTTGGATGACATCACCAACTCAATGGACATGAGTTTGAGTAAACTCTGAGGAGTTGGCAATGGACGGGGAGGCCTGGCTTGCTGCAGTCCATGGGGTCTCAAAGAGTCAGACACGGCTGAGTGACTGAACTGAACTGAACTGAATATTAATTACATGGAGAAAAGGCTATCATTTTAATAAATTCTTAAATGTATCAACTCAAATACATTTTAAACCACAGTCTTCTGTTTACTCTTAATTATTCTGCCACAATGTAGTTGCAGGTTTTTAACATTTCCATCCAAATGCAACAACCTCCTAATTTATAATCTTCCAATTTGTTTCATTCTTTGTACTGCTGTAATAGCTATCTTAAGGCTTCCCAGATGGCTCAGGGGAAAAGAATCAGCCTACAAAAGCAGGAGATACAGGAGAGGCGGACTTGATCCCTGGGTCAGGAAGATCCCCTGGAGGAGGAAATGGCAACACACTCCAGTATTCCTGCCTGGAAAATTCCATGGGCAGAGGAGCCTGGTGGGTTACAGTCCATAGGATTCCTAACAGTCGGACACGATTTAGTGACAAAGCACACACAACAGCTATCTTAAAATATAGTTCTAATCATGCCATTTCTCCAATCAACAATTTTCAGCAAGTCCAAATTTCTTTCTAATAAACCAAAGAATCTTAACTTAGCTCTTGAAAATAACTTTGGAACTTTTTTCATTCTCTCTCCACATACCTTATGCTCCAGTAAAACAAATTGCACTCTCTTCTTTGAATATACTATCCAAAAACTATTTGTTGGATTTTTTGTAATGTAAAATATTAGGGGAAAATGCAATGGAGAGAAAATTCGATTTTCAAGAGATTAATCACCAAGTCCCACCCCAGGATGCTCCTCTCACTTGCATGCACCATTGTGTTCTACACTTCTTCATGCATACTTCATAATGACCTGAGTCAGAGAGTGAGTGGATGCTTAGGATAAGCCTGCTCTATACCAACTTTGGTTTAAAAAAAGAAAAGAGTCAGGTTTTGTTGCTATTTTAACCTAAAACCATCAAAGAATTCCTTTTTCTAAAATATAAGATTGCTAACTAAAAGCCCCCTACTTGCAGCAATCCACTACCTTCTTTGGCAGATTTGATAGTCTGTGGCTGACAGTGTTTGGGCATCCACTCAGTTTTGGAGAGCCATGTCCCCTTCTCTGGGAATGCTCTTACCTACCTCAGCACACAGGATAAGGCCACCCATCAGCAGCCAGGTTTGTACCATGTTACCTCCTCCTTCTGATCTTGATTGATTGGACAATAAGTGTTGCCTGATGCAACCTGGGTCCGTCACATTCCTCCAAAGACATTTGGAATTGAAATAGAGTGACTGTGAGCCAGGCATGACATGCAGCTGGAGGTCTAAGCTGTAAATAGCAGGAGCTGTGAAGAGAATGCAAAAGCTATCCTGCAGCCAGAAAGAAGAAAAAAATAAAATGACTTGAAACAAGTAGACACAAAAGAGAGTAAAAGTGTTCTGTTGCCTTTCAATTCCTGGTGTCAAACCTTCCAGGGCTCTGACTCCCTCCCTTTCCTGGATTCACTGAGAGGCATTCTTCTTCCTCCCCTTCTCATGTTCTTATATTGGACTAACTTGATATCTCATGTTGTTGTCTAGTCACTAAGTCATCTCTGACTCTGCAACCCCATAGACTGTAGCCCACCAGGCTCCTCTGTCCATGGGATTTCCCAGGCAAGAATACTGGAGTGGATTGCTATTTCCTCCTCCAGGGGATATTCCTGACCATGTGATCAAACCCACGTCTCCTGCTTTGGCAGGCAGATTCTTTACCACCAAGTCACTAGGGAAGCACTCGGTATCTCATACTGTCAACTAAGAGCCCTAACTAGTACAATAATATCATTATTATTGAAAAATAATATTTTTTCAATATTATTTGAAAAATCTGTATCTGTATTTCATCCTTCATTCATTCAACATGCATTGATTGAGCAGCTACCAGATGCCAGAGGCTCCGTTAGCCTCCCTGCAGGGATGTATAAAGAGAGAGAAATAGTTAATTATCATTGAATAAGAGAAATTGTCTGTCAGATCAATGTGTAGAATAGAGAAATATGGCAAATAAATAGAGACTGAGTGGAGGGAACATAGATATTTTGAAAGCAAATGGTGCTTTTTAAAAAAATTTAATTTATTTTATTTATCTATTTTTGGATGTGCCAGGTCTTCTTCGCTGTGAGGGCGGCTGTCTAGCTGCTGTGCGGAGGCTTCTCATTGCAGAGGCTTCTCTTGTGGAGCACAGGCTTCAGGGCACACGGGCTTCAGTTGCTGCAGCACAAGGGCTCAGTAGTTGCGGCTCCCAGGCTCTAGAGCACAGGCTCAGTAGTTGCGCTGCACAGGCTTAGTTGCTCCCCAGCATGTGGAATCCCCCCAGATCAGGAATCAAGCCTGTATCTCCTGCATTGGCAGGCAGATTCTTTACCACTAGATCACTAGGGAAGCCCTTGAAAGTAAATGGTGTTGTAACTAAACCTTAAGCCAAGGTTTTATCAAGAAAGAAGGAAGGGTGCCCAGAGAGAGGCAGTAACACATGCAAGGTGTGGAGACAAGCAGAGCTAGATCTGTCCTGGGAGACACTTCCCTTTGGAACCTAGTGTAGGTACATGTGATTTCTCCATGCAGGAAAGGGGGGCCAAACGCTAAGATCTGGGCCAAATGTAGGGTATGTTCTGTCATACTTGGATTCTCTCTTTAGGTGATGGAAGGATATTGATAATTTTAGGCAGCAGATTTAATACCTTAGTAGCTCAATATCATCAATATCAATTGATCAATCAATATCATCAATATCAATAGCTCAAGATCATCAACTTTGAAGGGCACATTCCAGTATTTTAGCAGGTGGACTTATGCAAAATAGCTCTTGTTATATAATATTAAGTGCCTTGGAATTCAGGTAAAATTATGCTTGTCCCTTTATCTGGAGTAATTCTTTTTGATGTATGTGTGTGCTCAGTCACTTCTGTCTTGTCCGACTCTTTGTGATTTCATGGATTTTAGCCCTCCAGGCTCCTCTGTCCACAGGATTTTCTTAGTCAAGAATACTGGAGTGGGTTGCCATGCCCTCCGCCAGGGGATCTTCCCAATCCAGGGGTTGAACCTGCGTGTCTTGAGTCTCCTGCATTAGCGGGCAGATTCTTTAGCACTGAGCCACCTGATATGTGGTAAAATTCCTCTTCTCCTCATGATTTCTCTTCAACATGTTCTATCTCTTTCTCTCTCTATACACACTCATATCATTTCAGTCATTTTTAAAATTCTTCTTGTTAATTTCTTTAATTATTTATCTCAACATATATCATTTTCTAATTTTAGTTTACAGTAATTATAATTAAATTTTAATAATAGACACATAGCAATTAATCTCATTACAATTAAAAATGACAGAAAGCTTGGAGGGATATAAAACATTTTGGATGTCAAGCCAAGACCCAAAAGGATCCCCACAAACTAGAGTCATTATTGGACTCTAAGAAAATCCACATATTACTGATAAAACGTAAGGACCACACTTGGGTCCTAAAAACCCAAGTACCTTTTACAATAACATGGGGGATAGTGCAAGCAAGAGAGCTTTTAGCTAGCCACTCACTCCATGTGCGTGTGCCACATGGAGTGTGGCGGTGTGCCATGACTTTTCTCAAAACAACTGTGACTCATGATCCATGTGCAGACATACACCTCTCATAAAGCAGGAGCCCATGGTGCCACCATTCTCAATACTGGGTCTATGACATGAAGAATATTGGACTTATGAGGCTCATCACACTTTAAGAAATATATAGAAAGTTTCTTTATCTTTCTATAAAGGTTTACCTGTTCCAAGAACTATGATATCATGAGAATTAAAAAAAGTGGGAATTTATGATATTCAGTTTGGTGATAAGAAGAGTAAGTTGTTTTAAAATATGCAAAGAATTGTCATGCAGATGAGGAAAGGACATTGGACTTGTTCTCTACAGCACCAAAGGGAAGAAATAGGACCAGTGGGGTTAGGATAGGAAATATACGTAGACAGACTTTGGTTTGGAATAAGAAAGAGTTTTCTATGGGTTAAGTCTGTCTAAAGACAGAATAAGCTGCCTCAGATAGAGTAATGATTTCTCTGTCCCTGAAATTATTCAAGCTCAGGATGCATAGCTACCTGTGAGGTAGTTACAGAAGGGATATGAACTTTACAGCTATTTTTGGGTTAGGTTTCTGAAGTTTCTTTAGGGACACTAATTTTACTGATAGAAATAACCTCTTATACCATCTTCACTTTTAAAAATCTTTCCTGTCCTTAGAGACAAAGATAAAGGTCCTCCAATAAGCTTTCTATGTAATATAATAGAATTATCATTTAGATAATATAAATGCACTTTGTACATATTGTACTTTTAATTTTTTTCACATTATTTCATGTAGTGTCTATTAATATGTCTTATTGCCTCTCATAGACTATATATTCCCTAAGGAGAGAGAAAAAGCTTATTCACTTGGGTATCCCTTAAAGTGCTTTGTACAAACCAGATACTTAATAAGTGCTTGCTGGATGAAGGAAGGAATAAATAGATGAACGAATGAATGAATACTGTTTATTAATGATACTCAAAGGCAAACATCCAAAAGATTTGTGTTAATTTTAATTCTCCTTTTAACTATTTTGTAATTATTTCAAATCTGAAGTACAATTCTAAGAGCACCATTTTCCACTTACTCAAATTTCTCATTGTTAACATTTCATTGTATTTGTTCCATCTCTTTCTTTCAGGACCTCTCTCCCTCTCTCTGTATGTACATAAACATTTATATCATCTACACATATACTGATATATATAACCATATATACATTATATTTATATTATCTATACATGTATATGGGCTTCCCTGGTGGCTCAGATGGTAAAGAATCCACCTGCAATGTGGGAGACCTGGGTTTGATCTCTGGATTGGGAAGATCCCTTGGAGAAGGAAACAGCTACCCACACCAGTATTCTGGCCTGGAGAACTTCATGAACAGAGGAGCCTGGCAGGCTACAGTCTATTGGGTTGTAAAGAGCTGGACACAACTGAGCAACGTTCACACATGTATATATATCCTTTTATATAATCTACACATATATTTGCATGTATATATATACACACATATATTTTCATTATCGTTAGTCTTTAACATTTTGAAGGCAAGCTGAAAACAGTATTCTTCATCACCCCTAAATATTCCAACTTGTCAGAAATAGGGACACTCTCCTACAAAACTCTTGGACACGCCTTTAAAGCAGGAAATCAGTAACAATACCACACTCTGTCCAAAAGAGTTATCCTATTTTATTTCACAAACTGTGCCAACAATGATTCTTTTATGTTTTGGTCCAGAATGGCATCCAGGAACTCAGTGTATTTAGGTCTCGTGTCTCTTTAGTCTCTTCCAAATCTGTGTATAGTTCTTCATTCTTTCCCTGTCTTCCATGTTCTTAATAACAAGGGTCAATACTGGTCAGTTTATAACATAGTAGCCACTAGCCATGTATAGTTATTTAAACTAAAATTCATTAAAATTACGTAAAATTAATAATTTCACTTCTCAGTCATAATAACGCAATTGACAATATAGCTCTAAGATATTGTCATCACCATAGTAAGTTCTATTGGACACTGCTAGTCTTCAGAATGACCTCAGGTTGGCTATTCCTAATGTTTCTTCATGACCAGTATCAGGTCATGCTTTTTTGCAAGAATACTGCAGAAATGATACCATACTCTTCTCAGTGCATCACGTAAGGGAGTATTTTTCTTAATAACTGTTTAGTTTGACTCTGTATTCCACACTACCATGAGCAACACTTACTATATGACTTTACAACAAAGCACATAAACCAGTCTTTAATATCAGGAAACTTGTCAGCCAGAAACTGGCTATAGTGTAGTTGCTCAAAGTCCAAGCTTCAACCACACAGTGCTCTATATTTGAGTTCCAGCATTGCTGTTTTACAGAGTAATCTACCTGTTCAACCAATGGGTATTTGTTGAGTGCATACTTGAATGCAAGCCATTGCAAGATGTAAGTTTGTGGAAGACAGAGACAGAGACCTTCTTGGTATTATTACTGCATCTGAGTTAGGTAGGCTTCCCAGCAGCAGTGGACTGATGGAATGGAAGCATCCATAAATGCTGCGATGATTCAAAGACTACATAAAATTTACTCACAGATAAAGTTTAGGAAAGCTGTATTGTGTCAAACACTCTTCGTAATTTTAAATGAAAGTTCTGTATTAATGGAAAGGATTATATTTAACTCATCCATACTGGCTGCAGACCTACTTAGAGCTAACTAAGCCAACACAGAGTCACCCATATCTCTGCATGCAGTAAGGCTGGTAAAAAAAGAACAAGAGGATTAAATATTTATGCCCTTCCAAAGTCCAAGAAAAAGAGAAAGATATTATGTAGTCACACAAATTAGATTTTCTTATAAAAAATAAATCATATTATTAATCTATCACAAGTACCTAGAAGCTAGGGGCTGAAGTCTCCATTTTCAGTTTGCTGTTAAACACAGTCATCTTTTGGGGCCTGTGATTACATAGAATCCAAATAAAAGATGCTTGCTCCTTGGATGAAAAGCTATGACAAACCTAGACAGCATATTAAAAAGCAGAGACATCATTTTGTCAACAAAGTCCTCATAGTCAAAGCCATGGTTTTTCTAGTAGTCATGTATGGATGTGAGAATTGGACCATAAAGAAGGCTGAGTGCCAAAGAATTAGTGCTTCTGACTGTGATTCTGAAGAAGACTCTTGAAAGTCCCTTGGACTGCAAGGAGATCAAACCAGTCAATCCTAAAGGAAATCAGTCCTGAATATTCATTGGAAGGACTGATGCTGAAGCTGAAGCTCCAATACTTTGGCAACCTGGTATGAAGAGCTGACTCATTGGAAAAGACCCTGACGCTGGGAAAGATAGAAGGCAAGAGGAGAAGGGAGTGACGGAGGATGAGATGGTTGGATGGCATTACCGACTCAATAGCCATGAGCTTGAACAAACTCCAGGAGACAATGAAGGACAGGGAAGCCTGGTGTGCTGCAGTCTATGGGGTTGCAAAGAGTCATACATGACTGAGCAACTGAAAAACAAAAAACCAGACTTGTGACTAAAAAGCACAAACTCTATAGTCAGATTAACTCTGTGAACTTGTCCAGTTACTCACCTCTCTGCACTTCAGTTTCTCCATTTGTGAAATGTAGACAGAAGAAGATCATAGGATTCCTAGATCATTGGATTGTTTTGAGAATTAGAAGAGAAAATGAATGTAAAGACCTTTCTTAGCACAGATCCTGATGCATGATAAAGGTTTAAAACATGCTTACTGCTGTATTTTATATTTTTTCTTTGTCATAACCCTACCAACTTCCTTTTGCTCAAATACATAAAATCATACAGTTTTTAGAACTGAAAATGTTATTACAAGTCAGCTTGTGATCCATTTAATTTTTTTAGAAGAATAAACTGGAATTTGGTTTATTAGTACAGGTGTTGGTTGATTCTGCTACTGAAGGGCTGAGACCATGATAGAACTGCTTTCTTCTACATCATATTGACTGTGAACCAGAACTGTTTTCTCTGGTCTGCATATTTATGAAGTACAACTATCAGCCTAGCATTAGGCTAAGCCCTGGGGATTAAAAACAAAAAATGATGACATCACCCCTTCTTGGGAAGCACTCACAAGGGACAGGGGTGGGGGATGCAGGCAGGGAATGAAGGCATAAATCCATTGAAATGCAGTAAGATACCATAGCTAAGATAGGAGTGCAAAGAGAACTGTGAGACAATTTGACTCCCTTAAGGAGTCCGGGCTTTGACAAATCTTTTTCATAGATCCCAGAAATTCATGAAAAACCAACTGCAATCATCTTTTAAAGCAAATTCCACTGACATTCAGGTAGTCAGTTCCCAGCTGGGATTTGACTCATTTCTGCTAATATCATATCCCCTCCTACCAGAGCTGTTGGATCAGTTTACCATTGTGTATCTATAACCTCTTCACCTTCAGCCTAAATATGGTTTTTAATTTGAGAGAAGAGATAGATGAAACAACGACCTAAGAGCATAGATTTGTTCGAGTGAAATCTAATTATGCTACTGACTTGTCGTATGACTTGGTAAAAATCATTTCTTCATGCTGCCTTTATCTATTTATCTCTAACAAAATCTTCTACTCCCCAGGGCTATTGTGGGAAAAATTTTGCCCAAGTGATGCATGATGTTTTGTAGTTATTTTTGTAATTAGTATTACTAAAAATACTAAGTTCTTATATTTATCTATTCTGTTTGACACAATTATGATATTTGCAAACATGCAAATATACCAGAAGAAAAGTAGTAAAATAGTACTTGAAGGGCTATAGAATCTTATTTGTTTCTGAATGAATATGTTTAATCATTCTACAAATGGATTAAGAGCTTTCATATAAGATTTGAACCATATATTCAACATGATTGCAGTTTAACTTTTGAGGCAAGAAGCAATGGAAGTCCTTAGAATAAAGGACGATAAAGAAGCTACCATCCTGAATCCTGTGATGAATTGCTGAACTCACCTTATTCATTTATTCATGCTTTCATTCAAAAGCAGTACATTAAATTCTTATATGTCAGTTGCCAGGTGTAAAAGATACAAGGTTGAATAAACACCATTTCTAGTGGTTAGTTAATGAGTGAATGAATAAATGAATCTATAAATACCTATCTCTCCCTGCCCCATAGAGGTCCTCATATTCTAGTAGACAAGACAGAAATATACAAAGCTAACTATAATGCAATATGATAAATGCTATAACAGAATGATATCCAAAGTGCCAGAGAAGGAGATACACTAGTTCTGCCTAACAACTATGTCAGAGGATTCTTCATACTGGCAATATTTCACTCAAATATTAAAGAATTAGCCAACTCAGACTGTCCCAAAGCCTATTATGGAAAGTTCAGCATATACTGATTTGTTTTAATCTTAAAAATCTTTAAATTTATTTATAGAATTATGGGTACATGGCTGAACATTTGAAAGCCACAAGAAGTAAGTTAAATATATATTCATATGTATGTATGTATACACATATTGTGTACATGTATATTGTATGTATGTTGGTGTATGCACATATTCAAGTATATGCACATGCACATAAATGCTTGCAATTGTCCCCATTTTTCTACAAGTGGAAGTATAGTATATATACTATTTTCTACTTCCTTTGTTGCACTTAAAGCTGTTTCTTGGAAATCATTTCCCATCATATGTGTATCAATCTTTTGCTGTAATAAAAAATAAAAAATCTTGCAACAAATATTTCTATAAAATATATTTAGTAGCAACAATATCAAGAAATAGGATTACAAAGTCAGGTTGCAGTTACATCGAATTTTTGTAGGTATTGCCAGGTTGCCTCACCATGTGCTCCAACAAGCATGTAAAACAATGTCTGTTTCTCCACATTAGCATTAGCTATTTATTCATCATTAGCAGTTTGTTGCAAAAATTCTTTTGTTTTTTTCTAATTTATTACATCCCTACTGCTTTTAAACACCTTAATTATCAGACATTTAATCCTGTCTCTGACCCAGATCTGTTCTTGGCTAATGCCAAAATCACTGAAACGCTATGATAAATTTCTGTATCTGGAAAAAAACAGACAGATTAAGGGTATTTATAATTCTCACACATTTGCTTTTTGCAACTTTAGAACCATTTGACCAGGTTATATTTAAAATGTTGCATCATATTTTGGTGTAAATTTGGGAAATTTACCATCTTTATAAAACTGAATATTTTTATCAAGGTACTCAAGCCTTCTTTCATTCTATCAATAAAGCTCTTCTGCTTTATTGTTCAGGCCTTGCACATTTCTTAATCTTATAATATTAAATCCACATGTAGTGTTTTTATCATTATGACTACATGAATATGGTTCTTTGTTGAGGTAAATAATAACTTATAAATAATAACTTTTCATCAAATTTTCATCCTGACATAACACTTCCTATTTTTCTGGAGCTGTCAATTGCCTCGTATATTTTTCTATATGCTAAAATATCTTCTAAGTCTTCCCACATTCTCCAATGGCTCTGTGAAACTTCTTTCAGTATTCCACATGTTCAAACCTGCCAGACATATAAGTTCCTCCCTCCCTTTTTTTTTCTGGTGCTCTGCCTCCCAGAGTCCTCTGTCTTCCTACTCCAGTGAGTTTTGTCGCTCTGCTGCAAACCTACCCTCCTGCATCTTCCTTTCCCAGTTACCTGGAGACGACCTTCAGTTCTGTATTTTGTTGCATCCCCTGTCTCCTGGGTTCCGCATCTGGGTTTCTGATTCTTTGTGTTCTCTCTCACCTTGGTGGAGTACATCCTCAGTAGCTTCATGAAGAAAGTTTTGACTTCCCCTCCCCTAGTTTGTCTGGCTAAAGAATTCCAGGACTAAACGTATTTCACTCACATTTGAAGTCCTTTAGAGATAGGTCACCATTATCTTCCAGACCCTTATGTGTGTGTGCTGAGAAGTCTAAAGCTATTCTCTCCTGTTTTACGCTCTGCAAGTTTTGAGGATCTTGTTTTTCGTTCTAATGTTTAGAATTACCATGCTAGGAGTATCTTTTTTTTTTTTTCAGTTACTCTACTGGGGATTCAGTGGGCTTAAGATTCATGTCTTTTGGTCCTGGAAAATGTTCTTGAATTATTTCTTTGACAGATTGCTTCTCATCACCTCCTTTTCTTTTTCTGGGACTCTTACTAATTAGATTTTGGATCTCCTGGTGTGATAAAATGAATGTTGATTCATTCACCAAATACTAACATAGATGAATTACATTATACATTATTAAATTTGAAAGTAATTCTTTTATGAGAGGCACACCAAAATGGAGTGTCTTATAATGATAATACGGAATTTGTTAATACCAATAAGTGGTTAAAGCCAAAACTATTGATATGCATGTTTTAAGAGTTTTAAATGTATGCATGGCTTATGCATAGTCATTTAATGGGCTATGGAAGCAGATGGGCCTGGGTTAAAATTTGGCTGTAAAGAATCTGCCTGCAATTCAGGAGACCCCGATTCAATTCTTGAGTTGGAAGATCCCCTGGAAAAGGGATAGCCTACCCACTCCAGTATTCTTGGGCTTTTCTTGTGGCTTTGCTGGTGAAGAATCTGCCCGCAATGTGGGAGACCTGGGTTTGATCCCTTGGTTGGGAAGATCTCTTGGAGAAGGGAAAGGCTACCCACTCCAGTATTCTGGGCTGGAGAATTCCATCAACTGTATAGTATATGGATTTATAGAGTGGGACACGACTGAACGACTTTCATTTCACTTTCTAACTCTTAACTACCTGCCTAAATACTCTGAATCTGTTTCCATGTCTGCAAAGTGGGGATACTAATGATATTTGCAATGTATATAATTGTGCTATTTAAAAGAAAAAATGTACTTAAAGAACTTTTCATAAAGCCTGCCACATAGTAGATAGTCAATAAATAGTATATGTTGTTTCTAATGGAATGGGTTAAGGGGAAATTGATGTTTAGAATACATTACCTACTAGAATTTGATTTCATAGAGAACTGCCATGTGGTTTTCTACAAACATCCTGATGTTACTTTGTAAGACATGAACGCTGGACAAAATGAGCCATTCATCTGATTTTAGAATAGCATGTCTTCTACTCTTACATCCCATCCTAGAAAAGCTCCTTCTGTTTCCATACTGATGAATAGCTCAAGAAGTTCTTTATCAAATTGTGTGATTTAGTCCACTAGTTAGATACTCATTAACCTATGAAGGAAGACAGGCAACCAGAGGAAGCAAGAAAGATTAATCCAAACAGAAAATGTTGGTAAGATCAGAGTAGGAAAAACAGATATAGAAGATCCAAGACCAAAGGCAGGTAATGAGGAGAGACCTGAAAAAATCATTGGGTTAGAATGGTCTTTCAGTGAAATGGTTCTGCCAGTGTAATAAGTGGCCTTCCCTGGAATACTCCCAGGAGCAGTCTGATGATTCAATCTTATTAGAGATAAAAATAAGAAGGTTGTTAGAGATGGGAGCACAAATCCATCAGAAGAGTTTTGATTGCCAAGGCTATTTCATGAGCAGCTAAAACCAAGAGAGATATATGTAAATTACTGGTGGCTGCTATGTCCGTGGTGTGTAGAACAATGGTTTTTCTTGGGAAGCATCTCGGCAGAAACAAATGTTAGTTTTTGTATCTATCATCTATCCACTGCCTTAATTCTATTGTCTAGTTATCTAGTTTCCCTAGTTGATCATGTTCTCTCAGAAATTAAGAATGGAGAAACACAAACCATGCAGTTACTTCTGGATTCTGATTTAAAGTGTTGTGATGTTGACATCAACTTACCTGATCATCCTGGAGCCCTTATTATGGATTGAATGTTTGTAGTCTCCCTAAAATCATATATTGAAATCCTAACCCTATCCTAAAGTGATAGTATGAGGAGATGGCAACTTTGGGAGGTAATTAATTAGGTCATGAGGGTGAAGTCCTCATGAATGGGGTAAGTGCCTTCATCAGAAGAGGTATGAGAGACATCTTTCTCTCTGCCATCTGGGGATACAAGGAGAATACAGCCATCTGTAAACTAGGAAGAGGACCCTCACCAAACGCCTATGCTGACACCTTGATGGCATAGTTCCAGCCTCCAGACCTGTGAGAAGTAAATGTTTGATTAAACCACCCAGCCTATGGGTGTTCTGTTAGTGTCTGAATTAACAGAGGAAGCCCCTTAAGTACTTAGTTTCTACCAGGGTTCAGTGGCAAAAGCAGTGAACTTGTGATGACTAGAACTGTCTCATGTATGTGGTTCTGCCAGTTGTCCTTGGGTAAATCTCCTAACTTCTTGAATACTACACTTTCCTGTGCTGCGTTTGTGTGTGCTAAGTCACTTTAGTTGTGTAAGACTCTGTGACTCTATGGGCCATAGCCTGCCAGGCTTCTCTGTCCATGGGTTTCTCAAGGCAACAATACTGGAATGGGTTGCCGTGTTCTTCACCACCAGTGCCACCTGGGAAGCCCCACATTTTCCCATATGTATAAAATTATTTTTTTAGCTACTAGCTGGTTCTTAAGCCCTTTAGGTCAAGGACCCTTTGAGAATCTGATAAAAGCCACAGTTCATCTCCTCAGATCATCTGTTGTAGTATTAAAGATTAGCAATGAAGATATCCTCTTGATATCCTCATGGGGATATCCAATGAAGATATCCCCATGAAGATATCCTCTACAAATTATATTGGATTTCTAATTTATTTAGCCAAAAAAAATAAAATATTTGGGAAATGAACTGCCATCAAGAACAGAAGCAGCTTCAGTTGATTCCAGTGTAGATTCTCTTGGGCCTAGCTTCCTAGGCCCTAGTAAGGGGCTATTTGTGCAAAATAGGATCTTACCTGATCCAAGAAGGGGAATGCTTGCTGTGCCTCTTCACTTTTATGCTAAGGGCTTGCTTCACCATTGATGAACTTACACTAACAGCCTGTGAGCTTCTAGTCAGGGAAAATTTTACAAAGAGCTGGTCTTTAATTCTTGAGTTATATGTCATCAACTTGGCCACATCCTTACCTAAGGAGAAATCATAGTCAATGCCCTGATTTCCACCTCCAGCTTTTCCACACTTCAGAAAACAAACACACATACACATACACAATTTGGCACATAATTTCAGGGGGTTTTCAGATCCCCACCCTTGCCCCCAATTAATCCCATGGACTCCAGGTTAAATCTCTGATTTGGATAATCTTTATGATGTGCCTGACCTCTAAAGTGTTATTATTCTGAGCAAGACATTTTACTCATCACCAATATTCCTTCAGACTACAGTGGGAGGATTTGGGGGTGGAATGAGCAACTTTCATCTTGTAGCTTTCAGACCAGCAATATAAGATTTTCTTTTTGATCTATTTCTTCTCCTATTTTGATGGTAAAATTGACAGAGTTTGGAGCTATCATGAAAAGTTCAGAACAACTTTGTCTCTCACTCCTGTTCACATTAGAGATGATTATGTCCCAGAATAATATTTCTGAAATCCAAGGTGAAAGATTTGAGGAGTCATTCTGTGCTGACTTCAGCTGAGAGTGGTATTAATGTCTTTACTGCAATCTATACCTCAACTTAATTTAACCTACTACTTTGTCTTGAGAGAAGCGTGATATCCTCCCCTTCAATTTTCATCTGAAATTTCATCTTGGCAAACTTTTATTTATCCAGAAATGGTTTCATGTTCGTGGTCACCATCATTATCAGTTCATTTAATACTATTCGACGAAACACCCAGTGGATCCCTTGCTGACCTGTTTAGTCATTCATTCCAAAAATAATTTATGGGAATGGATAACATTTACTAAGCGTGTACCATGTGCTAGTCACTCTGCTAAGCCCTTTGTAAATTCCATTCCCTTTAATCCTGTTTTGATTTCACCTTTTCAGGGATCTGGAAGTCATGGTTTTGGAGCAGTAGATCATAGCTGTTTAAGGAGGTGATGCTTTTCATTTCCCTAAAATCTTGACGTTACTCCTGCTGTTGCAGCCACTGCTGGGGTTAGTGAGAACCTGGAGCCAAGGATGAAGCTAGTAGCAGCTGGGAGGAAGGAGCACTGGGCTTCTGAGTAGTACTGGGAGGTAAACCACTCTAACTACCTCAAAGGATCCTGGAAACCCTTGGAAGTGGAGAAGGATCACGGAGCACCTCCTGAGTAGCATATTTAGTAATGTCTGCTTTACTACACTTCATCCTCATTTAACTATGTGAGATGGGTGTTATTACCTCTCTCTGCAGAGGCCTGATGCTCAGACAGGGCCTTTGGCTAATGTATGTGGAGCTGGGATTCTAACTAAGCAGGTTAGCCTTTAAAGTTAAACTTCCTCCCATTGCCTCACAATGAAGAAGAGAGAAAAGGGAAGAGAAAAGTGTAGAGCGGAGGAAATCATGCATTCTCTAAAGCAACTTGGATCCCAGAAGTTAAGACTGATGCACCAAACCTGATCTGCTGCTCAGAATCACTTACTTAGATGCTGCTTGGTTCACAGAAGGCTAGCTTTATTCCCTGAGAGGAAACACTGGAAGACAAGTAGCAAACAGACAGATAAGCGAACACTACATTTGCTCATTTGACCAGAATGCTCTTCTCTTTCAATTGTTTTAGATCATGAGCTGCACTCTCTCATCATATGTCTTATCAACCATTTTAAGCAGCTGATCATATTCATTTTTCAAAGTGCATTTGAATTTATTTTACTTACCTTAAGGGTTTAATCACATATATCCAAGGTATGAAAAAACCTAACTAAGCTAGTTTCTGAAAATTCTGTTACTCTTTGCAAAGGAATCTCGCCAAGGGGGGAGACTCTTGCTATCGTAATTCAGCATCTTTAAATCAGAGCGAGGAGAAATCATTTTAATTAAGGAAAACCCCTATGTCTTCCCCAACAGCTGGTTTGCTTGCAAGTAAGAAAGCCTAAAAATGAATCAGAGAAAAAAGAGTTTGCACAATTTCTAAAATAACTTGATATATTTAGAAGTGTGACTCTGTGTGTCTGTGTTTTTGTGCAAATGTAGAAAACCAGAGAGCATGTGTGAGAGCCTTAACCATGTTGTAATCTTCAGAATCTTCAAATATCACTTGTAATACATGGCATAGTTCTACTGTTCTCCATGTACTGCTCAATTATGCCTGTGTGGGAGATCCATATTGCCGTTGCAGTGTATGAAACTATGGATTTAAAATTTTAAATTCAGGAAATAGAGCTGTTGTATGTGCCAAGACAGTAAAGAGATTATCTTAGGTATATGACAGTGTGAGACTAAATTTCAATGAGAAACAGTACTTTAGAGAAGTGCTTTTTGTGGACAGATGTGTGCACTTTTTTCCCTCTCTAATCTGTGATGTTATTTGATGGTTTGGCCACAGAACAACAGGTGGTACCTAATGTTAAAAGCCGGAAAGCAGTTACTATGGAAACCAGATGCAAATTTAGATCTCTGCGTCCACTCTTTGCTGCATATAGGAAAAAAACATGTTATACCAGAAATGAAAAAAACTGAAATATGATTAACATCTATGTCTTCTGAGTCTTAAAATATCTACTAAATACTGTGAGATATTGAGTAAGTTACAGCTTCTCAGCCTCAGCTTCCTATAAAATCTGTAAGAATGGTGGAATCAGAGACCACTTCTAAGATCATTACATTTCTGCATTTGCTTCCAAATTCACTTTTCTAAGTATATGTCTAAAATAAGAGCAAATCAATTTTTTAGAATACATAAGATTATACAAATGTATATATAATGAAAAATGGTATTTAAAATACTACATGCTTCCTAAACAGAATTTACTAAACATAGAAAAACGAAAGAAAAAAAGTTCAAGTCACTCATTGTACCAAGACTCAGAGAAAACATCTGCAAATATCTCTATATCTTTCTTTTCAGTCTTCTATTTATATAATGACTGAATGGGGTGGTCCAGTGGTTAAGAATTCACCTACCAATGCAGGAGATGTAGAGATGCTGGTTCAATCCCTGGGTTGGGAAGATCCCCTGGAGGAGGGAAACCCACTCCACTATTCTTGCCTGGAGAATCCCATGGACAGAGGAGCCTGGCAGGCTATAGTTTATGAAATTGCAAAAAGTTGAACATGTGTGTGTTGGGAGCATGCACACAAAAACAAATCAGTGCACTTTAGGTAATTTTGTATGTACATATACCACAAATACTTTGTCTTTTTTTTCTCATTTAACATAAACCAATACATTCCAATACATTAAAAATGCTTCATAAGTGTCATTTTAATGACCAGCATAATATATGGTTAGATGGGCAGACCTTAAGGTATTTCCCTGGAGAAGGAAATGACAACCCTCTCCAGTATTCTTGCCTAAAGAACTCCATGGACAGAAGAGCCTGGTTGGCTACAGTCCGTGGGGTTGCAAAAAGTTGGAAACGACTGAGCAACTAACACACTGAGGTATTTAATCTTTTTGGTTTTTGAACAATTAAGATATTTGAAATTTTTTTATTATAAATAGCACTACAATGATTGAATTTGTGCATAAACCATATCCACATCTCAGATATATGCCTATCAGTAAAGTAACTGGGTAAAGAGTATAATATCTAGATATATATATATATATATATATATATATATATATATATATATTGCTCTTTGGATTCTATATGCATATGTAGGCATTTATTTTCTGTATATACATGTGTGTGTGTGTGTGTGTGTGTGTGTGTGTGTGTTAATCACACACAGTCAGTCATGTCTGACTCTTTGCCCATGGACTGTAGCCCGCCAGGCTCCTCTGCCCATGGATTCTCCAGGCAAGAATATTGGAGTGGGTTACCATTCCTTTTTCCAGGGGATCTTCCCTACCCAGGGATCAAGAACCTGGGTCTCCTGCACTGCAGGCAGATTCTTTACCATCTGAGCCACCTGGGAAACCCTATATATTATTTATATTTATATGGGATGGCCATATATATATGGGAGAGAGAGAGAAAGAAACTTTTCCAAGTTACAAGTGACAGAAAATCAGTTAAAACTAACTTAAAAAGAGGGTTTAAACAATGTTACTACTAACACTATCTAATATTTATGGAGCACATCCTATATATCAGGCACTGTTTAAGTACTTAATATTACTCATTCATTTACCTCTCAGAGCATTCAATAGGGAAGTACCATTATGGTTCCTATTTTACTACTGTCCTATCTCTTGTCTGCTCTCCTCTGTATGGCTGCACCTCCAGGCAGGTTCACTCTCTTTCTAACTGCTCTGGATAGATTCACATCTTCTCAAACCCAAGTCATAGGATGAATCTTTCCTCTTTTCTGGTTGCTCAGACAAAAATTCTAGAATTGGCTCTGGATCTGAAGTCCTGGCTTGACCTTGGCCCCATTCTAATCCTTAATCCAGTCTCTAGGGTACTGTGAGACCCTGATTAGCCAGACCAAGCCAGGGTGGAAATCACTTCTCTAGACAAACTAGGTACTGCTATCAAAAGCAGAGTGATGGAAAGCAGAGAGTTAATTCCAGTACAGCAGCCAAGTCCACTACAATGAGCTCTCAGAAATTTTGAGTGCATTCAGAAAAGGGAATAGTGGCAACAAACTTTCTGGAAGAAAAATATCTTTCTGGTTCCAGCTTCTAAGGAGTAGTGATTATTCTTTTTCATATTTACAGTACAGAGTACTGGTTCTAGCCTAAAAGAACTATTCAGATGCCAGACATACCTAAGATAAATGTATTCATTTACATTCAAAATTCAAATATGTATATAAAAAAGACATTTAACTAAACCCGAGTAGATTCACTTGTTTTCCAACTTAAAGCACATGCCATTATTTTCCTCAACCTTTGTGGTATGTTCAAGTAATTATCTAGTTAAACAGCATTTTTCCCAACTATAAGACAAAAATATGAGGTTTCTTTGCTGATTTGCCAGTGTTTGAGGGTATAATATAGACTGCAGTTGTCCTGCAATTAGAATAATCATCCACAACTTAATGACTGCAGTGTTAATTGCATTTACCAAGTATGCCTATTTATTAATCTTAGTGTTATTTTTTGCTATGTAATAGAGATAGTGTAGGATAGGAGAGAAAAGATGTCTGAACTGTACATGGATTGCCATGGAAACAGCAGCTGACCAATCAATGGAGAGCACTCAGAACATATGCCTCCTCTTTTTGACATTCTTTATAAATTGATGTTCTTATATTGAATCCTTTTGGCTCTTATGCCAGTTGCAGTGATAGTTTTCTTTTTTGACATCTAAATATATGACACACACCTGCTATAAAAAAATTCAGATGTATATATTTTTAATCTTAAAATTTTTAATCTCTATGTACATATACCCACACAGGCAGTTTTTTCTTCCTCCAAAGTGAAAGTGAAAGTGAAGTCACTCAGTCGTGTCTGACTCTTTGTGACTCCATGGACTGTAGCCTACCAGGCTCCTCTGTCCATAGGATTTTACAGGCAAGAGTACTGGAGTGGGTTGCCATTTCCTTCTCCAGGAGATCTTCCTGACTCAGGGATTGAACCCAGGTCTCCCGCATTGTAGGCAGACGCTTTACCATCTGAGCCACCGGGGAAATCATTTTATAGATTGGTGAGCATAAATACCAGTGATCATTTCTAAAACCCTTGCTTTCTTAAAACATTTTAGGATGGCACCAAACATTATTCATTTATAGTCCCAAATCTCTTTAGTTTTTCAGTGAAAGGAAATCAGTGTTTAGTAGTAAATGTTTCAAAATCTCATTTTATTTGGAAATGACCTAATTATTCAATAGACTGACTTCCAATACTTAGTTTAGCACAACCCTTAGAAATTCAAGTTACACCAATCTGGAGAGACTATTTTTAGACAGATATTCCTAAAGAATAATTATTCTTAATAGAGTTTATATACAAACTCATATCTCATTTACATTTTTTAGAAGTTTCTTCACTTGAGATAATTTCCTTGTTGACAAACTTATAACAGATATAATATTTAACTTATATTAAACCTAGGTACAATGAAAGTATTCTACTTAATGTTAATTACCCTAAGACATGTCTATATTAGATAGGTCAACAAATATTAATATCAGGTATTTAATACTGAGTATTTCCCAGTTCATATGAACCTGGAATATATTGTTTAATTTAGAATTATTTGACTTGTAAGCACTTACCTTTCTTTAAGCCAATTAAATAGAGCTCATTTACAAATTAACCTAAAAAATATTACCCAGAGACAAAGACATACCAAGACATATTTAGACAGACACAGTGCAAGATCTAACTTCATTTTCTAAGTTTAATCATGAATTAGATATTACAATACAAAATTTACTAGTTTATAAAAAAAGTTGAAATAAATAAAATTTTTAAAGTTTTTTCCCCTTTTCCCCTTAATCTCAAGAGTTAGAGATGGTCTTCCTCCAAAATGTTGCCCAAATTTCTCATATATTCTCCTTTCCCAATCATTTAACTCAACCATCCACTTGTCATCCACTTGTCTCCACCCTCCCCACTTTAACATCCTAAAACACCATAGTCTAGTTGTCATAGAGCAATTTTCACATTATCAAGAAATATCAATGTGTAAACATGAGACTGTTTAAAACTCTTTTCAATATTAGATGTAATAAAAAGACCAAGTGAAAAAAAAAAAAAAAAGACCAAGTGAAAATATATTTAGAGGAAGAGCTACAAAAGGGTCACCCACGAGAAACATGAAAAAATCAATTTCATATTTCTGTACTGAATTAAGAAAATAAAAAATAGATTTTAGGAAAGCTTGGGAAAAATGAATGAAGAAAAATTAAGTCCTTGGGGGCATAGTCTATTTTATAAACATGAGTAAATTGTATTTTGCAATAATTTGCCAGTTCTGAGACTAGTCCCATTGATTAGAAAGTGTTTTCTTCAGTGGTGAATGTTTGATCTGCAGAAATGTTCAGGCTTTCTGGGTCTTAAATGAATCTCTCATGGAGTGACATGTTCTCTACAACAGCTTCCGTGAGCTGGAAAGAGTATGTGCCTTGATGATAAAGACAAAATCAGGCCCTCTAGTCTTTGCTGTTTTGCTTCATAAGGATTTGAAGAGCTGACTCCCACTGAGCAGACCGACTATAAACAGTGGATGCTGACAGTTAAACCTGCCTCCAGATCATAGTCAATCTGTGGTGAGAATTGAGCACAAGTCTTAGGACCCCTTACTGTCCAGCTTATTCACTGGGAGAACGATGGTTGATTTGCTAATACACTAATGCTCTTAATGTTTGGGCTCACTAAAGAATTAAACATTGTGAAAAACAATTCTTTTTGTATATAAACCAGGCTTTAAAAGTGTTCAATACTTACCTCCTTGACTATGTACAGGAATTTTTCTAGGATCTTGGGATACATCAATGAATAAAGAAGGCTTTCCTGATCTCATGGAGCATACATTCTAGCAGAGCAGGCAAACAACAAGATTGACATATTAAGCATATTGTAGATAATATGCTAAAAAGTGAATGTTTCTGTGAAGGTGATCAGTAGCCTCTTGATTACTAAAAACTTGTCTTTCTTGATTCCCTCAAACATCATATTGTTGAACCTATTCTTCTCCATCTGCTTTTTGAATGCCTGGGCATTGTGGTGGGTGCTAGGGATCCAACAGAGCACACGGCACTTTTTACTTGTTCCCTTCTCTGCTAGCACTTAGCTCACTTTTTTAAGCCACTGATCATTTCCTCTACCTCTTCAGCAGGCCCTTTCTCTTCTGTATGCTCCATAAAGACGAGAGGTCTACTTCTACAAGGTTTTATCTGCTGTCCTCTTTTTGAGCTACACGTTTCTTTTTCTTTTTTTGATTATCTCACTGTGTACCTTCAACTATATATGAATTGATCTACATCTTGCT
The DNA here is from genome assembly GCF_910594005.1 of Cervus elaphus. Lineage (NCBI taxonomy): Eukaryota > Metazoa > Chordata > Mammalia > Artiodactyla > Cervidae > Cervus > Cervus elaphus. The sequence goes on along the minus strand of NC_057833.1, from coordinate 58,077,019 downwards.
CAGTAATTCATTCACTCATTTCTTCATTTGATAAATATCTATTGAGTATTTACTGTTTTCCAACCAACCATTACACTAGGAGCTGGGAACTTAAGAATGGATAAGAAGCACCTGGTCTCTACCCTCATGGAGATTACAGTCTGGTGGAGCAGGCAGACAAAAAGTAAGTAAAGAAGCAAATGAATAAAAATAACTATACACTTGTGACAGTTTCCATGAAAGAAACAAACAAGAAGAGAATAAGAATATAGGAAACCTGCTATGAGATGGGATAGTCAGGGTGGACTCTGAGGAAGTGAAATTTGAGCAGAAACAGAATGATGATAAAGAAGAAGCTTTGTGACAGTCTTCAGAGGAACACCATTCCAGGCAAAGGAATTAGCATGAGCTAGGTGGAGCTAGTGGTAAAGAACCAGCCTGCCAAAGAGGAAGACCCCAGTTCGATCCCTGGGTCAGGAAGATCCTCTGGAGGAGGGCACGGCAACCCCCGCGCCCCCCCTCCCCCCGCCCCGCCCCAGTATTCTTGCCTGGAGAATCCAGAACTGTATCCAGAATTCAGTATCCTCCTCCCGAATCCAGAGGAGACTGGTAGGCTACAGTCCATAGGGTCACAAAGCATCAGTCACGACTGAAGCAACTTTCCATACTTGCAGGGTGGGAAAACCTTGCTGGTTTTCCTGACTGGGTGAAAATGAGCACCGGAGAGTGCAATGTGAATTCGTTTGAAGAGAAATGCAATAATTAGAATGTGCAAGATCTTGAAGTCCTGAGAAAGAATTTGGATTTTATCCTAGGTAGAACTGGAAGATATTGACTTATTTTAAGGAAAGGTTTAGTATAACATGACACTTTGTTTTTGTTTTTCTTTTGGCTATGTGGCATACAGAATCTTAATTCCCAACCAGGGATCCACCTGGGCCCCAGCAGTGAAAGCGCCAAGTCCTAACCACTGGACCAGGGAGATCCCAAATTTGACTCATTTTTTAACCATTGCTACAAAGAAGAAAGTGAAATTACAGGTGTGAAGACAAGAAGATGGCTCTCTCTTGAAAAACCACAATCCAAAGTCTTTCCCACCTGGTAGTTTTTGCCTGAAGCTCCTTTAAAGGGAAACACAATTTTTAACCACAAATAGCATTAACATCATTGCAACAAATGAAAATACCCAAGAAAGGAGGAGAAATAACCCATGAAATTCCTGGCAGCATGTTAGGTACACTCCTGAATTCTCTGCATATTATTTTTACATAAAATGCAATGTGAATACAGTTGGCCCTTGAACAACCAGAGGTTAGGGGTACCAACCCTCTATGCAGTTAAAAATCTGAATGTAATTTATAGTCAGCTCTTCATATTCACTTCCCTCTATATCCATGATTCCACACCTCAGGATTCAAACAACTTTAGACTGTATAATACTATACTATTTGTTATTGAAAAAAATCCACATGTAAGAGGACTTATGTGTTTCAAACCCTTGTTGTTAAAGAATCAACTGCATTTAATTCTAAAGTTTATGTAGAATAAAGTCAGATTCAGAAAGAAGTTGAACATACAGGTATGGACTGAAAATATTTGTGTTTTTAATGACTGCTGTGTATATTGCTTGATATATAATTGATTGATTACTGTCCAGTTGATGGAAAGTGAATTTCCTTATTGCATCTTGTTTCCATTTTTTTTTCTATTTTTAAATGAAAGATTTGTTCTAAAGTTTTATCAGCATTACTAAGTGAAGTAGTGACACAGACTTGGTCATTTGGAATCCAATTATCCTAAAACCATTCTGGTTATTAAAAGAAGATACTAGAAATGGTTGATTACTTGGACATATTTTAAGCAATGAAAACATCTGGATAACAATAGTTATTCCTCCATTTAATTAGGAGTTTTAGTGTTGTGCTAGATTGATAACCTCAGAGTTTTTTTTTTAAAAACATCTAGGTTGTGATTTTCCTTAACTGTATGCTACTCACAAAGAGAAACACCAGAATTGTACTTCATTCATTCATCCATTCAGTTAGTCACTAGTAAGAGACCTAGAAAGTTAGCTCTGGGCTATTAGATTTTGCAATTAGTGAACAAGAAACCAAATGAAAGCTCTCATGGAACTTGGTTTCTAGTGGAGAAACAATAAAACAAATAATAAGTAGCATGAGATAATGATAAGTACCAGGAGAAAATATGAAATAAAGCAGGAGAGGGAAATGGGGAAATCAAAAGTTGCAATCTGAGAGGGGTCAGGGAAGACGTAAGAAGGTGACGTGGGAGAAAAAGCAAAAGGAGGTGAGGAAGTAAACCCTGATGATATCTAGAGGGAAGATAATTCCAGGCAAAGGACACAATAGCACAAATGCCCTAATGTGGAATGTGACTGGAATATTCAAGAACTAATCCTGTGAAACAATGAGAAGATAGTAAGAGGCACCAAAGGACTTTATAACCATTCTAAAGACTTTCTCTTTAAGAAGTAGTACAAGAAGCAGGCTTTCCTGGTGGCTCAGACAGTAAAGAATCTGCCTGCAATGCAAGAGAACTGGGGCTCAATCCCTGGGTCAGGAAGATCTCCTGGAGAAGGGAATGTCTACCCACTCCAGTATTCTTGCCTAGAGAATTCCAATACAGAGGAAGCTGGCAGACTACAGTCCATGGGGTTACAAACAGTCAGACATTACTGAGTGATTAACACTTTCACTTTCAAGAAGCAATTGATATTGATAATTGATCTGCAAGTAGATATACAAGCTTGTCATTCTGAGGAAAGGTCCAAGCTAGAGACAGAACTTCAGGAATGATCAGTATATAGATGGTATTTAAAGCCAGCAGACTCAATGAAATTGCCAACAGAGAAGTGAGGATAGATGGAAAAGTGAAGAGGTCCAGGACCTAAACCTAGAGGCTCTTAAAATTTAAGAGTTTGGTGATGTGAGATAAAACCAGCAAAGGAGGTAGGGGATGTGTGACTAGTAAGACTGGAAGAAAACCAAGAAAATGTGGTGCTCTGAGAACCAAATTCAAAAAAGTATTTCAAGGAGGTCAATAACGTGGAAGTCACTGACAACCTTGATAAAAGCAGCTTCTGTGCAAATGTGGAGAAAAGCCTACCTAGAATGGATTTGAAGAATAGATAGGCAGAGAGAGAAGTGAGGCCAAGAGACATATTTTGTTGTTATTGTTAACTGTTGGGGTGGGAGAAATAACTCAAAGTTGTTGTTGTTGTTGTTAGGGTGGGACAAATAACATCATTTTTATAAGCCGGTAGGAGTAATCTAATAGCAAGGAGAGATTGTATCCTCCAGTAGAGAAGAAAAGAAAAAAAAGTACCATAGCTAATCTACCAAATGGAAGGTTAACCTTACGAACATGGACCATAATAACAAGAACAAAAACAAGCAAACAAAATGCAGAGTGTGTGGGTTCAGGTTTTAGTAGTTGGTTCAACATGGTGGTAGAATCTTGTAGAAGTTCTGATTACTTCTGTTTTTTCAGTGACCTAGGAAGCAAGGTCATGAGATGTGACCAAGGTTGGGGGAGAAGATGGTAGAGATTTGGGGAAAAAGTATGAGATAGCCATCTTGGAAAGTAAGATGGTTTTGCCTATGTTCTCCTCTAGGAGTTTTATAGTTTCTGGTCTTACATTTAGATCTTTAATCCATTTTGAGTTTATTTTTGTGTATGGTGTTAGAAAGTGTTCTAGTTTCATTCTTTTACAAGTGGTTGACCAGCTTTCCCAGCACCACTTGTTAAAGAGGTTGTCTTTTTTCCATTGTATATCCTTGCCTCCTTTGTCAAAGATAAGGTGTCCATAGGTTCGTGGATTTATCTCTGGGCTTTCTATTCTGTTCCATTGATCTATATTTCTGTCTTTGTGCCAGTACCATACTGTCTTGATGACTGCGGCTTTGTAGTAGAGTCTGAAGTCAGGCAGGTTGATTCCTCCAGTTCCATTCTTCTTTCTCAAGATTACTTTGGCTATTCGAGGTTTTTTGTATTTCCATACAAATTGTGAAATTATTTGTTCTAGTTCTGTGAAAAATACCATTGGTAGCTTGATAGGGATTACACTCTCTGACATAAATCACAGTAAGATCCTCTATGACCCACCTCCTAGAATATTGGAAATAAAAGCAAAACTAAACAAATGGGACCTAATGAAACTTAAAAGCTTTTGCACTACAAAGGAAACTATAAGTAAGGTGAAAAGACAGCCCTCAGATTGGGAGAAAATAATAGCAAATGAAGAAACAGACAAAGGATTAATCTCAAAAATATACAAGCAACTCTTGAAGCTCAATTCCAGAAAAATAAATGACCCAATCAAAAAATGGGCCAAAGAACTAAACAGACATTTCTCCAAAGAAGACATACAGATGGCTAACAAACACATGAAAAGATGCTCAACATCACTCATTATCAGAGAAATGCAAATCAAAACCACAATGAGGTACCATTACATGCCAGTCAGGATGGCTGCTATCCAAAAGTCTACAAGCAATAAATGCTGGAGAGGGTGTGGAGAAAAGGGAACCCTCTTACACTGTTGGTGGGAATGCAAACTAGTACAGCTGCTATGGAGAACAGTGTGGAGATTTCTTAAAAACCTGGGAATAGAACTGCCATATGACCCAGCAATCCCACTTCTGGGCATACACACTGAGGAAACCAGATCTGAAAGAGACACGTGCACCCCAATGTTCATCGCAGCACTGTTTATAATAGCCAGGACATGGAAGCAACCTAGATGCCCATCAGCAGATGAATGGATAAAGAAGCTGTGGTACATATACACCATGGAATATTACTCAGCCATTACAAAGAATTCATTTGAACCAGTTCTAATGAGATGGACGAAACTGGAGCCCATTATACAGAGTGAAGTAAGCCAGAAAGATAAAGAACATTACAGCATACTAACACATATATATGGAATTTAGAAAGATGGTAACGACAACCCTATATGCAAAACAGAAAAAGAGACACAGAAGTACAGAACAGGCTCTTGAACTCTGTGGGAGAAGGTGAGGGTGGGATGTTGCGAAAGAACAGCATGTATATTATCTATGGTGAAACAGATCACCAGCCCAGGTGGGATGCATGAGACAAGTGCTCGAACCTGGTGCACTGGGAAGACCCAGAGGAATCGGGTGGAGAGGGAGGGGGGAGGGGGGATCGGGATGGGGAATACGTGTAAATCTATTGCTGATTCATGTCAATGTATGACAAAACCCACTGAAAAAATAAATAAATTAATTTAAAATAAAATAAAATAAAATAAAATGGATAAAAAAAAAAAGAAAGAAAGTAAGATGGTGTACAGAGCAGGGAAATAGGGATAGTTTTACAAACTTGCTTGAGCACATGATCAAGCATTTTGTTTGTCTTTCTTCAGTGGCATTCAGCTGCAGGAGTGCAGATAAGGAGGCAATGGAGAATTAGAATAAACTGGCGATGCAGTTTTGTTAAGTTGCTATCATGACAAAGAAAGAGGGGCAAATGGGTTGAGAATACAAGCAAGTGTATACATTCTAATGATGAACTGTAGAATTTAATCTGTGTAAGGAGGGAAGTGTGGACTCGAGAGGGGTGAGAGACAGTAAAATGTGGCCTGATCTAGTGATGGCCAAGACTTGCTGTAGTCAGATTACAGAGGCACTTGGAGCTCCAGTTAGCCCATGGTACTTATACAGGTTCTAGGGGCAATGAGCTACAAGGATAAAAAGTGGTAGTGGCAAGGGTCTGAGAGCAAAATAAAAGGGAGGTCAATTAGGAAACCAAAATGAGGGAATTAGAAGGACTGTCTAGGTGGATATTAAAAATATCAAGAATTATGAGGAATAATGTGGAGGATAATGACAGTATTCCAAGAACTAAAAATCTCCAAAGAACTTGTTTAGAGGTTAAGTGAGTGGAAGAGAATGAAAGCTGCTATCTTGCTTTTGTTTTTGCTGTAAGTCTAAATCTGTCTCAAATGTTGGAAGCACAGTAAGTAGGCTTCATTTCTTCCCTTTATCCCTGGTCTTGTCTTTTCCCTACACTGCTTCTCCCTGGGCAATATGTCCCCTTCTCTGACCCTTAGCTTCCCTACCTCTTGGTTTTTCTTTTTTTATTTTTTAACTTTCCTTTTTGGGCACCATCTCTCCTCACTTTCCAACATTCTCTTTGCCTCTTCTCTGTAATTCCTCTGTCCATATCTCAAGAATTACTAATGGGAGAGTGAATTTTAGGAAGATTAGGCCAGAAAGAAGGTTAGAGCCAGAGATAAGAAATATGAGAGGAAAATGAGCTTGACCTATCTAACATCTAATTTGTATCATCTCCTAAAATGTATTCTACTCAACTACCCACTAAGCTCTTTCAGGCATGGTCATGGTATATTTACATCTTGGACACAGTGTAAAGTTGCATGCATGAGGCTCAATATCAGAATATTACTTAAGTAGATACAAAATGCTTTATGATGTGTGCAAATGGCAAGAGTATATTTGATTATGCATTCTGAAAATGTACTCAGGCCTTCTAAAATGAGTATGTTTCTACTTCTACAGAACAGCAGCAATAACAATGATTATTATGGCAACTATTGCCATAACAAATGAAAAATCTGTTCCTTTCATGACTGAACTGAGCCTTTAGACTTTTGCCTATGGTACATCACTGCTTATTAATCAGTTAAACCTATTATTATCTACCTTATCTATGGTTTGCATAGAATTCAGTTCAGTTAAGTTCAGTCCCTCAGTCGTGTCTGACTCTTTGCAACTCCATGAATCGCAGCACGCCAGGCTTCCCTGTCCATCACCAACTCCCAGAGTTTACCCAAACTCATGTCCATCGAGTCAGTGATGCCATCCAGCCATCTCATCCTCTGTCGTCCCCTTCTCCTCCTGACCCCAATCCCTCCCAGCATCAGGGTCTTTTCCAATAAGTCAACTCTTCGCATGAGGTGGCCAAAGTATTGGAGTTTCAGCTTCAGCATTGGTCCTTCCAATGAACACCCAGGACTGACCTCCTTTAGGATGGTCTGGTTGGATCTACTTGCAGTCCAAGGGACTCTAAAGAGTCTTCTCCAACACCACAGTTCAAAAGCATCAATTCTTCAGCACTCAGCTTTCTTCACAGTCCAACTCTCACATCCATACATGACCACTGGAAAAACCATAGCATGGAGCTTGCCAATTAGCGTTTTAAAATATTTAAGGTATAGACAGTGACCCTAATTGACAAAGATCATTTTATAAGAAGATATAAGAGGTGGTCCAATGAAAGTTTATAAATATACTTCTCTAAATGCTAGTTATGGTGGATTATAGAACCTTAAACATGAAATAAAATATGGAAAAAACAATATATATTTTTAAAATGTTATCTACCCTATAGCATAGTTATAGCTGACTTTCATATTCAACTTCTTGATCACAAAACTACCTCAATTCAGTTAATTTTACATTCTTTGCTATAATCTTTAAGACAAATTTAATCACTTTTTATTTTTTAAATCCTTTCCCAATAACCAGAAATCTTCATTCATTCCCAATGGAAATCTTCCTGAAAAATTCCTCCTAACATTAACATTATTGCCTCTTAGTCATACACAAAAACTCTGTGGCAATACCATTAATCTTTAAATGGCAGAGTCTCTCATCAGACTGAATACTGAAGCAGAATTAGGTTTTAATCAATACTTATTTAGTAAATCTGATGATCATATTGGTGGTCTTGCTTTAGCTGAGTAATCATGTTCAGATCAGTTCAGTCACTCAGTTGTGTCTGACTCTTTGCAGCACCATGGACTACAGCACGCCAGGCCTCCCTGTCCACCACCAACTTCTGAAGTTTACTCAAACTCAAGTCCATTGAGTCAATGATGCCATCCAGCCATCTCATCCTCTGTCGTTCCCTTCTCCTCCTGCCTTCAATCTTTCCCAGCATTGGGGTCTTTTCAAATGAGTCAGCTCTTTGCATCAGATGGACAAAGTATTGGGAGTTTCAGCTTCAACATCAGTCCTTCCAGTGAATATTCAGGACTGATTTCCTTTAGGATTGACTGGTGGGATCTCCTTGCAGTCAAAGGATCTCTTGAGAGTCTTCTCCAACACCACAGTTCAAAAGCATCAATTCTTTGGCGCCCAGCTTTCTTTATAGTCCAACTCTTGCATCCATGCATGATTACAGGAAAAACCATAACCTTGACTAGATTGACCTTTGTTGGCAAAGTAATGTCTCTGCTTTTTAATATACTGTCTAGGTTGGTCATAACTTTCCTTCCGAGGACTGTCTTTTAATTGCATGGCTGCAGTCACCATCAGCAGTGATTTTGGAGCCCAAAAAACTAAAGTCAGGGACTGCCCTGGTAGTCAGGTGGTTAGAACTCGGTGCTCCCAACGCCGAGGGCACAGGTTCAATCCCTGGTCAGGGAACTAAGATCCCACATGCCAAAAAAATAAAAATTATAAACAAACAAACAAACAAACAAAAAACTAAAGTCAGCCACTGTTTCCACTGATTCCCCATCTATTTGCCATGAAGTGATGGGACTGGATGCCATGATCTTTGTTTTCTCAATGTTGAGCTTTAAGCCAACTTTTTCACTCTCCTCTTTCACTTTCATCAAGAGGTTCTTTAGTTCTTCACCTTTTGCCCTAAGGGTGGTGTCATCTGTATATCTGAGATTATTGATATTTCTCCCAGCACTCTTGATTCCATCTTGTGCTTCATCCAGCCCACTGTTTCTCATGATGTACTCTGCATATAAGTTAAATAAGCAGGGTGACAATATACAGCCTTGACGTACTCCTTTTCCTCTTTGGAACGAGTCTGTTGTTCCATGTCCAGTTCTAACTGTTGCTTCCTGACCTGCATACAGGTTTCTCAAGAGGCAGGTCAGGTGGTCTGGTATTCCCATCTCATTCAGATTTTTCCACAGTTTATTGTGATCCATATAGTCAAAGGCTTTGGCATAGTCAATAAAGCAGAAATAGATGTTTTTCTGGAACTCTCTTGCTTTTTCAATGATGCAGTAGATGTTGGCAGTTTGATCTCTGGTTCTCTACCTTCTCTGAAACCAGCTAGAACATCAGGAAATTCACAGTTCATGTATAGTTGAAGCCTGGCTTGGAGAATTTTGAGCATTACTTTACTAGCGCGAAAGATGAGTGCAATTGTGTGGTAGTTTGAGCATTCTTTGACATTACCTTTCTTAGGGATTGGAATGAAAACTGACCTTTTCCAGTCCTGTGGCTACTGCTGAGTTTTCCAAATTTGCTGACATATTGAGTGCAATACTTTCACAGCATCATCTTTTAGGACTGGAAATAGCTCAACTAGAGTTCCATCACCTCCACCAGCTTTGTTGATAGTGATGCTTCCTCAGGTTCACTTGACTTCACATTCCAGGATGTCTGGCTCTAGGTGAGTGATCACACCATCGTGATTATCTGGGTCATGAAGATCTTTTTTGTACAGTTCTTCTGTGTATTCTTGCCACCTCTTCTTAATATCTTCTGCTTCTGTTAGGTCCATACCATTTCTGTCCTTTATTGAGCCCAAATTTATATGAAATATTCCCTTGGTATCTCTAATTTTCTTGAAGAGATCTCTAGTGTTTCCCATTCTATTTTGTTCCTCTATTTCTTTGCACTGATCATTGAGGAAAGCTTTATCTCTTCTTGCTCTTCTTTGGAACTCTGCATTCAAATGGGTATAACTTTCCTTTTTTCCTTTGCTTTTTGCTTCTCTTCTTTTCACAGCTATTTGTAGGGCCTCCTCAGCCAGCCATTTTGCTTTTTTGCATTTCTTTTTCTTGGGGATGGTCTTGATCCCTGTCTCCTGTACAATGTCACAAACCCCCATCCATAGTTAATCAGGCACTCTGTCTATCAGATCTAGTCCCTTAAATCTATTTCTCATTTCCACTGTATAATTGTTAGGGATTTGATTTAGGTCATACTTGAATGGTCTAGTGGTTTTCCCTACTTTCTTCAATTTAAGTCTGAATTTGGCAATAAGGAGTTCATGATCTGAGCCACAGTCAGCTCCCAGTCTTGTTTTTGCTGACTGTATAGAGATTCTCCATCTTTGGCTGCAAAGAATATAATCAATCTGATTTCAGTATTGACCCCATCTGGTGATGTCCATGTGTAGAGTCTTCTCTTGTGTTGTTGGAAGAGGGTGTTTGCTATGACCAGCGCGTTCTCTTGACAAAACTGTATTATCCTTTGCCTTGCTTCATTCCGTACTCCAAGGCCAAATTTGGCTGTTGCTCCAAGTATTTCTTGATTTCCTACTTTTGCATTCCAGTCCCCTATAAGGAAAAGTCCTTTTTGAGGTGTTAGTTCTAGAAGGTCTTCATAGAGCCGTTCAACTTCAGCTTCTTCAGCGTTACTGGTCAGGGAATAGACTTGGATTACTGTGACATTGAATAGTTTGCCTTGGAAAGGAACAGAGATCATTCTGTCATTTTTTAGATTGCATCCAAGTACTGCATTTCAGACTCTTTTGTTGACTATAATGGCTACTCCATTTCTTCTAAGGGATTCTTGCCCACAGTAGTAGATATAATGGTCATCTGAGTTAACTTCAACCATTCCAGTCCATTTTAATTCACTGGTTCCTAAAATGTCAACATTCACTCTTGCCCTCTCCTATTTGACCACTTCCAATTTGCCTTGATTCATGGACTTAACATTCCAGGTTCATATGCAACATTGTTCTTTACAGCATCAGACCTTGCTTCTATTGCCAGTCACATCCACAACTGAGGGTTGTTTTTGATTTGGCTCTGTCTCTTTATTCTTTCTGGAGTTATTTCTACACTGATCTCCAGAGCATATTGGGCACCTACCGACCTGGGCAGTTCATCTTTCAGTGTCCTATCTTTTTGCCTTTTCATACTGTTTGTGGGGTTCTCAAGGCAAGAATACTGAAGTGGTTTGCCATTCCCTTCTCTGGTGGACCACATTCTCTCAGAACTCTCCACTATGACCCGTCCATCTTGGGTGGCCCTACACGGCATGGCTCATAGTTTCATTGAGTTGGCTCATAGTTTCATTCATGTTTGCACATACACATTTAGTGCCCCAGGACCTCTCTCCTTTGTGAAAGACATGGTGATGTTCAGTGGTAAGTTTCAGTTCAAATGTGGATGCCTTGCTTTTTTTTACAAGCTTGTCTATATCCTTGCTACTGAAAATGTGATCTGTAGACTACCTGGGTATCATCTGGGATCCAGTTAGTGACACCCCACTCACACTTAATGAAACAGTCCCCGCCCCAATCTACTGAAACAGAATCTGCATTTGAATAGGTTCTCCAGGCCATGGGGTCACTAAGAATCCAACATGACTGACTGAACAACAACAACCAGAGTATTTATATGAACATTAAAATTTGAGAAGCTTTGATCTTTGTGATTTCCTTAGTAGATAGAGAATAATGGAAGAGCAATACAGGAAAACCACACAATAGACATTCATAACATTCTTATCTTTATTCAACATATAATATTTGAGTATCTGGTATACACCATTCCCTCTGCCAAGAGCTAAGGACACAGTTATGAATAAATCAGACTATACCACTGTATGTATGGAGGTTTCCAGGTACGTAGATACTTTAGCTATGGTCCCCACACTGTACCAGGTAACATAGAACTGCAAGAGAAGTTAATTCATTTTGTCCAATACTTATAAACAATTAGTATATGTGTAAGTGCTGTAGGAGCTACATGGGTTTATAAAGGTGTAGGCAATACCCACGAGGAGTTTCCATATAGCAGCAAGAAAGTTCCCAGCTCTTACAAACCGTTTAAGTCAATAAGATGTACATACACAAAGTAGTTTGGGAATAATGCAAATATAATAAATTGTATCATGTGAATTACAAGTGGTATTGCATTAAAAGAGGGAAAATGCTTCAAGTATTGGTTGGTCAAAAAGTTCATTTGGGGTTTTACATAAGATGTTCCAGAAAACCCTGGACAAGCATTTTGACCAACTCAATAATATTTAGATTAGGTTCCAGGATGAGACCTGAGATGGCTATTGAAAAACAAAGCATATTTATGGTAGTCTTGGAGAAAGCATTTTCAAGTCAATAGTTTAAAAAAGAGATAAGTCTAGATTTGGAAATTTGGAAACCATTGAGTTTCTTTATAAGAATATATGCAGTTGGATACATTAGGAAACAAACCGGGAGAGAGACCTGTATCTAGATTACAGAGTAAAGGATCAACCCAACGAAATGTGGTGTATCAAACCCGTGGCATAAAGGAATAGCTCATTTCTCTACAGGGGATTTCCCCATGGACAGAGGAGACTGGTGGGCTGCAGTCCATGGGGTCACAAAGAATCAGGCACGACTGAACAACACTTTACAGGGGCTTTGAAGATGTCTGACTCACAGCTGCAGTTGTACTAAGGTCCAGTCTAATGTAAAGACAGAGGTTTAGAAGTCAGAAGACCTGAAATTTTGCTTTTCAAAATCTTTCCCAAGTAATACTGTAGTAATGAACATCACAGTCCTCACTTCTTTTTCTGAAAAAAGAATGATTTCATTTCTGCCACTGTCTCAGCAAACATATGACAATTCCCAGGTCATGTCCTTCACCCCTCCACTCCAGAGAATTTCATACATTCAGCATGACTGTTTCTCATGGAGCTTGAAAATTGAGATGATGTGTCTTTCTGACATGGTCGCTTACAAAGCCTCACAAAGTACCTACAACAACCTTGAGTCCTGAATCTTCCAGGATAATTCTGTTTTTATATATTCTGTCTCAAAGCCTCTCAAAGTACATTTTTTGTTCAAAGTAATCAAGTGGGGAATAATGAGCATTGAAACCAGATAGATTTGAACCAGAGTTCAAATCATCAATTACCAATCTTCTCTGAGATTTAACTTTCAAGGTGGTAAAATGAAGACAATATTTACTTTATAGAATTGTCATTAAGATTATAGATAATGTATGTAAGGCCTAGCACAGTACTACACAAGGAGTAAGCCCAAATAAAAGGTGATTGTATAGCCATATATAGCTACATAAAATAGATGCTTCAAATATATGTATGCATGTGTATTTTTCCCCGTAACCACTTTATCTCTGCTATAATTTTCCATTCAGTTGTGGTCAGTGCTCATTCACTTTCAATGAAGGTTCTGTTCACTTTTCAACATCCTTTTCTTTACCCCTTTTCACTCTGTACATCAAATCTGTCATGGAAAGGGCACACACGCCATGAATGAAGGTTAAGAAGCCTCTGAAGCAGTATCTTTCCTCATCCCCCTACTCATGACCATCTGTGCCCCCAAGAAAGAAATTACAGTCTAAGCATAGCTAAATTAGCTTGATGCTTTCTTTCTCTACTTCTCTTTTTTATGGGGCATGAGAATGAAATTTTATTTATGGTAGGTGCTCCATAAATTAAATAGGTGAATGACCATCTAATAGCACCATTTTCATTTATTAATTCATAGAGCAAAGTTGGTCTCCTGCTCTGTGTCAGTCACTGTAATACTCATGAGGTGCCAAAACAAACAAACAAACAAACAATTACACACCTTTGAAAGTTCACATTCCAGTGAGTCAGATAAATATAATACAATGTGATAAGATTTATAAGGGAAATACATAATTTAGTTAATTCTAGCTGCTATAACAAAAAAATGTGCATAATGGTTCAAATATGATAAACATTTCTCATTCATATAAAGTCTGAAGTGGGTGACTGATCAGAGGGCAAATTCTCCTTGAAGAGATGGTTCAGGGGCCCTGGTCCATTCCTTCTCCTAGGCTATACTACCTCCTAAGTCTAGTGGTTACCAGCAGAAAGGAAATAGATAGCAGGAAGGGGCACATGCAAGCCTTCTGCTCACATTCCATTGGCTGTAAGGCAGTCAAATAGCCATGCTGAACAGCAAGGGAAACTGAGAAATGTTGCCGTGCGCTATGCTCAGGAAGAAAAGGAATCAGATGTGATGATCAGTTGGTCAGACTCGACCACCAGAGATAAGTCTAGAGTGCTGCTGGATGATGACTTTCTGAACTTATGCAAAGTTTTTGAAGTCCTTGCCAGGAATAAGGGTAGAGGTATGGTGGGGTGGAAAGTATCATAAGGTTACTTTCATTCAAAAAAGATATATTAAATACTTAAATCCTGCCAGTCATTATATTATATATTAATCAGAATAATCAGCTGCTGCCTTCAGGGAATTTATAGTCTAGGATCTTGAACCAGGAACCTCAGCATCACCAGAGAGGTTATAGGAGACCCACACCAGATGAATCAGAGGTGATTCATATGTACATGAAAGTTTGAAAAGCACTGGTCTAGGGCTTTTTATAGGTACCCTTCTCAGTTACAAGTCCCATAGATTTGAAAGAGTCCTAAATTTCACCAGGAGGGAAGCCTGCACAGGAGGTTGGTAGGCATGGGAAGGGCTGCTAAAGAGAAAGGAACTGATTGGAAGCCCAGGGTAGAGCATTAAGGGTGGGTTAATGGGGCTTTCTGGACGGGGCATCAATATCCACATGACCAACTCATCAAGGTCCTCACAATGATCTATGTTACACTCATCTACACTATTCCATGTGATTGCTTATGTGTCCCCAAGTGTAACATTGTAGCTAAACCTTCACACACTTGAAAATTATAAGCATTTATGAAACTGATGAATTATAAGTGTTTTCTCTATGCTGCAGGAAGAAAACCCCTTTTATGCAAAGCAGTTACTCAGTAGTCCTGCCCTGAATATTCTGTATCTGAATGTAAAATAGAAAACATAATTGCTGAATAAAACTATACTCCAATAAAATTTTTTTAAGTTTTAAAAAATAAAATTTCATATTTCCTAGTGCAGACATGTATAGAATTACTCAAACTGCTCTGACACAGATACACTTATACTGTATTTAAAATCTGACAAATTTGGACTGAAATTTATGCCAGCTCTACCAGGTTAGGACTTATGACTTCATTTGCCTTAGACGTGTGCTATATGTTTAGCTACTTCACCATTACTCACTTTTCCTTCTAACTTCTCTCTCTTCTGCTCTCTTTTGCCCCCCTTGCCTCCTCTTCCTTACAAGAAAGTACTCTTGCTATTCATATGTCTTGGTAAACAGAATGACTGAAAAACTAAGATCTAAGCAGACAGTATCACCTGGTGTAAGAGAAGATGGCTTGGAATTTATAATTAGAAGCCTATTTCAGCTTCCTTCATAGGACTGTTGAAATTATTTTCAGGGGTGTCTTGACTGCCTGAAATTGAATGTCATTGAGGATTTTTTTTCTTTTTTTTTTGCCCTCTCTTGTTTCCTTGGCAACAGGTTGGTGATGCAGCTGCTGAAATCCACTGTCTTCTTGGAGATACTGGTGTGGGCAGGTTGCAAACCATTGGTAATGTCTGTGATAGATACTGAACCTGACCAAATCTTTTCATTCTAGTCATGCTATATACACATAAAGAAATTGACCTAATAGAAGAATGGCTTTACAGTATAATTTTTGGCATGACTCTCAGTGAGGAAAGTATTAATCCTTCTTTTTAAAATCACTTACCATTGCATACAAAACTTAATACTGAGCTCTTGAAATGTAGACGTTTCAGGTAATTGTACACATCACTTTAGTGTCAGAGTAATATACTGCCAAATAATAATTCTGTGTTAATATAAAGTCTGAGAGAAGCAAGCAAGGAATCAGGGGACAGGACCCTCTCCTCTGGATTTTGTCAGGCATATGATCCACCTTGGGCAGCTCCATCCAGCACCCACTTGCCATCATTTGAATTGTTGTTGTTTCGTCACTAAGCCACGTCCAGCTCTGTAACCCCATGGAGTAGAGCCCAGAGATTCCCCTGCCCACGGGATTTCCCAGGCAAGGACACTGGAGTGGGTTGCCATTTCCTTCTCCAGGGCATCTTTCTAACCCAGGGATTGAACCCACGTGTCCTGAACTAGCAGGTGGATTCTTTACCCCTGAGCTATCAAGAAAGCCCCTTGCTTTGAATGACCTGAAACAAATCATGCCTGTGATATGCGGAGAATGCGTGATGAGACTGTAAGAGGATATCACCTGTCAGTGTTCCCCTCTAGAAGACAGGGAAAGGGAGTAAGTAGAAGACAAAGGTCAGATGGGATGGGAGCAACACTTAAGATGGCCAGAGGGACAGATAGACATGGCTATTGAAGTTGCAGATGGGTAAGGATGTAGGGATACAGGTTGACCTACCACCAAAGATAGAATAGCCTAGACACTCAAGAATGAACAAAGACTTTACATAAACATGATAAACAGAGGGAGAACCAGGTATTGATTTTAAAAAAAAACAACATAAGATTAGTGCAACAGGTCAGCAGAGAAGACGGAATTAGACAACAGAAAAATTGTAATTGAATTCAATTGAAAAGAAGAGTTTAGAATGGAATTGCCTTACTCTTTAAATAACTGAATTCAACCAACTGCTATATTTATGTTGGGAATAGATCCAGAGAAAAAGAAAACTGGATAGAGAATGTGTTTAACCTGAAGATTATGCAGAGGAAAAGAATGCTGAGAAAATATAGTGAGTGTGGAGGCTCCTGAGATTATGTAAAGGAGAAATAGGAAAAGCAAATGATGAAGTCAGGTGGACAAGAACATTGGTCATAAAATGTCAAAGGAAAGAAAATACCTACTATAGGCAACTCAACTGAAGAAAAATATACACTAAACATATTTAGTAAAAACATATGTGAAACAGGTAATAGTTACTATGATGCATACTAAGAAGCAATATAAAAATGATAAATTTTTCACTGCCCCCATTGTGGCTTATGAATATTCTAGGTGATGAGCTGCTCTGGAAGTCTAGAAAAATGTGCAGATAGCTTGTTTTTCATCCTCCCAGTGCTGGTGGCCCATTCACATAGCAAAGAATAAATATCTTGGGAAAAGACATTTTCCTACAGAAAGTTTTTCAAGAACATGTTCACTCATCTAACCTTTTGCTCCCTCCATTGACATGAACAGCACAGCTGAATGAATCAACCCTGTAGTTTTCCTTCATATGAAGGGGGAAAAAAAACACAGCATAAGAATGAAATATAAAAAGAAAGGGTGATCAGAGAATTCTCTTAACTGATGTGGTTAGTGGTTAATTGCACAGGTTTTGGAGTCAGGTAGCCTGTGCTATATTGGAATCACTAATCTAGATTTTAAGAGCTGTATGATGTTGAGGGAAGTAATTAATTTATCCAAGCATCAGCATTTCTATCTCTAAAATGGTGGTAATAAAAATAATACCTACCTAATACGGCTATCTTGGATTAAACCAGGAAATGCATGTAAAACTTATCACACAGTTCTTGGCACAAAAAGAAACTTTAGCTATTATAGTTTATGATGGTCAACAGACTTAACTAATTAAACTAATTATGAAACTGTTCTTAAATTTAACATCTGGATGGGACAACTATATTGAATAAAATGAAGTAAATATCTCATTTCCAATTCTTATCTGATAATATCTCTGATTCTACCTTTATATGCACAGTGGGGCTTGCTAAGGCCTTCAAAATCAGTCAATGTATTAATATTAAAATGTTAGATAATGATAGACAAATCATTCTTCTATTTTCCTTTGGATATTTCCCTTTTAAAAACAGTATTTGAATTTACTTAACTTCAGTAAATTTAAGCTATGCTGGATTTAGAGAAGCTTTATATTTTTAATCAAATGATGATTCACTATAAAGATGCAGTGATAATTTTCAAGGCATCATTTTATTTATTTCTTTTTCATTTATTTTTATTAGTTGGAGGCTAATTACAATATTGTAGTGGTTTTTGCCATACATTGACATGAATCAGCCATGGATTTACATGTGTTCCCCATCCCGATCCCTCCTCCCACCTCCCTCCCCATCCCATCCCTCTGGGTCTTCCCAGTGCACCAGCCCTGAGCACTTGTCTCATGCATCCAACCTGGGCTGGTGGTCTGTTTCGCCCTTGACAGTATACTTGTTTCAATGCTATTCTCTCAGAACATCCCACCCTCGCCTTCTCCCATAGAGTCCCAAAGTCTGTTCTGTACATCTGTGTCTCTTTTTCTGTTTTGCATATAGGGTTATCGTTACCATCTTTCTAAATTCCATATATATGTGTTAGTATACTCTATTGGTCTTTATCTTTCTGGCTTACTTCACTCTGTATAATGGGCTCCAGTTTCATCCATCTCATTAGAACTGATTCAAATGAATTCTTTTTAATGGCTGAGTAATATTCCATTGTGTATATGTACCATAGCTTCTTTATCCATTCATCTGCTGATGGGCATCTAGGTTGCTTCCATGTCCTGGCTATTATAAACAGTGCTGCAATGAACATTGGGGTGCACGTGTCTCTTTCAGATCTGGTTTCCTAGGTGTGTATGCCCAGAAGTGGGATTGCTGGGTCATATGGCAGTTCTATTTCCAGTTTTTTAAGGAATCTCCACACTGTTCTCCATAGTGGCTATACTAGTTTGCATTCCCACCAACAGTGTAAGAGGGTTCCCTTTTCTCCACACCCTCTCCAGCATTTATTGCTTGTAGACTTTTGGATAGCAGCCATCCTGACTGGCGTGTAATGGTACCTCATTGTGGTTTTGATTTGCATTTCTCTGATAATGAGTGATGTTGAGCATCTTTTCATGTGTTTGTTAGCCATCTGTATGTCTTCTTTGGAGAAATGTCTGTTTAGTTCTTTGGCCCATTTTTTATTGGGTCATTTATTTTTCTGGAATTGAGCTGCAGGAGCTGCTTGTATATTTTTGAGATTAATCCTTTGTCTGTTGCTTCGTTTGCTATTATTTTCTCCCATTCTGAGGGCTGTCTTTTCACCTTGCTTATAGTTTCCTTTATTGTGCAAAAGCTTTTAAGTTTCATTAGGTCCCATTTGTTTATTTTTGCTTTTATTTCCAATATTCTGGGAGGTGGGTCATAGAGGATCTTGCTGTGATTTATATCACAGAGTGTTTTGCCTATGTTCTCCTCTAGGAGTTTTATAGTTTCTGGTCTTACATTTAGATCTTTAATCCATTTTGAGTTTATTTTTGTGTATGGTGTTAGAAGGTGTTCTAGTTTCATTCTTTTACAAGTGGTTGACCAGTTTTCCCAGCACCACTTGTTAAAGAGGTTGTCTTTTTTCCATTGTATATCCTTGCCTCCTTTGTCAAAGATAAGGTGTCCATAGGTTCGTGGATTTATCTCTGGGCTTTCTATTCTGTTCCATTGATCTATATTTCTGTCTTTGTGCCAATACCATACTGTCTTGATGACTGTGGCTTTGTAGTAGAGTCTGAAGTCAGGCAGGTTGATTCCTCCCATTCCATTCTTCTTTCTCAAGATTGCTTTGGCTATTCGAGGTTTTTTGTATTTTCATAGAAATTGTGAAATTATTTGTTCTAGTTCTGTGAAAAATACCATTGGTAGCTTGATAGGGATTACATTGAATCTATAGATTGCTTTGGGTAGTATAGCCATTTTCACAATATTGAGTCTTCCAATCCATGAACACGGTATATTTCTCCATCTATTTGTGTCCTCTTTGATTTCTTTCATCAGTGTTTTATAGTTTTCTATATATAGGTCTTTCATTTCTTTAGGTAGATATACTCCTAAGTATTTTATTCTTTTTGTTGCAATGGTGAATGGTATTGTTTCCTTAATTTCTCTTTCTGTTTTCTCATTGTTAGCGTATAGGAATGCAAGGGATTTCTGTGTGTTAATTTTATATCCTGCAACATTACTGTATTCATTGATTAGCTGTAGTAATTTTCTGGTAGAGTCTTTAGGGTTTTCTATGTAGAGGATCATGTCATCTGCAAACAGTGAGAGTTTTACTTCTTCTTTTCCTATCTGGATTCCTTTTATTTCTTTTTCTGCTCTGATTGCTGTGGCCAACACTTCCAAAACTATGTTGAATAGTAGTGGTGAGAGTGGACACCCTTGTCTTGTTCCTGATCAAGTCATCATTTTAAAGTGCTATCTCTGATAGTCTTTCTCTTTTTTCCCTCCCCCCCCCATCTTTCCCTCTCTGTAATCTATACAGATATTTTTGAAATGAAAATGGAATAAAATTAAATTCATCTTGGCCAAGTATCTTTTAATATAGAGCAGAGGTCAGTTACTTGATAAAATGGGGTAAAATGTTCTAGGTCATGCTGGCACCATCAGCAGCAATAGAGCATGAAGATAAAGCAGGATATTTGAACCAGGAGTGCAAAGTAGAATCCATGGGAAATGAACAGACCAAAAAAGCAGTGATGATTCTACAAGAAGATAGAAATGAACACAACTAGCTGTTGGGTGGGGCTTCCCAGGTGGTGCTAGTGATAAAGAACCTGCCTGCCAATGCAGGAGACATAAGAGACACGAGTTCAAACCCTGGGTCAGGAAGATCCCCTGGAGGAAAGCATGGCAATCCACTCCAATATTCTTCCTTGGACAGTCCCATGGACAGAAAAGCCTTGTGGGCTACAGTCCATACAAAGAGTCAGACATGAGTAAAGCAACTTAAGACACACGCACAGCGGTTGGGTGATGAGGGAGACTGGCTGACTGGCTTGTCCTTAACAGAAGGAAAGGGCAGAGCATAGGGATAGTGTGTGCATTAAGTGGATTAAAACCAGAAATCCAAGCAGACAAGCATGTGAGGAACCATGAGAGATGCAAGCTCAGAAGTGGGTCAGGAAGCCTGGTAGGCAAGGAGCAACATCAAGAATAGGCTCAACAACCAGGAAACAGTTTGTCTCTTGGTTCTGTCATGGGTTTCACTGTTCTACCAACAGTTTGTCTCTTGGTTCTGTGTGGTTTTCACCCACGAATTTCTTAGAGATTTTGTTTGGGGAAAGACCTCATTGTGTGGACAGTCTACAACTGGTAAATTCTAGGAGAGAGGTCCATCACCTGACTGGGAAGAGGGAAAGATGTCACAGCTCAGGACACACCAACTCAAAACTTGTTTGATGAGTTAAATTCAGATAAGTCACCAAGATCAGAAGGTATCCACTTAATAGCTTCTAAGAAATTTGAAGCTGCAGCTTTGGTATGCATTTCTAAATATGGACAGGTGGTCTTCAGCCATCATTGCTGTGAAGAGAATTTTTGTTCTTTTTTCTCCAAGATTCTCTCTACTTCTGGGTGAAATCCCTCATCAAAGGTCCACTATATTTTCAAACTTGTATTTTTTAATCCAAAGGGAAGTCTCTAGGGGGAGAGGTGCTTGGTAACCAGAATTGCAGGGAACCAATAGGGCCATGTTCAAGTGGCTCTGAGCAGAGCACCCTGATTTAAGCCACAGGGAGTCCCTGGACCATAGCTACCAGAGTAAGGGGAAATCACAGGTGTGAATCAGGCACTTGGGTACATGTTATGAACCCTGGGAAACATATGACTATATAGTTAAACTTCCTCATAATTAAGTATTAACTTATTAATATTTTGACTTTTTTCCTTCCATTGATTTGTACAATGAGTAGCTGAGCATGTCCTGTGTGGAAGGACTCCATGAGGAAGTTGAAGGGAAGTAAAGGGTAGGACATGGTCCCAAAGCCCTGAGTCCTCAATTAATGGAAGACCATAGAGCAAAAAAGCTAGAATGTGTTTGGTTTGGGGTACCTGGAATAGTTTAATCACCTGTGGAATTTGTTATATTTTTATATACATCAACTCTTTAATCCTTTTAATGGAGTTGGGGTACTACATTTGACTTTAAATCTATTCAGCAAAATTTGTGTGTTTGGCATTTTTATATAATGTTCAAGTTAAATCAAGATATAGGGATATAGATTTTCCTTAATAGAAGCAAAAGAGTTGAAAGAGTTTTCTGTCTTATAAGAGGAAGAGAATTGCTCCTTTAGGGCAAACTGGTTCCTTGTTCTATTACAAAACCCACCTAAATAACTCTGTAGCTACAAAAATACAAAGCAAGAGTCTACGCATTATTCTTTAAAACAAAACTAAAGTGGAAGATCATCTTCTCTGTGAGAAACTAAAGATTCAGTTTGGTGATATGAATTATGATGTAGGTCTGCCCAGAAAAAGATTGCTTCAAATGAGGTTGCTTTGGGGTCAGGTTAGGATGGGGTAAGGAGGATATTTATCTTCTCTCTAAGGATTATAACTACATCATGTTTATAAATTCTTGCTTATAGTCCTGGTGAATGCATGTGTGTGTTTCTTGGACCCTTCAATCTGTGAGCTGAGCCCCAGAAACCTAAGAAGCACCACAGGTTAGATTTTCTCTTCCCACTGTAAAACCATTTCAACAAGATAACTAATTATATCAAATCAGTGGAATTCTATCTAGATTTGTGCTCTTGATCTATATTTTTAATAATTTAAACTGATAAAATTACCAGTAACTCTACTGCTAGATATATTGAAGAGAAATTAAAGCATATGGCCACATGAAATCAGGTACACGCAATTTCATAGCGTATTATGATTCATAGCTCCATCATAATAGTCCAAATGTCTATCAGCTGATGAATGAATAAACAAAATGTGGTATAGCCATCCAATGGAATATAATTTGACAATAAAAAAGAATGAAGTTCTGGTACATGCTACAACATGGACAAATCTTGAAAATATTATGCTAAGTGAAATAAGCCAGTCACATATGACCATATATTATATGTTGGCTTATAATTCTGGTGAGTGTGTGTGTATTTTTGGATCTTTCAATTATATGTTTCAATTATATTGTATGTTGTACCAAAAATTGTATGTTTTTGTTTATGTGAAATGTCCAAAATGAGCAAATCTCTAGAGACAGAGTAGAGACAGTGGTTGCCAGGGAGTGCAGTGGGAGGGGAGCAGGAATGGGAAATGACTGGATATGAGATTTTTGAGGATGGGGTGATAAAATTGTTCTAGAACTAGATTGTATTGATGGCTGCACAACACAGAGAATATACGAAAACCACTGGACTGCATAGTTCAAATAAGTGAATTATAGGACTGTGAATTAAAATCTCAATTTAAAAAATTCAGATTGATTCAGAGGCTTGGGCAGTGCACTCCTCTTGTACATGAACCTGCATGATGTACTAGGTAGCAGCATGGACTCTGGAACCAGACTGCCTGGATTTGAATACAGGCTCTACCGTTTAACAGCTGTGTGATCTTGGGCAAATTACTTAACTGCTTTGCCCTTCAATTTCCTTATCTACAAAATGGGGAAAATAATGCTATGTATTCATGAGATTATCTTAAACTTTAGATGAATTAATAATTTAAGTACTTAGAACTTAATATAAATATTTGTTATTATTATGACTGCCATCCTTACTGAAGTGTTGTCTTATCAAGGCCTGAGAACAGGGTTAGACTTTTGTGGGTAGGAAGTGGTATTTCACTTATGTGTGTGTATGCTAAGTCACTTCAATCATGTCCAACTCTTTGTGACCCCATGGACTGTAGCCTCCTCTGTTCATGGGATTTTCCAGGCAAGGGTACTGGAGTTGGTTGCCTTGCCCTCCTCCAGGGGATCTTGCCCAATCCAGGGACAGAACCTGAGTCTTTTTTGTATCCTTCATTGGCAGGTTGATTCTTTACCACTAGCGCCACCTGGGAACCCCCATTTCATTTACAAGAAGTGGTTATACCCATTGGCCGTCATCCTGATAAGTCTCTGACCTTTGGATAGGTAACGAAGTTTGGGAAAGTAAGATTTAACATGTCACCAAGGTTCTACTTCTTGTTCTCTCTGAGCCGATGACTGTTGCAAATTCTGAGGACTGTAGACTTGAGCAGACTCACAGTGTTGGAGTTAAATCAGTCCCTGCTGCTGAAAAAAGGCTTGGAAGGATTCAGGAAGCCATAGAGAGTTGGTCAGCAAACGATATAAGTAACATGTGAATGTGTAGCTGGCCTTGAGCTCTGAGAGCAGCACTTCCAGGTGCAGTGAAAGGTTACTGTTGATTGTGATTCCCTCTGCCACCCAGGAACTTCAGTACAGGCCCTGGAAAGGCACAGTTGACTCAACTAGGCTCTTGGGGGTAAAGACAAGGATGTGCTCCATATTTCTAGGAGAGGGGGACAGACTTCCTGGGTCCCCCCCCCCCCCCCCCCCCCCGCCCAGGACTAGTGGAATGATTTTAGAATTCACTGGAAAGGTCAGAAGTCCCAGACACATAGGAGGAGCTCAATAGAAGTGTGATCAGTTGTCATTAGATGGGGTGGAGCTTGGTTAAGTCCAGAGCACACATGATTGGAGGGAAAGGAAAAGCTTGAACTGACAAAGGAGCCCTGACACAGTCTGGAAAGGGATAGGTGAGTAGGTGAGGGACTGGTGTCCTACTACACAGGTGAAGCTTAGAACAACTATAATTGGGGTTCTTGGGTTGCCATAATCTCACACATACTTGCAGACTTAAGATGCCCAATATTTATCACATGTGAGATGGTTCAACTTTCAAGACACAAGAGTTTAAGGCAAAGGTTTCCAAAACCTTCATTTTCCATAAGATGAAAACATCTCGAATCTCTCATAATTGTATCTCCTTCCAACATTTTGTATGTCTGTTTACTTGTCATTCTCAAACACAAGTTTATGAACTTCTTGAGAGAGAAAAAAAAGACAAACTGTTGGATTCTTAGATTTTGAAATTTGGGAAGAAAACACGTTTAATAATCCAAATGGTTTCATGAGAGGTGATGTTACATTCTTACGCTTTATGCACTGATGGTATATCTGAGATGGAAGAAGTGTTAAGCATCACATAGTTTTATTTTTCAGATGATGAGTCAGAGGCCAGAAAGTTATAAGATTTGTCTGAGGTCACAAAGAAAACCTGGTTGAGAACCCATGTTTCTTAATGTCCAGCCCAGGACTCCTTCACCATATTATAGGACCTTTCCATTGCTGTTGAAAAAAAAACAAAAAACTCTTTTTTTTTATGTTCTAAAATAAAATGCCTACTTAAAATTTAAAACAAAAAATTGGAAGGAGCAATAAACTGGAACATGAATACAAAAAGTATTTGAAGTGTACCTTAAAAACAACTATAAGTGTGATTATTTCCACATGTAGATCAATATTTGGATGTGATAGATATAATTGCATTTCCAACCCTGTAAGCCTCATATTTTGCTTTTCTAGAGGGAAAAACATGTTCTTATATCACAAAAAATATATCTCACTCTGGCTGAAGAATCATCTTTTAGGGACTACTTTTTTTAAATTCCTTTTCCTTTTTTTTTTTAAATTTCAGTTTATTGGAGTGGGAATGATATTTGGTCTAAAACTAATCTTCGCTGGCCCAGCTGCTTTACTCAAAACTATACTTCCTTTGGTCCCTTCCTGTAAATTATATTTTATCTCTCTTGTCTCCCAATCTTCTACCCCCCCACAAAACTAAATGTAAAGCAAGGAATGAAAAGTGTGTACACATATTTCAGCACTTCCAAATCCTGAAGAAAAAACCCATAGAAGTAAATTTACAATGGCAAAATAGTGGTGTTAGCCAGAGCTTTCTATGGCCCTGCAGTAAAAGAGAACTTGTGCAAAGTTTCAAATCCAGACTGGCAGGAAATTTACTCTCTCTACCTTTTGTACCACCCCTCTAACCTGCCCTAGCAAATGTAGAAATTTTATTGAAATTGTCTGATCTTTACCCTCTCCATTCCCATGATTACCACGTTCTAATCTCTTCTTAAGGGGACTTTTTAAAAGTTTTTTAAAAGTTGTTTATTGATTTATAATTATTTTTGGCTGCCCTGGGTCTTCATTGCTACATGAGGGCTTTCTCTAGTTGTGTCAAGCTGGGGCTACTCTTTGTTGAAGTATGCAGGCTTCTCATTTTAGTGGTTTCTCTTGTTGCAGAGCATAAGCGCTAGGTACTCTGGCTTCAGTAGTTGTGGTGCATGGGCTTAGTTGTTCTGCAGCATGTGGAATCTTTCCAGACCAGGGGTCAAACCTGTGTTCCCTGCATGGGCAGGTGGATTCTCAACCACTGGATCACCAGGGAAGCCGCCTTTTAAGAAAACTCTTGACAGGGCCACCCTGACATCAGACTGGGCAAGGAAAGGACCTCTCCTGAGTCCTATAGTCGATAGAAGGGCTCTCAGGAGATTGAGAGAAGGGAGACTTGTGTACCATTCTTGACACTGACTCATTGAAGCACATCCTCCTTTGAAAGCTGACATCTGCTGTAAGGATGTGTTAGGCAGTGAGCCAGGACCCTGAACTCAGCTTAGATTAACTCCACTCATTCCCTAGAGATTGGAAATGTGTCTTCTTTTTCCTAGTATTTCCTGCATTTATCTCTCGGTGCCCTGCATAGGCAAGGGTGCACAATGCAGCTGTGTGTATATGTTTGATTTATTGAGATACAATTCACATAGCATATGCACAATGTAGTTTTACTGAATAAATACATGTATTTTAAAACTAGTGGTATTCTTTCCAGCAAAAATATTTATTGAGCCCCTCACAAATCTTCATCCATTTGCTTGCTTATATGCTTAATAAGGAGTTTTATTTCCTTTCCTAAAGATTTGATAACTATGAAAATACAAATGGGGAACTTCCCTGGCAGTCCAGTGGTTAAGACACCATGCTTCCAATCCAAGGAGCGCAGGTCCATTCCCTGTTCAGGGAACTAAGATCTTGCATGCCGCATGGCACAGCCAAATTTACATATATATATATATGACCACTGGAAAAACCATAGTCTTGACCAGATGGACCTTTGTTGGCAAAGTAATGTCTCTGTTTTTTAATATGCTATCTAGGTTGGTCATAACTTTCCTTCCAAGGAGTAAGCGTCTTTTAATTTCATGGCTGCAGTCACCATCTGCAGTGATTTTGGAGCCCCAAAAAATACAGTCTGACAGTGTCTCCCCACCTATTTCCCATGAGGTGATGGGACCAGATGCTATGATCTTAGTTTTCTGAATGTTAAGCTTTAAGCCAACTTTTTCACTCTCCTCTTTCACTTTCATCAAGAGGCTTTTTAGTTCCTCTTCACTCTCTGCCATAGGGTGGTGTCATCTACATATTTGAGGTTATTGATATTTCTTCTGGCAATCTTGATCCCAGCTTGTGCTTCATCCAGCCCAGCGTTTCTCATGATGTACTCTGCAAATAAGTTAAATAAGCAGGGTGACAATATACAGCCTTGACGTACTCCTTTTCCTATTTGGAACCAGTCTGTTGTTACATGTCCAGTTCTAACTGTTGCTTCCTGACCTGCATACAGGTTTCTCAAGAGGCAGGTCAGGTGGTCTCTTTCAGAATTTTCCATGGATGTGAGAGTTGGACTGTGAAGAAAGCTGAGCACCGAAAAATTGATGCTTTTAAACTGTGGTGTCGGAGAAGACTCTTGAGAGTCCTTTGAACTGCAAGGAGATCCAACCAGTCCATCCTAAAGGAGATCAGTCCTGGGTGTTCATTGGAAGGACTGATGCTGAAGCTGAAACTCCAGTACTTTGGCCACCTCATGAGAAGAGTTGACTCATTGGAAAAGACCCTAATGCTGGGAGGGATTGGGGGCAGGAGGAGAAGGGGGCAACAGAGGATGAGATGGCTGGATGGCATCACCAACTCGATGGGCATGAGTTTGAGTAAACTCCGGGAGTTGGTGATGGACAGGGAGGCCTGGCATGCTGCGATTCATGGGGTCATAGAGAGTCAGACACGACTGAGTGACTGAACTCAACTGAACTGAACTGATATATATATATATATGTACATACATATATACACACATATATATATATACACACATACAAATATGATATATATTGTTAGTCTTATAACAATAAAATTTAATCTTTAATGAATGCTTGTCATGGGCCCATGCTGTGCTAAGAATTTTGTGTGCTTCTTCCCTGATAGCTCAGTTGGGAAAGAATCCACTTGCAATGCAGGAGATCCTGGTTCAATTTCTGGGTCAGGAAGATCCGCTGCAGAAGGGACAGGCTACCCACTCCAGTATCCTTGGGCTTCCCTTGTGACTCAGCTGGTAAAGAATCCACCTCCAATGCTGGAAATCTGGGTTCCATCCCTGGGTTGGGAAAATCCCCTGGAGAAAGAAAAGGCTACCCACTCCAGTATTCTGGCCTAGAGAATTCCATGGACTGTATAGTCCATGGGATTGAAAAAGAGTCAGACACAACTGAACAACTTTCACTTTCACTTTTCTCATTCACTCATCATAATGTCACTTTGATGAAGGCACTATTATTATCTCCACTTTATGGCTGAGGAAACTGAGGTTCAGAGATGTCACACAACTTGTCCAAGGTCAAAGAGCTAATAAGGGGAAGAACAGGGTTTGAATGAAGACCCCAAACCTCCCTTGTAACACTACATCAAGAACTTTCCAATTGTCCTCAAAATGGTCATTTACACTTTAGAAAAAAATAATGAAAAAAACAAGTATTTATGGGGAAAAAAACAACAACTTTCTTCAAAGTTGAGGATACTGATGTTCAAGAGCAATTAACAGGACATTATTTGTAGACCCAAAAAAATAAATGTGAGAAACTGAAACCCAGTCAAACATTGGTGTTCTTCATGATTTCACTGTGAACCAGTTGAGTTTATGTAGCAGTCTACATACTTATAGATTTTCTTTCACTACCTCTCTCCAAAGTTTTAGGATACCTGACAAGATCCTTGTGTGGCCATCAGCAAAGTATTACAAGTACAATCCTTGCAGTTTCCATTAGAAATAGTTTTGATATTGGAAGTTGAAGGTAACAGATGGAGTTGAAAGAAAAGGACTAAAGGCCAAAGTACTTTTAAGATTTTTGAAATATGCATCTATTTTTTATGTATGTAAATATATGACATATTATACATAATATAATATCTATTTAATATATGTGTATTATCTTACCTGTAATTTTCTGTACACCCAAGGAGGTTGCTCAATAGCAGCATCAATTGGATTCACCAGGAAATCCATAGGCTTCATTTTAGAGATGAACGGATGTAGATAACCACATATGGAAAGAGAGGAGTTGGTGCTCCAGTTAGACAGATGGAATTGTGCCCTGAGTATTTTTTTCAGGGAAATAAGAACAAGAAAAGAAAAGAGGTGGGGGTAGGAGCTAAAAGAGAATAAACACAGAAAGAGCACTAAGTTCAACGGACTCCAGCTAAGCAGAGTGGGAGGAGCGTCTGGTGAGGAGGTTCACGCCATCCTTGTCCATACTTTCTACACATTCCCAGTAGCATCAATATCTGAAGAATATTCAGAGATTTCAGACTCCTGGTTTCCACCCACAGCTCGGTGAACATGAAAAGTCAAGTTGTTTCTCACTTGTGCATCAAGTCACCAGAGCACGTAGGAGCTTGGAGGAGCTGTTGCATTTTCTGAATATGAAAAAGAAGCTGTCTCATTATGTTATGATGGTGGTGAATCTACTTGCTGGAATACTTGCATAAATAATATATGGTGGATGAGTGAGTGTTTTTAACATCTTCATCTCTGAAACCAAGGTGTATCATGCTCCCTCCTAAGATAAAGGAAAGGAAGATAAGGCAATTTGAACATCTTGGTAAAAGTAAGCAATATAGATACAACAGGAGCTTCACATTTTTTTTAGGTAAACCAAATATTTAAGCCACGTTTTGCCTACTTTTACTGGTTTTCAGAACTGTGTACAGGATAGGAGGTGATCAAGATTCCTGGTAGTTCTCATACAGTAGCGCTTCCTAATGCTGGGTCCCTGCCTCAGTTTTTAGTATACTGGAGGGGGGGCAGGGTGGGATGATATGGTTATTAATAAAAACAGATTCTCAGGCCCCACTCTACACCTATGGAAACATAATAATAATCTCTGTATTACACAGGGTCTGGGTACCTGGTTTTTAACAAGCCCCACAGTAGATTTTTATGCACGATGTAGTTTAAGAATTATTGCTCTGAACTGTAAGTCCTCTGAAACAGGAATGGAAATGCATTTATCATTGTAGCCTTTTCAGTATATTGAATAGAATAGGTGACCAAAATAACATTTGTTGAGTAAACGAAGACATGAAGAAAGAAATGATTTCATCCTTGATCCTTCTAGAAGCATGTTTTCATAATCAGAGACCTTGGCAGGTTGTGTATAGGGTGAGTAAGGCAAGCTTTAAGCTATACCTCCTGATGAGGAGGGAGCTTTATATACAGAAAATGCCCCTTTCAAAATGATCCAGGAAGACTTTTAAGGAAAGCCTCCAGGGAGCTAATTAAAGAGTCAAAAGCAGACAGGCTGCTGAATTAGGTCTTTGGTAGGCCGCTGAACTCAAGGAGGAAAATTGTAGATGGGCAATAACCTTCAAAAACCCAGAGGCTGAGGAGATACACACTGAAAGCAAAAGGTCAGAGGACTGATCACGGGCAGTAAACTGGTAGCTAGAAGGGATGAGGCAGCTGCACGTCCAGCTTCTAGAAAGCATTAAGTCTGTGTCCAGAGTAGGAGAGAAGATTGGAACCTGAGACATATCTGAGTCTACCTTTAGTGAATCTTGGGTGGCGGGGGTGGGGGGACCCATGGGGGATGTTAATGGAACAGAAGAGCTGTCTGAGCAGTAAAGCACAGAACTCCGGCCATGGCTCCCTAGTTTAAAAGAACTTTCACAATTTGTGGGTCTGGTCCCTTTGAACAAACACCTGAGGCTGCTTCAGGGCAAGGCGAAAATAGGCTTCCCTGGCATCAGAGGATGAGATGGCTGGATGGCATCATCGACTTAGTGGACATGCGTTTAAGCAAACTTCAGGAGATAGTGACGGACAGGGAAGTCTGGAATGCTGCAGTTCATGTAATCACAAAGAGTCAGACATGACTGAGCGATTGAACAACAGTTAATTGTTATAAATTGCCTTTTACTATGATCGTATAATTAAATTTTCTGTTATAATGTTATTTGTTTTAGCCACATTGTGGTGCAACCTTTAGTGACTTATATCTCAAGCTGGCTATTACCACACATGTCCCCACATGCTTTGATATTTTCCAAATAAAGAATTCCTCTCTTTTCCAGCTTGTAGTTACATGAGACCTTCGAATAAACCAACTTAGGAGATTTTCCCAAGAATTCATAGTATAGGTACTAAAACTTCACAGGACAAGAGCTGTGCCTGGGACCCGTGATGGTCTGATCTCATGTATTGCTTCATCCACAGCTTCACACAATGTTGTAGGAGCTGAGCCAGAGTGGCTGATGCAATTATTCTGAAATAGGCAGTGGAGTCCCAGTGATCTTCTTCTGCACAGCAAGGCTAATGGAGCATCCTTGACCTCAGTTCTCCAAAACCCTCGAATAGCATGAAAGAAACCACAGAAAGGGGTAGGGCTTCCCCAGAATTCCTTTAAGATGCAAACAATCTGGCCCAGTCCTGAGGAAACCACACAGACCCACACAGCCAACTACTGCCAAATAAAGTAGTAAATCCCTCTAATTAGGAAGGCCAATTAAAGAATTCAAAGGGAAATGGTGAATCCCTTATCATTGAAGAAGGGTGTTTTCTCTCTTTAAAACATTAATCTGATCTGTGAGGTATTGTCCCAGGATAAGGACCCTCACGACCGCTTATGACCAGCATTTGGCAAAGAGTGAGTCATCCAGCAGACAATATGAATGCAACCAGGCAACCCAAATTCACTGGCTGTGTTCTCTTTTCTTTTTTTATTCTTTTGCTGCTTATATCATGCTGAAAAATTCTTGCTTTATCTTCTGACCCAATAGCTCACAAGAATCATGATTTTCCTATGGATGGAAGGGTGCATGAGTGCTAAATTGCTGCAGTCATGTCCAACTCTTTGGGAGCCTTTGGGCTGTAGCCTGCCAGGCTCCTCTGTCCATGGGATTCACCAGGCAAGAATACTGGAGTGTGTTGTCACGCCCTCCTCCAGGGGATCTTCCCAACCCAGGGATCAAACTCATGTGTCTTAAGTCTCCTGCATTGGCAGGTGTGTTCTTTACCACCAGCACCACCTGGGTAGATAAGAAAAAGGAAGATCGGTTTGGCAAATTATGACCTGTTGGCAGTGAGTCAAATGAAGAGCTTGCTAACTAAACCGCCACAGGCACGTATGCCCCTCTGGTGCAGATTCCTAACTTTCATTTCTGACTTAGAACTTAAGGAGTTGGTTTTTTTTTTTTGTTTGTTTGTTTTAAATCCACTTAGGTTCTTAAGTAGGGGAAAAATACTAAATTGCCTTATAAGGAATGTACAAAGGAAATGTATCCATCTGAGATACTAGAACAATGCTGACTTCTGTCTTTGATATACTTTTTTATCAGCTAACATTTATTGAACAGTACTGGTTACCAAGCATTGGTCTGTACACTTCCCCTGAACTCTCATTTCATCCTCATGGTGACTTTTTTAGCTAAGTACTATGATTATCTTCTTTTGACAGATGAGAACACTGAAGCCTAGAGAGGTTAAGTAATTTGCATGAGGGCAGATGGTAAAGAATCTGCCTACAATTCAGGAGACCTGGGTTCAATCCTTGGGTTGGGAAGATCCCCTGGAGAAGAGAATGGCAACCCATTTGTCAACAGTATTCTTGCCTGGAGAAACCCATGGACAGAGGATCCTGGAAGACTACAGTCCATGGGGTCACAAAGAGTTGGAAACAACTAAGCGACTAACACACACTAAATACCTGTAAGTAACAGAGACAAGACTTGTACATGGGGCAGTCAAATCCCCAGCAGGATCTCCTAGTCATTTAATACCATCACTAGAAATACACTCTATTACCCTTGATGAGATGGCCTTTGCAAAGTGTTTTGTGAACAATGAAGTCATATCCTTACATAATATATCCATGTTATTATTACCAAAATCCATTTAGTTCTCTGATTCATTGAGATGATGTAATAGACCTATTAAAATTTAGCATATGCAGAAATATGGAACAAATCAACAAATTTCTAGTGATAATATATCTTCTTTAAGCTCAATCATTGAAGAATGGAAGAAGCCAATAGAATCATTGGCTGTGATTTCTTCTCATTTTTCATGTATCTGTAAAAAGCAAAATAGATTCATTTGACCTATCCTCAATTCTTTAATTGCAAACTAATGAAAATAAAGGAATGTATAATTAAGGATAACAAGAGAGAGAAAAAATATAAGCAAAGCAGTTTATAACATTATTTAATGCTTTTCATAAATCATTTGAATAATTTTGCATGAAGTCATAATGATATGCTCTTCTTTGAGATAAATCGCTTGTTTTTTTAATTTTAAGATGCAAATTTTTTTACTTCTTGATGTTTTTGAAATTAGTAGATGTCTTATAATCAATGTGAACTTTCAATGTGGAATTCTTTATCCTCGTTCCACACTCCAAGAAGCCAATATTAAAACTATGGTGATTTTTAGAATCTTAAAATAGAAGAAGCATTCTTGTTAAGATTTATTACACTAGGTCAGTAAAAATAGAATGCCCATGGTATTGCTTGATGGACAGTTAGCTTTGCCCAAACTGGCAAACTAGACTTAATGGAAAAAACACTGACTACCCTTTAAGCTTATGTTTAAAAATATAATTGCATGCCTACATTTGGGATTCTAAGTGCCATTGCTCCACTAAAAATGACTACAGTTCATTCCAGAACTGAAGCAGTGAAAATCTAGGATGAACTTAGAATATCTTGCTGTGCTTCAAAATAAAGAACTGATCACATCAAATGGATACAAGAGCCAACTTGAAAGGGATCCACATAGGTTCCACTAATCGAACATATGACAATCTGTGCTTTGAAGTGGGTAATTAAAGTAATTTATTATAATTTATTGAATAAAATAAGAACCCATGAATCCAAATTGATAATAAATCGATACATAAATAAATAACAAGTGACAGGGGGAAGCTCTTCTTACAATAGAATGCTATACCATAAATTAGAAAGAATGATAAAATTTAAAAATAACCATTTGCAGTCAAGTACATCATCATGGGATGCCATAATGATTGGTAGAAGTTTGATGAGAAACAGGATATTTATAAAGTCTCAAAAGCATCTTTCCACAGATTTCTTGTTAAAGTCAAGGGGGAAAATGGTAACCTTCCAATGGAGAAAACTGACACAGAGCACTTCAACTGTGGTCAAAGTTTATACCACCAGCTATGGAACAGCCTGACATCAGGTGTCTCCTGATGGGATGCACATGAAAGACACAGCATTTCTTACACACCATACCTGCTACCAATGGCTAACTGGCACAGAAACATGAGGAAATAAGAAAATGTTCTACATTCTTTTCAAAAGGCCAGTGTCATAAAAGGCAATGAAAACCTGAGAAACTGTGCAGATTAAAAGAAACTAAAGAAACATGATAACTGAAAGAAATGTGTTATCTTGTATTGGACTCTGAATTGGGCATGGAGGTGGGAAGGATGGCTATAATGGACATTATTGGGACAACTGGTAAAACTGGACAATGAACCTTCTATTAGGTAATTGTACTGTATAGCTACAAAGCAAAAAGCAAAAGAGAAAAGGAAAGATACACCCATTTGAATGCAGAATTCCAAAGAATAGCAAGGAGAGATAAGAAAGCCTTCCTCAGTGATCAGCGCAAAGAAATAAAGGAAAACAATAGAATGAAAAAGACTAGAGATCTCTTTAAGAAAATTAGAGATACCAAGGGAACATTTCATGCAAAGATGAGCTCAGTAAATGACAGAAATGGTATGGACATAACAGAAGCAGAAGATATTAAGAAGTGGCAAGAATATACAGAAGAACTGTACAAAAAAGATCTTCACAACCCAGATAATCACGATGGTGTGATCACTCACCTAGAGCCAGACATCCTGGAGTCTGAAGTCAAGTGGGCCTTAGGAAGCATCACTATGAACAAAGCTAGTAGAGGTGATGGAATTCCAGTTGAGCTTTTTCCAATCCTAAAAGATGATGCTGTGAAAGTGCTGCACTCAATATGCCAGCAAATTTGGAAACTCAGCAGTAGCCACAGGACTGGAAAAGGTGTTTTCATTCCAATCCCCAAGAAAGGCAATGCCAAAGAATGCTCAAACTACCACACAACTTCTCATCTCACACACTAGTAAAGTAATGCTCAAGATTCTCCAAGCCAGGCTTCAGCAATACGTGAACTGTGAACTTCCAGATATTCAAGCTGGTTTTAGAAAAGGGAGGGGAACCAGAGATCAAATTGCCAACATCCACTGGATCATTGAAAAAGCAAGAGAGTTCCAGAAAAACATTTACTTCTGCTTTATTGACTATGCCAAAACTGTAGAAAATTCTAAAGAGATGGGCACACCAGACCAGCTGACCTGCCTCTTGAGAAATCTGTATGCAGGTCAGGAAGCAACAGTTAGAACTGGACATGGAACAACAGACTGGTTCCAAACAGGAAAAGGAGTATGTCAAGGCTGTATATTGTCACCCTGCTTGTTTAACTTATATGCAGAGTACATAATGAAAAATGCTGGGCTAGATGAAGCACAAGCCAGAATCAACGTTGCCAGAAGAAATATCAATAACCTCAGATATGCATATGACACCACCCTTATGGCAGAAAGCGAGGAAGAACTAAAGAGCCTCTTGATGAAAGAGAAAGAGGAGAGTGAAAAAGCTGGCTTAAAGCTCAACATTCAGAAAACAAAGATGGCATCCAGTCCCATCACTTCATGGCAAATAGATGGGGAAACAGTGGAAACAGTGTCAGACTTTATTTTTTGGGGCTCCAAAATCACTGCAGATGGTGATTGTGGCCATGAAATTAAAAGACACTTACTCCTTGGAAGGAAAATTCTGACCAACCTACACAGCATATTAAAAAGCAGAGACGTTACTTTGCCAACAAAGGTCCGTCTAGTCAAGGCTATTGTTTTTCCAGTGGTCATGTGTGGGTGTGAGAGTTGGACTATAACGAAAGCTGAGGGCCGAAGAATTGATGCTTTTGAACTCTGATGTTGGAGAAGACTCTTGAGAGTCTCTTGGACTGCAAGGAGATCCAACCAGTCCATCCTAAAGGAGATCAGTCCTTAATATTCATTGGAAGGACTGATGTTGAAGCTGAAGCTTCAATACTTTGCCCACCTGATGCGAAGAGCTGGCTCATTTGAAAAGACCTTGATGCTGGGAAAGACTGAAGGCAGGAGGAGAAGGGGACAACAGAGGATGAGCTGGTTGGATGGCATCACTGACTCAATGGACATGAGTTTGAGTAAACTCCGGTAGTTGGTGATGAACAGGGAGGCCTGGCGTGCTGTGGTTCATGGGGTTGCAAAGAGTTGGCCACGACTAAGCGACTACTGAACTGAACTGAACTGTATAGCTATTAAGTATTCTCAATTAAATAACTATACTCTTTATGTATGGACATGCCCTTGTTTCTTTTCAAAGAAAAACTGAAATATTTAGGGGTAAAGAAATAGATTACAAATACTTTCAAATGGATCAGCATAATAATATATCAATATATTACATGGAGAGAGAAAGCAAATTAGCTAAGTGTTAACAGTTGGCAAATTTGGATTAAGACAATACAGGAGTTAGTTTTATTATTCTTAAAATGCTCCTGTAAATTTTAAATTATTTCAAAATAATTAAAATAGCTAAAATGTAGCTTAAAAATTTGTAATCCACTTGTAATGTGTTTGAATTTATTTTTGCAAATAAATTTTGAAGCATTTGTGCCAATGGATCTTTTGATAGAGTCTGGAAATTTGTAGTAAGAAAGTGGTAAGTGGATAAACTTACTGTGTAAGTTAATGGTCAGCTCCAGGTTTCAAAAAAGATTCTTGGAAAGAAAAGTTGTTATATGAAGGAAAATCTATTTGGAAAGATTTTATATAAAACTTTGGATTCTCATTGTATAACAGCTCTTATTATCTGCTTTGAAATTTGAAGAAGTTTAAAAGTAAGGAAAATAGTTGGATTGTTGGATAGTATAATTGCCCAGCAAAACGGGGTAAAGTTCCTTGCAAGGACATTTGATGATAAGCCAATATGTGAAAAGCAGAATATGAATTATGGGATGCATTTGTCTCTAAGAATAAATTCTGAAAGAATTGTTTTATAATCTTTCCAAGCTAGAACCAGAATTAAATTAACGAAACATTGATAATAGTTAAGAATTATACATTGGTATCTTTTTTTTTTTTTTTTTTTTTATACATTGGTATCTTATATCATGTATTTATATTTCTTTTACATAAATGCACTTATAATCCTCCAAGTAGCCTGTCATTTTTGTTATGCTATCTTCCAGTTGATTTTTTGTATAATGCCATTTTCTGTATATTATCTTAGTTCACAGTTTAATTCTGCTCTCAGTTTAATTTTAAAGGAATGACAAAGTGGGCTGCAGCATGTCCTATGGTCTAGGCCCTCAATTATTCATGATTATAGTCCATCGAGCCATATAAATATGCCATCACTATCTAAGAGAAAATTATCTGATTTGTATGAAAGTTGCAAAATGATTTGCTTTGGAATCCAAATCTACAACAGACAGGGGAAATGTTATTGATATGTAGTGATGTCTTGCTTTCTATAGTACAAGTCTCAGGGTTACACTCACTTTTAAATAAAATCTTGAAAGACCAAGGCTGATAGATAGAAAGATGTTCCTTCTGACTCCTGTTGGTAACTAATCTGTGTTGGGTAACTCAGGCAACTTTGAAGTACTTTTTTTTTTTTTTTTAAACAATATGTAAGGTTATAGACTTCCCTGGTGGCTCGGACGGTAAAGCGTCTACCTACAATGCAGGAGACCCAGGTTCAATCCCTGGGTTGGGAAGATCGTCTGAAGAAGGAAATGGCAACCCACTCCAGTACTCTTGCCTGGAAAATCCCAAGGACATAGGAGTGTGGTAGGCTACAGTCCATGGGGTCACGAAGAGTCAGACACGACTGAGTGACTTCACTTTCACTAAGGTTATAGAAATGTGTTTCTCTCCTCCTCTCTGTGTAAAACCATTTAAAGCTGAAGTTGTCTTATCTGGCTGTCGAGACTCATAAGAATAGCAAAATACTTGATAGGCTAATGAGGCTGACCTTGACATAGACATTCAATAGGGCTGCGTTTAAAAACTCTAAATTACAAAATCATCAGTTCACAAGTAGATATTGAGTACTGACTATGTGGGAAGGATCTCTCAGCTGCTCTAAGAGAAACTCAGCTAAAATAGTTCCTCTGTTCTCCTGAAGCTCAACTCTATACCGACTCAACAGACATGAGTTTGAGCAAACTCTAGGAGATAGGGAAGGATGGGGAAGCCTGGCTTGCTGCAGTCCATGGGATCACAAAGATTTGGACAGGACTTAGTGACTGAATAGCAGCAATATAAGTAGCAAAGATCCAGGCAATATACTCTAAGCGTTGTGGGAGTGGTAGAGGACGAGGACCAGTGAGCAGTGGGGCCACCCCCCTTGCTGCGGTGGGACCCAGCCCCATTGTTAAGGCAGAGCTAAAGACCACAGACGCTGTAAGACCAAACATGTGAAAGCCAAACTCAGCGAGGTTGTTATTTGATAAGAAACACATAAGATAATTCAAGTTTCTAGCTTTTTCTGATCTGAATAAAAAGTATTTCTTAGTTGGACTTCTTAAAGCAACTGAGGCTGGGGTGGAGAAGGGAAAGGGGACAAAGGCCAGAATGGGTTCTCACCCATTACAACTATGACAGTTACTCATTGACAAACTCAACTTTCTAATTATGAAAATGAGGATAAAGCTATTGTACATGCTTTGCATCTTATACCTGGTGGGTGGGTTAGGAGGATCATATGAAACTATCTGAAAGGACTTGGAAAATAATTAAGTGCTATAAAAAATGTAGAGGATTTTTAATAACATCTGACATTTATTAAGTACTTATGTGCCAGGGATTGTGCTGGCACTTTCTATTCATTGCCTCCAGTTACCCTTCTGCAACCCTCTGAGGCAGATGCTATTATGAACATTTCAGTGAGGAAGAGACTGAGGAAGAGACAGTGATTGATGACATGTAAGTAAGTGCCCCAGAGAGATTTCAGGCTCCAACGGCCTGATTCAAGAGTCCCACATAATTACTTTTCTTGTTGTTGTGCAGTCACTCAGTTGTGTCCGACTCATTGTGACCCCATGGACTACAGCAGGCCAGGCCTCCCTGTCCTTCACCATCTCCCAAAGTTTGCTGAAACTCATGTCCATCGAGTCTCGAGTAGGTGATACCATCCAACCATCTCATCCACTGTTGCCCCCCTTTCCTCCTTCAGTCTTTCCCAGCATCAGGGTCTTTTCTAATGAGTCAGCTCTTTGCATTAGGTGGCCAAAGTATTGGAACTTCAGCATTAGTCCTTCCAATGAATATTCAGGATTGATTTTCTTTAGGATTGACTGGTTTGATGTCCTTGCAGTCCAAGGGAGTCTCAAGAGCCTTCTCCCTAACGCCACAGTTCAAAAGCATCAATTCTTCAAAGCCTGGCCTTCTTTCTGGCTCTCAATTATTATGGGTGAAGCTAAAATGGACTGGTGCCTACGGTCTATAGCTGGGCAGGAGCAACTCCTGCTCACTCTCCCAGTAGCATCCAGGCTTAGGTTCAGGGTCAGCATGGGGATAAATCGTGCACCTCACTGGGGGAGGCACAGGTACATGGAGCATTCAAGTCTTGGGGAAAAGAGCATCTTTCCAGAGAATCACTAAATCCCTTTGCTGATGTATGCACAGGCATGCACACTCCAGCCCTGGGTATTTAACCAAGCTAATTTCAAACAAATATTCAAGGCTTACAACGAAGGCACTGATTAATCTATTAGCTGTGCCTGGTAACGAGCTGAGAAATTATTGCTTCAACTGCTCTCTTCCTGCTCAGAAGCCCAACAGGGGCTGCCCCATGCTCTCTACAAGCTAAGGGTTGAATGGAAGCCCCCAGGTCAGTGAACAAGGCCGCTCAAGGACACAGATTGAGACCCAAGTAAGGAGAAGCTGGGAAGATGGCAGCTGATTTAGGGGACCTTGGCTTCTGATTATAAAGGTGAATCCAAATGTTGCTCCAACTTTCTACTACGTCTCAGCAAAAGCCTGACGCTGAGAGCAAAATATGAGATGAGGTTTGCAAATAGAACCCCAGAGGAAACGTGCATGTGGCTGGGCATGGTATGAAAGCAGGAAGGAAGGGAGGTGAGACCCACGGCCAACTGTGGAGGGGGCTTTGCCTTTGTTCCTTGAGTCAGTGGGGGTGTTCCTGGCTCCGATGGATCCTGGCTGGCACCAAGAAAGCCTCTCCCGCACAATGCTGCATCCTCACCTGTAACATCTCCTGTTCCAGGCCCCACCAGGAACTATCTATCATATGCAATTGTGTGCTGGCAGGAGAAACAGTAGCTCTAGATGAAGGTCCCTGTGCAACAAAACAAATACTTCAGTGCCATCCAGTTTGGAAGAGATATCTCCGCAGATTCTGACCAGGCTAGCATGAACAGCAAAAACACATTCACTCGGCTATTCTGCCTTGCCCTTCCTGACACCTTCCCGAGGAACAAAATAACAGGTGAGGAAAGCCACTTGGGGTCCTCTGACTTCCCTCCTACAAGCCAGGTATCCTTCCAACCACACCCCGAAGCTCACTGCCCTTTGGTTTGTTGGGTGTCAGGCTCTGTGCCAATTAATTACATCATCGTCTTGTGCAACCCTCACAGCACTGCTAAGAAATACATGTCATGATCGCCCTCCACCTTTTTTTTTCCCCTTACTTATAAGGAAATTAAAGCTCAGAGAGAGTCAGTAACTTACAGGAGGTCAAACAGATACACAGAAATGAAGTTGGGATTAGAATCCATTTTGTCCAATTCCAGAGCATGCACACTTCTCCCCATGACTCATTGCCGAACTGCCATCCCTTGGGGTGTGCCAAGAAAGGATAGTGAAGGCGAAGTCTGGCTCTGGTGACCTCAGGTCATGTGCACGTGTGTGTTCATGTTTGCCTGTGTGCTTCTGTGCAGGTTGGTGTCGGCACCCACGCTCATTTTTGTTCCCTTTTCTTTCTCCCAAACCCCCACCCCTTTTGCACTTCGTATACTCCTTTTATCCACCTTGCCAGTTTTCTTATTCTCAATACTCGTGTCACCTGCCTTAGAAATTAATTCACACATACATGTAGAAATTTAGTAATTTAACTCTTCCCCTGAATATTTCACTTTAAGAGAAAATAAAGAGTGGGGAAAATGCCCCAGTCCTGAGACTTGCCTGGTGGTCTGGTGGTTAAAATCTCACCTTCTAGGGGGTGTGGGTTTTTCAGGGATTTAGGATCCCACATGTCTCTTGGCCAAAAAACTAAAACATAAAATAGAAGCAATACTGCAACAAATTGAATAAAGACTTTAAACATGGTCCACAGCAAGAAAAAAAGGCACCAGTCCTTCGAGCAGGAGTGGATCCAGATGTTTTTGGGAGGAGGGAAAATGACACTTTGGGGACCGTGAATCCCACTTCTGGCACAGAATGGGCAAACACAATAGCTAAAACACACAGACCAACCCCAAAGATACATGTATTAGAGAAGGGAAAAGAGACTGGCCCGATCCTATTTGAAGCTGTCCAAATAAACACATTTGGGGTCTCGAAAAAGAGACTCCTCCTAGGCTCTAAGGAGCAAAGATCTTCCTGTGTTGCTGGGGTCCAGGCCAGGCAGGGGCTGGGCTAAGAGAGTGAGGGAAGAGAAGCATGGGGTCTCCTTGGCAATGCCACTCCATGCTGCCCATCAGCCCAGGGAAGCAGGCTCAGCCCATCTCTGTGCACGTGTCACTCATTTCATGGCAGCCCTGATGCACAGTCTCAGGGTTTCTGCAGCATCCACACAATCAACCTAAACTACATGTTTCATAGTGACCAGGAAGCACCCTTTCTACTCTCTCACATTTAGTGTAGAAATACAAGCTCCAGAAGAGAAGGAGGAGTAGGGTGTATGTGCAGAGGGAATTAGAGTATCACCCTGGTAACATCTTTTGTGGCATCCTTTTTTCCTCCAGTTCCAGCACATTCCTAACACAGCCCTTTTTAGAGTTATAGCCCCCATGCAGAAAAGACAATACCCAGTGCAAAATTCCTATGTATCATGCTTATCTGATCTCTCCTCTCTCTTTCAATGCA
Organism: Cervus elaphus; assembly: GCF_910594005.1. NCBI lineage: Eukaryota > Metazoa > Chordata > Mammalia > Artiodactyla > Cervidae > Cervus > Cervus elaphus. The sequence goes on along the minus strand of NC_057833.1, from coordinate 58,034,931 downwards.
TGTGCCTTTGATGTTGGTCTGCATGTCTGTGTTCACCTGTTCTCTTCTCTGAAGCAGATCTAATCATGGTCTTTGTTTCCTTTTCAACAATTACTCCTGTTCCCCAAATAGACCACAATAAACTTTATTAGAACCAGAACTTTTGGTAATTTTGTCAACTGCTATATTCTCAGTGCATAGATTTGTGCCTATATATAGTAAGTGCTCAAAGAATACTGAATATACAGGTTTATCAAAAAGTTTGTAGCTCAGTTTTACTATCCAGAGACACCTATTGGTATTTGGCCAAATGTTCCTAGGGAAGCACCTGAAATTCTCACACTTGGGCCCACAATGGGACACGACCACAACAGTGTTGCTTATTCAAGTAAATGCACAGGACAGGGTTGACCTATCTAGGAGATCAACTTTCTCTTCCTGGAAATTTTAACCCAGATCTTATCCTACCTTCTGAGTCTGTGATAAGGACCATAATATTAAAATGAGCTTCAAAAAAAGATCTATGGGGAATTCCCTGGCGGTCCAGTGGTTAGGACTCAGCACTTTCACTGCCAGGGAGAGGGTGGTGCCTGGGTTCCATCACTGGTTGAAGAACTAAGATCCCATAAGCCACATAGTGAAGCCCGCCCCCCCCCCCCAAAAAAAAAGGAAAGAAAAGACAACCTATGGAATGGGAAACAATATTTGCAAACCATATATCTAATAAGAGGTTGCTATCCAAAAATATATAAATAACTCATGCAAATCAATAGCAAAAAAAACACACACACAATTGCAAATGAGCAAAGGGCTTGAACACACATTTCTTCAAAGAAGATATATGAAAGGCCAACAAGTACATGAAAAGATGGTCATCACCACTTGTTGCTAGGGAAATGCAAATTAAAACCACATGCCCATTAGAATGGCTGTCATCAAAAGGACATGAGATAAAAAATGCTGGCAAAAATAGAATTATCATATGATCCAGCTTCCCTGATAGCTCAGTTGGTAAAGAATCCGCCTGCAATGCAGGAAACCCTGATTCGATTCCTGGATCGGGAAGATCCCCTGGAGAAGGGAACGGCTACCCACTCCAGTATTCTGGCCTGAAAAATTCCACTGACTGTATAGTCCATGGGGTCACAAATAGTCGGACAAGACTAAACGATTTTCATTTTCATGATCCAGCTATTCTGCCTCTTAGGGTATATTCTGAGGAAGCGAAATCACTTAACTGAAAAAAATATCTGGGACTTCCCTAGTGGTCCAGTGGTTAAGAATCTGCCTGCTACTGCAGGAGACACAGGTTTGAGCCTGGGAAGATTCCACATGCCAGGAAGGAACTCAGCCTGTGCTCCACAACTACTGCTGCCCATGTGCCCTAGAGCCCATGTTCTGCAACAAGAGAAGCCACTGCAATGAGAAGCCCACGCATCACAACTAGAGACTGGCGCCCACTCTCTGCAACTAGAGAAAGCCTGTACACAGCAACAAAGACCAAGTGCAGCCAAAAATAAATAAATAACTTTTTTAAAAAAAATCTGTACTACCATGTTCATAGCAACATTGTTTGCTATGGCCAAGACATTGCCAAGACATGGAAACAACTTAGGTATCCCTTAATGTACAAATGGAAAAAGAAGTTGTGGTATACATAGTCAACCCTAAGCATCCATGTAAGATTTGTTCCAATTCCCCTCTCAGGCACCAAATTCCATGGATGCTCAAGTCTCTTGAAGAAAATGGTGTAGTATTTGCACGTAACCTATGCACGTCCTCCAATATGCTTAAAATTATCTCTAGATTAACACAATGTAAATGCTATGTAAGTAGTTGTAAATACAATGTAGATGTTATGTAAATCGTTGCCGGTATGTGGTAAATTCAAGCTCTGCTTTCTATAACTTTCTAGAATTTTTATAAAATTATTTTCAATCTGTGGTTGGTTGAATTCATGGATGAGGAACCTAAGCATACAAAGGGCCAACTCTGTATATAATGGGATATTATTCAACCATAAAAATGATGAAATCATTTCACCATAAACATAAATCAAGCCATCATGATGTATGACTTATGTGGTATTGTATGCCAATTATTTCTCAGTAAACCTGGGGGGAGGGGAAATACAGTTTGTTCACTCATTTTTTCAGTTGAGATTTAGTGAAGGTAAACATGGGTCACCAGACACTCTTCAAGGTATTGTAGCCCAGTGACAAAAACATTGACATGGGGTGTATGTCCCAGTGGAGTCATTTATGAAGAAGCAAGGGCTTCTGCAGTAAGGCCTCTGCTCTTCATGTTTTTCTGGAAGATATTTGACTAGTATAATCAAAGTGGCTGCATTTTACCTATTTTAAACAAACATTCTAGAGATGACTGAGGTGGGGAAGATACTGGCCATCAGCTTTCCACTCTTTGGTGCAAAGAGTTGGGAGAAACATCCACAAAAAGGAAACTAAAGGGTTGATTAAAAAGGAAAGAGAAAGTTGCTTCTGAGGTATGCTGGTACTGAAAGTTCTGAAAAACAGGGGATGACCATGGGCTGATGCAGAGACATTTGAAGATCTGAAACCTAATGCCCCTAATACCTCAGTGTGATTTAGTTTCTCAGGCAGGTGACTAGAGGGCAGATGTGAGCTCAAATTCTAGCATTACCTTTCCTTAGTTCCTGGTCTGTACAAATTTCATAACTTCATTGAACCTCAATATCCTCGCCTGCAGATGAAAATGATACTCTTACTTAAACCAAGGATTCTATGAGGCTCAAGGCCTGGTGCCTAACTCATATAGTTGGCTGGATAAATGACAATTAAACTCCTGAATTATTGAAGAACAAGAGGGAGCAGAGATGGAAGGACGACAAGAAGGTCTCCAAAGACATACCTTAGTTCTGATTTTTGCTAAAATCAGATCATATCTCACATCCCAGAAAATAAACATGACTATTATTTAACTTAGGTTGAGTTCATACCTTATTTTTTTCTTTCCCTAAGCAATGATTCTTGAACTTTAGAGTATATGAAGCAAATATGGACACTTGTCAAAAAGAATCTAGATTCCTGGATTCAAACTTGAGAAACTCTGATGTAGTACATCTGAGGTCTGGCACAAGGATCTCTATTTTAAAATGGCACTTCAAGAACTTTTAAATGACTGTTATAGGTAGATTCTACTTTGAAACCTGCAGAAGACTGCAAAGCAGAGGCTGTCTAGATGAATCCAGGACACAGAAGCAGCATGAATCATAAACAGAAGATGTAAACAGAGGTTAATGTGCAGGGTATAGTAGTAATTATACTTGGGAGAGGCCTGATTCAGGATGATATTTGAAATGAGCGATCTGTTGGACAGAGGCCCTGCTGTTTTTCAACCTCTCAATAAAGCAAGTATCAGTTTGGCTTTTTCTATGGGACTTAAAAGCCCAAAGATATTGCCAAATATAATGCTATTTCATAATCAGATGGTAGCATGAATCTGCCCCTTTTAATCTCAATGATTCAGAACCTTGTAGATGATCTTACTCGTCTAAGTCTTTACAGGAACTCTTGGTTTAAGCAAGCTATTTCTGCAATCAAGTAACTATTCACAAATAACCAATTTCACAAAATTAGCAAGGCAGGAAATAAGCAAGGGCAGACTGCCGTAAGCAGCACATGTTTCTGTGTGGATAATTGCTAAGGACTATTTCTTCTCAGAATGTCAGTGTAACCAAAGGAATCTAGGAAAGCAAAAGAAGCAGGGACAATGATAGGCAATGAAAAAACAAAATTTAGGTAGAAATGTGAAATGATAAATCATTGTTCTTTTAAGGCAAGCAATAGCAGACTGGCCAAGTTTGGTCAACCATCTGTTTGTAAATAAAGTTTTATTGTGACACAGTCATACCTATTTGTTTACATATCCATGGCAGTTTTTGCACCACAATGGCAGAGATCATATGGTCTATAAAGCTGAAATGCTTACTATACAGTCTTTACAGGAAAAGTTTCCTGATGCCTGTATTAAGTCTTTAACTTCAGAAATGGTTTGCTCTGCAGCACTAGATTAATAAACAAGTGTTTCATCTAAAACTAGAGAAAAGTGTAAATCTGCACAAAAAGTGAGTATATGTAACAACAGGAGAAGACAGTGGACAAGAGAAGTAAAGAGAGAAGAGAGGACAAAATACCAAGAGAAGGAAAAGAGATGCAGGGAGATTTTATTTTTTTTTTTTTAATGATAAGAATAGAGGAAAGGGAGAGAAAAGAGAAGAGGAGGAATAGGTTTCCTGTGGAATGAATGTTTGTAGTCAAGAGTAGTGCTTGAACACTGGAATTTTTTTGGTTAATATCTATGAAGTCTTGGGCTTCCCCGGTGGCTCAGTGGTAAAGAATCTCCCTGCCAATGCAGGAGACGTTGGTTCCATCCCTGCTCCAGGAAGATCCCATATGCCTTGGAGCAACTATGCCCATGCACCACAACTACTAAATCTGTGCTCTAGAGTCTGAGAGCCTCAACTGCTGAAGCCCTTCCACCCCAGAGCCCATGCCCTGCAATAAATGAAGCCACTGCAATGAGAAGCCCATGCACTACAACTAGAGAGTAGCCCCTACTCACCAAGACTAGAGAAAAGTCCATGCAGCAATGCAGGCCCAGCACAGCCATAAAGAAAGAAATAAATAAAACTATAAGAAAAAATACCTATGAAATCTTATCTTTATTTTGAGGTGATCACTATTTATATTACAGTGAGTGAAAGTGTCAGTGCTAATTGTCAACACAACACTCATTTCCCCTTAATCTATGTCTCAGAACTGTAATTTCTATTAAGTGTGTAATATGCTCAGTTAAAATACTAATGACCCCAGACCTTCAAGAAGGAGCAGCCATGTGTCTTAGTCCCTTGGGAGTTGTTATAACACAATACCATAAACTGGGTGGCTTAGAAGCAACAAAAATTGATTTCTCATAGTTCTGAAATCTAGGAAGACCCCAGACGAAGATCACAGCATATTGAGGGTTTGGTGGGCCCCTGCTTTTCTGATTCACAGAAGGTGTCTTCCAGCTGTAGGCACACATGGTGGAAGGGCAAATACACTTTCTCAGGCTTCTTTCATAAGGATGCTAACTCTGATTGTGGAGACTCTAGTCTGATGACTAATCACCTCCCAAACACTTCATCTCCTAATATGATCACTCTGGAATTAGGATTTCAATATATGAGTTAGGAATATAATCTGTACCATCACATGACTCAGTTGTGGCTAATGAGATGTAAGCAGAAATCACTGGTTTGGGACTGCCTGAAAAACCTTTCAAAAGGACAAACTGCTGGCTTTTGCTTCCTTTTGCCTTTTGCTTTTGTCATTTTGCTTATTCTCCTGCTTAGACCTTGGATGTATTTGCATAATCATAATCATCACCTTACAACCATGAAAATCGAAGCCCTGAGCTCGGAATGACAAAACAGGAAGACAGAATGAGCCTTGGTCCTGAAGACTACCTCTGAATGGCCGTGTGAGTCTTGGACTATCCACCTGCATACATTTGTTATGTGAGAAAAATTAACCCCTTCTCTGTTTATGCCACTATTTTTCAGGTTTCTGTTACTTATACTAACAAGAAATCATAACCAATCCAGATAGCATCCTTACCTTTTCTTAGGAATCCAGCTCAGTTTAGTTCAGTTCAGTCACTCAGTCATGTCTGACTCTTTGCGACCCCATGAACCACAGCATGCTAGGCCTCCCTGTTCAACACCAACTCCCGGAGCCTACCCAAACTTATGTCCATTGAGTCGGTAATGTCATTCAACCATCTCATTCTCTGTCATCCCCTTCTCCTCCTGCCTTCAATCTTTCCCAGCATCAAGGTCTTTTCAAATGAGTCAGCTCTTCGCATCAGGTGGCCAAAGTATAGGAGTTTCAGCTTCCAATAAACACCCAGGACTGATCTCCTAGGATGAACTGGTTGGATCTGCTGGCAGTCCAAGGGACTCTCAAGAGTCTTCTCCAACACCACAGTTCAAAAGCATCAATTCTTCTGTGCTCAGCTCTCTTTATAGTCCAACTCTCACATCCATACATGACTACTGGAAAAACCATAGCCTTGACTAGATTGACCTTTGTTGGCAAAGTAATGTCTCTGCTTTTTTTTTTTTTGTCTCTGCTTTTTAATATGCTGTCTAGGTTGGTCATAACTTTCCTTCCAATGAGTAAGCATCTTTTAACTTCATGGCTGCAGTCACCATCTGCAGTGATTTTGGAGCCCCCAAAAATAAAGCCTCTCACTGTTTCCACTGTCTCCCCGTCTATTTGCCAAGAAGTGATGGGACCAGATGCCATGATCTTAGTTTTCTGAATGTTGAACTTTAAGCCAACTTTTTCACTCTCCTCTTTCACTTTCATCAAGAGGCTTTTTAGTTCCTCTTCACTTTCTGCCATAAGGGTGGTGTCATCTGCATATCTGAGGTTATTGATGTTTCTCCTGGCAATCTTGATTCCAGCTTGTGCTTCTTCCAGCCCAGCGTTTCTCATGATGTACTCTGCATATAAGTTAAATAAGCAGGGTGACATTATACAGCCTCGATCTACTCCTTTTCCTATTTGGAACCAGTCTGTTGTTCCATGGCCAGTTCTAACTTTTGCTTCCTGACCTCCATACAGGTTTCTCAAGAGGCAGGTCAGGTGGTCTGGTATTCCCATCTCTTTCAGAATTTTCCACAGTTTGTGGTGATCCACACAGTCAAAGGCTTTGGCATTGTCAATAAAGCAGAAATAGATGTTTTTCTGGAACTCTCTTGCTTTTTCAATGATCCAGCAGATGTTAGCAATTTGATCTCTGGTTCCTCTGCCTTTTCTAAAATCAACTTGAACATCAGGAAGTTCACGGTTCATGTATTGTTGAAGCCTGGCTTGGAGAATTTTGAGCATTACTTTACTAGCGTGTGAAATGAGTACAACTGTGCGGTAGTTTGAGCATTCTTTGGGATTGCCTTTCTTTGGAATTGGAATGAAAACTGACCTTTTCCAGTCCTGTGGCTACTGCTGAGTTTCCAAATTTGCTGGCATATTGAGTGCATCACTTTCACAGCATCATCTTTTAGGATTGGAAAAAGCTCAACTGGAATTCCATCACCTCCACTAGCTTTGTTCAGAGTGATGCTTCCTAAGGCCCACTTGACTTTGCATTCCAGGATGTCTGGTGAGTGATCACACCATGGTGGTTATCTGGGTCATGCAGATCTTTTTTGTATAGTTCTTCTGTGTATTCTTGCCACCTCTTCTTAATATCTTCTACTTCTGTTAGGTCCATACCATTTCTGTCCTTTATTGAGCCCATCTTTGCATGAAATGTTCCCTTGGTATCTCTAATTTTCTTGAAGAGATCTCTAGTGTTTCCCATTCTATTGTTTTCCTCTATTTCTTTGCTTTCAATTTATTGTTACTTGGGGCAAATAAGGAGAACACAGAGTATCTTTCCCAAAGCAATATCTTTCTGAACAACAAAACTGGGAAGTTTTAAGCTAAAGTGACATGCATTTTCATCAGGGGCAAAAAAGGTCAATTTCATCATCCCTTAGTTTCCAGTTGATCTGGTGGTTGAGCACTTTAGGCTAATCTTTACCATTGAAACAGAACTGGAAGTCTTTACAATTGATATATTATCTTTGCTACTGTTACTTTTCTTGCCTGATAACAGTTTGTTCCTGTGTTACTTTGTTCCCTTGAGATCATTAATTCTTGAGAGTTGTTCAAGGCCAAACATTGTGGCCAGGCTTAGGTCATAAAATGGCTTATACCAAAACTTGTTTGTCATATGTTAAGAAAGTCATACCTGGTTCTCCTTCTCCAGGAACTCCCTGCCCTATTTGCTTACACAAGAATAGAAGGAAGTCTATAAATAGAAAAAAGGTTTAAATCAGCTATGCTAACTGAAGGGCTTCTCATGTGGCACAATGGTAAAGAATCTGTCTGCCAATGCAGGAGATGCAAGAGACACAGGTTTGATCCCTGGGTCAGGAGGGCCCCCTGGAGTTGGAAATGGCAACCCACTCCAGTGTACTTGTCTAGAAAATCCTATGGACAGAGGAACCTGGCACGCTATACTACATGAGGTCACAAAGAGTTGGACATGACTGCACTACTAAGGACACAAAGAGATGCTAACTGACGTTCTATCTAGAAGAGGCAAATCTAGAAGTTTGAGACTTTGAGAATAAAAGGTTTCTCTGGTTTCCCTGGTGGCTCAGATGGTAAAGAACTTGCCGGCAATGCAGGAGACCTGGGTTCAATCCCTGGGTCAGGAAGATCCCCTGGAGTAAGAAATGGCAACCCACTTCTGTATTCTTGCCTGGAGAAGTCCATGGACAGAAGAGCTTGTGGGCTACAGTCTACAAGGTCACAAAGTTCAGACACAACTGAATCACTAACTCTATCTGGATCTTCAAGCTTGTTAAGTCTACTTGAGGAGGACTGCTCAGACCATGGCTAGTTTCTGTATGAAGTGCTTTTATTACTCACACATTCAAAGCCCACCCATTCCCTAACTGCCTAGCCTGAAACTTTGTCTCTCTGACTTCAAGTCAACCTCAATAACAGCTGCCTACTCTGACCCCTCTCACACCCTCAACTACCCACCATTAATCCTTATAATCGGTTCCCTGCTCTAATTGGTAGGACCTGGCCTCAAATACCATCTGTTCCTGCAGCCAAGCCTGAGGCATGTGCACACTGCATCTGCAATTCAGTTATTGTGGTGAGTCTCCCACCACGAGAGTTTAATGATGATGATGACCAAGAAAAAAAAATAATATGCACCCACATGCAGGTGTATATATGACATACACATGTATACACACAAACAGCTCAACACACAAAGCCAAAGATCAGGTTGTTGTAAAGCTAATCCTGGAAAATAAGTAATTCTGACACTTTCCCTCTTTTCTCTAAAGCTTTAATATAAACTTTTCTCTTTAATCAAAAGTTTTTCCAGGAAATGAAGTTTTACAAAATTATTTTCTGTGCCTACATGTATCAAAGCAGTTAATCAATTCTAATAATTTCATTAAAGCAAAGAAATACAAACAATTAGTAGATTATTATCAAATAATAATAATATCAAATAAATTCCGTTTAATAAAGCACTATGTGGACCCAGCCTAGAAAAGCTGAGGGAGTACAATGCAATGATAAAACTTAGTAGAACCTGACCACTATAGAAAGAAAAGAAAATTAAAGCTGGATATACAGTAAAGGAGATCAAACCAGTCAATCTTAAGGGAATCAACCCTGAATACTCATTGGAAGGACTGATACTGAAGCTGAAACTTCAGTATTTTGGTCATCTAATTCAAACACCTGACTCACTGGAAAAGCTCCAGATGTTGGGAAAGATTGAAGGCAGAAGAAGAGGCATCAAGGGGTGAGATGGTTGAATGGGATCACTGATGCAATGGACATTAACTTGGGCAAACTTCGGGAAATGTTGAGGGACAGAGAGCCCTGGCATGCTGCAGCCCATGGAGTCGCAAAGAGTCGTCGCAACTGGACTACTGAACAACAATAACAACATTAAAGTAGAATGCCAGTGAGGAAAAAATAGGTCAATCCATTTTCAAGATATGAGCATCATATTTATAGATACTAGATATTGAGATAGATGGTCTAAATATTTGAATGTAGAGGTGGTTCAGATGGTAAAGGATCTGCCTGCAATGCAGGAAACCCAGGTTCAGTCCCTGGGTTGGGAAGATCTCCTGGAGAAGGGCATGGCAATCCACTCCAGTATTCTTGCCTGGAGAATCCCATAGACAGAGGAGCCTGGTGGGCTACAGTTTATCAAGTCGCATGCAGTCAGACATGACTGAGCAACTAACACTATAGCCAATCTATATAGACATGGGTAGAGATAAATGTAAGCTAAATATCTATATACATAAATGTTGAAAAATACATATGCAACTATTTTATTTTTGCTTGTATGTAAAATATAATTTATATCAGTGTTTTTTTTAAAGCTTTTAAAGAGAAGTAAGGCCAACTAGAAGGCTCATATAAATGCAGCAGAAAAAAACTGAAACACAGAACAAAATAGGTTTTCTAATAAGATATAATAATTAAGTATATAAAAAGAATGATGCCTAAGAAAGGAAAGAACCAATTGATTTAAAAATCTGTTACTAACAAGATAAATTGAAGACAATAAAGTGACATAAACTAATGGCAAAAAGCAAGCTGGAGATAAACACTTGGTGAGCTGAGTATTCCTAAGTAATCAGAATGAAAGAACTGTATCTGAACCACAAAAGCCATGAACACTAGGAGCCAGCGTATGTTGGCAATCTTGTCTGTGTTGCTTTACTGAATTGACCAAAACACTGCCAATTTGTTTTGTTTTGTTTTCTGCCATCATAATGGATAGTTGCTGAGCAATTGATTGTTTCTTTGTGCAGTTGGTTGGATTTGGTCATTAAGATAGATGAAATGATTGGACCAAGTATTTCATGGTCTGGCAGTCTTGGTCACCTTAACGACCCAGTTGTATTGACTGTGCAGAAACCTGACCACCATGCATTCCCTCCATCTCCAATTGATATAATCCATATGCTGTCCTTAGAGCTGTTTCCAGCTGTCTGTATTTTTTTTTAAGTCTCAGAGAACTAAGAAGCTGCTAAAGGAGACCTAAAATTAACACAAACCAACAACGTAACTATATTAAGACATACAAATCTGTAAACATATTGTAGATAATGAATTCATGAACACCACCTACTACTGAAATGTTTTTTAAAAAGCTTCAAGATAAACTTTTCCTATGGAATTTATTAAATTAAGGTTTGTAGATCCTGACATGCCTTCTTCCATCCCCCAGGCAGGCTAAGTCACTTCAGTCATGTCTGACTCCGTGCAAGCCCACGGACTGTAGCCTGCCAGGTTCCTCTGTCCATGGGATTTCTCAGGCAAGAATATTGGAGTGGGTTGCGACTTCCTTCTCCAGAGGATTTCCCTGACCCAGGGATCAAACTCTAGTCTCCTACTTGGCAGATGGATTCTTTATCACTGAGCCACCTGGGAAGCCCAATTTTTCAGGTATGATCACTCAACATAGCTCTGACCAATGAGTCATAGGGTAAATTTCACAGGGAAGATTCTGGGAACAGATATCAGTGTTGCCCCTTGCCCCCCTCCCCATACCTGCCTGGAAAGTATCTATAATATCTGGAGCTGCAGCAACCATTTTACCACCAGAGGCCACACACAGAGTTGTGGCCGGGGGGCAGGGTGGGGTGGGGAGATGCAGCTAAAAATGGTAGAAAAGAAGAAAGAGCTCACTTTCTTCTAGGATCTCTAGCGATACCAGCCATGTGATGAGTGAACTCAAACAATCGCCTATGAGCACATTTTTTGTTACAGAATACAGCTCAACTCTTATTTTTAGGTCATAATTAAATTTAGTTATTTATGGTTAGTTACTTATGGCTCTAAAATCTTCTTATTACACCTGTTTTGTTCCTGGTTTTGTATTAGCACACATACATCCACTCCAAAAAGTTTTACCCAACAATGATGACTTTTATGAAAGTGACAAAATGTGTCTACAGAACCATTTCTTGGACAGGAGAGTTGGATTTGGAAAAATTTTATTTCTGTTTTCAAAACTCAAAATGAGAAAACAGTTTATCCCATGAAGCAATAAGTTTAATATTGGTTTATTTATCTAGAGTTGAATATAGAAAGTCTGGGTTGGGAATATGGATGTGGAAGTACTAATCTCCAAAAGCCAGCATTGACTCCCCAAGAAAAAAAATCATACTAGTCTCATTACTTCCTTTGGCTGAGGTATAAAATATTAAAGAAAGAAATCACTCATTTGTGAAAATTTACTGAGTTACCTAGGATGTACTGGGACATGTGCCAAGAAATGGAGATACAAAGATAAATAAAATTCAGTTCCTTTCTTTAAGAAATTTTTTTTTTAATTTCTATATAATGATGGAAATAGGGAGGTAAGTAAATATGGCCAATAATGTGTGATGTGCTTGACAAGGGCCTGAATGAAATAGAAGAGTAGTAACATATAAGAAATGGAAATGGGAGAAAAGTTGTCATGTTTCACAGAAGAGAATTTACTTTAGCTGCTACTTGGAAGAATGGGAATTACTTCACTAAACCACAGGAGAAAGTATTCTGTGAATTGTAGTCTACATGTGTGACAGCAAGGAGATAATTAAGGCATAGACGTCTTTGGAAAATGCAGTGAATTAAGTGTTTAGGGATATCACTGGAGAGGTAGATTGGTAGGCTGTGGGATGCAGAGGCATTTGGACTGTTTTTTGTTTGTTTGTTTGTTTTTGTTTTTTTTTTTTTTTGCAGTTAACTGGGCATTACTGTGGAAGAGTAAGCAGAGGAGTTTCATGATCTGCAAAGGTTGTTTGAGAAAGATGACCCTGGAAGTGAGTAAAGAACCCACCTTCCAATGCAGGAGACATGAGAGATGCAGATTCAATCCCTGACTTGGGAAGATCTCCTGGATGAGGGCATGGCAATCCATTCCAGTATTCTTGCCTGGAGAATCTCATGGGAAGAGGAGCCTGGTGGGCCACAGTCCATAAGGTCGAAAAGAGTTGGACACCACTGAAGCAACTTAGCATGCATGCATGCACAGAAGATCAATTAAATAATCAACACTGCAGACAGGGGAAATAAAAGTTAGAAATCTGTCACACACACAAAAATCCGACAAGAAATGCAAACCTAAAGTATCGGTGTCTAGAAGATTTCATGACGTACTGAATGTGGGTGAAGAGGAAGAGAGAGGTTTCCAGCACATTTTTGGCCCAAGCAAGTGGGTGAGTGGCCAGTCCTATAAATCAGAATAGGGATTACAGGAGGAGGTGCATATTTTGGTGACAAGATGCGGGGGGGGGATGATAAGATGTTCATTTTGGGAGAGTGAATCATGCGTGTGGAGATCTGCATCCGAAGCACAATTGCAACAAGTTCTCAGCTGAAAATACAGAACTGGGAGTCATACAGAAAGACGTGGTGGTGGGAGCTGTGGGCCATGCTGAGGATCCCCAGGCAAGTGGTGACTGAGGAAGAGAAATCTGACAAGAAGAAAGATGGCATTAGAGATGGAGAAGGGGAACTAGGCAAGTGAAATGTCACTGAAACAAAGATACAAAGAAATTAAAGAAAAAACAAAACAGAGTTGTTAGTCTTGAAGCTGCAGAGAAGCCTTATAAGGTAAGAAATAAAATCGTGTGTGTGTGTGTGTGTGTGTGTGTGTGTGTGTGTGTGTGTGTAACAGAGAGAGAGAACTACTATGAGATTCCTGGTGACCTAATTAAAGGCAATGGCTTGGTGAACACAAAAGGCAAACTGCCAAGAAGTGAGAATTAAATAGGAGGTGAAAAAGTGAAGATGGTAGGCAGAGACACAATGAGATGCAGAGCTGGGGTAAAGGAGAGTATTTTATTTATGAAGAGGTGGAAGAAGCTAGAGTATTTTAAAAGATGAAGCTGAAAATTCAGTTGAGAGGATGGCAATAATGATACAGAAGGAACAGGGGGACTAACTTCTCTGAGGAATTATGAGAAGATCTTCAAACATGCAAGGGAAACCTTTGTCTCCACTTTGCCAGGTTTGGGTGCATGTAAGTCTGAGGGTGGCAAAACAACAGATGGGTGGAATCCCTGCCTGAATGCATCTACTTTCTAAGTGAAAGCAAAGGTATGGTATTGGTCATGCTGAGAATAAAGGGGAGAAAAGAAATAATAAAAATGGGAAAATATGAAATATGCAATTTTCCAAATGGGAAAAGAGCAGCGTGAAGAAAGAAAGAGTCTCCAGCACTGCTTATATGCTATGTTGATATGCTGGTGGGGTGGAGAAAGAAGGGGGATGTTGAAAAGACAAAAGAGAGGAAGCAGAATTGATGAATCCTGGAGAAAGTGATCAGTTTTGCATGAGAAGAAGGAAGATCAGGGTTTCTGGACTTCAGTCTTGTGCCTCAGAAATAGTCTCTTGAGAGTCTTATAGACATGGTGGAGAAATTTGGACTGGATACAAAGGCAGTTCAGTAAACAAATGCCTTGTTGAATCAGTGCTGATGAATAGTTTAGTGCCTGGGTGGAGAGTTTGTACTTGCACGCCCAAGGATTTTGTCCCTGGTCCTGTCCTGTCAGGCTTTTTTTTAATTCAATGCCCCAGCTAGAGATATATAAGGCTTGCTCATCAAATGTGTAGACGACACGAAGCCAGAAGGGATAAAGATGACAGAAATGTGGGATGACAGAATTAGGATCTAAAGAATTATTGACAGGGTGAGATGATTGACCAACTCTAACAAGAAAAAGTAAACAAAAATATATACAATATTTTACCCAGAGAAAAAAGCAAGGTAACAACAGAACTAGACAACCTCAGGAAGGTGTGAAGAGTATTCGGTTTCACAGGGTCACACAAAGATAAAGATTTCAAGATTTTAATTGGAATAAATAAGTAGTGTGCTAGATGTGGCTGGATAAGCTTTTGCAAACCGTTATATTTTCAGGAATTTTGCAAGCCACTAGTTAAACATAGCATTATTAAAAAGTCAACTACTTATAAGCAAAAAGATTAAATAACTTATATTAAAAGCAAATAATAAAGGCTCAAAGCATATCACTTCCTAATTTAAGTTTTTTAACTGTTATCTATGCTCTTGAGATTATTTACGTCTATTGTATCTATTTGGTGAAAATTCTATAGCATGTTGCTTTGCTGTGCATCTCTCCCCAGCTCTGCATTCAGTGATGTTACATTTGCAGTTTGAAAAAGGCCATGGTAGGAATATTTACACCAAGGAAATTGGCAAATAGTACAAATAATTTCTCTCCCACCCCAGCCTCTGGAGAGCCAGTTGTTGAACATATCCCAGCACACCACTGAACAGGGTCACAATTCATTAATATAGTAGTGGGGCACACATATATGCACACACTTGTGCATACACACATAGAGCTCTTACAGTTCCATGATATAATTAATTGATACTTAACATCTAAAATTACAGAAGTGATTTATTCTTTTCTCATGCAAGCATATTTATTAGCTAGGATGTTACATTTTAAGGGATAAAAATCATTTGTAGTGTGTTAAGGTAGGAATGTGACCAGAATGAAAGGCCTCAAAATCTTATTAAGAAGAGCTCTAGAGGTGTTTAGTGTGCACAAGACTCAGGGAAGATGGATAAATTGTATTTAAACATTTGCTGGAATAATATGTGAAAGAGATATTATTTGTGGTGGCCCCAGGGAATGCAAACAGGATTACCAGGGGATGCTTAGAGGAAGACAAATATCAGTTTCTACAGGAAAGACCATTCCAACACTTGTCAAAAATTCAAAATGAAAAGCTTTGGAAGTAACATTGTTTCCTTCAAGCACAGGTCAAATGGAGAGTTTGGGCCAGATGACATTATAGGTGTCATCCAACCTCATGGGATCTTTGAAGCTCAGGGACAGGCAACACAAATGACTGAAGACATGCAGGGCTCGACTTCTGTGAAGCTGGTTATTTGAAGACTTACTAAGAGGGAGCACATATCCTCCTTGTCCATCAGACTATTAAACACATCTACTCTGATGGAGGCCCAGAAGATGACAATCTGCTAATGTGAAGGAAAGAGACTCCTAATACATCATATATTAGGAATGAGGATGACAAAGCCTTAATGAGAGATTTCCTCAATTAAAAAAAAAAGGAAACTAAACTTTGGAGTCATTCGTTAATGTCAGGAAGACAGGCAAGAAAACATTTTTGAGCTCCATTTTCTATAATTCTAATCTTTCACTGCTGTATAATCTAAAGACTGGATTAAAGAAACATAAATATAGTATCACCTTCTAGTATTCAACATTTATATGTGGATTAGAGAGGCTATGGTGTGCTCTATAGTATAGTGCACTTGTAGATAACCTGGGAGAATTATTACATGCTAATTTTGTCTGGAAAATTCAGAGAGAGAGTATTGTAATCAACAAAGAATCTTGACAAGCCTAAATGATGGAATTTTTTGTTGAATTTTAGAGACATTTGGGATTTTGAAATGAAAGAAGAAATAAAGAACCTGAAAGTAGAAAATTAAATAATCAGCAGAGAAACTGGGGAGACTCTTACAGGTACTAGGACGGATTTAAAAGAAGATCAGATGAGGATTATTGGGAATATATACATTCCAGAACCTTAAGGACAGAGAATGTTCAAGAAAATTCCATGGACAGAATACATTAGACTAACAGATGTGTTTTGATGGCTTCACTGTGAATAAGTTCAGTGTAAACAAGAGTGGACTTGGATTTCAGACAAGAAAGGATCAAGTGTGTGAAGCAAAGAAACTCAGTTCTAGTTTTGATAGAACCATGGTGGAGTGAAGAAAAGGGAAGAGGGGGGACCCACAGTTTTAGATTACAGGATGGGCTACCCTCTTTGCATGAGAGTTGAAATCAATAATGTTTAAGTAAAACCTATTAAGGTTTCAAGCCAAGATGAGTACATTAAGTAATATGAAGCTATATATCCAAAATTTCTTTTACTATCCAACTAAAAACTGTATAGACACTCAGAGGGCTCAAAAACACCTTGTGCACACCAGAACCCAGGGACCCCACAGAGACTGAAACAGAACTGTGTTTGAGCATCTCCTCTGGAGGTGTGGGTGAGCAGTGGACTGCTGCAGGGACAGGGGCTCTGGGTGCAGCAGACTTGGGTGACATAAGCCCTCTTGGAGGTCACCATTAACCCCACCATAGAGCTACCAGAACTTACACGGGACTGGGAAATAGACTCTTGGAGGGCACAAACAGAACCTTGTATGCACCAGGACCCAGGAAAAAGGAGCAGTGACCCCAAAAGAGACTGACCCAGACTTGCCTGGGAGTGTCCAAGAGTCTCCAGCAGAGGCGTGGGTCAGCAGTGGCCTGCTGCAGGGTTGGGAGCAGTGAGTGTAGCAATACTGCATGGGATCTTTTGAAGGATCCCATTAACTTCATTACCATTAACTTCATTACCTCCACGATAGTTTGGCCCCAGTAAAATAGAAGGGAGGGAACACAGCTTCACCCATCAACAGAAAATTGGACTAAAGATTTGCTGAGCATGGCCCCACCCATCAGAAGAAGACCCAGTTTCCCCTTCAGTCAGTCTCTCCCATCAGGAAGCTTCCATAAGTCTCTTACCCTTCTCCATCAGAGGGAAGACAGACTGAAAACCACAATCACAGAAAATGACCAATCTGATCACATGGACCACGGCCTTACCTAACTTTATGAAACTATGAGCCATGCCTTGTAGGGCCACACAAGAAGGATGGGTGATGGCGGAGAGTTCTGACAAAATGTGGTCCACTGGAGAAGAGAATGGAAAACCATGTCAGTATTCATGCCTTGAGAAACCCATGAACAGTATGAAAAGGCAAAAAGATAGGACACTGAGAGATTAACTCACCAGGTCAGTAGGTGCCCAATATGCTGCTGGAGATCAGTGGAGAAATAGCTCCAGAAAGAAGAAAGAGACAGAGCCAAAGCAAAACCAACACCCTGTTGTGGATGGGACTGGTCATGGAAGTAAAGTCCCATGCTGTAAAGAGCAATATTGCATAGGAACCTGGAATGTCAGGTCCATGAATCAAGGCAAATTGGAAGTGGTCAAACAGGAGATGGCAAGAGTTAACATCAACATTCCAGGAATCAGCAGACTGAAATGGACTGGAATGGGTGAATTTAACACAGATGACCATTATATCTACTATTGTGGGCAGGGATTCCTTAGAAGAAATGCAGGAGACATCATAGTCAACAAAAGATTTCAAAATGCAGTTCTTGGATGCAATCTCAAAAACGACAGAATGGTCTCTGTTCCTTTCCAAGGCAAACAATTCAATATCACGGTAATCCAAGTCTATGCCCCGACCAGTAATGCTGAAGAAGCTGAAGTTGAACGGCTCTATGAAGACCTGCAAGACCTTTTAGAAATAACACCCCAAAAAGATGTCCTTTTCCTTATAGGGGACTGGAATGCAAAAGCAGGAACTCAAGAAACACCTGGAGTAACAGGCAAATTTGGCCTTGGGGTACGGAATGAAGCAAGGCAAAGTCTAACAGAGTTTTGCCAAGAGAACGCACTGGTTACAGCAAACACCCTCTTCCAACAACACAAGAGAAGACTCTACACATGGACATCACCAGATGGGGTCAATACTGAAATCAGATTGATTATATTCTTTGCAGCCAAAGATGGAGAAGCTCTATACAGTCAGCAAAAACAAGACCAGGAGCTGACTGTGGCTCAGATCATGAGCTCTTTATTGCCAAATTCAGGCTTAAATTGAAGAAAGTAGGGAAAACCACTAGACCATTCAGGTATGACCTAAATCAAATCCCTTATGATTATACAGAGGAAGTGAGAAATAGATTTAAGGGGCTAGATCTGATAGACTGAGTGCCTGATGAACTATGGATGGGGGTTTGTGACATTGTACAGGAGGCAGGGATCAAGACCATCCCCGAGAAAAAGAAATGCAAAAAAGCAAAATGGCTGTCCTAGGAGGCCTTACAAATAGCTGTGAAAGGAAGAGAAGCAAAAAGCAAAGGAGAAAAGGAAAGATATACCCATTGGAATGCAGAGTTCCAAAGAATAGCAAGGAGGATAAGAAAGCCTTCCTCAGTGATCGGCACAAAGAAATAGAGGAAAACAGTAGAATGGGAAAGACTAGAGATCTCTTCATGAAAATTAGAGATACCAAGGGAACATTTCCTGCCTAAAGATGGGCTCCATACAGGACAGAGCTGGTATTGACCTAACAGAAGCAGAAGATACTAAGAAGAGGTGGCAAGAATACACAGAAGAGCTATACATAAAAGATCTTCATGACCCAGATAATCACAATGGTGTGATCCCTCACCTAGAGCCAGACACCCTGGAATGTGAAGTCAAGTGGGCCTTAGGAAGCATCACTCTGAACAAAGCTAGTGGAGGTGATGGAATTCCAGTTGAGCTTTTTCCAATCCTAAAAGATGATGCTGTGAAAGTGATGCACTCAATATGCCAGCAAATTTGGAAAACTCAGCAGTGGCCACAGGACTGGAAAAGGTCAGTTTTCATTCCAATTCCAAAGAAAGGCAATGCCAAAGAATGTTCAAACTACCGCACAATTGCACTCATCTCACACACTAGTAAAGTGATGCTTAAAATTCTCCAAGCCAGGCTTCAGCAATACATGAACCGTGAACTTCCTGATGTTCAAGTTGGTTTTAGAAAAGGCAGAGGAACCAGAGATCAAATTGCCAACATCCACTGGATCGTTGAAAAAGCAAGAGAGTTCCAGAAAACCATCTATTTCTGCTTGATTGACTATGCCAAAGCCTTTGACTGTGTGGATCACCACAAACTGTGGAAAATTCTGAAAGAGATGGGAATACCAGACTACCTGACCTGCCTCTTGAGAAACCAGTATGCAGGTCAGGAAGCAACTGTTAGAACTGGACATGGAATAAGAGACTGGTTCCGAATAGGGAAAGGAGTACATTAAGGCTGTATATTGTCACCCTGCTTATTTAACTTATATGAGGAGTACAATATGAGAAATGCTGAGCCGGATGAAGCAGAAGCTGGAATCAAGATTGCTGGGAGAAATATCAATAACCTCAGATATGCAGATGACACCACCCTTATGGCAGAAAGTGAAGAAGAACTAAAGAGCCTCTTGATGA
Source organism: Cervus elaphus (assembly GCF_910594005.1). Lineage (NCBI taxonomy): Eukaryota > Metazoa > Chordata > Mammalia > Artiodactyla > Cervidae > Cervus > Cervus elaphus. The sequence continues at coordinate 58,015,214 of NC_057833.1, read as the reverse complement.
AAATGAAAGAGGAGAGTAAAAAAGTTGGCTTAAAACTCAACATTCATAAAACGAAGATCATGGCACCTGGTCCCATCACTTCATGGCAAATAGATGTGGAAACAGTGGAAACAGTGATGGACTTTATTTTGGGTGGCTCCAAAATCACTGTAGATGCTGACTGTAGCCATGAAATTAAAAGACTTACTCCATGGAAGAAAAGTTATGTCCAACCTAGATGGCATATTAAAAAGCAGTGTCATTGCTTTGCCAAACATGGTCCATCTAGTCAAGGCTATGGTTTTTCTAGTAGTCATATATGGATGTGAGAGTTGGACTATAAAGATAACTGAGTGCTGAAGAATTTAACATTTTGAACTGTGGTGTTGGAGAAGACTCTTGAGAGTCCCTTAGACTGCAAGGAGATCAAACCAGTCTATCCTAAATGAAATCAGTCCTGAATATTCATTGGAAGGACTGATGTTGAGGCTGGAACTCCAATACTTTGGCCACCTGATGAGAAGAACTGACTCATTTGAGAAGACCCTGATGCTGGGAAAGACTGAAAGTGGGAGAAGAGAAAGACAGAAGATAAGATGGTTGGAAGACATCATCAACTCGATGGACATGTGTTAGATTAAGCTCCAGGAGCTGAGGATGGACAAGGAAGCCTCATGTGCTGCAGTTCATGGGGTCTCAAAGAGTTGTACACAACTGAGCAACTGAACAGTACTGAACTGATGGTACATCCCGATTTTTGAAATATGTAACTTGTGATTTCTTATCCAAATAAATATTCACTTTCATGTTGAACTTGTATTTGTCTTCTTAAATAAAGATCCCCCAAATCATATAAGCTTTAAGTCTCATAAAATCCATCTATGCCCCTGCAGGAAATACCAGAATGCATTAAAAAAAAAATTAGGAAATGGCATTTGCAATGCAGAAATGTGCATTCCAGTTAGGAGGTAGGCTGGTAAGTGAACTGCTACAATACTTGAATGGGATTGAAGAGAGGTGTGTGTAAAGTTCTGTGATTCCTTCAATGACCAATTTCATCAGTTAGAAAAAATGCTCTAATTTCAGTCTCTTATGGTGTTTTGGTAGCAGAAGTTTGTGTAAGTTGACGGAATTTTTCACATCAGCTTATTAAAGCCCTCAGTAAGCCACTGAGTTCAATTTGCTCATGCAGACAATCTCAAACTTCCCTGGTCACTGTGTAGCTACTGAGTCCTAGCTTACAGGCTACATGCCTTTCATCTTCTCTTCCTCTGCTACCAGTACATGGTTCCCTCCCTGAGATACCCTTGTTCTGGGATATTGGCTACTCAGATACTCAGATGGCCTCCAGAGCATGCCGGAAGGAGACAGTCTGAAAGGATTGGCGACAAGTCTGGAAAGATGGACAAAGATTTAGAGGGTCCTAAAAATGATCCAGGTCTTGGCTTCAAACTCTCATCTGCCTGCAGAAAGCAGGATGAATTCTGGCGATGAGGCTATACGGAAATGCTCTCAGCTTAATTAATGTGATGACATTACATCACAGAGGCTTGCTTGCCTTTCCTTGGAACCGGATGAAGCATGTCTGCCTGGAAGACTTTGGCAGGCTCAGACAACTTCTGAGTCTTTCTCTTACAATCTGGTCTTGTGTTGCACTTGAACTTTTTATTTATTTATTTATTTTTGTACTTGGACTTTTTGATGCTTCCATAAAATGAGAACTTTCAGAACTGACTCATCACTTCCCCTTACAATTCCAGATCCCGTTCTGGACCTCCACACATATGAGCTTTGTATTCTCATTCTCCAGGCTGCCTGAGTTCAATCTCCAAGCCACTTGTGATTCTTCCATTTTTCTCTTCCCTCTTAATATTCTTCTGTGAGGTAAATGAGACAGAATATATAAAGCATAAAACATGTGATATCTGAAACATACTAGGCACTCAACAAGTGACCGTTTGCTTTCTTTTCCACCTCCCCTTCCTGGTCTGGGCATTAGAATGCCCCTCTCGCTGAGCCCCACTGTATCTGTCTCTTCATCCATACTGGACAAGTCACTACAGGAATTCTCTACAGTGTTCCTTCTCACAAGCCTTATGTCTAATTCCCTCCACTGGGTTGACATCCTCAGAAAGCCGTATCCAAGTCCCAAACCCCAGTACCTGTGAATGTGACCTTTCTTGGACAAAGGGTCCTTGTATATGTGATTAGGTGAAGAAAGATGAAATCCTGCTGGATTTAGAGTGGATCCTGGAGTCAATGACAGATTTTCTTATAAGAGGAAGGGAAGACCATGTGAAGATGGAGGCAGAGACTGGGTCCATGCACCTTCAAACCGAGGAATAGCAACGATTGCCCACAGCCCCCAGAAACTAGATTAAAGGTATGAAATGGATTCTCTCTCAGAGCCTACAGGAGGAACTAATTCAACCAATACTTCAAATTCAGAGTTTAAAAATGTGAAAGAATAAATATGCTATGGAAGCCCTAGGACGGCAATACACTCCTCTTGCCTGGCCCTTGGGTCCTTCTTGGTCTCAATGTAGCCAGCTCTTCCAAGGTTCTCTCTTATTGCTCTCCTTTATAGCTCCCCCTCTTCTCCATATTGACAGTCCTGACAGTCCTGTGATCATGTGGTGGATATTTGTGAATTTTGCCTTTTCTGACATAATCCTTCTTCCTTCTCTGAAACTCTTTATAGTCTTCTCTACTTGTTTACTCCTAACCATGAAGTAAAAGATGTACCTAGTCCACAATGATTTCCATCCTATTCTGAATTCTTATAGCACATATTTACCATTGAATGCTGTTTGGTTGAAACGGAACATTTTTTTTTTTTTTTCGCATTTCACATGTGTATACCCTTAAGGGCAGGATGTTTTTGCAACATAGAAAATGTTAGATAAGTGAATGAAGTCAGAAAGCGCTGGTAGAGAACGCCCCTGTTACTGGCTTAATTGTCTTCTCAAAAGTTGCACGTTGAAGCCCTAACCCTCAGTCCTTCAGAATGTGACTGTGTTTGGAAACAGGGCCATTAAAAAGGAAAGTAGGTTCAGTTCAGTTCAGTTCATTCACTCAGTTGTGTCCGACTGTTTGCAACACCACGAACCGCAGCACACCAGGCCTCCCTGTCTATCACCAACTCCCGGAGTTTACCCAAACCGATGCCCACTGAGTCAGAGATGCCATCAAACCATCTCATCCTCTGTTGTCCCCTTCTCCTCCTGCCCTCAATCTTTCCCAACATCAGGGTCTTTTCAAATGAGTCAGCTCCTCCCATAGGTGGCCAAAGTATTGGAGTTTCAGCTTCAACATTAGTCCTTCCAATGAATATTCAGGACTGATCTCCTTTAGGTTGGACTGTTTAGATCTGCTGGCAGTCTAAGGGACTCTCAAGAGTCTTCTCCAACACCACAGTTCAAAAGCATCAACTCTTCAGCACTCAGCTTTCCTTATAGTCCAACTCTCACATCCATACATAGCTACTGGAAAAACCATAGCCTGGGCTAGACGGACCTTTGTTGGCAAAGTAATGTCTCTGCTTTTTAATATGCTATCTAGGTTGGACATAACTTTCCTTGCAAGAAATAAGCTGCAGTCACCATCTGCAGTGATTTTGGAACCCCAAAAAATAAAGTCTGCCACTGATTCCACTGTTTCCCATCTGTTTACCATGAAGTGATGGGACCGGATGCCATGACCTTAGTTTTCTGAATGTTGAGCTTTAAGCCAACTTTTCACTCTCCTCTTTCACTTTTATCAAGAGGCTCTTTAGTTCTTTGCTTTCTGCCATAAGGGTGGTGTCATCTGCATATCTGAGGTTATTTATATTTCTCCCAGCGATCTTGATTCCAGCTTCTGCTTCATCCGGCTCAGCATTTCTCATATTGTACTCCTCATATAAGTTAAATAAGCAGGGTGACAATATACAGCCTTAATGTACTCCTTTCCCTATTCGGAACCAGTCTCTTATTCCATGTCCAGTTCTAACAGTTGCTTCCTGACCTGCATACTGGTTTCTCAAGAGGCAGGTCAGGTAGTCTGGTATTCCCATCTCTTTCAGAATTTTCCACAGTTTGTGGTGATCCACACAGTCAAAGGCTTTGGCATAGTCAATCAAGCAGAAATAGATGGTTTTCTGGAACTCTCTTGCTTTTTCAACGATCCAGTGGATGTTGGCAATTTGATCTCTGGTTCCTCTGCCTTTTCTAAAACCAACTTGAACATCAGGAAGTTCACGGTTCATGTATTGCTGAAGCCTGGCTTGGAGAATTTTAAGCATCACTTTACTAGTGTGTGAGATGAGTGCAATTGTGCGGTAGTTTGAACATTCTTTGACATTGCCTTTCTTTGGAATTGGAATGAAAACTGACCTTTTCCAGTCCTGTGGCCACTGCTGAGTTTTCCAAATTTGCTGGCATATTGAGTGCATCACTTTCACAGCATCATCTTTTAGGATTGGAAAAAGCTCAACTGGAATTCCATCACCTCCACTAGCTTTGTTCAGAGTGATGCTTCCTAAGGCCCACTTGACTTCACATTCCAGGGTGTCTGGCTCTAGGTGAGGGATCACACCATTGTGATTATCTGGGTCATGAAGATCTTTTATGTATAGCTCTTCTGTGTATTCTTGCCACCTCTTCTTAGTATCTTCTGCTTCTGTTAGGTCAATACCAGCTCTGTCCTGTATGGAGCCCATCTTTAGGCAGGAAATGTTCCCTTGGTATCTCTAATTTTCATGAAGAGATCTCTAGTCTTTCCCATTCTACTGTTTTCCTCTATTTCTTTGTGCCGATCACTGAGGAAGGCTTTCTTATCCTCCTTCCTATTCTTTGGAACTCTGCATTCCAATGGGTATATCTTTCCTTTTCTCCTTTGCTTTTTGCTTCTCTTCCTTTCACAGCTATTTGTAAGGCCTCCTAGGACAGCCATTTTGCTTTTTTGCATTTCTTTTTCTCGGGGATGGTCTTGATCCCTGCCTCCTGTACAATGTCACAAACCCCCATCCATAGTTCATCAGGCACTCAGTCTATCAGATCTAGCCCCTTAAATCTATTTCTCACTTCCTCTGTATAATCATAAGGGATTTGATTTAGGTCATACCTGAATGGTCTAGTGGTTTTCCCTACTTTCTTCAATTTAAGCCTGAATTTGGCAATAAAGAGCTCATGATCTGAGCCACAGTCAGCTCCTGGTCTTGTTTTTGCTGACTGTATAGAGCTTCTCCATCTTTGGCTGCAAAGAATATAATCAATCTGATTTCAGTATTGACCCCATCTGGTGATGTCCATGTGTAGAGTCTTCTCTTGTGTTGTTGGAAGAGGGTGTTTGCTGTAACCAGTGCGTTCTCTTGGCAAAACTCTGTTAGACTTTGCCTTGCTTCATTCCGTACCCCAAGGCCAAATTTGCCTGTTACTCCAGGTGTTTCTTGAGTTCCTGCTTTTGCATTCCAGTCCCCTATAAGGAAAAGGACATCTTTTTGGGGTGTTATTTCTAAAAGGTCTTGCAGGTCTTCATAGAGCCGTTCAACTTCAGCTTCTTCAGCATTACTGGTCGGGGCATAGACTTGGATTACCGTGATATTGAATTGTTTGCCTTGGAAAGGAACAGAGACCATTCTGTCGTTTTTGAGATTGCATCCAAGAACTGCATTTTGAAATCTTTTGTTGACTATGATGTCTCCTGCATTTCTTCTAAGGAATCCCTGCCCACAATAGTAGATATAATGGTCATCTGTGTTAAATTCACCCATTCCAGTCCATTTCAGTCTGCTGATTCCTGGAATGTTGATGTTAACTCTTGCCATCTCCTGTTTGACCACTTCCAATTTGCCTTGATTCATGGACCTGACATTCCAGGTTCCTATGCAATATTGCTCTTTACAGCATGGGACTTTACTTCCATGACCAGTCCCATCCACAACAGGGTGTTGGTTTTGCTTTGGCTCTGTCTCTTTCTTCTTTCTGGAGTTATTTCTCCACTGATCTCCAGCAGCATATTGGGCACCTACCGACCTGGTGAGTTAATCTCTCAGTGTCTTATCTTTTTGCCTTTTCATACTGTTCATGGGTTTCTCAAGGCATGAATACTGACATGGTTTGCCATTCCCTTCTCCAGTGGACCACATTTTGTCAGACTCCCCACCATGACCCGTCCGTCATGGGTGGCCCCACACAGCATGGCTTAGTTTCATTGAGTTAGACAAGGCCGTGGTCCATGTGGTCAGAATGGTTAGTTTTCTGTTATGTGGTTTCAGTCTGTCTGCCCTCTGATGCCCTCTCTCAGCATCTACCATCTTACTTGGGCTTCTTTTACCTTGTACGTGGGGTATCTCTTCAGGGGTGCTCCAGCAAAGTGCAGCTGCTGTTCCTTACCTTGTACGTAGGGTATCTCCTCATGGCTGCTGCTCCTGACCTCGGATGGGAAAGGAAGGTTAAACAAGTTTATATGAGTGGGCTCTAATCCAATTGACCGATGTCCTTTAATAAGGAGAAATTTGGACACAGGGCGACACCAGGGGTGCAGGTGTACAGAGGGACCTCCTCGTGAAGAGGCAGTGAGAGGGCCGCCATCTGCAAGTCCAGGAGAGAGGCCTGGAAGAGACCCGTCTCTCATGGCCCACAGCGGGAAGCAACCCTGCAAGCACCTTGGTCTTCTAGCCTCTAGAAATGTGAGCAAATGAAATTCTGTTTGTTAAGCCACCTAGTTTGTGGCATTTTGTTACAGTAATCACAGCACACTACTACAACAGGTAAAACGTTGACTAGAAGTTAAAAAAAAAAAAAAAGAATTACTGCAAAGGGGAGGGAAAAGATGAAGATATTCTCTGCCTGATTGGACAATGTTCTTTTCTCAGGTAGCAATCATAAAATGGTAGACTATCTGACAGAGCCATTAGGAAAGCCTAGCAACTCCTGGGTTTGTTATGAAAACCAACATCACTTTAGTATGAAATCCAAAGAGCTCTGAGAAAGGAACTGGGACCTGGCCTTCATCACTCTTTACCTTCTTCTAGAATGATGGTATTGCCTAACCTATAGTCAGGAAGTTACCTGATAGTCTCGTGAATTAATCGCTAGTCTAAAATTGTTTTAAGAGTTTACATTTAAGGGTTTTCTGGGATTATTTATAAGTGTATACAGATTGGTGGATCCACTGAAGAGTTGGCTGGTGGGGATCAGGACAATAATAGTTATTTAACTTGTTTTTATATATATATATATATATTTTTTTTTCCCCAAGATCCTATCAGTGTGTGCTTTTTTCCCTACTCATTCTTTCTGCCATCCTATAACCTCCATTCAGCTTTCCTAGTGGCTCAGATGGTAAAAAGTCCTCCTGCAATTCAGGAGACCTGAGTTCGATCCCGAGTCATGAAGATCCCCTGGAGAAGGGAATGGCAACCCACTCCAGTATTCTTGCCTGGAGAATTCCATGGACAGAGGAGCCTAGTGGGCTAGAGTCCATGGGGTTGTGAAGAGTCAGACACGACTGAGTGACTAATATTTGAACCTCCCTTGCTTAAAGGAAAAGTAATGCATTAGAATTTATTCCATATTATTCAAATTAAATTTAGAATCTTGATCTCCCTTCTGGGACGTAATTTTTAGAAGCTCACTGACAGAATGTACTATGTCCAGAGGGAGGCATCCAAAATTGTGAGGACTCTAAATGCTGAGGCACCTGAGGATAGTTGAATATATACCGAGGACATATATATATATACACATTGGTTGAATATATACTGAGGTTGGATATATACTGAGGACTTACTATTGGATGCAGGTATCAATGTGCTCTTCATGGCTCTTGAGAGTAAGGGCAGGCTAATAGGTGAACCTTTCAGAATGCTGATTTCATTTCAACATAAAAGCTTCCACTACATGGTCTAAACTCCTAAGGATCAGAAGTAGTGAGGTGTAGCAGCCCATTGAGTGTTGCTGTATTTTAGTGGTTAACGGGGTCTGGAGTTGTGGCTTTACCTTTTGTTACCTGCGTGTCCTAGTCTAGGTACTTAATTTATTAGCTTAAATAGTCCCATCAACATGAAATAAGTGATTGTATCTATCTCATTTTGAATATTAGGTGAAATAATTATGTAAACTGCTGAGAAAACTGGGGTTAACAAAGGTGGTTTAACATACTAAGTCACATAGTTCATCCAGGCCTGTGCCTGATTTTGAACTCTAGACTCTGATTTAATCATGCCATGTTGTTTCCAAGTTTCCTCCCCACAAATAAAAGGGTAAAGAAGATATAAATGGGAGAGCTGAGGAGTCTATTGAAAGGGAAAGGAGTTGGCCCCTTTCCATAGCCAGCTATGGTCCTTGTTAGGCCACAGTGTTGATGCAATGATCTTATCTATGAATCTGTTTAAATACCCAATTAAGCTTTCTTTTCTCTCTCTCTCTCTCTATTGCTCTCAGTTCTCATCCCTCTGCTTCCTCCTTTTATCACCCTCCAGCCTTCAGCGGGCTAAGAAGGCAGACACTAATCCCAACAGGAATGACTCTGATGAAGCTGTTTCTTATCCATTGTTTACCTCTTCTATCACTTAAATATATAGATGGTTGTTTTTGAAAACTTGGCTTTGACTTGTCTCATTACAATATTAAAAAAAAATATTAAACTCAGAACCTAATTTTTTTTTATCATTAAATATGAAAACTAAGAAGCAAACTGAGAGGAGTAAAAGACCAAGAAAGGCTGGATCTGAGGCAGGTCATATTCAAGTCCTCTGGGAATAATTTATATCCATTACCCTAGTGGGAATCTCTCTGAGATAGTCCATTCTAAGGCGAGTGTACCTTGAATTTTGTCAAAATGTACTGAGCACCTATTAAGCCTAGTGATCTTGATAATAGGTATGATAATAAGTTGTCTGGTTGACAAGTATCAAACAGGCTCATGTCGGGGATGGACTAGAAAGAATATGAGCTATTTAATTGGGTTTCCCTGGTAGCTCAGATGGTAAAGAATCTGCCTGCAGTGCAGGAGACCTGGGTTGGATCCCTGGGTTGGGAAGATCCTATGGAGAAGGGAGTGGCAACCCATCCAATATTCTTGCCTCGAAAATTCCACGAACAGAGAAGCCTGGCAGGCTATAGTCAATGGAATCACAGAGTTGGACACGACTGAGTGACTAACACTTTAGTTACTTTAATTGGGAATGCTTATCATCACTAATGAACAACAAGAAAGAGTTTGAAAAGTTCTTCAAGATATTTACATGAAAACATCACCAAAATTTCAGAAAAGTACAGTATTTGAGGTAAAGCTACTATGTACTAAGAATGACTTTATTGTGCTTTGCATGAATTATATTATTTGGTCCTCACAACATGATGACAAGGTTGACATTATTATCCCCATTTTACCAATTGAAAAACTAGGTGCAGGCACTTCCCTAGTGGCCCAGTGGCTAAGACTCTGAGCTCCCAATGCAATAAACCAGGGTTCAATCCCTGGTCAGGGAACTAGATCCCCCAAGCTGCAGCTAAAGATCCTGCATGCCACAAGGAAGATTGAAGATCCCACGTGCTGCAACTCTGACCTGGCACAGCCAAATATATATATATATATATTATATATATATATATATAAAGAAAACTAGGTGCAGAGAGGTTCAGTAACATTCCCAAGATCACACAGCACTATATATATCTAAAATCTATGTCATGTATACTTTCTTTAAAGTCATATTTTCCTCCACCCAAATTATGAAAAACCATAGATGAAATTGAAGAAAGAGCCTTCATGATATACTTTCTTTTCTCATGACAGATGGATTTACTTTTATTCTTCTTGTCCAAACTGTAAAATATCATTCTGGGCTTGCCAAACAAAGAATGTCACTAATGATCTAGCTCTGTAAGGGTTACATCATTAGCCCTGCTGTCACTGACCTTTAATACACCCTGAAAGTTCAGGGTAGAGATCAGGAATGAAGCACTCTGTGCTCTGAGAAAACTGGCAGAATTGGCCTTCCGATGGATATGTTTAGGAAAAATTTTTAAAGAACATGGATTGTTGTACCTTTCCATTCTTAGAAAAGCTCTAAAACCATTAACCAAGATAAAAGCACTAAAACAATTAATCAAGTATCTGTTCCTTGTGTCTAGCAGTAACCTTATACCAAGACAAACCAAGCATTATGTCACCAAGATCACCTGTGTGCTGACCTTCCCCCCTACCTCAGCAGCTCCTCAGAATTCTCTGAGAGCCTGTCTCCCAGGCTATAGTCCTTATCAAATCCCCAGTTTTGTAAAATGGAAAAAGTAAAATGGAAACTCAGTGCTCTCACATTGTGTTTTTACTTTAGTCAATAGACACTATTCATATTACATAGATATATTGTTCAAATATGCTCGGCTTTTTCAGTAAAATTAGAAGAAACTCCAATTTTCAAACAGGTGTATGTGCATTAAGAAAAAAAATTACCATGTGATTTTTATATATGAATGCTAAATCCTAAACATTAGTTAATATTTCTGAACTTGAGTGCTTAGAATGTTTAAAGTGCAGTATATTCATGTGGGTTTTTCAAGGCTTTTGGAGCATGTATGAGATATGTTTGTGCATGTCTAAATTTACACACATGTATTTAAGTTATATGAGTACTGAGTACAGTGTTTACAGGGTATGATATTCACATGTTCATTTTGGGGGGAGAACTTAAGCCTCACAATGATTGACTGTGCATAAAACTAAATAGCATATATAACTTACTGTATAGGTCTGACTACTCTTTCAGAATAGCTGTTCTTGGCTTTCACAGTATTGGGAAGAGAAAAGAATTAGTAAAGAAATATTAGCATTCCTCAAGCTCCTCTTCTCTAAAACATATTCCATAAAATCTCTTGAACAGGCTGGAATACCCTTCTATGCCCCCACCCCACCATCCTCTCAATGCAGTGGGAAAGTCGGTGGGTAATTGGGTCCAGATTGGAGATGTTTAAATATTCATGAGGCTGGCAGGGGACAGGGAGGGGGTGACGGTCTAGAATGGGGGTGGGGGCTGGGGGAAGTGATTAGTCATTGAAAGCTAGAGAACAATTCTGAGAAAGAGATCCAGAGACAGGGAAGAAAAAGAGAGATAGGCAGAGAGTGGGTGGGGAGATGAAAAAAGAGGAAGAGAGGCAAGAGAGGAGAGCGAGAGCCGGAGAGGGAGAGCGAGCATGTGCGGTGAGCAATAGCTGTGGACCTTACAGTTGCTGCTAACTGCCCTGGTGTGTGGAGGGAGAGAGAGAGGGAGGGAGGGAGGGAGCGCGCGCCAGCGCGAGAGAGAGAGCGAGTGAGCCAGCGAGCAGAAAAGAGGTGGAGAGGGGGGGAATAAGAAAGAGAGAGGAGGAAAGGAGAGAAGGCAGGAAGAAGGCGAGGGACGATACAACCATGCTGTGCTGTATGCGAAGAACCAAACAGGTAGACCTAAAGCTTTTACTTCTTCTTCTTGTGAAATTACCAGTGTGCAATATTTCCCTGTGAAGGTAGAAAAAATATATTAACCGCTTCTGCTCTGGCCGTGGTGCTCCCGTTTCCTTAGCATATGGCAACTGATGCTTGCATCCAAGCTTTTATTCTGTTCTTTCATGGTCTGGTTTTGGAATGCTGCTACTAATTAGGAGAAGGTTAGGAAAAAAATACGCCTGTTTGGCTAGAAAAAAGGTGTTTTTTGTTGTGGTTTCTTTTTTTTTTTTTTTTTTTTTTGCTATTAGTAAATGTTCAGCGTTTTAGGTGTCTGGTTTTGCCGGTGTGGATATGAAGAGGGGTGTGGGGGAGAAAATGTTGGCTCTACCTACAAGATGGGGAGGCAATCCTTTATATTATTCGCAAAAAAACCGGGAGGTTGAAAGAATCATATTCAGTCATGAGTATTGCTTGTTCTATCGAACAATTTTCTCACATGTGCTGCGGAAGAAGCCCTATTTCCCACATGCATGAGCTTCACATTGGCGCAGGTATTAATGGGAAAACATGTGAAGGTTGAATTAATTTAATTATTTTTCAATGAATGAATGAAACTGTAATGTGGGAGATTTTAAAAAGAGCATCCAGAGACTACCGGGGCTGGGAAAGAAATTGACCATGTAGAAGGGGAAAATTCAGTCGATTGTGCACCAGCTGGTCCGAGGAGAGGGTGGACCACGCCCCTAGGAGCTTTGAGCACCGACGGGATGGGAAAGACGAGCGGAGAATTACCTGTTGGAAATCAGGTCTCTTCTCCCCTTTTCATCTTTCCTGGAATTGTAGTGACCAAAGACGGACTAACATTCCGGATTATAAGCATGGTGACTCATTTTCATCAGGAAAAGGAACACATAGAAGATTAGCAAGAAGCAGAGTCCCCTCCCACTCTCTCCCACTGCTCCCACTGCTCAGGTTTTCCTTCCATTTTCAAATTGCTCACTTATTTCGTGAAAGATATTTTAGAAACTTGATTGGGGTAAGGGTGGGAAGGAATGACTAGGACGGTATTCCGCAGCAACCGACAGTGTCGCGGCATCCGCCAAACGACGCTTTCCAACATTGGTGGGAACACCTCTGAAGGATTTTGGCGAAGGTTAAGGAGGAAAATGGATGTGGGATTTGGGTGAGTGTGTGCTTGTACGTGTGTGTGCGTCTTCCTGGGAGGGGAGGCTGTCTTGGGCAAAAACGCCCTTTGCACATTGACTGCCTTAGGGGTGGGGTGCAAGATACAGGATTTAGGCATTATTTCTGTGCAGGTATTGGATGGGGGGGGGGCAATTTATAATATACCTGGCGAATCCGAAGAGAGTGGAGGGGTGGGGAAGAACCTGGTTGCCAGCTTTGCACTTTTAGCCAGCGCCCAGGAAGGGGGGCGCGGTGGGGAGGGGCGAGGTAGTGAGGATGAAGGAGAAGGAAGAGGAAGGGGAAGAGAGACTGAAGCAGAATCTCAGAGCAGTGGGTGCAGAGGGTGGAGAGGCCGGGGGCAAAACTAAATAAATAAATAACTAGGTAGATAGATATTAACAGACAGATAATAGATAAAGTAGCAGGCACCTGTGGTTTTGCGTGTGGTTTGTGTAAGGGTGTTTGGGAAAGGTGAAGAGTCTTACATGTGGCACTTCGCTAAACTGCTCTAGGATTCCAGAGACTGGTGCTTCCGTTTGCTCATTTTTCAAACCTGCACGTTTCCTCTCCTTATCTTCCTTCATTCTAATACATAAATGCAGTAGATACAGGTGGCTGGGCTAAGCACCCTGTCAAGAAAATGTTCTGAAGTTGCCTTCCTGATGAGCTGCAGAAATAAAATTTAGGAAGGCAGAGCCTTAAGGAAACGAATGCTAGTCATTTAAAAAAAAGAAAAGCTTTAATTTGGGGAAAGAAAAAATATGCTGGTTTACAACTTTCTGCCACCTTATATATATACATACAAGTGTATATACACATGCCCCCTCTGACAAAGGAAACCAGGCATGATATTTTGAAAGGGAATTGAGGCTAAAGAAATTCCCTTCCCCAAAGGGGACAGCTGCCTTCACATGGGTCCTCTCACTGACAGCCCCAAGTGTTCTCTAGGATGTGTGCAAAGTGATGAAGCTGAAATAGTGTGTTTAGGGAGTTGTAGAAATTCATATGTAAATGTGTACAGTATCCACATACTTCATGTAGGACAGTCATGCATGTACTCTGTATGGTTTCCATATGCCGGCATGTGTTTTAGCATAATTCATATTCAAGAGAGAAAATTGAAAGGTATAGAAATAGTCCTCTTTTGCCCATACGTTTTATACATGTGTACTTCTGTGTGAAATGGTCCTGTCCCCTACTGACCATTGCTATGTATCATTCACATAAGTCAGTATTTAGGATGCCATTAAATCAGATGGAAGGAAATGGTGTATTCAGGGCGTGGGCTCACACTGCATTGACTGGCATTTCTATAGCCTGAGTACTTAGTCTCACACAGGTTTTGTGCTTGAGGGTGAAATGATCCTATATCATTTATGACAGACTCTGATTGTGTTTATCTTTCTTCAGCCATCTATTTACCATCCTAGTGCTTAAAAGGGAATAAAACAAGGGCAAAATCCTGCAAAGGTCTAAACTCTGCCACACCCATGAAATCCAGCAGAAACGTGGGAGGGGGCTGGGGGCTGCACTTCCTTCCTCTTCCACTTGAGCTGCATAAAGAAGCGGTCCTGGATTTCCGAGTTGTAATGCATTGCCTATGGCTGCGAAGAAAGCATAAATGATCTTTATTAGCCACTAATTACCACTATAGATTATTATAGCAGGAAGAAGAGAATGAGAGTGGGGTGGAGAAAAGTAGACGATAAAGGAGTGGTTAAAAGAGAAATAAAATTAAAGGATCCCTGAAATTTTATTGGCTTATGATTTTCAAATGTCTTGGGGCTAACTTTAAATAGCTTAATTACCATGCATTCTGCAGATGATGAAAAACTTGCAAGATGTGATCTGTGTCCACAAAGCAATAGAACTGCGAGGTGTTTCTTTTGTTGAAAAATAAAGACTTTAATTTGTAACTGAAGTATAAAGAATACCAATGCAAGCAAGAAGCCCTCTAGCCCCCACCCCTCAACACCACCAACATCTGCATTTTTCTGCATATGACAGATAATTCTTAGTGAGATCTGTGGTTCAGAATTTCAACCTGGCTGTGTCTTTCCCTTGCAATGCTGGAAAGGTGTGGAAGGATGCTGCCTGGCTGCTTGGTGCAGAAGATTCCTTCTAGTGATAAACTGAATTCCTCCTAAATTTCACCGAGCCACACCCAGTGTCACCAGGGACTAAGAAGATTAATTAAATGGAGACATTCTACTTAATATAGTTGAAACTGTTCAGTTTTTTTTTTTTTAATGGTGATTTCTACCACACATTTCCAAATTTAAACAGAAGAAGAATCATTTAACGGGCATTTTTTTCTACCAAATTTTTGAGACTTGCAGAGAATCTTAGAGAATTAATGGTGAATCTAGAAATACATTAATATCTGGTGAATCTATAATTCCTTCTAGCCCACGCCAGGGTGCAGATACAATGATCCCTGCTCTCTCATGCTGACTGTCTATAACCCTGGTACCCTCTTTCTCAACCCATGTTGAGGCAATTGGGTTAAGAAAATGTAGGGTTAATTTTCTCTCTTGCTGAGCTGGCATAACACAGAAATCTTTCATGTTTTATGCTAAAGGGCAGCACTCCTGTTCACTGAGAAGGAGAGTGGCTCCGGGTCTCCTTTCCCTCCATCATAGTGACATTGTCAGTGTTAAGCCTGGGGCTGATTAATCTACATACTTCGGTTTTACCTGGCGCCATAAGGAAAAGGACGGGGGTGTCCTTGCATCAGTGGTAGGCAGATATATTAACCAAATGTTCTCCTTGTTTATACTGATAAAATAAGAAAAGTCTGGAACTTCCTCTAATATCAAAGGGACATTTCAAAGGGTGCACATACTTAGGTCATCTCAAGAGAAGATACAGTATTTAAATAATTACTTCCCTTTTAGCTGTCATAGAGGCATTCAGGCAACCAAGTGTGTCTGTTGTCAATCAAAGAAGTGATTGTGGGCAGGAATTCTCTTTTCTGAATTTCTGAAGTGTGGTCTGGTTGCCCCTTCACCATTGTACTGATTTTCAGAACATTCCCTTTAGTGTTGGGAAGAGCACTGTGCTGAGAGTCCCCACTTACTGATTCTGTGGTCTTGAATGAATCATATAATCTTTGGCTTCAACTTCCTCCTGTAGGAAGGAGACTAAAAACCAAGAAATGAAAACAAACAAACCAAAAATCCTTCCATGCTTACTTTGAAAGTTTCTGTGAGGATCAAGCAAAATTGATATGAAAACAAAGATCTATACAAATAAAACAAACTTTTCTCTCTGAGGTTTGCAACATGAGGCTTGGCTTAGAAATTGCCAGTCTTTCAGGACTGTCAAGTGCCTGCTACACTTCCGTTTCCTGTTGGAGAGTAGTTCCTTCTGTTCATCCTTGATTCCTCCTCTTCATCACTCCCCATTCACTATCCCATTTTTTAATAGAGGGCTTCTGCTCCCGTATTCCACTGAAACGTGTTCTGAAAGAGATACCATATCCAGTGACTGTCTTTTAGTTTGCATCTCATTTGCTGTCTCTTTGGTATTTTATATTGTTGTCCATCCCTCTTCCTGAAACTGTCTCCTCATTTGGCCCTATCATAACCTTCTTCTTTTTCCTCCCTCTCAGATAGGTCCTTTTCCACCACTCTTTGCTGGCTTTGTTCATTCTCTCCTTTGCCAAATATCAATTATCTGCTAATTATTTATCTTGATCTCTTTCTCTTATTCTACACACTAAACTCTACGTGGTTTTACTCACTTCCAGAGTTGTAAACACCTGTGTGATTTCCAAATCTGTAAACTAGATATCTCTCCTGAGCTCTGATCTATAGACATCTCTGTCTGGATATTTCAGAGATGCCCATGCTCATAATGAATAAAGTCAAACTCAGTATCTCCCATTTTGTACCACTTAGTCTTCCTCCAAATTCCCACCCTTACTGCTGTAACACCATCTATCTATCCAGCTTCCAAACTCTAGAAAAATGGTATTGATTCTAAAAGTATTATTTTCTTTCAGTCCCCAGATCTAGTTATGAAATTCTTAGATCCTCATTAAAAAGATTTTGAATTCATCCTCTGCTTTTTCACCTGCACCACAAATAACCTAGTTCTAACTTTCATTACCTCCTATCTGGACAAAGACAATAACTTCTTACCTGGACTCCCTACCTCCTCCATCTTCCTCTCCTTCCATTCTTGCAAATAACACTGCTCTTATCTTTACCTAACACAAATCTGATCAGATTATTTCCTTCCTGACAATCTTCTAATGGTTCTGTATTAATGGTAAGCTAAATACAAACTCTTTGGTGCTGATGGAATGGTCTAGTCTTGACTATCTTTCCAGTACTGTCTTCAAATACCTCTTCTCTCAACTGATGATACCACATCAATATTTCAGGCCTTGGTGTCCTTGCTCTATGCCTAGAAAATTTCACTTCCCTCCCAGTCTAGAAAATTTCCATTCCCTCTACAAGAGTTAGCTTTTCTAAGCCATTCTTGACCTCCCTTGTATTGTTTTCTTCTACCTTCTTTGTGACCATGCTATAGTTTGTATAGTCGCTATTATACCCCTTGTTACACTATATAGCATTGGTTTTTTCCACATACTGGTGTCCATACTGTGAGCTGCTTAAAGGAAACAGTGAAACCTTGATCATTTTTCTATCTCCAGTGCCTACCACAATGCTTGGCAAATAATGTAATGGATTTTAACCATGGATAATCTGCTTGTTAAATGAATATAGAACCAGTTTTACAGTCTTTCCGTGAGTTGTGGTGTATATAAATGGATGGAACCTCTACTAGATTTTTTAAAGACCTATTGGCACCAAATTTTGAAGTGGAGCTAAACATTATTGATTCTTGTTAATAATCAACAGACATGAATACCATTGCTTTTTAATGAAAGCAGAGAGAATGCAAAATGAGTCCATGTAGACTATGTTTCTCCCAACTATCATAACTGGTACCATCGGCAAACTGCGCTTTGATGTCTCCTCCCCACCACTCAGCACACTAGCCCCACCCTCTGAGGTTAACAGAGTCCCAGGTTATGCACACACTTATCATTATCTTGGATCTTCTTGGGCCCTTCCTTTTGGGCCCCAGTTGCTTACACATGTTGCTTTGCTCCACAACTATTCCAAATAGACCATGACTCAATCCCTCACTACCCTTCATTATTTCATTGATCACACAAACTTAAAAAAAAAATGTGTGTACTTTGGCCTATGCTCAGAGGCCCACATCCAAGAATTAATTTTAGTTTCATTTGGGTTTGTTTTCTTCCCATTGAACTAACCACATAATAATAGTCCACAAAGAGAAATCTTGCATGAAGGTAAAGGGAGATTGAATGGTAAGTAGTCCCTCAAATGTCCTTTGAATTAATGAGAATCAGATAAATTTTATCTTTCTTAGCTTGGAATAGGGTATAGGAATTTGGATTCTGTGGCAGGCCTATGATGGCCAGGATGAGGCACATTGTGAATACAGCTTTACCTGAAAATACTCTTTGCCAGACCGTCAGTAGTGGATTTTTTCTGACTTAATTAGCATGGCCTTGAGAACAGTAAGACCAGATGATCTATCAGTGAAGTTGAATAGTGTTTCCCAGTCTCCACACCCTCTTGCTCATGGCTCTCAATGTTTTTCTTTCAGCTTTCCTTTTTTCCCTCTCCTCCCCTCATGTTCAATTTTTTCTAATTAAGTAATGCCAGCTCACATTTAGTGGACAAGGCCAAAATATGAGAGTTTTTAGAAAAAGTATGTCTCTTCCAACTTTCCAAATAGGTGTTTTAGACAACACAGGTACATTAAGCTATGTCTGGCACATGGTAGGTCATCAATAAAAAAATATTTATTGAGGGAATAAAAGTAGGGAAGGAGAGATCCTCCTGATGGGCCATGAAGGGATATGTTATGATACAGAAGACCATAGCCTGTGTACCTATTGATAACTGGCTGTGTGTATATGCACACTCAGTTCTTCTGATCCTCCTCTCAAGGTATGTATGTGTATGTGCTTAGTCACCCAGTCTCATCTGACTCTTTGCAACCGTTTGAATGGTAGTCCATCAGGTTACTCTGTCCATGGGATTTTTCAGGCAAGAATATTGGACTGGGTTGCCGTTTTCCTCCTCCAGGGAGCTTCCTGATCCAGGGATTGAACCTGCATTTCCTGTGTCTCCTGCATTGGTAGGCAGATTCTTTATCAGCTGAGCCATCAGGGAAGCCCTGCCCTCAAGGTGGTGGTGGTCAAAGTTACAATTCTGTTTCCGTCCTGCTCAGGATAGAGGGACACCCTTGCAGTGAGTTTAGATTGTACAGTGGGAACATGACCCTCTAGATTCCCTATCCTTAGTTATTTACAGATCTTTTTTCTTAGATGTTGTGTGTTTAATGTCCTGTTTCATGTCTTTGTAGTGGAATAAACCCTACCCTGGGTTCTAGGCCGACTCTGCCAATTGCTTGTCCTGTGACCTTGGGTAAGTAACATCTTCTTTCTGAGCCTCAGTTTATCCATCTGCATAAGTGGGCATGTAAAAAGAATACTCCAAATCCAGACCTGCCTTTTCTACTAAGTCGGTGTGAGGCTCAAATAAAGTCATAAAAATAAAAGTGTTTCGTAAACAATGTGTTTTTCAAGTGCAAAGTATTATTAATTGAGGAATTCCACATACTGAAACCTAAAGTACTCGTGGTTCTATGTAAAGGAGTACTCTTACTCTCTATAGAATATACATACATTTTCAGTTTTCACTCCTCCTCTCCTGTTCTCTAAAGAGTAAGCATACCATGCTAATGGGTGGGAGCATGTGCTTGCACTTCAGTTGTGTCCAACTCTTTGGGACCCTATGGACCCATAGGCCCTGTAGCCCACCAGGCTCCTCTGTCCATGGGATTCTGCAGGCAAGAATACTGGAGTGAGTTGCCATGGTCTCCTTCAGGGGAATCTTCCCAACTGAGGGATCGAACGCACATGTCTTATGTCTCCTGCATTGGCAGGTAGATTCTTTACCACTGGCACCACCTGGAAAGCCCTCGGGTGGATGGGAACATAGCATATTTCTGCCATTTCCTTTGAAAACTTCAGTGAGAAAAGTTAAATAAGCAGATGTTCAAATTGTCATGCAACACCAAGGATCGGTTCAAAGACATTTTTCTTTTTATCCTCTATTTTTCTTTTTATCTTTTTCTGTTTTAGTCTGTTCTTCACATTTAGATTTCTTGTCTCCATTTGCTAAACTGGCTGCTTCTCCTCATCCTCGTCCCCACCCCCACATCACTTCCAAACTGTGTTCTCAGCACTAAGATTACCAGGCATGCTGTGCTCACATCAATCACTGGAGGGCCCAGTCAGGCAGAAGAGTGGAGAGGAAATGTGGGGCTGATTGGGAGACTAAAAATGAGGATGGAGCCTGACTGGGGACAGCACTGTGGAAAGGTGATTACCTAAGCACAGTCTTCATACAACCTCAGGGTGCCTCAGCATCAGGAATTAACCTTGATCAGAAGTGATGCGCAATCCTTGAACCTTTGCCAACTCATCTCTAATACCATAAATAATCCAAACTCTCAGGACCTCTACAAAGGATCCTTCAGTTCTCCTGTGTCCCTGGTTAATTGGGACAAGTTACATTTTTAATAATACAAAATTTATCCAATTCTGATACAAGCAATAAACTTTTACAACCCAAAGGATCTGATTTCTTAATGTATGGCTAATATTTTAAAAATATTTTTAAGTATAACAATTGGATCAAGTTTGTCCAAGAGATTTGTTTGTCCTAGAAGCCAAAAGTTTAAGCCAAAAGTTTAGAAAAATTAATATCATGGATATTTTGGAAAATATTTTAATAAAGGGAGCTTATTTAGAGTTTAGAAAGATATATTAATTAGAAATTTTGGGAAAAGCAGGGCTTCCCTGTGGATCAGACGGTAAAGAATCTGCCTGCAATGTGGGAGACCTGCGTTTGATCCGTGGGTCAGGAAGATCCCCTGGAGAAGGAAATGGCAGCCCACTCCAGTAATCTTGCTGGGAGAATCCCCATGGACAGAGAAGCCTGGCAAGCTACAGTCCATGGAGTTGCAAAGAGTTGGACATGACTGAGCGGCTAAGCACAGAGGGAAGCATTTTTTTTTTTCTTAATTCGGAGTATATTTATAGTTGGTTAATGATCACCTTTAATCTTTCACTCTACCTTCCTTTCTCTGTCCTCTCTCTGTCTCTGTGTATATGTGTGTGAGTGTGTATGTGTTTTTTTCTCTCTCTCCCTGTCCCACACACTCACACATATGTACTTGTATTATTTATATATCCTTTGATTGGGTATAAGTAACAGACACCAACTTTAGTGGTCTAGAAAAGGAATCTATTGAAAGGAAACTAGATATCACAGTTAAGAAAGTTGAAAAGCCAAGCTTATGGGAACCAAAGTAGATTTGGAAACCTCAATGTAAAGAATTCATAGACTTTCTTTCTGGAGCCCTGCATTTAAAAGAATTGGTTACTAATAACCCCAGCTTCTCTGCCTTTCAATTAAAAATTTTAGCTGAGAGATAGAAATATATCTCTGTACATACACATATACAAAGAGTGATAAAAGGGAGATAGAGAATATGAGAGAAAGAATGAGACTGAATAAACCTGATTGGTCCTTCTCAGTTCAGCTATTTACCAATAGACCATTCATCTCTGACTGGAGAAAGAGCTAGATCATGTGGTTTAGACAATTTCTGGAAATTCATAACTGTGGATCTAGGGAGAGACTAAATCGGCTGAGAAAGAGTCTCCTGCATATATATATACCTGTATGTCCATAAAGGGAAGCTCAGCCAATTTGGAGTGATTTACCTCAAAAGTGGTAGATCACTATTTTTCCTTTGGCTGTTTTAATTTTGCCTATATTATATTCTTATAATTGGTAGGGTTATCATCACTGATGACTCTGAAAGGAAGCAGTAACCACACAAATAACTGATCTCAAGAGCTCTCATACCTAACAGAGAAAGGTTAGGGCACATCTCCATACCTAGAGTTGACAAGCACTAGGCCTTCACTCTTTTCCAGAAGTTAAACTCCCGCAGGTACCCCCTGACTAAAAGGAATATCAGCTACCATATATTCTTGCTAATTTGGCGTGGTGGAACTTTGATCTATGTTTCCCCTTGGGTTTATGGGATTCATTTCTGTGAAAGGATTGGGCAATAATTAGTCTAAAACATCTCCCTTGAATTTATATCAAAGAAATGCTACTCCTTGATATTAGTCATTTCATTTTGAATGTCCTTGAATTAATTCCAGCTGTAATCATCATATTTATCTATTTTTAGCAAATTGACACTTTCTAAAATATTGAGCTGTTGCATCCATATGAACCAGTTTTCTCTAAATGGAGAATTTTGGTAATTAACTTTCATCCATTATTTGTAATCCCAGTTCCAATAACTATTCAGAATGTTATTTTTAAATGAAAATTTGAAAGACCCGAATGTCTTCCCATTAATGAACATATGTAAGGGCTAGATGAGGCAAAGAAAAAAATAAACAAAATGATCTCCAAAGGTTATGCAAACTCAGGAATTGGCTGCTTTTCTAAATGGCTTCAGAACCTCTTAGTCAGCACAACCAACCTAGGAACTAGCTTAAACTAGGGCTGTTAACATGCAAATCCTCTTCCCACTCCTACTTTGCATTTTGTTCAGAAACCAATTTACCAGTTTGGAGTATAAACTGAGAAATAAAAGCTCTTCTTAATCACCAAACTGGATCCTCAACAGCTATTCCAAGAGAGGCATTCCACAGTTCTACTCAAACTTCAATACAGGTGATTGTCTCTGATATGCACCCTCCCTGCCCCCCCCACCCAAAAAAAATTGAAATTATTAGCTTCTAAATAATTAACTTGCAATTAGATTTCTAGATACATATTGCATTGAGGGCAACCCACTTTGGCTATCCAGACTCTTACAGAGCTCTAATGGGGGATGGGAAATAAGTATTGAGTATATTTACCAGGGGCTTCCCTGGTAGCTCAGTGGTATAGAATCTATTTGCAATACAGGAGATCTCAGTTCAATCCCTGGGTCAGGTAGATCTCCTGGAGGAGGAAATGGCAATCCACTCCAATATTCTTGCCTGGGAAATCCCATGGACAGAGGAGCCTGGCAGTCTATGTTCCATGGTGTCGCAAAAGAGTGAGACAAAACATAGCGACTAAACAACAACAATGTTTAGGGTGAACATTGCATTTCAAAGCTGTTTTTCTTGAAATTTTTATTTGAGAGATGTAAAGGAATAGTGAGACTTTATAATCGATCTGTCGTAAACATCCTGCATTTCATCTTCAGCTAGGCATTTGGGCAATTTATCTTCCACAGCTTTATTGGATTAATATTTCTAAAAATTTCTAAGATTTTCAAAAGGAAGGAGAGAATATTATCTCATTTAAAAAATACTGGCATTTCTTTAGACAAATCTGATGGGGGGCGGGGGGGTTGAGTTATTCAAATTTTTTTTTCTTAAGAGTAAGCACCATTTGCAATCTTCCCTTAATGATTGCATCTCAAGGATTTATTTACTTCAATGAAAGAGAAAGTTATTCTGTTTTCTCTATCATCCTGGAAAGCTACTCTGGAGAAATCAGGTTGGTATTTAGGAGTCATTTGAATAAATCATTCATGCTAATTTAAAACCTGTGCTTCTCCTGACTTTGATTGCCTTTGATTGAGAACACAGAGTGATACCTTTTGATCACTCAGTCAGATTTGTGCTTCGTACTGATGGACAGCTAACTGGAAAGCTGTATAGAAAACAGCAACAAGATCTAGTTTGTTGCATAGTTTCTTCCATCTTGAACTTCATACCTTACCCCTTTGGAGCAAAACCAGGATAGAAGAGGAAATGCAGAGGACTCTTCTTAAAAAGGGAAGAGGAGTTACAAAATAGAGTTACTGTTTGGAATTGGGCCATTGCCCTATAGTGAAAACTGTCAAGGGAACATTAAAGGCCATAGATGGCTCAGACTTCACTTCTGAACATCATATGGAAGATACAGTGAATCCAAGAATAAGAGTATTTAGGAAAGAATCCAAGAAGTTTGGACACTAGTATACTTAAGTATACTTGAGCAACAAATTCAGTTTTTATCCTCACTTAAGTGAAAAGAAACTTAATTCTTAGCTTAAAAAAAAAAAAGACTGTATCTTTCCTGTAGGCTCTATAATTCTTTGTTCTCATTCTAGTGTCACTAGAAACTGATTGAATCATATATATATAAAATGAAGTTTGTTTTACTGAATAGGTCTTATCAAAATTGTTATTTTTACCATACTTGGGTATATTGTAAAAATCCATTCATAAAGGACCAAAATTATGAGAACCACAGGAAAGTCAATAAAAAAATTAAATTTGCCATAGTCTAAGATTTCCAGATACTAAAAACATTATTATTTTTATCTTTTTGTTATTGCCTCAGAAAGTGTCTTGTTAAGCTAATTATCTTCTCCCTAGACTAGACCCCTGACTCCCCTACTCTTGCAGTATCTTTTTGGAGAGACACCAGACATATGAGTCAGTTATCCAACTCATAATCTGGAAGTAACTGATTACTCTTCCTTCCCTCATAAAAGCCACACTATCAGTTACCAAATTCTATTTGCAATATTTTATACATCTGTTTTTTCCTTCTTCTGCCAGCCTTTCTCAACCAGCATTCTAGAATAGAGCCAAGCCTTAACACCCCTTAATGCCCTAGAGTCCCTAATTGTACATAATGAATTAATCTCCTTCCAATACATCTAGACCCATACTAGTTACACACCATCCTTGGCAGAATGAAGAAAACACTCAAATATTTTTTATGTGTCTGTAGTTCAGATGAGAAACCCCAGGTAAGAAAGGCTGGATAATCACCAAAATTTCTTGCTTTTTCACCATCACTTTTGCATACTCTCTGCTGGTTAATCTTACTTTTTACTCCCCTTTTTCTCAAAATTTCAATGGTTGTTCTTTGTTTAGAGCATTAATTCTAATTTATTTATTTATGTTTGTTTTTCATAGCTTCTCAGAATCTGGTGTCAATCTTCTAATCTTGCCTTACCTCCTACTGGCTCTGCCATTGACTTGGATTGTGAATTTAAACAAATTTTAATGTCTCTGGGCTATCATTTTCCTCTACATAAAATAAGAATATTGAACAAAATTGTCTCTAAGGCTTTCCAGCTCATGAAATAACAATTTCTATAGCAAAGCTCCTCCTCCACTTTGGCACTTTGTCTTAGCTGGCCAGACTGAGTATGAATGTAAATATTCGTGTCCCTATACTTTAGTTCATTATAATTTCCTCAACTTGAAATATCCCCTTTGTGCCTAGGTCAATTTTACCCACCCTTTGAGGCCTAAGTAAAGAGTTATCTCATTTGTGAAGGCTTCTTTGATGACCAGTGACTTCTTCCCCTCTTAGATCTTCAGTACTACTTATCCCATACTACCTATCAAGTTTTTTCAGCATTCATTAAACAAAGTCCTACTTGATTATCCATTAGTATGTACCTGGTCTTCCCACACTAATCTGCAAACTCTTTGAAAATAAGGTATGGAGTTCAGAACCTGGCTCAAGATACACATTTGAGTGTTTCTGGGGGAGTGTACAAGACAAAGTGATGGATCTGTAAGCTTTCAGAAAGATAAGCAGAGCTATCTTGTATGACTTCTCTGGGACATTTAAAACCATGAAACATGCCTTCTCTTTATTTTCTTGGCTTCCATACTACTTACTTCTGCTGTGTTTTCTCTTCTCTATCCTTAGTTTCACATTCTTTTGTTTTCCCCTTGGCTCCTCCTCTATCAGCCCTTGAAATGTTGCTGTTATGCAGGTTTTGTCCTTCTCCTTGGGCTTCCCTGGTGGCTCAACAGTAAAGACTCTGCCTATAATGCAGGAAACCTGGGTTCGATCCCTGGGTCAGAAAGATCCCCTGGAGGAGGGCATGGCAACCCACTCTAGTATTCTTGCCTAGAAAATCCCATGGACAGAGGAGCCTGGCAGGCTGCAGTCCATAGGGTCGCACAGAGTTGTGTATGACTGAAGCGACTAAGCAGCAGCACCAGCAGCAGTCCTTCTTGCATGTTCTCATTCGACAGAAGCTCCAAGAATAATCCATGCCCACAACTCCTACATGACTAATGGGTCTCAAATTCTCCAGGCTCTCTAGCCACATCTACTTCCTGGGCTTTAGAGCTTTGTATCTATCTAACTGTCCGCTAGAAATCTTATTCTGTTGACCATTAGGAGCCCAGTCTCCACATATCCTAAAAATAAGTCTTCATCTTTTGTTCCCAAATCTCTTCCCCATTCTCATTCAGTCATCAAAATGGAAATGGAATCCTGACTCATTCCCCAAATCTCCCTTTTATGGTTAGATGCTACTACTTTTTCTAGTTTTCACAGGTAAAAAAAAACAACAACAAAATAGCTGTTCATTCTTCCTTTGCCATTGCCCTCTACCTCAAAACACATTTTATCTCTATTTCCTTTTTTCATTTCTACTATCACCTCTAATCCAGTTGTCACTCATGAAAACTAACACAAAGCTTCCCCTTCTAATCTGCTATCTTTCATCCTTAACCCCTTACAATCATTCTCTCTTCAGTAGAAAGAGTGGTATTTTAAAAAGTGTTTATCAGATTACATGTTTCCACAAGTTAAAAATCTTTAATGCTTCCTATTCCACATAGAACCAAAACCAAACTCATTACCAAGGCCTATGAAAGTCTACATGATCCAGGACCTCCTCCTCCCCTGAATTCTTCTTATAAACATACCCTTCTTGCTTACCAAGTCTACTGGCCTCCTTTTAGTTTTTAAAATCCACCAAGCACATTCCCTCTTCAAAGCCTTTGCATGTGTTACTCTCGATGCTCAGAAAGCTCTTCATCTGACTCTTGAGAGATCTTTTGTGACAAATCCATCTGAATGGTGTCCAGGTCACTTTCTAATATATTGCCCCACTTCTATTTTCTTTAAAGATTGTGCTCAACTTGTTTTTTAAAAAACTTACTGGCTAATTTTCTGGTCCCTGTCCATCTCCTCAAACTTCAAAATCTATTCCTCTTCATATCCCACACCAGGTCTTCCCTGGTGGCCCAGTCAGTGAAGAGTCTGCCTGCAATGCAGGAGACCTGGATAATTCCCTGGAGAAGGAAATAGTAACCCACTCCAGTATTCTTGCCTGGAAAGTCCCATGGATAGAGGAGCCTGGTGGGCTACAGTCCATGGGGTTACAGACAGTCAGACATGACTGAGTGACTAACACTCATATCCCACACTCCATTGCAATTGTTCAGTTTCATGGAACAACCCATGTTGCTTCATTCTTTCTTCCTCTCTAAACACTATTCCTTTTTGCTAGAATGTCTTGCTTTCCTTTTTTTCTACATGCCACATTTCTCATGTATTTCCACAATGTGGCTAGAGTCAATACCTTCTTTGTGGAGACTCCTTGATCCTCCAGGTAGATGTGTTGCCATTGTTGTATCTAGTACCTGCCTATACTACACCATTCCACAGACTTTACTATAAGTATTCACTTATGTGTCAGTTTCTTTTGCTATACTAGAAGCTCCACATTATAAGCTCCCATTAAATAGAAATTGAGTCAATGAAGCCCACGCAAAGGACCAAATATCAGTGTCTAATGAGTCAAAATTTGGTTAGTCCAAGGCAAACATTGCCCACTTCCCACCAATTAATCATGGAACGTGCCCACTCTGGCACACTTTATAATTAGGCACCTGATAGAGATCTCACACAGAGCTAAGATTGCACAGAGTTGGATTTCACCCAAGTGGTGCCAGCTGGTTGCTTCAGCAAATAACAGTCCTCATGTTGTGGAGAGATACTTCAACATGGAAAGATAGCCATACTGGATGCTATAAACTTCTTATGATTTGAGCTAAGGATGAGTAGCTGTTTTTAACCCATTAATATGCCTTCTTCCAAGCTTGCCTTAAATATTCAACCTTTTCATAATATCTAAAACTGGAGACCTCTGAAACCCCCCCAGAGGAATCCTGGTAAAATTTCACATCTCTCCCCTTTGTTAATGATATGACTCGTAGTCTGCATGCATATACTCTTTTTCCTTTTACTCTCTTTAATTCCAAGTTAGAAAAAAATGTGCACTATGATGTTTAATTGTTGTTTTGTCTGGTGCCTGTCTATGTGCTATGGAAGCATCCATCTGTCCAATGTTGTTGTATCTATCCACAAACTGATAAACAAAAGGAAAGATTTTCCTACAGGGGAATGAAACAAATGGCCAGGTAATCACTGAGTTAACAACACCTAACATATGTCTCTTACACACAAAATTTATGATTCTGGCTGGGGAATGGAGCTGAGGAAGAATGAGAATAATCTCCAATGTACTCTGTTTCCTTAAGAAAATAGATGAGAATCAAGAAAGGAGAAGAATGATTCATGGTCATTAGGCAGCTAGGTCCAATTTGAACTAAATCTATATAACACGGAGATTAAAAATACTTTTTTTGTCTGGCTGGAAACTTAAAAGCTCTTTTAAATTTTTTTCTTCAGGAAATGATATTCTAAGTTTCAAGTTGCTAACTTGCAAAACAAACTTTGGAAACACGTCTCATTTATAGGTTGGGGTAATGCTTATTCCAAAATCAAATTTGGGGAGGACCAAAAGAATATAATTTTCCTGTTTAGGGAATGGATGAGCATAAGGAAGGCAAGCTGAAGCAGACTTCAGCTGAAAAAAAAAATGAGTCACTTTTCTCAGTTGTACATTTTTTATTTCGGTAATTATGTGGGAGGTAAAGAAGATACATGAGTAGTTTGGGTTGCCGAGAAAGTAGATGGGAGAAGCAAGTATTCAACATTGGAGAAGTTGGATTGATGAGATATGATAGAACTCTGAAAGATGTACCATACATGGATGGAACCCTTGGAGCCACCTCTAGAAGAAAATTCATTTCACATTCTGCTAATTTAGCCAAACATTGTTTTGCTACCACTTTCCAGACTTTTGGGCTTCCCTTGTGGCTCAGCTGGTAAAGGCTCCACCTGCAGTGTGGGAGACCTGGGTTCGATCCCTGAGTTGGGAAGATCCCGTGGAGAAGGGAAAGGCTACCCACTCCAGTATTCTGCCCTGGAGAATTCCATGGACTGTATAGCCCATGGGGTCGCAAAGAGTCGGACACGACAGAGAGACTTTCACTTCACTTTACTTCTAGACTTTTCCATAGGCTCTTTTCTCAATAGACCTTTTAAAGAGTGGAAAACCATTTTCACAGAAAGGTTCTACCTTTTCAATTGTTACATACCCAGAGATGCCACAGTGTCAGGTCAATGTAAATTTTAAGTTGCCAATAACCTTATCATACTCCAGGAATAGTCAACAAATCTGGGTTGTTTTGATTAAACAAAATTTCAGCCACATTCTCTGAAACTAAGAAGAAAATTTTCCTTGGATTTCAGTAGAGGTTCAACGAGTCAGGCCTAAGTTGGTTCAAAAAGATTAGAGAATGGGCTAACTAAGCTAAGGGATAACAAGATCTAGTAGGCATTATACATATAAGCTGTGTCCTGTACTCAGTCATTCAGTCGTGTCCGACTCTGCAATCCCATAGACTGCAGCCCACCAGCCTCCTCTGTCCATGGGATTCTCCAGGCAAGAATACTAGAGTGGGTTGCCATACCCTCCTCCAGTGGATCTTCCCAACCCAGGGATCGAACCCAGGTCTCCTGCATTGCAGGTGGATTCTTTACTGACTGAACCACCAGGAAAGCCTAAGAATACTGGAGTGGGTAGGCTATCCCTTCTCCAGGGGATCTTCCTGACCCAGAAATCAAACTGGCATCTCCTGATTCTTTACCACCTGAACTACCAGGGAAGCCCCATACAAGCTATACATATAAGCTTTTATTACCTCCTAACATTAAGTGGTGTTCTCCACCTGAAATGCTTTCTATCCTCCATCTGCCAAACTATATTCTGAATCCAAAAATTCTGTTGAAAAATCACCTTTTTGATAAAATCATGCCAGACATTTCCTCATTCTCCATCTGAATCCATGCTGTAATCACTGCAGTAACCTCCCTAGTAACTCTTCCTCCCCCGTATTATCTACCTGTGTGTGTATATGTTGCACATATATATGTATATGCACACACACACAGACACCCACACACAGAAAAAGAGAAAGACAGAGAGCATTTATGTGTTTTGTACTTGCTGTCCTTTCCTATTTCCCTGGACACTGCTTAAGTTTCGTTCCTGGGTTCACCACTATTTTAGATTTCACAAAACACTCTACACTGCTTGCTACTAACTACCCTTTTATTTACTCTCCCAAGGAAAAGTTGTCATCCTCTCACTGTATGCCTGATGGTAATAATTATCACTGATTAGTAGGGCTAAGGGATCTTAGTTGTTTAGTTGTTTAGTCATCTCTAACCTCTTCTGCGACTCTATGAACTATAGCCTGCCATGCTCCTCTGTCCTTGGGATTCTCCAGACAAGAATAATGGAGTGGGTTGCCATTTCCTTCTCCAGAGGATCTTCCCAATCCAGGGATCGAACCCAAGTCTCCTGCTTTGGCAGGTGGATTCTTTACCACTGACCCAGGGAAGCCCTGAAG
This sequence comes from Cervus elaphus, assembly GCF_910594005.1. Classification (NCBI taxonomy): domain Eukaryota; kingdom Metazoa; phylum Chordata; class Mammalia; order Artiodactyla; family Cervidae; genus Cervus; species Cervus elaphus. The sequence goes on along the minus strand of NC_057833.1, from coordinate 57,984,988 downwards.
AGATCTTACAGATTATCTAGTTTGTTTTTTTGTTAATTTCTTTTGAGCGACAGAACTTTTTGTTCCAGATATTTCTCAAAAACTAATACATAAAATAGATAAAAGGTGCTGTTTGGCTAGAGCAGAGTTTGGTGGCCCAGACTTCTGTGTTGTCAGTCCCCTCCTGTCTTCCCTGATCCCCTCTGAGGAAGCCTAGGGAGCAGTTTGGGAAACACTGATCTACATCCAATCCTCATAGTGCAGATGTTGGGAAATTAAGATCATTCAGCTCAGAAAAGGCTGAGATGGAATTTCTTCCTGTGCCAGTGCCACTTCTTTCAGAGGGCTAAAAGAAGATTGTCCTTCAGCTTCTGGATGTATGAGGCCCTAAACATTCTAAATCTGTGCAATCAGCATTTATGTTGTTGGTAAATGGACAGGATTCTTTAACAAATGAAGACTGAAAGCTTTTCTTTTTCTAACTTTTGATTAATTTATTTTTCAATTAGTCTTTTTCATCAGTATTATTTTAGGAGACAATATTTTTCTCAAAAGTTATGGTGGTGGTGGTGGTGGTGGTTAGTCGCTAGGTTGTGCCCAACTCGTGTGACCGCATGAACTGCTGCCCGCCAGGCTTCTCTGTCCAAGGGATTTCCCAGGCAAGAATACTGGAGTAGGGTGCCATTTCCTTCCCCAGGGGATCTTCCCAACCCAGGAATCGAACCTATGTCTACTGCATTGCAGGCAGGTTCTTTACTGCTGGACCACAGGAAAGCCCTTCAAATGTTATATAGAAGCCATATATTCATTCGAGAAACATTTTTTTAGCCATCTACTGAGTCAGGAATTATGTGGAGTACTGAAAAATGCAGAAATAATTTTCTTTAAAAAAAAGCACACACTCTCTACCCTTAAGCTAATGTGGTAGACTTATATCAAAGTATGTACTCTAGACTGTGCTCTGGATAATTTTATTAATCTTGGACATATTTTCCTAATGTTCAGAGCTGTTTTTCACTATAGGAACATACCAGTGTTTCTTCTCATGTAGATATTACAGTCTCCCTTGGAGGCCTGAAGAGTGAGTTTTGTGAATAAGAGAACATTCATAGGTATTAAGACTTAAATACCACAATGCCAAAGGGTTTTAAGGATTAAATGCACTAATATACATAGAATACTTAGAACCATACCTGGCATATAGTGAGCACTTAATGTTAGCTGTTGCTTGTTATCGTTGATGTTGTTGCTGATAATGGTGTGGGGTCTCTGTTTAATGAGTCAGAAGTCTAAGTATCTTTTGGTAGGAATTCTTCAAGGACTAGTTTCTGAATTTTGATTAGTGTGTGTGTGTGTGTGTACATGTGTACAAACATGTCTGAGGTTTATTGAAAATACAATTGGTTAACTGGGAAATGAGATAATAACATCACTGGTTTAAATTTTGCATACCTTGTGCTCTCAATGGTTTTATATATATATATACATACACATGTATGTATATACATATATTATGGGCTTCCCTGTTGGCTCAGACAGTAAAGGATCTGCCTGCAATGCAGGAGACCCAGGTTAGGTTCCTGGGTTGAGAAGATCCCATGGAGAAGGGAATGGCTACTCACTCGAGTTTTCTTACCTGGATAATTCCACAGACAAAAGAGCCTGGAGTCCATGGGGTTGCAAGTCAGACACGACTGAGCAACTAACACACACACACACACACACACACATATGCATACATATATATGTATGTATTGGTTTGGAGTCTGGAACTCGGAATTATAATTATCTTACCTTACAGATGTGGCCAATAATATAAGGATAGAAATTTTAGCCGGCTTCACACTTAGAAGGAGGAGAGGCTTATCACTTCCAGGCAACTGGAATGTGAGCATCTCAAGACCTAGACTCAGCCACTCTGAATCTTGAAGGAATGATACAAAGATGCAAAGGCAATGATAAATTATCCTCAGTGATAGTGATATCTGGGGTCTGGTATCTATGGTGCCTGCAAACTGATGTCCTAACCAAGTCAGCTGTTTTGCCTTGACTGTGTTTCCTGGGTCCGGCTTGCTTTCCTTAGTTCCTGCCTATTTTTTGAGCCTTGTTCTTTGGCCTTCCCATCAATAATGTAAGCTTTGATATTACCTAAATCCAATCTAGCATACAAGAATCAGATTGGCACAATTCTACTCTCAAGAAATCAGACCAAAGATACTAATATTTTTCCTTGTACTATGGCAGCAGTCTCAGGGCTTTTGCACCCCTTGTTCCTTCATCCTGAAACGCTTTGTTCATGCCTCTTCTTGTGACTTGCTCCCTCATCTCCTCAGGACTCTGCTCAGATCTCACCTGTGTAAGTCTCAAGGAGGCTTTCTCACATCATCCTATATAAAGAAGAACCCACCCAACACTCTCTTTCTCTCCCATTTTATTTTCTTTCATTTTTCTCTTTAACCCTTGCATCCACCCAAGATATTTACTCTGTATTATTTTCTGACACCAGTGGCATGTAAACTTCATGAGGGCTCCCTAACTCATTTAGTTACTGATATTTCCTGGCACCTAGCTCGGTGGCTGGTACATTGAGATGATCAATAAGTATTTCTTGAATAAATAAATGAATTTAAGTTCTGCTCAGATGTAATAACAACAATAAGCTAACAATGGGCTATGGGTTTTTCAGGCGGCACTAGTGGTAAAGAACCTGCTTGCCAAAGCAGGAGACGTAAGAGACTCCGGTTCAACCTCTGGTCAGGAAGAACCCCTGGAGGAGGGCATGGCAACCCATTGCAATACTCTTGCCTGGAGAATCTCATGGACAGAGGAGCCTGGTGGGCTACAGTTTATAGGGTTGCAAAGAGTCAGACACGACTGAAGCTACTTAGCACACACACACACAGACGTGCTATAGCTACATTCACTCCACCTTCTGCCACGTTCTTCTTGATTCCTGCCACTTAATCCTGACCTTCAATAGCCCACATATTTCCATCTATCTGTTAGCCCAATGTATGTGATAGAGTAGATTTCCTGAGAGCAATGAAAGCAGAATTTGGTCCTGCCTACCACTACAAAATGCTTATTTATCTCTCCTTTTACATTTTAATTATTTAAATATTTGGAGAGGATTTTCCTGCTGTGGGAAATTTATACTCATTAAATTGTCAAACATGATCGTATTATTTATTTATTTGTGCAGGCACTGTAGGGGGAAATGCTTGCTGTTGCCACTGGCACTATCTGGCTTTGATTGATGATTGTATTTCACCTGATAGTCTTTGGACAGGACTATCAGGGTGATGAATGGATGAGAGTGGGAGGAGTTCAAACACTGGTTTAGAAAGGATAACAAACCTGTAGCAATAAGTCAGACACCAGGAGGCATTCTAAACACCAAATAAGGTAGAATATCCATCGCACATCCTGTTTGCATTCCAGGTTAATCTTCAGAGAGTCAACATGGCAAAAACACGCCAAGATAAAGATTCTAGAAAAGATTGAAGTTGCTAGGCAAAAAGAAAAATCCTTTAGGTGGTTACTGAGTTTACCATGATTCCACATGATTGTGACTGAAGCTATAATTCTTCATGTATCTTTTCTCAGCATCAGTAACTTATAGTCTTCAGTTCAGTTCAGTCCAGTCGCTCAGTCGTGTCTGACTCTTTGCGACCTCATGAATCCCAGCATGCCAGGCCTCCCTATCCATCACAAACTCCCGGAGTTTACTCAAACTCATGCCCATCGAGTCGGTGATGCCATCCAGCCATCTCATCCTCTGTCGTCCCCTTCTCCTCCTGCTCCCAGTCCCTCCCAGCATCAGAGTCTTTTCCAATGAGTCATCTCTTCGCATGAGGTGGCCAAAGTATTGGAGTTTCAGCTTCAGCATCAGTCCTTCCAATGAACACCCAGGACTTATCTCCTTCAGGATGGACTGGTTGGATCTCCTTGCAGTCCAAGGGACTCTCAAGAGTCTTCTCCAACACCACAGTTCAAAAGCATCAATTTTTCGGCGTTTAGCTTTCTTCACAGTCCAACTCTCACATCCATACATGACCACTGGAAAAACCATAGCCTTGACTAGATGGACCTTTGTTGGCAAAGTAATGTCTCTGCTTTTTAATATGCTATCTAGGTTGGTCATAACTTTCCTTCGAAGGAGTAAGCGTCTTTTAATTTCATGGCTGCAATCACCATCTGCAGTGATTTTGGAGCCCCCAAAAATAAAGTCTGACGTTGTTTCCACTGTCTCCCCATCTATTTCCCATGAGGTGATGGGACCAGATGCCATGATCTTAGTTTTCTGAATGTTGAGCTTTAAGCCAACTTTTTCACTCTCCTCTTTCACTTTCATCAAGAGGCTTTTTAGTTCCTCTTCACTTTCTGCCATAAGGGTGGTGTCATCCACATATCAGAGGTTATTGGCATTTCTCCCAGCAATCTTAATTCTAGCTTGTGCTTCATCCAGCCCAATGTTTCTCATGATGTACTCTGCATATAAGTTAAATAAGCAGGGTGACACTATATAGCCTTGATGTACTCCTTTTCCTATTTGGAACCAGTCTGTTGTTCCATGTCCAGTTCTAACTGTTGCTTCCTGACCTGCATACAGGTTTCTCAAGAGGCAGGTCAGGTGGTCTGGTATTCCCATCTCCTTCAGAATTTTCCACAGTTTATTGTGATCCACACAGTGAAAGGCTTTGGCATACTCAATAAAGCAGAAATAGATGTTTTTTTGGAACTCTCTTGCTTTTTTGATGATCCAGCGGATATTGGCAATTTGATCTCTGGTTCCTCTGCCTTTTCTAAAACCAGCTTGAACATCTGGAAGTTCTCAGTTCACATATTGCTGAAGCCTGGCTTGGAGAATTTTGAGCATTACTTGAGGTTTAAATAAAAATAAACCTTTTCAAGACATTCCAACATTCTAAAAGATAATTTGATTTGTGGGAATTAAAGAATAGAATGGGTTTCGCTGATGGCTCAGATGGTAAAGAATCTGCCTGCAATGAGGGAGACCTGGGTTTGATCCCTGGGTTGGGAAGATCCTCTAGAGAAGGAATGGAATGTACAATATCAAATGGTGGTGTAATGGCCAGGCACTGGGTTCTGGGGTGATAACTTGATCTTGAACAAAACCCAACCTGCCTGGCATTCTCAAAGCCTGATCCTCATCAGAAGTTTTATTCCAGACAGAAATAAAGTGATAGCTTTGCCAATGTGGGGCATCCTCAGCATGCCTGGATCCATCTGACTGTCTCATTGAGGCAAGGGGCCTAAAAAAGCTATTATTCAATCATTCATCTTTCCCTGGAGAGAGACATCTTTAAGGTACATGGATCATTTTGGTTTATCAGTAGATCACCTATCATTTTCATAGTATCTTCCAGTTAGAACTGATTTTAGAAGTCATCTTGTCTATGAAATCATTCATTTATTAATCTTTGCTATTGTCCATTCATGTCATGTCTGACTCTTTGCAACCCCATGAACTGCAGCACGCCAGCCTTCTCTGTCCTTCACTAACTCCCTGAGTTTGTTCAAATTCATGTCTATTGAGTTGGTGATGCCATCCAACCATCTCATCTTCTGTCGTCCCCTTCTCCTCCTGCCTTCAATCTTTCCCAGCATCAGGGTCTTTTCCAATGAGTCAGTACTTCACATCAGATGGCCAAATTATTGGAGTTTCAGCTTCAGCATCAGTCCTTCCAATAAATTTCCTTTATGGATGGACTGGTTTGATCTCCTTGTTGCCCGAGGCACTCTCAAGAGTCCAGCACCACAATTCAAAAGTATCAATTCTTTGGATGCTCAGCTTTCTTTATGGTCCAACTCTCACATCTGTACATGACTACTGGAAAAATCATAGCTTTGACTATATAGACCTTTGTCAGCAAAATGATGTCTCTGCTTTTTAACATGCTGTCTAGGTTTGTCATAGTTTTACTCCCAAGGAGTAAGCGTCTTTTAATTTCATGTCTGCAGACACTGTCTACAGTGATTTTGGAGCCCAAGAAAATAAAATCAGGCAGTTTCCATTTTTTCCCTTTCTATTCACCATGAAGTGATGGGACCAGATGCCATGATCTTAGTTTTTTGAATGTTGAGTTGAGTTTTAAACAAACTTTTTCACTCTCCTATTTTACTCTCATCAAGAGGCTCTTTAGTTCCTCTTCAATTTCTGCCATTAGAGTGGTATCATCTGCATTTCTGAGGTTGCTGACATTTCTCCCAGCAATCTTGAAACCAACTTGCAATTTATCATTTGTTCATTAGAAAATATTTATTAAGTGTCTACTATAAATTAAAGGATGCTGAACTGAAAAAATGAATCACATATGGTGGTCCCCTCTATAGGATACATGAATTTCTCTTCATGACATCATTATTAGCTTGGAGTTCAACATTCGCTGGAGTATCTCTGACAATTTGGGTGATGGTATTACTCATTTACAGCACTCCTCAAATGAGAGAAGGCAGGTTAACCTCACTTAAAAGGGTAGAAGGGCCCAACCAAAACTTTGCTTACCCTTATCATTCAAAAAGTCAGATGCGGAATCTTTGAAGTCAAAGTTACATATTTGAATCTCTGAACAGTTAGTTTAGTGAACTGTTTCCCCCATGTCTTCTTATCTTGACCTCTGTCAAACTTCATTGTGCCTGGCCATTTTTCATGCTCACCCACAGGTGGGAGCTAAATACCAAATTTGGATATTTGTAACCAATGAGTTTTAGACTCTTGTTGCCAGAAAAAGAATCCCTAAACCTTTTAGTGTATTTCAGAACTTTCTCTCTTCTTAATGAATGAAATTTCATCAGCTCAGTTTAGTTTTGTTTGCACAGAAAAATCAAGTTTTGGAATAAGTCTAGGGTGTTAAAATTCCTACAATTGTCCAAAGCTTTGAAATATCTCAAGCAAAAAACACTTATTGAGATTTTTTAGAATTTGGCCTTGGCGAGAATTTAGGTGTTAAGAGTTCCTCACAAAATGAAAAATGAAATGACATGCAAATATATACATATATACACAAAACCCAAACTGTGGATTGGGGTTTTTAGAGATTTCTGAGATTTGTAGTTTGGGTCTAATGTAATGGTCAATTGTAATTTGTCATAACTTTGGTTTAATAATAATTTTAAGAAATTAAACAGTAGCTTGTTCAGTTGCTAAGTCATGTCCAACTCTTTGTGCTCCAATGTCCTCCACTATCTCCCTGAGTTTGCTCAAATTCGTATCCACTGAGTCAGTGATGCTATCTACCCATCTCATCCTCTGCTACCCCCTTCTCCTTTTGGACTAACTTAAAAGATTTTTTAACGTGCTACTGAAACTAAAACACACTAGATTATGCCTTGTGATAACATTTTTCTTAAACCATGATTTCAGATTCTCCTAATATTCCCTCACTGTCAGGGTCCAGAAACTCAGGACCAAGGGTAATTCAGCCTTAGATAAACAGATTGTCTGGCCTAGGCCACCAATCTGTCCAGCATTTGTGACCTACAAAGATTTTTCCTGCAAGCATCTTTGCTTATGCCAACTGTTTATATGCACAGTGGAAACTTCCAAAGCTGTCACTCCCAGGTTAGCTTTGCTTACACAACTAACTGGTACTGTGCTGGGGCATTCTTTTTTCTTGCTTTCTTTTTCTCTTTCTTTCAAAGCCAAGAAAGGCTCAATTAACCCATGAGTTTGGTCAAGAAAAGAAGCTGTAGGATAAGACCTAAAAATCACAGCATTTAAACTTTGCAGAGTGTCTTGATGATGGAGCAGGGGCTAAGAGATGGCTACTATAGGTGGAGATACAGAAAGAGTCTAGCGAAAGAGCACAGTGGAGATTACACAGACACTTTAAATCATTCTGAAGAAATTGAAGAAAACAGAAATAAGCTAGAGACAAAGGAGGCGAAGCTCTGCAGCTATTCTGAATTAAGCACAAATCCTCAGAAATAATTGCAGTGCCCTAATGAGAAGATTACCATTTCTTATGAAGAAGATATAATCAGGAAAGATCTCAACCATTGAGAATTACTTGCAATTTGGTGCTATATTGTATGTCAAAAACCCTTTTTCTCGTCCTCTTTTATATGTTATGGATCTCTTTCCAAGAAACTAAACAACCATCTCATGTTTCCTGAATTCTGAGTGTGGACCTAACTCTGTTACTAAAATGTACTATAGGATGCATTATAATGGGCAGGGCAATATAAACCCCACCATTAAGAAGGGGAAAGAAGACTGATGTCTAAGAAACATGTACAAACTAAAGAATAACACTCATGAAAATAACAAAACAAGGTAGTCTGCAATTAAGGATATGGGTGCTGTAAGAGATCAGTGAGGGGTCACTGGATGAGGCAGAGACAGGAAGCTTTAAGGATGAGAAAAGTAGGAGAGTGTTTAAGATGAGAGAAGAGACAGTATTCCAGCTAAGTGGGATGACATAGTGCCTTGTGGAACCTTGAGGAGACCATTCTGAAGAACATGAAGAGTGTCTGATGGTAAGAGTTAGGAGGTGAAATATGAATGTAGACTTGTCTTAGCCACACACACACACATTAAAAAAACAAAACCAAAAAAAAAAAACCTGCTGTGGTGAGAAATTGTAACATGAGCAGCTTTTGACTAAGGGAGTGACGTGATGAAAGAGGTATTTATGGTACCTGGGTATGCAAGATTGCGTGGGGAGACTGGAGACAGGAAAGCAAGTTACAAGATTATTTTTAAAGAAAATAAGAATGAGCAGATGAAGCCTTGAACTAAGGTGTTCATGACTGGAATTGAAATGTAAAACTAATTGCGGACCTTTTGAGAAAAAGGGACCGTTTTTAGTTCCTGTGGGGCATGTAGACATGTCTCTATCAATACATGTGGTCTGTGACCAGTCTAACTTTTTCAGACCAAGTGACATGTGGTATAGTCACAAGGCCAGTTGTAGAAGCCTTGTCTTATACAATTACTATGGGCTCTTCTGCAGATTTATTTGTTCTTCATTTTCACTTCCCTAGTTCTTGGATTGCTAGCTCTATATACCACTTTATTTTCTGTTTCTGATCCCCTCAGGTAGACCCTATCAAATATTCTTTCTTGGTCTTTGAGATTGGGGATTCCCTGGGCACTATACTCCCAGTCCTGATGTCTTCTTTAGACTTGGACATCTTCTAAATGCAGACATTCGCCAGAACAAGGTCTTATTCTTTCTTATCTCTTATCTCTAATTTTCATTAGAAATCTTATCCAGCTGTATAACTTCAAGTATCACCTCTCCATAAATATATCTCTCAGGTTGACATTTCCCATCCTAAAATGCTTCTTATATCTCCAGTTGTATTCCACCTTCTAAATGTTTGAAGCTGAGCCCATTGCCTTTCTCCAAAATCCATCTTACCCTTTGAATTCTCAATTTTCTGTTAATTCTTCCAATCTCAGTGATGATTTTCCTCATCATAATTTCTAAAGCACATATTAGCTGTACCAGTCATTTAATTTTGGATTTATGCTACTTTATTTAATTATTTCATTTTATTTCTTGTTACCATACATAATTATATATATCTGATGGCCAGAACTGCATTTGTTACATCTCTGTATTTTTGATTCCTACCTAGTATTCAGTAAATGATTTTAATTGTTAATGTATCTAATATGCTGCATATTGCTTTCTCATTTTGTGCATTTTTGAGTGTTGACAGATTTTGATGAAATTAGTAGATATGAAGATTTAACTGTGGTCCAGGCCAGCATTTTGAGACAAAATGGTAGCTAATAAATTTACTGATAAGAAATTTCTCTCTAACATTATTAACAGTGGGCTCTGTACAATTTTATAAATGTTTACACTGAATAAGTCCTGCTATTCAGAACCTCTAATAGAGCGAGCTATCAGTCAAAACTTTTTGAGATGAAGGATCTAGAGTTAGGTTAGATTATGCAGATACACAATGAGAGGTAAGGCTGAGCTAAACATCAAAAACTGGAGGCCTACACTTTATTTGAGAAAATACTGACAGCAGGGACTACTCATTTTCTCACTTTGTATTGATCAAAACACAAGACAGTTTTTTCAGCATCAAAAAAGGTTAGAAAAAGATTTAAGGAATAGTTTCTACTCTCACTTTGTGTTTTAAGCCATTAGTTTACCTAGGGTAACCTCTGCTTTTTAAACTTTTGTGTCTCCCAGAACTGGGTTTCCAGATGCTTAGAATTAATGAACTAGAAAGAACTTGATTAGCTAGTTTATCTCTTGTTTAAAGATATGCTACTTGCCTCCTCTATGCCTTATCCCTGAAGCCCCGACCTCGTATTGACCCCAGAGTTTGGATGGTGGTGGTGGTGGTGGTGATTTAGTTGCTAAGTCGTGTCCAACTCCTAAGACCCCATGGACTGTAGCCCACCAGGCTCCTCTGTCCATGGGATTTTCCAGGCAAGAATACTGGAGTGGATTGCCATTTCCTTCTTCAGGGGATCTTCCCGACTCAGGAATAGAACAGAGGTCTCCTTCACTGCAGGCAGATTCTTTACCGACTGAGCTATGAGGGAAGCCCATAGAGTTTGGGTAATTCCATCCAGATGGAAATGTTGCTATTATAAAATACCATTTTTTGCCTAGTTTATATTTAATAAATTTTTCCATCAAAAACTAGATTCACTTTTCACTTTTTAGACACTTTCCCATGAAAAAATAGACCAATCTCTCATTTTTTAGGTACTAAATATTTGAAATTTAAAAATTAGTCCTAAAGAAGAGTTTTCAAAATATATAGAACACTAATAGGAAGGAAACATCACTTTCCATCTCTCTCCTGCCCATTCCTCCCTCTACCACAAATCCACTGTATATAAGATTTATGCATTGCTTCCACAATAATGCTACCATTCTTAAGTCTGGAAAATCAGTTCATTAGCTTGAAGTTATTTTATCTGATGTAAAATAGTCTGTATTCCATGTATTCAGTTGTTTTAATTTATCAATTAGCCACTATGTGTACAAAACAGAGTTGGTGCTCACAGCAAAATACTGTACAAAGTCTCTCGAACATTGAGTATTACACCCTTTTTTTGGTATGACCTTTGCGTGTGTGCTCAGTCACTTAGTCGTGTCTGACTCTGTGCAACACCATGGATTGTAGCCTATTAGGCTGCTCTGTCCATGGGATTTCCCAGGCAAGAATACTGGAGTAGGTTGCCCACCTCCAGGGGATCTTACTGACCTAGGGATCGAATCCACATCTCCTGCATTGGTGGGCAGATTCTTGTCCACTTATCCACCTACTGTGGATGAAACAGCCAATTGCAAGAGTTTATCTGAAAAGTTCTTCTCTGGAGAAAGAGACTTAGGAAATATAAACTCTCCTTACTGAAGAGCCCAGCAACTCTTCCCAGGACGATCTGAGAAAAAGACAGGCAAACCCAATACTACTTCAGCACACCTCTCTCACAGTCTTTTTAAAAATAATCCCTATTTTATTTGAACACTAAGTTCCTGAGCCAAAAGAGTACTTCAGCCAAATCTTCCTTCCTGGGGGCAAAAGCAATCTCACAGTGTTATACTCTCAGAAAGGCAGATACTGCTGAATGTTAACTGGACAAAAGATGGCTTTCTTTTTCCTCCAGCAAAAATTGCTCCAATTACTTGAGAAAGAGACACAATGTGATGTTTACTCCTGTTTACAGATGTTTAACCAGGCCCCTTCAGAGGGTCATGTGTCTACAAACAGCATCATGGTAATTATATCCATTGCTGTAAAGAACAGATGTGGAAATTGGTGGTTTCTTGGGGGAAGATAATACCAAGTCCACTTTCTAGAAACGTATCCAGTGCAACACAGCTGTAACATTCTGTGTGTTGGTCTCTTTAGTGTCTGTAACTGCATGTGTTTACTTTCAAAGAATATGGGAGTTCAGCGGGTCACCCAGCAGAAAAGCCTAGGGGCACCTCAAAAAAGATGCATATCTTTTGACATATTTGAAAATTCCTAGTGATACTGGGCACATCTCCATCGACAAAGAAGGTAAATCTTTGATTCTAAAGTTTTCCAATCAGGAAATATGTACTGAAAAGAGAGTAGAATGAAGAAACCTCTGATGTTCCACACACTTCTGAGGTCTGTGCATCCTAGCTATAGCAAGACTTTTATGAGGCTAGACTGCCTCAGAGTGATCATCCTTCATACTGTGAACACCGCAGTATTCTTAAACTCATCACTGCAGGGTCTGGCAGGGATCAGGGGTCTCTGGTTGTCTCCTGAAAACTAGAATTCAGTGGTTCCTTATTTTAAATGTCTATGTTATCTTGGACATAAAAAGAAGAATTGGATGGAATCTAATCTGTCATATATTGTGTGCAGAATGTTATACAGAGATCCAGTGTGTGCCTAAAGGATGAGATTTCTCCTGAGTCAAGGCTATCTGTGCCTTCACATGTACGAAAGAGATGTGCAGAAGACAATATGTATCCTATAAATTAGTAATCATGATGAAACATTAGAAGTTAATTTGCATTTACATTGCGTACAATGATATGAAAGACATTATGCTTAATTTAGGGATTTTGCTTCTGGGGCAAAAAAGTGTAATCTTCTTCTCCCAGGCTATACTTTTCTGCTTTTCATGGTTCCACATAAACTACCCAACAGCACCAAACCAGGTATTTATGATTGAAATGTAACAGAGGAGCCATCTAGTCTGCTAATCTGGATCTTTCAGGCCGAGAATGCAAGGATAATAAAGAGACCTGCCAAGTGCCTTTGACCAGAGCATGCCTTTTGACACTAATGATCCAATTCAGCTATCTACTTTGTCCCAGTTTCAGCCTTCTCATTCTCTGTGGCTCTAGGGACTCAAAGGGATAAGGAGGCCTAGCCCCAGCTCTCTCACTGGTTGCCTCACTCTCTCTCTAGGCCTAGGCCTATGGAAGGACATGGTTTAATGATCTCGTGTTGGAACATATGTGTATATATGTTGAGCCTATCTACACATGTTAGAATTTAAGACAGGAATTCTTGATCATAAGTATGGCATGCGTGTTTGCTAAGTCACTTCAGTAGTGTCCAACTCTTTGTGACCCTGTGGATTGTAGCCCACCAAGCTCCTCTATCCATAGGATTCTCCAGGCAAGAATACTGGAGTCGGTTGCTGTGCCCTCCTTCAGGGAATCTTCCTGACCCAGGGATCGAACCTGCATCTCCTGCAACTCCTGTACTGCAGGTGGATTCTTTATCACTGAGCCACCCAGCAAGCCCTCATATGTGTGGGATAACTCCCTAGTTGTCCCTAAAATCTGGAGGCAATATGGTAGGAATAGAAAATTCTGACTGTTGCTTGAAATAAGCATTTTCAGTAAAATCAAGGAGGCTATTTCCAAATGGGAATATGGCTTCAGTTTATCATCCTCATTGTGGTCTAAGTCCACTGGGATAGGGTCCCCAGTCCCCGGGCCCAGAACCTGTGCTGGTCCACAGGCAGTTAGGAACCCAGGCCGCACAGCAGGAAGTAAGTGGTGGCAAGTGAGAAAGCTTCATCTACTGCTCACCATTGCTCCCTGCAGCTCATATGACACCTAAACCACCCCCCAACACTGCTACCCACAATCCATGAAAAAATTTGTCTTCCATGAAACTGGCCCTTGGTGCCAAAAAGGTTGGGGACCCCTGCCCCAGGGTACTTATTAAAATGCATTTCAGGCCTTCTGCAGTGCTACTCAAGACCTCCTCAGTCAGCACTGGGGTAATCTGCTTTATGGAAGCACGCTAGTGGTAAGATACATACACTAAGATTGGAAACCCTCCGTCTGGGTGAATGAGCACTTTTTCTGCTCATCTATAAGTTGGTTGAGAGAAAATCATTAGTCTACTCTAAACTTCAGTTTTGTAATAATGAAAACCATATCTATCTTTCCCGTTTCCCAGAAAATGTTAATATCTTAGTAGGACAGGCTCTTAGGAAACAGCTTCTCAGAAGAGCAAGCAATTTTTAGTTACAAATGGCTTGTTTTTCAAAAATAAACTTGATGATAAAAATGCTTTTGCTACAGAAATAACTTAAAATGGTGTTAATGTTTCCAGGCCTGGCTATAAAATTCAGGTTGATCCAAAATGTAGCTGAAATGCTGTACATTTGCAGTGAAAACATAGGAGAAAACAATAATGCTATTGGGCTTGGGAAAGTAATAGAACCAGTTCTTCATATCTAATTCCACACACACACCCCTAAAACTTCCTTTTTCTGATCTAGAGGTGTTATACTAGCCCCATTCAACAGTAGCCAGAATGGAAATTATAGTAAAACTCTTGTTTACTAGGTAACTTTGAATCATGATGGGATTCTAAAGAGGAATAAGAAGAGGGGTGAATAAAAAGGAAATTTCTCATGTTGACTGAGCAACAGAAGAAATATCATTGCAGGGAGGTGAACTCAGGGTTGGGGGTAAACAGAGAAAAGGACATTAAAGAGGAAATGAGTGGTTTGGTGAAGACCTGATTGGAAGTGTAGGAGAGGTTAGTTGCTTAGGTCTAAAGAGAACTTGTAGGATGAATGGCTGTTCCCCAACTCCCTGGCCCTGCCCATCACTCTAGGCAGAAGAAAGCAACAGGGGGTAAGAGATTTTGTCAATTACCAATAGTTACCACCAGATGGCGAAATTGATCCCAGGCCTCTTGCTACTGGTCAGTTTATTGGGAAAAAGGGAGAAGAATCTGTATATTGTTTGGTAATTCATTCATTTATTCTACAAATATTTAATGAGTGTCCACTATGTCTGATGAACTATGCCAAGAACTGACTGATATTGAAACAGGAGGGAAGGGAGCAGAGCACAACCTTTAAAAGAGTGACAATAGCCCAAGGACACAACATATCAGAACCAAATAGGTCCAAGATGGCAGACAAGTAAACTTCCACTAGACCTTGAGCTTCAGTATACACTCACTGTAACACATCAGCAAAATGACACACCCACAGGCACCTTGGAAGTTCCAAGGCTGACCATCAAGGACCGAAAAGGAGATAATGGCCCAATTCCTGGAAATCTCCACCCCTTCCCCAAAATATTTAGAATAATCCTCCCACTCGTTATCCTCTGAAATTACCCAGCCCATAAAAGCTAACCACACCACATTTTGTCTCTGCACTTGCCCCTATGATAGCCCACATGCTTGTCTATAGAGTGAGTTTCCCTTTAAATAAATCCACTTATAACCTATCACTTTGTGAATTCTTTCTGCAATGAGACATCAAACCTCAACTTCATTAGGTCTTAAAACCAGGTGTGTGATCTCAGTTGAAAGACCATGAGTTTTGTCCAGGTTCGAATCCCAGCACATGGATTCAAGTCCCACGCTGAGGTGCACAGCTTCAGTATGTCCAACCTAACAAAGTCCCTGCCCTCAATGAACTTACAGTTGTGTGGTGAGCTAAACTGGCACAAGAATTTTGTTGTTGTTCAGTCACTCAGTCATGTCCAACTCTTTGTGATCCGTTGGATTCCATCCAGCAGGCCAGACTTCCCTGTCCTTCACCATCTCCCAAAGCTTGCTGATGTCCATTGAGTCAGTGATGCCATCCAACCATCTTGTCCTCTGTTGTTCCCTTTTCCTCCTGCCTTCAACCTTTCCCAGCATTCGAGTCTTTTCCAAGAGTCAGCTCTTTGCATCAGGTGGCCAAAGTATTGGAGCTTCGGCTTCAGCATCAGTTCTTCCAGTGAACATTCAGGATTGATTTTCTTTAGGATTGACTGGTTTGATATCCTTGCAGTCCAGAGGACTCTCAAGAGTCTTCTCCAACACCACAGTTCAAAAGCATCAATTCTTTGGTGCTCAGAGTTCTTTATGGTCCAACTCTTACATCCATACATGACTACTGGAATAAACCATAACTTTGACTACATGGACCTTTGTTGGCAAAGTAATGTCCCTGTTCTTTAATATGCTATCTAGGTTTGTTATAGGTTTTCTTCTAAGGAGCAAGCATCTTTTAGTTTCATGGCACAAGAATGGCCCTAGAATATTAGCTAATATTCTTCTTGGGTAGTGAAATACAGGCTTTCTCCTCTGGTTATTTGCCCCAATGTCAGCTCAGACAAAACCAAAGATAGACAAAGCCAGTACTTCTTTTTCTCCAGGAACCTACCCATACCTGGAAGACTGCCCCCTAGTTTCTCTTCCACCCCACCTGTTGGTCTTCTATGAGCCAACCTTCAGTTTTCCCTCAAATAAAAATGTACTGGCCTTTGGCCTCTTGCTTTCAAAATGTTTGTCTTCACTAAGTGCACTATATTAATCTGATTAACCTAGAGAGGTGTTACAGAATTCCTCACCTTTGATATCATATGCATTTTAGGTAGACTTACTGAGTTTTCAGTGTCTATTTGTTTGCTTGTTTTGCTTCTTTTTCACGGTGCTTCCAAAGCCTAGTAACATTAAACCTTTTTTGGGTATTGGATACCTCTGACATTTTTAGAAAAGCTATAGGGAACCAACTGCAAAATAATCATATAAACAAAGTACAAGGCCTGTTACTTCACAATCAGGGACATCCTGAAGCCCTATCTTAGACCATCTCAGAATTTAAAAAAAAAAAAAATTATCTATCATCTCAAAGAATTGACACAAACCATGGGAGCTGTGGCACAACACTCTGAAAAGCAGCGGAAGTGGTTTAAGCAAACCTTCTTATTTTCCCTAAGCAGAGCAGGGCCTGATTTGTGTCTCTCCCCGGTTTCTGTCGAGCACAGACAGCTGACAGCTAGGTCTCTCTTCTAAGAACCACTCAGCCTTTGTCTCCCAGCCCCTCCTTCCCCCTGCATTTCGACTCCGGTTTCCGTCCCATAGTCACTCTTCCCGTCTCATTTTTTCCTCCCTTAGGCGTTTCCTCCGGCCTCTCTTTAGGGTGACCTCATCCCTTTGTTTCTCTTCATCAGCCCCTCCCTACATCTTCATCCTTGGCTGCGGGCGTGGCCGGGCCGATGGCACCCTGGGGACCTCAGGGCGTGGCTCCGACCCCCTCCTCCAATACCCCAAACCTCGGGAGAGAATTCCAGCGCCCCCGGGAGATTGGGGAGTTTTGTTTTATCTTAAGGAGAATTTGGTGATGGACAGGGAGGCTTGGCGTGCTGCGATTCGTGGGGTCGCAAAGAGTCGGACACGACTGCGCGACTGAACTGAACTGAACTGAACGAGCATTCACAAACTCTCCTGGGGAAATAATTGCGTCTTTCAGCCGCTGAGATGACAAAAGCATCAGCCGGCGCCCCAGGCTCTTTGGTGGCTGGGCAGCGCGAGGGGCGCTGCGCCGGCTCGGCTCCTCCTTTGCCCTTGTCAGTCTGCCGGCAGCGGCACAGCCGCCCAGCTTACCAGGGACAGAGCCCCCAGTCACATCTAGGTTACACAGCTTGTGAGCAAGGCAGAAGAGAGAAAGCTGGGTCAATTGCGAGTCTCATTCCTGTCCCTCCCGGTTTTCCCTAGTTTGGGGGCTGCAAGGAGCAGGTTAGCACTGCTCTGGCTGTTGGCACCTGTTTCTTTCCACATTTCCTCACTTGAGCGTTCCATTTCCCAGGATGAAACACAAGCTCCACAGACAACTGCAAATGAGTTACTTTTGGGTGGGGATGGGGATGGGGGAAGGACGGTAAATGGAGCAGGTGGGAAGAACTGAGACACTTTCTCTAGATGTGGCGAAATTTATACTATGAGATTGTCTCTTAGTCTGGAATCATGGCATCAGCATGCATTTTTCATTCATTAAACATTTTTTAAAATGACTTTAAAAGACAATTAAGGTGATATAAACGAACTTTATTCAACACTTCAGGAGAAAAAAAAAAAAAAACGCTTCACGAGGCCTGCAGTCTCTGGTCTCAAGGGTCCGGGCACCTGTAAAATGGGGCAGAAGTCAGGATGCTTTTATACGATAAAAAATAAGAAAGAAATAAGTATAGAGCTGGTTACACTGTGTTTCTGGTCACATGGATCATTTACAGGGACACAAAAATTATCTTAAGTTTCAGTTTGCTGACCTAGCACCCTGGGCAGGAGTGGCTTCATCTTGACCTGGGAAGATGAATGAGCTGCAGAGGAAGGAAAATCAACTCCATTTGCAAGAGATGAGGGCCTGAAGCTGAGGGGAGTTAGAGCTTTCTCTCCCTGTGTTCTGACCTCTTTTTCATGTTTAAATAGGTTGAAGCCAACTGCGGCAGTGGATGAGTATTTTGCATATCTTGTTTATTTATTTTTAGCAGTCTTGGATTTCTTTTTCCCCAACTAGGACAGTAGATTTCATTCAGATTTTCCATACAGATGGACAAGTTGGCTTTAAAAATTGTCAAGTAAGGCGTTCCTTTAGAAGGCTTTGCTCTCTCACACAAAGGCCTTTGGGGAAGGTGCAGCTTTTTCAGTTCAGTTGCTCAGTCATGTCTGACTCTTTGCTACCCCATGGGCTGCAGCAAGCCAGGCCTCCTTGTCCATCACCAGCTCCTGGAGTTCGCTCAAATTCATGTCCATTGAGCCGGTGATGCCATCCAACCACCTCATCCTCTGTCGTCCCCTTCTCCTCCTGCCTTCAATCTTTCCCAGCATCCGAGTCTTTTCCAATGAGTCAGTTCTTCGCATCAGGTGGCCAAAGTATTGGAGTTTCAGCTTCAACATCAGTCCTCCCAATGAACACCTAGGACCGATCTACTTCAGGATGGACTGGTTGGATCTCCTTGCAGTCCAAGGGACTCTCAAGAGTCTTCTCCAACACCACAGTTCAAAAGCATCAATTCTTTGGTGCTCAACATTTTGCTGACTGATAAAAGATGTGTTCTTGCATTCTGAGAGAGTTTGAATTAGGTGCTAAAAGGAAGATGGTGTCTGTTTTCCAAATGAGGGAGGTCATTTGCTGATTCACAGAGCATGCAAGTAAAGGCATCTTGAAATGTGTTAGAATCAAGAGTCTCGGCACATGGGGTCCTGGCCAGTGGACAAATTCTGTGCTCATTCACTTTGATGATTCTCTCTGGGGACTGGTACTTTTCAAAATTATCTGTCTCATGATATGTTCAATGTACTACATAACTCATTTTAAAAGGTAAGTAACAGTTGATGTTAATGTGTATGGGGGAGACCCTGTCCATTTCAGAGTAAGATTAGATCACAGGAAACTTCTCTGAGGCTTTCTTTTTTAGGAAAATAGAAAAAAATGGAACACATATACATTTGCACACAGTTGATGCTGAAAGCTCACTTTTCTATACACTGGTGCCAAATCAAATCTTGGAGACAGACAGATTGTGGGTAAAGTAGAAAAGGCAGGCAAAGGGGGACACAGCAGGCCCATGCCCTAAAACCATGTGTCCCCACTTGGGGAAGATAGTGACAAGTTTTATAGTAATGGTTCAAAGATGGCTTGGTCAGCTTGTGGACATTCTTCTGTTGGGTTGGTGATGAGGCAAGTAGAAGTCAATATCATCAGCCTTCAGGTCCAGCTGATCTGGGGTCTACATGCTTGTGGGCAGCATATCATCTTTAATCATTAACTTCTCCCACCTGGAGTGGGCTTCAGTATCTGCAAAATAGCTCAAAGATCCTGTTGTGTTTATCCCTTGACTAGGGCTTCTCAGGTGGCTCAGTGGTAAAGAATCCCTCTGTCAAGCAGGAGACCTGGGTTCTATCCTTGGGTTGGGAAGATCCCCTTGAAAAGGAAATGGCAACCCACTCCTGTATTCTTGCCTGGGAAATCCCATGGACAGAGGAGCCTGGTGGGCTACAGTCCATGGGGTTGCAAAGTTGGACATGACTTAGCAAATGAAGAACAACAATCCCTTGATGGGGCAACAGGACGTTACCCCAAGGCTGCACTTGACTGTTTTCTCCCTGATTTTGCATCCCCTCCCTTCCCTAATTAACAAGTGCTTGAATCTGCCCAGTGGGACTCAGGGAAGGTCATGGAAGCTGAAGGAAGGCTGTTTCCTATAATCTAAGAAATAGGGGACACAGAAAGGCCCTGTGCCCAGGTGCTCCACAAGGCCCTGAGTGGTATCACAATTAGGACTTTGATACTTTGACTGTTTGAGTCTTGACTCTCCTAGTCAACCCCCTCAGCGTACAGACACAGAAACCGAGGCCCAGAGAAACAGAAACTTCTATGGGGTTACAGTGGAATGGGACATGTCAGATTTACACACTGGTCTCCTGGTTGCAAATTCATGGCTTTAGCTGATTTATCTGCTGCTTCTTATTTCTCTGAATTCCATAACAGAGGCATCTCTGAAATTGTACTTTTCGTTTGAAGAAATATTCAAAAGGAACTGTGGCTCTTCCAGGACAGGTGTGTTTAGTCTGAGCACCATAGGCCAGTACCTTTTACACGGTGATGTGCAAAAGATTCATGAGAATGCAGATCCTGATGAATAGATCTTGCGGGGCGTGGGGGGACGGCGGGAGGGGGAACCTAGCTCTTGGAATCGTGGACGCGGTCACTCCATGTATTGAGCGGCAGAACAGCAGCCAGCATCTTTCCTCCTTGCCTTTCCTTTCTCACTGATAGAACAGCCCTGGGGATTCAGGAGCCCTTGTTTTTCCTGTTACCAGGTCACTGTGCTCCCTCAGCTGATCAGGATGCCTTTCACTGCTCTGTCCTCACCCAGACCTGAGACTGTTAGAAAGAGCCCCTAGAGACAGGGACTTGAGCTAGAGGGTGTGATCTTTTGTCTAGTGACTTAGCACCATCTAAGTTGCTTCCACAAAACCTCTTACACTTAAGCAATGCGCTCAATTCTGATGGTTAAAAAAAAAGTCTTTTTTCTCTCGCACAAGTGGCCTCCCAGCTGCAGCACATTTCTCTCCTTCTGGGAATGCAACTGGCGTGCTGCAAGCTCACAGGCCTGACCCTAACCCTGGGGTTCAGCAGGTCTCTTTGTGCATTTCCCCAGAGATCGCTTCTACCTTGCATTTCTTGAGCTGTCGTACCCAGATTCAGGTCTGCGTGCCTCTGTGCGCCCTCTGAGCTGAGCAAACAGCTTGAGCAATGACAGGGCAGGACTCTTTGAAGGTAGGCAAGCTTAGGACTTCCCTAGTGGTCCAGTGGTTAAGACCTCGTGCTTCCAATGCAAGGGGTACTGGGTTTGATCCCTGGTAGGGGGATTAAGATCCCACATGCCTTGCAGTGTGGCAAGAAAAAACATATAATAATAAAGCAGTTCAGCTTCAGTGGCACCCACTTCTCATGTCTCCCTTCTATAAAGCTTACCTGTCCTCTGCTGTGGCTCTTTAAGTTGCTCTGTCAATTTTTTCAGTCTTATTATCAACTATTCTCAGGAAAGAAACAATTTAATCCAAACTACAACACACATTCACCAGACTTGTATTAAGGCCTTACTATGTGAAACAGGGCTAGAGTGGTAGAGAGGATGAGCTCTGGAGTCTGACTGCCTAAATAATCAAATCAGAGCACTATACTTATTAAATATGGAACCTCCCCAAGTATAGTTTTGTCATCTGTAAAAAATATCACTTATCTCATACATTATAATTATCATAATACCTGCCTCATGCATTTGTTACAAGATTTTCCATGTAAAACCTAGCTCAGTGCCTTAGCAAAGTGATCAATAAATGTCAGCCTCTAAAATTAGGGTCCTGAACCCAATTCCAAAGTGGCAGTGGAGGGGTTGTCCCACACCAACAGCCATTCCCCAGATGCCAGCTATGTATCCTACAATCAATTCAATTCCACCACCATCTACCCAGAGACAGCAGATTCCACTGGTAAATGCTCAGTCCTGAAAGACACTCTCCACCTCAGATACCAGTCACAAGCCCTGGTTGTTGCCTGTGCTTCTGACTGATTGGCTACTTAATCAGAGGTTCCAACAACCCTTCGACTCAGGATCCAATTGCAAGTCCATGTTATTACCAGTACCTCTTACAGACTGGCTATAAATTGAGATTCCCATGACCCTCTCCTTGGATTTGATTAATTTTCTAGAGCAGCTTCCCAGGTGGGTGCTCTGCTGTGCTTAGTCGTTCAATTATGTCTGACTTTTTGCAACCCCATGGGCTATAGCCCACTAGGCTCCTCTGTCCATGGAATTCTCCAGGCAAGAATACTGGAGTGGATTGCCATGCCCTCTGCCAGGGGATCTTCACAACCCAGGGATCAAACCCAGGTCTCCCTCATTACGGGCAGATTCTTTACCATCTGAGCCACCAGGAAAGCCCAAGAATACTGGAGTGGGTAGCCTATACCTTCTCCAGGGGAATTTCCCTGTTCTGAGAGTGCAGCTGGCGTGCTGCGAGCTCACAGGCCTGCCCCTGCCTGGGTTGATTCCGACCCAGGAATCGAACCCAGGTGTCCTGCATTGCAGGCAGATTCTCTACCAGCTGAGCTAGGGAAGCCCAGGTGGGTGCAGTGGTAAAGAATCCTAGTCCACTGCCAATGCAGGAGACAGAGGAGACCCAGGTTCGATCCCTGAGTCAGGAAGAACCCCTAGAGAGGGAAAAGGCAACCCACTTCAGTATTCTTGCCTGGGAAATCCCATGGACAGAGGAGCTTTGTGGGCTATAGTCCATGGAGTTGCAAAGAGTCAGACATAACTGAGCACACACGCACACACATGGCTTCCAGGACTAAGGAAGCTCCTTTACTCACTAGTTCGCCAGTTTATTATAACAGAATGTATAACTCAAGAATAGCCTGACGGAAGAGAGGCCTAAGGCAAGGCATAGGAAAGGACACAGTCCTTAAGTCTCCGCAGGTAGTGAACCACGCCCTGTTTTGAGTTTTTTATGGAAGCTTCATGACACAGACATAATTGATGAAATCACTGGCCATTGTTGACTGATTCAACCTCCAGACCTTCTAGCCTTTCAGCTGGTCAGAGGGTGGGACAAAAACCCCAACCCTCGAATCATGTGGCTGGTTTTGCTGGCAACCAGTCTCCCCCAGACCCTCAAGCAGTCACTTCATTAATATAACAAAAGACACCTTTATTGCTCTCATCACAGGAAATTCCAAAGGTTTTTGGAGCTCTGTGTCCAAAATGGGGATGAAGATCAATATTTTTTTTTACCATAAATCCCAATCTCTATTGAGTAGCCTCAATGGAGTAGCCTCTATTGTTAAGATAATATTCCTGTCCTCAGAGAGTTTACATAGTAATGGAGAGTTTGGAAAGTAAGTACATCGACTACTACAATGAAAAAATGATAGATAGATACATAGATATGCAGACAGATATTTGATGAGGGCCAAATTGTGAGTGAAGTCACAGAACTCAGGGAGTAAGCAGCGATTTTCAGTGAGAAGCCTGTGGAGTTTAACATAAAGGTAAGCCCTGCCCCAGAAATTAGCAAAGAAACCTTCAAGCTAAGAATGATTTCTACATTTTTTAATGGTTGACAGAAAATCAAGAATAATGATATTTCACGTGTGTGGTAAGTCATTTCAATCTGTCCAACCCTTTGCAACCCCACAGACTGTAGGCTGATCTTCCCAACTCAGGGATTGAACCCAAGTCTCCTGTGTTTCCTGCATTCGCAGGTGGGTTCTTTACCACTAGCACCACCTGGGAAGGGATATATCATGATCCCTTACAATGATGTAAAGTCCAAATTTCACTGTCCGTAAATAAAGTTTTATTGGAACACAGTCATGCTCATTGATTTAGGTAGCAGCTATAGCTGCTATACGACAGAATTGTGACAAAATTGAGTGATTGTGACAAAAACCTCACGTCTCAGAGAGCCAAAAATATTTACTACCTGGCCCTTTGCAGAAAAAATTTTGCTGGCCTCTGAACTGCCCATCTAGGAGAGTGCAAGAAAACTCTTCAGTCAAGGTGAATATTGGACTGAATTTTGACAGGTGTTTGGAGTTTCAAAAGACACATAAGGTAGATGTCTGTGGAAAGCCACATTGTTAGTGAGCTCATAGAATTATGGGGGTGAGGAGCATGTTCAGTGAGCCGCACGTGGACCTACTTGGCTACAGTAAAGGGTGTGCTTGTGAGAGAAGCAGGTAGGGCAGACTGGGTCCATTCCATGAATTTCTCAAATGCTAAAGCAATACATATCTTCTTGCTTGCTAAGTAATGGGAATATCTAAAGAACTGTATGTTGGGGGGCATGTAATGATGAAACCATAACTCTTATTTTAGCTTAATCTCATAAAATATGTAGCACAGTGTGGAAATCAGACCAATTAAGAAAGCTTCTACAGTGTTTGCTTTTAGTGTCTGTTTTAAAACTTAAAATAAGAGAATAATGCTCAAAGGTGGAATATCAGACATTGATAAAAAGAGAACTTTTGTCTATGTCTTTCCTGTACACCCACTCCGCTACTGCCACCAACTATGCCATTATTACCTCAGTTCTCCATGGTAATTTAAACTTTCTGTTGTATATTTCTGGGGTGCACAGCCAGGCTGATTTGCACTCACTTACTAGAGGCTATGGAGGTACCAGGCAAGTACCAGGTTTTGCTTTTACTATGCCTTTGGTTTTTGGAGAAACTAGGGGATTATTCTAACCTAGAGCCATTGAGTTTCTCCAACCATGGGGAGAGATGGCTAATGAATTGCCCTGGGAATCTTTTATTCGTAGTCTTGGGTGCAGTCCTGAGCTGACATGGAGTATCATTGATTTCTGATGAGTAAATCAGAATTGTGGGAAGAGTGGTTGCATCATCCTACCTTCCTGGAATTCTGGAGTTCAGGACAATCTCCAAGGCTTCCCCACATTAGGACATGTCTGTAAAACTCCCTGTTTTTTAGAGTTTCACAGTGCTAGACATGAACCTGGGGTTCTGTGTGACACTTTGGGTTACAACGGAAGGTTATGCAACATTTCATAGTTGTCTCTGCATCAAGAAGAGAAAGTAATTTTCATTACTTCAAGACTTCAGAATCAGACTTAATACCTCCTTAGTAGTAATAGAAGTGTTAGTTGCTAAGTTGTGTCCGACTCTTTGTGTTTATGGGCTGCAGCCCACCAGGTTCCTCTGTCCATGGAATTTTCCAGGCAAGAATACTGGAATGGGTTGCCATTCCTTTCTCCAGGGGATCTTCCTGATCCAGGGATCTAACCCTGGTCTCCTGCATTGCAGGCAGATTCTTTTCCCTCTGAGCCACCAGGAAAGCCCCACCACCTCCTTAATTTTACTCAGTTATCCAGCCTAATTGTTATGGCTCAAAGATCAGGTTATCATAAATCTTTGGAAGGTAGGTTCATCTAGTTTAATCTAGAAGTTGGAGAATTTGCTTACCTAGTTTCAACAACAAAAGAGGGAATTTTCTCTTTGATGGCTTCAAAGGGTGTGGTGTTTTCTTCTTGTAGAACCACAAAGCTAATTCTTTGTGCCATGATGAGCATTGTCACTAAACTCTTCTTCCAAGAAGTTGTGTGGCATAAATAGTATGATATTTTTTTGAGAATGTAATCAGAGCAACAAGTATGATGTCCATGGAATAGTTCTAGATTTCTCTATCTGCTTCAGTACAATTGTGAGTCAAGTAACAGGAATAGTTGGTTCAAGAAAAAGGTAATATTTAATTCAGGAACTCTGGATTTAAATCCTCAGACTTTGGAATAAATCTTTCCCACCCTCTCAGCCCCTTTCCTCTGATGAGTATTAAGAGTGACTCCAGTTTATTCATCTGCTTTTTTCATTTAATTAAATAGACCTGATTCCTGACCTGAGGCCCTCCCCTCACACTTCCCCCAAGATTGCTTCCTCTGTTCTGGTGTTTTCTCTCTCTTGCTTTCAGAATTAATAGGAAACCTGGCCTCTGAGCTGTTCTCAGCATCGTTAAGTGTGAACCTTCCCTGTCAAAATCTTCACAAGGAATATGAGTCACAGCATCACCAGGGTGATGAGGTCACGATACCACAGCCCCTGCTTTAAAAATGTATTTGTACTTTTCTGTTGTAAATCGATTTTACGAGAACTATGAAATTGGGGTGACAGCTCTGAAGCCTGTTCTTTTAGACACTGGTAACTGGCTCAGCCTTGGCAGGCACTGGCCATGACCACGTCATGCTCTGGGTTCTCCCACCAAGCACTCCACTTTTCACCTCGCCTGGGAGGCTGGAGACAGTGCATGCAGTGAGTGCTGGTGTCTCCTGGGGTCGTTTTACCTCCCCTGCAACTGTGCGAAGTTTTGAGTTCAAACCCTGGCTCTGTTACTTACTAGCTTGTGATTTTGAGCAAGTTATTTAATGTCCCTGTGCCTAAGCCCCTTCACCTATAAAATTAAATTTAATAACTCTATTTTTATATTTACAACATATAATAAAGTGCCTAGAAGAGTAGTTGGCACATGGTACTATATAATTCTTCAATTTATTATTAGAATAAAGTACCCTCAGAGGGTATTTTATAGTACCTTTAAAGAGGCTTTTTGAGAGAAGCATTTGTTATTTTTATGAAATATGCATAACCCTAAAAAATTCCTCCATAATCGATCAGAGACAGAAAACTATAATGCACCTAATCCTTAGTCTCCAGAAAGTAGCAACTTTCACTCACTTGTATTGTCTTCTTCCAGGCAATTATTTATTGAGTTTTTAAATACCAGACATTTTACAAATACTGTTTTCTTTCTTCCTCAAGAAGAAAACTGTTTTCTTTCTTTCTTTCCTCAAGAAAGTCTGCACAGTAAATGTTAGTATCTATATGGTGGATATAGAAGCTAAATTCTGAAGAAATTAAGTCATTTATTACAGGTCATATATTTAAACCATGGCTAAACCAGGATTTGAACATGAATTGTTTGAGCCAAAAGCCATGCCAGGGAATATCTAATCAGTGAATTCAGTGCCTGGTGACCTAAAGAGAATTTGATGTCTAAAAACAAAGGGAGGGGCAAGTAAAGAAGAGTGACAAGAATAACAACATTAGCAAATTTAGATTCAGTTATGATTTATGGATTTTTCTAGAGTCTTGTATGTTTGCCCTTATACTATCCAACAGCTTGGGGATAGAATTTCAGTTAAAATGGAAATAAGTCTATTTGTCTTGAAACTGTATGCCATTGAACTGACATCCCCACCCCTCCTCACCAAAAATATTCATTTGTTTTTTCCACACATGAAAGAATACAACATATCTTCTAGAATCATAAAGAAAGCATGTTGTTCTTTTTTATTTTTCTTTAGATTTCTCAGGTGCTGTTCTAAATGGGCAATCACATACCTGTGATTGATATAGACTATTTAGGCATGTGCAAATAACTGTTGACAGATAGCAATGTGCCTGCAAAATCATCCCACTAGTCGCCTCATAGAAATAAGCATGTTGTACAAAGCAGTATGCTTGCTGTGCAGGTGCAGTTTCAAGAAAAATCACCCACTTCCCCCTTTCAAACATGTTCCTGCTCCTAATCCCTCCTATACAGAAATTCTGGAACCATCTGTTATAAGACCTAAAATGTAGGCCAGTTCTGTTCATTATAAAGTACTTCAAATAGTCTTAGTGCTGATATTAGCATTGCTACTGTAGCAATAGTAGCATTGCTACTATTCAATGACTCTTCTTTTTCGGAGTATTTTGTATTGAATTCTTAGATTGAATTCTGTTAGGTTCCTTAAAATGCAAGGAGATTGAAAACCTAGGTTTAAGATCTGTTCTACTATTTGTTGGGCTTTTCACCAATCTGTGTTTCAGTTGCTTCTGTTTACGAAGGGGAAAGCACCCTTGCTTAGCCTACTTCATTGTAATTCCTCAAGGAACAGTTTTATGAGGTGGAAAGTACTTCATAACCTGAAATATATAAATTCAATTTACTGTCATTTTTTTTTTTTAAAGCAAATAGTATCTCAGGTTCGTTTCCATACTTTGTCAACTATGTTTCACAATGACGTGCACCCTAATGACACATGTTAGATGTGTACTAGGTACAGTGACACTTGGAGGAGCTTCACTGATATCCAATGGGCACGCACTGGATCGAGTTGGAAGCCCCAAATCTTGATCTCCCTCTCCTTAGGACCACATGCTCCTAAGCTAACCTCCCACAAAGTTTCTGGCAGCTGCATTCATAGCTTTCACCAAGGATGAGTAAACAGAGGAGCTCTCAGAACCTACAGGGCAATTGTTTTCCTGATGTGGAAGAGCTATAGGCAGATAGTGAGATAGAGATGTGAAATAGGAGCTGTATTAGATTTTTTCTGTTGTTGTTGGATGGGGGTAGAGGTGTCAGGTAAAAGGTACATTTTGAGAATGAACACACTTCTAGTTTAAGTGAATTTCCGTCACAAAGACGCTGGATTGTGTGCTGGTTTAGACACAGGTAAAGTTAAAGAGGATTGGTGTGTGTGAGGAGAGAGGGATTGTGATTTACCCTTGACAGTATAAACAGATCTGCCCCCTTCCCAAGGATAGGAAAGAACTAGATTGAGTTTTATGGCATACTTTAGATGATTTTTGTTTCTCCCTCTGAGTATAGATAGTACTATAGACTTAAGGATCTGGACTCTCTCCTCCCTGGGTGGGGATACCAGCAGTGATGGACTCAGTCTAATGGTAATGTAGAAATTACATTGAGATGAGAGTGATGATGACAATGACGATGATGGGAAAATTAATTGTCCCTTTTTGAGAATGTACAATATAACAGGGACTGTGCCAAGTACTTTATATATATTAACTCATATAATGCTCACAGCAACCCAGTGAGATAACCCTGTTATTCCTCCATCTTACCTGGTGGCTCAGCTGGTAAAGAATCCGCCTGCAATGCAAGACACCTGGGTTTGATCCCTGGGTTGGGAAGAACCCCTAGAGAAAGGAACGGCTACCCATTCCAGTATTCTGGCCTGGAGAATTCCATGGACTGTACAGTCTATGAGGTCGCAAAGAGTCAGACATGACTGAGTGACTTTCACTTTCACAGGTAAGGAAGCTGCGGTTAACTTGCCCAAGATGAGGAGCTGGTAATTAAGTGGCAGAGCCAAGATTTCAACCTACGTATATCTAACTGTATAGCCTATGCTCTTACCACCAGGGAATATTGGCTTCCTACAGTCTATTTTAAAAAACATTAAATAGGGCTTCCTTGGTAGCTCAGTGGTAAAGAATCCACCTGCCAAAGCAGAAGACACAGATTTGATTCCTGGTCTGGGAAGATCCCACATGTCATGGAGCAACTAAGCCCGTGCACCATAACTACTGAGCCAGAGGAGCCACTGCAGTGAGAAGCCTGTTCACCACTCAGATATAAGAGTGGTCCCTGCTGTCCGCAACTAGAGAAAAGCCCGTGCAGCAAAAAAGACCCAGCACAGCCAAAAATAAATAAATAAAATAATTTGTTAAAAGACAGTTTTTTTTGTTTGTTTTTTTTTAAAGCACTGAACAAAGACAGGGATTGAGGGCAAGCCCAGTCTTTAGACATTGGATAATAGCTTTCTGTTTCCCCATTTACCTTGATTATAAAGCAGACACAGTGATGTCTTCCTCACAGGATTTTGATGAGAACTGAATTTAAATACTAACTATATATGTGGTATGCTCCCTATAAATTAAGAGGAGAGAGAGCTATGGCTGCTGGGGAGTAGTTTGACAAAACCCCAAGCATTCGTTTTCCAGAGAGAAGCAATGACACCCAGTCAGTTATCTGGGTGCTGCCCACTTACATGCTCTTTGATCACCAACACAGCATGGCATGTAGTCACTTAACAACAACCACAAATAAATATTTTGGGGGCATCAACCATGTGCCAGCCCTGTTTTACCTACCAAGGCTTTGAGGATTATACAAAACTGACAAACCCTGCTTCCAGAGGCTTTATAGTCCAGGGGACAATTCAGTTAATAATGAGATAAAAATATATGTCAGGTGCATATAAGCACAGAGAAGGAAAAACCAGGTGAGTAGACCAACAGTGACACTATTTGGGGAAGGACATATAGCAGAGTGAATGAGGAGTGTCTCTGTCACTCATCTGTTCACTGGAAAAAATTTATCCAGTACTGCTGACTTAGAATGTAGTAAATTACATTTCATAATGAAAGAAGTTTAATTAAGAAAAGAATAAATCAGTCATCACTAGTCAGTATAGTAGGAAGAATATGGCAATTTAAATGAATATTTATCTCATCGTGTTTTAATTTCCTGAACCAGAGACATTTTGCAGAATCTTACCTGATAGGAAAGCAGAGCTTTTGGTCAAGTTCACTGGGCTCTGGGGCTTCTTTTCCTTCTGGTTGGCTCTGGGAACCTTCTCCAGCAGCTTGGGGTGTGGTTTGCTCTTGGGAATGCTCAACTGGGTGGAATTCACCTGCAGTGGTACAAGGGACTGTCTGCCAGTCAGGCTTGTCTGTCTTTTCCCAGATGTATTGGTTGCCATCTGCTCTCCTCTTTCGTCACTTGTTGGCAGAGGAAGCCTCACAGTCCCACTCATCATCTGGTGTGTGAGTTCAGCCACTTCAGCAGCCTGATAAGGAGTCCCTCTATTGTGTTCCCAGCTCATTGGCCATAGTAGGCACAGAGACTTCTCCTAGAGCAGGGTTTGGTATCTCCTCACCTTGTCCACCTCTCCTTCCTTCCAGTGTGCCACTTAAGAGGTAGTGATCACTTGTAGAGGTGGTTATTGTTGTTGTTTAGTCGCTAAGTCATGTCTGACTCTTTTGTGACCCCATGAACTGTAATCTGCCAAGCTCCTTCTGTCCATGTGATTTCCCAGGAAAGAATACTGGAGTATGTTGCCGTTGCCATTTCCTGCTCCAGGGGATTTTTCTGACCCAGGGATTGAACCCAAATTTCTTACATTGGCAGGCAAAATCCTTACCATTGAGCAACCTGGGAAGCCAAGGTAGAGAACTGCAATCAGCAGCTCTCATCAGAGACTGCTTCTGCTGCTCAAGCATGGAGCCCTTTCCTTTCAGAGTTGACTCTCAGCTGGCATTTGCTTGAGAATCACTGACTTTGACCCTTGATTCAGTTAGCTCACTTATACCTCTTTCACCATACCCAAAGAGTACTCTTTTTCTGAAAGAGTTTAGTCAAATTATTCTGTCTAGCACGGGCCCTTAGAGATTTGTTATTCAGTTGCCAAGTCATGTCCAACTCTTTGCAACCCCATGGACTGAGCACACCAGGCTTCCCTGTCCTTCACTATCTCCTGGAGTTTGCTCAGACTCAAGTCCATTGAAATGGAGATGCCATCCAACTATCTCATTCTCTGTCATCCATCTCTCCTCCTGCCCTCAATCTTTCTCAGCATCAAGGTCTTTTCCAATGAGTTGGCTCTTCGCATCAGGTGGCCAAAGTATTGGAGCTTCAGCATCAGTCCTTCCAATGAGTATTCAAGGTTGATTTCCTTTAGGATTGACAGATTTGATCTCTTTGCTGTCCAAGGGACTCTCAAGAGTCTCCTCTAGGACTATAATTCAAAAGCATTAATTTTTTAGACCAGAAGAAGTATATGCCTCGTCTTAACCCTGGCCTCTTCCCAGTGCCCATTTGAAGAAGGGGGCTTCCTTCCTTGAATATCTAAGGGACCAGTCATCTCTAGCCTACAACCTTAGGCCATGGGGCTGGCTCATTATACAGATTAAGTCTTAACAGGGAAGGCTAGAGTCTCCAACAACCTTCCCGGAATATTTTCATCTGTTTAACTTATAAAGAGGTGAGATATATATTAGAAAAATAATTTGATTGATATGATTCCAGATAACCTGTGGGTAAGATGAATATGTTTGTCTTTTTTTCTAGATTTGTTTCCCTTTCTAAGTGTTTTTTAAATTATTATCAATGTCATTTCTATAGTTTTGTGACTTGTCTGATTCCTGCTCTTTCATTTCTATAATTGGATTCTTTGTTCAACCTCACTGCAAGAAGTCAGTTATTCAGTTAGGTGTTGGGCAAACATATACTTGTCTTAGCCAGATGCTCTTGAAGTCCATCACTGGGAAATGATTAAAAACTGACCAAAAAAATTAATCCCAGATTAATTTGCTTATCATCTTTCTGAAATGGCAGTAATTGAGTTTCAAATTTTAAATTCATCCAACAAAGATTAACTGAGCACCTACTATATGCTAGACACCATTCTAGAAACTGGAGATTCATCTGTAAGCAAAAAAAGACTTTTGTATGCTGACTTTTGTCTGTTAGAAGGTGCCAATTATAGTATGCTCTTTGCTTCATCTCCATCTGTCTTTGTGGGACAAATAGAGTTATACATACACAAAATAAAAGATAACTCTTTTGAATGGAAACTGAGTTCTTCACCAGTAGTGCTTTATACTGTGTTGAATATGCCACTTCATATTCTTTAGGAAGTTGCTGGGCTGCACATGTTAAATAAATAATATATGAAAGTGAGTGAAGACCCATATCTTCATCAGTATCCATTATCTGAAAAGTTCACATTATTATTTCAGTTTCCATTGTGAGATTATTTGGTTTTTCACATAGTCAGTCAATCACTGAGCATTTCTTACCCACTTATTACCACTCTGGAACTGCAGTGCTATGCTGCATGCTTCATCTGAAAAGGAAAAGAGAATTCCCTCACTACCACTGTGCCAGGATTTGCAAAGTAGCTCTTTTTTTTTTTTAAAGGGGGCAGATATACTCTTAGTGTATTTCTCTCTCTCTTTTATATAATAATTTTATTCTGTTTATTTTTTAATGTTCTGGGACTTCATTACTGCTCTGGCTTTTCTCTAGTTATGGCAAATGGAGGCTACTTTCTAGTTGCACTGCATGAACTTCTCACTGCAGGAGCTTCTCTTATTCCCAGCACAGGCTACAGGGTATGCAGTAGTCACAGCATGTGGGCTCAGTATCTGTACCTCCTGGGTTCTAGAGCTCAGACTCAATAGTTGTGGTGCACAGACTTAATTGATCCACGGCATGTGGCATCTTCCCAAATCAAACCCTCATCTCCTGCACTGGTAGGCAGATTCTTCACCACTGAGCCACCGGGGAAGCCTGCAAAGTCAATCTTGATGTCTCACGTTCCCCCAGAGAATTGCCCAATTGTCATATGTCTGGGCCCCCAACTGTCTAGGAACTAAGAGAATTCTTCATTGCACTGAAGATCATAGCTCAAAAAAATGATGGCCTTTGTTGGCTGGAGCACAACAGTTTCATTGCATTTATTTACATCCTGTTCGCCATCCCCTCACACCCTTAGTAAGACTTTCAAACCAGATTGAGTGTTAAGAGACCCCCATATCTGAGCTATGCCTATTCATCTTCTAAATGACATCTTCTTTCCTAGAACTACCTGAAAACCTGAAGACATTTCCTCTACAAAACTGAACAAGGTTGGCCCATCCTGCTTTCACTCTTCCATAAGGGGTGATCCTCTGGATTTCTGATCTTTGACTAGATTCAGTGCAAGTACAGAAACTCCACTGGGGATTTCCTTAATACTTGGACATGTCTCCTAAAGTACATGCTATCAACTATGCTCAAAGCCAACTAAATAAAAAAACAGAGTGAAATTTTCTTATGTGAATTTTCCCTCAATAAATTATTAACAAAAATAGAGTGAGCCATAAGTAGATATTTATTAGATTTGTACAGATCCATTCACACTTTACTCTGGTTCTGATCTCTCTGGCCCTTCAATTTGGCTTCTCGGAAATATCTTTCACTCAATCAAATTGAAAATATTTTGGTTTACTAAAGATATTCTTAGAAATAAGAACTGATGCACATCAATAACTTTTTAAAAGCATTTGAAATTCAATCCTGTTTCAAAGATAATGTAAAGTATTATCACTGTAGTGTTAAGAGCTAGCAGAAGTTGATACAGGACCACATTTTTCTGTATTTGGAAGGCTAAAGTATTCCTGTGATAACTGCAAAAAGCTAAATGAATTGAAATGTTCCAGTTGAATGGCTGATGTTATTTTAGTTCTGAAAATTAAGCATTTATAGATTTTTGCCTAAAGCTCTTGTAACATAACAAATGCAAATGTTTGGACATCTTAGACTGAATCCTAATTTGTCCACTCCTTCTCCCCCCAGAGAAAAAGGAAATTATTAACCAGAGCTTATTATTGGGTATGAAATACCTGTTTCTTTTATCTGGTTTTCTTATTTGTGATTCTTAAATGGTGATGAAAAGTATTGCCCTTTCACCCAATGGACCTTAAAATTTGACTAGATCCCAACAAGTGAGTAAGCTTCCCTGGTGGCTCAGTGGTAAAGAATCCACTGGGTTTGATCCCTGGGTCAAGAAGATCCCCTGGAGAAGGAAATGGCAACCCTCTCCAGGCAAGAGCCTGGGAAATCCCATGGACAGAGGAGCCTGACAGGCTATAGTCCATGGGGTCACAAAAGAGTCAGACACGACTTAGTAACTAAACCAACAACAACAAAAACAGCAAGTTAGTGAAATGGTTCCCTTCATCTCCTTCAAACCAATATTCATCCAAGACTTTAGCCTTCATTGAGAAGTAAACATTTTCCATACCTTGGTTTCCTTTAAGATCTCACAAATTACAGTGCTCCCAAAGAACTTTTCAGTACAAATTCTCAGCTATAACAATGAAGATTTCTGAAAAAATCATGGTGACTCATCATGACCCTCTTCCTACATGTAAGGAACTGCATTGGCAGGTCCCCATTCATTAATTCATGGATAGCAACATCTCCATGTAAAAATGAGAGGATTTCATCAGAGCTCAGCACAAAGCTTATTTGTGGCCAAGCTGAGTTTAAGAAATAAATATTTTAATAAAACTATAAACTGACTTTTTTTTAGCCATTAAATACCAGACTCTCCTTTTATCTGGACCTCCTCCATCTGTAACTGACATATTTAGACTATTGGCCTTACTTTATGGGCTTCCCAGTGGTGGTTATAGTGGTAAAGAACTCTCTTGCCAATGCAGGACAGGCAAGAGACATTTGATCCCTGGGTTGGGAAGATCCCCTGGAGGAGGGCATGGCAACTTACTCCAGTATTCTTGCATGGAAAATTCAATGGACAGAGAAGCCTAGCGGGCTACAGTCCATGGAGTTGCAAAGAGTTGGACATGGCTGAGCACATATACCCTACCATCCTTACTTTATAGACGGGTGAAAGTTCAGATGTCTCCTTGAATTCCTGGGAAATCACTGATTGCTAAATACTATGAGGTTATTTTCTAGAAGTATATTTTAAAAAGAGTCCTGTGTGGACAGACACAGTTTCTGTCTGCTCACTAGTATGTCTGTGGTGCCCAGCATAGGCACTCAGTGTTGTTAAATGAATAGATGAACCAGGATGTTGACATGACACTTTATGGACAGTCTGCAAGAAAGACTAAGTTATTCGAGGTCACTGATGCAATAAAATTGGACTTGGAGTTGGGTAGGAAGGGAGAGGACCTAAGTTCAAATACAAATGAGACCACTGACTGATTCACTCATGGTATCAACTAAAGCAAATTTTCAGGGCACAGCTTTCCCCATTAGAAGCTGAAAGAGTTGTGCTAAATGTACTGAGTGATCTCTGGTTTCCTGGGCTGACATGTTCCTTGTTTGGGACAAGCTCTTCTATTTTCAGTTGAGCAAAGTTCTATGTGGTCTGATGCTCTGCGGCTTCCCCCACAGCCAGTCTTGGGAAACCTTCTCTCCTTGTCTCCTCTCTCAGCAAAATACACTACAAATGCTATTACCTCTAGGACTGTGAAAGGAAATTTACCAGAAAATAACCTGGGGTTTGTCATATTCATGGAATTAATTACAAGCACCAAAGAAATTTGCACACTTCGGAATTTTCTGGCTTAAGGTCCAGTTTGTATTTAAAATATTTTTATTTCTGGATGCCTCGGTACAGTCATTTAAGTCTGACCTCATCTTACGCTGGTTTTCCTTCCCCACCTTCCTCCCCATTCCCCTCCTCTTCTTCCTTCCCCTGTCTTTCCATTCCCTTTCGCTTCCTTCATTGTCTTTGTCTCTTTCCCTCTATCTGTACAATTTGTATTAGTTGTCTATTCCTACTTAATTCCTAAAATCCAACTCCCCTAAATCTCTAATGATATTAAGGGGCCCAGCAGTTCCTCCTGGAGAAGCTGCATGTCTGTTGTGGTACTTTGGGCACTTCCTTGGGTGTATCTACCTCCTGGGTTCCCAGCTTTTGTAGGGTTGTCTCACTTCTCTGCTAACCATGTTTTTTTTCCACATTCTCTCCCTTCCTACCCACCCCTTCCTGTCTTGTGCCCCTTCCACTCCTGGATTGTCCAGGTGAGACTGATCCCACAATCTTCACACCCACATCTAGTTTAAGCCTTTCTAAATAGTCATTTCAACACAAAGGCTGTACACAGAAGCTTAAGTCCTCATCATTTGGAAAGTTAAAGTGACAGATGATTTGATAAATTGAGACAAAGAGAGAAAAACAGATTGGGGATGAAGGTGAAAAGAACTTAGAGGAACTCTTCCTTCATCCTTATAGAGTAATCTTCTTTATATCATTCAGACACTCAGCTTCCTTGTAAAGTATCTTCTTTTTATCATTCAGACTTAACTTCCTTCTTTTTATATTTTCCAAAGTTTTAAGAGTTTATCTCTTTTCTTTTATGTTCTTAAAGAGTAAAGGGTGGTGCAGTTTTCTTGAGTCACCAGAGGGTCTTTTATCCCCACTTGCCTACTCAAATATTTGGCTTATTTACTTTCATGAGTACCAATACTTGTATTAAAGAACCATTTGGCATCAAGGCCCAAGTGCAGATGTCCTATCACATAAGATGGTGCCTCATTCAGAAAATTCAAGATAGAGTAAAATAAATTAACAACATCTTGGCTGCATGCTCCATTCACAACTGTTAATTTAACAGGGTTATGCTTCCATCTCTGAGCAGAGGGCTCCTGGCAGGGACAGCTGCTCCCGTGCCCCAGATTGTGCTGTGTGTGCCCCAGTAGGAGTCCTCAAGAGCAGCAGGAGAGCGGGAAGGTGGTATGCATCCGAGCACTGAGCAGTGTGGCAGCATGGCACTGGGAGGAGGAAGCAGAGGAGGCCCCTGCAAAGAGCTGTCGTGCACACCTTCATTCTCTGTGTGAATACATGTGCAGTTAATTGAAGAAAAAGAAAAACTTGCCTTGAGTTTTACTGGAAATTTATCCATCCTGCTTTTACTCTCAGAGGCAGTTTATTTTCAAAACTGCCTTTGTATACCCATGAGCATGTTGATGGACCTAAGCAATACAGGCCCATATGCTTGTCTGAAGAATGTCAGGTCTACATCATGATGAACAGGATCTGGGTCACTGGGACAGAACTGGTATGACAGGTGGAAA
This sequence comes from Cervus elaphus, assembly GCF_910594005.1. NCBI lineage: Eukaryota > Metazoa > Chordata > Mammalia > Artiodactyla > Cervidae > Cervus > Cervus elaphus. The sequence continues at coordinate 57,947,795 of NC_057833.1, read as the reverse complement.
ACATGCATCATGTTGGCCTGCTGTGATTTGCATCCTAAACTGGAGCAAAGGCCAAGGTCAGGCCAAGGTCGAGATTGGGGCCAAGCAGAGGACTTGGTACATGATCAGCATTCTCTAATTAATGGTCTTTTGCTGCATTGTTCACTGCTGTATTTCCCCATTGCCTAAGAGAGTATTCACAAAAGCTAATTTATTGTGGTGATTATTTTGCAATATATACAAATACTGAATCACTATGTTGTACACCTGAAACTAGTAGAATGGTTATATGGGAACTAAAAGTAACCACACAGGGACAGCATGGTGGGCAATGACACTATAGAGAATTCTGAGTACTCACTTGCTAGGCGTTTCTTTTCATGACTATACCTTTTATTCCTCTCCTCTGATTCAATTTCCCTGTGGAAAAAAGTTATTTGCAGCCTATGTTATGCTTTAACCTGATCAAGTGGTAAAAAGTTCACTTTCTAGTCTCTTGCCTTCAGTACTAAGATGGCTCTATTGATGATAATATAAAACTAATTTTAAGTTTAAATTGCTTTGAGAATAAGAAATTGTGATTTAGTGAATATATGCCACTGTTTCAAAAGTGGAAGCTGTGTTTTCTACTCTTTCTTTTTAAAAAGAACTCAAGATTAATGACCATTTTCTGAATTCAAACCTTGAAGGCCTGGTATGTTCATTACTGATGCTGGACCACACACAGAAGGAAGTGGATGTTATTTTGTGACTAGCATTTTGAATTCTCAAATCCTGAACAAACCTCACAGAGCCCTGGAACTCATCTGCATTTTACATAAGACCCTCATGGAATTTCCTGTTTAAACCTTTAACATACTCTTTGCCCCAAACCTACTGGTTTCCTTACCAAGCTTGAAATGTTGAGGAAACAAATAGACTCCCACAATACTTTTTTAAATCATAAAGTTTTTCACAGAGTCTCTCACAAAAACCTGAAAAATCAACATCTTTCAGAGCTCTTCGATGAAAACCTAGGGTGGGTGTGACTTGAATTTCCAAAGTACATCTACAAAAAGGCTGATTTAAGTTTGGTCAAGGAGAGACACTGAGTTAGGAAAAGAACGACAGATAAAATAATACCAATGATTCTGGAAGGCCAAAAGGACACTAATTTTTCTATAAAATAATGTGTTCTCTCCTAAGTTCTTTACCAGGGAAAGAAAGGAGGCATGGTTTGAATTTCCAGAGTACTGCTGATTTCTTAACTCCAAGTATGGTGCCTAGCACAAAATAAGTCATTCAATAAATATGTGTTGAATGCTGTGATTTGAAGGAAAAGAACATTGTTCCATCTCTTTTTTCCCCCCTTTTTTCTGTAAAGGTTGAAAAAAATGATGAGGACCAAAAGATTGAACAAGATGGCATCAAACCAGAAGATAAAGCTCATAAGGCCGCAACCAAAATTCAGGCTAGCTTCCGTGGACACATAACGAGGAAAAAGCTCAAAGGAGAGAAGAAGGGTGATGCCCCAGCCGCCGAGGCGGAGGTAAATGAGAAGGATGAAGCCGCCGTCGCCGAAGGCACGGAGAAGAAGGAAGGAGAAGGCTCCACTCCCGCGGAAGCGGCCCCAGGCGCCGGCCCCAAGCCCGAGGAGAAGACCGGCAAAGCCGGCGAAACTCCTTCCGAGGAGAAGAAGGGGGAGGGCGCCCCAGCTGCTTCCACAGAGCAGGCAGACCCCCAGGCTCCTGCCCCCTCGGAGGAGAAGGCCGGCTCTGCTGAGACAGAAAGTGCCACTAAAGCTTCCACTGACAACTCGCCGTCCTCCAAGGCCGAAGATGCGCCGGTCAAGGAGGAGCCTAAACAAGCCGACGTGCCTGCTGCTGTCACTGCTGCTGCCGCCACCACCCCTGCTGCAGAGGATGCTGCTGCCATGGCAACAGCCCAGCCTCCAACGGAGACTGCGGAGAGCAGCCAAGCCGAGGAGAAGATAGGTGAGCGACCTCCAGGGTCAGACGCCAAGGTGGGCAGGGATGGCAGGACGCGGGCAGGCGGCCGATCCGGAAAGCCAGGCCACCTGTGCCATCAAGGGAGGGGGGAAGATTCTAGAAGGTTTTTTTCAGGCAATCAAAGGAAGCTGCGCTGAATTCCCCAAAGTGACAGGACTTAGAGCTAACTCTGGCCGCTTACATTCCCAAGTATCTCCAAGCCTGAGCGAGAACTCAGGCAGGTCTGTGTAGCAGCCGGTACTAGACAGTCTGGCAGTTGCCTTGTTAATTGAATTGGCATAAAGAGTAAAGCTAGGTAATCCTGGTTGGGGGGAAAAAAACAACAACAACATTCTGTGTATAGGGTAGACTTCGTTTAATAAGTTATTACTGAGACTACACATATTTTATGGATGGGAATTAGCTAATGTGATTATCTGGCTCTAGGAAATGCCTGGTATAAATGCAGCCAACTCCCTATTGATTCAGATGATGTAGTTTGTGAATTGCCGGCAGCAAAAACATAATCTCAGACCACCTTTCCCTGTCCCACAATATGTTTCTGGGCATTCTCCCCACCATCAATTGGTGAATAGTGTGCATATGTGTATGCATGCTCAGAGAATGTTAATCGGAACATTAATCGGGGTCAAACTAATTAGGAAAATAAGTCTGTTGATCTTGCCAAAAACAAAAGAAAACTCCCAAATATAGAACATGTTGTGAAGTCAAACATAAATTATCATTTTATTATTGAAGATACTACTTTCTACCATACGCATACATGATTGAGGGTTGACTCTGCTTATAAAAAGGTACTAGATTCTCTTTGGTTTGGAGCTCTAACTTGGAGTTTTTTCACTATTACTGCCCAAAGAGCCTGTGAAGTATTGGAATAGGGCTTTCCCAGTGCAAGATAAATTTAAGGGAACTTCACCCCTCAACATGACCTGCCCCTCACCCCAGCACATCCACAGTGGTGAAGGAGGTCAACAGTTTCCGAAGTCTTTCTCTGGCCTGGTATGACACATAAATATCTTTCAGCCCCAAATCTTAAAGATAAACTTACTTCTGTGCCTGTTGAAAAAGTTGGGTTTACTCTTTCAAGATTTAGTGATTTAATGCATGTTGTGTCTAAGAACCCAGATTTGGACTGGACCACAGTGTACCTTTGGGAAAGGACCTAGTCCACGAGGATGCTCTCGGAAATGTCTTGCCATCTGACCGTTAGATTGAGAAAGTAATTATTGGACATTTGCCATGATATCCACTTCTCCACATTAGATACTGCAGGATGGCACAAGATTATTCTAGATATTTTCAGTTCTATGTCTTTTATCTTACTCCCTAAATTCTGTGAGTAAGAACCCAGAGTGTATTAACCATTATTGTTATTAGCGTCCTCTAACTTCAGATAAAATGCACATCTCTTTCTACCAGTGACTCATTTTAAATCTTTATTCTAACTACATATCTGCCCCAGGGGCCACACCTTGAGGTTAAGAAGATGGGAATATTTCCCTGGAAAAGGTAAGGCATGTGATAATGATGGTTTTGGTTTTAATTTACTCAGCAAGACAAACCTTATTAACTATTCTTGAGATGTAAGTTCCAGCCTTAGACATGATGGCTGGAAGTCACGTTGCATATGATAGACTATCTGTTAGGTAATTTTCATACATCTTAGAAATTGATTATGATTTAAATATAGAAAATATTTGACACTGCTCAGATCATATTTTTAAACTGGGTTTTCTGAAGTTGTAAGTAAAGACAGAAGCATATAATGTGATTAGGTAAATGCTCATGATTTGGATTAATAGAAAGGAGAATTGCTTGAATCAATGAAAAGTCTAAAAATAGTAATATTTTAAGGGAAGTTCAGTTTTATTATGTTTCAAGTTAGAATAATTCCAGTGAATTAATAAAATATTTTAAATAGTTACATGGTCAATACATGTCAAATGAATGAAAACTGGACAGCATCAGTTCATAACTGGACAATTCAATTCATAATTGTTTACGCATTCATATAGTCTTCCTACAACCTTTCTTAAGCCATTCATTTATTTTATTAAAAGTGTATCTGGTCAGTGAAAGCAAGTAGAGATCATGCACTGTCCTAAATTTTACAATTTCTGACTGAAATATGTCTCAGTTAGTCTGAGTTTCATATGTACACTGAAAGGTAATTGGTAAGTATAGATGAAGTTCAATTTGAAGCTAGTCACAAATGGAAATTTATTTTACATTGTCTCTGAGCTTAGGTAGGTATTGTCCTCTTGGTTAGATCTTCAAATGCTGCCTGTAATTTCTTCCTGGACTGATGTATCTATTAGCCTTGACTGCTATAGGTGACAAGCACAAATTACCCTGATATAGCAAGTCTCATGGAGTTGTAGAAACTAGAGATGACAAAGAGATCCATCACAGCACATCCAGCCCAGATTCCCATGGGCCCTGCACCACATTCTCCTCTGTATCTTATTGGATTTCATTCTAATCCAGGATAAAAGAACAATATTCCTAATTGATCTCTACTGTCTAGGAATGGATGGCTACCCTGGGTTGCTTTAGGATTCTGTGACTGCCTGTAGGGGTGGAGAGAGCAATCTGAGAAGGTTGAGTGGGTTTGGGGGCAGAAAAAGCCACAAGAGAGAGTCAAGATAAACATTGCTGTTGGTGAAAGGGTCAAAATTTTGGATCAGTTTGATCACTACTTTAATACAAATGGAAATTCTTTCTAAATTATAAATGTTTGGTTTATTTTACTACCTTTATATTAGTGAGTTTATAACAGATGGATTTCATTTGCGGTAGGACTTTCAGAATTTTTTTAATCCTCCAGTCATATCTTCTTGTCTCTGCTTTGCCACTCTGCCTGCACATCCTCTGTATATCTAAGGACAAAAATTTTCTGTGCATTTCTGATGATGATTCTTTTATAGGAGGAGTGTTTATGTTATCTTTATGGCACTGTCCCCCTTCAGCCATGAGGAGAGAACCTTCAATCCTCTTTTAATGACAATGTCTCTGGTGTCTTTTTGCTGGATAGAATCACTGTGCTCAGTGATTCTCAGGGAAAGAATTGTCTGCTGTGTCTCTTCTTCTCCCTGATAACTTGCTGACTTTCCCTGACAGAAGACACCAACATTTCTCCTCTGACTATTCTAAGTGATGTCGTACTACTAACAGAACACATCCAGGAAGCTAGAAATTGAGATGTTGACTGAGTAACCACCACAAGGTACTTGACTTTGGGAAGTAGGATGTATTACTCTAGGTTATGCGGATGACACCACCCTTATGGCAGAAAGTGAAGAGGAACTAAAAAGCCTCTTGATGAAAGTGAAAGAGGAGAGTGAAAAAGTTGGCTTAAAGCTCAACATTCAGAAAACTAAGATCATGGCATCCAGTCCCATCACTTCATGGCAAATAGATGTGGAAACAGTGGAAACAGTGGCTGACTTTATTTTGGGGGGCTCCAAAATCACTGCAGATGGTGACTGCAGCCATGAAATTTAAAGACGCTTACCCCTTGGGAGGAAAGTTATGACCAACCTAGATAGCATATTAAAAAGCAGAGACATTACTTTGCCAACAAAGGTCCGTCTGGTCAAGGCTATGGTTTTTCCAGTGGTCATGTATGGATGTGAGAGTTGGACTGTGAAGAAAGCTGAGTGCCGAAGAATTGACGCTTTTGAACTGTGGTGTTGGAGAAGACTCTTGAGAGTCCCGTGGACTGCAAGGAGATCTAACCAATCCATCCTAAAGGAGATAAGTCCTGGGTTATCATTGGAAGGACTGATGCTAAAGCTGAAACTCCAGTTCTTTGGCCACCTGATGCGAAGAGTTGGCTCATTGGAAAAGACCCTGATGCTGGGAGGGATTGGGGGCAGGAGGAGAAGGGGACGACAGAGGATGAGATGGTTGGATGGCATCACTGACTCAATGGACATGAGTTTGAGTAAACTCCAGGAGTTGGTAATAGACAGGGAGGCCTGGCATGCTGCGATTCATGGGGTCACAAAGAGTTGGACATGACTGAGCAACTGAACTCAACTGAACTGATGCTACATTTTCTGTATGTTGAATTTGGCTGCATTTTGTTGTCATGGTCTCCTTACCTTTCTAATTGGGGTCATCAATAATGATGTAGAAGAGAGAGGAGTTCTATTTATCATCCCTCTGAATAGAAATTCAGTGTCTTCCTACCTCTCATCTTCCTTTTTCTGCCTCCTCCTTCCTTCCTTCCCTCCCTCTTTTCCTCTCTCTTTTTGTTCTTTCCTTTTTGCCTTTCATTTATATGAACTTTCTACCATGCCAAGCATTAGGGTCACAAAGATGAATTAGCTATGGTTGCTGATCTTAAGGAGTTCTCATTCAGTAATGGAATGGGATGAAATTCAAGCAGGAATGTTGAAAACAATCACAGTAATAATCTCAACTCAGTTGAACTCTACAAAAATATGTGGAGTACCTTTATATGCCAGTGCACTGTGGGACAAAATATGGATGAGACAGCACTTCATACAGTTAGGCTACTTGCTAAAAAGATTTTTAGTAATATGTGTCTCTATAACCAAGTTATTAGAAAAAGAATAGCTACAAATGTTACAGTTTCTGAAATGATAATTATGTGTTAAAAAAATGAAATACCCAACCCATTTATAGAATTGGAGAAATTTTTTACATTCCCCAGAACAAAATGTTCTAAGGCCCAAGGTATCCATCCATAATAGTCTTAGCTTCCCAAAGGATAGACCCACTTCCGCAGCACTGTGGGTTACATGTGAGATTTCCCAAGGATATTTATACTTACTTGGCAGGGTGCCTCAGAAGCAGTTTTGATTTGATATGTTGTTTCAACCACTTCCTAAATTTACACACAACTCATAAAGAGTCAAAATTTGGGTTGTGAAAGTCCATAAATGCTGTCTATAAAACATGGGCACCCTGTCAACTACTCAGTGACACGCTGCTTAAATACTGTTGATTATTAAGCTTTCATGGCACACTTTTATATTGCTAGAGTAATCATTTTTATTGGCTTTTCTTGACAACAGTCCAGGGGCATTTGATAATGTTTTTCTTTAGGCTTTTACATTCTGAAGATAGGAGCAAAGTAAATGGCTCTATTGCTCATAGACACAGTGACAAAATAAGGGTCAAATTGATAGACCCCTAATCCTAACCTAGCCTTGCAGTTCTTTACCTCTTTTATGTATTATCTCAATTCCTGCATCTTCTCATTATCTTAGCAATTATGACAGTTTCTTTACTAATCAGACATGGGATACTAAGCAAGTCATTGCTTCTCTCTGGGCTTCAGTTGTCTCATATTTTAGAGAAGGGGCTAGGAGAGTTGGTTTCTTAAGGTTTTTTCAGGGTTTAAACAAATAAGTGTCAGACCCTATTCCATTTAATCATCAGAACCATTCTGTAATATAAGTGTTGTTATTTCCAATTCCCCTTTTGCAGTTGTGAAAACTGAAGTTTAGACATATTGAGGCACTTAATCATCATCAACAGATGGCAAGAAGCTAAACCAAGAGCTGAATTCACTCTGACAGCCAGATTGCAGAGGTTACTTATTGAATCCTGACACCAAGGGAGGAATGAAGACGAGAGGAGTGTCTAAGAACCTTAGCTTCGTGTCCTAATCTAAAACCATCTCATCATTTGTATAATGGGATGCTCCAGCCTCTTGTCTGAGAATCATTACTGATCGTATTTATAGATGGGTACCCAATAACTAACCACACTCTTTGGTCACAACTTCCTCACTGCTCCATCACCCCAGAATTGCTAGGAATATTACACTGGTTTTGAGTCTTGAGTTCTTAGTTTAAAAATTCATCAAGTACTGTTTGATTAGGCCTCAGAAAGCTATAAGATCAGTTAAAAATTGACTGTTCTTAACGGGAATACTGCTTACTCTATTAAATATGCCAGGAGAGCTGAAATTTAGAAATTGAAGTTTTTGGAACTCAATCAGTTTGAAAGTAATTTTATCTATTCTGGACAGTTCCTGCCCTGAATTTGAAGTGAAGTGAAGTCGCTTAGTCGTATCCGATTCTTTGCGACCCCATGGACTGTAGCCCACCAGGCTCCTCAGTCCATGGGATTTTCCAGGCATGAATATTGGCGTGGTTTGCCGTTTCCTTCTCCAGGGGATCTTCCCGACCCAAGGATTGAACCCAGGTCTCCTGCATTGTAGGCAGACACTTTACCGTCTGAGCCACCAGGGCTTATCAGAATTAATATCTTTTAAAATTATTGTTTATATCTTGTTCCTTCCTTTTGGCAAGTGCATTTCCAAAGGACCCTGATATTTGTAACCAAAAAAAGTGTAAAGAACTTAATAATTAGGACTGATCAGAGAACAATCACTATATCTTCAAACAAAAATTTAAGGTAAAAGATAAGAAGAGGTATATTTTAGAGTCAAGGAAATCATATTGTGATATCTTTTATTTGTTGTCCAGTCTTTCATAGTTCATATTTAATAACCACTATCACCTTATAAAAGAAGCCAATAAACAGAAAAGCATGTATGTAACTCATCCCAGTTTTAAATTGCTGAAAACTATATTTGGAACTGAAAATCAGTATTTCTTAAAACGTAGACTATTTTTCAAATATTAGTGCATATTCATCAAACATTTTTATCTCCACATACACACATGCACACACACATATACACTCAACTCCAAAGGGATTACAAGGAAAAGGAGGAAGACCCAAGAACAGGAAGAGTTGCCTAGTCGGTCCGTTTGGCTGAACACAGAGAGAGACGAGTATCCATTTTAATGGACTAGGAAGCATTGAGTGGATCATTACTCTTGTTTTATTCTCACAATCATAGCTTCATTAAATGAAGAATGAAAAGCTTTCTTTAATCAGACATCAAAGCGAGGGAAGAAGGAAACTGGTAGTGCTTCTTAAAGCTACAAGATCGGAGCCCTTGAAGGTCTCCCAAGACATATGGTTTACAGCATGCACAAAGAAGAGGGAAAGGTTTGAAAGGATGTGGAAATTTTGCCAACCCTTAGTTGTGTTTGAATTTTGTACCATAATAAAATAACTTAATCAGGTGCTGAATCTCAAACCAATTCATATCATCAAGAGCATTTGAATCATTGCCTTCTTCAAAAACATCTCCAGCCAGTTATTAATCTCATAGCAATAAAGCTTGGGTCTTTAAGTAACTAATTTATTTTGAGGCTTGTTTAAAAGAATTGCCCATAAATTTTTTTCACAAGGATGATGAATAGCATCAGGTTTTTTAATAGATCCAGTATCTTGTAGGAAGTATATGGCATTTTTTTCACAAGGATGATGAATAGCATCAGGTTTTTAATAGATCCAGTATCTTGTAGGAAGTATATAGTATTTTTTTTTGCAAGGATGATGAATAGCATCAGGTTTTTAATAGATCCAGTATCTTGTAGGAAGTATATAGTACAAGTGCTCTGTATTTTCAGCACAAGAGACTAAACACAATCTAAAATTAAGAGAACTGGGTTCTTGTTCAGATCCTATTGATTACAAGCCAGGTTGTCTGCCCTCTGAGCCTAGGTCTAACACCTGCAAAGTAAATGCTTTCAGCTAGGTCTTCTTTGCCTTCTAACTTCAAAAGGCAAGTGTGCAGTGGTAGACTAAAGAGGCATCTGGAAGAGTAAGTAGCAAGTGGTTTCTAACTCAACCATTCTCACTTCCCTGTAGGGCCTTGTTTTCTTAACTATTAGATAGTGGGTTTAGGGGGCAGGGCAGTTAATAGAGAAGTCTGGATAGATGGGCAAAGATTTCAAGAAGAGATAGATGTAAGAAAATTTATGGTTACCCTGGAGGCCCAGGAAACTGCAAGGAAATTTCAATGGAGTTTTCTAACCCACCTTACACTTAAGGTCGAAAATGAAGAGTTGACGGTGATGTTTTCAGATATGGTTAGACTCTTGCTTTTAAGCTCCCTGAGATGGAAAACTACAGCTCAAGTGGCTCTAATTTATTTTCAATAGTTTCACTTTCATCTGAGACTTAATTTATTAGTAATATTTTAATACCCATTTTATTTTGTTAAAGTAATTAAAACAGCTTCAAGGGTGTATAAAACTTTGAATTCTTATGGAGAGCAATGGATGCATTTGACAGGCAATTGTGGTTGTTAGCTTTTTAAAGATTTTTGTCAGTAGATTGTCATTAAAACTTAAGAATTATATGAGTAAGGCTAATAAACTTTCCTCCAATCCTTCTATTCACTCTTCAGTCACAATAATTGGATCTTTGACCATCAGTGAAATTGGCTAACAGGCCCAAGTGTTTGGAATTGGGCTATTGTTCATCCCAAGAAAAGATAGTGTAGATGATACACAAGTTAGATATGGTTACTCAGCAGTTCTCACGTGTATTTTGAATTTTTGAATCACAAATTATGATTGTGGAAGATAAAATATATTGGTTCGATCATCTCACACTATTCTATTTGGAATGAAAACTGCAATATCTTCAGGGATAAAGGAAGTACCCTAGGAGGGCTATTTGCCTTTCCTTATGAATCAGGTTCAGTACTAATGTTCTTTTCTGTAGGCATATATGTAGTCAAGTAAGTCCTGAGGCTAGTTCTTGGTTTTTATTCTTTCTAGTATAAGTTGGTAGAATCTTTCGGATTTCGGAATAGAAATCAGAAACCATTAGCCTAAATTAGCCTTCTGTGTGTGTCTCTTAGAATGAAGATGAACATTTTTATAGCCCTGCTAGAATATTCTCTTTGGGGTATGAAAAAGTGAAGAATATAATTTAGATATACTTTAGCACTGTCTCCATGCCTGTAGCAAATTCTTCTGCCAACTCACAAGCACATATGTACACATACAAAGACATGCACACATACACATGGATTCAGTATGTAGGAAAGGTCTTCTAAGAGTCCCATTGGAGAAAATCTGGAAGAACAATGAACTACATATTTTTTCACTCTTCAGGCCAGCGAGAAGTGGGGAATGGCTCCAGGCACATCTCTCTATCTCTAGGAAGCAGTGTGTACAGAGTGAAGTTCTTTTCTATGCTGGTTGTGTTATTGAGATGTGTTTGTGAGTCTATATTGAGATGGGGAGAGTTAGGCATTAGTGCTAAGGCTCCCTATTATGAAATTATTGTGGTTGAAAGTTAAAGTCCTGCTTAAGCTGATTAGGCTTACCTGGTGGCTCAGATGGTAAAGCTTCTGCCTACAATGTGGGAGACCTGGGTTTGATCCCCTGCAGAAGGAAATAGCAACCAACTCCAGTACTCTGGCCTGGAAAATTCCATGGATGGAGGAGTCTGGTAGGCTACAGTCCATGGGGTTGCAAAGAGTCGGACACAACTGAGTGACTTCACTTTCTTTAAGCTGATTAGGGAGAGGTGGTTCTGGAAGACTTCTTGGTGTAGAGTTTCCACTGCTGGATCTTAAAGGACAAGATGTATCTAATAAAAAGGAATACTTTTATTTTTAAAAACTTGAGAAACCACCTTTCATTCAAATTGACACAAAAATACAAATAATTGTATTTAAGTCATAATTTAGCAGTCACTTTTGAAGATTAACCCTCAGTGGAAAAAGTAGCTCCATCATCTGTATTGATTATTGTTGAATCTTTTGCACTTATGGAAAGTGTCAGTTGCTCAGTCATGCCTGACTCTTTGCAACCACATGGACTGTAGCCCACCTGGCTCCTCTGTCTTGGGAATTCTCCAGGCAAGAATACTGGAGTGGGTTGCCATTTCCTTCTCCAGGGGATCTTCCCTACCGAGGGATCAATCTCAGGTCTCCTGCATTGCAGACAGATTCTTTACCATCTGAGTCACCAGGAAAGCCCATCTTGCACATATAGCAATGGGAAATAGAAGGTAACCAATAAGTATTTGATGAATGAGTTAAGAATGAATGAACAGTGTTATCACAGTAAAGTCCTAAACTGACCTAAAAGACTGGTTTCTAACCTCAACCCAATTCTAACTTTAAGCGCACATATAAATTGCCTAAAACTGTTGGACAGAGTGCTTCCAAATCATTACCATTTCTAAAATAGCTTGACGGTGCCTATAATGATACATCACAACTTATTTGCAGATTCTAAGTGACAAAGGGAGGCAGACACTTGCTCAAACAGAAAGCTGTGCTGCTGTCCACCTATCTTTTATTTTGGAAGCTGAATACACAGACTCCCTGGAAAGTTTTGTTGTTATTCAGGGGAGTACGTCATCCTCAAGGTAGCCAGAATTCATACCACTTAGGGCTTTAGAGACCAATGTGAGCATTTTGCATTATGTTCAGGAACATATTGAAAACTAGAGGAAACCAAAGCTGCTCCCTCCTGAAAGCAGTTGATTAATTTCATTCCAGCCCCATGAGTGACCTGTGTGTGGCTCTTGCCAGTGTGTGACAGGTACACCCAGGGAAAGAATGATTTGCCAGGTCCCTTGGCTTCTTTTCCTCATCTGACATGTTTAAGTAATCTTTGCAAGGTGTTAAGAGTCTACCAGACCTGCTGTGCCCCCGCTATAGGCTGAATTGTTAGTATGTTCCCAAACCAGCAGTGTTGGGACAGAGACCAGAAAATCGGCTTTCCCATTCCTGTTACTGATTCTCCTTTTCCAGAGGAGTGTAAACATAATTTGCCTACAGCTCATGAGCCGTTCAGACTGCATACCACAAGGAGGTTGGACTGGGAGGCAGAATAGATTTGCCCTTGCATGTAACTTGCAGCAACTCTTGTGTATTTGATAAAAAGAAAGGGCTTGTCTTTGTGAAACTGTCTTTTATTCATTTTAAAGGGCTGAGAAAGACCAGGGTTTAGCAGTGTAGTTGCAGTATTCTCAGATCCTTTCAGAAAGAAAAGCAGGTGGATTCTTTATCACTGAGCCACCTGGAAAGCCCTGGAACAATATCAATTCCCAAAAAAATGTCTCTGTATAAAAACACATAAATATCAACTAATAACTCTCACATACTTGTATACATATGTAAGTAAGGCCTTGAGAACTAAATTTAACATGTGCAGTGATTTCTGTTATGGATTGTGCACTTATTATAAAGGTTAAGAAAAATGATAAAGTTTAGAATTATAATAATAACTGCTGAAGAGATGGATGGATATATTGTCCTCAAAAGTGTGATATGAATTGAAAGACCTTTTATCTTTTTAGAGATGAGTTCAGCATTTGGGTTGAATTGTGACCTTGGTTAACTTTTCTAACTTCTAATATAGAGGAATGGTTGCCTCCTTCGTTTCCTCAAATTTTTAGTGCAAATGATGCTTTTAATTCTAGGCAGAGCATTGTAAAACAATGAATTCATAGACAGTAGGAGCAGAATAGAGAATCATTTTTCAAAAGTGAAGATTTCAAAATTCTTAGCTGGGCATCATTTGTTCAGATAAGTTTCGTATATACATACATACATATATATGTATCAGTTCAGTTCGGTTCAGTTGCTCAGTCATGTCCGACTCTTTGCGACCCCATGAACCACAACATGCCAGGCCTCCCTGTCCATCACCAACTCCTGGAGTCCACCTAGACCCATGTGCATTGAGTCGGTGATGCCATCCAACCATCTCATCCTCTGTCATCCCCTTCTCCTCCCGCCTTCAATCTTTCCCAGCATCAGGGTCTTTTCAAATGAGTCAGCTCTTCGCATGAGGTGGCCCAAGTATTGGAGCTTCAGCTTCAACATCAGTCCTTCCAATGAATATTCAGGACTGATCTCCTTTAGGATGGACTGGTTGGATCTCCTTGCAGTCCAAGGGACTCTCAAGAGTCTTCTCCAACACCACAGTTCAAAAGCATCAATTCTTTGGCGCTCAGTTTTCTTCACAGTCCAACTCTCACATCCATACATGACCACTGGAAAAACCATAGCCTTGACTAGACGGACCTTTGTTGGCAAAGTAATGTCTCTGCTTTTTAATATGCAGTCTAGGTTGGTCATAACTTTCCTTCGAAGGAGTAAGTGTCTTTTAATTTCATGGCTGCAATCACCATCTGCAGTGATTTTGGAGCCCCAAAAAATAAAGTCAGCCACTGTTTCCACTGTTTCCCCATCTATTTGCCATGAAGTGATGGGACTGGATGCCATGATCTTAGTTTTCTGAATGTTGAGCTTTAAGCCAACTTTTTCACTCTCCTCTTTCACTTTCATCAAGAGGCTCTTTAGTTCTTCCTCGCTTTCTGCCATAAGGGTGGTGTCATCTGCATATCTGAGGTTATTGCTATTTCTCCCGGCAGTCTTGATTCCAGCTTGTGCTTCCTCCAGTCCAGCGTTTCTCATGATGTACTCTGCATATAAGTTAAATAAGCAGGGTGACACTATATAGCCTTGATGTACTCCTTTTCCTATTTGGAACCAGTCTGTTGTTCCGTGTCCAGTTCTAACTGTTGCTTCCTGACCTGCATACAGGTTTCTCAAGAGGCAGGTCAGGTGGTCTGGTATTCCCATCTCTTTCAGAATTTCCCACAGTTTATTGTGATCCAAACAGTGAAAGGCTTTGGCATAGTCAATAAAGCAGGAATAGATGTTTTCCTGGAACTCTCTTGCTTTTTCGATGATCCAGTGGATATTGGCAATTTGATCTCTGGTTCCTCTGCCTTTTCTAAAACCAGTTTGAACATCTGGAAGTATACTAACCCCTCTCCCCCAGTTAGGACTAATCTGGTTGAGGATGGTAGGGGGAAATGGTGATGGCAGGAGAGATGCAGAGCCCCTCTTCTGCTTCTGTTCCTCCCCTCTAAATGAACCTTCTCTGGCCTCTGAAGTATAGTTTGCAAAATACAAATTTAAGGAATTTCTCTGGTATTAACTTTCTACACATGGACAGCAAAATGGTCAAGTGAGATCTGAACCTGTCAGTCTCACTCTCATGGTCTTTGCAATGAGTATGAATAACTGCAGCTACACTAATTAGGTAGTAGATTATGTTTATTATTTAGAAGGTGAACAGAAACTCCCCCAGTATTATAGCCCAATTGTTTAGTCGTAGATAGGATTGGTCTGTGTAACCTCCAGGCATGATGTTAGGTACGTTAAACTACATTCTATTTTAGTTCCAAATTTATTTAAAAAATAAGAAACCCAAGTTTTCTTTTTAAAGTCTTGTTTTAAAACCCTAAACCAATGAATTTTGAATTCTTTCCCTTGGAGCCCTGAAATTCCAGGGAGTAGGACCTCAGAGTGGTATCTGGGAATTAGGTTGTTTCACAGTGGCCAGGTTGGTGGGCACTGGGTCCTCCACCATCCCACAATTGTCTGTTCTTCCGTTAATTCTGGATCTTAGTAAAAATTTGGCATTTTAATTAATAATAACTGAAAATTACTCTAGTAAACTTAAAGCTAATTTCAAAAGTCCTTGAGTTTTGGCATGATTAAAAATCAACTGCACATAATTCAGAACTCATTTTTCATTCAGGCATCTACTCTATACTCAGCTTCAATTGTTTGTTTTACAAGCAGATGATCTTCCCAGATATAGGACTTGTTCAAATTCTAACTGTTTGCATTCAAATAGGAATTGTTCAAATTCTATAAAAATTTGTTTCTTATGCAAATTGTTAAAAAATGGAAGTTGGATGACTCACCCAAGGTTACTAACCAAGACTAAATAAAATTTCTACATCCGTAGCTTCCAAGTCTTTAACAAAAAGAAACACACTAATAATGCAATAGTATTTTTTAATTCTACTCCAATTTTCAACATAATTGTTTAAACAAAGCATTTTCTCTGATGAGATACCACTTAAGGAATTCTATCCATGTAATTTTGAAATATTCACAAAAATAAGATTACTAGAAAGCCAAAGCCCAAAATCTGTCTCAAGAATTCTAAAAAGTCTGTCACCTTTCTTTCTTCCATTCCTCATCCCAGTGAATAATAGCTGTCTGTGCCTCTGTCTAAAAGGATGCCAAAAAGGAAGCACCCATGTGCAACAGGGTCAGTTCTTATTTAACTCCAGAAATGAGCATCCTAAATGTCATTTGAATGCTTAAAGTCATGTGGTGAAACAGCCCAGCTGGCTAAAGAGGAATAGATCCAGTAATGGAAATATAGGCTTATGGTTGAATGGGCTTTGACTTCTTATAATTTCTAACATGACTTGAAGATCACTCATATAAAACTACAAACTTATATCTTATATCTTATATTTGTCCAAACAAATACCTTACATTATACCTTCCAGTGCTTGCCTCTGGAATGAAATCTAAATTATAACCATGACCTGCAAGGCCCCATATGATTTGACTTCTGCATCTGCCTCTGATCATATGTCCTAGTTTGCCCTTCTTCACTCTTCTCCAACCATCCCACATTCCCTAGTGTCTCTTGAACACACTCAGTTTGTTCCTATCTTAGGGCTACTGCATTTGCTTTCCCCCTCAATCTTCCCTTTGCTTCCTCTTCACCTTGAAGTCTCCGTTTGGGTATCACTTGATCAAAGAATACTTTCCTGACCCTTTGACCAGAATAGCACCTCCTCTGCCAGCCCCATCAGTTCTACTCAATTTGTGTTCTTCCTATCACTCTCGGTGCCTGGAATTAACGATTTATCTTTTTCTCACTACACTTTCCATTCCCTGAAGGCAGGGACGTGGCATTCTTCAGCACAGCATCCCCAGTGCTCAGAATGGACCGCTGCACATAGATAGCCCTCAATGGATGTCATTGATCAACTTTTTTTTTAAATATTTATTTTATTGTTTATTTATTTAAATGGCTGTGTCAAGTCAGTTGCAGCGTTGTGCATGTGCACTGTTCACACTTCTCTTTACTTGTGGCACATGGGCTCGGTTGCCCTGTATCATGTGGGACCTTAGTTCCCTGACCAGGACTCAAACCCATGTCCCCTGCATTGGAAGACAGATTCTTAACCACTGGAACACAAGCGAAATCTCTTGGTTGATTATTAATAGGAATTTTACCTATGGAAAGACTTATCCTTGTAAGCAGCTTTAGAGAGGGAAAAGCATCATTTTATTTTTCAAATTCAAAGACCCACCAAAAACTAAGAATTTTTTAGACAAGGGTCCAACTTTCTTGCTTACAGAGAAACTCTCATAGACTTTCTAAATCAGCATCCTCTATT
Source organism: Cervus elaphus (assembly GCF_910594005.1). NCBI lineage: Eukaryota > Metazoa > Chordata > Mammalia > Artiodactyla > Cervidae > Cervus > Cervus elaphus. Next base: position 57,930,732 of record NC_057833.1, on the reverse strand, counting down.
CCATGACCTGTCATCCAGGCATCAGCCAGTCTGCATCTGGAGGAGAGTGTATGGCTCAGAAGAGAAATTGGTCTGAATATAAAAAGAAGTCGAGACCCCTAGGAAGAGAACCAGGTGAGGCGTGGTGGGGACTGCACATTTGAAGAGAGAGCAAGGAGGAAGTAGCAGGGAGGATGAATGAGGCAAACAATGGGAGAGGAAAAAAGGAGAAGAAAACTACTGATAGAAGAGTTCCAGAAGTGGAAATATCAGAGGCTTCAGGAAGAGTAAGAGAGGAAGTAGAGAAAGAAGAGAAGGTAGAAGTGAAAAAAAGAAAGCAGGAGGCATGGGAGAAGCAGGACAGGAGGGGCAGTGATGGGCCAGCAGAGGAGAGGTTTGAGAGCTGTGGATGCCCTCCAGCCTTGCTGCTAGCACACCTTCTGCAGTGGATGGTCCCGTTTACCTTCCTCTCTGGTAAAAGGATATGGTTTCGAAGGTGCCTTCCCTCTCTAGCACTCTCTCTTCTCCATTTCACAAATCAGTCAGTCTGTTCAGTCACTCAGTCGTGTTCAATTCTTTGTGACCCCATGGACTTAAGCACACCAGGCTTCCCTGTCCATCACCAACCCCCGGAGCCTACTCAAACTCATGTCCATCGCATCAGTGATGCCATCCAACCATCTCATCCTCCGTCGTCCCCTTCTCCTCCCGCCTTCAGTCTTTTCCAATGAGTTGGTTCTTCACATCAGGTGTTTCACATTGGCTTTTCAGCTTCAGCATCAGTCCTTCCAATGAATATTCAGGACTGATTTCCTTTAGGATTGACAGGCCCTAAAGGCCTGCTTCACAAATAGCAGGCCCTAAAAGGACCCCCTGGCAAATGGATTTTCTGTCTCCAAGCAGATCTAAGTGGCAGATGGGGCCCAGCTCCCCAAGGAGAGAGCTGTTCCCCTCCCCGCCCTCAAGGCTCACTATTGTTCAGTCCTTCAACATCGTCAGTCCCCAGCCAGCATAGCCTCAGCAAGGGGAGAGGGGCCGCCCCAGCCTGCTTCTAGGCAGGAAAAGGAAAGGGGGGGTGAGCTTTACTGCCACACGAGTTTAAATGGAGATCTTTCATCCTAATACATTCTGGATTCCAAGCATTTTTTCAAAAACAGTTTTTTTGTTTTTTTTTTTTAAATAACTGATTTGAGTCATTTATTATTTCTGTAAGATTAATATTTCACAGGGTGGTATGAGAATCAACTGATACAACCCACAGAAAAACATTTTGCCAATTCTAAAGCATTATACAATAGTAGTTGCTATTTCTAACTACATTTGGTACTTCGGTTATCATGGTCCAAGGTAAGATAATATTAACTTCGTTTCACTCTTGAAATAAGCATAACAAGCTACTAGATATGCTGCTTTTTTTTTTTCTTTTTTTAATTTTTTATTAGTTGGAGGCTAATTACTTCACAACATTTCAGTGGGTTTTGGTATTTTTCACAGAACTAGAACAAATAATTTCACAATTTGTATGGAAATACAAAAAACCTCGAATAGCCAAAGTAATCTTGAGAAAGAAGAATGGAACTGGAGGAATCAACCTGCCTGACTTCAGACTCTACTACAAAGTCACAGTCATCAAGACAGTATGGTACTGGCACAAAGACAGAAATATAGATCAATGGAACAGAATAGAAAGCCCAGAGATAAATCCACGAACCTATGGACACCTTATCTTTGACAAAGGAGGCAAGGATATACAATGGAAAAAAGACAACCTCTTTAACAAGTGGTGCTGGGAAAACTGGTCAACCACTTGTAAAAGAATGAAACTAGAACACTTTCTAACACCATACACAAAAATAAACAGTTTTTACTTAGAACGCCTCATAGGGAAACAGTTTTGGAATTGTATCACCCTGGGTTCTCACTCCGTGGCTTTCATAATGTGTTTATGAAACACATCCAGTCTCTTTATGTCTGGTTTATGTCCAGTCTCTTTATTTACAAGATGGAGATAACACCACCACCCTCAAACAGAGGATGTGAGGATTTAAAAATATAACCGTGTTAAAGAATCTATTACAGAATAAGTTTTCAAAGAACATTATTTTGCTTCATCTTTTTTTCTGATAATCTGAAATAAGTAGTTCTCATACTCCCCTCTCCTCATATGGAAATTCTCTGGGCAGATCTTCAACTTGGAGATGGCAAAAACAAGGATCTTCTATCATCTTTTCATTCATAAAATTGTTAGTGGAAGGGATTCTTTCATCTAGTAAATAAAGAACCACCACCTTTTTTCTTTTCATTTTGGTGACCCAAAGTAAAATATTTCAGAGAGTATAAAATACTACAAAATGAGAATGCATTACCTGATGGATACTGTAATAGTAGACAGAATTACAACAGCAATGGATGTAGCCACCTCTCTTCCTTAGAGGATTGCCATTCAAGGGAAGGATCACAGGTGTTGGAATTGGGCCTACTTACGTTTGAATGAGGAGGCTTCCCTGGTGTCTCAGTTGGTAAAGAATCTGCCTGTGATGCGAGAGACCTGAGTTCAACCCCTAGGTCAGGAAGATCTCCTTGAGAAGGGAATGGCTACCCACTCCAATATTCTTGCGTGGAGAATCCCATGGACAGAGAAGCCTGACAGGTTACATACAGTCCATGGAGTCACAATGAGTGGGACACCACTGAGTGACTAACACTTTCACTTTTCAAATGTTTGAATTAAAGGCCTGATCTCTAACCAGCTTTATGTCACCAGCTCAACATCAGTTTTGGTATCTATAAGATAATACAATATCTTCATTCTGAACTTAGTAGTTGCTAGTACTAAATCGATCACATGTAAGGACCTACTATGGTGTTTTATTGAACACGTAGTGTCTAATAGAAAGTCATCATTGCTTCTGGTTAAGGGCCTACTATGGTATTTTACTGAACACATGTGCATGCTAAGTTGCTCCAATCAGGTCTGACTCTGTGTGACCCTTCAGTAGCATCAGTCCCCAGTCAGCACAGCCTCAGCAGAGGGAGAGGGGCTGCCCCAGCCTGTCCTCTGTCCATGGGATTCTCCAGGCAAGAATCCTGGAGTGGGTTGCCATGCCTTTCCAACCCAGCAGTTGAACCCACCTCTCTTACATCTCCTGTGTTTGCAGGTGGGTTCTATACCACTAGTGCCACCTGAGACGCTTTGGTGTCTGTAAAATAATATAATATCTTAGCTGCTGGACTTGGTAGTTGCTAGTACTACATAGATCACATGTAAAGGGCCCACTATGGTGTTTTACTGAACACATAGTAAGTGTCTAATAGAAAGTCATCATTGCTTCTGGTTCTTTTCAACTGAAGCTATTGAGAAACTTTGTTTTGTTCCTTGGCTCTACTACTGACTTTATAAAGGAAATTAATGAGCAAATAGGATGTGTATTATGACCAACAAGAGAGACACATAATGATTTGCAGTCTCTTCTGGGAGTCAGAGACTGTTCTATTTGGCCTACCTTGTAGCTCAGCAAAATTACCAAGTCCTTACATTATCAGTAATGATGGAGCTTGGAAGTCAGCCAAGGCCACCAGGTAGTGATGTTAGGATTAATTTAGGCTCCATATAATTGGTCCCTGGGAAACTGCAGTCTAGGGATTCAATAGAAGATGGTGGGGTCCCTTAAGGGAAATAATTCATACACTCTTTCTAGGTAGATGCCAACTATAAACTGTCACATCTTGGATTTCAGTCTTACCTATGGGGTAACTTGAAAATCAAAATATGGGAACTGGGTGAACTTCAGCAGGTTCCTTCAATCCCCAGAAATTATTTGCAATGTATTATACTGGATGTGAATATGCATGATATTCTGGTATCCTCCTCTTTCATCAGATATTCAGCTGGGACCATGACACAAAAAGATTAAGATCCACCATACACAGACACCCTCCAGGAGATGTTATATTGTTGTGTGTTTTAGTGAAAACTGAAACATGCTCCAGAATCCAGCTTGCATGGTCTGTCCATGGTCTCACACTGAGTTCAAATTAGAATAGAGGAGATAAACCCAGAAGTCCCAAAGACTTTATTTATTTATTAATATTCATAATTTCAACACCACACAAGGCACTATGTGGTGCATAAAAGTGAATATCTGTTATCATGGAAGTTATAATCTGGCTGAGAAAGAAAACTGATCTTAAAAGGGTAAAAATTCAGGGCTAGTCAAGAACACTGTAAGTAAGTGCCAGCTTGTGGGCTGCAGTCTGTAATTTCAAAGAAGGGAATTCCAAGGTTGAGATGATGGGTAGTGTCCGAAGGAAAGAAACAAACATCACTATGGCATACCAGTGAAGATGCTGGCCCAACACTTCCTGTCAGTGTGCAGAAGGTAGGGTGTGCTGAACCTGCTTATTATTAGAAGCCTGAAAGTCGCTAGAGGCTTTCACTCATAATATGGAAGGTGAGTAGAGGGTGGTTGATGTTTTTACTTTATTATATTATTTTTGCTCCAAGAATGACTCTAATGCTTCTATAAGGTTTACACACAAATACAGTCTACACTTACTAATAATTTTAGCTTATTCGTTAAAGTGGCTTCAACGAACAGTCTTGAGACTGAGCTTTTAATCATTTCAGAAGGACTGAGTAACAAAAAGTAATTTCAGGACAACTTAAAAATAGAACCCAGTCACAATAGGCTGTTCCAACCATGAGGCATCGCTCTATCACTTGCTTGCAGCCCTTTCTTCCTAGAGAGCGATTTCAGTCTTTGATTTCCACCCAGGCTCCCAGGCTGGGAATGGAATTACGCTGGTGCCCTCTGCTGGGAGGAGATGGGAAGTTCAGCAAGAAACAATGGTGTCCTGGTCTTTGTGCAGTAGGGCCTGAGTGGGTGATTCAGCCTGCAGACTGGATTCATTCAGCGCTGTTTACAGGCCTCCCAGTCAGGTACGCTCTGACATCATGCCCAGATTCATTTTCAAGGGTTAATTAGATTTTTATTGTAAGGAGATTGTCAGCTAATTAAAAAAAAAATAGTCCAAGGAAACTGTCCCCCTTTACCCTGACAATTTGAGAACTGGAGCCTCCCTTCACTGAACACAGTACCGTGACTTATGGTGGGAGGTGGCCGTCTTGCTACTCAACTCTATCTCTTGGGAGGCCAGTGAGAGACTCTAAGGCCATTTTTTAACCGTGTTCAATTATTGTTTTCTTTTAGAGGCAGGGAAAGCACATTGATATTCATCGCTGATTTCTTGGCTCAGCTCATCAGAATTAATGCCATGGTGTTAAATTAGATTTAGAGTGTCTACTCTGGTGTTCCTTTGGTACACTGCTCAGCTGATTTTTTGCTAGAGGTGAAAAAAACATTCAGTTGTAATTAGGAACTGGGTAGGGGAGTGCTGAGAAGGAACCCAAAAGTGAGAAGAGTTTTGAATTCCCCTGTGTGCAAATTGGAGGTGAACTTCTAAAATAAAATGATGGTTGTGGGGGAGGAGAGGATGGTTTGAAATGATTGTTTCCAACATTCCACTTTTATTTTATTTTTTTTAGGATCAATAGCACGGACATGGAGGTCTGCCTGTGGTTTCCATAACAACATGGCTTATTGAAAGACGGCAGGCTCCACAAATCCCCAATTATCAGCCTTGCAGGGCTTATTAATGGAGCTGAGGATCCCAGTGAGGCAGGCAGCTCATTGCTGGCACGTGCCTGGTGGCCTGGCAGGAGGGTGGAGGAGATGGGAAAGGGAGATGCATGGTGAGACAGCGGCCATTTGTCCCCCTGTCACTTCGGGGGCTGCGGCCGTACAGGGGGCTGTGTGAGCGTCCCTGGAAGCCTTGAGTGCTGATGGCTGCTGTTGCAGAAATCGAAGTGGAGATTGTTCTTTCCAGCCCCGCCCAAAAAGCCATCCATCTGGAATAAATCCATATGAATATATCACACGCCCTGTATGTTTATTGAGCTCCTATAATTAATTGAGGCTTCCTCACAAAGACAATGGTGACTATATTACTAATATTAACTCAAGCCTTAATTAACATGTGAAGCCAACCTGATGCATATTAGATAGCTTTGAATTATTCAGGCTTTGGTCTGCTGTTCGCTTATTAAGTCCTCACCATAGAGTAACTGCAATAGCAATAGTAATACTGATGATGATAACAATATAAATAACATTTACTTCTCAGGCTCTCCACTAAATGCTCTATGTGGAGTTTCTTGTTTAAGCCTCATAAGGACCCTACAATGAGCAGTATCATTGTCCCTTTTACGGAAGTCAGAGAATTTAAAAGACATCTTAGGTCACGTGGTTAGTGAGTGTGAAGACATCAGGGTCTCATTTCTGTTGCACATAATTATTTTTATTCTCCCCTTTTATTTAACTTGTGTGTCCTCAAGACAAAAAGGGAACAGTTTATAGTAAATTCTGTGTTCCCTAGTGTGATTGGGGAATGGAACATTCTGGCTAATCAAATGTTTTGATTAATAATTGCCATCATGTCATTATTGGATTTTCAATTGGAAAAGGTTTGGGATGTACATATACATATAAAACATATACAACAGTAAAAGTATAGTAATCATGGTCATAAAATGCTTCAGGATCACTCTTACAAATGTCAATTTTTACTGCAGTGCCGAAGCGTTAGTTGATAAAGATGTCTGTTTGACAGCATGCCAGATGAACTGTTTTTGTAACATAGAGATATCAATGTCTTAACACTGAATTTTATATATTTCAAAATACTTTATGTGAACTACTACTAAACTTCTATGTGATCAGAAAAAAATATTTTGGAGTCTTTCAGAATTAAAGAATATTGGCACTTGGAAAACCTCAAACTCATCAAATACTCTGGATCCCTAGACTGTTTTTATTAAATCATAATCTTACACTATGTGGAAAATGAACTATGACACTCCATTGAGGTGGTTCGATCCAAATCTGCCATAGAGCACCATGAGAATAGATCAAGGTTGGCAGAGTTCATTATATTTGCTCAAACAATTTTTTATGCTTTTAGTCTCCAGAACCAGTAATAAAACTTGCTCACAAGGACCATGTTTTATGAAGGATTAAAAGAAGTGATGATAAGAACTGTTCATGTTAATAACTTACTGAGCACATCAACTAAGCATTTCATATGTCTCATACTTTAAAACAACCCTGTGAGGTAGATACTATCCCCCCATTCTGTAGATGAAGAAATCAAGGTACAGAGAGGTTATATAATGTGTTCAAAATATCACATTTGGGAAGTAGTGGATTCTCAGTTCAAACTCAGACCATCTAGCTCCTGAGTCTGTATTCATAATCACACCTACCTCCCACCCTTCACTGAAACAACTTTTGCCAAAGTCGCAAATGACTTCCTCATTGCTAAAATCCAGTGGTCAATTCCATGACTTAGTCTTTGACTTACTGATAGGATTTCATAGTTGATCACTTTCTACTCTTTGAAATACTATACTTAATATTCTAACACGTTACTTATTCCTGATTTTTTTTTCTCCTAACATATTGGCTATTCCTTTTCAGTTCCCTTTGTCCTTGTTTCCTCATCTCCTTGTTTCTAATCATTAGAATCTCTCACCACTCAGTCTTGAACCTTCTCTTCTCTCATTACATTTACTTCTTTGGTGATCTCTCCCAGTTCATGGCTTCAAATATCGCAAACAGATACTACCTGACAAATCCCAATTGTCCATCTGTAGCCCAAACCTTTCTCCCCACTCCAGACAACCAGTCACTCAACTTGTGTATATAATAGATACCTTAAACCAAACATTTTGAAAAACAATACTCCTGTCTTTTCTCCCTGAACCTGCTCCTTCTCAAGTTTCCCCAACTCCAGAAATAGGAAGCCTGTCTTTTCCTGAGACTCAGGCCGCATATCTTGGAATTATCCCTGACTCTTTTGTCTTTTCTTGTATTAAATCTGTCAGCAAATCTTGTTGGCTCCACTTTCAAAATATATCTAGGATCTGAGCACAATTTTATTTTCTTTTGCTTCCATTTCATTTCAACAAAAGCCAAGGTCTTAAAATGGTCTCCATGCCCTGCATGATTAACATCCTGCAAAGGTCACCACTTGGAGTTCATCTTCTCTGTTCTCTCTCTCCTATTCCCTTCTAGCAACTCTAATATTTGTGCTAAAACCCCAGTGACCACATGTGCTCACAACCAGGGCATTGCACTACTGATCCCTCTGCCTAAAAACTGCCCCTCTTTAGATGGTCACTGAGTTACTGTCTATCTTCTTCAGCTTCTGTCCACATGTCACCTTCTCAAAGAGACTTCCTCTCTGATATTGTCATGCCACCTTCATTCCATCACTCTCTATTCTCCTTCCCAGCATTATGTTTTTCATAGCTTTTACCACCACTTGACATGCTATATAGTTTACCTGCTTATTTATAGAATAATATAAGCTCCACAAACTGTTTTTTTTTTTTTTATTATGTTACACACTGCTGTATCCCCAGCAGCTAAAAGAGGTACAGAATGTTCAATAGATGTGTGAGAAGGTAGATACCTACTTAGTCAAACAGAGCAGTTGAATCAGTCCTGATGATCAATGCATAGGTGGCAAAACTGATCCAAGGTCACTGTCACATTCAGTTGGTTTACTCCTTATCACCACTGAAGGAACTTCTCCTCTGCCATCTGGACATTCCCCCATCTCGTGCCCTTGCAAGTTCCTTGGAGACTCCTCTAATTCTTACAAGTAATAACATCCCTCCTAGTGATTGAAAGATGTTGGCAGTGACTCTGATTGGGATGTCAGTGGCACCGGAAGGCCAGAGCTGTGTCCTAGTCTCACTGCATTATAGTCACTCCCTACATGGAATAGAATCATAAAGAGAGTGCTTTCATCTCCCCATGCAAGGATACATCTATGAAAGAGAGCCATTTTATTAATAGCAATTCCAAACCACTAGGAATTCTGCTCTGACCAAAAATAGATGACACAGACACATTTTTGCTTAGGGAGATCTGCCTTTCTCTCAGGTTATGTCATCAGATCAGAGCCATGGAAGCTTTAAAGTCTAATGAAGAGTCTCTGGTGGATTAAAGTGTTCTACTTAACACAAACGATAGTTATAGCTAACTCAGTATTTACCTGTTAGTAGCCCTTTTTGAGTATGTTGAATTTGCCTCCATGTCGATTATAGCTCAAGATGACTGGAACATGTTTTCATACAGGAATATTTCTTCAGAGAAACCACTGCATAAAAATTTACAGATTCTCTCTCTTTCTCTCATCAGTTGGAGTCCAAATGTTAATTCTCATATCTTCTATTAGACTGCACAATTAGAAAACAGTTTTATGAACCAGGAAACACCCATAAAATCAGAGGTCTTGTTAGACTCCAAAGGTGATAGATAAGATTGCCCAAGTGAAGGCAAGATACTGTGAGACAGACAATAAAGGTAGTCCGTGTCAGTTCAGTTCAGTCACTCAGTCGTGTCCAACTCTTTGTGACCCCATGAACCGCAGCATGCCAGGCCTTCCTGTCCATCACCAACTCCCGGAGTTTACCCAAGCTCATGTCCATTGAGTCCATGATGCCATCTAACCATCTCATCCTCTGTTGTCCCCTTCTCCTCCTGCCTTCAATCTTTCCCAACATCAGGGTCTTTTCAAATGAGTCAGCTCTTCGCATCAGGTGTCCAAAATATTGGAGTTTCGGCTTCAACATCAGTCCTTCCAATGAACATCTAGGACTGATTTCCTTTAGGATGGACTGGTTGGATCTCTTTGCAGTCAAAGGGACTCTCAAGAGTCCTCTCCAACACCACAGTTCAAAAGCATCAGTTCTTCGGTGCTCAGCTTTCTTTATAGTCCAAATCTCACATCCATACATGACCACTGGAAAAACCATAGCCTTGACTAGACGGACCTTTGTTGACAAAGTAATGTCTCTGTTTTTTAATATGCTGTCTAGGTTGGTCATAACTTTCTTTCAAAGGAGTAAGCGTCTTTTAATTTCATGGCTGCAATCACCATCTGCAGTGATTTTGGAGCCCCCAAAAATAAGGTCTGTCACTGTTTCCACATCTATTTGCCATGAAGTGATGGGACCAGATGCCATGATCTTAGTTTTCTGAATGTTGAGTGTTAAGCCAACTTTTTCACTCTCCTCTTTCACTTTCATCAAGAGACTCTAGTTCTTCTTCACTTTCTGTCATAAGGGTGGTCTCATCTGCATATCTGAGGTTATTGATATTTCTCCAGACAGTCTTGATTCCAGCTTGTGCTTCATCCAGCCCAGCATTTCTCATGATGTACTCTGCATATAAGTTAAATAAACAGGGTGACACTATATAGCCTTGACGTACTCCTTTTCCTATTTGGAACCAGTCTGTTGTTCCATGTCTAGTTCTAACTGTTGCTTCCTCACCTTCATACAGATTTCTCAAGAGGCAGGTCAGGTGGTCTGGTATTCCCATCTCTTTCAGAATTTCCCACAGTTTATTGTGATCCACACAGTGAAAGGCTTTGGCATAGTCTGTGTAGCTGTAGACAAACTTTAGTGAGAAAGGGCTGCTCTCCATCACCAAAGGGCCTGGAGGTCCCAGCAAGGAGAGTGGGGATGGGGGCATGTTTGTATGTGGTGGTACTTGGTCAAGGAAGTGGAGTGGAGAGATGGGGGTAGGGAGTGGGAATGGGCACAAAATTAGGTGATGAGAAGGGTGGGAGTTGGGGGGAGGGCCAGTGCTACCTAAAAATTCCCATCCAACAGGAATGTGTGGTATAAAGGGACCAGGGTTACAGAAAGCAACTGAAAAGCTTGAAAATCTGTGGATTGGAAACCTCTGATGATAGGCATCTCTCTATGAAGAAGAGAGCAAAATATGTTTATATGACCCTAAACTGGTATCTCTTCATTTCTTACTCATTCCCTCAACAATCCCACCACCAACCTCGTTTATTTAACAGTAGCCCAGACCTTTCCTAGGACAAAGGATAATGAGTGCAGCAGTAAGGGTGGACACTTCAGGTAGAAGCAGTGAGTAAACTTCATCTCTGAGAACTTGTGAAAGAGGCAGCCATTCTTGAGGACCAGAACTTCTCACACCTGAGGCTTCCTCAGGGAATTGTTGATCACATCTGTTTACTGTGGAAAGTCTTGGTTTACTGAGGCACTACTTTGGCACTGGCAGGAGGTTGATGGGAATATAATCATTCCAGCTCAGCTATTCATCTTTAGCAACCTGTGTCCTGACACCTGCCGGTATTGCAGATTTGTACCTTGTCACTGCATGTAGAGTGTGCCTGAGAAAAATGGGAACAAGGTCAATGCGCCTGTTTCACAGAGAGCTGTTTCAACTTGTTCTCCCCCCATTACTCTTAACACTGTCTGTGCCATTACTCCAAACCTTCCTCTCTCCCCACCACCAAGCTCCCAACAGAATCTCCTGAGAGTCGTTACTCCTCAGCCCATCAGCCAAAGTTGTGGGTTTCCATGGTAACCAGGCAGCTGGTGTCTAGACACTCTGAGAGATGCCTTGCAATTGAGCTGTGGATCCAGCTTCTATCCCACAACCCCCTCCCCTCCCACCTCCTCTTTCCTCCCATTTCCTCTTATTTACAGCAGGCACTAATGCCAACACAGGATGGAATTTCCTTTTGACAGGCCATTAAAGGAAGGAGGGGAAGAGAGAGAGATGAAAAACCCAAACTTGTTCATCATATCAGTGAAGTGAGAAAACAACCGAAGTGACAGACCCAATGTGGTTCTCTCTTTCTTCCTCAGGAAGGATTTTATTTAATTAAAATATGTTAAATTAGGAAGAAGTGCCACTAGTCCATTGGGAGCCATCAGCATCTTTAAAAGCCAGTAAAAGCCTTTCAGGATACGGTTTCAGCTGATGACACAGCGCTGAGGTAGAACATTTTCACTATTTCTTAACAATCAATTTAATTTCTTTCTGTGCTCAGGGAACTCACACATCCATAAGGATTCCGAGAGGGAGAACTCTGGGGGGAGACACAGGCAGTTACAAGGGAGGACCTTAACAGAGACACCTCAGATCTAGAAAAGTCAAGTTTAGCCTCTCGCGTGTTTCTTCCAAGAAAGAGAAAAGCAGCACCTGACAGCAGGAGCTGGCCTGGTCACCACAAGAGAGCCCTAGTCTTCTCCTATTAACATATACAGTTTCATAGAACACAGTGTCGGAGGACTTGTGTGATGGTCCCAGACAAAGTAAGACCCTGTAATCATGTCTGCACACAGACTAAGTATGGACGGTGTCTAAAGCATACAATGGCCAAATCTTTCCCTAGCCTGGCTGTATGGATGATGATACTTACCTCACTCTTCCTTCTAGATATTTATGGGGAGGCCAACCATCAAATGACACTTGTGATAGCATCCAATAAAGAGCAAAGCTCTGCTTCCTTGAATCCATCTCCAAATCTCTTCCCACAAGCTCAGATCAGTCCTTCCTAACCCCTTCTTACTGCCTTGCTTCCTGATTCCCCTGGTATATGCTATCCCTAGCTGTGCTCTGTCAATAGACCAAGTTTTGTTCAACTGTGGGTGTGTTCCTGGTAATCTTTTGGTAGACTTTACCACATAAAATTTCTTTCTGCATAAATGTGGTGGTTACCTGAATATGGGGTCAGGATTGAAGTTGTTAGAATGAGTTGTTTGATGCAGAGCTGGTGAAGAGAAGGTAGAATTGAATCTTGGATTGTGTCTTGTTAGGGGATAGGAAGTAAACACTAGACCCAGAGTGGAAAGAAAAGCTAGGAAATAGCAAACATAAATCGAGAACTTTGTCTTCACTGAAGTTAAGAAAAAGGGGATATTTAAGAAGATGCCCAAAACAAAAATACACCAACAATGAAGGAGCTGGTTTTGTTCAGTCTGTTACAATAGGGACCCTCAACTCCCAACATAGTGTCTTGGTAGGATGGCTTTCCCTTAGCTTTTGTAGGAGGAGTAGGTAAGTTCTAGGTGGGCAGCTTACAACTGAATTTATTTTGCAATCAGGGAAAGTCTAGTCAGTTAGCGGAAACAGATTTATTTATTTCTATGTCTACCTTGTGTCAGGGGGAGAAACAATTCTGATCTAAGCTAGTCATTCATGAAACAAAGAATAGAAAGTTCAGGGGTCTGGCTTTGTCAGTAGGTTCAGGCAAAGGAGGAATGACCTGTCTTTGGTTTTGTTATGGGTAAACAAGGGAATCACCCATGAGTCTTCTGGAGTCATGAGAGAGAGAGTAGACAGCAGATCACTTGGGGAAGAAGCCATTTCCTAGAGTATAAAAACAGTCAGGAGACTTCAGGAAAAAAAAAAAAATTATGAGCGTTTCTTAACTTCTGCTATTTTCTAGAACATAGATTTCAAGTAAAGGTCAACACTTTCAAAAGGAGTTGGCAGAAGATCAAGAGTAGCAGTAAATGAGAAAAGTCCATCTGATTTGGGTAAAATTGGAGAGGGTGAATTTGAGGAGAGCACTGTTAGAAAAATGATAAAGTCAGCTCCAAAAGAACTAAGAGGTGAGACAAAGAAAAGGTGGCATAATTAAAATATATTTTTTTCACTAACTTTGTTGATTGAAGAGGGGGAAAAAAACAGGTAGGTAAAATTTTTGAAGACAGAGGCTGTTATCTTTGCATTTTTGGACCATCTTCTACAAAAGAAAGCATATTGAGGATATGTTTTGTTTTGGTGTTATTCTAGAGGAAAGAACTGCATGAAAACTTAGAGGGGGTAGATGTTAGCTGACTCTCAGGAATAATGTACAGTTAGAGCTGGAGTGGTCTGTTGAAGAGGAGGCTATCCATTTGCTGGGAGGATTCTTCTATTAGGTGAGTTGGCGGCAGGTCTCCAGCAAGCCTTTCTATTCTAAGGTATCTGTGTGTTGCTTTCAAATAAACAGGATTTTGAAGAAGGAAAGGGAGTAGGAGGTAGATTCTGGATATAAGGTGTGTCTTAGAAAATAGTTTTATTAGAGAAAAAACTCAGGGTGGAGAAAAGAGAGAAAGCCTTCCTAGAATGACCTTCCCCAGGGCAGTGCTGTGTGATGAGCAGGACGTGTATGAGTCCATGGTTCTATCTCACACAAGCTACAGACTGACCATGAATCTCATTCTTTAACTGATTATTGTCCCAATGTCTCCAAATAGCCAGGCGTCTCTAAATAGAAGAGCTTTGAGATCTTTACTGAAAAGAGAGAAACCAGCACAAATATGAATATCACTTTTTTGATACAGTTCTGGTTATGTTCCAGTGAGTGCTATTGATTCTTAAAGCAATTTTTCATTCAGAGGCAATGCTGTAATTTGACAGGCCCCAGGAAACCAACACACACAATGCTGAAAGAATTGTCCTAGTGAGAGGTGGGGATTGCATCTATTTACCCACACACAAGCATATAACACAAACACCTTTTATAGGGCTTTCTTGTTACAATAATCCTTTTAAAAACTAATTTCAAAATTGAGTTAACCTTCTCAGTCAGCTTTTGAACAATCTGCTTTCACTGGGAAGCAGAGGGAGTGACAGATGGGGAATGATATACACTTTTATGTCTTCTTCTCTGGATCTAGTACTGATCTCTTACAGATTCCGATATCTGTAGTTATTTCAGCTACTTCTGGACTTTCATTATCCAGTGACTCTTCAATTGCTTTCACTATCCAGTAATTCTTCAATCATTTCCCTGGTGGCTCAGATGGTAAAGAATCTGCCCGCAGTTCGGGAGCCCGGGGTTCAATCCCTGGGTCAGGAAGATCCCCTGGAGAAGGGAATGGCAGCTTATTCCAGTATTCTTGCCTGGAGAATCCCATTGCCAGAGGAGCCTAGTGGGCTATAGTCCATGGGGTCATAAAGAGTCGGACACAACTGAGCAACTAAAACTTTCTTTCCTTCAATCACTGAGTGTTTATGAAGCCTACCATAATCAATGATAACTATTTAGCCTAAGCCGCTAATTGCAGAGGTCCCCATTTTTTGTCCCCTCTCTATTTAGAATATTCACATCACCTCTCACCCTCTGTGCATAATGTTTTGAAGTTTGATAAAACAGTAGTCCTCAGCCCTGGTTGGGCAAGCCTCCAGTGTATCTAATATTACTTCTGATAGCTCTTAAGGTAAAATTCTATTGAGTTTATCTTTTATTTCATAAAGGAGAAAAGAAATGGAGGGAGGGAGGAAGAGTGATGAGGAAAGGGAAAGGGAGGGTGGAGAGGGAAAGAGTGGGGAGGAACAGACTTACACAGTGCATTTAGGACTAATAAGGAGAGATTCAAGTTAAAATCAAACAGTGGAATTCATCATCCCCAAAGAGACATTATGGTATTACAGGAGGACTGCTGAATTTTAATTAGCTGTGAGACTGGGCAAGTCACAGAAACTCTCTACCTTCAGTTTTTCTCGGAGTGAGGGGCTGAGATCAGATAATCTCTAAGATCTTCAGCTTTCATTATTCTGTAATTTTACAATTTCACAATTATGAGCTCACTTCATGATAACACATACAGATTTTGTATTTTTGTCCTGAGTTATGTGGTTTATCCACTTGCAGTGATAAAATTAGCAAGACAACTGCCAAGTCTTTAGTTTTCTTTGTGCTGTGTAGATACAGCCATAAGGGAAAATTAAACAACACAGATAAATAATTGTCTAGCTACTCTCAATCACTACCCAAACACATCATGGTGAGACATGGCAAAGCATGAGCTGAATATGACTCATAAATATAGTGCTTCTATTATAAAATTTAAATGTTATCCGAGCAATAGATATTTATATATAGGAAAAAAATTTAGACAGCTGTAGTCACTATTGGAGTGACCCTTGTAGAGTAAGAATTATTTCTAGTTTGGGCTTATGCATTTTAGCTGTGGAGTCAGATAATCAAATCATGTAATCAAATATCAGATCTTGAGATCTGGCATATCTAGATCTGCTTTTGCTTTTAAAGACAAATGTTGAAAATATTTGTAATTTTTATAATAAAGCATATTAACTCAAATATGTTAAAACATTACAAATCATTGGTTGAATTTTTAAATTGAAACCAGTATAATCTAGAAAATAGTTCACTAACTTTCTCTAGGTCTGACAGACACAAATTACCACACTTTTGATCACAAGATAAGACTTAGGATAACTCACTGTTGAAAGCAATGAATATAATGGAAATACCTTAGGAAATACAGTAATTTGAAATAGTTGGTACAATACCTAAGCAGCCTGATTCAATCAATGTAAAAAACTTCAAGAAAGAATAGCTAAGAGTAAATTCAATGAAAAATGAGCAACAGACACAATTAACCTGTTTGACATTTCCTTATCTCTAAGTATGGACCTAAATAATTAACATCAACTACATGAGGTTTGATTTTATAGAAAGTTATTAACTTTCTATGAAATGCAGGAAGAGGAAGTATAGATAATCTTTTGGTGAGGAGGGGGAATGCTAACTTCAATCATGTTTGATCAAGAGTCCAAAAGAAGTATGGCATTTCTTTGCCTGGAATTCTTTGAAGAAAGTGGCCACTTCTCCTCCATCTTTGATCTCTTTATTCTTCACGATATGCTGGGATTCCCTGCTTGAGAAATCCAAGAACTGAGAGAGCATGTGCATAGGCAGAAGGAATAACCCTATCAGAGCAGTCTTCCACGAGGCCCCAGGGATTTCTCCCCACAAACGTGCCTTGTCCACAGATGACTGAAAGCCTTCCAGGAAATGAAAAGTTCATTCTTATAATAAAGCTGGAAAATCTCAGTTTGATCATTTTCCTTGAGACTAAGGGACAAGATGTCCTGGGGTTTATTTTTCAAGTCTTGGATTCAATAATTATTATTGAATCAGAGAATTTTTCTTAAAATTGGATGTACTATCTTAAGCCTGGAGAATTGCCATCACCACTGTAACTTGCCTACTGGACACAAGGTTTACTGTATATCTGAGGGCAGGAGGTTCCTTGGTTCTTGCTCATCCAATATAGTAAATGTATTTTTCCTACAACCTGGAGGGAATCAAATGGAGCTAAGGCCAGGGATAAGGTGGTTACCTACAGACTGCCATGTAGGTATGAAATAGAGAAGATTGTCTTCTTAAGTAAAAGCAGTTGCAGAGAAGTTCCTGCCTTTTGAGACATTACTATTTAGCATCTTGGTTCTTGCATCAGAGAATCACGCCTCTCAAGTTTGGCCAACAGTCAGCTTTACCCCGGTGATTAATTTTGGACTTTAGACCTTGACTTCAAAGCTGTTTTTTCAAATAATTATTATTATTTTTACTCTACAAGCAAAAGCTTTATAAGGCACAGACTTCTCTCTCCCTTTCTTGGGATACTTTAAGAAAGTTTATCTTTGGCTGTGGGCTAAGAGTAGATGAAAGTGGAAGTGAAACTCTGTCAGTCATGTCCAGCTCTTTGTGACCCCACGGACTATACAGTCCGTGGAATTCTCCAGGCCAGAATACTGGAGTGGGTAGCCTTTCCCTTCTCCAGAGGATCTTCCCAACCCAGGGACCCTGGGTCCCCCGCATTACAGGTGGATTCTTCACCAGCTGAGCCACAAGGAGAGCCCAAAAATACTGGAGTGGGTAGCCTTTCCCTTCACCAGGGGATCTTCCTGACCCAGGAATTGAACCCAGGTCTCCTTCATTGCAGGCAGATTCTTTACCAACTGAGCTATGAGGGCTTCCCTTGTGGGTCAGCTGGTAAAGAATCTCCCTACTTTACTGACAAAAGAATAGCAAAGCAAGGGAAATATATCAATATATTGAATACCAATATGTGAAAGCACTGAGCACCTGGCTTGGCACATAGTAAACATTAACCCAGTGTTAGTTCCCTTCCAATTACTTAATAATAACATTTACTGAGCAGTTTACTAAAACATGCCATTTGTTATTAAGTACTTCAAATAATTAACACTTTTGAGTGTTTTAATAACCACATGAAGTGGGTACCAATATTAACACCAGCTATAGATAAGGAGAGTGAGACAATAGAAGTTGAGTAAATTACTCCAACTCATGGTAAGTGTCAGAGATGAAATTTTAAAGGAACTTAAAATGTAAATATAGTAGAAATAAAAAGCAAAAAAAGAGCAAAATATGACCACCCAAAGTCATGATCCCCAGGCTCCAGGCTGACATCTGGTACCCAGCTCAAGAGGAAGACCATGTAAGTAACAAAAGGACACATGTGAGTTTGCTACTGAAATTTCTTATTACTTTCCTTTGGGCCTTTGAGGAGATGATATTTAATATTCAAGAAAAGTGAAAATCAGAAGGAAAGGAAGCACACGCCCCAGCCCAGTGGTGATTGGTAGAGTAATTGTGGGCATAGCCCCAGGATGATAGCAGCTTCTATTTAATAAATGTTGACAAGGCTGCAGAGAGCTGGGCAGGTCCCAAGAGATAATGTTTTACTGGGAAATCCACTCAACCTAATTTCAGTAATGTAGGGCTGTGGAGGGGCCTGGACCAGTGCCAGTAAACAGGGCCATTAGAGTGCAGTGTAGGCACTGGCAGCTGGGACGCCGCCATCCCTCCTTAGCCCTGCAGCCGGTGCCTGGCTGAGCACACAAGCAGCCGCTGCTGCATATGCTCCCGGTATTTGCTCACCAACAGAACTTGCAGACGTGCTATTCTCACCCTTTCCAGGAAATGAATGGAATGCACAAAGGCAAGAGCTGCTTCCGGAAACTATTTTCAGCAGGAATCAGAGAGCCAGTTAGACATACCTATTTCAAGGACCACTGTGAAAACATCCACGTGGGTCTCCTTACTCGTTTAAGGCAACCACCACCTAGTTCCAGATGGATGTAGAAATGACTTTGATTTTTATTGCTGTCTTAATGAGGTCTTGATCTTTCTTAGGACTGGTAGTTGTGGGTCAAGAATATGAAAACTGTCAGAGTTTAACATATTTCAAAATTTATGATATTGTTTAGAGATATCAACTTTGCAAGTTCAGGAGAAGTGGCCTAAGAGAAAATATGTCTTTTTAGGCTGCTCTTGTCTTGTCTAGATTTTACTTTTCCCTTTACCAGCCCTTCTCCCACAAACAAAGCACATGAAAATAATTACTAGCATATGAATTCCAAGAAGGCAGATTTTTGCTTGGTATTTTAGTTGCTGTATCACCATTGCAATGCATTGCATTTGAAATGCATGGCACAGTGTGTGGTGTGTAATAAAGGCCCAGGACATTTTATTGAATAAATAAATGAATGCATGAACACATTTCTTTCTTCCCTTTTGAAGCACCTTTCAACTCTAGAACATGAAGAATACATGGCTTTACTGTCTATAATGTTAAATTTCTCTTTTTAAGGTAACACAGAAATGATAAAATTCATGAGGCTGCTAGTGAACATGGTGATTTCTGAGAGGTTCAGTGCTGGACATGAACATTCAAAGTTGACCAGTAGATACTGTCATTACCCTTGAAGATCTTAAAGGTCCCTCTCACTGCCAACATCCTATGATTATGAATTTCATTGCCTATTAATGGTATTAATACTAAAGTCTTAAACAAGAACAGGATATTTTCTGGTTTTCTCACTTTTCTTCTTAATAGTTGGAAGAATGTCTGGCACATTGCAGTGTTCAAAACCAGTTTATTGGACAACCAAATGAATAATTATATTTCAAATACTTTGAAGCATTTAAGAGAAATGATATGTAGATATTGAGGCTCTTTTAATAGAGAACAGACAGCAGTGACTTCCTGTCACAATAAACAGATGCATGTCCAGCTTAACCTTTTCTCCTGGACCCAGGCAAAGGATAACAAGAGAAAGTGAGGGAATTTGGAAAGATTTAACCTGATTCTACCTCCAAAAGTGGATCAAAAGTTTGGCTGCTTCTCAGAATTATCTGGATATTTGTTCCTTTGATTTCCCTTTTGAATTGTGTTCTCTTATTCCACAAATATACCTCTGTTCTCACCTATCCTGCTTACTTTCTTGTCTTTTGAGTTCCTTAACCTCCTTCAAATCATATATAAAAGCTCCCAAGTTTTTGAGTAAGAGAGGTTTGAAGTCTTCTCTTGCTCCTGCAGTCAATCTTTTATGTTCTTCTAGACAGTTCAAATCAATATCCTCTTTCTTTGCAGTTTGGAGAAGGCATTAAATATGTTGTTTCTTGGAACTGGTAAGAACGGTAAAGCACTGTGGGCATACCTATAGTCTCCATAGGTTTGGGCAGGGCTAGGGAACTAAATCCCACTCCAGTATTCTTGCCTAGAGAATCCTGTGGACAGAGGAGCCTGATAGGCTGCTGTCCATAGGGTCGCACAGAATCGGACTTGACTGAAGTGACTTTTGGAGAAGGAAATGGCAACCTACTCCAGTATTCTTGCCTGGAGAATCCCAGGGAAAGAGGAGCCTGGTGGGCTGCCATCTATGGGGTCGCACAGAGTCAGACACAACTGAAGTGACTTAGCAGCAGCAGCAGCAGCAGGGAACTAAATAAATTATCTGAAAGAACTGCAAATTGCTATAAAAAGATCTAACAAATGAATCTGAAAGCTTTCTTCTGGTAGAAAATTAAGTGATCCATTAGAGCATTGAAGTTCTGTGATCCATTAGGCACACTGCTGGTACATAGAGTATTATGAAGGTCAGAACTGAGTTAGTTTTCACCCAAAACTTTTGATTGGAAAATGTAATCAGTATGCTGGTTCTTCAAGAGTTGATAATGGTCACCTTCGAGGGATATAGCCTTAAAAAATCTTTATGAGTATTTGCAGATAGTCTTACTAGCATAACTACATTTTAACTCACAGTCAGTTGCAAACCCCACAAAATAGATCAGACTTTAAAACTTTGATCAAAAACAAATCATAAGATAAAATGACCTATCATAGTTGCTGTTTACCAGACCTGGAATTTATTTATTCGTAAAACACACACACAGATAAACACACACACACACACACACACACACACACATTTATTTTCAAAAAGATAAGCATTTTCTCCTACTGAAGAGATTTAAAAGAATTTATTAGATAGGTGTTCTAAAGAAGAAATTCCAAAACCTATATTTAGCAGCAATGGTCTTGTTTGGATATAAATGTTCAGCTTTATCAGAATATAAATACGTAGCTGACTGACTTCAAAGAAACATTTTATGAGCTCTTCTAATAGTCTCCTAAAAGTTTCCCATTTCTCTAGTCTCAGCATCTCTCAATTCTAAGAAATATTTGTTTGAAAAATTGACTCCTTGGCTGGTATCTGGAAAGTTGAATTTTGAGAGGGTTCTCACCACTTCCTAACTAAGAGTGTTCACCATGCCTAAACTCTTTGTGCCAACAATATGGTTTATGCTGGACATCTGTTTTCCTCTAGGAGTCTGGATTTGGTGTATGCTAGGTAGAGGGTGCCTATGTGACTAGCCCTCAATAAAAACCATGGACTTGTAAGCTCAAGAGAGTTTCCCTAGGCTATGACATTTCACACGTGTCATAATTCACTGCTGATGAGGAATTAAGCACATATTGTATGACTCCATGGGGAGAGGGCTCATGGAAGCTTGTGCCTGGGTTCCTCCAAACTTCGCCCCATACAACTTTTCCCTTTGTTTTTTTGAAAAAATTTATTAGGATATAGTTGCTTTACAATGTTTAGTTTCTGCTTCATAACAAAGTGAATCAGCTATATGTATACATATATTCCCTCTCTCTTGAATCTCCCCCTACCATCCACCCTTCTAGGTCACCACAGAACAACGAGCTGAGCTCTCTGTGGTATACAACAGGTTCCCCCTAGCTATTTATTTTACTCATGGTAATGTATATATGTCAATCCAATCTCCCAATTCATCCCACCCCCTTAACCTGCCTTGCCATGTCCACATGTCCATTGTCTATGTCTGAGTATCTATTCTTGCCCTGCAAATAGGCTCATCTGTACCATTTTCCTGGGCTCCAGATTTATGCATTAATATTTGTTTTTCTCTTTCTGACTTACTGTATGACAGACTCTAGGTCTATCTGCATCTCTACAAATGGCCCAATTTTGTTCCTCTTTATGGCTGAGTAATATTCCATTGTTTATATGTACCACATCTTTATCTATTCATTTGCCAGAGGATATTTAAGTTCCTTCCATGACTATTGTATGGCTATTGTAAATAGTGCTGCAATGAATATTGGGGTACATGTGCTGCCTTTTTTCCTCTTCATATCCTTTCATTTAGTAAACAGTAGCCATGAGTAAGGAGTAAGGCAACCCACTCCAGTACTCTTGCCTGGAAAATCCCATGGAGGGAGGAGCCTGGTAGGCTGCAGTCCATAGGGTCGAGAAGAGTCGGACACGACTGAGCGACTTCACTTTCACTTTTCACTTCCATGCATTGGAGAAGGAAATGGCAACCCACTCCAGTGTTCTTGCCTGGAGAATCCCAGGGACGGGGGAACCTGGTGGGCTGCCGTCTATGGGGTCACACAGAGTCGGACACGACTGAAGCGACTTAGCAGCAGCAGCAGCAGCAGCAGCAGCCATGAGTAAGACTATATGCTGAATCTTGTGAGTCCTTTAGCAAATCTCTGAACCTGAGGGGAGTCTTGGGGATCCCAACACATGGAGTTTAATTTAATAGCAGATATGACGTCAGGGTGAATGGATTCTCTTTCCATTAGGTGGCATATTAGTAAGCTGTCTATAGTATGAAATCTGTGAGTTCTGTCAGAAAACCACGCAGACAAGTTATTAGAAAATCAACTCTTCCCTAAGGAAAAAATGATCCCTTATAAAGGCACAAAGTATTTCTTATTTAGCAAAACACTCTTGCTTTATGGATAAGTATAGTCATCTGGAATGTTTTTGACTGCAAAAAACTAAAAACTACTACAGTGGCTTAAAGAGGTTAGTTACTTGTCTCACATGAATAAGAACAAGTCTAAGGAAAAGTGTCCCAGAAGTACTATGGTCGATCACAAGTAGGTTTTTTTCTGCTTTTCTGCTTCATCACACTTGTGCGTGTAGTGTTTCCAGGTGGTGCAGTGGCACAGAATCGCTGCTGATTCAGGTTACGTGGGCTCGATCCCTGCATCAGGAAGATCCCCAGGAGAAGGAAATGGCAACCCACTCCAGTGTTCCTGCCTAGAAAACCCCATGGGCAGAGGAGTCTGGCAGGCTAGAGTCCACGGGGTCACAAAGAGTCGGACACGACTCAGCACACATATCCTTAGTGTATAGTTTTTGTCTTCATGGTCTCAGGCTGGCTGCTATACTACCAGGTATTGTTTGATGTCACAGTCATCAGGAATAGGAGAAAACAAAGGGCAAACACCTCTTCTAGAGTCCTCCGAGGGAACCCTGTCTCTAAGTGACCATCACTGTGAGACATGAACATCCCTACCTCCAAGGGGAATGTACAAAGACGAGTATTGTACTTTCCAACCTTTATAATTTTAGAAATAAGGAGTGAGAGGTTTGAAATGCATGTTGAATGATCCAAATAGTATCTGATAAGTCTGACATTGATACAAAAGAAATACAAGGTCAAGGACTTCTCTGGTAGTCCAGTGGTTGAGACTCCATGCTTTCAATGCAGGGAGCACAGGTTCGATCCCTGACTGGGGAACTAAGATCCTACAAGCCATGCAGCAAAAAGGAAAAGAAATACAAGGTCGTTGTGGACCCTCTATGTGTGGACACATTGACTGTATGGCTGAGAGATTACAGACCATGGTAATTTCTGTTTAGTGGACTCCTTGCCCACAATATCATGGTTTGATTCCTCAGCTCTTTCCTATGCATCACTGAGCAACTTCTTGGGGGTAACCTCTTCTGAACCTGGAAATTACATTACTGAGATAGCAATGGTCTCTTTATATCTGAAATCTTTTATGAAACAGTACGAAAAGAAGAAATCCATCGCACTGTCATCTGAGCATATGAGACAAAATACTAACTCTCCTTCTCTCACCCTCCACCTCTCTGTTTTCTTCCTCAGAAGCTGTAGATGAAACCAAACCTAAGGAAAGTGCCCGGCAGGATGAGGGTAAAGGAGAAGAACATGAGGCGGACCAAGAACATGCCTGAACTTTAAGAAATGGCTTTCCACGTCCCCACTCTCCCCTCTCCTGAACCCTGTCTCTCCCCACCCTCTTCTTAACTCCACTCTGAAGTTTCCCTTCCTGTCCTGCTCACATCTGTGAGTCTGTCCTCTCCCACCCACTAGCCCTCTTTCTCTCTGTGTGGCAAACATTAAAAAAAAAAAAAGCAGGAACGATCCCAAGTCAAACAGTGTGGCTTAAACATTTTTGTTTCTTGGTGTTGTTATGGCGAGTTTTTGGTAATGATGATCCAATCATTTGGGAAATTCTTGCACTGTATCCAAGTTTTTTGATCTGGTGCGTGTGGCCCTGTGGGAGTCCACTTTCCTCTCTATTTCTCTCTGTTCCAAGTGTGTGTGCAATGTTCCATTCATCTGAGGAGTCCAAAATATCAAGTGAATTCAAAACCATTTTTCTTTTCCTCCTTTTCAATGTGATGGAATGAACAAAAAGGAAAAAAAATTCAAAAAACCCAGTTTGTTTTGAAAATAAATAAATAAAGCAAATGTGCCAATTAGCGTAACTTGCGGCTCTACGGCTCCTTTTTCAATCTGAATATTAATAAACCATGAGAGTAATCAAACTCCAATGGCTCTGTGTTTCTCTACCACCTTCTTATGAGTTGGGTTGACACACTGAGGTTCTTACATTTTATCTTTTTTTTCTGGCCTCCCAGTCTGATACCAACAACCCTGACAAAGAAAAGATGGATGAAGCCATAAGACTTCAGTCAAAACAAATGGCGTAGGTCCTTAATGAGCCTATTGGGCACCATGTTATTTTTGTAGGACTGCTGTAACAAAGTACCACAGACTGAGTGGCTTAAACAAGGACCGACATTTATTTTCTAACAGTTCTAGAGGCTTGAAGTCCAAAATCAAGGTGTTGTTGGCAAGGTTGAGTCCTTCTCAGGGCTGTGAGGGAAGAATCTGTCCCATTTTATAAATGACGGCCTCCTTCCTGCAAAATTCTTAGAAACCCCCAGGCTTTGGTTTAGATAATTTTATATCTCCTCATTTTATAAATGACGGCCTCCTTCCTGAATAACTCTTAGAAACCCCCAGGCTTTTGTTTAGATAATTTATTTTTAACCCAAGTATTGACCTGTCTATTTGATTATTTTTTCAATTTATTAACTTCTGTTAGACTCATCCCTACACAATGCAACTGATAGACTCTTGATTAGTCATAATCATTGTTCCTGCCGGTGGTGATAGTATACAAAGAGAAGGTACATTTAGCACATCCACCTTTTTCCAATATCCTTCCAGTTTCTGTTTTTTAATATCCTCTGCTAGGAAGTAAACAGTTCCCTTCAGAAACAAAGCAACCTCCCTAAACCTTGAAGCATCTGATGCTGTTCTTTTTCCCTCTAATTTCCCTAAGTCAATTCTGATACAAGTTCTTAACATGTCATACTTTGCCCTGACCCTGATTCGTATAGACAAACAATGCCAGTGGACTCCCTTCAGCTTCCTACATTCATCTGAACATAGAATTTCCCAGCAAGGAAGAGAAAATTGTGTCAAAGCCTTAAAATTAATGAAGATCATGGAAATAAGTGATCTTAGGAGATACAACCTACAGCTTGGTAGTTCTTCTCAGCTTTGTGTGGAGCTAGTGCCCAGTTAATGCTCTGAAGAAAGCTGATGTCATGTGAAGGATGAGTCCTTACTGGATCAAGGGGTCTTTCCTCATCACTGACAGTAAGTGGAAGAAGCACAAGGAAAAAGGTCTGTAAGAAAAAGCACAGCGACTTCCCTGGTGGTCCAGTGGTTCAGCTCTGAGCTTCCACTGCAGGGCCATGGGTTCAATCCCTGGCTGGGGAACTAAGATCTCAGATGCCAAGAGATTAAAAAAAAAAAAAAGCATAAAAAGATCAAAAGGGAAGCATCAATAACATATTAAAATAATTTAAGAGTTTTTAATTTATTCTGAGTTTGTGTGATTTCCACAGAGGACTTTGCAAGTATCTTGAATTAAATCTTGATCTGATTATGGTCTCATCAAATGTGAGAAAAGGTTTTAAAAAAGGTCTTCCGTGAGTTGGAGCCATACTGGCAGGATATTACTTTGGGAATTGTTTTACCCCAAAGTTTTTTTGATAGGATATATGCTTTAATTTCCTTCCCAAATCTATACTTCAAAGCAGCATTCCTCTGACCTGGCACAATCCACCTTCTTCAAAGTATAATTCTAAACTTCATTCACTGAATCTATAGTTATACTGAAAACAATAGCATGTGACCTTTTAAGTCTATATTAACATTCACTGTTCAGCGGTATTACTAGTTGTGTCTGAGTTGGAATTTTGTTTTTACTTATTTTTAATAGGTTTTTAAAATCTGTCCCCTTCCTTAACAGAAATTTTAGAATAGGGGAAGACACATCAGAGAGGCTTGTAATGATCCTGAAAGACATGCCAAGGAAACACTGGCACAAAACAATGTGACTCAAATATGTACACAGCACACACAAAATCAGCTGATACTGGGAAACACAGACTGTTCAACATGCAAAGACAAATAGATTCTAAATTCTGTTCAGAATTTGATGATCCTAAAACATCTAAATCTGGATTACTGCTTAAAAAATAAAAGCTAGGTTGAGGACAAGTTAAAAAGGCCTCAGTATTGACAAGTGAATCTTTCAGGTGGTAATAAGATCATATTCTGGGCACCAGGCCAGATTGATAGCAAAACCATGTCATGTCTGCATGAAATAAATTCTTCTGACAGAGCTATATTATTTAAGTCTAAAATGTTCCAGCATGACGTAATACATTTGATCTCTTTGAAGATGAAGAGGTTTCTAAAATAGAACCTTTTATTCCCCTCACCCAGCTCACAATTTCCTCATCTTTCAATCTTTTCCACCATCATCCACCCAGTGGTTTAGTTAAAAAATCTAAAAAGCAGCCTGATTCCTCTTTTTCTCATATAACATTTAATTCATCAAGCCTTCTGATGTGGATTCCAGAAAAGAATGAGGATAAACCTTGCATCTGCAGTTCTGACCAAACCTACACATTTCATAGTTACCTTGAGGTGATCTAAGGGCTTTTTTGGTTTGTTTTGGTAGGGGGGAGGGGAGGTTGTTTTGTTTTCTTTTAATAGTAGTCTCTTCCCATATTCAGCTCATAAGAGAAAGGGAGGATTTCTAAACTCTCTGTCTCAACTCCCTAGGGAAAGGCACGCTGGAGCTCTCAAAAATACATTATTTCCAACATGAGCCAGACCCAGGAAAGCTGGTTCTGCAATTGGCATGGAATCCTGAGCAATAGGAAAATCAGATTAATGAATGATTTCCACAGAGCATTGTTAAGATCATCACAAATTCCATTAACGTTTTTTTGACCTTCCATAAGTTGTCTGTTGTCATGGAAACACAGCTTCTGCTAAGCTGCCTATAAAAATAATTTAATGATAGGTGACCCTTCTAGCTAAATGCTAGCTAATGAACATTAAAAATGTGGGCTTTCTATATTTTAAAAAAAATTACTTTTTTCCCCTAGGGGATTAAAACTCATCCTGCCTATCATGCAGGAAAAGCCTGCATCCACGCTGACCACCTTTTTCAGTCACATATTGACTTGTATATAATTGCACTTTTATTCTTCCTTCCTAGAAAGAAATTCCCAGTCATAGGGAAAGAGGGCAAGATTTGATGAGTCATTAAGAGTTTTTGGGGAATCTTATTAAATTGGCAAGGACATTTTGAGTGTATATTTTCTAACAGATTGGTTACCTGATTTTTTTTTTAAACAGTATGCGTCCTTGTTGGTAATTATAGCATATTTAGTGTCACAGACAGTACCTTACTAAATATATTTTTGATGAAGTGAGATGGCTCCATACGAAGAAAATTATTGCCAGCTAACATGGCAATGAAAGCACATGGGATTGTCATAAGAACCTTAAAATAATTTTATTGCTTAATTTCTCAAATAATACGCTTTCAATGTAGAAAAGTAAAAAATATAAATAAAAAAGAAGGCAAAAATAATCTACAGTTTACCACCCAGAATTGAGCACGTTAACATTTAGAGATACAGCTTCACATAGCCTGTCTGCCTGCTTATCTGCCTTCCTCCCTTCCCACATAGTCTTCACTTATCTATTAAGCTATATTCATATGTTTGCATAGACATATATTTAAGGCTGAAATAGGCTCATGCTGTACATATTATTTTGTAAACTGTTTTCCACACCACAGATGCTTTCATTCAGACTGCTAAATGAGAGAGAACCTTAAAGTCCACAGTTCCCATTGCTGTTTCCCTGTGCATTAGTGAAGCCTGAGCTAAAATGAAAAATGTGCATTTCTGTATATACTCATTAAAATATCAGTCTGTATTCTGTAGTTTGAACCAAATGGGAATGTTAATAAAATCTCTATAATAAAACACATAACTATACATATATATTATAGAAAGTTCCAAGTTGCCCCTACAGTTGGCGCACAATCAGCCCTCAAACCCACCTGCTAGTGGACAAGGGGCACAATACCAGTCCAGGGAGCTGAGGGCTGATGAGGAAGGGCTGGCCCCAGTGTGCAATAACACAGGGTCATAAAACATACAAGCAGCAAAAGCAAACAGAACTTTTTATTGAAATTTTAATATCTGTTTATCATAGACATTTTAACATCAATTTTGATTTTTAAAATATCGCATTAAATGCATATGTGTGCTCAGTTGTGTTCAACTCTTTGCAACCCTGTGGACCGTATGTAGCCCACCAGGCTCCTCTGTCCATGGGATTCTTCAGGCAAGAATACTGGATTGGGTTGCCATTTCTTCTTCCAGGGGATCTTCCCGAACCAGGGATGGAAAATGTG
This sequence comes from Cervus elaphus, assembly GCF_910594005.1. NCBI lineage: Eukaryota > Metazoa > Chordata > Mammalia > Artiodactyla > Cervidae > Cervus > Cervus elaphus. Next base: position 57,901,868 of record NC_057833.1, on the reverse strand, counting down.
ATTCCTGTGTCTCCTGCATTGCCGAGGATTCTTTACCACTGAGCCATTGGGGAAACCCATGCATTAAGTATTATTTATCTTTTCACTGATTTTTGGATGCACCTCACCCTATCCCTGGCCCTGCCTCTCCCAAAGGGAATGCTAGAATGTGTTCTCTAGATGAACACTTTCTAATGACAGTTGGGCAGCTGTGATTATGTGAGGTCTCAGTGATACCCAGGGACTGTAAGGCTTGAGAGTGGGTTGGCCCCTGAGGACCTGGGAATTAAATGTCTAATATTCCCAGGAGTTTCCTTGAGAGATATAGACACGATGGAGTGGTTCCAAGCTGATCAGGGCTGGGATGAACTAAAGAATTCATAACCTACCTAAACATTCTGAAAAAAAAAATCAAAAAGTAAACAAGAGTAGTAACTCTGGGCTGCCAAACCAAACCACCAATGTGTGATACCTGTTGGGCTTTCACCGCCCTTTCCAGCTGTATCGATCCCGGTGCCAGGGAGAGCACGATTCTAAAGCAAGATTCAGTCACTTCAAAACTCATGTTCATGAAGGGCTCACTGATTGTACACAATGGGTACAAATTTATTTTTAAACTCTAGATAAGAAGGTGATAGATATTTCATTTCATGCATTGGAGTAAAAACAAATTTATATCTCTCTCTCAGAATTTTTATTTTAAAGCCTGGAGTAAAGAATTATGCTTTTTAAAATTTCCTCTTCCCATTATATTAGGGAAAGAAAGATGCAGAGTAGAAACAAAAGCAAGAGTTTTGTGCCTTTTTCTGTTTTTCTGCCTTCATGGCCTTTCCTCCTCTTCCTTTATGTCAACTACAATTGGCACTTGCCAAGAGCACTTGCCAGCAACTGAACAACAACAAGGACCTTTGCCATCTGCCTGTGCTGTTGTAGCTACTGACCTTCGACACTCCCTGAAGGGAATTCAAGGTGGAGAGTGGGGCACTCTGTGCTTTGGGGATACGGGTGGAACAGGTCTTTAGATAGCTAGACATTTTCAAGAACTGATTTCATGATCCCAATCCTTGAATCTCCTCATATCTAGAAAAGCACTAAATCCCTTCATGGTGACATCCATTCCTCCTGACTAGCAGAAAACCTTTTGTAAAATAAGTGCTTGATTGCACTGAACTCCCCCTTCATCAAAGTCTTATATACTGACCTTCCCCCACTGCCACTTTGGGACCATTCCTCAGAGCTATCTGAGGCAGTGTCTCCCAGACTGCAGTTCTCATTTTGCCCCAAATAAAACTGAATTCACAACACTCGTGTTGTGCATCTCTTTAGCTAATGTTTATTAAGTAGAGTGAGGACAAAGCCTGGAAACCTAGAAGTGTTCATTAAGCAAGGAGGGGCTGAGGAGCAGCAGGTGAGGAAAGCAGCCCATGGGCCCCAGTTTTTACAGTGCCAAGGGTTGGGAAGCCTCCCAGCATCACTCCACCCAGGAAGGGAGGCAACTTCACCTCTGTACTGGGGTCACCAACCCTGACAGTGACTCTGCAGTGCTGCCCTTGCACACCTAGACCTAGGAATCCTGCCTTCCTCTCCCTGACATAGCCCCGCCTGTCTGCCTAAATAACTCCTGCCAGACTGCAGACTGCTTAGCTACGGGATTTTTGTCCAGCTTAGTCTTATATTCTAGTTACATAAGTATATGAAACTAGCAGGCAGATACTGCAAGCCATACTTCAAAAATGAATGAATGGATGAATGAATAAATGAATAAAAGGGCTTTGATTCTCACCAGTCACTCTCTACCTCATTTCCCCTTCCTTCAGTTTTGGAAGCTTCTCTTGGGAGCTCCAAGTTGCAACTCAGGCCTCTTGTCCAAGAAGAGGGAGGAGTATTTCCCTGAGAACCTAGCACTCTCACATACCAGACCCAATGATGAACTTGGGGTAGCAGGGGCCACATAACTCTCAGAAGTCTTGATTCAGGTACTCAGCAGCGGCTGAGAAACTCCAGCCACAGGGGCCACCTCATTGTGCATGCTTACACCATTCCTGATGTTGCCACTTCTGCCCTCTCTGTTCCCTCTGCTTGAAAGGCTCTGCCTGAGATATTCACGTGGCTCTTTCAAGTCTTCCCTGAAATAGTACCTTCTCATCAGAGCCTCCCATGAGCAGGTTGCTCAATGATTTCTATCACTGTTTCCTGTGAAAATATTTTAAGCAGAGATAAGTGTTATCTCAGTTAAAATGCTATATCCTTTGTTCAATTGCTTTATTTACTTATTTTCAGTCACTAGACAATAAACTTCCCAAAGTTACGAACTTACTCTGTTTTGTTTCTGTGTCTAGCTCTCAAGACACTGCTGGTTGTTTAACAGAATCTCAATAAATGGAAATGAATGCGCTTCTCTCAAAACTGTAATCTAGAGTAGCATTGACATATATACTCTACCACGTGTAAAATACTAGCGTGAAGCTGCTGCATAGCACAGGGAGCTAGCTTGGTGCTCTGTGGATGGAGAGTGGGATGGAAGGGAGGGAGGACCGAGAGAGGGAATATATGTATACATGTAGCTGATTCATGTTTTATAGGAAAAACTAACACAATATTGTAAAGCAATTATATTCCAATTTAAAAATTTTTTTTAATTAGAAAAATTTACTTTAAGTGTTTTACCTAAATTTGGCACATAGCTTTTCACCTTCTCACTTATAAAACAATAGAGTTATCCATGAACCACTGTCTCATAACTTTACTTAGCCGAGGACCTCTTTTGTTCTTGCTCACCGGCATCCTTTCCACCCCTCTGGCAATAGACTGCCTCTTTTTTCTGTTGAATCTATGCAGTTTAGTTTAATGGAGCTGACTCTGAACCTTGTCCTTTCCTCCTCAATGTAGAAAAATACAAGCACCAGGCCTGGCCAATCAGATCATACATCTCCTGGGCACAGGGACTGGTTTAATCACAGGCATGTAACTTAAGCCAGTTCTCCCATGGGATTTTCTGCCAAAAGCTCTTTTTCTTGGTAGGATTTCTAGACAAGTGAATGCATTTCACAAATGATGACTGTTTTCTCACCACATGGAAAGAGCCTGCCCCCAAAATGGAAAGAGACAGAGTCCTGGTAACATTGTTTGGTTGCCTAGTTCTAACAATGACTGAAGCAAGTACTATTCTTGGACTTTTCAGTTATAGGTGTTAATACCATTTTTTTTTTTTTTTTGGTTAAGCTAGTTTGAATGGTACTTCTGCCATGTACAATTTAAAAGCTTCCTGATATATCAGTCCCTCCATACTTGCCCGAGCCCCAGTAACTTCCCACCCAGGTGTTCATCGTTTCTTGATCCCTGGACATTTTCACACTATCTGTGGCATAAGCATGGTGATTTGCTGTCCAGGGTACATAGTGCATCCTCATTCTTCCCCTCAAAGTGTTCATTTGATGTTTTCAAGATTTAATGCCTGTGTGCATGCTCAATCGTGTCCAAATTTTTGCAACTCTATGGGCTACTCCATGTAGCCTGCCAGACTCATCTGTCCACGGGATTTTCCTTGCATTGAAGGTGGATTATTTACCACTGAGCCATGGGGGAAAGCCCCTGAAAATACTAAGAGAGGATGTCATTACGTCTACTGAGGAGGAAAACATTATAATATATAGCTAGGGTTGAAAGCGAATTTCAGGGATACCAATGACACTTTCCCAATCCCTAAGCTCTGAGCAAAAGGCATAAAGCATATTGTGTGTTTAGAAGAATGGGGTATTGGATGTGATATACTTTTTAAACCATAGGTATCACCTTCAAAAATTGAAACTTATTCTGCATCAGAATAGCATATGGTATGAAAGTAATTATACATCTTAATGAACACAAATCCTTTCCTATTAGCAAACTATGTTGAGCAAATATTTTTAAATATTTACTCTGGGTATGTTACTGTTATGCTACAATGAGTGGTATTTAATGATATAAAAATTAGTATAATATTTTTTGCCTAGAGTAGCAAATACTATACATACACACACACATATATATATATACTATATATATGGGCTTCCCTGGTGACTGAGTGGTAAAGAATCTGCCTGCAATGCAGGAGACCTGAGTTCAATCTCTGGATCAGGAAGATCCCTGGAGAAAGGAAAGACAACCCACTCCAGTATTCTTGCCTGGAGAATTCCATGTACAGAGGAGCCTGATGGGTTACAGTCCGTGGGGCCACAAAGAGTCAGACATGACTTAGATACTGAACAACAATAGCACACTGCATATATACACATAAGTATACACATACTGTATATATACACATAATACACCACATATATGTATATATGAGTATATATGCATGTGTATATGTATATAGACATGTTTAATATGTGTATGGTATGTGTGTATATATATATTTGTTGTTGTTGTTCAGTTGCTAATTTGTGTACAACTCTTTGTGACCCCATGGACTGTAGCACACCAGTTTCCTCTGCCATCCACTATTTCCTGGAGTTTGCTAAAATTCATATCATATATATATAATTTGATAAGGTATAGAAAGTAAGATAAGAAATTTTTGGAATTGTAAATAAAAACAAAAGCACTGGAGCCTCACCGTACCAGCTACAACAAAGTCAATTGTCACTAGTAACTATCCTGGAATTTTTTCCCGAAGGAATTAAGATGTAGGAAGAACTCATTTAACCAAGGTATCACTTAAAATAGGGATGATTAGCCACCGCGCCCCTCCCCAGGCCTACTCGGGAAAGGGATTTGTTTTCCTGAACAGGCAAAGTCGTGTTGTTTTTTTCTCTCCTGGTTGCTAGCCTTTTCTTCTACATCATGCTGTGTATTATTAAGTTCATATCCTCATCTGCTACTTTAAAACCATTATCAGGACCACTTCTCCTGTTTATACATACTCAATCTCTGTTTTCTGACCACTCCACTGGAGCCTAGAAGCTACTACAGTTTCAGGACATCAGTTGATTCTACAGAAATATATCAAACCCTTGCACTTCCCTAGCCACGGGAAATAGCACAAGAAATAAGACACAATCCACGCATTAAATGATAATGGCATGAAACAAGGGAAGTGAAGGGTTATGAAGGCTGCTATAGAGGAATAAACAGTTTTGTGAGAACCAGGTAGAGGCATACCTAAACCATGCAGAGAATAATAAAGGCTTCCTGGAGGAGAGGACAAAGTCAGAAATACTTAAGTGATAAAGAAGCCTGTTGGGTGAAGTAGAAGAAAGATACTTCAGTCAGAGAGACCACCCTTAGACTTAAAGACACAAAACAATTTGATAGAATTGGACATGGCATGAGGTCTGTATGTCTGGGGACTAGATTACAAGAGGATATATGGTTTTGTGGATAGAAGAGGCTGGAAAAAAGTTCTGGAGATATTTGTAAATCACTTAAAAAATGAACTAAGGAGTTTTGAGTTTATTGTAAAAACAATTGGTATATAGGGACTCAACTACTAGAATCCATCTGGAATTGAATTCAAGGGGCTTGTGAACTTAGATGAGAAATAAAATACATCTTTATTTTTACTGACTGTTATGTGGAATATAGTGTTTCCTTCTGTCTTTTTCTCCTTGGGCTGCTGAAACAAAATACATAGACTGAATGGCTTAAAAAACAGATGCTTATTTCTCACAGATTTGGAGGCTGGGTAGTCCAAGATCAAGATGACAGCAGATTTGATTCTTTTTTTTTTCCCCAGGGAAAAAGATATTTTATTGAGAATTAGGAAGGAAGAAACATCAAAGAGTTTGGATTACTTTTTAAAATTAATTTATTTTAAAAAATTTTAAAGGAGGATAATTGCTTTACAATGATGTGTTGGTTTCTGCTGTATGACAGTGTGAATCAGCCATAAATATACATAATAGTATTTCCCCCCTCGTGAGCCTCCCTCTCACACTCATCTCCCAGATTTGACTCTTGATGAAGACCTTCTTCCTGGCTTACAGATTGCCACTTTCTTGCTTTATTCTCACACAGCAGAGAAAGAGCTCTGGTGTCTTTCTCATCTCATAATGGCACTAATTCCATCATGGGGGCTCCACCTCATCACCTTCAGAGAGTCAATTCCTAGGCAGGTTGATAAGAAGTCTGGGGTCCCCAAGGATCTGGGGCTCTCGAAGTGGAGATAGTTCAGTTCAGTTCAGTCGCTCAGTCGTGTCCGACTCTTTGCGACCCCATGAATTGCAGCACACCAGGCCTCCCTGTCCATCACCAGCTCCTGGAGTTGACTCAAACTCATGCCCATCAAGTCGGTGATGCCATCCAGCCATCTCATCTCCTGTCATCCCCTCCTCCTCTGCCTCCAATTCCTCCCAGCATCATGGTCTTTTCCAATGAGTCAACTCTTCGCATGAGGTGGCCAAAGTACTGGAGTTTCAGCTTCAGCATCAGTCTTTCCAATGAACACCCAGGACTGATCTCCTTTAGGATGGACTGGTTGGATCTCCTTGCAGTCCAAGGGACTCTCAACAGTCTTCTCCAACACCACAGTTCAAAAGCATCAATTTTTCGGCGCTCAGCTTTCTTCACAGTCCAACTCTCACATCCATACATGATCACTGGAAAAACCGTAGTCTTGACTAGACAGACCTTTGTTGGCAAAGTAATGTCTCTGCTTTTTAATATGCTATCTAGGTTGGTCATAACTTTCCTTCCAACGAGTAAGCGTCTTTTAATTTCATGGCTGCAATCACCATCTGCAGTGATTTTGGAGCCCCCAAAAATAAAGTCTGACACTGTTTCCACTGTCTCCCCATCTATTTCCCATGAGGTGATGGGACCAGATGCCATGATCTTAGTTTTCTGAATGTTGAGCTTTAAGCCAACCTTTTCACTCTCCTCTTTCACTTTCATCAAGAGGCTTTTTAGTTCCTCTTCACTTTCTGCCATAAAGGTGGTGTCATCTGCATATCTGAGTTTATTGATATTTCTCCTGGCAATCTTGATTCCAGCTTGTGCTTCTTCCAGCCCAGCATTTCTTATGATGTACTCTGCATATAAGTTAGATAAGCAGGGTGACAATATACAGCCTTGACGTACTCCTTTTCCTATTAGGAACCAGTCTGTTGTTCCATGCCCAGTTCTAACTGTTGCTTCCTGACCTGCATACAGGTTTCTCAAGAGGGAGGTCAGGTGGTCTGGTATTCCCATCTCTTTCAGAATTTTCCACAGTTTATTGTGATCCACACAGTCGAAGGCTTTGGCATACTCAATCAAGCAGAAATAGATGTTTTTCTGGAACTGCTTGAGGACAGTTTCTCCTTCCTGAAAATCTTCTGGCTAATTCTGTTATCCTAAAATGTAAATTGTGGGAGTGAGTCTTTTAAAATTTTCACAAACTTGAGACATTCTTTTGATTTATTGCAAAACTAATTTTAAAAACTATATAACTTCCTTGCTAACACTATCAAGGGGAGCCCTCTCTGCCCCCCTTCTGATGTTTATGTCAGAAGTTTTCTCTGTCCCTTTTCTTACTTTAATAAAACTCTGCTACACAAAAGCTCTTGAGTGATCAAGCCTGGTCCTTGGTCCCGAAGCTAAATCTTCTACTTCAGAGATCACGAATCTGACATTGTTCACGGTAAGCTATCAATCTCATCCAAATCTCTTTGCCTCCTAAAGGCCTCATGCTTGGATATCATAATGTTGAGAGTCAGGGCTCCAGTCCATGCATTTTGTGGGGAAGAGAAACATTGAGTCATAACAATTTCAATTATGAATGCAGCTAACAAAATACAGTGGTACTAGCAATACCAGTCACCCTATTCTCAAAAGAACTTGGGTGTTTTTATTTCATATTTCAGTTGTTACAGACACCTTAAAATGTTTATGCTAATCACATCTTCAAAATTTTGGTAATGTGATCCACAGTTACATCTTGTTATTAGCAAAGAAGCACATTGATAACTATCACAAATTTCTGGAAAAATCAGTAACATGTTTCAAAATAATTTGTGCTATAATTGTATGCAAGTTGTTTGATTATTTTCAGGCAACATTCTGGAAAGAGAATAATAAGTGCTAATATTTGGTCAGCTGCCAAATGTTCTGTGGAACAAAGAAGGTTAATAACTTTGTATTAGAGATATTTTAGAGCCTAGATTTGTGGTTTTTAAAACTGACAATACTGCAGAGACCAAAAATGGTGTGAAGATGAAGGCTCTCAGGAGGAGGCTAAAGTTACTCTTTAGGTGAGACATGATGGGGAATGAACAGGAACACTGGCAATAAAGAGTGAGAAGAAGGAAGCTGTGGGAAGAAATGAGGAGGAGAAGATGGGGCAGTGGAAATAGCACACACAAAGCCCTACACTGGGCAAGAGCTGGTTGTGTTCTAGGAGAGAAAAGCAGAGCAATCTGGCTAGAGGTGATGATTAGAGAGGAGCGTGGGATGGTGTGAGACGGCCAGGGTAGAAGGGCGGGGTCATACGATCATGGTGGCCTTGATAAGGAGATTGCACCTCACCCTAAGTAGAAGCAGGAAGCTGCTTAGGAGGTCAGAGGAGTCAATATGGTTTTATTTATCTTATAAAAAGTAAACTCTGACTGTGAGGATTGCAGACAAAAATGAATGGGAGTGGGACACTGAGAGATGATGGTGCTGGAACAGGGGAAAATGGTGGTAGAGAAGGAAAGGAGGGGAGAAGGTAAATATGGTGTGATGGTTAATTTTATGTGTCAACTTGACTGGACTATGGTGCCCAGCTAATTGATCAAACATCATTTTAAGTTTTGCATGAGGGTGTTTTAGGATGTGATTCAGTTCAATTTAGTTCAGTTCCTCAGTTGTGTCTGAATCTTTGCAACCCCATGTACTGCAGCACACCAGGCTTCTCTGTCCATCACCAACTTCCAGAGTTTACTCAAACTCATGTCTATTGACTCGGTGATGCCATCCAACTAGCTCATCCTCTGTCATCCCCTTCTCCTCCCGTCTTCAATCTTTCCCAACATCAGGGTCTTTTCAAATGAGTCAGCTCTTCATATCAGGTGTCCAAAGTATTGGAGTTTCAGCTTCAACATCAGTCCTTCCAATGAATATTAGTATGAGATTAGTATTTATTTATTTATTTTCACACAATGGGATATGGAATATAACTCCATTAAAAGGAGTTAAAAGCCATTAAAAGGAACAGAATTGGTTCATTTGTAGAGATGTGGATGGACCTACAGAGTTTCATACAGAAAGAGAAAAACAAATATTGTATGTTAACTCCTATGTGTAGAATCTAGAATAATGGTATAGATGATCTTACTTGCAAAGCAGAAATAGAAACACAGGAATAGAGAACAGATATATGAACACCAAGCAGGAAGTGTGTGTGGCGGGGTGAGGAATTGGGAGGTTGGGATTGATATATATATACTGTTGATACTATCTCTAAAGTCGATACGAATTGAGAGCATGCTGTGTAGCACAGGGAACTGTACTTAACGCACTGTGATGACCTGAATGTGAAGGACGTTCAAAAGGGAAGGGACACATGTAAATACGCGGCTGATTCATTGTGCTTTAGTGTCAAAACTAACACATTAGAAGGCAACTGTACTCCAATAAAAATTAATTTTAAAAAAGAGATTAAAATTTAAATTGCAGGACTTTGAGTAAAGCATATCACTTTTAAGTATGTGGTTGAACCTCACCCAATCAGTTGAAGACCTGAATAAAATAAGAAGATTGACCCTTCCCCAAGTAAGAGAGCATTCTCCAGTAGATAGACTGAACTCAGACTGGAACATTAGCCCTTCTGGTTCTCCAGTCTGCCAACCCATTCTGCAGATTTTGGACTTTTTAGCCTCCATAATTAGGTGGGCCAATCCTTATAAAAATCTCTTTTTTCTCTGTGTACATGTTCTATTGGCTCAGTTTTTCTAGGGAACACTAATACATATGGTATGGTTAATAAATGTATAAAGGAACATCATAACATTAGGTATATACATTTCTTAAAGAGGTATCTCATTTTAGAAATATTAACTAACATATTAAAAATCTACATTTTAGGAATCAGGAAACATAATATGTCCATGCTCAACTTCAAATTGTCTACCTTCCAGGTTGTGACTATCCTAGCACTCCAGGACTGACCACCTCTCAGTTCAAAGCCATTTTCCAGGTTTACTTCAACTACTTTATATTCAGTTTAAAATGAAGTTGCTTAGAAAATTTGAGTAAATATAATGCTATTTGCAAAATGGCGCCTCTCTTCACAACTTTGGCATCCTGTTGGCTAAACCTTCCTTACCATGGATAAGCCCTTACCTGAGAGCAATTTCAAGTTATATAAAGTAATAGCAAACTGAATCATGCATCACTGACAAAATTTCCAGATCATTTCTAATTGCTTGGTCTTTGTATTATAATTCATCAACAAGTAAAAGAAAGAGTAGCTGGATTTTCTGCTGATGGTAAAATTTATAATGCTGATGACTGGAAAAAAGAAAAGAATGCGTTCTGATTGGTATGACCAGTTGAATAGTTAAGAGAGGGAGAAGAACATAAATCCAGAGTCCTCAAAATCTATATTAATACTCTACACTTATTCTTTTTTCATCTCTCTCATATTGAGTTGGCTCATTTAGCAAATGAAAATGGAACTTTTTTAAAAGACAAAGATCTTCCCTTGTGTTTCTGTAAGGAGCTGAAAGAGGGAAATATCTGCAGGACAGTGCTGAATCACCGTTACTATAAGCCAGGCTCCCTTTACCATCATTCTAGCTTCAGCTTATACCTTCAGAAACAAGCATTCTCCCTGCACCAAAGAGAGTTAAACTGGCAGTTGCTGAATTTGGGTGAGAAAAGTCGCTTTGTCCTACTCCTACAACATTGACTTCAGCTCTGGTGACAATGGGGAGACAGGTCTATTTCAGTGACTCGAGCAGATTGGAAGTCCATGATGACACCAGGCAACATTCCTCTCCTCCAGGAAACCATCTTCTTTGGGATTTGATCATGTAGTGAACTCCTGAGAAATAACACAGGGAAGAATTTATCACAAGTAGGGATGTAAAGGGTGAAAAAGAGAGAAAAATTGAAGGTGGCAGTTTGGTTGTGAGTCTGAGAATTTAGAAGGATGCTGGTGGCAAGGAAGACAGATGGAATTGTGTGATCGCAGGGACATTTGACATTAGATAAACAACTTGGCTGTTTGCCTCTTTAAGCCCCATTTATTACTACTTAGACTGAATTGATTTTTGCATGGCAAATATTGACTCATCTTTCAAAAGTCCCAGATAAAATGTCACCTCTGTAGAAAAGCCTTTCAGACAATCCCTAGGCATTTAGTTGCCTCTCCAGAGCCCAGAGTGCACAGTGCGTGCACTGTTCATGCTGTTATATTTCCCGTGCTGTAAATTGCTTCTCACACATTTTGTCTCTGTGACCAATGAGTCAGCATGACATGGTGAAAAGAGCACTGCTTTGGTATAGACAGACTTGGTTCCAGTCACCATAGCATAGAGAACTCAGAGGTAATTGGTTACATGTAACATGGGGACACTAGCAATTCTGTGGGACTGTGGTGAAGATTAAACTAGAAACATACCCCAGAGATTGGCACAAAGGTGGCACTTAATTCATGCTCTTCCTCCCTCTTTCTTTATCTTGTTACAATCATGTGCCACAGTTAAGTGCAAGGTTGATGGATCACCCAACCTCAAAACCCAGAATGACCATGACAAGTGTTTAGGATGAGTTGCATTCAAGATCACCATACATGCACAATAGGAGTTAGGATATCTCCACAGAGTACATGTTGTGCCATCTGTCTTCATTTTATAACAGTCATACCTGCCATTCCAGAATTATGAAACTGTCTTGCAGAAAGGTGGAGTGGTACATGGCACTGGGGTAACAACACAATGCACTTGCAGATCATAGTGTTCCAAGTCCTTCGAAGTAACTGCCTTTTGAACCATGCACAGTCACAAGACAGGGACTGTGAACACCTGATTCTCAACATGTAGGATGGGAGTCTTGTTTAATTTTTACGTGACTTAATTGCCAAGTGTCTAAAGCTTAATGTGCTGTGCTATACAAACATTTTGTAGATTTAACACTGGTTAGCTGTCATTTTGATGCCAGCAAAGTTTTAGAGGATAAAATGGTACCTGACCAACATCAAATGACTTTTTGACTGCAAGAAATTCGGCGTGTGGAAAAGTTCTGTATGTGAGGAGGAAAAAGGAAAATAAAAGTGGATTTGAAAGGTTTAAAAAAAGGCAGGAAGTGGGTTCTTGAGATCCTTGGTTCCCAGCACAGTATAGATCCCCAGTAAATGTTTTTTGAAAGAGTAAATTGGTCCACTGTGTCTCTACACTCTTTGAAGTCACCTTTTCTTATAGTCACTGTGCAGTCTTTATGTGTCCATCTTTTTCACATTGTGAAATACTCAAATATAGTAGACCACTAATATTTGGACCAACAGAATCTTCCTGCTACTCACCAACGCTTCATGGCCCTCTGCCTTCTGGCCACTTGCTGGGGTTGACTTCTTGTTCTCCTTGTGGCTGTTTCTCAGTCATGTGACTAGTTCTAGTCACAGAATTATAAGTAGCAGTAGTTTCCTAACATAAGCAAATACGTGCCCATGTGAGAACTCAAGTTCTTTATTTCATCATTGCAATTGGTAATACTCAAGATGGTCAGTGGCTTGTGTCCTTGAGAGAATACAGAACAGAGCTCCCATCTCCCACCTACAATCTAGGAGGGACAAGTTAAGTAGTTAAGAATATACCTTAGCTGATTTAAGCTACTAAGATATGGTGGATGTTCATTATTATAGCCTAATCTTACCTGTCCTGACTGATAGAGGCAACAATGGTTATAAATGTCTAGCACTATATTCAATAAAAGGCAATTATCAGAAGGTATGTTAAATAAATCAAATTTACAGTATTTTGCTATTTAAGAAGAGTTTCAGAAGTATTCTGTCATTGGCGTTTCATAATCCCGTGACATGGCCAAGAGAGGGATGTGACTGCTGTGTTATAGATGGGGCAACTAAAACTGGCAATCGATATCCCTGAGAACTTTAGCAAGTCATACAAAATTGTTCAGAGTAAGGAGAAGAATCCATGGGTTTTGCCTTCCAGATAGTTGACCTTTGACAAAAGCACACAGGAAATAGTAGAAATATATAATTCACATTGATAAAAATCCTACTCTTGAGAAGCTTACAATTTCACAGGAAGCAAAATAAATTGAAATAGTTGTAAAGCAGCATTGAAAGCTTTGGCTTTGTTTAAGTTCTAAATTATAGGTATAAGGGAATGAACTATAGAAGATCAAAACCAGGTAAGATTAATTTGAAATACAAGAGTCAGGCAGAATTCTTCATAAAAAGATGAGATTTGAGATCAGATATATAGCATTTAATCTGAGAGAATTTGCTCTAATGAAACTACAAATTATATATTGTATTAGACAATTGGTTAATTTTTACTCATATTTCAAGACTCAGCTCAGATGCCAGCACTGGCTGAGAGATCTTTCCTGACTGTCCCCATCTGCTTAGAGACTCCTCTTGCTGTGGCACTTAACTTCTTCTGCTAGCACTCCACTGCATTGTCGTTGCTGCTCAGTTGCTCAGTTGTGTCCAACTCTTTGAGACACCATGGACTGCAGCACGCCAGGCTTCTCTGTCCTTCACCATCTCCCAGAACTTGCTCAAACTCACGTTCATTGAGTTGGTGATGCCATCCAAACATCTCATTCTCTATGGTCGCCTTCTCCTCCCACCTTCAATCTTTTCCAACATCAGGGTCTTTTCTAATGAGCCAGCTCTTCTCATCAGGTGGCCAAAGTATTGGAGCTTCAGTTTCAGCATCAGTCCTTCTGCTGCAATAAAATTACCCATTTAATTGTCTACCAGTGAGTTTGATTAGATCCTAAATTCAGTTGTCTATTAGACCCTAAGATTCTAAGGGCAGGGAACAAGTGTTTTTTGCACACCCAGCATCTAATGCTGAGGTTGACAGTTCAGTTGTTATTTAGTTGCTAAGTCCACCAGGCTCCTCTGTCCATAGGATTTCCCAGACAAGAATATTAGAGTGGGTTGCCATATCCTTCTCCAGGGGATCTTCCTGACCCAGGCATCAAACCCACATCTCTTGCACTGGCAGACAGATTCTTCACCACTGAACCACCAGATTTGGTAGTCATACAATAATATTTGCAAAATCGACTGATTGTGTCTCCCCAAAGTTTTTATGTTGAAGCCTAATCCCTGATGTGATGGTATTAGGAGGTGGGACTTTTGAACGGTGCTTACATCATGAGGGTTGAGCCCTCGTGAATGGGATTCGTGTCTTTATGAAAAAGGGCCCCACAGAGTTCCCTCAGTCTTTCCACTGAACTGGGAGAAGTCAGCAGCCTGTCATCCAGATGAGGGTCTTCCCCAGAACCTAACCAAGCTGGCATCGTGATCTTAAGCTTTTAGCCTCCAGAACTGTGACAGAGAAATTCCCATTGTTTATCAGCAGTTTATGATGTCCTCTTACAGCAGCCTGAACTGACTAGGACAGTTTGTGAGTAGAAACTGCAGTAGTTTTCAATGGCCCAGAGAAAATTCTGTTAACACTGAGAATACTTTGCCGATTAACTGATCCCAAAACATCTTGGTCAGTGCCTACACCACCTCTGCCCTTGAGTAATTTACACAGAGCTTGTCAGTGGGAGGACAGAAGTACTCCAGTGCTGCCAGAGTTAGAAAGAGACACCCATTTAGGCTCTGAGTTGATAATGACACACACATATGGTCTGACAACTCAGAAGTGATTTTTACATTGTGTGGAGGTGGCTAAAGAGAGACAAGGGAAAGAGGCATATTTTCCCACCAGACCAGAGAGCAGAAGGTATCCCCTATTATACACCTACTGACCAAACTGGTCCTGACAGTGCAGGGGCCATTAATAAAGGTTTTCTAGCCTGTCACATGCTTGTGTGGGCTTAAAAGCCCTGTTCCCCCAGGGCCATTAGAAAAAGGACTGGATCTGCTACAACATATGCATCTGTCAGGCAGACGTTGGCTGCTTGCCACTGGAAATGCCAGGCCTGGCTGCTGACTTGACCGATCGGGCAGAAGCTGTGCACAACTATGGTTTGGAAAGAAGTTGGGAGAGGAAGATAGTTCCTACGAGCATAGGAAAAAAGTGTGGAACAGGACAACATCATAATAATTAAAAAAAAAAAAAACTTTTAATAAGTGATTCATCTGTGCTCTGCAATGCATGTGTTTTGCCATGTATAACGCTCATCACTTTATTTTAAAGTGAGTGCTGTATCTCTCTCCCTGATCCTCAATTTCTTCATCTTGATAAGGAATAAAATGCCTTTCAAGGTAATGCCAGTCAATGTGAGAACTCAGGATTCTTGGACGAGAAAGGCTAATCTTTAGCCACTTGCTCTTTGGCCTCCTGTGCCTTTTTGTGGTGATGGCACAAATCTGAAAGAATTGGCCAAGAGAAGCTAGAAGGAAGAAGGCTAGAGAGAGAGTGGAGATTTTGTCTTGGTGAGAAGCATTTTATTTCGTCTCTGCCTGTTTTGCTCTGAAATCGTCTTAGTACCTCCAAACATTTCATTATTCAGCTCTTTCTGAATTTACAGAAGAGTATACAAGGTTGATGGAGTCCCTTGGTTTTTCCCTTTGAAATATTTATGGGTCTTTAGCAGTTTCTTTCATGTTCACCTTTTCCTCCGTCAGTGAAGAGACCTTGGAGGAGACAGCTGAGAGGAAGTAGTGCAGGAGATGTCTGTGTGTGACGAGGACTTGCTCCCAGTTCCAGGAGCAGAAAGAAAGTCCTCACCCGCCAAGGAGCTTGCCTGCCTCCACCAGATCTGAAAGAAAGGCAGTGAGGAATGGTACATTCTGGGAAGCGGATTCTGACTATGTCATTTCGCTACCTATGTCTGCCCCTCTCCCCCACCCCTCCACTAGGCAGGAGTCACCAGGGATCAGATAATGAGAATCTGCCTCCATGAAAGAGCTTAGTGAAGAGCCAGCAAACAAGATAAAACATGAATAGGCCTCATGCTTCTCAAAATGGCATCTTTGCGTCACCACCTTGGGACTCCTGCTCCACCCTCAGACCCCCTCACCCAGCTCCATATTCTACTCGCATCCATCTATTGCCTCTCAGTCATAGGAGTTACATAGCATCACATAGTGACACAGCAGGCCCCCTTGATGGTTTTAATCTTGGTTTAGTGAAGTGAAAACAAGAAAAAAAAAATGTATATATATATATATATATATATATATATATATATATTGTTGTTCAGTTGGTAAGTCCCGTCCAACTCTTTGCCAACCCATAGACTACAGCATGCCAAGCTTCCCTGTCCTTCAGTATCTCCCAGAGTTTGCTCAAATTCATGCCCATCGAGTTGGTGACGTTATTTAACCATCTTATCCTCTGTGGCCCTCTTTTCCCTTTGCCTTCAGTCTTTCCCAGCATAAGGGTCTTTTCCAATGAGTCAGCTCTTCGCATCAGGTGTTCAAAATATTTGAACTTCAGCTTCAGCATTAGTTCATCCAGTGAGTACTCAGGGTTAATTTCCCTTAGAAATGACTGGTTTAATCTCCTTGCAGCCCAAAGGGCTCTCAAGAGTATTCTCCAGCACCACAGTTCAAAAGCATCAATCCTTTCTTTGGCGTTCAACATTTTTTATGGTTCAGCTCTCACATCTGTACACGACTGCTCGAAAAACCATAGCTTTAACTATATGGACCTTTGTCAGCAAAGTGATGTCTTTACTTTTTAATACAGTGTCTAGGCTTGTCATGGCTTTCCTTCCAAAGAGCAAGTATCTTTTGATTGCATGGTTGCAGTTACCGTCCGCGTTATTTTGGAGCCCAAGAAAATAAAATCTGCCACTCTTTCCACTTTTTCCTCTTCTATTTGCCATGAAGTGATGGGACTGAATGCTATTGTCTTCATTTTTTGAATGCTGAGTTTTAAGCCAGCTTTTATACTATCCTCTTTCACCCTTATCCAGAGGCTCTTCAGTTCCCCTTTGTGCCATTAGAGTGGTATCATCTGCATATCTGAAGTTGCTGATGTTTCTCCCAGCAATCTTGATTTCATCTTGTGATTCATCTAGCCCAGCATTTCACATGACATACTCTGCATATAAGTTAAATAAACAGGGTGACAATATACGCCCTGTCATACTCCTTTTCCAATTTTAAAAGTCAATTTTTACATGTAGTGTTCTAAGTGTTGCTTCTTGACCTGTACACATATTTCTCAGGAGACAGGTAAGGTGGTCAGGTATTCCCATCTCTTTAAGAATTTTCTACAGTTTGTTGTGATCCACACAGTCAAAGGTTTTAGCATAGTCAATGAAGCGGAAGTAGCTGTTTTTCTGGAATTCCTTTGCTTTCTCTATGAGCCAACAAATTTGACAATTTGATCTGTAGTTCCTCTGCCTTTTCTAGCTTGTACCATCTGGAAGTTCTCAGCTCATGTACTGCTGAAGCCTAGCTTGAAGGATTTTGAGCATAACCTTACTAGCATGTGAAATGTAATACTACTGCCTGCCTATCAGACATGAATCCTTTTCTAGAGCAAAGTCTAGCTCTTTTAATAGCTGTCCTTTTCAGAGTACTTATTATGTTTCAGGTACCATAACTATCTTCTCAAACAAATTCTCTTTGAGAGAGGAGGAATTTGAGGATGAGTGAGATCAAGTAACTTCAAGATTCTCTTGGATGAGCTAAGATTTGAACCCCACTCTAATTCCAAAACCCAAGCCTTCTTCATTTTTCTGCCTGTCTTGCTAAAAGTAGTTTGAGAGCTCAAACCCTGAATATTATTAAAACAAACAAATGTTTTTCAAGCAGAATATAGATACCCTAACTTTAAGCTTGGAGGATTCATGAATAACCCCAATTAAATAAGTTAAATATAAAGAGCATAAATTAAATAAAAACCATAATAACTGCTCATTGTAAGCTTATATTAATATCATATAATCAGATATAAGTCATGTTAAATGGAGAAATCCCTATGGGAAGGAATTATGAAACTGTATTTATATGCATAAAAGAAAAGCTACATAAGACTGAGAAATGCAGTAATATGCAAGATAAGAAAACACTGTCTAGAAAAAATAGATTATTTATTAATACTGTTTTTTAGACCTTAAAATTGTCCTCCCTTCTCCTAGGAATTCTCCATTTAACATAATCTATAATCAGGTTACATGATATATAACATCTCTGTGTATTCACTGAGCATTTATTGAGCAATGGTAACTAATATTTATTAAGTACTTATTTGGTTTCAGCACTGATCTAAGTATTTTTTATTTATTGCCCCATTTAACCCTCACAATGATATGAAGCCCACATTACTTTTATTCCCATATATAGAAAAGCACAGAAAGGCACAAAGGTTATGAAACTTGCCCAAGGTCTCTCAGCACATGGCAGAAACAGAAATCAAACACATTCACAGATGTTTCTTTTTGTAGGAAATGCATTTCTAGACCTCAACCTCTAATCCAGTATCCTTCACGACTTCTCAGGTGTCAGGCACTGAACTAGGCCATTAGATGACAAAGGTACACACAACTCTCTCTTAAGGATCTCATAGTCTCAAAGGAAACAAAAACATGGAATCAGACTTCTCACCCATGACCTCTGACCCAAGCCCCCCAGATATCCCACATTCTGTTGAGATTTCAGTGAAGGCAGGTCCCAGAAACCCAGAAAAAAATACATCCAGCAGGGTCCCAGAAACCCAGAAAAAAATACATCCTAAAAAGAAGCTAATGTTGAACTGTTACAGAATTGTGTAAGAGATGCAAAATCAGTATCAAAGAGCATTAGAGTATTTTACACTATTCCCCTATAACACACCTCCTGACGTAGAAAAGTAAAAATTGACATGCGGTCTAAAACTGAACTTTGATTTTATCTGAGAAACCATTTGGCCTGCTTGTCCCAATATGCTGAAAATGCAGTTCTGCCTGGCCATGTAAAAATATAACTTTCCCCCAACTCAGTTCTGTAGGGAGCGGGTAGGACTCCTGCTTTAACTACTGAGATAAGAGAAGCAGAAATGAGAAATAAAACAGCAGGTTAGATGGAATTGGTGCAGAGCCAGAGGCAAAGTCCCTGTCCCTCGTTGCTATGGATTTTTTCCCCTTTACAGAAGTTAAGGTTCTTTTCAGGGGTTTTAAAACATAAAATGATATTACATAATCATCCCAGCTGGGATAGAGGTTTGATAGTCTTCCTTGCCACCTCAATTAAGTAGATCATCAGGCAATTTCTCTGCAAAGGTCAAACGAGTAGAACCCTCCAGTTTCCCCATCTCTAAGGCCTGAGATGGAGCTGAACATAAGCATCAAGCATCCTCTGCATGTGCCCCACTGTGTCAGAATCTGATAAAATACAACAGGATTAGGGTCCAAAAGAGGGCCATGAGAGTGAAACAAAACTGAATCCAGAATGCCAACCTCTTCCATAAAATATCTCCATCTCACAAAATCAGCACATTTATGCTTCAATACAGTCTCACTGACAAACTGGTAATGACCGCATTTTCTGCTCTCACTTAAGTTAAAATATTTATTGGCAAACTGTACCTGTAGCCTGTCCCTATATATCATTTGCAACCATTTTATATCCTCTGGATCTCTCTGGTCCTTTGTTTTCAGTGAAATGTAGCTAATACTATATACTTCCTTAGATTACTGTGACAATAACATGAAAAATGTTAACAACATAGTGACCTGGATGTGGTTGGTCTATTGCAAAAATGGTTACAGTTTTTGAGCCCCTTATGTGCCTGTGTCCTTTGTAATATGACTTTGGAGCTTCTTCCCATAAAAGGTGGAGGCTATTTCCCAATCTGGGCATCTGAACTGGCTATGTACTTGCTTTGGCTAATAGAATGTAACAGAAGAGATGGTGCATCTTGTAGGCTTTTGTTCTCTTTATTGTCCCCTGGCTTTTGCTGTAAATAAGCGTGGGTGACCCTGCTGGAGGTATGTCACAGAAACATGGAGAAGAACCAAGGCTGTCTTAAACCACACAAGAGAGAGCCTACAGCCAGTCCCCAATCTTGAGGGAATCCATCCAACTTCAGGAGAGCCTTTATCCAGATGACTGCAGATGCATGACTGAACCCAGCTGAGACCAGAGGAAACACCCATAGGCTCCAGGGCAATAATAAATGCTTGCCGGACTCCCCTGATGGTCCAGTGGTTAAGATTCCTCACTTCCACTTCAGGAGACTCAGGTTCGATTCCTGGTTGGGGAACTAAGATCCTGGATGCTGCGCAGCACAGCCAAAATAAATAAATAAATAAATAAATGGTTGCTGTTTTAAGCCATTAGGTTTGGGGATGATTTATTATGAAGCAGGAGATTAGCAATATCCTAAGCCTTACCTTGATCCTCTGGGTCAGAAGACACAGGAGTGAAGCCCAGGCTTCTGCAACTTCATAATATCCCAGTTTCACACCTGGGATGTTAGTTTAAAAAATGTACTTTTCGAGTATCTATCTCAGTTTTAAATCAGAAATTAGAAGTAAAGGGACATGAGATTTGCATGTTTAACAAGCTCCTCAGATGACTCTTAGTCACCAGTAAGAACAAATGCTCTAGGACAGCCCTTTTCCCTCTTGAAAAGTACATGCCACACTTTTAATAGACTTTTCTCTGTCTATCTGGAGTCATAGACCTGTAACTTCAAATTTAACATCTCTTTCAACTGAGTTATGGAGGAAAACCTTTAAAACTATGCAATAGTTTACAAACACACACCTTTACACACAAAATTTCATGAACCAGACTTTGGCAAGAGTGCGTGGCAAGGTTCAAAGGCCCTGTTGTAAAGCTTGGCTGCATTTTGGAATCACCCCAGGGAGCCTTAAAAACTGAGCTGAGTCTCAGCCTCAGAAATTCTAGTTTCATTGGTATATGGTATGGACTGGTCACTGGAATTTTTTAAACATAATCAGATAACTCTAATGTGCAGCCAAGTTTGAGAACCACAACTCTCAATTCCGCTACGCAGCACCATTTCCAGTTAAATAAGAAAAAAATTCTAATAAATCAAACAAAACAGGTGTGGGTCTCATGGCCATTAACATTCCCTGTGATGGTCCAAATTACCTACTCTTCAGGAAGCCTTGTAGCTCAGTTGACATCATTTATCAGCAACCTGGAAGGAATCTTGGGACATGGAAATCTGGCCAGATCCTTCTTAAATTGCTAGCACATTAAATTCTCCCATGAGGTTGGATGATTTGGCCATTGATATTCAACACTTTTTTTTTTTTTTTTACAAATATGCACTTATTCTAAGAGTATTTCTCCCAGTACATTAAGTGTATTGTCAAGTACTGTAACTGGAGCACATATTTGGTGAGGAATCTTAGTTTGAACAAAGAGCAATCCTTTCATAGTCTTGGATGGTTTTAGTCTTGGTTGACAATGGCCAACTCTACAAACATCATCATGAGTAGATGCCTTGTTTAATTAAAGTGCCAATACTAACATTAATGTAGGATACTAATGTGATATGCAGTCCCATACCACCCCTTTCCCTTATTACTTAAAATCCAGATTAATATAATTTCTTAAAATAAGTAAGGATGGGAGGAGAAAAAGCATGGCACATGGGTTGATGCTTAAAATTTATGTTGATTTGTTGTCTGGTAACTAAGCATTTTTAAAGCTATGATTTTAATTACTCAATCAAGCATAGCCTGAAACAGCTCTTCTACTGGACTGGTTTTTCCTGCTGAGTCTTGATTGTGAAATAAGAATTTAAAGAAATCAGTGTTCATAATTGTCTTACCTGTGATGATTATGTCAATACAACAACCAACAAATACAAGCATTGAACACTTACTATATTCTAGAGATTGTACTAAGGTCTTTATAAGCATTGGCTTTTTTATTTAATTCTTAAAGTTGCCTTGTAAGGTAGGAGCTATTATTATTATCATTACCTGTGTTAAGGGAACTTTATGGAGATTATTTAAATTTTTTGTTCTTTAGCTTCTTTGTGTTTTATATAAGAAGAAGCTAAAGAATAAAAGAGCTAAATAATCTCTACAAAGGTCCCTCAATGAGTAAGTAAATAAATGCAGTGAAGTCAAGACTGGATCTTTGGCTGACAGACTCAACCACTAGACTGTATTGTTACATGTGGCATGCAATGCATTGTTGCATATAATGTATTGTAATGACACCAGAATCAGTGTGTGAAGAGTTGGGTGTAAACTTAGAGAAATTTCCAAATCCTTTGTTTTATTTCATGGTTGAAAAATAAAATCTCAGAAAGATAAAGTGATTTGTTTCAGGTCATGGTGCAAGTTTCTGGCAGCAATAAGATCAGAATCCCTGATTCCTCAGAAAATGTTCTTATACCTTCACATTAAAAAAAAAATCTTAAAATTTGAATTATTATGCATAAAACACAAGTTCCAGGAATGTTTTCATATTCTAACATATATGCAAAATGATTAGCTCAGTTCCTTGTACACAGTGGGTACTCAAAAATATTAATATTAATACTCCCTTTGACATTTTCACCAAGATACTTTCTCTCTTTTTTAATTATTCAGAATTTTAAAAATACACACCGTCTTAAAATTCACTCTTCTTATCTTCTCCTGATTACTCTCCACCTCTGAAAAGATCACTTTCAGTGTTCTTTAAGTCTTCTTTTCCTTCACCTGATCCTTAATGCTAATGTTTTCAGATTTTGTCTCCATTCTCTTCTCTTCCCAGTCTATACATCCTCCCTAGCAACTTGTTCCTTGTCTATTGCTTCATCTACTTCCTGTGTGCCAATGATATTTTTTTTTAAAAATATACCTTTCCTGAGCTACAGTCTTACAGTTTAAACTGCCTACTGTATACCTAGATGTCATCCTCTCTGAGGTTTAGGGATACATGAGTCAATGTAGAACATTTGAGGGGATGGTGATGACTGCAGATACTGGAGTTCCACCCCAGTTGTCTGAAATGGATCACTGCTCTCCCTGCATTTAACAGCAAAGCAGACTAATTCAAGACTTCAGAGATGCCCAGTGGCTTAGCCTGCCCCTCTTACCAGTAGAATCCAGAACTCATCACTTCAAAGTTTTATTTTAGAACCTCTATTTTAGGATATGAGAGTCTTTTCTTTGTTCATTTTTTTCCCTAGGCAAACTATATATTTATCTGGATGCAGAAGTATGTATTTATACATACAGATATACATACATATACATTTATATACATAATAAACATTCATATACACATACATATACATAAATAAACATTATCCCCTTCTCATAGCATGATTGAAAGGTAGTTGGGTGGGGTGGGAGTAGAGGCCACAACATCAACATATTTATTCATAGCATGAAAATATTCATCCAACCGCCTACTCACTTTCCAAGAATGAAATGTTTATCAAAATGTTCACAGAATGTGCCCTGCTGCTATGAAATCATCCTAAAGTGCCCAGAATCATTCCAATTACCAGGTATTCATACACCTCCCACAGATCTTTCTACAGGGGTATGGCACTGAGTGAGGAGTCTCTGTCTGCCTGCCTTCCCAGACGCAGAGCCATCCAGAAGCCGCCTGTTTGGAGCAGCTGTCTAGAGATGGTGGAGAGCAGGCAGAAGGCTGTACTTTCCTGGTAGAGATCAGAGTAAACACCCACTGCTGCCACAGTGCTTTAGTCCACGGGGATGGAAATGTTCACTTCCAGGTGGAATTTAGCACATAGATTTACTTTTATATTTTATGAGGGTATTGATTCTGAGTCAGACTTTCATTTTTACTCTGTGGAGGTGCATATTCCTAAATTCAATTTCCTATAGGTATAAAATATATTAACTTGGTTTTACTCTGAATATGGAAAAACATATAAAGGAGAGGGACAATTTTCACTTCTACTTCCCACTTCAATTTATCAAGCCAACCTTCCTACCCTAAAATAGAACTGTCTTAATATTAGTATTATTTCAAATTCCCCCTGAACATGGATCATTGCCTATACAACTGAAGGCTTAATTAGTACTATTATTTTATAAAATTCAGAAACATGCATGTATGAATTCTATAATTAAAGATCTCCATGAATTTGCATTTGTTATATGTGTATAATTAAAACTTATCTCTTCACCAGGCTTTCAATTGCTACCTATAAAATTTTACGTTAATTTTAAAAGCTTGAAATCAGTGTAGCATAGTAGAAAGAGTAAGAGGCACACAATGCTTGGAATTTTACATTTCTTTTGCATTTAGTTACTGTGTGACCTTGGTCAAGTTACTTACCATCTTTTTGGCTTTCAATTTCATATCTGTACATTGGGAATAACAATGCCTATGTCTCAGGATTAAACACCTTTTAGAGGTTAATTCTGAGTCCCTTCCCTCCTCTAGGACACAGAGGGAGGGTGACATGAATCTTCATCCTGTTTGGTGTGGCTAGACTATGAGGGAAAGAGATGGCTTTCATGCAGATGAAGCAGGAACTCTGAGTAACAGTCGTTGGATTCAGCCTGGGTTCTTCAGGTCCTGGGCTTCCCCAGTAGCTCAGAGGAAAAGAATCGGTCTGCAGTGCAGGAGACACAGAAGACTTGGATTCGATCCCTGAGTCAGGAAGATTCCCCTAGAGGAGAAAATGGCAACCCACTCCAGTGTTCTTGCCTGGAAAATCCCATGGACAGAGGAGCCCGGTGGGCTATAGTCCATGGGGTCGCAAAGAGTTGAACACAACTGAGCATGTACACGTACATACATATTTCAGGTCCTAGAAGTGCTCAGAATCTCTCCTCTGCCAGTCTCTGAAGCTCTCCCATGCACTGACCCCTCCAACACTGCAGCTGCCCCCTCCTCTCTGATCCCAGTAGATTACTCATTTTCAAGCATGATTTTGGATGAAGGTGAAGCGGCAACTTTTTACTTTCTCCAGGTATCCCCCACAGCAGGAGACAAAGATGATGCAGATAAAACCAATTTGTAAGAAACTCACCAAAGCATTGGGGTTCTTTTGTTGCAAAAGGGTGTTATTAACGTGGACACATTGAAAGCAAACCCTCTCTAGACTGTAGCCAGAAGAGAGGAACAGCAGGTGTGTCCTCAGCCATGAATTTAGCTGTGAATTAACAATTGAAAAGCTGTCCTACAGAGAAGGAGGCATCCAATCCCAGCTCTGGGAGTCAACCTTTCTCAGGTTTGTCCTTGGACAGGGCTGGAGGATGATTTTCATGGTAGTAAGACTAAAGAAGTATAAGTATATGGCTATGGCTTAGCTAACCTTCCTCCTTGACTACAGGGCACAAAAATGACCAAATCTTCAATGATTTAGAAGGTCCAGAGAAGGAAAAATCTCCAAAGGAAATTCTTCTGAAATAATGTAAAAAGATATATGTCTCTATCTACAAAACTGATTAACTGTGATTTAAAATGTCTCTGTAGCACAAGGCTTTTGTTTTGGATGAAGTGGGCTATAGAGAAGGTGACAGATGACTCACATATGCTGACAAACTGAGTTGATGACTCGCTATCCTGAAGTAAACCAGAAAAGATCAAAAGATGAGGAAGGTAAAGCCACATTACTACACTGCAGGATGGAGGGGGCCAAGATCTCAGAGGATTTTTTTTCTCACAATCACCACTTGTACCCTCCCTGAGCCCCAAGACCAAGGAGCAGGCAGATTAGAAAAGAGCTTTCTCATCCCACTCTATGCAGCATTAATGGCATAAAATCCCATTAGTGCACTCTGGGGGTTCATTTCAAGACAGACAATGGCCTCTGAATCAGTCTGCCATGCATAATCATTTGGCAATAGGGAAATTACACAATCAAAAATTTAGCGAAGCTCCATGAAAGGCAGCTATATGAGGTCATACCTATTCCTTCTTTTGTGCGGATGAGAGGAATCACTTTAAGGCCAGCCAAATAGTATTTACTTCCCAGCTGAATTTTTATGATCAAGTCTAGAAAGAGATTCTATATTCTTTTAGAAGATAAAGCAAGAGGAAGTAGTTTGACAATTATTTTATAAGCAGATAAAAATAATTCTACCCGCCCCCCACCACCTTAGGTGCTTTTGTAACCAACCCTTTTAAAGGGAACCCTCCCACATTCCGAACTTCTGTTACACTCAAGTATGGAAGAATAGCCCTTTGTGCCTGTCTTCCCTCTGTACTTGCTTCTCAGCTGGCTAACCCTGCTTTTCCAGTAGTTTGTCAGACTTTATCACACAAATTTCCTTCAAATGCATGTCTGATAGTAAAATATCATCATTATGTATCTCATCCTTTATTTTCAGATACATTTACTGTTCCATTTATACAGTTCTTTTCTGTTCTTAATGTGAATTCATATAATAGATTATCTCAATTCCTATAACTGGGCTGTAACAAATTCTATCAGGGTTCTCTTAAATCCTTCTTTCTCTTTCTATTCCCACTGCCATCACCCAGTTTAAAAATCTTATTATGCCAAGAGAAGGTTATTGCCATCTTTATTCTGGGTTTTGTATCTTCAGTTATTTTTTTCTTCAATTTCCCCTGCTGTTAGAGTAATCTTATAATAACAATTTCTGGTTTAACTCCCTTTTGCTTCAATAGCTTAAATGATTGGCTTAAATAAAAGAATTAAATTACTTGTCATATAAAAAAGCCCTTCAGCCCAGCATTTATAGCCCTCCATGTAAAAGGCCCAAATTACCTTTTTTTTAAAAAAAAACAAACCTTTGCTTTATCCATCTTTTCCCACCTGCCTCTGGAAAATTCCTTCTGGAAAAGTTCTTTGAAGAGTTCACTAGGTCAGATTTTCCTGAGTAACCCGGTGGCTGCACCCATCTGGCTACATATGATTGAACAAGGGGTAGACAACTTGACCCAACTAGACCAATCAGATTCTCTCTTCAAGGAATTTGGATTTAGGATGCAACAGCTCAGCTGGTTATGTAATATTACTGGGCTTTTATTATGTAATATTACTGGGCTTAGATGGAAATGTGGATGTGGGAGTGAGTGGCTGTCATTTTGCCACAGCTATTTGGAGCCTATGGGGTGATAAGAACTGGATGAGAGCACTCTGAAGAGAAAAACATGTAAATGGAGCCAAAATCCAGAAAACAGCAAAAATAAGAGGCCCTGAAAGAGAGTTATTAAAAAGTAGATGCCTCAGTTCTTGAAGATGTATCTGCTTTTAGTTCTACACAAATATGAGGTTTGACTGGTCTTCCTGCCCTTGGGTTCCATGAAGTACTCTACTACTTAGAATAAAGCCTCATTAATTTAAGCTAGTTTGAGTGAATTTCTACTTCTTGTAACTAAACAGCCCCTGACTAATAAATATTCCCCAGGGACAACCAGATTAGCCTTCCTGCCAGGCCTGAATTACATCTTGCCATTTCTCACACCATCTGTCAGAAAGGCCCTCAATTTTCATTTTCTTACATTCTTGAGCATTTATTTCAATGTCATTTCTTTTGTCTTTCATGATCACCCTCATCTCAAAGATAGAACAACTTGCAGCAATTCTGCAATCTCAAAGTGTCAGGAGAATTTCAGGAAACAACTTCTGATCTATTGGATCTTTGGGCAAATAGTTCAAGAGAGAGAAAAAGTAGGACAGTCTTCTGTTTTGTTTCAGAAGGAAAAATTTATGTCTCACTTCTACTTAGGGACAAACCAGTTCAATGAATTAAAAGATATTTGGGGCACTGAGTTAAAACTTCCATCTTCAGTGCCCATTTGGCCAGTGCCTTGACCTTACCCCCTGCCTCTCTACCAAGAAACAATTTTTGTCTTATTTTAATGATGCAGTCCCATGACCTCGGGTTAATGGTGGGTGATATAACCTCCCTGGGTGTACTAAAGGGGCCACCCTGTTCCCTTTCCTCCTGTGTCGTGTAGCCCAAACTGGCCACTTCTGACTGCCATCTGACACTGAATTTGCCACTCACAGTCACCTCAAGGTCTCTTTCATTAGCATTAGTGTTCCATGGGCTCCTTTTCATTGAGTATGTAGTGCTTTGGCTCTTTTCCCCAGTGATTCATGCTGAAACTCATCTTCCCCCTGTTTTCATGGATTCTGTTTTGTACTATACTGTAGAATGTTTTTTTCTCTTATCTTGTGTTTTAGAGGAGCCTGATGAATTATGGGCTTCAAGCGTTTGGTCCTGACTTTGCCCTGACAACTTTGCAGCTAAAATGTGCACTGGTTTTGAAGCAGGTTGTTGTGATAATTTCTCCTTCATCAGAGGTCTCCATTGACGAAGTCTCATTTGATAGCAAATATTATTTGAATTCTAAGAGTCACTATATTTGGAACTTACTTTTAAAAAATCACTCACACATTTGTTAATTCAAGTTTTAATTTTTTCAGTCTCTTCAAGGTAAGTTTTAATTCTGTGGAAATCATATTAAAGATTTCTGATATGATTCCACCACTTGTTCTATTGGGGAGCTCTTTCCAGCCCTCACAGACCCTGTCATTTGCCAATTAGCTAATTATGTCATCCCTAAACACCTCTCCTTGACTTTCTGGACTTGGGAACCTATCTTTCTAGTCACATGGCACCTGTTAGTCTCTGTTCTTTATCAGCGCTCCCTTTTATGCTTCCTTCTAATCATCTTGTTCCTGAAATTTCCTGTGCTCTGTTAATAACCAAATTCTTTTCTGAAAAATAATCGTGTAATACATACATTAGTCACACCTAAGCAGACCTTTCTTCTGTAGTATTCTGGTAGCCAGATTTCTATGATATGGCCTTGCTCCCTTCACTGTAGCTGGACATTCAATCCAAGCTCAACCATTCATGCTTTTTTCTTTTGGAGGCTTGAACAGAAGTAGAAGCATCATGTTTCAATGCCTATAGGAACAATTTAGTGGAGAGCAAACATTTGATAAATTAGTAGAGAGAAAAGGCAACTAGTTGGATCAATGTCTTTGAGTAGACAAGAATCAATGGAATCTAGTCCACAAATGGAGAAATTAGTTTTGGATAAGAGTACGGGAATCATCTATCATAACAAGAGGGAAGAGATATACATAGTTACAGACGCTGGTAGATGATAGTGTAGTTGGTTATTTTCTACTGACTGTTTCAACTTCAAGGAAAGTGGGAAATAAGTCATGAGGTGAGGCAAGGAGATGTTGGAGGTTAGAGAAGAAAAAAAATCTGAATAGTTGTGATGGTTGTAGAGGAGGTTGGGAGAGGGAAGTGAAAGACACAGATTGATTGCTTACTAGTGGTGAGGGCCCACTTGGGAGTCAAGATCATAAATTTGAAGTTAGTGTTGTTGTGTATTTTTCTTCAATTATGTTCAATGGCACAGGTGCAGTTTGAAGCAAAGACAGATTCCAGCATGAAATTTAGCTAAGCATGTACAAGAAAGCAAAAAAAGAAAGGAAAAAAAAAAGAGTTAAGAAAGTGATTTAAATGACTGAAGAACTTAGATGGGTAAAGAGAAGAGCGCAGGTACCAAGGGGGTAGGAAAAAATAACAGAATGGTAGGATCCAAAATTTGGAGATTCACCTAGCGTCAAAGTATTGTACAGATTGGGATACTAGAGGGAATTGAGCTAGAAATTGAGAAAGTGATGGACTGAGGATGGGAGGCAAGAAGATATGATTCTAGAGGATCTGCAGCTACTGGGGATGAAAAATAATGTGAGAGTAAGTGACTGAGGTTGGGGAAGAACAAGATACCTGCAGAGAAAGAGTTTTAAAAAACTGAGAGGTGAGGGTACTGGAAGGATCATCTCAGTGCACACAAAAGTCATGAAGAATAAAGGTAATCATATTATTAGATGAGCCAAAAGTGCGAAGTCAAGAAAGGAAGGGAGGGCAATTTCCATGGTGGTCCAGTGGTTAAGAATCCACCTTTCAATGCAGTCCCTGGTCAGGGAATGAAGATTCCACATGCCGTGGGGCAACTAAAGTGACACACTGCAGCAGACATCCTGCGTACCAAACTAAGACCTCATGTGGCAAAACAAATAAATAAATATTTTTAAAAAGAAAGAAGAAAGGGGGAAAATGGCTTAGGTCTTGGTAGATGTAAAGGGTCATATAGGCTATAATCTAATGTCATAGGATTCAAAGTTGAGGGAGTTTTAGGGAGAAGGAACAGAGAATGATCTAAAAGTAGTGATGGGGAACAGCAGCTCAAAATGATTAGACAACCAGAGCTTATTGTGCTTATAAATTGCTGGAATATGTGCTCAGTTGCTCAACTGTGTCCAACTCTTTGTGACTCTCTGGACTGTTAGTCCCTCATGCTCTTTAGTCTGTGGGAGTCTCCAGGCAAGAATACTGAAGTGGGTTGCCATTTCCTCCTGCAGGGGATCTTCCTGGCCCAGGGATCAAACCTGCATCTCTGGCATCTCCTGCATTGGCAGGCAGATTCTTCACCACTGAGTCACCCGGGAAGCCATGCAATAATCACTGGGCTCAGTCTTAAGACACTAATATGTTTCAACTCATTTAATCTTTAACCATTCAATGAAGTAAATACTATTATTACCCTTGTTTTAAAGACCCTGATGCTGGGAAAGATTGAAGGCAAAAGGAGGAGAATGGGGCGACAGGGATGAGATCGTTGGGTGGCATCACCAACTTAACTGACATGAGTCTGAACAAGCTCCAGGAGATGGTAAAGGACAGGGAATCCTGGTGTGCTGCAGTCCCTGGGGTTCCAAAGAATCAGACACAACTTTGCAATTGAGCAACAACAATAAGGATGAGAAAATCAAGACCTAGAACTGTAACATGCCCAAGGTCACACAGGTAGATTGGCTCCAGGGGGTGTGCTCTTTTTTCTGAAAAATTTTTCAAAAACCTTTTCATTTATAAATAATTCTAGAATTACAGAGAGGAGGCAGAAATAGTACAGTGAGTTTTCATAGTCTCTTAACTCAGCTTACTCTAATGTTAAAATCTTGCATAACCAGAACACTCCTAAGAACTAGGACATGAATGTCGATACAAAACTATTAACTAAACTACAGACTTTATTATAATTTAAGCAATGTTTACATCAATGTCCTTTTCCTGGTCCAGGATGAATCCAGGATCACATTATTGCCTTTAGTTTTGGTGTTTCTTTAGTTTTCTCTAATCTGTGACAGATCCTCATTATTCCCTTTTCTTTCATAAACTTGATGCTTTTGAAGAGTCCTGGTCAGTTATTTCATAGAAAATTTCTTAATTTTTGTCTGTCTAGTGTTTTCTCACAGTTAAATTCATGTTGTGGCTTTGGGCATGAATATCACAGAAGTGATGGTGTGTCCTTCTCAGTACATCATTTCAGGGGGTACAAAGATACATATATGTTATGACTGGTGATGTTGCTCTTGAGCACTTGGCTAAAGTGGTGTTTGTTAGACTTCCTTACCATAAAACTGTTGCTTCCTGACCTGCATACAGATTTCTAAAGAGGCAGGTCAGGTGGTCTGGTATTCCCATCTCTTTCAGAATTTTCCACAGTTTATTGTGATCCACACAGTCAAAGGCTTTGGCATAGTCAATAAAGCAGTAATAGATGTTTTTCTGCAACTCTCTTGCTTTTTCCATGATCCAGCAGAAGTTGACAATTTGATCTCCGGTTCCTCTGCCTTTTCTAAAACCAGCTTCAACATCTGGAAGCTCACAGTTCATGAAGCCTGGCTTGGAGAATTGTGAGCATTACTTTACTAGTGTGTGAGATGAGTGCAATTGTGCGATAGTTTGAACATTCTTTGGCATTGCCTTTCTTTGGGATTGGAAAGAAAACTGACCTTTTCCAGTCCTGTGGCCACTGCTGAGTTTTCTAAATTTGCTGGCATATTGTGTGCAGCACTTTCACAGCATCATCTTTCAGGATTTGAAATAGCTCAACTGGAATTCCATCACCTCCACTAGCTTTATTCATTGTGATGCTTCCTAAGGTCCTTTTGACTTCACAGTCCAAGATGTCTGTCTCTAGGTGAGTGATCATACCATCATGATTATCTGGGTCGTGAAGATCTTTTTTGTACAGTTCTTCTGTGTATTCTTGCCACCTCTTCTTAATATCTTCTGATTCTGTTAGGTCCATGCCATTTTTGTCCTTTATTGAGCCCATCTCTGCATGAAATGTTCCCTTGGTTCTCTAATTTTCTTGAAGAGATCTCTAGGCTTTCCCATTCTATTGTTTTCCTCTATTTCTTTGCACTGATCACTGAAAAAGCTTTCTGATCTCTCCTTGCTATTCTTCGCAACTCTGCATTCAAATGGGTATATCTTTCCTTTTCTCCTTTGCCTTTCGCTTCTCTTCTTTCACAGCTATTTGTAAGACCTCCTCTGACAGCCATTTTGCTTTTTTACATTTCTTTTTCTTGGGGATGGTCTTGATCCCTGTCTCCTGTACAATGTCATGAACCTCTGTCCACAGTTCATCAGGCACTCTATCAGATCTAGTACCTTAAATCTATTTCTCACTTCCACTGTATAATCGTTAGGGATTTGATTTAGGTCATGCCTGAATGATCTAGGGATTTTCCCTACTCTCCTCAATTTAAGTCTGAATTTGACAATAAGAAGTTCATGACCTGCCTCTTGCGAAATCTGTATGCAGGCCAGGAAGCAACAGTTAGAACTGGACATGGAACAACAGACTAGTTCCAAATAGGAAAAGAAGTAAGTCAAGGCTGTATATTGTCACCCTGCTTATTTAACTTATATGCAGAGTACACCATGAGAAATGCTGGGCTGGATGAAGCACAAGCTGGAATCAAGATTGCCGGGAGAAATATCAATAACCTCAGGTATGCAGATGACACCACCCTTATGGCAGAAAGAGAAGAACTAAAGAGCCTCTTGATGAAAGTGAAAGAGGAGAGTGAAAAAGTTGGCTTAAAGCTCAACATTCAGAAAACTAAGATCATGGCATCTGGTCCCATCAATTTTTGGCAAATACATGGGAAAACAGTGGAAACAGTGGCTGACTTTATTTTGGGGGACTCCAAAATCACTGCAGATGATGACTGCAGCCATGAAATTTAAAAACGCTTACTCCTTGGAAGAAAAACTATGACCAATCTAGACAGCATATTAAAAAGCAAAGACATTACTTTGTCAACAAAGGTCTGTCTAGTCAAGGCTATGGTTTTTTCAGTAGTCATGTATGGATGTGAGAGTTGGACTATAAAGAAAGCTGAGCACCGAAGAATTGATGCTTTTGAACTGTGGTGTTGTAGCAGACTGTTGAGAGTCCCTTGGACTGCAAGGAGATCCAACCAGTCCATCCTGAAGGAAATCAGTCCTGAATATTCATTGGAAGGACTGATGAGGAAGCTGAAACTCCAACATTTTGGCCACCTGATGCGAAGAGCTGACTCATTTGAAAATACCCTGATGCTGGGAAAGATTGAAGGTGAAAGGAGAAGGGGACAACAGAGAATGAGATGGTTGGATGGCATCACTGACTCAATGGACATGAGTCTAAGTAAACTCCGGGAGTTGGTAATTGACAGGGAGACCTGGTGTGCTGCAGTGCATGGTGTCGCAAATAGTCGGACACGACTGAGTGACTGAACTGAACTGAACTGAACTGAAGCATTAAACTACTGTGTTTTTTTTTCTTTTGTAATTGATAGATACCTTGGGAAATATACTTCAAGGCTATGTAAATATGTTTTTTCCTCTCAACAAAGTGTCTGCTCATAACTACCATTCTATATTTCCCCTAATGAAAGTAATTTTATTGGGGAATTAGGAATGCATTAATAGAAAAGAGGGCATTTGATTTTAATCAGAAGCTAGATTTTCATAGCAGAAATAAGAGGGAAGAGTGTTCCTGGCTGAAGGGATAGAATCAGCAATGGCTCAGACGTCTGAACTTGCATGTTTCAGACAGTGAGACTAGTGTGTAGGCTGTATGTGGTAAAGCTTAGAAATGAGACTTAAAAGATACCAGAGCATAGATCATCCATGCCTTGAATTCTCTGACAAAGAATTTGGACCACTTTCCAAGTACTTCATTTTCTTCAGTTTCCAAGAAACTGCAATTTTGGTGGTGAGGAGGGGGAGGGGGATAAGTCCTACTTTTTAGAGTCTGTATCTTTATCTATAAAAGGACCTCAGACAATCTCTAAGGCACCTCTCACTCATGAAGTTTTATGATTCTATGAATTTGTAACATTTGACTCTTTCCATGGGCTTCCCTGGTGGCTCACCTGGTAAAGAATCCACCTGCAATGTGAGAGACCTGAGTTTGATCCCTGGGTTGGGAAGATTCCCTGGAGGAGGACATGGCAACCCACTCCAGTATTTTGGCATGGAGAATTCCATGTACAGAGGGGCCTGGCAGGCTATAGTCCATGGGGTCGCAAAGAGTCAGACACTATTGAGTGACTTTGGCTTTCACTTTCAGTTTCTGATTCTTTCCATGCCATTGTATATATAGTTTGAAGTGAAGTGAAGTGAAGTCGCTCAGTCGTTATCCGACTCTTCGCGACCCCATGGACAGTAGCCTGCACCAGGCTCCTCCGTCCATGGGCTTTTCTAGGCAAGAGTACTGGAGTGGGTTGCCATTTCCTACATAGCTTAGTGGCTTTCAAAAAAAATCTATCCCATGAGGCCACTTTCTCTTTTCCTCTCTGAAGTCTTACTCATAATCTGAGTTGTTTCAATTGAAGAGGATGCAGGAACTTACTAGCCAGACTCTCCCCCCCTTCCCCCGACCATTACTTCCAATCAAAAATAGGAAAAGAAAGGAAAGCGTTGATCAGGGAGAACGATGAATTCAAGTTTGGACATATTTATACTGATGAGATAATAGGATTTTTTTAAATCAGATAGAAAATGTAGGGGTAGCTGTGAGGATCCCCTTGCTTTACTGTATGGTCTTCCATGGGTAGGTGGCAATACAATTAGAGACCAAGAACTGTTCCTTCTCCTGGAATCATGAATTTAAAAAATTCTGAGATGGCAGTGGGGGCTTCCCTGGTGACTCAGATGGAAAAGAGCCTGCCTGCAATGCAGGAGACTGGGTTCGATCCCTGGGTCAGGAAGATTCCCTGGAGAAAGGAAAGGCTTATCCCCTCCAGTACTCTTGCCTGGAGAATTCCATGGACAGAGTAGCCTGGCAGGCTACAGTCCATGGGGTCACAAAGAGTCAGGTATGACTGCACACACACAAACACACACACACACACACACACACACGATAGTGGTAGATGGAAAAGAGGAGAAAAACGACAAAGGATAATTGGAAAAGCAGGGCAGGATGTCAATAAATTGGCAGGAAATGTAAAAAGCACTAGTCCTGCCGTGAATTTAGAGACCCACCAGAAAGACCACCTTGATTCTTCCCTTAGGCATTGGGGAAGAAAAAGAAAGGGGTACTCAGATCAGCAGTTAATAGGGTTTCCTAAATCCACTCAATTCTATTAGCAAATGTGGCTATGTAGCCAGGCTATATTGATAAAAATAATTTTACATTGCCTCCTTTTTATTACTGAATGCTGTTATGCTTTATAACAGAGAGCCCCAGACTGATCTTAAAATTCCAGATCAATGAGAGACAAACTATAATGGATCATCACTAGGTTATTGACATTCTCCGTGAGCTTATTCTGTAATGACTCTCTGTGTACTGGGTGGTGTCTTTGATGGCTCCCTGGTGTAGACATATACAACAATTTTGAAACCTGGCCAATTTGCTGGACTTGTTACCTTAAATCACTCGTCTTTTTTAAAAACTAGCTAATAGTCTGTGTGAGTATAACCATTCTAATTTGTTCAAGTATATTATCACAAATAACATCACAGTTTTTGCCTTCTGGGTTATCAGTATCAGGGATATTTTGTTTTACAACTGCATTACTCTAGGAAAGATTTAAGATGGCTTCAAGGGTACATGCCATATATCAAGATAACATAAATTAGAAACAAATGAGAAAGAGAAAAGTTAAACATCAGGTCAGGACGTAAATTGGAATCAGAAATGAAACTAATGCAAAAACAGATTTCCATTCTAAGCTTTCTAGCATCCATTTATATAAATTCTAAGACTATAAGGGCTTAAGAAACAAGTTTGTCTCAGCGAGGAATAGACTTATTTCTTAGACTCTAAAACCATTTCTTTTGAGGATTTTTATGAAAACATGCCACATTATCAGGAACAAATTCTTCAACAACATTCTTATGTTTAAGGCAATGCATATTGTAGGGCTGCTTCTTTAAAAAAATACCTCAAAAAAAGAAAATGTTCATGGTATCAAACTGAAAAAGCTATTCTAGAAGTCTTGGAAAGGGGTTGGTAATACAAAATCCATCAAGTTAGCAGTTCTGCTGGCTTAATTTAATCCAGAGGCAGAGTTTTACAGTATCTGGAGATATGGATGTACTACATACTATCAGGCTTTACCTGTTCTCTCAGCTAAGCTCATGAGGGCTACTGGGCAGCTATCATGCTATAGTCAGGGACATGGTTAGTTGGAGGGAACAGAGACCCACATCATTAGCACACGAAAAGGATATAGGTATACAGAGAGGGCTCCCACAATTTAAATGAGAAGTAAAGTACAGCTGGGTTTTATGGGAAATGTATCCGGAAACTACAAAGAAACAAAGGCGGCTGATTGACCTGTTTCTTTCTCTGGGCTTACCCTTTCATCTCCACCATTTTGTATCTGATGTTTTCTTCTCACTAGAGAGGCTTTGCCACCGTAGCCCAAAGCATCTGCTTTAGCCCTCAGAATTAATAATTCAGCATCCACGGATGATAAACATCATTCGCTTGAATTGCCCAAACCCAAATTCCCAGGAAAGGAACCTGACTCAGCTCTTCTTCTTGACCACCATAGGCAGCTGTCAAGCATTAGAGAAATGACCTTTGATCAAGTGTTTCTTGGTCCAAAAAGTGTGTGTAGAGGCGTGGGGACACTTGCTACAGATCTTAGACACTTCCAGGATAAGAGTTGTAAGTGAGGACAGGACCATCACTCAATGTGGCGAGCCACCCAGCTAGCCACACTTCTTAAGAAAACAGCCTATTGCTTTGTCGTGCAGGATGGGATATTTTCTAGACAAGGCAAGCTGGTCCAAATCAATTCAGAGAAATCTGTTGGGGGGAAGAAGAGAGAGAGAATCATCTGCTGGATCCTTTCTATATTGTTTCTCCTTAATCAAAATTGGCCCCATAAAGTAGTAGCTACTGCGTGCTTCCAGTTTAGGTCACTCAGGTGCTCCCATGCTCTACAGCTTCATTTTAGTCCAAAAGCAGTGGGAGGAACCACAGTCCTAACTGACACACGTTTTTATCATAAGCCCATCCTTAGCCCATTTATCCAAACTAGATGCCCTATTCATTGTCTAGTTATGTAAAGAGAAAGTGCCTAATAACCAAAGGGAATTTGTGTACTGTCTTCACACATCTTACCCTTTTTGCTCTCCTTTCCCTCTGTATTACCTGGGTTCAATCCCTGGGTTGGGAAGATCCCCCAGAGAAGGGACAGGCTACCCACTCCAGTATTCTGGCCTGGAAAATTCCATGGACTCTATAGTCCATGGGGTCACCAAAAAAAGTCAGACACAACCAAGCGACTTTCCCTTTCCCATCCCCTCTGTATTAACTGGGGTGTGCATGATAGAGGTGGGGGAGGGGACAAAGGTCACAGATCACTGCTCCTTTCTCATCCCTTTTCCTTGATCAAACTCAAATCCAAGAGGAGCTACTTGCTTAACTGCACATTTTCTAGTATTTAGGATTAACCTTTCTATCTATTAAAATATTTTAAGACAGATAGGTCTATTCAGGTAATCAGTGGTCTATGAAGTAGCATGTGTACAAGATGATTCAACAGAATGCAAAAAGAAAATATTAGATTTGCTATTTATTTTTATTTCACCCTTTAAAAAGATTTACTATTTCTGTATGTTTTAAATCACATACGAAACATCAGTATAAAAATGCAGCTACATACTTTATAAAAAATATACATATTTGAGGGTGTATGCTCAAAATTATTTTTTCTGGATTGAGTACATGAACTAAAATTTGGAGCCTACTGGCATCAAATTCTCAATGAATGGACCTTACAGTATGGTTTTTATATCTAGATAAAGATGAATAGTTCCCATTTTGGGCCTGTGGCCCCATCTGGCTCTAAGGTCCTCACAAGGACTTGGACCCATAGCACATTACATTATTCAGTGTATTAGGCTTTCAAACCGCTCACCATTTATTTAAATGTTTATTTGTTATGAAACACTGTTTATTTTGTATGAAACACAGATTGGGTTATGGTCATTTATTTATGTGTTTAATTTTGAATTAGAAAGTTTGAAATAAATAGTCCATGATTAATACAGAGTGAGGACCAGCCTCTGAGTATCAGCTTTCCTCAATTTACAGGGTTCCTTGGGATCCTTGTTAGAACAGTGAAGTTTTAAACAGGGAACCAGAAAGTTAGGCATCTGTTTTTGTGTGTGTGTGTGTGACCACTCCATTAGCATTAATATATGCCTTATGTCCTACAATCAAACATATAGTCCCTCCATATGTATTACAATTCTTACTATATGTAGATAGTCAATGATTGTTTAACTGGGTGGGGCTGAGATCTGAGAGGACTCAAGGATCACTATTTCAGTGGTGAACAAGGGAACAAAGACAGAAGGCTCTGGGTGTAGGAAGAATGGACAGGCCCTAATGCTTAGGTGAGCACTTCCCTTACAAAATCCTGTAAAATTGGTGTCATTGTCATTAAACAAGTTGCTCCTTTCCTAAGAGCCTCAGGCTTCTCACTGAGATAATATTACCTTGCAAGTCAGTGGTAGTGTTAAGATTTTAACCCATGACTCTCTGCTGTGGCACCTTTCCTCTCAGTAATTTAGATCTGCTCCAGAAACCTCATGTTGACACCCAGGATCATACTAATAAATATAGATATTAAAAACTTAATACTTAGGAGACGTTTGGAAGTGGCACAGACTGTGAAGGGTTAGAGTGAAGGATGGAATTAAAAGTACAAGTTTTAACATACTAAATATCATCCAGCATCACTGTTTGTGGCCCACCTTTTCTGAATTTGCTACTTGTGCCAGACAGGTGAGAACAGGCAATTTTTCTTCTTCTTTTTTTGTAATTATTGATATCCTGTTTATCTTGTAAGACCATAGTGAATCCTCCTTGTCTTAATTTCTGTTGAACGGTCTGGGCTGTGTGATTCTATCTGAGTTGATGTGTCTTCTCCTCTGGAGTTCATATGCTAAAATCACTTATAGCACTTTCCTCTTTGCTGATCTTTCTCGCACTGAATCTCTACAGCCCTC
This sequence comes from Cervus elaphus, assembly GCF_910594005.1. Taxonomy (NCBI): domain Eukaryota; kingdom Metazoa; phylum Chordata; class Mammalia; order Artiodactyla; family Cervidae; genus Cervus; species Cervus elaphus. The sequence continues at coordinate 57,862,583 of NC_057833.1, read as the reverse complement.
AGATCGGTGGTGCTAGTGGTAAAGAATCCAACTGCCAATGCAGGAGATGTAAGAGACACGAGTTTGATCCCTGAATTGGGAAGATCCCCTGGAGAAGGAAATGGCAACGTACTTCAATATTCATGCCTGGAAAATCCCATGGACAGAGGAGCCTAGCGGTCTATAGTCCATGAGGTCACAAAGAGTCGGAGACAGATGAGTGACTGAGCACACATAGCCACACACACAGCCCCCAGATTAGGAAAGTAATCTTATGAGTACCTAGAAAGAATATTGCTGGGGCCCATAGATCTGTGATTTACTTTTGAATATTCAAAATACATTGGTTTCTCCCAAGTAGTAAACACAGTGACCTTTATGCTACAATCATAAAGATGTCTATATATATCTGGTGGCTTTATGCTATGTCTGCTTGGCTAAGATGGAACCGTACTGCCAAGAATTCTTTGTTTCCAGGTTAGGGCCGGCCACAAGAGACTCTGTATAAGATCTGGAAGGCAGGAGAAGCACAGCTATCCTTCTTCCTTGAAGGGAAGCACAGGTCAGGTGCGGTTACAGCTCACGCAGGTTGCTGCTGATTCACTGGCTCATGCATGTGGCTCTCATGCCTGCATAGCAGAGATCGTATGCCTTGCATGAATGATTTCTTAGTCCTTAAAAAACAACAGAGGCCACCTTTATAGTAGTCTAGTGCTTTAAATAGTGTCCTATTGCCCATTTCATTCAATAATTTTCCATTCAACAACAATCATTGAATACTTACAATGCATCCAGATCTACGAATTTCTATGAGGGATTCAAAAGAAATATAAGACACAGTTCCTAGTCTCAAGAAATTTATAATCCAATAGTTTTATTTTTATGCTTAATATGAATTTTTTATTTTTCATCAATTGTAAGTTTCTAGAAAACTGGAGTTTAGTACAAAGCTATTTCTTTCCTCTGAACCAACAGAAAATGTTAGCAATATAATGCTTCATAATCCATGAGTCCTTTATTGTGTGCATATATATATATGTCTTCTATGCAACTTCACTATAATCATCAAATCAAAAATTAACTTTGATACTTTGCTCCTATCCTATCTTCAGATCCCATTCAAGTTTCACCAATTATCCTAACAATGGTTTTTATAACAAAAAGAGGACATGAGTTGCATTTAGTGGCTACGTCTCTTCAAGTTTTCTTCAATCTGAAATAGTTCCTCAGTTTTTCCTGATTCATAATCTTGATAATTTTGAAGACTGAAGGCCAATTATTTTGTAGAACACCCTTCAGTTTGGGCTTATCTACATTTTCTCCTGGTTATGCTCATCGCAGAAGTGATGCTGTGCTCCTTCACTGCATCCTATCAGGAGCCCATGATTACAGATGATATCCACTTCAATTCCTTAATTAAAGCAGTGTCTTCTAGACTTCACTACTGCACAGTTTCTCTTTTCCCTTTGTAATTAGTGAGTACTCATGGTGTGTGTGTGTGTGTGTGTGTGTGTGTGTGACAGGAGTGGGATGGGGCTTACCCTGAAAATATGTAAATATCTCATTCCTCATTAGATTTTTAACTTATTCATTAATTTATTTATGTCAGTGTGATTCATCTATTTTATTCAATGATTTGTAATCTGTTGCTCTCATACTTTAATGTTCAAATTATCCCAGATTTTTCCAGTGACAATTCATTCAAGCTTCTATTCTTTTCCTATACTTCTCTTATTCTCAGAGCTTTTTTTTTTTTTTTTGGCTATGCTAGATCTTAGTTGCTGCATGGGCTTTTCTCTAGTTGTGGAGATCAGGGGTCACTGGTTATGGGCGTCTCATTGTGGTGGCTTCACTTGTTGCAGAGCATGGGCACTAGGGTCTGCAGGCTTCTGTACTTGCAGCTCCTGGGCTCTAGAGCACAGGCTCAACAGTTGTGGCACACGTGCTCCAAGGCATGGGGGAGCTTCCTGGATTGGAGATCGAACCCATGTCTCTTGCACTGGCAGACAGATTTTTAACACTGAGTCACCAGAAAAGCCCTTGCGTAGCATTTAAAAACAAAAAAAACAAAAAAACTTTTTGACACAGTAAAATGCTCCAGGTTTATTTTATATTTTCTCTGCTGTCAGGGAATGTTTGACGGGAGGATTCCTACATGCTGTCTCTCATGAGTCCTTTGTCCTTCTTCAAGCGGAACAGCACGCTGCTCCCAGGGACTGAGGTCATTGTGTGAGGCAAGCTTGGGTCTCCTTTAGTAAACATTCTCCTTAGGACAAAACTGCTTAGTCTCCTTCCCCTTTCTTGAGATACGGATTGTCTCCTGACCTTGTGACTAACATTACCCCTTGTTCCCTTGGTAACAGTTGCTGTACATTTGGTTTTCTGATCTCTATCATTCCCGAAAGAAGTTTCTTATACTGCAGCCTATATATACTCATAGAAAAATCATTAAAGCACCTTTGCTTCATCAGAGCTTAGGTCCCCGGGTCTTTTTTGTCTCTCTCTCTCTCTCTTTTTCTGGCTGACTCTCTGGAGTGTTGAGACCCGTCGTGCTCACTTTTCTGCCCGGGCTTCTAAGACCCCCTCGAGAGGGTGCCTGGTGCCTTCATGAGCGATGCAAGTCCTGTGTCAAGGACTTTACTGGTCCTCTGCGTAAACCAAGGGATATCAGCCTCTTTCTCTCTTTCACTTTCTTATCGTCGACTCCGTACCACCAGGTTCCGGTCCATTAAAGGACCTCAACAACTCTGCTCTGACCCAGGATTCAGCCAAGAGACTTGGTTCCTTTTATTGAAGATTGGTATTTAGTAAGCAGGTTCCAAGAACTGAGCTCATTACTTTGGGGTGTTACTGCTTTTAGGGGACAGTGCTAGGATTATGTCTGTGTACACACAGGTACATGGTATACATTTAAACCTACGGTTATCTACTCTCACCTATCTGGTATCATCTATCATCTCTATTTATAGCTGCCTCTGTAAAAAAAAAAAAAGTAAGTTCACACCAGTACCTCTGATTCCATCCTATCACAATAGAGTTCATTCTATTTTCACTATCCCCACTTTCTTCTATGACAATGAGAAGCATAGCTTCCATCATCCTCAATAACTTAATGTTTTTAGTCAATTACCCTCAGTGTTACTACTTTCCCACAGCCAAGGCCACACCATGACACTAAGCTTCAGGGCATCTCAGGCCCGTGCCAGCACACCTAGGAAAGCTGGGGTTCTAGCACCTTCCTGATGGGAAGGGAAAGTCAGGTCATAATCAGCACAATTTTGCATATAAGCATTTTTGGTAAATTGCCTGAAAATATCTCAGAAGAAAACAACCTGATTGTGGACTGCTTCTATTATTTGTTGAGATTCTTTTTTCATTCTGAGTCAACATTTACTTTTAGTAGCTAGTTTTTTAAGCAATATTTTTTTGTCCTGAGATAGGGTCTTCTAAATTGAATATGATTGGCCACCTCAAATTCTAAATATTTACTTTCAGCAGCTTCTTTAGTAAAAATTTATTATTCATTTTCTTAGCTAGCTTCTCTAAACTGAATGAAGTTTAGAAACCCCAAATTCTGGACTTGCCTGTTGATACTATGTATTTCTGGTGCATTTTCTTATTTAAAGCCAGGCCCATAGTTAAGCTTTGAGGCAAACATTGGAACTGTCAAATAAAAACACTGAACCTCTGCCAACTTAGGTCATTTGCTCAAAATCACATAGCTTGGAATTTGAAGCCAGCTTTCTGACGTCAAGTCCACTGCTCTTTCTAATATATCATACTCCCTCATGGGTTACAGCCTTGATGTAATGATGGCTTGGGGTTGAAGAGCTAGTCCTTCAGGGAGCACAGAGTTTTTCTCACTTGTTGAAATGTGAGTAGGGAAAATGTCTTTGCTTTTTCTCCAGTAGGCAGGCAGGAAGTGCCTGCAAAGTGTACAGATTAGTATAGACCCTAGGGAGGACTTGACAAACTATAGCCCATAAGCCAAATCCAGTCTGCTAACTGCTTTCCTTCCCCTGTCTGTTTGTGTACAGCCTGAGAGGTAAGCTAAGAATGGGTTTTACATCTTTTAACTGTTGAAGAAATTTTAAGAGTAATATTTTATGGCAAGTAGAAATTCATATTCCAGAGCTCATAAACAAAGTTTTATTAGGACACAGATATGCTCTTTCATTTATATATTATTTCATGCAATAATAGAGTAGTTGCAACAGAGATTATATGGGCACAAAGTCTATAAGATATCTACTATCTGATCCATGCTGGGAAAATTTGCTGACTCCTGGATGAGAGTCATACACTCACCTGCATTTAAGACTTGGCACCACCTCTTACTAGTTGTATGACTGTGCTCATTTTATCTAATTTCCCATGTCTTATTTTCCTCAGACAGAAAGTGGGAATAACAATGATGTCCACTTCAATGGGTTACTATAAGAATCAAATGTAGCATAAGAAGCCGTCTGTAAACGTTTTTTTGTTGTTTAGTCCCTCAGTCGTGCTTGACTCTTTTGGGACCCTATGGACTATAGCCCACAAGGCTCCTCTGTCCATGGGGATTCTCCAGGCAAGAATACTGGAGTGGGTCGCCATTTCCAGGGGATCTTCCCAACCCAGGGATCAAACATCTCCTGCTTTGGCAGGCAGATTCTTTACCACTAAGCCACCAGGGAAGAGGCCTGTAAATGTTAAGTGTTACAAATATATGGAGAGCTGAAAAAAAATTACATCTCCTTATTTGTCTAAGATAAATTAAATAATGGCCCAGCTCTCACATATCAAGATTGACAGGTAAACTTACCTCCATCATTTTTTAGAGGGGATCCTTTCCACCTCCACTGGGATCATACAAGAATCCTGGGGGCTCAAGAGTATTCTTGAAGAGGTCACTTTAGGTGACCCCTGTTGTTTCTTTGATCCAGCCCAGGCCCTGCCTGGGCCTGGCCCCAGGCAGGGAGCTCTGACGGTGAATCCTCATCCATCACTAGTACAAGAGACCATGGAACCTTCCCCGTAGCTCCCACGCCTGGGGCCTCAGGTATGACAACACTCTTCCCTCCCAAGCTTTGGCCACCTCTGGGCACTGCGGAAGCAGAGTTCTGATCCATTGTGACACCCTTTATGGGGCCATTTTTCCCAGGCTCCTGAATCCAACTCTGTCCTCAGATCAGCCATTCCCTTCTCTTTGTGGAGAAAGGAGCCTCCACATGGAGCCTCCTTCTCGATAGCTCAGTTCTCCACCGCTATAAGCCCTGAGTATACCAGGAATCATCTATTCAGATGCCTCACAAGGCCATGCAGATGAAAAAGCTGAGTGTAAGACAACAGGGGGAGGCAAATGCTGTGGCAAACTTGCCTCTGCTCCTCAGTTCCGACCCATCATCACCATTTAGGGCCAGCATCTCCAGATGTTCTGTTTGTTCAAGGGAAGCTATGAATCTGGGTAGTTATGTGAAAATTTCCAATAACTCTCTGCAGGCTGAATCTTGCCTAAAGTTAGCCAGAAACCCTAGCTTCTCTAAAAGTAAATAAATATAAGGCTGTTAACTCCTCTAGAAGTGGAAAGACCCCAGACCTAGCTGCCTTCTTAACAGGGAAAAATACCTCTCCTGCTCTCAACCTGAAACCATGGAAATATTGATAAGCTAGAATTAAATTCTCAGTTAACATTATTTTGGCATATTGCTATTAGTTATTATTTTACTATCATTTATGTAAAAACAGTTCATGCCTGGCACAGTTAGTTCTCAATAAATGTTTATTATTACTATTTTATTAATGGTATTACCCCCATTTTAGAATATTTTAGAAGGAGTGGAATGCCAGTGGGGCACCAGGAATATGTGTGTGTATGTGTGTGTCTGGGGGCTGGCCTATTACAAACACAGCCACAGAGCTCCAATTCCAGCCAGAGCCAGCAGGTTGACAGGTGCCGTTACCGCCACCTGCCGTCCAGTTCGCAGAACTATCACGGTTCACAGATGCGCCCGCAGGGCTGGGATGCTCGCTGGGCTGGCCCTTTGAGGCTGCAAATCCATCTTCCCCTGCAACACAAACAGACACACACACACACACACACACACACACACACACACACACACACACACACCTCTCTCTCTCTCTCTCTGTAGGTTTCTCCGTCTCTGCCTGGCACACACGCACACACACACCACACACACTCTGTAGGTTGTCTCCAGCCGGCTTTTAGATTCCTACACACACACACACACACACACACACACACGGCAGGCAGACTCCGTCCCTGCCGGCTTTTAGATTCCTACACACACACACACACACACACACACACACACACACACACACACGGCAGGCAGACTCCGTCCCTGCCGGCTTTTAGATTCCTACACACACACACACACACACACACACACACACACACACGGCAGGCAGACTCCGTCCCTGCCGGCTTTTAGATTCCTACACACACACACACACACACACACACACACACACACACACACACGGCAGGCAGACTCCGTCCCTGCCTGCCTGGCCCCAAGGTGGCCAAACATAGAACTCCTCTTTTTGGATTTCTCCTGACCTGGCGACACGGGTGACCGGTCCAGCTACCAGGAGCGGGGGAGTAGGAGAAGCGCCTGCGGGCGCCGGGACCCCAGGGACCCAGACTGAGAGGAACGAACAGGAACGTCGGGGAGACGCACGGCTGCGGTGGGACCCAGCGGACTCGCCCAGCTCCGCCTCTTTTCCTTCCCTAATCAGAGGCAGCATGACTCACTCCTTTGTTTCTGGAAAAGAGGTATCTGTACTAGCCCGAGGCGGAATTCACCCCTCCCGCACTCATTAGGAATCGCTTGCTTATTCGCTGGGCCCAGCCGTGCTCGCCCGAGACGCGGGCAGAATTCTTACGCGGGCTGAATTCTTACGCGGGCTGACAGACGCAGTGATGGGTGACACCGAACCAGCGACCCTCCGAGCCCGCCTCCCAGGCAATCCCGGGCGTGCCTGGCGGTGGAACTCGCCGGTCGGCGCTCACCTCTGCCCCCTGGTGGCTGATGTGAGCATCGCAACAGCGCCCACCCCACAGCCCACCTGCAGCTCCCCGCAGCGTCACCTCTGGGTGTTTTTCAAAGGGAGCATTTTTACAGTTCCATTCAGCTGCTGCGGATAGGAGATGTGGTTCTCAGATTACTTACTAGTGAATGAGAAGGTTGTGTGTGTGTGTGTGTGTGTGTGTGTGTGTGTGTGTGTGTGTGTGTGCAGAAGAGGAAGAAACTCTAAGAGCGTATTTGTGACGGGATAATGGAGAGGAGAGAGAGGAGTAGGAAAAAGGAAGAAAACTAAGAAGCGGGAGAGGCAAAGTGACAGTGATGAGGGAATGGAATGACAGCAAAGGATGCGTAAAGAATTTGGGGAGCAACAGTTTGATGGGAAATGGGAGGAGACTTACTCATGAAAAAGGGGTGAGGATTTGACATCTGTGAGAGGGAAAGTTTCATTTCGGTGAAGTGAACCTTGTGAACATTTCAATATACCTCTCCTATTTTACATTCCATTTTGTTTGGCAGCTGCTCGAAATGAGTTTCCATTTTTCTGTCTTGTTTTAATATTCTTATATCTCCCACATCACTAGATCATTAGAGGCAGAAACAATTATGCCATACATTCCTGTCTGACAGAACCCAGGATGCACACAGGCTTATTAATGCCTGGCCTTGCCCAGCCGCTACCAGCCACATCTGCTTTTGTTGTCTGATCCAGATTTCATGCTCACTCTCTCTCCACTGACCTCTATGGGCTAGCTTGTCCTTTGGGAAATAGACCAGTAGCTGCTCAGAATCAAAATGTACATGACAATCAGGTTCACAAAGGCTTTTGCCACCTAGTTTTCCACCAACAAACCAAGCAACGCCCACCAGCAACATAGAGCTTCAAAAATGAGTTCTTTTGAATCACATCTGTAGCTTCTGACCTAATCCTTTTCATCTTCTGTAGAAGTACAACAGAAGGAGAGAGGTTTTGCAAGGTCTCTGCTAGCTGTAGCTCATACAAGCCCTGAGAAGGTTGAAAGGGATTTTCCCTATCCCAGTCTCTGTTACTATTTTGTCAACATTACCCAGTCTGGTTCCAGATTTGAGGGAGGGGGGTCACATTTAGAAAGCCTGGATAGGATGATAAAAACTGTTTTGGCAGGAGATAAATCAATGCATATGGGCGTGGGCAGTGATGCCCAAACTCATCCACCACAACAAATGGTCTCATGAAAATGTTTTGGTCAATACAACTAATTTTGCTATATGAGGAGCAGTTGCCTATCTGCATGAGTGAATGGGGGTGGGATGGGCATCTCATGAGTCACTTGGAGGGGGCTCGCTCTCAGCAGAGTGGTCCTCTTGGTGTTTGACCCTTATTCTGGAACATTCTGGGATATTCTAGGAATGCAGTTTGGAGATAAAATATTTCTCATTGAGGTGAAAGGATTGTGATGCAGATAAGAAATAGGAAGAGAAAAACATGTTGGGCCCTCAAAATGCAAAGCCTTTTTATAATATGGTTTCTATTATCAAGTGGGGAGACACATTATTCTTGTCAGTGTGTGAGAGTCAAAAGATGCTCCCCAGGGCCAGGGTAGGACAACACTATGGAGGAGAAGCATAGGTTTTTGCCATAGGCTTTTCAGAAACATTCGACAATCTAAATTCCCATTGTTAAATATTTGTTTAATTATCTTCCTAATGTTTGAACATTTACATTTCACTTCCTCTTTTTTGACAGCTCTTTCTGCTTGAATCTGCTTAGCGCATTTTCTTTTCTTAAAAATTATTTATATTAATTGAAGGCTACTTACTTTACAATATTGTGGTGGTTTTTGCCATACATTGATGTGAATCAGCCATGGATGTACATGTGTCCCCCATCCCAAAACCCCTTCCCACCTCACACCAGCTTTGAGTGCCCTGTTTCATGCATTGAGCTTGGACTGGTCACCTGTTTCACATATGGTAATATACATGTTTCAGTGCTATTCTCTCAAATCATCTCACCCTCACCTTCTCCCAGAGTCCAAAAGTCTGTTCTTTACATCTGTGTCTCTTTTGCTGTCTCGCATATAGGGTCATCGTTACCATCTTTCTAAATTCCATATATATGCCTTTAATATACTATATTGGTGTTTATCTTTCTCACTTACTTCACTCTGTATAATGTGCTCCAGTTTTATCCACCTCTTTCAATTCTTTGCTCAGTGTGTAAGCCCAGCAGTGGGATTGCTGGGTCATATGGCAGCTCTATTTCCAGTTTTTGAAAGAATCTCCACACTGTTCTCCATAGTGGCTCCATTAGTTTGCATTCCCACCAACAGTGTAAGAGAGTTCCATTTCTCCACACCCTCTCCCTCATTTGTTGTTTGTAGACTTTTTGATGGCAGCCATTCTGACTGGCGTGAGATGGTACCTCACTGTGGTTTTGATTTGCATTTCTCTGATAATGAGTGTTGTTGAGCATCTTTTCATGTGTTTGTTAGCCATCTGTATGTCTTCTTTGGAGAAATGTCTGTTTAGTTTTTTGGCCCATTTTTTGATTGGGCATTTATTTTTCTGGCATTGAGCTAAATGAGCTGCTTATATATTTTTGAGATTAATTCTTTGTCAGTTGCTTCATTTGCTATTATTTTCTCCCATTCTGAAGGATATCTTTTTACCTTGCTTATAGTTTCCTTCATTGTGCAAAAGCTTTTAAGTTGGGACTTCCTTGATGGTCTAGTGGTTAAGACTCTGTGCTTCCAATGCATGGGGGGCACAGGTTCAATCCCTGTTTGGAAAACTAAAATCCCATATGCCGTGAGGCACAGCCAAAACAAAATCTTTTAAGTTTAGTTAGGTCCCATTTGTTTATTTTTGCTTTTATTTCCATTACTCTGGGAGGTGGGTCATAGAGGATCTTGCTGTGATTTATGTCAGAGAGTATTTTGCTTATGTTTTCCTCTAGGAGTTTTATAGTTTCTGGTCTTACATTTAGATCTTTAATTCATTTTGAGTTTATTTTTATGCATGGTGTTAGAAAGTGTATAGTTTCATTCTGTTACATGTAGTTGACCAATTTTCCCAGCACCATTTGTTAAAGAGATTGTCTTTTCTCCACTGTATATTTTTGCCTCCTTTGTCAAAGATAAGGTGTCCATAAGTGCATGGATTTATCTCTGGGCTTTCTGCTTTGTTCCATTGATTTATATTTCTATCTTTGTGCCAAACTGTCTTGATGACTGTAGCTTTGTAGTATAGTCTCAAGCAGGTTGATTCCTCCAGTTACATTCTTGTTTCACAAGATTGCTTTGGCTATTTGAGGTTTTTTGTGTTTCCATACAGCTTGTGAAATTATATGTTCTAGTTCTGTGAAAAATACCGTTGGTAGCTTGATAGGGATTGCATTGAATCTATTGATTGCTTTGGATAGTATGCTCATTTTCACTATATTGATTCTTCTGATCCATGGACATGGTATATTTCTCCATCTATATATGTCATCTTTGGTTTCTTTCATCAGTGTTTTATAGTTTTCTATATATAGGTCTTTTGTTTCTTTAGGTAGATCTATTCCTAAGTATTTTATTCTTTTCATTGCAATGGTGAATGGGATTGTTTCCTTAATTTCTCTTTCTGTTTCCTCATTGTTAGTGTATAGGAATGCAAGGGATTTCTGTGAACTAGTTTTATATCCTGAAACTTTACTATATTCATTGACTAGCTCTAGTAATTTTCTAGTGGTGTCCTTAGGGTTTTCTGTGTAGAGGATCATGTCATCTGCAAACAGTGAGAGTTTTACTTCTTCTTTTCCAATCTGGATTCCTTTTATTTCTTTTTCTTCTCTGATTGCTGTGGCTAAAACTTCTAAATTCTTCTCTGATTGCTGTGACTAAAACTTCTAAAACTATGTTGAATAGTAGTGGTGAGAGTGGGCATGCCTGTCTTGTTCCTGAGTTTAGGGGAAATACATTTTCTTACCATCCTCCATTAGAGGTTCAACCATGGAAGCCATACTTTAGTTGGGTTTCATTGAAGCTGTGACAGGCTGAATCTATTGACAATTTACTGAGTGGTCAGTGAGTTCTAGCAGTTCCATGCTCAGTGCTGGGCCATGATGAGAGCTCTTCTCACAGAATTCAGATGAATCAATGGATCTATGCTGTGGAGCTGGGGTGGGACACTCTCTTAACTATAGTCTATTGAGAGTGGAAATGTGGTGTGTGTGTGTGTGTGTGTGTGTGTAGTCTCACAATATGTTTATTAACCACCCTTCCCTAGTGGCTCAGACAGTAAAGAATCTGCCTGCAATATGGAAGACCTGGGTTCGATCCCTGGGTTGGGAAGATCCTCTGGAGGAGGGCATGGCAACCCAGTGCAGTATTCTTGCCTGGAGAATACCCATGGGCAGAGCAGCCTGGCAGGCTACAGTTCTTGGCATTGCAAAGAGTCAGACATGACAGCGACACAGCACACAGCAGTTCACACACACACATGCATACTAATATTTCTTCTTTTTTTATTTTTATTGAAGTATAGTTGCTTTACAATATTGTATTAGTTTGTGCTCTACAGAAAAATGAATCTGTTGTACTTATACATATATCTTCTCTTTTTTGGACTTCCTTCCTATTTTGGTCACTACAGAGCATTGAGTAGCATTCTCTGTGCTACACAGTATTCTCTCAGTTATCTATTTTATACACAGTATCAATAGTGTATATATGTCAATCCCAATCTCCTGATTCATCCTACCTCCCCATTCTCCCCTTGGTGTCCATACGTTTGTTTGTTCTCTACTTCTGTGTCTCTATTTCTTCTTTGCAAATAGGTTCATTTGTACAATTTTTCTAGATTCTACACATATGGATTCTCCTGCCAATGTAGGAGACATAAGAGATGTGGATCAGATCCCTGGGTCGGGAAGATCCCCTGGAGGAGGGCATGGCAGCCCACTCCAGTATTCTTGCCTGGAGAATCTCATGGACAGAAAAGCTTGGCGGGCTACAGTTCATGGGACTACAGAGAGTTTGACATGATTAAAGTGACTTAGCACACATAGTAATTGTCACCCTAGGGTTGAAATGTAAAAACATTTAGCAAAAATCTCACATGGATGAGTAAGCCTGCTTTCTGTACTAGATTGCTGAGACTACTGAAACAAAATCCCAAAGACTGGGTGACTTAGTCAACAAAAATTAATTTTCTTGTAGTTCTGGAGGCTGGAAGTCTAAGATCAAAGTGCCAGCTGGGTTGGTTTCTCCTAAGGACTTTCTGTGGCTCTCAAATGGCCACATACTTGCTTTGTCCTCATATGGTCTTTTTCCTGTGTGTTTGCATCCCTGCTGTCTCTTTTTTTTTTAAATAAGGAAACCATTCATATTGGATTCAGGCCCCACACTTATGACTCCCAGTTAACTTTGATTGTCTCTTTAAAGGTCCTATCACCAAATACAGTCATATTCCAAGGTCCTGGGGTTGGTGGTGGGGGGGTGGTGTGGTTTGTGTTTAGAACTTCAACTGTGAATTTTGAGGGGACACTATTCAGCCCATAACTCCCTCCAAGCAAATTCACATGGGCTAGTAAAGCAGGCCATTAAGTGTTCTCTTCCAGGTTCCACAGGGAGAGAGGTCTAATATTAGACCAAAAGGCATAGAGACCAGGACCTGGGGTACCACTGTTGTGCCAGCTCTGTGATGTTGGCCAGGCAGTTAATTTTCTGAGGCTTGGTTTCCTTATCTATGAAACATGTACTAACTCTTATTATCCCACCTTTAATTATTATTGCATTATTACTATTTGATGCCCTGAGATAATTATGTAAAGAAGTTCTGTGAAATTACATGTGCTGCTTCAATATATGGTATTTTATAGTGAATCTTCCGAATGGTAACTTTCCCTTGTGCTCGGAGATAATATTGTGGTTAAAGAGCAGTGCCTGCGGAGGTGTACAATCTGAGTTTGGATTCCAGTCTCTTCACTGCCTTTAGGCTATCATTTACCCATGAAAGATTCAGTTTCTTTCTATATACCATGGAAATAGTCATATAGAATTCATAGGACAATTCAAGAAAATAATGTATGTAAAATGTGTGGGCTTGAAGATGGTTTATTTATCACCACTGTCAGCAATGTATTTCCTTAAAATCTTTCCCTTTCCCACACTATGTTCACCTCCAAATGGAATTCAGTCCTATTCTTGATTTGGGGTTCCTGAATAATCTTTATGACACCCTTCTGTGCCAATGATAGCTATTTATTTTTCAGTAAGATCTCTCTCCTTTTCCCTAACCAGCTTTCAGTGGGATGAAGCTCTGCGCCTTTGTAAAGATGGAAAAAACACTAAAGAAATTTCCTTTCAGACAACATCATCTCCAGTTCCTTAAAGCAATCTCATGTCACATCCCGCATGAGCGTTGTATGCAGTTCTTCTGCTATGCAATGCTGATTTACAGATACAATGGCATCTCACTTAGCATCTTTCAAAACATCTCTCTCAACCTGAACCTGAAGCTTGAGGAAGCAGCTGGAGATGAGGATTAAAAAAAATAAACAACAGTATTCCTCTTCACTCACAAGGGCCTCCCAGTACCTAGCAGAGCACCCAGCAAGTAGTAAGAACCAACAAATACTTGGGTAATGAATGATTACACAAATGGTGTGTTGACAAGAGAGTAGCCAAAACACTAAACCTGTCTTTTCAGTGACAGATAATAAATGGGGAAAGTTCCAGAGGGGATGATGATGGAGGGCAGCATGAAGCTTAGAGTTAAGGAAACGTTGTGTGTATATGAAAGAGGGAATGGAGCAGGAAGTATAGTTCGGAATCAAATAGTCTTTTTTTTTTTAATTGAATGAACGATTTTTATAATTTACAATGTTTTACAACATTTCACACACATGATTTCATGTAAACCTTTAACAACCCATTTCTTCTCCTACCCATACACTTCCCCTCCCCTTCCCTCTCTCTAAGAATCAATAGTTTAAAAGGAAAAGGAAGAATCAGGACACAGCACATGATAAAGAGTTCTGAAGAGCTGCATCTTCTCTTCATAAACCACGTTCACAGCCTCATCTCTTAGGGATCCCAGTTTAACTTGAACCCAGCTCTAGGCATTCATAGTCTGTCCTGACAGCAGGGCTCTGAAAGAGTCATTAAAATGGCATATCTGCATCATGAAAGAATTGACTTATAAACCATTGTCAAATACCTGTCTTTCCAGCCAGATTTGAACTCGATCCAAGTCGATCCAAGCTTGCCTTTAGGAACAAGTGACTAACTGAGCATGGTGCCCAGTCCACTACAGCCTTTTCATGAAGAACAAAGACCACAGTGGTTGGTATCTTTGTATTTCTCCAGAGTGGTCTTCGTGTTTCTCCAGAGTGTTTTTCCACCACTCTCACTGAACCACTTGTTAATTACTAAGCCATAACCTTGCACCTGCAGCTGCCACATTCTTCTGCACGAGCCTCCCTTTCCAGGTTGAATTTTGCACCATGTCAACAAATGGTGGTTTTCTCTCTCTGCCTCGACTGGCCATGGATGTCTTCAGCTTTCCTTCCTTCTCCCCACTACATCACACGTGTTGATCTCCAGTTAGTTCTTTTGTTATTTATGTGATGATATTTTAGGGTGTATTCATTTCAAAAAGGGTGTACTTAACAAATGTTATATATGCAGGAGGTTTTAAGTGGGACTAAATGTAGCAATTAATGCTAATGAGTCTGCTGTTAGCATGTAATATTCTTGGTTTTATAATCATGCATTACCGGATGTTGAGCCTCAGTTTGTTCAACAGATGCCGATTTTAATGGCTACATTCTCTTCCCATGGATAAGTTAGCTTTAGTTAAATGTACCATTAAAAATAACCATTTAAAATGCTAATGAAAACAGAGACTGTATCTATCAGGAATTTTGTTTTAACCTCTGGTTTTACTACTTCTTGTTTTCAAAAGGACTTTGGGAAGAGGAGAAGCCTTTTGTCTACTTAAGATGCTTTAAACAGAAAAAGAACAGTTCAGTTCATTGCAGTTCACATGTAGTGTCTGTAGGCAAAGTCAAGAAAAAGGGATTCACAGTGAAGGTCAATGTCACTGCAGCTCAGGGACTGCAGGCCTGCCTTGTTAATGCTGACCATACTTGGAAACTGACTCTCCTGTGGTTGGCATCGCTTGTTTCTTTTCAGTGTTCATTTAGGATGTGAGTCAAAATTGAGCAGTTTGAGTTAAATTAATTGAGCAAAATTGAGCAGTTTGAGTTATTGGTAGTTCAACTGGTTAATATCCAAATATGGTCTTTGTGAAAGTACTATTATTCTATCACAGATTAGGATCAAAGAGGGAAAAATACCAGGATGTTGCTACTTAGGAATGAATACCTGATCCTTCCTAAACATCAAGAGGCCTAGTTTGGGCTTTCCCATGGGAAGATGGAGTTTGTCTAATGAAGGATTAATAGATGCCCAGGGAGAGCTCTGTATCTTTCTTTCCTGCACCTAAAACATATTCTCCAGGTCTCTGAATGTGGCTGCATGGTAACCAGGATAGGGTCAAGGGATGTCTGTGTGTTGGGAGAGCCCATGTGTATTTAATGGTTATGACCCAGGCCTCCTAGACCTTCTAGTTTCTTGGCTGAGCTACATACCTCTCCAGGCTAAATCAGTTCAGAGCAGGGTAGCTAGTACATGGTGGGAAGGGCTATGGGGGGAGGGATTAGCCAGATGCAGTAAGCATGTTTATAAGGAGCTTTTTCAAGTGTGCAATCTAACTCTCTTGTTTGTAGGAAGTGACTCCATCCAGTAGGAATTCTCATTCCTTCCCTTGGTGAGTCCTCTTGGTTCTGGGAGCTTTTGTTTTCTCTTTTTCTTTCAGAATTTATGAAAATAATAATGTATCTGGGGGAGAACTGATGCTACTTGAAGGCAATGTAATCTCAGGATTGTTGGTTCAGAGCTTGGGAGCTTATATATTAAGGTAAAAACTCAGTAGAGCAAGTTAGGCTAATTATCTGGTAGCCAGAAAATAATGAAAGGACAGAAAGGCACGTTCATAGTCTGAGGATTTGGAGTCAAAGTGTTTACAGAATAGAGGTCTATGGATGGAGACTGTGGTTGCTGCCACATTTTTTTCATTGACAGTTGCCCAGGAGTTTTGAAGGCTTTTAAGATGGAGCTGCTTGGAGCTACAACTGCACCATTTCTCTTAACCAGACCAGCATCCTTTCTGATTTTGAGGTTTTTGATCATGTCCACCTCTGGATTTGCTCCCATTAGTAGGAACATCTTCTCCTGGCATGCAGAACCTGAGGTAGAGGTTCTTTGGGAAATAGGAACCTTTGCTACCTGATCAGTGGATGTCTAGTCTGATTTGGGAGATTCAATAGGGCAGGGTGAGCAGATAGAATGATACAAAGTAAAGATAACATGGCCAGTGAAAATTTCACACTATCTTATGGAGTGAAAACTTAATGTCTTGTTTTAAAATACATGCCAAATCAGCTAGCACCTTCTCACTGAGAATTGTTGGGTCTATGAGAGATTGTTCAGTTAGATGGTGCATCGTTTCCATGCATGTTCTCACATACAGCTCCCAGGGTTCACTATACCTCCTCAATAGTTTGAGATTGTTTGGTCAGAAAATAGCTTTGACTGATGGAAATCTACCCTAACTGTTCAGCTGCCAGTCTAGGGAGTAGAAGAGAACAACTTAGGTAGGAAGTGGAAAGAGGACCTTTTCCTCTTCACAACAAAGACCATTTCAACTTCAGTCTTGGGACTCTAGGCAGCCAAGTTTCCATATTTGTGTAACAATTTTTGTGTATGTGTAAGGGAGGGATCTGCCTTTTGTTCCCAAGTTTTAAATTTGGGCATCTTCCACAGCTGTGGTGAGGTTATAGTGATTGGTAAAAAATAATTCCATATGGACTAAATTTGTTGGTTGCATTGAACATGCTTCAATTTTATTTTGACAAATGTTTGCTAAGCCACTGGGGCCTTTTACCATGCCAGGTCTGAAAGAATCACAAGAGTGGAAAAGACATGGTCCTTTCCTTAAGAGATCACAGACTCACCTTTTTCCCAATCTCACCTACTGCTTTGAATATATTTTTAAATGGATGGGTATAAAGGGGGTAGAAAATGGGAGTGTATAAGAAGGAATTTCTTCTGGGTTACTAAGAAACTTCTGATTTGATAGCAAAGCCTTCAGCTGGTGTTAACTTTTTAACATGAAACTTCTGTGACTTAAAGGAAATAGAATAGAACTTACAGGAAATCAGCTGGGAGACAATGCTCATTGAGACACAAGTGGTTTTTCACAAGTTCAGTAAAGGGAGGTGTATAATAAAGACTTAGCTAAACTTTGTCCCTAGTTCCTGGGAGGTAACCTCTAAATCCTTGGAATTTTTCTAAGCTATGGGTGTTTCTTTGTCAGTTCCTGTTGGGCTCTCTTGGACCACACTTGATAGTTTTTGTTGATGAGGGGATTCATGGTGGGATCCTAGGTGGTTTATGCTAACAAGATGACTCAAGGTGGGGTTGGCTATGCCAGAAAGACCCACCCACTACGTGATTAGAGCACTGGGGCAGGAGAGGGGACCTGGAAGACAGAGGTCAACTGTGTAGCCAGTGAATCAATCAATCATGACTAAAAGCAATGAAAGTCCAATAAAAACTGGGCACCTCAGCTTGGGAGAACTTCAGCTGGCGACACTGTGCATTGTCACCCATCAACGTGCTGGGACAATGGACTCATGCTTGGGGCTCTCTCAGACTTCGCCCTGCACATCTCTCCCTTTGTCTGATTCTTTTCTTTTTGTAAACATTTTTACTGTGACAAATGTTCAGACAATATATTCCTAGTGGTCATCAAATACTTTTTCTTGGCCACATGGCATTTAGGGTCTTAGTTCCCCACCAGGGATTGAACCATGCCCCCTGCACTGGGAGCTCAGAGTCCTAACCACTGGACGGCCAGGGAAGTGGCTGACTCTGATTTGTATCCTTCTGTATAATAAAACTGTGATCATAAGTATAACACTTTCCTGAGTTTTCTGTTATTCTAGAAATTATCAAGCCTGAGAGGCTAATGAGAACTCCTGAAATTATAGTCAGCCTGAGGATGCTGAATTTGTGTTTGACACCTGCTGTGAGGGCAATCTTTCTTGAGAATTGTCTTAAGCTTGAGTTTGGCAAACTCATTGAAGAAGGGCATTATAAGGAGTTTTACATAAAATTCAGATTGGGGCAATGAGCCCATAAACTGTCTCTTTGAACTGGAGGGGAGCAGAGGTTTTGCTTCTGTGTGAGACCCTCTGCTGATTGTTGAAAGCAATCATTAGTGCTCAACTCCTTCACCCCAGCCACCCACCCCAATTTGGGATCAGTTCTTTCGGGTTTTTTTTTTTTTTTTACCCAATTTGGCAGGTTAGGGTCAAACCTCAGACCCTCCAGATCACTTCTGATGCACAATTAATCAGCCTCACCGGTTTGGATTGCTCATTTCTCATTTTCTGCCACCATCTCCTGTCTGTCCTGTGCAATGCTGCTGGGGCTCTATGGAGATTTTGAAGACATTTTGTGAAGGTAATAACAGCTCTCACCAAGAACAGAGAGCAGCTTATTTCATAAGTTAAAAAAAAGTGACTTTAGAAGATAATTTATTTCCTCCTACTGCTATCGGGTTGGATCTTATTAAAACCAAACCTTAAAGGATGACCTTTATTACGGAGATTTTAAAGGCGTATACCCCCTAATGATTTTTGGTATCATATCCAAAGGTCTCACTCAAGTCTAAAACTCATAGAGTCTTAATGCTTTATCTGTAGCTTCCCAATGGTAATTTCTCCTTATTTCTTATTATCCCTTAAGGGAGGAAAAGAAAAACTTTCAGAAACTCTCTTTGCTGAGATGAAGACAATTATTGTAAATACCACATTCCCTTCTGTGACAGAAAAGACACAGATAGAGGGCCTTCAAGTGATTCTTCAGTGTCTGGTCTATCCCTTCTTCACATATTTTTCATTATCATTGGCTTCATTTCCTGTCTTATTCATGAAAAACTTCCAAGAAGCAGTGCAGTCAACCACAAGATCACTGACTCAGGTCAATGAAGACACATCTCCTTTTCACGTTTATTTCATTTTGTTTTAAGATCACAGAAGAGCAGAGCATTCATACATGTAAAGTAACAGAAAAGAGAAACTGAATTCAAATACATTTAAAAAGAAAAGGAAAAAAGCTTTTTTAATTTTAATTTTTTTTAAACACACACTTGCGCTTTTTATTTTCCTTCACAGAGCTAGTATCCAGGGAAACCGCCCCTCCCCCCAATAAACAAATATTTAAAAAAAAAAAAAACCTTGAACAACAAAAAACCCAAACAAAAAATGGTCATGAGTTTTTGTCATCAAGGAAAGTTTTGCTTATGTCTACAGGGATGAAAAAAGGAATATATTCATATATATATATATATATTTATATGTATATAACACTGTTAATAAGGAGAATTCTAACCAACAGTAGGATTTATACACCCTTCAGTAGAGCAGTGAGAAGGACCTTCAGTAGAGCAGTGAGAAGGAAGGGGTGAACCAGTGCCGGGGGAGGAAGTTGGAGGTTTTCTCCCATGCTTCTCTCCTTCTGTAATTTCCGCTTCACCCTTCTCCCACTCCCAGTAAATACTTAGGGAACAAAACTTGGTGGTAATTCACCAGGATGAACCTTTAACATTCTCTAGTGAAGAACAAAGACTAAATAAGGGAGTTTTTGTTTTTTGTAAAGGCTCCAAATAGCTTAGAATTACTGCCGCGTGCCAGAAAGCTAGTGGTCCCAAGCGTTTTCTTTGTTTGCAAGAAACAGATTTTCACTCTGTGCCTGGATTTACATAGAGAAAGCTTATGCAGAGAAGAACATAGCTGTAGGAGTTGGTCCAGGAACATCACTCAAACACACCTCTGAAATCACCCTGGAAGTGGGGAGTTGTCCATGGGCAGGTCACTTTCCCACTTAAAGAGAGTTTCAGACCTACTCTAAGCACATTGCAAATTATCATCTATATAAAGTGATACTAATGCCGGGAAGTTATGAATAATCCTTGCTTTTCAGTGCACTGGAGACTTATATTATTTCTATTCTCTTAAGCAATGCATGAAAAGCTACCATTGGACAGATGCTAAATTGAGTATCCAGGATAGTGTGGTGCTATACTTTGATGGGTCAAGACAAGTGCACCTGGGCTCAGGCCATCCAGAACATGGTGCATGATGGTAATTCCTCATTAACCGCCTGAGAAACCATCTTATTTACCCTCTGCTTGGAGTATTTAACTTTCACATTTGATTTTGACCTTCACAACTCACATTGCATTCAGCTCTGTAACCTGCTAAAATGTGTTTATTTTTGTCTTGTTTTCAACGTGTTTCTTTAAAATTGTATTGACTTGTATTTTGCGAACATGAGGTTTGTTTTCTCTCCATCCATTTACTTGACTACATAGCCTATAAGTCAAATTTAGAGAAACTTATGCCATTAGATGTTTCTTCCAAAACAGTGTCTTATCTTGCTCATTGCTCCTAGAATAGACTTTTGAACCTACCTGGGATCACTTGCTTATGGCCACCTGCACAAGCAAAGAGGTTTCAAGGACAAATTTACTATCACGAGGCACTTGGCCCAGGAGAAGACTGATGTTTCCTTTCCCATCACATGAACAACTTCCTCTTATGTGACCAATACCTAGTCTGGCTATTTTCTCCCTATGAAAGATTATTAGAATATAGTCCAACAGTTAGATTTTATAACATTTCGATTAAAGAAACAACTCCAGCTCTCTCAATGCCATCAGTATAATTTGAATGTGTCCCTTCTCTACATTTCTAAGAAATTTTGATCAGGAGAGAATTATAGAACCAGTCCAGGGACCTTGTATTCTGGAAAGTTTTGGATTTTGACATGGAGATGATGGAAGGATGGTTTCAAGAAGTGAAGATCAAACTAAATCAAAGAGATCACACCAGAAATGACAAATAGCTGCTTAGAATGATAAGATGGGCATGGTGCTACATGAAGATTCAATTCTTATTCAGAATCAGAGAGTTTGGAGATAGCAGAGGTTTTAGAGAAACCATTCAAATTTCTCACTTTCAGGGTGAGAAAACCAAAACTCAGAAAGTTTAACTAATTTGCCTAAGGTCGTATGACTTGCTCATAGGCCAGACCTGGGGCTAGAACTCATTTCTCCTGACTCCCAATCCGCTTTCCACCTACTTTGCTTTATAAAGTTGTCATTTGTCTTGGGTAGAGGAGTATACTTTAAGCATAATATTAATTTGACCCAAATTTCTTTCGATAACAATCTTTGCAGAAAATTCATGTGGTCCCTAAAGAGATCTCTTTGATGACTCCTTATGTACCAGCTGTGCTGATCACAGAAGACTTATATATGTCATTCTGTTAAACACATCAGACACTTCAAAAAGACTTCAAGAGAACACGCTGAGAGAGATACTCCCAATGAAAATGATTCTGTCCTCATTTGCAATAGTCAGTATAGAAATATAGGAAATAGATCCACCAGATTAAGCAAGAATAATTCTTTCCTAGAGTGATTTAGCAAGATATTTCTCAAGAACATTTTTCAATATCCCTTAATTTCTTAGGATTGAAATGATAAAGAAACTATCCCAATGTTTCTGTTGAATGGAAAATAAAGACTAAGTAATACTGTGCTCATCAAGGTGACTTACTCTCCATGGAGCAATTGAAATGAGACTTTTTAGGTTGTAAGTAAGAAGTAACAACAAGAAAAAAACACTTGACAGTTGATGTAACAAACACATGAGCCCTTCAAACTCTGTCCTCCCTGTCTCTTCATTTCCCTTGCTCTGGGGTCAGGTGGGACAGCTGTGGTAAGTGTTGGGCGGAAGTCCTGACTTCCTAAGTCCTAAGTCAGCACTTAAGTCCTGAAGGAACAAAGAGGTGACCTCTTGGGAACAGAGTAGGATTCGAGCCTATAACAGTTCTGTGGGTCTGCTTCCTTTTGCTGAGACAACCTTATGTTTGGGCCATTAGTCATCTTTCATCCCATTCTGACCTGTGACAGGCTTTGGTTTTTATTTATTTTTATTTGATTTTTTTCCCTTTCAGATTCATATGTTTAGTTGAACTTGGGCATTGCATGAAAAATGAAGTTTACATAGTTTATATTATGTACATAAACTACTGATTTACATTGATTTACACATGATTGGTGCCTAATTTATTAATCAGCACACAGAATGTAAATGCGTTGAAAGGAAATCAAGGTTTTAAAATAAGTTTTCCATAATATCCATAAACATTTATGCTGGTGTAAATGTTAAACCAACACCTAACGTTAACACCAGCTTGCTTGTCAACGGGTTAGTTATGCACTGGTTGCTGGGTGAAGATAAATTCTTTCTTGCATATCACTTGGCCACATTTAACAACATAGCTGCAAACGAGAACAGTTTACTTCTCTTCCACTGTATGCACATAAATGTAAACTTCACTTTGCATTTAGTGAGATATTTACAGATATTATGCTAGTTGCTATAGAAAATTTACTCCACTAGAGCAAATGCACTAGAGAATAAATATTTTAAGCATTTAAGAAAGAAGGAGACTTCCTAAATTGGATTTACATTTTTTAACTCAGGGTCTTAGCTAACTGTTTCAGTGGTATATTTAATACTTGTCTTCAAAATATTAATTGTAGGTCAGATAGAGCATTGCACTTCTATATCTATAAAAATGATACTTATTAGAAATCAAGACTAAATACAGGTTGAAAAGTTATGAAGTCAAAGAGCTAAAATAAGGTCATGGTTATTCCCATGGAACATGATCCATAAGCAAATTCCTTTCAAACAAATCATTACAGTGTGGAAAAATGGGGTTCCACATCTTTCAAAATGAAGTATAACTCTTTTTAAAAACCAAATTCAGTATACTTTTCTTCCTTTTAAGTTTAAATCATTATTCTAGATTTGCTTTATAATACATACAATATTGCAAATATAGCATCTGTAAAGATAATGTTTAAAAAAAATACATACACACATATATATATATTTCCACAAATAATTCAAGACCTGCAAAAAACAAAATGGGAAATTCTGGGATGCAAGCCAATAGACACATTCAAACCACAACCAACCTGGGGATGGAATCTGTGATTCTGGAACAGTTAAGAAGCTAATAACTCAGTAGGTAATAACTCAGAAATATTTTCATGCTGAGGAGTTTAGTTTTTGTGTGCAAAGGAGGTAAGTCCACTTTTGGAGGAGAAACAGATTTTTGTTTCTGTCCTCCAAGAACATGAAAATCACGAGTACTTTTACAAGGTCTCTATGAATAGCCCAAATTGTCTGAAGATGTAGTAGAAAAAAAAAAAAAAAGGCCCAGGGCAAGGGTGATGTCTGACTTGGAAGAGAAGGCAAAGGTCAGTGGGACAATTCTTCCCAACAGAAAAAGCAAGGACCTCTCCCTAAGCCTTGGTTCTTTCAGGGCAGAGGGATGTTTTGTGTCCAAACTAGAAGGCTGTTCCTCCAACAGGGCAAAACCTTCTGATGAACAACTGCACAGAGGAAAGAATTCTGCAGTTGTAAAACCTAGGATAGTTTTCATTCTTCAGGAAGTACCCTTCATCAAGGTCATTTCTGCTTTGGTTAACTGTAATTCAGGTCTGAGGATTTTATTTTATGAAGAGTGGAGTTTCAGTTTGCATACAAAGGACATTAAATGTGTTAGCCATTCAGATTAATTGATGTATTTCACTCCTCTCAGTATATTGTTTCCAGCCAGTTGATTCTTTTCATTGCAGGGTTTCATGCTTTGATTACCAATGGACAAACGTCTTGAAGAGAGTTATCGCATTGTGATGAACTAAATTCCAAGAAGTCCCATGTTTAAACTTATTATCTCGATGTCAGTACTCTGGCTTCTACCTTTTACCTGACCCTTTTCCAAACTATGTTCTCTTCCATTTTTCACATTGCTTAAAATCATCCTCAAACCTATGAAATTTCTGGAGTCAATGATGACTCTGAAATGGGAGACAGGACAAAATTCCCAGATCCTACCAGAGATATATGCAAACACCACAATATGCACAATATGCAATACATGTTTAATTACGTTTAATATACGGACCATTTTAATAAAACTCAGGGAACAAATGGTGCTGACAGGCAAAGACATTCCTTTCCTGGAAGGAAAATCTCCTTCCATAAAGCCAAGACCTTGTCCTTAGGATAGG
This sequence comes from Cervus elaphus, assembly GCF_910594005.1. Classification (NCBI taxonomy): domain Eukaryota; kingdom Metazoa; phylum Chordata; class Mammalia; order Artiodactyla; family Cervidae; genus Cervus; species Cervus elaphus. Next base: position 57,838,320 of record NC_057833.1, on the reverse strand, counting down.
GTAGAGGCAGTAAGAAATCTAGGTGTGTGATGAAAAATCTGTGACATGCCATGGGGATCTGTTTCTGAAATTGATACTAAACTGAATTAACTCCTATTACTTTTCTTTTCTTATGTATCTTTAAATTAGCATGCACTCCACTAAAGCTTCCACTTAAGGATGTGGTTGACTCTTCAATATATGGGAAATATTGATCATCAATGATGATAAGCTTTTATTCCTGTACTAAGAAGACTAAATTGTTAGAGAAATCCCTGATTGTCAATAAATTGACGCTGCCTAGGAAGAAGGCTCACCTTCCCTATGTTTAAGTAGCTACCATCTTGGATAAGAATTTTGGTCCTATGCCAGGATCTGCCACAAATACTTTTACCCACTCCCAAGTCCAATTTGTCCTTCTGTTTCATGTCTAAACTGCAAAATCATAAAAGAAGTCTGGTGATAGGCTTTTAAAACAATAGAATCCCCTAGAAGAGATTACAAGTACAACTCATCAGGAGATCATTACCTTTAAAGACAAGACCCATTGCAGAGCCTTCAATTAATAAAATCTATCAAGATAAATTTGGTTTATTATTTTCCTTCCTTCTCCTCACTCTCCTTCTGTACTCCTTTCCTTTCTTCCTATTTCTCTTCCTCACTCCCTTTCTTTCTAGTTCTTCCTCCCTTCCTTCTTTCTTCCCTTCCTTCCTTTTCTGATTTGCAGTTATGAAGCTTCCTGTTTTACATCATATAGCAGCCATTTTACAAGTTCTAAGACTTGGTGAGGTACCATATTTGGCTCTGCTGCAATACATTCCATTATGACCTCAATAACAATCCTATGTCTTCTCACTAATGAGCCATTTCCAATGCCTATTAGTCTAAGTAAAAGCAACGGCTGGTTTCCTGACAAAGATATCTACACACGGGGAGCTCTCTCTGTAAGGCTTTTCCTAAGAAAATCCTTCTGGTGTGGAGGTGATGTCAAGTTTTGTGGCACATATATAGTTTTTGCCTAAATGATTACAAGTTTCTCAGCTCCTCTGGTGGAGAACTAACTCATATTTCAGTGTTAACAATGTCTCTTGTATATGTAAACTTAAACATCATATCTCCCACTGTATCTTTTTCAGGAGACTAGAAGCCAAGAGTAAGTAGGAAAGATGGAATACAGTGCTGTTACTAGTGGCCTGTTGTAGGATAAGGATGGAGTATTATCAACAGCAGTGCTACAAACACCGTCCGTGGATGAGAAGGGAGATGACGTGAGCAATCAAATCAAGTCTTAGCCTAGAACACCAGGACAGAGTTGCAAAGGAGCACAAGTAATAGATGTCCCCTTTGTTATGGCCAAGGCTTTGTATTGGGGCTGTCACAGTATTTCTACCACATGAGTAGGGACCTGGGTCTCTGTACCTCTCTTGCCTTGCTCACAGCTCACTGTATTTTACCTGAAATATGGAAAAATCTCTGCTCAGGGAAATCCATGGGAGCAAATGCAGTGTTAACTGAAGATTGGAGAGGGGGCAAAACAGGGCTGCTAAGGATCTCCGCGTGGCTCAGCATCCTCTCACTAGGACTTAACCCTCGGAGAGCTTCCCACTGCTGGGGATTTGCTCCATACCTCCTTACTCCTGCGGCAGAGCAGAACCAAGTCTGCACAAAGCTGGGAAACACATGAATCCTTCAGACTCACTCGTGAAACAAGAGTGAAATCAGAAACTTCTGTCCTAGGTCACCTCATCCGCATCACTGATTCTCTCTACTGTTTGCTCACCCCATCAATAGTAGGCACTTTCATTGACAGTGATAATCTGAGTGACTCTGGACTGGGTTCTGATGACTGGACTGGGAGAAAGATGAGGTTCTGCCCATAGGTGGGGTACAGCTTGGTCTGAAATACACGCTGAGGTCCAGCGACAGCCATGGATGAGGGAGCGGCTCTGCTCCTTGCCTCCTTCCCCTCCCATGGCCCCCAGCACCTCGTCACAGCCGCATCTCAAGATTACAATGAGGGACAGTATCTACAGCACAATGAGTCTATGTACACTTGGCCCATTCCCTCGGCATGCTTTAGAGAGAGGCTCACACGCCCACACACGTACATCCACGTTGAGAGAGAGAGAGAGAGAGAGACAGCACGCGCGCACAGTGGAGAGATTTTAAATGGCACTTTCTAGCATCTGCGGCATGACGAGTGCTGGGAGGTGGGGGTTAGGGGGTGGGAGTGAAGGGAGGCGACCAAGGTGAGGATGAAGAGCAGATATCCCGCACGGATGCGGGGGAGATCGAACACGGAGATGGTCTTAAAAGTTGGAGGGAGGGTGGAGGCAGGAAAGCCAGATAAATGGTCAGGGTAGGACTCCAGCATGGATTCCATTGATAGTCTGAATGGCTATGCGTCAGCTCAAAGTAAAAAACAGAATAAAATGATGTTGGGAGTATAAACACCGAGGCAAGACCGTATTTTTTTCTTTCCCCGCAGATGAAAAAGGATGAAGGAAGGATAAAGTGTGTGTGTGTGTGTGTGTGTGTGTGTGTGTGCATGTGGTGGGGGGTTAATACCCATCTGGTACTTCTTCACTTGTCATTTTTTCATAACATCAAATCTCCTTACATGATGGAGTCTTTACACAGTCTACATTTGCTTAGATATACACATTTCTTGGTGGAACTTTTCCCACCTGGAATTATACTTCAATTTTTATTGATGGACGTTAAAATTGTTTTAAATGTTGTATTTTCTTCTTCATTTTCTTATTTTCCCCTTCATTTATAAACACACAAAGATGTGAAAGAAACAGTCTCCCCCCATTTCGCTCTCTCTCTCGCTCTGTATCCTGTGTAACGCATTTTTGTGTGTTTTTTTTTAATTATTTTTAAACTTTTATTCTATTAACATTTGCTGAGAAGGCAGAGCAGAGATGCTGCCAGCAGCCACAGTGGTACGGCCAGACTGATGGATCCATTTATTCCTCTCACCGACCCAGGTCCTGCAGTGCAAAAGAGAGAAAAGAAAGTAATTAATACATCCCTCGGTCCACTCTATGTCACAACTGACAGCTCTTTATCTCAAAGGTAAAAGCTCTTTATCTCTTTATCTCATGGCCCCAAACTGGGCCATGTACCAGCATCTCAAAGTCAGGGAGGGCACTTATATACAGTCTAAGAAGGACTCACCATCTTTTCTAAATCCTTCTGGTTGAGCTATAAGTATCTTAAGGGGTGTCTTTTGTGATGCTGGATCAGTCTCCTCTCCGCCCAAGTTTATCCTGAACTCTCTGCTCTGCAGAGCAGTAGGATGTCAGCACCCATTGAGATTCTAAGCATTGCTGAGGGTCCTTCAGCAGCCAGACCCGGGCTCCTCCAGCTGACTCACCACAGCGTCTCCATCAACAAAACGTGGAACCAGTCTGTGACGCTCTCTTCTCAAGGGGGCGGGGGAGGGGTGGTGGTGCTAGCAGTAGCTATTTATTTGTTAATGGGAAGAGGAATTGTTTTAAACTAACGTTTTTGGCTGGGTGGCACCTTAGCTGCAAGGCAGAAAATAAGTCAACTCATGGTGGGATTTTAAGCAGCAGCAGTGGGTCATCTGGTCCAAACCCTTCATTTGACACTTTAAAAACTAATGATGACAACAAAAACAAACAAACCTAGCCAGGCAGGTCCAAACTGGAGCAGAGCTGAGACTTGCACTTGCCCAGAATTCATCCTGAGGGGCTATCTATGGGTTTCCCACTGCCAACCTGAGTTTTCCCAACATAGACAGAATTTGGGGGATGTGGGTGTGCAAATGGAGAAGAGAGTGGGTAAGGGATTTGTGTATTTACACAGAAAGAATTGAGGCAGTGAGTGTAGGTCTAGAGCTTGCCTCTTATGCTTTGCTTGTTGCATTTTTTCCTGTTGTATAATTCTATTCATTTAGATTCATTACAAGAGGAAAACACGTTTTCACAACAGAGACTTTTGGATTTAAGACTGTATGCTTAGACATGACATTCAAAAGGAAAAAATGGTGTCATTGTAACTATGGGTCACTTGGAAGTTTTGAGGGCACTTAAGGAGATCAGTATGTGTGAATGAGTGTGTATGTGAGTGTGGGTGTTTGTACTTGTGCAAGTGCAATGGAGGCATCCTCTGGCATGTGAACATTTCCAAAATTGTCTACAAACATACCAGGTCAGATATAAAATAACTGGGAAAATGTTGAATATAAAAATATTCTCCCATCTATGTTTCACATATCAATAAAAATAATATTATAGGAACAACAGCAACCAAAGACAACCAAGAAACAACTACATGGCACTTACTACAAGTCCTGTTAAAAATGCTTCACAAAGATAAGCACACAACCATGTTACAAGGCAGGTCCTCTAGTGAACCCTGCTTTCCAGGGAGATAAGGAAGCCACAGAGAGGCTAAGTTCACCACAGAGTTTACACAGTAAGCAGAGAGCTGGGCTTTCCCCAGCGACCGACTCTGGAGTCTGTGCCTGCCACTGCTGCTCAGCGCGGTTATGAAGTGAAGTGGTGCCCTGAGCCTCCTGCCAAACATTTGGCAAATGAGGTCTGGGTTTGCTGAAAACAGTAGCCCAAAACAAACAAAGCAACAGGAAGGTATCCATTATCTTTGAAAAAATGATTTTCAATAGATCTTTTTTTTTGTAACTGAAATGTCTTATTGAGAATATTAAAAATGCTACTTAATATATAATCTATATATAAAGTTTGAATAGCATAGTTACAGTATAAAATGAGTGTTTGAGTGTTATTATGTGTTGAGCTGTGGAAACACAGAATAAACGATTTAAATATCCAGTCAATTCTTTAAGTTTTCTAAATGACTGTAAGATTATATTAATAAGACACTTTAGCTACTTTCAGGTTCATGCCTTACATGAGGAATTAAGGTTCAAGAAGATTATGCATTCTGCATAAAGCACCTGATTAGTAATGGTGACCAGGCACTAGAGTCTAGGTATTAAGTCAATGTTTTTCCTAATTCACACCCCCCACACACCATTGTTTTTGGCCTTTGGGGACCTTTAAGCTCCTGTAATGGCCCCTCCTCAGGGCCTCCAGCCTGATGGCAATACAATTCCCTATCATTTTAATTTCTCTCTAAGCTTTAGATGTCATGAGTTCTGTGGCACATTTGTTTGGATTAGTGTGTCAGTGATGCTTCCCAAACAGAGAAAGACTACACACAAATTGAGGCCAGACGGGGTTAAGCAAGGATGATTTTTGTTTTGCCCCAGGGATCCTTTGAAAACAGGTTTTCAGACTCAATTCTGCCTATTTCCTTAATCTCATTTTTAGTGCTGGGACAGGTTGAATTATCTTTCAGACATCTTGGAGTTGAGTGGTACCTGGGGGAACCTAAAAAGTCTAGTCTTAAACCATTTTACTTGAAGGATAGTAAATATTTGAAAAAACAAAAATGCCATCACTGAAAAATATGATATATGCATATATGAACCTAGATACACATGTTCACATATAACATTCTTGCTAATGTATGTACACATATATATGGAGATACCAAGAGAAGTATATTTGTTATATGCATACTCATATACACATATGATATACACACGTTAAAGTTCTTTTAACACACAAAATTGACAATTAGCTATTACTCTTACATGCTATTCTATGTTATACATAGGGAATCTTAGTATGCCTCTTTTAATAATCTTTAATTTTATCTCTAATATAATCATTATTACATGTTTGAAATATATTTTGTGGCTCTCTGAATGATATTTTCATCTCTATCAATTATTATTTATTAAGTGCATTAAGTGCTCTCATATAGCTATTTGATGTGCTTATATGACTTGCTCTTTTCATAATTGGTTTTGAGAGTAAATAAATGGGCTTGAAGAAATACAAGGGTAAATGGGTGGTAGCTGGGGAATCAAGACAAGTGTGTATACAGTTACAGATACATGTATATATGACCACATAGGAGACTACTTCAGTTAATGGCTATTTCATGGAAGAATCATCAGCAAAATCATTAATTATATTTTAGTTCATAGTTATGAAATTTCTGCTTATTTGTGGAAATGCAAATGATAAATCTTATTTCCCACACCAGATGGCCACACTCAGCAAGTGCTTTTATACACTGACAGATATAATGAAAGCAAGAGTCTGCAAACATAAATTAGCCTTAAGAATAGATGGGCAAATAGAACCACAATTCAAAAATTGCTACATGTTTTTCACATAACAGAAAAAAATCATATTTTGGTATTTAGCCACATCCTATATATATATGTATATGTGTGTATGTGTTTTTATCTAGTAAACTTTTAATAAGAGGTAGCAACAGAGGATTAGGTGGTTGTATGGCATCACCAACTCAATGGATATGAGTTTGAGCGAAGTTTGGGAGACAGGGAAGCCTGGCTTGCTATAGTCCAAAGAGTCAGACATGACTTAGTGACTGAACAACAGCAACAAGATTGTCATTATTGTTATTAACTCTGGAAGTCTGTGTTATAGGATGGCATGAAATACCTCTGGATCAAAGACACTGGTTTGTGAACTGGGTCAAGGCTTTTAATGTTTGACATGAAAAGTGCAAACTTTAGCTGCATCGGGAGTGGGAATCTTAAGTCAACACTCCAGGTCAAGGTTTTCAACTCCAAAGATGGTTGAGACTGTATTACGGTGAACACTGGACAGCGCTCTGCCAGGACAATGCTTATCCAAGGGAATTGGTTATTAAGGGCAAGATTGATAGAGCATCCTGAAATTCTGAGATCTGAGAATTTGGGGGCACGTTTCTACACTACAAATCAGATGCACGATGCTCAGCCAATTGATTTGTCTTTCAGTAAAATCTCAACAAAAGGACAAGGTGCTTGTTCAGCCCCTGCTTTAAAGAGTGTGTCCTTGGAGACACTTTGTGATTCAATGTGACCAACACATTTCTGTTGTTTCTGCTGAGTACTTCGGACTCTTTTGCAGGATTTGGGATCAGATTTATTCAAAATAATAATTAACCACACCCTCAGCAATCCTTGGGAATTCCTTCTAGTCATTAAGGAATCCAGATCATTTATCATTTTATTCCTATACATAGTTCAGCCATACAAGAAAAGAAGGGCCAGGTGAATTTAAGCTCAAACTCTTCTTAGAATTAATAAGGATTGACAAAATGACTAAAATAAAAACATAAACAATATGCAAAGCAATTGTTAAACAAAGGAGAAAAATAATCTACTAAATGTCTCCTAGATATTATCTAGATGCCCAGACTGAGGCCCCCTCAGTGGCCTGGAGCCAGATTGAAAAGGGAAAAAGACTGACTTTGGTGCCACCTGCTGACCATTTTCTGCCAGTACAGCTTCCTCTGTGTGAAGGAATCTGCTGGAGAGGAGAGCCTGTAATTTTCAGGCTGGAGCAAATTGTAAGAGGTGGGTATACTGATGTTTTCTTTGAGCAGTGTGTCTTGGAAATAAATTTGGGTTCCATCTCCATAATTCTTTATGCATTATCTCCCCTTTCTGTAAAGACTGTCTTGGGTAAGTCTGAAGTATTCTCACAATGAAGTTGGAATTATCACACCTTTTCCATCAAAACAACATCAAATATTTTGACTTGCAAAATCTTGAAACTTTAGGCCATTAGTTTCCTTTGAGTGACACTAGGAATTTTCTCGTTGATCTTTGAAATTTAAAAAAAAAAAATCACGTGCTCTATTTTCCCCTCCATTCCAAAGCTCTGTGGTATCATTGTGTTCTAACAACAGCAGTTACTTAAGATTCAAATATAATGGACAATCGTGGCATGCAGAGAGAAGGTATGAAGAGGACAGCAGTTTACACTTCTTGTCCCAAATAATCTTGATCCTATATACATATTTCTGGTCACGTCTTCCCTGCTGCATTCTGTGAGGGCTTGCTAGCACTGGTCATAAACTAGGTGCTGGCCCTTTCCTGGGTATAACCAACAAAGCTGGTCCACCGTCTCTGAGGCTCATTGCCTGGTTGGGTCTAAGGACCATAAGAATAGGTTTTAGCTCTTGAGAGTTATCTTGATAGCTTCAGCCCCTTTGACACTCAGACAAGAAGATATCTTCATAGGAGATACTCATCAATCCAAGTGGGTGGCCATGAAAATTTATGCAGGATGGTGCCTGCCACACAGATTTTTCTATGACTCTGGTATGTGAACAGACACTGTTAGGGATTTCTGTTGGTCTTGTAAAGATAACACATCAGAATTGGCAATTGTTTGAATCTTAGGGTCCATGTCATGAAGTGTTGACCTGACTATATTGTCTTTGTAGGGCAAAGTGTGTGAATCACATGCCACGTGGCTGACAGAGCTACATGAGGCAGTTTGACGGCACAAAAAGGCAGTTGCCAGATGTCCCTGCAGCCTGGGTATAGGGTGGTAGGGTGGTGGTATATGAAGACCTGGGAGAAGGTTCTGGCAGGAAGGCATAGGGAATGCTCAAGTGCTTCATTGTTGGAGCCCCTACTCTATCTCCTTGAGCAATATATCTGCTTCAACAGCCAACGAGGGGTGATGAAGTGGACTCTCTGTCTCAACTGAGAGTCCTGTCACTGGGAAGTGGACATTTCCAAAAGTGCAGCTCTGCAGGAGTTAACCAAGGGAACTTAAGGACAATGGGAGAGGGAATAACTTGCTCAGTTCCAGAGATTCAAAAATGAATAAGTCAAAAGCAATAGAGGGGTCTTTGTTGGATCAGAGGCTTTTTGTAAATGAGAAAGTTCAAAGTTTGGGAAAAATAGTGGCAAATGTGTCATGGAAATTATTATCACAAATTATCAATAGGGAATAATCGTGTGTAGAAAGCTCCAATGTATTGCTGTGGACTCTTAATTTTAACATACAGAAGGGAATCAGAAATGAGAACCATACCTTTTTGCTTGAAGTGCACGGTGGTGCCAATTTCTAAAAAGGAAACATTTAGCAAAACAAAAACAAGTAAAAAATTCTGAATCAATTGAGAGTAAGCACAAAGGTAGTCTGGTACTCTCCACTGAAAGGAGAATGAGAGGAAAGGTGAGAAGAACATGCTCATAGGAACATATACCGGTAGAGATTGAAAGAAACATACATAGAAAGAGACTGCTTTGTTGGAACAAATGTGCAGTTGGAGGCGGCAAAAACAATTTGCAGCTTCAGATACTTGATGTAACATGTGATGAGCGCAGACAAGTACGAGAACTCTGAGTGTGGCAGATGAAAGGACTCTTGACTGCAATGTAGCCACGGAGAGGTTGTGTCTGCCTCCCCACCCTCAACCTCATTCTACCGTTTTGCATCTGGTCTGCTCTACTCACACCGATTACCTTTCTTCCTTTTCCTTTCTACCTTTTTATTTTCTAATACACTAAATCCCTTCCAACATTACAACCTTTACCCTCACACCTGCTTGGAATACCCCTCCCCAGGCCTTTGCTTGGCCAGCTCAGTCACTTCGTTCAGATTTCTGCTGAAATGTCAGGAAGGATTTCCCCCATCATCTTCTCAAAAACGGTATCCTCTGTGACTTCCTGTTATCTTACCCTGGTTTGCTAATATTAATAGTCCTGATCCCTACTTTTCACCATGTTAACACATTTGCTTGTTCAGTTTCTCTCCTCCATGAAGGCAGTCACAGTGCATATCTTGTCAACCATGGTACCCTGGTGCCTAGATCAGAGCCCAGCATGTAGCAGGTATACAATAAATACTTGTTGAGTGTATTAATAACTCTCAGTGTTGAGAGAGCTTCTATAGGTAAAATGCTTGGATTCCCTTTTAAGTATCTTGATTAATTAAAGCACAGCACTCCTCGGTATTTAGAAGTAAATATGGAAAATTTCCATAGGATACTTTGAATCTCAGGACCAACTGGGTGATTGATCAGATGTAGAGCCCGAACCATGGGAGCTGGACATAGGTTTTCTTCCCTGTGAGGATCAGCACGCAGCCCTGCAGCCCTGAGTGGCATGCTTTCACTAAGGGCATAAAGTGACCTGGACTCTGAAGCGAAAAAGAAGCTTCGGATTTGGAACCCAGTCACTTCACTGTCCTGCTTGAAACTGGCTTATGCTTTCTCATGACTTCCAGAATAAAGACCAGAATACCTAGCATGACATTCATGGCTCTGCCCTTTCACCTTTCCAGCCTCATCTCATGTGGAGATGTTTATTATCTCTGCATCCCAGCCCACAAACCTTCCTGATGCTCCATGGTACCCCGTTTTCTTTGCTGTGGGGTCTATGGCCTAATGATATCTCTACTAGGAATCCCACTCACCCATCAAAATTTAGTTACAAATTCCACACAGAAGTCTTCCTTAGTCTCCTTGGTAAAATGAAGTCCCTCTATTATAAGCTCTGTTCTCCTTCATAACACTCATCTCAGTTTTAATTTCAAATTATATTGTTTATATATATATTATAAACAATATAATTTGAAATATATATATATAATTATATTTAATTTCAAATGTATTTGTCTGGTGTTTTGATGAATGCTTATTTCACTACTGGACTATTAGTTCCATGGAAGCAGGAACTGTGTCTGTTACTGCTTCCTTGTTGGCACAGCAAGTGAATGACGGCATTCTAAGTACACAATGGATCAAAGCAGAATGGGCCAAATCACTGAAATATGAGAAGAATAAAGATATGCCAGGCATCCTCCTAACAGAGGAGCTGAGACTCTGTTAAAACAACAGAGAATCTGAGTAGCTAAAATCATCATCCTCTGATTTAGCACAAAGGGGTAGAGCTTCAGAATCAGGTCTGCAAAGTTTTTGAGGTTCAGTGCAATCTATGAATCCTCTCCCTCACAGATTTTCCTTTTGCTTTTATGATCTAAGGAGATCACAAGGAGAAATCTCAAACAGCCTGATGTTTTCTAGCATTCTCATGATGGCTATAAGAAGGGCACCATTGCCCTAGCATCCAAAGTCTTGAAAATGGCTACTATTCAGCATCTGCTGGACTGTTCATAGAGCGAACTGTGTCCACAAGTGAGGACAGATGTGGGGTGGGGCAGGTGGGGGTATGTGAATGTTCTTTTATGCCGTGATTGCTGGTGCACTTCTGAAGACACTCAAAGCCGTCAGTACCTGCCCTTCTGTCCCTGAAGAGCTAGTCCATTACTTGCAGAAGGATGGAGGTCCATTCAGAAGATTGGAGCATGATTTCTGCTCCTCTTCTAGCAGAAGTCAGCTACTGAGGTCACTGTCACCTTAGAAGTGAAGTCAGATTCTCTTAAGACTTAAAATGCTGGTGTCCACCTGTTGACCACACAGATCACCTGACCGGCAATGTTTCGTTTGTGTATGAAACATGTTGGCACTAGTTTTCTTTCATAATACCTGTTCTCACAACTTTTCTTTAACATCAGCATATTGCCTTCAAATATTGCAAAGTCTCTGTAGAGAACTGCTCATCAAAATATGAGGAAGCTGAGGCCCAGACAGGTTAATCAGTTCCCCAAGGTCACACAGACAGCAAGAGGCAGAGCTGAGACTGAAATTCAGGGCTCCACTTCTCCAGGCAGAACTCTGTCCATTATTCATAACACCCCTCTGGAATTTTTATGATAGCAAGGCTGAGTAAGTATAGCCTACATTAACTCTAGGCTTATCACTAAGACATTCATATGATTCAATATTGACTGGGGAAAGTTTGGCTCTGCTCCTGTGCAAAGTACAACTTCTCCTCTTTCTTTACTCAAATTCTTTGGTTTATCATTCTTTAGAATTTATAAGGACCTCTCAAGGTTCCAAGTGGTGCAGTGGTAAAGAATCCAACTGCCAATGAAGGAGACGCAAGAGATGTAAGTTTGGTCTCTTCTACCCTGGAGAAGGAAATGACAACCCACCACAGTATTCTTGCCTGGGAAATCCCATGGACAGAGGAGCCTGGTGGGTTATATAGCCCACGGGGTTGCAAGAGTCAGACATGACTGAACACAGAAGCAGCAGTAGATCAGGGTCACAGAGTGATGCTCTTCACCCTAAGCGGTTTAGATTCCCTGATGGGATCATCTCCATGTAAAGAACCCCTGAGGTTTCCCATGGTCCATCCCAGGTCTCATAGAATAATTTCAAGCAATTGTTCAAGAACCTGGGCAGGCAGGGAAACCAACAGTTCTGCTTAACTAGAAATTATCACTTCATTTCTTTTTGCCTCAGTTTCATCAACTGTAAAGTAAGTTTAATTAAATACTTCCTCTAAGTTTGTTCTGGGGCTTCCCTGGTGGCTCAGTGATAAAGAATCTGTCTTTAAGATTCAATCCCTGGGTTGGCAAGATCCCCTGGAGAAGAAAATGGCAACTCACTCCAGTATTCTTGCCTGGGAAATCCCATGGACAGAGGAGCCTGTCAGGCTACAGTCCATGGGTCGAAAAAGAGATCAATAAGATTTAGTGACTAAACAACAACAGCTTTGTTCGATCACTTAGATAGTTATCATACTCTGCTTGGAATGCTGCCAGACACATGCTAATTGCTTAATAAATAAGAGTTGTTGTTGTCAGATTTATGATAAAAATCCCTTACAGAGGAGACTGTCAGGAAAAGTTTTGTGGAAAAAGAGAAAAACAGATCTTCAAAGTCAGCCATGGCAGTACTGTTTCAAAAAAGTTTTTTTAAAAAAAATCTACAGCACTACGGATGAACAAAACAAGATGCTAGCACACTGAAGTGATAATGAAGCAGACTGATTAGGGAGCATTTTGGTCAGGAGAAAACTAGCAATAAGTTAACCAGTAAAGGGAAGAGACTTGAGCAAAAGTCTGAGTGTCCTAAATGGGAACAGACACTGCCTTAAACAGACACACAGATTAAAAATAATTTAACAAAAGAATTTAAAAACATTGCTCAAACTTTACACTCTATGAAGAAACTATTTTTAAAAATCAGATAAAAAATATACTCTTGTTTAAATTATCTTTAAAAAGCAAACTGCCAGTTAAAGTTTAGGAAGTCTTCCCTATGGCAATGAATGACAGTTTGTGAAATACTAACGATCTTAAGACTTGGAATTCCACTTGTATTTAGAAAAAAGAGAATGGAATTTTAATTTTGTATTACTATGTCTTATTCGTCCACTTCTGTTGGAATAGACCGTTCTCTTTTGAGGAGCAAAATTTTGAATACTTTTGAGGAGGAGGACTCTTTGAAAAGTTGGTTGTGTGCTGCCATCTGGTGGTAATACTAAGACATGTTCCTCTGCGCTGTCTAAAGTAATTACCTTTGTCCGTCAGGTGGCAGTAGTGAAAAAAGTTATTTTTGTTATTTTCAAAAGGAGTCTTTCCTATTACAGACCAAAAAAAAAAAAAAAAAAAAGTTTTGGTCCTTAACAACTGACAATAATTCTTTCTTTTCCAACAAGAAGACGCTCTCAAGTTCTTGAGTAAAATTTCCTTGCCAGGGACACCAATTCTGTAGGGATTCCTGGATATACTCATTAGAATATACTTGACACCTACCATTTTTATGCCTCTCCTGAAGACTTCTCTCCACACGTCAATTTTGCTTCAGCAAATAGACTTAACAAGTAAGCATGGTAGTGCCAGTCTAAACAATGAAATAAAAGGATAAATCTACAGCAGCAGTTCAATGGACAAAACTTTAGGGGGTTCAAGTACAAAGAAAGTTCTAAAATTCTGTGAATGCATTATTGTCATATGCTTAGATTTCAGTTCCTGATGAGGGTGTAGGAGGCAGCAATGGGGAAAAGAATTTAATACTAGAAAAGGCAAGTGCCTTGATAAATTTATTTATGCCAATATGTCTTTGACTTCCAGCTTTCAGATTCTTTGCAACCAGCTGTGTTAGACAAATGTCCCAGGTGGTACTAGTCATGAAGAACCTGCCTGCCAATTCAGGAGACAAGAGAGACACAGGTTCAGTTCCTGGGTGGGGAAGATCCCCTGGAGGAGGGCATGGCAACCCGTTCCAGCACTCTTGCCTGGAGAATCTCATGGACAGAGGACCCTGGCGGGTGATGATCCATAGGGTCACACAGAGTCGGACACTACTGAAGAGACTTAGCACACAGCACACACAGCATCAAAAAGAGCTGAGTGGGCCTTGCTCTTTGGCAGGACGTCTTCCTTGTTCACTACTGTAGCCTCCGCCTCATTATTTCTTCAGTACAGAGTCTCTATTCAATAGATTGGGTGAATAAGTGTCTGAATACATAAATGAATAAATGAATGAGTAACTGAGTGAATTAATCCATCAATACCTCAAGAACTTCCCTCTCTAAAATTCTAGGTAGGTGGAAATATTATTCTTTGAAACCACCATGCCTTAACACAAAGGCAAATGACTGTTGGGAATTCACAGTCATTGAAAGAATAATAAGGGGCTAGGAGGTTCTTGGGAGAAGGCAATGGCACCCCACTTCAGTACTCTTGCCTGGAAAATCCCATGGATGGAGGAGCCTGGTGGGCTGCAGTCCATGAGGTCGCTAAGAGTCGGACACGACTGAGCGACTTCACTTTCACTTTTCACTTTCATGCATTGGGGAAGGAAATGGCAACCCACTCTAGTGTTCTTGCCTGGAGAATCCCAGGGACGGGGGAGCCTGGTGGGCTGCCGTCTATGGGGTCGCACAGAGTCGGACACGACTGAAGTGACTTAGCAGCAGCAGGAGGTTCTTTCGTTAGTCTCCAAATCCCTGGCAGGTAGAACATTTTCTGGAGGACTGAGCTTTATTTATGAATATCCTCATGAAATTTAAACCCTAGAAAATAAAAACCCAAGCTTTTTTTTTTTGGTTTCTTTCAAAGTCCAGAAGATTTCTTCTTACCTTTCATCTGTCACTATGTGGTATGACTAGGCCTCTTGCCATTAAAGTGAGTGTTGTGAAGGCAAGAGATGCTTCATGGAAGCTCTAGAGTTTACAGTTTGGTAACTCCCTCACTGCTGCTGCTGCTGCTGCTAAGTCGCTTCAGTCGTGTCCGACTCTGTGCGACCCCACAGATGGCAGCCCACCAGGCTCCCCCATCCCTGGGATTCTCCAGGCAAGAACACTGGAGTGGGTTGCCATTTCCTTCTCCAATGCATGAAAGTGAAAAGTGAAAGTGAAATCGCTCAGTCGTGTCCGACTCCCTCACTACCTGAGGAAATTTCTGTATCTATATTTATGAAGAATTACCGCATTTTGCCTTCTTTGAATTCTATCTGGGAGAGGAGGTGAGGGTACAACAAACCCATGAGGAGAAGAATTGATTTTTAGTACTCTGACAACTTACCTCTGATCGTCTGCTTATAGGCATTCATTCCAGTTCACGGGTAGGATATATAGAGTTTGAGGGTTTATATTGTTTGCACCTTTGTTCTAATTCCAGGGTATTTACTTGAACATAAACGGCTCACTTTTCAACCTGCCACAGTCATTGGAACAACGAACGTTCTCTGTTGCATTATGGCACAACTCTTTTTAAGCTTTCTGATGAGCCCGGAATTTTGAAAATAACATATTAGTGGATTTAACTAACTGGACTTTTTTTTTTGTTTGTTTCCTATATCAAAGTGAATAAGAATGTATGTTCAGCAGAAAGGGAAGGTCCGAATTCAACAGGAGTTTTATCCTCCAATTGTCTGGTGAAAGTGAGAGAGGGATGGAGTTAAAATCAGTAAGAAGTTTAATAAAATAAACATATAAGAATATTCCCTGTGCCACTTCCTCCTTCACTGATGCTGAGGACCTGAAGCATAACATTGTAAGTGTCCTCCGTGGAAATTTATGTGTTTTTGTGATTTTTTTTTTTTTTTTTGCCAAGATTTTGAAAAATAAAACCTTTCCTATTCTATTGGCTTAAAGGGGGGATATTTTTTTAATTCAATTTTCAAAGCCACACTCTGAAAGTTGTTAATTTCTTTCTCAATGGTTTCTCCTCTCCACTTGGAGGCTTTAGGGATTAGCAGCTTCTACTTACAAGAATTATTATTATTTTTCCTTTTGTCATAGAAAAAAACATGCCTGTGATTTCTATTTGGATTGTTAGAGTTTTAATTTTCTCTCTTGTACTATATCCATGTTGGGTAAACTCTAATGCCTAATATTTACAGAGTAATGTTCTCTGAGAATATCAGTGATCATTCTGGGTCTGGTTCTGGGGAAAAGCCAACATAGAGAAATAGGTCTAATCCTCAACCTTAAGGTTATAGCAGTTTTCTTACCTAGTTCATAGGCCAATCGCTATCCTGACTACTAGGGAAATATGTCAAACTGGCTGGGGAAACTAAATAAGTCTTAGCTCAGCATGTCATCAATATTTGAGAAGGCAAGTTGGCCTCCCCTTTAGCTAGATTTGGGTCAGAAAGGACTCTTACACTTTACTTTCAAATACTCCTAGGGGCTTCTGATCATTGACCATGGCCAGGAATGAACTTCATATAGTTTGATGCTGTTTCAAAGTGAGTCAGAGACATGAATGATGTATCAAGCTTTTTGCCACCTTGGATATTCTAGTGATAATTCAGTGTTGAATGAATGAGTATATCCAAATCAAAATGAATGTTGATATAATGTCTCATTATATAATAAAATAATTGAGAATCATTCCTTATTCTCATCAATTAGTGGACCAACCCTCCACTATGTTCTATACTAGAGAGAATCAGAGAAAATATTTTTAAAATAAAAGTTCATTTCATTAAAAAGAAGACAACTTTGTCTTATACCCCAATTTAGAGAGAGAAAGGAGGAGGTTCAGTAAGGGGGACTCTTACTGGAAACCCTGGAGGTGACTCAATGGAAATGTCTTGTAGGGTGAGTCAGGTTTGACTCTGGACCTGGAAGAGCTAAGGGTGTGCCGGTCCCTGTGGAGCAGGCAGGGGCCTGGGGGCAGGACTCCAGGACCTGATTGTTCTGTGACCTTGAGCAAGACACAGGGCTAGGCCAGCCTCAGAGGGGCAGAACGCAGAGAACGGGTCAGGTGTTTTCACTCGAATATGTTATAATACAACAACAACTCAAAGATTCAGACAAAACATTTGTTTCTATCATATTAATGGTGTTATCGCTGAGGAGAGAGGTTATATATAATCTTTATTTTCTTCTTTATAGTTTCATATATTTTCAAATTCTTCCATAATGAAAACACATAACATTTATTATCAGAATGGAAAGCTATTTATAAAAACAAATCTGGGGTAAAGAAAATAATCCCCTAAATCTGGGGAAAAGAAAATAATAATTTTCTGATTCTTTAGCTTTGAGTTGACATCATTACAAGGAAACTGAATTCCCCCCCCCCCCCCACTTTTTAGTTGGCTAGTATTATACAGTGAAACTAAAGAGAAGCTAAGATAGGTGAGGTCTAATTTCTATAAGGAACATTGTCTTTACAGCATGAAATGACAATGTAATAAAATATGTATTATATGGGTTTATGAGGTCCTTCTGACTGCACACTTGAAGTAATTGCCCTGTGGAGTAAGTACAGGTACATGAATTGACTTTAAGTGCTACAGGCTCTGCTCAATGGTGATACGGACTGTTCCAGAAAGTACAGGCTCACTAAGCATTCCCAGCATAAAGAGAGGGTTTCATTAAGTCTCTTACAGCAAGCCAGCCTGCTCAAATCCTGCAGGTTTCTTATTTAGCCTGAGAGGTTTAATTTTTAATAATCAGTGAATTAAAATGTTAGAGAATGCCCAATGGGGTAAGTTTAATAAAGGAATTTCCCTGGGCCACTCCACCTAAAAATACATATAAGATAGAAAAACTCCAGAAGTAAATTTTTTTGAATCAGTAAGTTATTAGGGCTAGACACAAACTCTTTGCCTTAAAGAAGAAACAAATGCTTATGCTCCTGTGCCCATAACACACCTATTGCACCTGTGGGTAAAATCCTGGTATTTGGCCCTCATTGGAATGAAAGAACAGTCATCTAATTTCATAAAGAGCTACTTCCTAGCCCTGAATCTACTTATTGTTGGGGTAAAGTAGATTATAGTTGAAAAAACATAATTTTATGTATATTTTGAAGCCTTCTGTGCCTTCATGTATTTGACTTGCTAAAAAAGGATTTAAAAAGTACAGGTTTGTGTAGGTCTCTAGAGATTCGCCTCCTGTCTGGTTTTCTTCCTCTGTTTCCATGCTCTAAATTGTGAATTGCAGATCCGTTTCAGAATACATTTTAGATTTAAATTCTAAGGGATTCAAGACTGTCCTTAATCCGTGTAATGTGTGTTTTCATTTCATATGTTTTGAAACTAAAAACATTCAAATACCATGAAACAAGGTAACTCGCTGTGGAATTTGAATGCGGAAATAAGTGAATTTGTGAGATTTCCTGGGATTTTAAGGCTCTCACAAATAAGAAGATAAGGGATTAAAAAACAGTGGCATGCTCAGAGTTACCCTGGAGCCTGCGTCTGTAGCACTGACCACCGCAGGGCAGAGAACTTGGTGAGGGCGGTTCTGCTTTGGGACCTTGGCAGTGCCAGGACCCCTCAGGGGTTTATCTGTAATTCCTGCTGTGTCACTGACCTGAAATATCATATACCTCCAGGTTCTAGAGCAAGCAGCTCCTGGAAAACACAGATGGCTCCAACTGACCTGACCATCCCTACAACTAACTTAAAAGCCTACCGTCAAACCTCCTTGTTGAGAGGCTGAAAGCTTTTTCTAGATACTCTGATAGAGAATGGCTCTCAGCATCTTCCAGAAAACTCACCTCTGTAACACCTACCACATAGTATACACTATCCACACATGTCTGTAGTCAAGTTGACAGCTGCTCTTTCTTATCTTAAATGTGTAACAGGTAGTAATGCCCATCTCTTCTCTTTTAACTCCACTGGTTTATCACATTTCTTTTGTTTTTAAACAGGCTAGATGCAAATGAGGAAAAGTAAGAAACTATTAGGAAAAAAATGTGGGTTTTTCCCCCATATTTTTGAGCTGTCTCTGGATTCTAATCCTCTGCAATCCTGGGATGTTCTGCTCCTTTCTCTCTTCTCTTCTTTCTGCCTTAATTTTAAACTTGACTTTCACTGGTCAGAGAACTGACTGGTCCAGGTTAGCTAAGATGTCCCTGTGCTGAGTTCTCCACAGACCACACAGGTCTCCTCAACTTAGCATAGTTTCTCATAACTGCTCATCAACAACTACTGCCCTGGCAGGTCTGTAAGGTCTATTATTGTGGAGGTCGTGTCTGGCTTCTTTTCACAGCCCTTCCCAAGTACTTAGCTCAGAGCTAGAGCTTGACACATAGAAAATACTAGGATGGTACTTTTTTTTTTTTTGAGAGAATGAATAGTGTAACCACAATACTGTGTATTGTCAAATAAACTTCGTCTGGGCCAGAAACTAGTTTTCACTGTCCATCGAGAATGAAGTTTCTTTCTGGTGTTCCTAATGGTTGAAAATCAGATGAAAAGAAAACATCAACAGAAAAAAAAAGGAACTTTACAGAGCAAAGGCAAGTGGAGAGTACATTTAAACGCAGAATAGAAAGGGAAGGTTGATCCTTAAAGAAGACCAACCTCCAGTGGGTGAGAGCATGCCGTCTGTTTCAGCACTGTGACATGAAGTAAACAATCTTCCACAACGAACTTACCTGTGTTCAGGAACTCCAGGTACAAGAACACATCTCCCAAGTTACTCTCTAAGTTGTGATTCAACAAAGAGAAGTGAAAGCTACTGCTTTTCTTGCTTTCCTTTTTTTCCTTAGTCATTTCTGCCCTCCAAACATTCACATGAACAATTAAGAAAGCACTTTAGAATGGCCAAGCAACTTTCCAACATAGCACATGGGTGGGGATGCTCAGTATCCTGAGGGCTAAAGAGGATGGGATGGTACACAGGATGGGTACTCAGTCAAGGCAAAGTTATCCGTTTTGTTTTGTTTTTTTTAAAACCACAAGATGCTACTGTTGCCCCAAGCAAGATTCTCTTAAGTAGTTAAAAAAGAAAAGTCATACTGGAACTACAAGGTTTGGAAGGTAAGTGGTTAAAATAGAATCTCCAGTGTGAGTATGGGGCAGATAAAGTAGAGTGGACTGATAGCTGTGATTTATAGCAAAGATACTCTGTTAGTGGTAATGTCTAGGTATTAAAACATACATATGTGTTACAGAAATGTGGGAAGCGTTTTCTTTTACAACCAGCATTGTGATGAGTAAAATAGTGCAATAAACTATGGCAGTGCTCAGTTCCCCAGGGTCCAATTAGGAAGCATGATAAATGACTTGTAAGGTCTCTCCTCCTACTGATTTGCAGTGGATATAAGCTGACGATTCTCGGTGGAGTCCTAGTGAGTGGTCTGCCTACTCCTATCATATATCTGGGTACAAATGAACACCTTAAATTGGAATTCCAAACTCATTATGCCACGCTGTGTCCTGACTTGGCAGGTGTGTTTCTTCACAGCAGTGTACAAGGGGAGATGTAAGGTGGGACTCCTTAAGCTGGGGATTTTTCCCCTATGGCAGTGCTTGTTTAATTTAATGCCTACAAATGACTTGTGATGATTAAAGACCATTGTGGGGACAGAGTGACTGTATAAGGGAGGTTGTTGTGAAGGTTCATTTGTATCTAGCCTCTTCAGATAAATGGGATAATGGCTTTGTGGTGCTTCCCTAGGTGGTATCCAGTGTTTAGACCTGAATACTAACACCATCAAAACCTTTTCTTTCGTTTTGCTTGAAGGATGTCAAAGACAGAGTGCATACAAAATGCAAGGTGAATATGGTGGAAAATGTAGAAAAAAAGAAGATCAAGAAATACAGATAACAAAAATAAGAATTTCAGGTGAAAAAGAAAGAGAGGGAGCCAAGGGGCAGACTGAAATGAGAGATTATAGTTTTGCAGGGCTATACTATGAAATTTGTCAGGAGCCAAGACTGCACTGATGATTGAATTCTTGGAAGACTATGTGTTCTTTCTTGACTTTTTTTCCTTTGAAACTTTCTACTTTTTTTTTTTCATTTTTATTGTTGCATAGTTGCTTTGCAATGTTGTGTTTATATTGTATAATGGAATCAATTATACATATACATACATCTTTTTGACTCTTAAATAGTGCCACTTCCTTTAAGGACTCTTGATCTTTTCTCTGACCCTAGAGCAAAACTTCCAAAGAAAGGACCATCTACACTCAGCAACTCTCCTCATAGTACATGGCTATTTAACCTTCAGCTGAGGGATTGAACCCAGGTCTCCTACATTGCAGGCAAATTCTTTATTGTCTGAGCTACCTTTTGGTAGTGATGTACTGGAAGTTTCCAGTACATCGCTACCCCCCTGCTAAATGTCACACTTGATGCAAACACCAGGGTGAGCACCCCTGGGGGTGCTCTCCAAAGACCAAAGGGACCTGTATGAGCATTTTCTGTCCATTCAAGATCCTGGTCTTGTCACACTTTGGGGCAGCAAGCCAGTATTTTCTGCTGCAAATCTCTTTGAGCTCTTCTTAGGCAGCTTTATTCCTTTTAATTAAAAAGACAAGACTGTCAATTACTTAAACTTAATCCCCACATGTAATTGTTACTTTGAAAGATATTTTTTCTCGTAAAGCTCATAGAAGAGAAATATTTCCATCTAATTAAAATTTAGTGGGAGCTTGCATTTTCAAAAAATATATATATTCATCTTTAAGTCCCTGCTGGCTATAGAAATCTAAATAGCACAGCAAAGTTTATGTACGGGGATCACCATGAAAGGCTGCCTGATACAGGCAGATCCAGACTAAGAAAACAGGAAAAAGCATTAGGAAAGAGTCCGAGGACTAAAAATTCTCCTGCCTTTAAATTGATGCTATAGGAATTTTAGCCATTTCACTTGAAGCTAAATGTAAATTCTAAGAGAGGTTAAGATTTCCAAGCTTCTTTTGCACACTTAAATAAGAGTATGAATAAATTTCAGAATTATTCTGGCTAGAAAACTTTAACGGGGAGAGAATAAGAATTGCTTAGGAAACAAGGCAAAAGGAAGAAAGAAAAGGTAGAAGAGCAAAACAAGAAGTGGATTCAACAGAGAGAAGTGCTTGTTACAATTGGGTCCAAATTGGTAGTGTGGCCCACCTGTTACAGTTGAGTCTAAATCATTGAATTGGTGGGTGAAGTATTGATTCTAGGTGAAGTATAGGCCCAACTATCCCCCTTGGGATAAACCAGGAGGAAGTTAGACTTTTGTTCCCATGAAAGGAGCCAGGGAATGGTTGTCAGATATTCATGTCAACTCTCAGTTATCTTCATGTGAATTAATCAGGGCTCGTGATTCTACTGTAAATTCGTGTTGACATGGCTACCTAAGTTCTGTCAATAAAATCAAGGCCCTTATTTCCATTGGCTAGTGGGAAAGGAGCAATGCACTTAAACACTGAAGCTTTTCCTAGGACATGCTTTACACCTTTGACCAGAAAAAATGGGCAGGTTTTTCAGATTGATCATTATAGACTAGTCTGACAGGTGCTAATGCCCAATCAGGCATCTACCGCAAGTGTGTGCCTCACAGTAGAGAACTGTGTAGCCGCGGCTCCTCTAAAGTGGAACATTACGACAGTGGCGAAAAATAATGAAAAGTATACTTTGTTTGGCCTTAGGAAACTTCTGTATTTAAATTGTTAACAGTGTGGGTATTTCAGACACCCCTAGAATCCAAAATACAGCCATCTATAACAAAGCCAAGGGTTTCCCTGGTGGCTCAGATGGTAAAGAATCCTGCAATGAAGTAGACCTGGGGTCAATCCCTGAGTCAGGAAGATCCCCTGGAGAAGAGAATGGCTGCCCACTCCAGTATTCTTGCCCAGAGAATCCCATGAACAGAGGAGCCTGGAGGGCTACAGTCCATGGAATTGCAAAGAGTTGGACACAATTGAGTGACTATGCACAAGCACATAATGAAGCCAAACCAAATTTTTATCAAATTAATATCTAGGCAACATAATACTCGATACAAGTATATCTTTAAAAATTATAAGACAAATGTGTATCTGAATAGGATTACTTTGAATTCAATAAGCATTCTTTTGAGGAACTTGAAGCTCTCTTTTACATATTATTTAAAACACCACTTTGAGTTTGTAGGCATGAAAAATATAATTTCTTTCCCATTTCACAGTTGGAAAAACTGAATTAAAGAGAACAATGCTAGTAATTATCCATGATTAATAGAGGTGTATATGTAAATTAGCCTGAATAAGTGTGTGAAATTATATGTCCTGATGCCAGATAGCTCTGCTCATGTTTTTTAAAGATGAAGCTTTCAAATCTCTGTGTGTTGAGTGGGTCTGGAAATGAACTTTGTAAAGGTGTATGGATATTAAGGCAACTGTATTGTTTATTATAAGCATTATAATACATAAAATAAATTAGATGAGTATTTAAAATTCATTAGACAGATATATCTAATACATATCTAATGAACATGAATGCATATGTAATGGCTATTTATAATGTGTTAGAGTTTATATATGTGCCTGGGTGCAACAAGGAGTAGACTGAAATTTGGGTGGAATTTGATGGTTAAAAGTGTGGGAGAAGGTGCATGTAAGTTTCTTAGGGGTGTGGGGATTAATTGGATTAGTACATGCAAAAGCTCTTAGAACTCTATTGTTACATGAGAAATCCACTATCTATGTTAATGATTATTATTATTACTGTTATTACTAGACAAGGTGACACTGCTGTTATAATAAGGAGCTGAAAAGAAACATTCTCTCTTCAATACCTGGGAAAATATCCTACAGAAAATAAATGAAGCTGTAGAGGTGGTCCAGGCACCCTCACAGCCTAGGATCTTTGGAGGATTTTTCCCCCAGTTTTCCTTCCACGCCAGTGGTCTGACTTGAGAACCCATTCTGGGAGTGCCAGGTGAGGGTAGGTCCGTCTCTTCCTCTTTCTGGATATAGAATCTGGCTGTTCTGATGCCAGGCCTGCCCTTAGCAACACCGGTCTCCCTGTGGGAGGAAGCAGGCCAGGCGGACTGCAGATTTCTACAAGCCTGGTTTGTTTGTGGGCAGGATTTTAATTTTTTTCAAACTTTAATTTGGGAGGGGGGGTTGTTTTGTTTTCAGAGCAAGCTTTAGACAGCTGTATTAATCATGCAAACCCAGCCATGTGCAATGTGTTTTATCAATGGAAAAACAGGAACGGAATGGCAAGCAGCTGTGAACAAACCAATGCAGTGCCTGAACTTGGAAGATAATCTCAATATTTCCCAAACCCACTCGCCACATGGGGTTAGTGAATGGAAAGGCTGTTCACTTGGGATAAATAATCAGATGGGAGGCAAACAGAGGAGACAGATTCTAGGGTTAATTTTTTTTTTTTTTTTTTTTAAGTGGCAGCGATTGCGACCAGAGAGCCTTGAGCTCACGGGAATTCTTCACTTGAGGGTGATAAACACACAACAATGGTGGTTTGTCCTTGTCCTTTTCTCTTCTTTCCCTTTATTTTTAACTTCCCGAGGCTGGTTTCCTCACCTCACTCTGCACCTGCGGTCCTTCTAAAGGTGAGAGCCTGTATGGTGCATGTCCGTCATGAGGGGCTGTGCACAAGCAAGTTGATGGGGAGGAGATGGGCGCACTGTTACCACGTCGCAGTATTCACAGCCCTCAGGAAATGATTTGAGACTAACAAAGTGAGAAAAGCTCCCTCAGATATTTCGAGTTGGCTCTTTCCTCATTTTACAATTCAGTGGATTTTCTGCAGTGATATAGTCAAGGATAGTTATGCAAATATATGCAATTCAGGACTCATTTCAGAATAAATAAACCTAAATTAAAATTAATGGGAAAAACACCTATCAGAAACAGATCAAAAATGGAACACTATTTGTTTTATTTATTTATATGTGTCTCTTAAATTAAGGAGCAGGGAAGCACCCTGATTTTGGGGGGTTTTATTTTGTTTCTGGTGTAAGAGGAAAGGAAATTTGAAAATTTCTGATTGGCTGCAGACAATACAAATTATTCTTTGGTGTAATTCCAGTATTATTATTATCACTGCAGAAAATCAAGTAATATGATGAAGGGAACCCAAGGGAAATACATTTGATTTATTGAGCCTTGTTTTTGTTTAATCACAGCTTGAAGGGGTTTAGGACTGCATTCCTGCTGTGACTCTGCTGTTTATCCCCAGTCAGCTTGATGAGCCATGTAGAGTGGGGGTAAGGAGGGGAGACCCTCCAATGAGAGATATTAACAATGAAGCAGCTGAAATTAAACATATGTTTCTGTTACTGGAAAGTAGGAGGGAAAGTTCTCTTTTTTTTTATCATGGGAGGACAGAAAAGAAGCTTTGGGACTTTCTCCTACTTTCAAAACACCTTAAGGAAACTAATTGGCTCAAAATCCTTCAAGCCATTTGCATCTACCATCTGCTTCAAGACATCTTCACACTTTAGGGTGGAAAGGTAGGATTCCACATAGATGATGACAACATAGGATATTTAATGAAATGAAGGTGTCTTGTCCTAGAGCTATGACCACAGTGAAGCAGTTATCTTTTCTTAGAGACTTCAGTATTCAAGGGGCACTATAAAAAAGATTAAGGATCCTGTGTGTTAGTATTTTTTTCCATAGGAAACTGCATTTCACGTGGGCTGCCATCTTGATTGGAAAAAGGAGGGGGAAACAGATTTGATTCTAGAAAGTAAAAGTCCTTGTAAGAAATAGGAAACTTAAGAGGGTACTTTCTATAACCACCTCTCACACGAGCTACCCCAAGTCTCCATGAACAGCTTTTCAATTTCTACCAGCAGAAGCCCTAAGTATTAGTAGTAAGAGAAACTATATTCTCTAAAACTATTGGATCTAAAGAAGCTATATCTACGGTCTATCTACAACGTAAAATCAAACTAGGGTCATTCTCCAATCAGCAATTCCGTTTGTGGGAAAATATCAAGTTCAACAAAATCCCACAAGCTCCATCCTGGTCCAGACTGTTTTTCAATATCAAACACTGTTCCTTTGTGAACAGTGTCTGGCTTCATTTTGTTCAATGTTATATGTATCATAAAGAGTAATCAGATAAAATATTTGTCTTTGGGGCTGCAGAACTGTTCTCATAAAGGATACCTTGAGTCTTAGTGACACTGTACAAAGCTTGTCTTGGATGGAGCATGACCTCTTTGAGAATGTTGTCCACTGGGACAAATGTGTATGTACATGTTTGTCACATCAAGATACTTGCAAGATGGCAACACGATAAAATGGTGTCAATCTCTGCAGCAACAGTAGAAGATAAATGTCTTAAAATAATTGCGGCATGTCAGGAATTCAAAATGGGATACTTCCCATGAACACTAAGTCTCATGTCATGTCTAAAAAACAGGCACATTTTAACAGTCTTATTTTTAGTGGCTGGGGAAAAAAAATGGATTTCATCAATGTTTTAGGGAAGAATCTTATTCAACAAAATTCTTCTAAAAATATTTTGGACCTTACTTGAAATTTATGAATAATTCTTTTATTAAGTTGTCTAGTTGATCCCTGAAACCTTGCAATTCTAATTTCTAATATAATTAAAATAAGTTTGTCTTTATGTGAATATATGCATATGCAACACATTGCATTATTGACACTCTACATATCTACACTCATTTCTGGCCTAATTTTTAGTTTAGACAAGTGTTAATGAAACATGATCCATCTTCAAACTTAGAAAACAGCAGCTTCCAACCTTTAATTCTGAGCACATTTCCTTGAGAGTGTATATAATAATCTTGTTTAATTGGATTTATTTTCTCCACACTGAGGCCCTGCATGGCCTACTTTCCTTCTTTTTTTCTCAGGTCTTTGAGTGTTATTTGCAAATCACTTTTCTGGAATTTAATTTCAATGGTAGGTTGGTTTCATTTCAGATTTTTGTATTGTTTTAATTTTATTTGCCAATTTGCCTTTAAATAGCCTTAAGCTAGAAGGTTGGGGCTGTAACTTGAATCTAAATGTGATATAGGGAGCAAAATTTAATTTGAGTGTATAGAAAGTTCTGTGAAAAAAAATACCAAATGACTATCTTGTTTTCTCATTTGTGTTTTCTAAATTAGTTGTGTTTAAAAGGAAAAGTCCCCAAATTAGCCACAATTTTAAGAAAAAGAAATGTCCTCATAATATGGTTGAGTTCAACCTTTGATGACCTAGATAAATTCATTTTTACAAGTGATACAAATGATTTCAGATTTGGATTGTATAAGGTGGTCAGTTAGAAGATTCATATTTTTATGAGCTACAGAATTTAACTAGGTGTGTTCCAAATATGTAAGTTTATAGTTACCTGTAATATGTGTTAACTGAACAAAAAATCACTTTCTTATCTTAGTACTATCTCCCCAGTTACTGACCAACTTGAAGTATAGACCAATTTTCTACCTTTCAATTAATGTGAGGACAATAGACTGACTTTTCTTTGAAGGTTTAAATTTTTTAAAAAAAGGCTCCTATTTGTATGTGTATGTGAATTTTGTGAATGTATTTATCCCTTTTTGTGTTTTGAACATTACAGATGATGGAGAATGACCCAGCAATAGAGCTATGATGATAAAAACCATACTGACCTTGAAGGGGGTGGGGGATTGTGGGTGAAACACGCTCTAAAGGGGAAAAAATAGTAAGCATCATGGAGAATTTATATGGATAGATAAATAGATATAGATATATCTTACTCATGTTTAGCTACTTGGACAATTATAAAACAGAAGAATTTTCATACCTAGGGGATCATATCTCTCATACAGCATTTGTCTGTCCTTCCTGCCAATGCTAAGTGATCAGAGAGCTGATAGTAAAATTTAAAATCCAAAGCCTTTAAAAAATTAGCTAGAGTAGAGGATAACACCCTATTGTGGTAACCTTACAAACAGAATCCTACCCTTCTCTGGAGAACCCACCAAGATTACAGACTTTTTGGAGTGTTTAAATTAGTAGTGATCAGACTGAGGGCATGTATCTTGGTCCTGGTGCTGGGCTGTTTAACTTCTGATGGATAAACCTGTGGTAACTAAGAGCTCCTTTCCTCCCTCTAAGCCCTCCAGTTAATATCAGCTTTAGCCAAGCATCTGGAAAATTTATTTTGGTAAATACTAATTCAGATTTTCCTTAAAAATTTTCCTTCCACATTACTGAAACCAGGACAAGAGTTATGCCAGGATATAAGCTTCTTGCCATGATACAATTTGATTCTTAGTCTTTTCCTTAATCCCACCCATTTATGATAACACAATCTCATCTGAAGTTCGAAGTCAAATGTGCTTGATGACACCTACTGGTGAGTAATAAGACATGCTTTTCTTTTAAACAAGAGGGTCTCAGCTTATGAGTTTCTCAGAGTTCCATCCCAAAGCTACTAACCATAAACGGAACATGCTGAAACAGCTCAGACTTTAAGGTATCGTCTATCTGACTCATTAAAACCCAGGTTTAATTAAACTCTTCTCTGAGGCTCTTTCAGAGAGAGAAAGTGTTGTATTAAAGATAAGATGCTTTACTTGATACCCCCAAACCCTATAATGTAAGTATAATCGTAATGCTTTTCTACATTCCTCCTAGCAGCTTGGTTAGACAAAGACCATGGATAAATGAAAATTAACAACAGTCTAAACCATAAAAAAGAAAACATATTTACATATTCACATCTGATCTGCTTGCCATCTTGTGTCATAAGCTCAGAAATTCTGACTAGATTTTTGCCTGAAATTTGGGCACTCAGTACATATGGACACTAAGAAAACCCAGTTTCCTTGCAGACTGAGCTTTCCTCTAACTTTGATGAAAGTTCTGATTTAATGCCAAAGTTCTGTAAGTGCATTAAGATGGAACAGGTCAATAATAGCACAGTGAACAAGTGTGTCTTAGTTCCACAAGTGTCGAGGAGAAAAATGCTTTAAACCTCCACTGGTTACTTGGTATTAAAGTTTCCAGCTTTGAAAATAAATAGCTAAACTGTTTTCAGCGTTTATAGAGCAGTTGGAGACTACTGTTCCATATTATATTCTATACATCCTATCTTATTTTTATTATTACAATTATTATTCAGCCTGTTTAAATGATTCAGCTTAATATTTTCTCATCACACTGTTCACAGCTGGATAAATACACTCTGTTCTCATTTCGACAAGACCATTTATATTGCTAAACCATCTCATCTACCCTCCTCTTCACCTCTTCAACAGTTTCCCAGCTTGTCATTATCGTCTTAGCTCCACCCTGTTATCATCATCTTAGCCCCATCATGGCCCATTAGTTATTCTCATTCTCTTAATTCTCTACTGACTTATCTTTCCTTAGATCCTTCCCCATCCCAGCTTTTTAATCCTTATTCTTCCAACATCATTTCACTTTCATTTCATCCAAGAGTAGCTGGTTGAGAGGCTTTGCCAAGTCTTATCTAGGATCATCGAGTGGTGTATACTTAAAGGCTGAGCCCCAGAGATAGTAAAATGGCTTAGAAAGAAGCAGGGAGGCTCTCATTTAAAGGGTTCCTTCCAGGGCTGGGTTGCTTAGGTGGAACTTGAAATTTAATCAAGCATAGGTTAATGATATTTTTAATTAAAAAGAGAATTTTAAAACTTCCATACATTGATGTGGTACTGGCTCAGTGTAGATTTCTTTGTATTTTTATTCTTTTATACTCAGTAGTCTCAAAATATCTTACTAATCCATGTATTTCTCTAAAATAGAAGGTAATTGATCAGTAGAATTGTCTTTCTTTAATCTGTTGAATACTCCTTTCCTAATGGTCAAAAGCTGAGCACAAGGCTGGACTCTCTGCTCAAAATCTCAAGTTAGCAAAGACAAGCCAACAGTCTCACTAGTGTAGCAAACCCTCTTCGGAGAGTTAATGGAAACAGAAGTGGGAGGTGTTGGAAGCACTGCCCCTGGGTGAGAAGAAAAAAAACAGTGTTTAGTCAGTGAAAAGACATCATTGGTGAAAAAGGGAGGAAGAAGTTAGATGCCATTTTACCTCTGAACTACAAAAGATGCATCTCCTAATATTTTCCCTACATCAGTTCAGTTCAGTTCAGTCCCTCAGTCTTGTCTGACTCTTTGCGACCCCGTGGACTGCAGCACGCTAGGCTTCCTTGTCCATCACCAGCTCCTGGAGCTTGCTCAAACTCATGTCCATCGAGTCGGTGATGCCATCCAACCATCTCATCCTCTGTCGTCCCCTTCTCCTCCTGTCTTCAGTCTTGCACAGCATCAGGGTCTTTTCTAATGAGTCAGTTCTTCGCATCAGGTGGCCAAAGTATTGGAGTTTCGGCGTCAGTATCAGTCCTTCAATGAATATTCTGCACTGATTTCCTTTAGGATTGACTGGTTTGATTTCCCTTGCAGTCCAAAGGACTCTCAAGAGTCTTCTCCAACACCACAGCTCAAAAGCATCAATTCTTCAGCACTCAGCTTTCTTTATAGTCCAACTCTCACATCCATACATGACCACTGGAAAAACAATACCTTTGACTAGACAGACCTTTGTCAGCAAAGTAATGTCTCTCCTTTTTAATATGCTGTCTAGGTTGGTCATAGCTTTTCTTCCAAGGACCAAGCATCTTTTAATTTCATGGCAACAGTCACCATCTGCAATGATTTTGGAGCCCCCAAACATAAAGCCTGCCACTGTTTCCATTGTTTCTTCATCTATTTGCCATGAAGTGATGGGACTAGATGCCATGATCTTAGTTTTCTGAATGTTGAATTTTAAGCCAACTTTCAACAAGGTCTTAAGTTCTTCTTTGCTTTCTCTCATTAGGGTGGTGTCATCTGTGTATCTGAGGTTATTAATATTTCTCCCAGCAATCTTGATTCCAGCTTGTGCTTCATCCAGCCCAGAATTTTGCATGATGTGCTCTGCATATAAATTAAACAAGCAGGGTGGCAATATACAGCCTTGACATACTCCTTTCTTGATTTGGAACCAGTCTGTTTTTCCATGTCCAGTTCTAACTGTTGCTTCTTGACCTGGATACAGATTTTTCAGGAGGCAGTTCAGGTGGTCTGGTATTCCCATCTCTTTAAGAATTTTCCATAGTTGTTGTGATCCACACAGTCAAAGGCTTTGGCATAGTCAATCAAGCAGAATTAAATGTTTTTCTGGAATTCTCTTGCTTTCTTGATGATCCAATGGATGCTGGCAATTTAATCTCTGGTTCCTCTGCCTTTTCTAAATCCAGCTTGAACATCTGGAAGTTCTTGCTTCATGTACTTTTGAAGCCTGGCTTGGGGAATTTTGAGCATTACTTTGCAAGTGTGTGAGATGAGTGCAATTGTGCGGTAGTTGGAACATTCTTTAGCATTGCCTTTCTTTGGGACTGAAATGAAAACTGACCTTTTCCAGTCCTGTGGCCACTGCTGAGTTTTCCAAATTTGCTGGCATATTGAATGCAGCACTTTCACAACACCATCTTCTAGGATTTGAAAGAGCTCAACTACAATTCCATCACCTCCACTAGCTTTGTTCATAGTGATGCTTCCTAAGACTCACATGACTTCACATTCCAGGATGCCTGGTTCTATGTGAGTGATACACACCATCGTGGTTATCTGGGTCATGAAGATCTTTTTTTATAGTTCTTTTGTGTATTCTTGCCACCTCTTCTTAATATCTTCTGCTTCTGTTAGGTACCTACCATTCTGTCCTTTATAGTGCCCATCTTTGAATGAAATATTTCCTTGGTATCTCTGATTTCCTTAAAGAGATCTCTAGTCTTTCCCTTTCTATTGTTTTCTTCTATTTCTTTGCATTGATCACTGAGGAAGGCTTTCTCATCTCTCTGTGCTAGTCTTTGGAACTCTGCATTCAGATGCTTTTATCTTTCCTTTTCTCCTTTGCCTTTAGCTTCTCTTCTTTTCTCAGCTATTTGTAAGGCTTCCTCAAACAACCATTTAGTCTTTCTTTCTCTTGGAGATGGTCTTGATCACTGCCTCCTGTACAATGTCATGAACCTCCATCCATAGTTCTTCAGGCACTGTATCAGATTTAATCCCTTGAATCTATTTGTCACTTACACTGTATAATCATGAGGGATTTGATTTAGGTCATACCTGAGTGGTCTAGAGGTGTTCCTTATTTTCTTCAATTTCAGTCTGGATTGTCAACAAGGAGTTCATGATCTGAGCCACAGTCAGTTCCCAGTCTTGTTTTTGCTGACTGTATAGAATTTCTCCATCTTTGGGTGCAAAGAATATAATCAATCTGATTTTGGTATTAACCATCTGGTGATGTCCATGTGTAGAGTCTTCTCTTGTGTTGTTGGAAGAGGTTGTTTGCTATGACCAGTGCATTCTCTTCACAAAACTCTTTTAGTCTTTGCCCTGCTTCATTTTGTACTCCAAGGCCAAATTTGCCTGATACTCCAGGTATCTCTTGACTTCCTTCTTTTGCATTCCAGTCTCATATAATGAAAAGGACGTCTTTTTTTGTGTTAGTTCTAGAAGGCCTTGTAGGTTTTCATAGAACCATTAACTTCAGCTTCTTCAGCTTTACTGGTTGGGGCATGAATTTGGATTACTTTGATACTGAATGGTTTGCCTTGAAAATGAACAGAGATCATTCTTTTATTTTTGAGATTGCATCCAAGTACTGCATTTCAGACTCTTTTGTTGAGTATGAGGGCTACTCCATTTCTTCTAATGGTCATCTGAGTTAAATTTGCCCATTCTGGTCCATTTTAGTTCACTGACTCTTGCTATCTTCTGTTTGACCACTTCCAATTTGCTTTGACTCATTAACATTCCAGGTTCCTGTGCAATATTGTTCTTTACAGCATCGGACTTTACTTCCATCACCAGTCACATCCACAACTGGCCATTGCTTTTGCTTTGACCCTGTCTCTTCATTCTTTCTGGAGTTATTTCTCCACTCTTCTCCAGTAGCATATTGGGCACCTACCGATTTGGGGAGTTCACCTGTCAGTGTCCTATCTTTTTGCCTTTTCATTCTGTTCATGGGGTTCTCAAGGCAAGAATACTGAAGTGGTTTGCCATTCTCAACTCTAATGGACCATGTTTTGTCAGAGCTCTCCACCATGACCTGTCTGTCTTGGGTGGCCCTGCACAGCATGGCTTATTGTTTCATTGAGTTATAGAAGGCTGTGGTCCATGTGATCAGTGTGATTAGTTTTCTGTGATTGTGGTTTTCATTCTGTCTGCCTTCTGTGGGATAAGGATAAGAGGTTTATGGAAGCTTCCTGATGGGAGAGACTGACTGTGGGGGAAACTGGGTCTTGTTCTGATGTGCAGGGCTATGCTCAGTAAGCCTTTAATCCAATTTTCTGTTCATGGGCGGGGCTGTGTTCCCTCCCTGTTGTTGACCTGAGACCAAACTATGGTGGAGGTAATGAAGATAATGGTGACCTCCTTCAAAAGGTCCTGTGCATGCATTGCCTCACTCAATGCCCCCAGCAGTAGGCCATCACTGACCCACGCCTCCACCAGAGACTCCTGGACACTCCTGGCAAGTCTGGGTCGGTCTCTTGTGGGGTCACTGCTCCTTTCTCCTGGGTCCTGGAGTGCACAGGTTTTGTTTGTGCCCTCCAAGAGTCTGTCTCCCCAATCCTGTGAAAATTCTGGTGGCTCTGTGGTGGGGTTAATGGCAGTCTCCTCCAAGAGGGCTTATGCCACACCCAGGTCTGCTGCACCCAGAGCCCCTGCCCCTGTGGCAGGCCACTGCTGACCCGTACCTCCTCAGGATTCACTCAAACACTCAAAGGCAGGTCTGGCTCAGTCTCTGTGAGGTCTCCTCGTGTGCACAAGGTTTTGTTTGAGCCCTCTGAGCATCTACATATACACATCTAGATAATGTTTTAGTCTGGAGCCTGGACTCTGGAAGGAGGTTCAGTTCAGTTGCTCAGTCATGTCCGACTCTTTGCGACCCCATGAATCACAACACGCCAGGCCTCCCTGTCCATCACCAACTCCCAGAGTTTAGGTTACCTGAGTTTAAATCCCATAAGTCTTATTTAATTGCACTAATTATTTGACTTCTTTGTGGACTGGAGGAATGTGAGCACCTGGTAAAGTAAATCATCTTTCCTGATGATTAAGGGAGATCACATATGTTAAGTGTTTGGCACCTGCAATATGTCATATGCACTCACTTGATAAGAAGTCATTATATCATGGATAGAATCACCTCCCTTATTCTTCCTCCCTATTTATTTCTTTAAAAATAACTCCATCTAAGCACTGAAACAAGATAGTTTCCCTTTGTGGGTATCTTGCAGTCACAAGTTTGGATACATGGGATCTGTTATTTTACATATGCTGACAACAGAATATCTCTTGGCATCACCAGACCCAATCTTTACACATATGATGCATATTCCTACATCTGACAAAAGCTAAGGAGCTGAATCCTTGTCCACCCATGTTGTAATGCTGGATTAGTGTGTTCAGAAAAGTGATACAATGTAACACTTTGCCCAGGATGAAGACAAAGCTATCAAAGGCATTACTTGGCTAAATAGACTAAGGTATTATGGATCCTTTATAAACAAGACTAGAATGAATGGAGGGCAAGACAAATGAGAAAGGAATGATTCCATTGGCTTAGAAAAAATTACTATGAATACAATGTATTCTTGCCCTCTCGTTCAATTATTTTGACCCCTTTGGAGGTCAGTATTTGAATAGAGTGTGAAGAAGTGTATGTCTGTGTGTGGTGGATATATCAGTGACCGCAAACTGACACTGTATACACAGTCAGCACACGTCACTGTGGTAGACATGGAAAATATGCTGATGCACCTGTAAAGGTGGATAATTGTGAACTCTTCAGGGGTTCTGGCACGAGATTTACCTGCCGCTGCCTCTGGCTGGCCGCAGCTCACCAGCTGCCTAGTCTGCTCTGGACTGGCTGGGTCAGCAGAGCACCCTGCTGCCCACATAATGCTGTCTGTCACACGGGGCTGGCTGCGGCCACCCTCCCAAGCATCTCTCTCCTCCTGACCTTGTTCTGTGGGAAAGTACTGCTACCAGCAGTGTCTTCCTTCTTCCCAATCAACCCGTAGATTACTTTGAATCCAAGTAATGGGCAATATGTTCACACACGTACTTTCTTTTTTCCTTGTCTTCCTTTCCTTGCGTGCTCTCTTCCTCCACCCCCAACTTTCTTTCGCCTGTGCAAAACTGGCTACAATAGAGTCATGTTCCCAAAATACCCAGCTATGAAGGCTTTAACAACACATCTCCCAAACCCAAATTGGGGTGGCAGGGCGGGCATGGTGGACTTGCTATTCCTCCTATAAGAAGCAGAGCTCTCCCCTTAAAATATTCACACTTGGGCCTTGGGCCAAAAAACAGGACTGTAAATTCACTAATGTTTGGCAATTTTAAGAACTTCTTTTCACCTCAAAGCTCAGTGACCTTTTGCATCTGTTCTTCCGTAAGGATTACACCTTCTAACATTCCCATCAGATGGGAAATCAATTCCAGGCTGAATGCTGAGACAGGTGTCTGTGTGCAGAGCAGGTGCCTGTGTGGGCGGCCCTGCAGAGGGTCCCCCGGAAGTGGCACATTAATCACAGCCCTGTGCACTTCTCAGATGTATAATGAGGGTGACTTCTGCAAAACCATCAAGGACGATATGACCATGATACACTTGCCTGATTTCTTGATTCTTAGTTAACAAGCAGAAATTCTGTGAGATTCTTGATATTTCTTTATCTTACTGGGTGGAGTCCTTTACGTGGACTTTTGTGAACAGAAACATAGTATTTTAGAGCTTGAGATGACCTTTCATTACCACCAGCGGTATCTCTATTATCTTTGACCTAGCCTGTGCTCTTTCTCTCCTCTTCAAATCATTCTTTTCACCTTCTTCCTCTCTTTCTTTCTTTCATACATGTGTAAAATAGGCTACCATGGAGCTTACACCATCTTTCTATCCTTCTTGCCCTTCCTCTTTCTCAGTCTATAGGTATCATTGTATTTATTATTTGAAATGTATCATTAGCACAGTCCTGAGTGGGAGAAGAAGATACTTTTATGCCAGTTTATAATTGCTCACTTTCTCTAACTAATCCAATTATACCATTTTCTCTTTTCCAATCCCCCTAAAAACCTCTTGTTAACTGTATGTTGTTCTACTTAATCAGCTCCCCTTAGATTTATCAGAATCTCAAGTTTCAGAGTTGAGGCTGTTTCCCCCTCTATTTATGCAATCCCTAATGTCAGGAATGAAACAGGTAAGTACATTTCTTAATAAATGTCTTCTCAAATGTTTTGAGATATCAATGTCTCCAGCTTAAGTCAAAAACACTGATGTTTGGTCTTTGGAGACAAGTAGACAAGGATATGAATTTTAAACTTCATTTTGACACAACATTTGTAGCACAGCTGTATCCCATCAAACTTACAGAATAAAGTCAATGGGAGTTATGGATGAGAAACTGAAGGTCAAATTCAGAAGAGTTTGTGGTGGTGTTTTGTTTGTTTGTTTTTTAGTAAGTGGAGTTGGATCTTGAGCAGTTTTAAAATGAGTTTAATACTATGTTTCAAGGGAACTCTTAAATTGATTCTTCTCTTAAAAATCTTTTCCTTGAAGGCTAATCTAAACTGAATAAAGCAAGATGAAGACATTTCTCCTGGACCTAGTGTTTCTAAATTTTCCAATTTAGCCTGTGAAGGGAGCAACAACAACAACAAAGCGTCTAATAGCTTGTTATTTCAAAATAATAATATTAAATTTGTTGGACTTTGTCTGGCCAAATGAACTCTCTGGTTCAGCATATGCTAACTCTTTGGTTTTACTTTTTCTGGTAAACGTTTTCCTATCCTAATTGTCCTCATTTTCCCTGATCTCATGGATCATACTTCTATTTTTCAGGAGGCATCTGATTCTATGCTCATATGCTCATAGCTGCCAGGCCAACAAGTCAGGGGGCAGGTATCTAACTATAACATGCTGTTCAAGGGAAAGGCTAGAAGGTGGGCTTTCCTATGAGATTACTGTTTCCAGTAACTTAAAACAACTTGTCCTTCCTTAGTCTGCCTTGAGGATCTTCTTTGGTCTTCAGAAGAAACTTTGTTTATCTCTCTCATCATCCTATTTCTCTTCCAAAAAATCTATAAGACAAATAATGTTTCTTGCTGTCACACTGAAACCTTTCTGCAACCATTTCTACTTCTTTAGATTTATATTATGTTTTAATCATTCATTCCACTCTACCTCTTGTGTTGTTAAAAATACACTTTCTTTTTCCAGCCTCTCCCTTCTCCCAGTACCTTATCCATCCTCCCTGAATACTGCTTCTTCAGTCACTCCCATGCCTGCCATTTTTAAAGAGCCATCCACTTTCCAGGGTCTTACATCATCTAGGCTCCTTAAAGAGACCATCACCAGAGAGATTTTTGTTCAATGAATATTCTTACAGTTTAACCAACCAGGAAAAGAAAAACTTAAAAAATCAGATAGAGAAACAAGGCAGTTATCACAAGTAAGTCAGGGACTAGAGAGGGCAGGTATTCCATTTGTAAATTTTGTCTCATAATAGGGATTGAGAACTTGTGGTTTTGTTTCAGTGGTGATACTTTGATTTTTGCATAAGCTTATATTTAGTCAAAAGGGAATGATTTTCAAATTTTCCACGGGAGAAGCTTCGACTTGGTTCTCCTACATGGGCTCCCTCTCTGGCATACTTACTGAAAAGGACGAGGCTGGCGTTGGTCATCCCCAGATTGTTGGCAGCCACGCATGTATAGTTGCCATAGTGCTCCTCAGTGACATTGGTCACTGTCAGGGAAGACTGGCCCTCCGTGCTCTTAATCTCAAGGCCATTGGCACTATTTATCCTAAGGGTTCAAAGACAGAAGAGTAAAGAGAAACAACTATGAAGATTTGGTGTAGTCATTTCTTTTTCATCTTTAAATTGAAAAAAAGGGAGGGAAAGGAAGTAGTTAGAGCCTGTTGATTCTGCTCAATTCCCCCTGGTGGCTCAGATGGTAAAGCAGCTGCCTACAGTGCGGGAGACCCAGGTTTGATCCCTGGGTTGGGAAGATCCTCTGGAGAAGGAAATGGCAACCCACTCCAGTACTCTTGCCTGGAAAATTGCATGGATGGAAGAGCGTGGTAGGCTACAGTCCATGGGGTCGCTAAGACCCCTTTCACTTTCACCAAAGTATCAGAATGAAAGTCTACTAATGGAGACAACTCAGGAATGGATGGGTTTCACTGAGCTTTGGTTTCTGCTCCAGGCTAGAAAGACATGCAGGTGGAAACTGCCCACTCTGTGCACGTAACCTGCGTGCTTTGAGAGTCCAAGAGCTACAGTCCCAAAGCACCAGGTAAAAAGCCTTGGAAAAGGAAGAGTCTAATCGGAAAGACCTATGTAATTACGGCTGGGGTGGGTTTTTCATCAGGGCTTCTGGTTTGTCTCGCTGAGCAGGTGAGACCCAGGGGGGCGCAGCAGATTGGGAACAAACCTGGTGTCATCTCGGTACCACTCAAAGTCAGGCGCAGGCACTGCGGAGGCCTCGCATTTGAGGGAAGCTTTTCGGCCGGTGGTGGCTTCATTGCTCTTGGATTCCGTGATAGTGGGAGGATCTATAGGAAGGACAGACACACAGTTTAGTTTACGTGAGCTTTGTATGATGCTCCAGAATTTCCACGCCAGGAGGAATTAGAAACAATAGTGTGACTGCAGAGGAGCAGGACAAAAATAGTCTTAAAGCTCCATTTATATGAATGATGTGATTGGCTGAATGGGATTGATGACTAGAAAACTAAATGAAAATAAGAGATCAATGAAACTGTAGACTTGGTTTATTTAAATGGGACACTGAAAAGGGTTTTATGGGAATGAAATCTAGGATTTCTTTTTCTCTTCCAATAGATCTCTGTTATTCCAATCACAAGTTATCATATTTACATATTTTTTTCTTTTTGTATATTAAAAAGAAAAAGTGGTATATTAAGTGGTGATACTAAAGGACTTGGGATTTGAAATGTGTAATCTGAGCTTTTTTCTTTTTCACCTTCATCAGCATCATTATTATTATTGTTACCTTCAGAGATGGTAGTAAGAAATCTGATGAAATTCATAGAGCGCTAAAGTCATTTTAGCTTAGGCTTAGCCTGATACCATTGCAAGAATTCAGGAAAACAAACTGATGTTAAATAATTGCTATACTGTTTTCCCTCCTCTGTGTTCCCTTATTTCCACTCTCCAGGTCAGTTTTGCTTTTATGAGTGAGAGTGCAGTTTGAAGTCTATCATGGTACATGAATATCTTCCTGGGGTTCCATCTTCTTCTCTCTCTGGCTGTTGTGCACTTTTTTTCTGCTTAGTACTGGGCCTACAAAACTGTGACAGCCTTAAAATGAGCTCAGAAATACATTCTAATTTGCCACAATTCTTTCAAGCAATACCATGGAAAGTGGAACAAGGGTTTACAGGATCACAGGACTCAGCCACAAGGGTAAACTTGAGCTCTAGGCTTGAGGATGCTGTGTTTGTGCAACTTATGGACTTTTCAAGGAGAAAAAGACTTCTGTCCAAAGGTCATTTGGCAGAAAATGGCAACTTGACTGTGTGTACATGGATAAAATAGACCCAAACCACCTGTTTATATTTTACAGATGAAAAACCTTATTTAGGTAAATTAGTGAACTTTAGTGGAGAAGGCAATGGCACCCCACTCCAGTAGTTCTTGCCTGGAAAATCACATGGACGGAGGAGCCTGATAGGCTGCAGTCCATGGGGTCACTAAGCGTCAGACATGACTGAGCGACTTCACTTTCATTTTTCACTTTCATGCATTGGAGAAGGAAATGGCAACCCACTCCAGTGTTCTTGCCTGGAGAATCCCAGGGACGGGGGAGCCTGGTGGGCTGCCGTCTATGGGGTCGCACAGAGTCGGACACGACTGAAGTGACTTAGCAGCAGTGAACTTTAGTATAAAAAAATCATTGAATTCATCTCTGCTCTTTAGTACCTGGTTCAGCTCACTTTTTTCAGAGTTTTATCTTCCTAATCAAAAACTATTTTCTAAGTTTTCTGCCTCTAGAGGATCTAGATTCTCTTAGTTTAAAAAGATGTACAAAAGCATCAGGTTAGTCTGCAATTTTCTCCCCCATTTCATTTTCACATGAGCTTGGATGTCTTTAAATCACTGTCAGAGAGAGGAGGAGTTAGAGCACACCTGGAGAGCATGGCCAGCCCATGGATAAACATGTGCCAGAGTGGGAGGGGTTGTGTTCTATTTTAGATTTATCTCCTCATTTCTGTAGAGACACAGAAAGGCAACATGGAGAGTGGAAAGAACCCTGGACTAGAACCTAGGCTTCCTGGAATTTAGTCTGTTTGGTTGTGTGGACTTCCCATCACACACTGTATCTTTTTGAGTCTTGGTTTTATTATTTATAAAATGAAAGAACAACACATTAGAGATTTATAGAGTATCCCTTCAACTTGGGGGAAAAAAAAAAGGCCAATTCTAACCAAAACAGCCCATTCATCACAAATGGGTAGCATGAGGACCCAAGTGTTATTTTCATATCTTTAATCCTTAAATTGCTAATTTCAAAATTGTAACTCATTTATCTAATATATGGGTTGGGGGGTCAGGATTAGCAACCAGAAATAGAAACTGGAGGTCTGATTTTGACTCTTAACCAGAACTGTGGCCTGGTCAAGTGTCTGTACCACTTCAAGCTTTCTCTTTCTCATATTTTCAAATAAGAAATTAGTTTAAAATGATCGCCAAGGTTCCTTTTAAAATTCTTTCATTCTATAATTGGTTATGTGGATTGTTACAGCACATGAGTTCAGAGGTTAATGTAATGACTAGAGGTAGTGGTATGAGGGAGATATTTGTACAGAGACGGGGCATTGAGTAAAAATCAAGAGCTTGGATTTAAAGTTTGACAGACCTGAGCTCAAATTTAGTCTCTGTCCTTCATCATTAAGAGAGCTCATTACTTTGTCTAGAGTCCCACTGTTGCAATATCGTCATCCATAACATGCCGGAACCAGAGGCAGGGAGGATCATTTGGAGATTGCTGAAGGAACCCAGAGATAGCCTGCACTAGGTTTGTGATAAAGGGGATGGAAAGGAATGAACAGGACAGATTTGAGATGGAGAGATATGGGCTGCTAAGAACAGACACGATTAGATGTGAATGGTGAGGGAGGAGTATCAAAGATAACACCCAAGTTTCCAACCTGAGTATCTACGTGATGCCATCCATTGAATAATGTTAGTTTCCCATCTTCACTGCCTTGCTGTATTAGGTTAGGCTCTTACACTGCTAGTAACCCTATAATCTGTAGAATGTTGAGCAGAGGGATGATCTTGTTTGTGAGTCTACTGGTTTCTTTAACTTCTCAATTTGTAAAATGAGTTTTCACCAGTGTTTGTGAGTTTCTGGAACCACATGGTTAAGAGTGTGATGAACAGCCCCAACCTGGGCCAGACTCCATGTTTTCCATTGCCTCTACCCTGGAGCTCATAGTTGGAGCACCCAACATATTAATAGTCCGTGGTAGAGGTCTTCCAGCCCCTCCATCATGGGACCAGTCATACAAGTCCTAGCTGTACAGTTTTATGGAAGCGTTCTTCCTCACTCTGGATGTTTCCTTCCGTGTGGTGGGTGGGAGCTTACTTAGTAAACCTCCTTGCTCTGGAACCCAGGGGGTGATTTTTCTACCAGAAAAATTAGGGAAGAACAAACTTGGTTTGTTTGCTTCATCTCTCTTCTTTCTTTCTTCTGGGACCAAACTTCTGATGGGGATCAGAGGTTCTCTGCTTCTCCAGACTGATGTCTTACACAGGCTCTCTCCTTCCTGCTGTCATGTGGGCACGCCTGTCCTGGTCCAGGGCTGCCACGTCTGGGGAGGTAGGTGGGGCACACTAAGTTACTACGTCTAACCATGTTGATTTCTCACAATAGGGGCAATTCGGCCTCCTCTATGTCTCTTTTACTCATTTCTCAGAACCTGAATAGCCAAGTAGTAAGCTATTTATTGGGATTCCCAGGTGGACTAGTGGTAAAGAACCTGCGTGCCAATGCTGGAGACATGAGACACAGGTTCAGTCCCTGGGTCAGGAAAATCCCCTGGAGAAGGGAGTGATAACCCACTCCAGTATTCTCGCCTGGAGAATCTCATGGACAGAGCACCCTGGCAAGCTACAGTCCATAGGATCACATAGAATCAAACACAACTGAAGTGACTTAACACACACACACACACACACACACACACACACACGCACTGTTTATTAGCTACTCAGAGATGCCGGCATGGTGAGAGTGGTGGTGAACTAGGCTTGAATACTTTTGAATGCATTGATCTTGGGACAGGATGAACTAGTCAGTTATAAAGGCCAAACACTTGTTCTTCTCCTTGAACATCTAGAAGTTTCTCACACCAAGGTGTAGTCAC
This sequence comes from Cervus elaphus, assembly GCF_910594005.1. Taxonomy (NCBI): domain Eukaryota; kingdom Metazoa; phylum Chordata; class Mammalia; order Artiodactyla; family Cervidae; genus Cervus; species Cervus elaphus. The sequence goes on along the minus strand of NC_057833.1, from coordinate 57,795,999 downwards.
AGAGGATGATAAATGTATGAATAGTTCATTACTTCTAGTATTTCTCAAATGACACAATGGTGCAGGCCTGTTTCGTTCCATAGCTTATTGGAATGAACATTTCAAAATTCATTTGTAATGAACTCTGCATGGGTGAGGCTAAGAAAGTTATTACAAATTATATCATGGCATGTCTAGTATGGTTAACATAATAGATGTCCTCACTCAAAATACAGTTATAATTAAAATGTGGCTTAATAAAAATGCTGCACAGAGGTCCATTGTTATTCTTTACATGACTTTGCAATAGCTTATAATTGTCAGAGGACTCTTCTGGTTATTACTTTAAAATTTGGGTTCTGAAAATATTAATAAGGGCTTTCTTCTTATATCACCATCAACAAGACTCTTTCAATTAGAATGAACCTGATAACAATGATAGTGGCCTAACAAACAGAATATCATTCATTTAATCTTCCCAGTGTTTGGAATAATAGTATAAAGGAGCAAAATTCTTAATAAAAGATTCAATTTATAGACATATACCATGTGTCAGCACTCTCCTAGGCTTTATTTATTCTTTTCATTTAAATAGTAGCCCTAGAAGTAAGGATTATTAACCCTATATTATGAATGAGAAGGCAGGTCTGCAGAGGGTTAGTTAACTGTGAAAACTCACACAGCCAGCATTTGATGGAGTCCATATTTGAACTCATGTTCTGAAGCCCATGCTTTGAACTTCTCTGTATTTCCATTTGAAGGAGTTCCTTTGGAGAGAAATTAACTCCTAATATGGAAGAACACCATTTTGGAGAGCATGCTGGTAGCTTAAAAGGTAAATGTTACATATTTCAGCTATTATAAGGCACCCAAATGGCACAACATACATTGGCCCTGTGGATATAAACCCACATTAGAAATCAGGATTTGTGGGCTCAATTGCTGCCTCTGCCACTTAGGTTGTTGCCTCTTGAGGGTGACACATTAACTTCTTAGAGTCTCTCACCTTTGAATGTAGATAATAAGACCTTCCTACCTATCAAGGCTATGGTTTTTCCAGTGGTCATGTATGGATGTGAGAGTTGGACTGTGAAGAAAGCTGAGTGCTGAAAAATTGATGCTTTTGAACTATGGTGTTGAAGAAGACTCGTGAGAGTCCCTTGGACTGCAAGGAGATCCAACCAGTCCATCATCAAGGAGATCAGTCCTGGGTGTTCATTGGAAGGACTGATGCTGAAGCTGAAACTCCAATACTTTGGCCACCTCATGCGAAGAGTTGACTCATTGGAAAAGATCATGATGCTAAGAGGGATTGGGGGCAGGAGGCGAAGGGGACGACAGAGGATGAGATGGCTGGATGGCATCACTGACTTGATGGGCATGAGTTTGAGTAAACTCCGGGAGTTTGTGACAGACAGGGAGGCCTGGCGCGCTGCGATTCATGGGGTCGCAAAGAGTCGGACATGACTAAGCGACTGAACTGAACTGAACCTGTCTCACAGTCTTAATGAAAAGACCAAATGAAGTCTCATATATTAGAGCACATTTATCACCTGAAGTGATTACATTTATTATTATTATTATTATTTTTACTATTTCTCACATGATGTCTAGGAAGGAAAGAGGGCTTTAGAGTTAGACCTGGGCAGAGTCCTCTCTCTATCACTCACAGGTTCTTTGGTCTTGTGGCAGACAATGCTTACATTTTCTGAGCTCTGTTTTTTTCCTCTGCATTGGATGATTTGATTATCCCCCGGGTTAATGTGTTATGGTGGGCCAGCCGGGTCGGGAGCAGAGAACATCAGCAATAAGAAAGTCATTGTTTTCAGAGAATTTAAAAACAATGAAACTAACTAAAAGTTGTCTTTTTTTTTTTAAAGATCACCATGTACCAGCAATACTAAACCAAACATACCAAAAACTGTCAGTGATAAAGTATGTCAATACTCCTTTTATGGAGACAGGCCAGGTCCCATACACTCTTTCCTTGGTTGACCACTGTTGGTGAGGTGATTACAGTGAATCATACAAAATCTCCAATAGAGTCTTGGTACTCTGGAGGTATGCAGGAAATGATGGTTATTGCTCACATTGCAAAGTTACAGTAGAAAACTGCAGTACTCTGGATTCTTACTGAATAGTTCATCTGACAATCCCATAATAGATTCACAGACATTAGGATATGTCTTTACTGATATCATCCCCAACACAAGAGTAAACTGCAGGTTGTCATGGAGAATAGAGAGGTGTAGCCATGAAGTGTTAGAGAAGGTAACCAAACCAGTCTGGTTCCATATTGAGCAGTTATTTTCCTTGACTTTTATCATTAGGTGATGAACCAAAGTATTGAAGAGTCCAGTTAAAATACAGATACATAATCTGGAGACAACGGATGTCCCCAGTCACAGTTGTAGAAAATATGGTAGGTAACCTCGCTTCCTTTAATACATGGCTATCAAATGTAAGGGTGAGCTTTAGAAATGCCAAGGTCCCATGTCCCATAGCACCTATGTTGGGATGGTTAGCTCTGGACACCAGAGTGGAGGTAGAGCTGAGTTCAAAGGGAGAAAAGAAGAAGAAAATAAAAGTAACAGAGTGACAGTGTGATTGTAGTTGGAGAAGTAGCTGTGGAAAAGCTGAAGGCAGGAATATTAGCTGCTCAGTGGGTTCGGCAGCAGGCCTGACAGCTGGGGGCAGATTTTGAGAAAAAGTTCTCCAAGAATAGGAAAAGCATCCAGTATAAGAAGAGTCCAAATAAAATTCAGTCCTCTGTCAGTCCACTCCATTGTTCTTGCCTGGAGAATCCCAGGGACAGGAGAGCCTGGTGGGCTGCCATCTATGAGGTCACACAGAGTCGGACACGACTGAAGTGACTTAGCAGCAGCACTTACTGAACACTTACTATGCACTAGACATTATCCTTGGGATACTGGGCACTAGGATAAGACAAATCCATGAGTAGCTACTTTTAACTTTCTGTGAGAACTGAAATTGAGGAATTACACTTAGAACCAATAAATGGAAGGACAGTTGTCCCTAGGGTTTGTATCTAGATGAAATTGGTAGCTAAATTCTAAGATATTGGAAAGTAGAAGTCTTGCCTATTGAATAAAATTTTACTAAGTTTATTTAGTTGAAGAGATTTCAGGTCAATAATTTAGCTTCTGTAAATTCCAGGACCTCCTACCACTTAGAAAATAGATTTTGCATGTCTAATGCAAATGGCTAGGCACAGTGCTGTAGACCAACTTTGGAGAAGGATTACCCAAGAGGAATAAAAAGGTGAGACTGTAAGATCCAGCTTGTGAACTAAACAGAGGAACTGTTTTGTCTCTCTTGTTTACTGCTCTAGCTTTCAGTGCCCTGCAACAAATATCTGAGTAAATGAATCAATGAGATGTAAATAGGAAAAAATTACCAGCACTGGGATTTATTTTTTTTAAGTGGTACTCTGAATCAGTTTCATTATGATGATCTATTCAGCCATTAATTCTCTTAGCCATTCTGATCCCCTGACCTAATTGCAAACCTTGTGCCTTTTTTCAAGGAAGAGGAATCAGCTTAAATAATAGGCCATTTTCACAGCACAACAACTACTCATGCTCAGTCGTGGCCAACTCTTTGGGACCCCATGGACTATGCCCACCAGGCTCCTCTGTCCTTGAGATTCTCTAGGCAAGAATGTTGGAGTGGGTTGCCATTTCCTCCTCCAGGAGATCTTCCCTACCCAAGGATCGAATCTGCATCTCCTGCATTGGGAAGCAGATTCTTTTACCACCAAGCCACCTGGGTAAGCAGGCTTATATGAGGTGATGAAGGTGATGCTGGAAATTTGTCAGTTTGCATGAATTTTGCTAACCCAACCTCAAACTGTAATTTCATCTTGGAGACTTCATCTTCTTAATACAACTGCATTTAAGTAGGGTGAATTCTTTGAACAGGACAACAGGTGCAGTGCCTAGTTGTTTCAATATAATATAAACACAGCTTAAGGAAGTGCTGGTAATAAGGTGTTTCCAAAGGACATTGACTTAGAATATGCTTCTTGATTTGTGACCAATATCAATTTGCAAAGTCTGGAGAAATGTTAAGAGAGTAGAATTTACCTGTGAGCATGTGGGTCACCTATTCATTCAGTAAACATTTACTGAGCAATTTTTATAAAGCATGTGTAGGTGCTGCTGTTTAGGATGGACTGGCTGACTAAGCTCATTTTAGTTTTCTGTGTAATTCCTTATGACATGTCTTTTTAGCATCTTGAGGCCCTGTGCATATTCTTCTGTGGTTCACTCATCACTTGGAAAAGCTCACATTTTTATAAAAGGCTTTTCTTGAAAATTATCAGTATTTTCTTCTGTTCTAAGTTACACTTCAGGGACAGTCAAGAAGGAGCAGTGTCAGACTAATTGCACTAATAATAATAGGACCCAGGCGGCTGGCTTTGATCTAGGGAACCATCTGCAACGCCGACCGCTTTGATGTTTCACACAATGGAAGCATAAATATTTTCAATGTACTCCATGACTGGACTTTCAGAAATCTAATTAAGATGAAGGTCAATTAAGAGAAAATAAAATCTTAACTCCGAAAGTCAGAGAAGAGGTGGAAGAGGACGGCATGGCTGTGTGTACATAAAAGAAGCTAGCTAACCTAATTATAAACTTATATCAACACCAGAGAAATTGCCTTTCATGTGAAAAAAAGGTCCTAAAGCATTTTATAACATTGAGATCATTAATGTGTCTTTGAAACACACCCAGGACTGGAAAAGAATAGTAATACTGGCATTTCAAATCTCTATTACTTAAAAAATAATCACAGACAATGACAGGATAAAAACACTAAGTTTAGTTCAGTTCAGTAGCTCAGTCATGTCCGACTCTTTGTGACCCCATGAACTGCAGAGTGCCAGGCCTTCCTGTCCATCACCTACTTCTGGAGTTTACTCAGACTCATGTCCATTGAGTTGGTGATGCCATCTAACCATCTCATCCTCTGTCGTCCCCTTCTCCTCCTGCCTTTGATCTTTCCCAACATCAGGGTCTTTTCAAAAGAGTCAGCTCTTCGCATCAGGTGGCCAAAGTATTGGAGTTTCAGCTTCAACTTCAGTACTGACAATGAATACCCAGGACTGATTTCCATTAGGATGGACTGGTTGGATCTCCTTGCAGTCCAAGGGACTCTCAAGAGTATTCTCCAACACCACAGTTCAAAAGCATCAATTCTTCTGCACTCAGCTTTCTTTATAGTCCAGCTCTCACAACCATACATGACTACTGGAAAAACCATAGCCTTAAGTAGATGGACCTTTGTTGACAAAGTAATGCTTTTTAATAGGCTGTCTAGGTTGGTCATAACTTTCCTTCCAAGGAGTAGATGTCTTTTTATTTCATGGCTGCAGTCATCATCTGCAGTGATTTTGGAGCCCCCCAAAATAAAGTCAGTCACTGTTTCCACTTTGGACCTTATCAAACGCAGCCTCTTGCTTCTTGGAAATGAGTGCCATAGATGCTACAGCAGTGTTGTATCTGTAGATTCATCGAAATCTGGTGTGAAGGGGATTTTGCTTTCTGTTTCAGAATGTTGCCAGGCTGGAGCAAGGCCATGGGAAAGAGTGCAGCCCAGAAGAGACCAGGTCACCTAAGGCAAGTTTCCTTGGTTCTTTATGCCTCTGTTTCCAAATTTTTAAAATCAGACTAAGCATGAGCAAACTCCTATGAGTTTGCGTGAAGATTAAAGCTCAAATATAAATCCCTTAGTACATAGTAAGAGTTGAAAACACCTGTTCCTCTTTCTCCTGAGGAAGGGCACAGGCTTTAGAATCACAGACTGGAGTCTGAATCCCTTTTCTCACCCTTGCTTTCTGTGTCACTTTGGAGAGGCAATTATACCTCCTTGGACGTTAGCGTTTCAAACCCTGAAACAGAGTCAATGGTATCTACCTGGCTAGGCACTTTATACAGAACCAGCAGCACCTAGGTCAATTGCATGGAAGGCTTAAGATGGTGGAAAGTACCTTATCACTGTCCAAAGAGTATTTTAAAATATGGGTTAAGATGTCTATGCATGTGTGTCTGTGCGCTTTTGGGCATGTATGTATATATGTCATCTGTGCATATGTGTTAGTGTGGAGTATGTACTTGTGTGTGTGTATGTGTTAAACACACAGGAGAGAAGAACTGTCAGGACACACTTTTGTCCCTGTCACTAGCCACAATTATGTGATGTGGGACTTGAATGACATGGAAAGTCACTCCTCACTGAACAGGATAAACGAATTCTCTTTATTCCTTTGCTGGGTGACACACATCATATGGATCTGCCCCTGCCTCCCCCTCTTCTCTTTTGAACTACATCTAAGGATCCTTTCATCTGAGAAGTTCAAAGTATACCCACTTACCTATGCATCTTACTGAAATCTTCTTTTCTAATCTGCCCATACTTGGGGACAAATACATAACCAATATTAACCCATCAGGTATCCCCTGTCGCCATCAGGGACACATGGTATCTGACCACGGTGGCTTAAGTTTGTTCCCAAGGCCAATTAGCTCAATGGCAGAGGATAAAATATGATCTTGAATTATTCTCTTCTGACAAACAATCCATTAAGATGGAAATTCCAGCTAAAGCAGATACAAATGGTTGTTTTTTTCCAAAGTGGTATGACCTTGGTCTTCACAAAGACCAGAAGAGTGATTGCCCGAACTGCTAGTGATGTCTGATTATGTTTTCTTAATTCTATAGTCTGAGTAAAAGATAGAGTCTATTGTTAAATGCATTATGGGTTATATTTAGAATTGGTACAGTTGATTTATCAAATTCAAAGGCCAAGTCCTGCCCTTGGATATGTCCAATGTACAAATGTGCATCCCTGACCAGAGGAGCATCTGCTTGGAATGCAATGTTCTCTTGCTAACAGGATCTGTAGAACTCACGGGAGGTGGAGGTGGGCCCTGGGCACATGGCATCTGTCGGCTCCTGCCGTACTCACAGTTCACAGTGACCTTGACTTGTTTGACATCCGCCGAGGAGACCTCATTGGCAGCTTTGCACTCGTATTTGCCTGACTGCTCCCTGGTGATGCCGAGGATCTCCAGATATTCTTCTTCTCCTTCAAATTCTCTTCCTGAAAAACAGAGGTTTGCATGATTTTTTTAAGTTTAAAATATGCAGCAGATTACCATTTTTTTTTCTTTTTATAAGCAATAAGTCCACATGGCTTTTCAATAATTTGATAGTGTTCTTTGTCTGAGGTCAGGGTCTATGGATGCAGACCCCAAGACAAAAAGTATATGTGAAAATGATCAAGAAGGCAGTGTTCTCAGGAAAAACTGGTACAGCAGTGGGAAAATGGGATCTGGGAGAGAAAGGAGCCAAGCCAGGGAGCAATGCCAATGCCAAGTCTTGTTTCACAGCGGGCAACCTGGCTCAGCCGCTCAGGGAGCTCTGGGCACAGTATGGAGCCCAGTTCCAAGTTGTCCCCACCAAGAGTCAAGAAACTGGAATGTTTATACATCCCATTCATCAGTCACTGGTTAAAGGCTTAGAGCAAAGTGGGAGTTGTGGGGAGGGGCATGCCAGTTGTAAAGGGCTCAGAGGGACAGTCCCTGAAGCACTGAATCATCCATTAGACCACATTGCAAATCACACTTTCCACTGAAGTTGTTATTAGGACAAGCTGCTTCCTTTTGAGAAGCTGTCACTCTTCTCTCCCAGCTTACGTGGAATTCTATTCATGAAGGTCATGTCCGAAACCCTATGTTGTAGTTATGGCTTCCTTCTTCAGTACCAAACTACATCATCCATGAGACTTTCAGGGCATGGGCCAGCCAGATGCATGAGAATGTGCTGCTGATGGTTCATTTTGTCACATGGTGGGGTGGGGAGGGCTAGGGAGCTAAATATCATTGGCCTAATTCATTGGAACCAGAGGTCTGGAGGCCCATTTTGGAAAGCTGCACAAAGCTGGATATGTTCATTTTTATAAAGAAATCTCAAGATAGGCAGGTTTGTTGATTAAATGACTTTCTTTCTGCAGGTGCAGGGGTGAGACATGGAGGGGGAGGAAGAGAAAAAGGGGAGAGAGAAGGTGAAGAGGAATGGGGATTGAGTAGGGAAGAGTTTGGCCAGAAAGTCCTACAGACTGCAGCTAAATTCAACTTCCATCCCCCTCAAGTTGCCAAGGCCACTGCTGTTGCATTAGGACAGAGTAGCTGGGAGGGTGCTAGAGGACACAGTCCTGCTACTGTGAGGAAAACCTGCTCCTGGTCCTTCTACACTAAACGGTACCAAACAATAGTTCTGTTCAGATACTACAAGCTGCTTTCCTTTTCTGGAAATTCTCTGAAGGCCAAATCAACATAGCAGCCAGCCAGCAGAGAGACAAATTCGCTGTCTAAATATGTCAGCTAACTCTGTTAACTAGCTTCCCAGTAGAAGCTAGTGCCTCTTTGATAACATCCTTTAACACAGCTGTCAGGAGCACTCTTAAGCTTCACGTCTTCTGTTAATTGTCACTATCACTAGTTTTGAGGAAACTTTGCAATCCCAGCAACAAAAAGGCAATAGTTATAATAATTTGGTTTGGAGTCCTGCACATTATCAAGTACGTGCTTCTACTGAAAATTTTATAGAATTAGTCTCTAAGTGCCTAACTGCATATGGGCTTCCCTGGTGGCTCAGTTGCAAAGTATCCACCTGCCAATGCAGGAGACATGAATCCCATCCCTGGGTGGGAAGATCCTTTGGAAAAGGATATGGCAACCCACTCCAATATTCTTGCCTGAGAAATCCAATGGACAGGGGAGCTTGGCGGGCTACAGTCCATGGGGTTGAAAAGAGTCATACACAACTTAGTGGCTAAACGACAACATGTAGCTGCATATTACAGTATGCATATGAACAAGTTCCATTCCAAGAGCATGTTCCTAAGGCCAATTTGTCCATAAGTTCAACAAAGTTAGCCTAGGTACCCAACTAACATAATCAGCTATATAGTAATGTAATGTAATGTATTTATAATACTTTTCACACAAATAATACATAAAAACAAACAGAAATAAAGAAAACATTTTTAATCTTATAGTACAGTATCTTGAAAAGTACAGTTCTACAGTACAACAGTTGGCATACATCTGTGTACAGGCAAGAAGAGTTACTGACTGGAAGAGGAAGAGAAGATGGGAGATAGGAGTTGAAGAGTCATCAGCAATAGGAGATGAAGGGCAAGCTGCAATTTCACTCATGCCTTCTGTGATTGGACATGCGAGGGCACATTCACATCTCTGAAAGTTTGCAACTTGAAGGTTTGCATATAAGGGACTTACTGCATTTATAAAACACTGTTTTTTTCCTTCCTTTTGTTTTCACCTTTTTTCTTCTCCACACTCATGCATGTAGTCAGATCTGACTTCTCATGCCACAGAAGTTGAATGTGATAAGAAAGAAAACAGAAATCTTGGAAAGGGTAACAGTCTACTTTACTGGGTTAGCTGGGAAGAATTTGGGCTTGGAGGAGATAAAAAGATCTTTCCAGCTTCCTTGCAACCATGAACTTAGAGTCATGCCAACTAAGTGATGCTAAGAATCTTCAAGCTAAATATAAATACCCTGAAGACAAATGGCAACATTGACAACTGAAGACCAAAATAGGACAAAGCTCATTAAAAATCTGGAGTGCAAAAGTGGGATTTACAGTAAAGACAGCATTATTGATTTTGAGAATAATGGTGGATTATAATGAAAAAAGAATTAAAGATGAGTTCAGAATAGTTTGGGATTTCTGCCCCGCTCTGCTTCCACATCCATCAGCTTTATTTCCAGGTACAGAATTGTTAGTAGAAGAAAAAGAAAAGGACTAGAGTTTTCTTAGAAATGGCCAACAACACTGAATTCTTTTCCCATCCCATAAAATAACTAGAAATGCTGAGTAATGAATCCCTATCTTGCTTTTTTTTTCCCCAGTAGTCATGTATGGATGTGGGAGTTGGACTATAAAGAAAGCTGAGCACCAGAGAATTGATGCTTTTGAACTGAGGTGTTGGAGAAGACTCTTGAGAGTCCCTTGGACTGCAAGGAGATCCAACCAGTCCATCCTAAAGGAAATCAGTCCTGAATGTTCATTGGAAGGACTGATGTTGAAGCTGAAACTCCAATACTTTGGCCACCTGATGTGAAGAACTGACTCATTTGAAAAGACCCTGATGCAGGGGAAGATTGAAGGTGGGAGGAGAAGGGGATGACAGAGCATGAGATGGTTGGATGGCATCACCAACTCAATGGACATGAGTTTGAGTGAACTCCGGGAGTTGGTGATGGACAGTGAGGCCTGGCGTTCTCCAGTCCATGGGGTCGCAAAGAGTCAGACACAACTGAACGACTGAACTGATCTTGCATTTTGAATTTCTGAAAGGTATAAACCAGTTCCAGGCATGAGAAAGATGATTTTTTAGCAAACAACCAAGGTCCTGTCCATTTGGGAAGATGGCACCTGTGAGAGTAAACGTTGAGATGAATTAGAAAAAAGTAAAGTAACATTTATTGGGTTTTGCATCTGAGATTCTCACATGAATACCAATGTAGGTATTCATCATCTTATTTTTTCCTGATAGTGTGTTAGTCACTCAGTCATGTCTGACTCTTTGCAACTCTATGGACTGTAGCCTGCCAAGCTCCTCTGTCCATAGAATTCTCCAGGCAAGAATACCAGAGTGGGTTGTCATTTCCTTCTCCAGGGGATCTTCCTGACCCAGGGACTGAACCTACGTCTCCCACATTGCAGGCAGATTCTTTACCATTTGAGCTACCTGAGAAGCCATGATAAGCAGATAATAAGTCTTCATGGGATGAATTTTCAATCTGATGTGTTTAAGAAAAATTCACCCAATCCTACCTCAGGATAAAGGGGGAGTTTTCCTTTAAATGTCCTACCCATAAGACAGAAAGGTCATTTTGTTTCTCCCATGCTAGCTCTCCTACGCTCTGAAGGCCACCTGTCTCTCCAGCAAACAATGTGCACAGTTGGTCCATCAGAGCAGGGGATTCTCAAAACGCTAACCAAATATAGTTAAGAGAAACTAGATGGTCTTCCCTCATTCAACAATCTTGATAAAAATTTAAAATATTAAACAATATCTCTGGGCCCTTCTTGTCATTCTTCCTTTATCTCTTGGATCCTTCAGTGGGACCTCTTATCCTGCCACTTCTTGCTAGTCTGTTTTTCTTGTATCCACAGGACACTATGCCTACAACACACAATCTCTCACTTGATCTTTTCTCATTAATCCACTGTGATTTGAGAGGAAATGGGCTTTTCTTCAGTTGCTAGAAAGTCAAAGAACCAGACTATAAATTCCTTGGAGACTGTGTCTTGCAATATCCCCATGCACAGCACAGGGTCTAACACAGACTAGTTACTCAATAAACATTTGTTGAGTTAACTTAAATGAAAGAGGAAACAACAGCAGAAACTAGGGTCAGATTCAACACATCATCTGCTTAAGGGAACCAAGTATTGGAAGGTAATTTCCATACCTTCTGTTCTTTCTGTGACAGAAGCTGATGTATACATTCACTCCCTTTTAATGATACTAACAAAGAACATTTTCACTGGGGAAGGATGGGTGTGCTGAGTACTCTGCTGTTGAAATGCTGGATGGAGCATCTCTGGCAGTGTCCTAAGGATGTATCTGCTGTGGGTATTTATTATTTCAGGAGAAAGTGCACAGCAAGGCCCCAGGTGGAAATGGGCACAAGGCCATATTTTTCATCAGACCAACTGCAGTTTCTTGTTTCAAGGCATGGACTACAACACGTTTATCTTAAGTTGCAGAATTTTAAAATGCACTCAGATCTTTTTGTTCCCCTCCCCTGGCCCCCATGTGTCTGTACCCCTCAGGGCACCTATTTTCCCATTCTTTCAGTTTCGGCAGACTAGCTGCTCTCAACCCAGGGGCCCTGTCACCATCTCCCTCTCTGAAAAGAAGACTCTGAAATCAGAGTCTGCCACTCCACCTGTTGGTAAATTCTCTGGTGGAATATGGGCCCTTCTCATATTAGCCATAATGTGGCTAATATGGGCCTTTCCCTTGTTCCTATCATTTCTGCCCTTGTATAAATGTTTACTTGAAATGCAAATTTCAGTATTTTGGTATTTTAAACATCTCAACCTATTTCCACAAGCTTGCTCACGTTGCCGAGTGTTATATTTATTCTGGGATCTGGCGTTTAGTTTAAATCTCCCTTTGCTTGCTGTGCTTTTGTGTCTCCTGGCAATATGCAGCTACCAGGCTAAATAACTTCTCATCCTCCTCAGTGAATGTGCCTTTCAAACTCTTCACATAATTAGCATATTGCCCCTTAGCCACTGTTTACTCAAGTTGTACATATTAGTTCTTTTAATATTTCTTCATAAGTCAGAGAGAGGGGCCTCGAGCTAATAGCAGGAGGAAAATGTTCTCTTCTGTGTTTCCTGATGTAGAGGCAAATCAGTCAGGAATAACGCCAATTAAACTACACCAGGTGCTACCTTCTGAGTACAGTACCTTCAGAGGGTGGTGCTTTGGTGAAATCTGTAGAGTTCACATACAAGATGTTGATTCATTTAGATTTCCAAGGTCAGCCAGGCATTTGGAAGCAAGCAGCCATTTGAAATTAAACACATGGCCTTGGTGTTTCTCTATCTCCCCTTCTTTCCTTCTTCCCCTCTCTCCTCTACCCTCTTCCCCTTCAATATGCATACATACAAAGGGCTATGTATTTACATATAACCATTTAACTTTTAGGAAATAGCATGCAAATTCACTAACACCCAAATATTTGTTCACTAAACACAGCAAGCCTATTGAAAATTCTCCATGGTATGACATCCAATACCCTATTTAAAATAAAAAAAAGATTGCTACCCTAATAATCATTATGATATCTTTCTTTTACCTTTATCTGAGATACAGGAAGTAAAATTTAGAAAACTTGTTAAATTTGAGTGTTTTATGACTTTAATGTAAAATTTCAAGGATTCTCACATGTTAGGAAATGGATGAAGCATTTTTCCCCACTATTCTGAGTCATATGTATCACATCTCTGTAGATCATTCTTTTACAGAAGGGAAGATGGGTTTTAAATGGGGTTGCCATTCCCATTATTAACCTAAATTGGAATATTTTCTAAGTAAGTGACTGTAAACACATTGGCTGTAAATACAAACACGTATACAAAGGTTAATGAAAGGCAAAGAAGTGGCACTCGTCTTTCAGGTATATATGTATATATGCATGTATGTATGTATGTGGGTGTTTGTGTGAGTCTGTGGTCAGAAAGGGGGGCAGTGAAGAGGGTGAGCAAAACCCAGCTATGAACTTCTACCTCTAAAAAGAAAAGAAAAAAAGGATCATGAATCAATGATGCCATTTGAAGTTTCCTGTGGTAACTTCAAATGCTGTAACAAGTTTCTGTTCTACAGTACATTTCATGTTTTCATTTTTTTTATCCTAAGGACGTACCTGTTCCTGTTTTTGTTTCTTTCTTTTTTTTTTTTTTTTAATGCACATTACTTTCTGTACAGACATGCTAAAAAAAAAAAAAGGAAGAGAGAAACACAAGAAATCTAGAAAAAAATGTTTGTGATGGGTTCTGTTTATATTTCCAGCCATGTCTCTAGATCCTTTGAAGTTTTTGTTTCTCTGCTTCACATTCTACCTGAGAGACCATTCAGTGTTTGACAACATTTCTGTCCAAAGGTGGAAACAGCTTCTCATTCCCACTTCTCATCACCCATCAAGGGAGGGGTGAAGAGTGGTAACTGATCCATGATTGAAAGAAGACAGTGTAGGTGGCAGACACAGCTGCCAGAGCAGCAATCATAAGAGAATAAGGAATCACAGGGAAGAACAATGTATTGAAGGGAATGAATGTGGCGGGTGGGGAGGGGGGGTGGAATGGAGAGAACTGATACAATGAGGATGATTATAAGGAATAGTTAGAAGGATAGAAATGAAAGAATAGAGAATTCTCCAGAGACAGAGGTATCTGACTATTAAGATATTTGCGCCTACATAGGAGGGAAGGGGTTGGTTACTCTGCGGTAGAAATGCTCCCTCTCTGAATAGTAAGACACAGCACGGTGCGGATTGTGCAAATTGTCCCCATGCCTTCTGTGGCCCCAAAGGGTGTAGTTAGTACCCAGAAATCAGAGGCAAGCACAATGCCTGGAAAGATTCACAACTGGCTTTGACTCTATGAATGAGCATAGGTCACATGAAGAAGTAAACCCTGGCATTATATTTCCTGGCATCCAGAGAGATCCAATTCATTACGGTTTGTGTTTTTGTTTTCATATACAAAAAATCAGCTAGCTGACATAGTCTGAGCTCAGCATCCAACCAGAAGCTGCCTTCCACACATCCTTTTCAGGGGCATGTCATTTTGTTATTGTGCTCACACTTAACCATTACCTCCTACTTGGTGTCAGTTTACAGAAACCATTCAGCCTTTCTAAATGCTAGGCTTGGAATCAAGATCCTCTGTGTTTAGTCCTCTGATGGGGAATTGTATTGGTGACAGCTAATCTTCCACTGTAAGGACCATGTCTGGCTTTGCTCATCAATGTCCCCCTAGTGAACAGCTGGATGCAAGAATGCTCAAGGAATATTGCAGAGGGACTGTGGAAGGAGCTACCACTTAAAAAACACACGTTAGATATTTTGTTAAGTGATTCAGACATGATCATATTTAATTCATAGTGGTGGCTCAGAGGTGCTGCCTGCAATGCAAGAAACCTAGGTTCCATCCCTGGGTTGGGAAAATACCCTGGAGAAGAGAATGGCAACACACCTCAGTATTCTTGCCTGGAGAATTCTGTGGACAGAGGAGCCTGGTGGGTTACAATCCATGGGGTTGCAAAGAGTCAGACACAACTGAGCTACTTTCACACTCACATCATTAAGATGAGGAATCCAGGTTTAGAGTGTACCTTTAAGGAAATTTCCAGAGTTTGTAATGATATTAAGGAAGAATGCAGGTTTGAACTAGGTCTGTGGACATTTGGAGACCATTTTCCTATCTAGGCATGACTATTTTTATCAGTAAAGATTCTCATTAGTTGAATTCTTAGCTCTCGGAATCTGCTCTAGTTCTGTCTTCTGAATATAACTATGAGGTTGAGAACGGGACACTTGGGGAATTTCCAAAACAGTGGAGCTCAGTTATAGATAAAGAAAATAAAAAGACAGTCTTCAGTTTTTTCAAAGTTTCTCTACTTACTCATCAAGAGAATCAAATAAAGCAATCAATGAGAAAAAAGCTGGTATTTAAAAGTTTATATGCACTCATTTACAGAAGTCCTTCCAAAAGCAATATAAAGCCACTGTTGCACACAAATGCCAACAGACAGCAAGGGAGCTGCAGGAACAGTGTAGAATGCACTTATATTAGGAAAGACTTACTGGGAGAAGTGAGTTTTCAAGAAGTTGAAAAACACAAGTGGACAGAAACAAAGCCAGTGAATTGTAAAAGGGTGTGGCAATCTGGTTATCCTGCCTGAAATAGAGTTCTCCACACAGGAGAAATGAGCAGCGTGATATGACAGCAATACATAGGCAGGGGTGTGAAGGGTGTGTGAAGACTCTGGACTTGCCATGTTCAGTATCTCTGCATCTCAATGAAGGCACAGTGGCGTCTTCTGGCTCCCATAAGACACTGAGTAAAATGACATTAAAAAAATGATTTATTTTAAACTTTCTTTGTTCCATTTTTCCTTCCTTTCTTTCTTGAGAAAACAGGGTATGTAAGTGGGGAACATCATGGAAATTTTACTTGTCTGAAGTCTTTTGTATAACAACACCACGTACTCTCAGTGCCAATTTCTTGGTGTACTGAGTACCAAAATGTACAGTAGTAAGCTGCCCTGTGAACGTCTGTGAAAGTAGAGATGTTTCTTCAAGGTTGTCAAATAGCCATCATCAACCCTGACAAACTGACAGTGGCTCAATACTGGGGAGGATGCTGAGGCAAAGTCTAGACTCAGTGGGAAAGAGTGGAGAGGTCTGTGAGGGCAGGAGAAGGGAATGCGTCATCCATCCTCAGAGCCTCACCTGTTCTGGGGTCTCCTGTGGTCCACTTGAGTTTTCTAGGGTGTGAAGAAATATATTCTAAATACAGCATGTTTTCATAGATTGAAATCTAGTGACTTCCTGGGCTTGAAGGCAGTTAGTGCCATTCAGGAAAGTAGGAAAGGATGCATATTTTGGGGTGAAAATAATGAGCTCCATTCTTGACACGGTTGGTATCAGGTTGGACTATCCTGGGGATTGCATTTCACAGGCACTCAGAAATATATAGAACTGCTCAGAAACTAGGGCTAAATGTAGTTAAACATGTAATATATATACTGGTAGTAATTCAAGCCTTGGTAGAAGAGACTATAGTACATTTGTATGATGTAGCATTATGTCATAAAGCAGGGAATCATCGTCTTACATCTTTTTTATTATTCTGGGATGAGGGGAAGAAGAGGCAAAGAGGTAAAACTGGAAAAAAAAAACAACAAACACACACTTAGAAGCCTCCTTTGGAATAAAATAGACATAAAAATTTCTGCAGGTGTTGATTGTGTTTTAGACTATTTCCTAAGAAGGGGGCGAGGCAGAGATTAGAGCTGCTGGTCAGAGGCAGCAACAACAAAGATCCTCCCACCATTGTCATCAGAACTGTAGGGGGCCTTCCGCGACCTGTCATTAGTGACTCTGCCAAGGCTGAGGATTAAATATCAAGAGAGATGAGAGCAGTGGCCGCTGCTTTTAAGAGTCACATAAATCAACTGGCATTTCGTAAGTGAATGTGTTAAACTCAGCAGGGCAACTGCACTGTGGAAGGATTACTGGGGATAATTTTGTGGCTGCCGAGAAGTCTTTGAAAGGTAATTAAAACAAAGGAGGCCTTGGCCTCATCTGGTCCTTGGTCCTGTCATCCCAGGCCCCGACATTGCAGTGACATTACTGGGGCTCAACCCCAAAATCTCAGTCTCCCTTCTTAATCTAGCCTCACTGCTAAATGAGCCCTTCTAGCCAATTGAGGAAAGTATTCTTGTTTAGAGTCTATAAGCAAGTAATGAAGAGGAAAGTAGAGGGTAGGGATGGGGGGAGGCCAGAAAAGAAAATGGTTAAACAGACAATAGAGAACAGATTGGTGGTTGCCAAGGGAGAGGGAGAGTAGGGGAGGATAGACTGTTTGGAGTAAGCAGATATAAACTATTATATATGGAATGGATAAACAACAAGGTCCTGCTGTATAGCACAGGGAACTATATCCAATATCCTGTGCTAAATCACAGTGGAAAAGAATGTAAAAAAGGATGTATGTCTGTATAACTTAATCACTTGGCTGAACAGCAGAAATTAACACACCATGGTAAATCAAGCATATTTCAATTAAAAAAATAAATAATTGAAAACCCAGTGACTAAGAAGAAAGTTTAAAAAAAAAATAAAAGACAAAAGTAGTTTAAAAGCAGGTAAGAAGTCTGGAAATTTGCTTCTTGCCTTTAGACCAAAGTGAATGAATGAGGAATTACCCCATCAACATTCAGTTTGTGTTGCTGCCCTCTGTGGACCAATACCCCTCAGTCTTGGGGTTTTTGAGCCTCTGTGAGGCAGACGGATTGTAGTGGAAGTGAGGGTCGTGGCGGCAGAGTTGGGGCTACGCTGGAGAGGTGGAGTGGGAGAGACAAGGAGGCTCATGCCTTCTCTGGACAGCAGTTGCCCTCCCAGGGTGGGCCCAAGCGAGGCTATGAGGCCAGTGGGCCAACACTTAATAAGAAAACAGCAGCGATTTGTCTCCACTGCTATTTATGTTTCAAGTGCATGACAGGCTGTCGGTGCAAGTGAGGGTCGCTAAATTTACTGCCTTTCAGATTACTGCCACAGTCTCTGACTTGACAAGTCACTTCATTTAAAAAGCACTGCGTGAGGATGTTTCCTCCACTTCTTTTTAAATAAAAACAAAGGGAGAGGAAAAGGCCACCACAGAGGTTTAAATGATTGAAATGAAGGAAGCCCCCAAGACTGCCTTCGCCTGATGGGAGGGCGCTGCTTTCACACACTCCACTCTAATTAAAGTGGCAAGTGAGGGAAAGGGGTGGCCCCGAAGTTCTCGGTTTGACTGATTTGTGGACTGGATGATATTTTTATGCAGCTGGGGTGGAGGTGTGTGTGTGTCATAAAATGAGTTTTCATACCTTAAACATTCAAGTGGAGATTCCTTTTAAACAGCTGGATATTGTTGTTTAAGCAGCTGGATGTCGTTGTTTAAACAGCTGTTGTTGTTTAGTTGCTAAGTTGTGTCTGACTCTTTTGTGATCCCATGGACTGTTGGCCTACCAGGCTCCTCTGTCCATGGTATTCTTCTTTAGGCAAGAATACTGGGGTGGGTTGTCATGCCCTTCTCCATGGGATCTTCCCAACCCAGGGATTAAACCAATGTCTCTTTCTTTGGCAGGCAGATTCTTTACCACTGAGCCACCAGGGAAGTCCAAATAATTGGATATAGGTGAAAAATAAAACTACTTATTTTTTAGTACTTCACTTTTATATCTGTTCATTTATTTTCTGACCTCTTTATAAACAGAAGAAGATAACTACAGCCAAAAGGAAGGACTTAATCATCAATGGGGTAAAGGGGATAGAGATAGGGTGACTCCCAATGCTGAATAAGAGTAACAATTCAAAATATACAGTTTTGGTATAATAAGACCTAAATACTTAAAAATACATATGCTAGTGGATTCTGATCTGAACAGTAGAGCATGGTTTCTGAGTACAATTACAAACAATCATTTGACAAATATCTATTTCTACCTTGTGAGGCCAATATTTAAACCAGAATTACAAGAATTAGAGGAAGTAGAAGAAATATATTATTCCTGACTCTATGGAACTCACACACTTATCAAGGATAGATACAGTTAAATAACCCTGGAAGGCCCTGATTTTATTTCATATCAGTGGTGGTGGTTTAGTCACTAAGTCCTGCCCTACTCTTGAGACCACATGGACCCCTGCCAGGCTCCTCTGTCCATGAGATTCTCCAGGTAAGAATACTGGAGTGGGTTGCCATTTCTTTCTCCAGGGGATCTTCTTGACCCAGGAATTGAACCTTCATCAACAAAGTTAATACATAAATATTAAGACTAAAAATGTATTTAAAATACATATGACATAAAAGGGGCTACAAGCTCAGTCGGTAAAGAATCTGCCTGCAAGGCAGGAGGCCTGGGTTCGATTCCTGGGTCAGGAAGATCCCCTAGAGAAGGAAACAGCAATCCACTCCAGTATTCTTGCCTGGTGTAATCCTACAGACAGAGGAGCCTGGGAGGTTACAGTTCATGGGGTTGCAAGAGTCAAACATGACTGAGTGACTAAGCACACATGACATGAAATAGTGGCTTCCAGTTGACTCTAGTGGTAAAGAATCTGCCTACCAATGCAGGAGACACCAGAGACAAGGATTCAATCCCTGAGTTGAAAATATCCCCTGGAGGAGGGTATGGCAACCCACTCCAGTATTCTTGCCTGGAAAATCCCATGGACTGAGGAGTCTGGCCAGTTACAGTCCATGGAGATGCCAAGAGTCAGGCATGGCTGAGCAATCGAGCACACGTGCTCACACATGATGTAAAAGGGCCAAACTCCTTAAAAAGTTGAATTTTCAAAGTCAGCAGGCTAGACTGACTATTTGGGAGACAGTTTGACAATATCTACTAAAGCTGAGGACATGAAGTGATCCAACAATTCCACTCCTATGTGCAGAGATGTTCACAGCAGCACGGAAAGCACCCACATTGTGAAGAGATGAAATAGATTGTGGCATATTCATATAACAGACTCCTAGACAGCAAAGAAAACGAAAAGATGACGGCTCTATATAGCATGTGGGCAATCTCCCAAACAATATTGTGTGAAATAAATAAAACAATCAATATAGTATAAATGCCCTCCTATGAAAATTACAGATAAGCAAAACCTATTGTTTTTCCCATGAATGCTGTACAGTTGTAAAATTACAAAGCAAACCAATGAAAAGTTCATCACAAAGTATTTTTCACTGTTTTTTTTTTGTGTGTGTGTATGTGTGTGTGTGCTTAGTCATTTAGTCATGTCCAACTCTTTGTGACCCCATGGACTGTAGCTCACCAGCGCCTCTGTCCATGAAATTCTCCAGGCAAGAATACTGGAGTGGGTAGCCATTCCCTTCTCCAGGGGATCTTCCCAACCCAGGGATCAAATCCAGGTCTCTGCATTACAGGTTTATTCTTTAATGTCTGAGCCACCAGAAAGCCTTCACTGTTATATCTAGTATCTATTATGTGCTTTTCATACAAATGTATTCACTTAAGAAAGTTTCATTCACATACTATAACTCTATCTAGCCATAAAAAGATTGTTGGTTATAAAATACTATGTATGTCTGTTTTGTGTTTATATATATACATAAATGCATATATTCATATGTATACTTTTTAACACATTTGCTTATATATACACAGTATCTACACAATATTACTTGCAGTCTGACTTATGGATTATGGAATCAGGAGAGGCAGAAGCATGTGGTCAGGAAATTTCTCTTCATTTTATGCTCCCTCTACTGCTTGAATTTTTGACATAGATCATATATTACTTTTATATTAAAAGTTTCTTAAAAATGGAATTGGATTTAGTAATTTCAGTCTGGGGGAAAGACTTACCCACCCTTGTGGCTGTTATCCTCAGGGCAGGTTTTTCATAATGAAAAAGAAAATCTCTGAGATTTTTCTATTTCTAGCATAAGGCAAGAAGAATTAATGGGAAAATAAGATGCCATTATCAAATGACAGGAGGAAGGGTAGCAAGGAAGTTGATACCACATAAAATCAGAGCAATTCTCTAATTAGCATGCATTAAGGAATTTTAATACTACGTGGGCATTGTCTGCTTCAGTCTACCTCCTGTATTGTGTCTATTAAAAAATTGTGACCTGCAGGCCCACCCTACCCTGAATCAGTGAGACTCAAGCATGGCCAATTGTTAGAAGCTCTTCACTCACTATTGAGAGGGGTTTGGACTTCCGTGCTTACCCAGAATGTGGCAGGTTACCTGTATGCAGTCGGACACTTTTTCTCTTCCTGTTCTCCACCCTGCTGACCACTTTGCTTGGTTGTTCTTTGGTTCATGTTGCTGGCACTCATATTTCACTCCAGTGCCCAGCTGGGGCTAGACTATGAACTTGACCCATCATCTAGTTGTCAATAACTCCATTCTTCTGAGGCTGGAGGCTTGTAAGTCCTCTCCTTTCTATCATTGACTAATAGCCTACTAGCCTTGATGCAGCACCACTACACAGGAATCTCTGTACCCTATTATCATCATAGCCACAGGACCTGCATATTCTGAGAACAGTCTCAACTTGATTTTCTGTAATGATATGAACCAAGAGCCTTTCAGAAAAGGGGAGGAGGTCGGAGGTGTAGGTAGAAAGAATCCATCCTTTCTTTCTAGTGTTTTTCTTTTATATTCCTTCAGCCCAAGCAAAACCCAACTTATCTTTCCCCTGCCCCCAGCCGGGGGGACTTCTAAATTCACTGGGCTTAGGCCCCCTAGGGCCTAACAAGCAAGAATCATGAAATTACTTCCTTAAAAGTATACAATTTATAGGATCTATATAGAGACCTTTTATGGATGGAGAGAGCAGGTACTAAATAATACCTGTCATTCAAAAATATTAGGCTCAGTTTTTTTTCCCCCACAGTATATAGAACAGAACTTTGTATCTCAACCAAGCATATAAATGTACTCAATCATTTGTTTATATCAGACAACTTCCCAGGTTGGTGTTGAAGCCATTTTGTCTTACTCTAGGAAGCTGATCAATCTGCTTAGAAGGTTTTTCCTTCTCATTCTTACCTTACTTCTCATTCTTATCTTATAAGGATCTCACTGCAACCATAAAAATAACTGTATATATAGAGATTCAGTTGCTAATAGACTTCAATCTGTGCTGTGTGCTGTGCTTAGTCACTCAGTCATGTCCAACTCTTTGTAACTCCATGGACTGTAGCCTCCAGACGCCTCTGTCCACGGGGATTCTCCAGGCAGGAATACTGGAGTGAGTTGCCATGTCCTACTCCAGGGGAATCTTCCTAACACAGGGATTAAACCCAGGTCTCCCACATTGCAGGCAGATTCTTTACCATCTGAGCCACCAGGAAAGATTTCAGTCTAGGACTTGTCAAATGCTTGTTGAAGACACTTGAGAATTGCAAAGCATATTGTTATAGACTGAATATTTGTGTTCTCCCAAAGTTTATATGTTGAAATTCATCACCCTCACTGTGGTGGTACTAGGATGTAAGGCCTTTTGGAAGGTGCTGAGTCCCTGAGGGTGGAGTTCTCATGAATGGGAGTAGAGCCCTTATAAAAGAGGTCCCAAGGAGCTCTCTGGCCCCTTCAGTCATGTGGGGACACACGAAGGAGACTGCTGTATATGAACCAAGAAGAGAGTTCTCACTGGATACTGAATCTGCTGGCACCTTGATCTTGGATATCTTAGCCTCCAGAACTGTGTGATGTAAGTATTTGTTGTTTAAACCATCCAATCTATGATGCTTTGGTATAGCAATCTGAACTGACTAAGATAACCTCTCTACTGAGTACGCTGTGTGTATGTGTGTTAGTTGCTAAGTAGTGTCCAACTCTTTGCAAAGGTATGGACTACAGCTCAAAAGTTCCTCTGTTCATGAGGATTTCCAGGCAAGAATACTGGAGAGGGTTGCCAGGCCCTCTTCCAGGGAATCTTCCCAACCCAGGGATTGAACCCAGGTCTCCCGCATTGCAGATGGATTCTTTACCATCTGAGCCACCAGGGAAGCCCATTATCCATTTATTTAAGAGTCTCTGAAGTAGATCCAAGGACTGCATATTTAGAAAGCAGGCAACTTGGACTATAATTATTTATGCATGTCCTAGAAATGGCTTCACTGAAGTGAGACCACAGACTTTTCTGTAAGGACTATTAAAAATTACCATTTTGAGTACATTTTCTGTGCATTTGATAAACTTCAGTCAAATATGCTGTCAAATACATTACTCTATACCCTTTACAAATGGCCTCCATGCATCAGATATTTGAGGATCACGTCACCTGAAGTGAATTTTAAAACTTGCTGCTGTTTTTGAAATAAAAGGTAGCTGCATGAATCAGTGTTTCTTCCCTTTTGTTTTCACTTTAGAAAAATTATACAAATATTGTGCCTAGGCATAGTGATCAGCTTATTTCAGGTTCCTGCCAGCATCTATTCAAGTGCCTATCAAACTGTGACCCATAGATGACATGTGTAAGAACCATACTGGGAGCTTCTTATACAAGCAGATCACTGGGCTCTTCAACAGACTTACTGAGTCAGAACTGCCCGAGGTAAGACCCAGGCATCTGTATGTTTGTACAAATCACTACTACTTGAGCATAGCTACACTTGGTACTCATGCAGCTGATCTCAGTAGTCGGAGATTCAGAGGCACATCCCCTTTCTTCTCTCTAACTGCAGTTGACAGGTTTAACCTTCACCTGGGATTGGGGATCAATCCAGTTTTTAGGTTGGGGGAGATTGAAAGAGAAAAGTTAAATTATCAAGAGAAGAATCAATGTTCTGTGTTGAACTTGACACTCAAGTCCCATCACTGAACTAACAATTCCTCTGTTTGTTAGTACCACTTTGTAACATTCAGGCTTCTTACATACACTAGTTCATCTATCTGCACAGGCTTATTCTTTTCTCTTTATTTAAAAATGAAGCTACTTAAGTTTAGTAAAATTAAGAAACTTGCCCAACATCACACAGAAAATAAATAGCAGAACCAAGATACCTGTGTGACCTTATTCCTGGGACTAATCTCCATCTTGCCTACCAGTACTAGATACCACAACAGCCAATGCTGACTACCTGCTGACCTGCCTGGAACACTAAACAAAGCTTGGGTCTCAGTTCCTAATTGTTTACTGTCCTTTACTTTCCTTTCTCTCTCCTGTTCCTGTAGTTCACTGTGTTTTGCCTGATATGATCACTAGATTTTTATACTGTAAAAATCACCAAGAACAACTCATTTACATGAAAAGTTGGGAAAGAAACACAAACTGCCTTTCCTACCTCCATTATGCATGAATTTTGGAATAAAAGCACCTTTGATCAGTGGATAAGCTATCTGTGAACTCGAAGAATGACAGATGGATGGCTGCTGACCTTCTCAAGAATGAGAAGATTTTCTAAGAGTAAATTAATTTGTAAACAGATAGATTTAGTTTCCTTGGATCATGTTACATAGGATTCTGAGCTATCCTACCTCATACTCTTGCAGTGTGGCTGTAGAGTTTGCATGGAAATTACATGTGGCCAATATGAGGTGTAAGCAGATACAGTGATACAAAGCAGAGGCTGCCTGTGTGGTGAGATTTGACAGGTTGCCAGACAGGATGAGGGTGGTGGGTATGGTTGCTAAGTCGTGTCCTACTCTTGTGACCCCATAGACTGTAGCCCCCCAGGCTCCTCTGTCCATGGGATTTCCCACAAGAACACTGGAGTGGGGTGCCATTTCCTTCCCCAGGGGATCTTCCCAACCCAGGGATCAAACCTGAGTCTCCTGAATTGCAGGCAGTCTCCTGCACTGTAGGTGGATTCTTTACCACTGATCCACATAAATTGCCTCAAAGATATCAAACTTTAAAGCTTAATTATTGTCCCATTAAGACTCCTTTAACAATGCAAATATTACTGCATGTGGTTACACCTCTTATCAGCTAATGTCTTAATTCTCAGTGAGCACCTAAGGGATTTGTCAGTCTGCAGGCAATCAGAACAGAGAGCTATGGGAAGAGGTTCTGAGGAACTCAAGGACTGGACTGGAAGAAGAAGACACTGTTGGAAAAGAGTGGTCACAGCTCAATAGCACACTGAACACACACCTAAATGTTGGTGCTAACATTGAGACAGGAAATAATTCTCACTAATATCTAAGTTGTGGGTGTGAAATTAGTTACAGATAGGGATGAAAAGGTCATAGCTTATGACATTTATAAATAAGTCAGTCTTGGAATAGGTATAAAACACACTAAAAGTCTTTGGGTTCATTTGAGGTCATGGTAGGGGTCTTTTAAACTTGCTGATCCATGTCTTGATAAGAGCAATAATGTCCAGGTTTTCAGAAGACAATTGGGTAAACTCTGAGCAGGATGTCTTGGAATGTATTTTAAAAATCAATAGACTCTCAAATATCTTCAGCCTTCTACTATTCTAAAATATTGCTGGTTTCCAGAATATGAAAGTTGATTATATCAATATCTCACCATAACATATACTAATGACCTTTTAGATTCCTGGTCTAACAAACCTTGCTTTTTCAAGGCGAATAAAGTTAAGCACCTCAGATCACTACCTTTGGACAGATGGTTTCACCTGAAGGCAAACTTAGCAGTGCCTCTTGGACAACAACACTGTCCGACCTGCTGTGTTCAAGGGTGGAGGAGATCACAGGGAAGATGTGAAAGCAGGAAAGCATCGGGGGGAAACCATGAAGAAAACAAGAAGGCAGTGAAGTGGGGCACATGGAGATCATAGGAAGAAATCTAGCAAATCAGACCATGGAGAAGAAAAAGAGCCTACAGTAGATTCACAGATACCTGCAGAATCAGCCTGTTGGCAGTCAGGGCAGACAGTTTCATTTTGGTTGGCTGAATCTAAGCCTAGTCACAAAAATAGTTCCTTTGTATGACATATAATCACCATGCTAAGAAGCAGCTATCTGTCCTACAATCTGAAAGTAAATGAATAGATGAGCATATGATGGCAAAAGTGGCGAAAAGCTTAAGGGTCACAAAAGTTTGGAGTGGTCATTCCTATCAACATAGCGATAACCTTTAGGCTTCTTTAAAAGACTGGAGGCTCAAAAAAAATTTTTTTTTTTTTTAAACCAACATCCCTGGTCTTGATATAGTTCCAGGTGATCTAAGGGCAGGTTATCAAAGTACTCTCTGCACATCAGGGATAAGGATAAAGTTTTGTCCTTATGTTCAACACTTATTTAATGAAATCTACCCAAGGAACTGTTGAGTGCTGTCGTGCATGAGAGCCATCAGTCACTGGCATGAGTAATGGGGGTGCTGTAAATTTTCCAAATTATAATCCAGGACATAGGTTCTCAAAAATTTTCAGGTAGCAGAGCACTGGATAATCATGGTGAGAGGGTAACAAGTAGGAAGGCCAGGGGTCTCCAAACAGGAAATAGGCTGCAACTGTCAGATATTTTTTCTCTCTCCCTTAAGTGGCAGGAGAAATCAAACTACAAGTGTCAGATTTTTTTTCCTTTTCTATACAAAATTAAAAGGAAGTTTCTCTTAAAATTCTGTGTTGCCATGACGACACCTGGTTCTATCTGAACTTAACTTTTCTCAAACCTTGAGCTAACCAATGCATTTTTCTTGTGGAAATGTTTTTCTTAAGCTATGTTAGTGAAACGATGCATTTATTTTGGAATTTGACTTTCTTCAAAATGGTTCCACCTAAGACTAATTTTTTCTTTTCTCAAACTTTGGGCTCAACAAACCAGTATTCATATCAACTGTTTTATGGCTGGGGGATGACACACCTCATGCCATCCTATCTCAAAAATGCATAGGTGAGAGAGGGGCCTGGTGAAACTCCCTCCGCCTTGAGCTGTCCCTCTTATCTGATTAACAGCTTTCTAACAGACATAAAGCAGCTTGCTAAAACTAGCAAGGGGGACACTCTTTCTGCCCCCTTCTGATGTCTATGTCAGAAGCTTTGTCTATTTCTTTTACACCTTAATAAAACTTTATTACACAAACTCTCTGAGTGATCAAGGCTTGCCACTGGCGCCAGATTGAATTCCTCTTCTCCAGAGGCCAAGAATCCTAGTGTCTTTCACAGCTCAGCAACAGCCTTTCAATAGTACTGTTTGTCTAACAATACACTCAAATACAAGAAGCTAAATATTTGACTATGTGATTTTGTTCATCCTATACCTGCATTGGATTGTTTAATTCAGAAAAAAAAATGGTATAGACATTAAAAAATTTGAGAATGCTTTATGGGACAACCTTCAATCAATAAAATCCTATTTTATTCAGTAATGTTTTCCTTCTATGTATCAGTAAAAGAATGTCAATGTTTGATTTTAGCAGCAGAACCCTAAATTCAGTTCCTTAGCATGTAGTTTGAAAACCATTGAAGAGTCTTTAAAGAACAAATCAGTGCAATCAAACTCAAGAGATAAACTAAAATCAAGTGATATAAAGGGATGGTAGATCAACCGCCAAGCTCAAATTTTGATAGACATAAGTGGAAAGGTAAATGCAATCAGGTGATTAACATCCTTGGTTTCTTCACAAAGCTGAACTCTCTATCTCATGCTACTGAGAGAGAGAGAGAGAGAGAGTCTACAAACACAGGAAGGGTGGCTCCCCTTTGTAATGAGTCCCAGCTCCTCATAATAAAAAGTATAGTAGAGAATTTAATCTGACAGCTATTATGCTGTGAAGATAAAACAAAGCATAAGAAGACAATACTAAAATGTAAAAGAATATGTTACTACTTACTGCTACTGCTAAGTCACTTCAGTCGTGTCCGACTCTGTGCAACCACATCCCTGGGATTCTCCAGGCAAGAACACTGGAGTGGGTTGCCATTTCCTTCTCCAATGCATAAAAGTGGAAAGTGAAAGTGAAGTCGCTCAGTCATGTCTGACTCTTCGCGACCCCATGGACTTCAGCCTACCAGGTTCCTCCGTCCATGGGATTTTCCAGGCAAGAGTACTGGAGTGGTGTGCCATTGTCTTCTCTGATGTTACTACTTTGGAAATCATTATATTAATAAAAATTAATTAATAATAAAATTGCTTTAACTGTCAATATTCATTACTTTTGAATATTCTGCATGCATGCGAAGTTGCTAAAGTTGTGTTTGACTCACCACGCTCCTCTGTCCATGGGATACTCTAGGCAAGAATATTGGAGTGGGTTGCCTTATCCTCCTTCAGGGATCTTCCTGACCCAGGGATTGACCCTGCATCTCTTATATCTCTTGCATTGTAGGTGGGTTCTTTACCACTAGCACCACCTGAGAAGCCCTTTGAATATTCTAGTTTCTTTCTTTTGAATCTAATGAACACAGCATAACCTGCCTGATAACTGATGAACCACTTTTAAAGTGTAAGATTGGAGATTTAACACAGATGTCTTTCCTGATTGAAAATCTTTCATTGATGGCATATATCTAGAAATCTATATCTATCCTATTATTTTATTGATAGTCAAAAATGTTCTTGAAAAACATATTTCCTGAAATTGAGCTTTATTTTTTTTTCCCAAGTTTGTTTTAAGTTGGAACCAATACAGGTGCAGAGATGGAGTTAGCAAACTATACCCCATGGGCCAAATGTGACCAGAATAGCCCATAAGTAGGAGTGGTTTTTGCACTTTAGAGTAATTTTTAAAAATTAAAACAAGAAAAATATCTTGTGGCACATGAAAGTATATGAAATTCAAATTATGGTGTTCATAAAGTTTTACTGAAATTCAGCCATGTCCATATATTTACTTGCTATTTATGACTACTATCAGTGATAAGAGCAGACAGAGTTTAGTTGCAACAAAGACCATATGACCTGCAAAATTTAAAATATTTACTGCTGGTCCTTTATGGAAAATATCTGGCAATCTCTGGGCTAAAGGAACAAATTCTAACATGTAAGTCTGGAAAATTGCTTTTTTCCTTGGGCTGTTGTGTTTCCTACTTTAAAAAAATTTAGGGAATACAGTGGATAACAACAAAATTATATTTCAGAAATGTTCTATGATCTATGAGCTAAGCAACTATTTTCAAATAATTACAGTATCAACATCTATGAGTACACTTTCTTTTGTAGGTCACTTTAAAAATCCTTCTAAAGCAGAGGTTCTCAAACTAGAAAAAAATCATATGGGAAACATATTAAAAGAGGAAGTACTAGGCCCAGCTCCAGAAGTTCTAGACCAGTAGGTCTGCGGCAAGCCCCAAGAATCTGTATTTTAACACTATGGGGATGATTCAGGGGTACACTCTCACTGCAAAAGCTTCACAAAAGCCCCTTGGTTCACAGGTCCCCTTTGCCCTGGACCCAACAAACTGGCCATGATATGAAAAAAGTGTTCAAAGCTCTGGCCGCAGGTCTGAACTGTAATATTTTAGCTTTCATCCTGAGACTTTCTATGGAAGAGAGTTCTGCGCTGGCCACGGTGTGACTCCCAGGTGAAATACAGTAAAAGTTAGAATCAGATGAACAGCCTTATACTTGTTTCTTTCCAAAAAAGCCAAAGGCCCCAGGCATTGCTTTTGCCTGCTGAAGAGACAATGATCACAAACCCACAAGGTGCACAGCATTTGGGTTCTCACAGCAGAGAAAAGCCATTATATGAAATCACACACAAACGCCCAACAACAAGATGGGAGAGAGATGCTCAAGAATTGGTCATGGAGCTTTCAAATTATGAAACGAGAAATTATATTTCCAAGAGTTGAAAAGTTTTCCCCACTGAGAATTGTATTATCCCAAATACACAATAAACCTCTTTCTCATTTTATGCTGCCTGGGAGTTCTTAAAATTGATGGACCATAGAAGAAATGGCATGACATTCTCATAAGGACTGGCAGCCTGGAATGGCTAAATGGTTTAGACTCTGTAATGTAGAAATATTCATTCCCCTTTCCCCCTTTTAAATTGCCCTCCTTGTCCTGAGTCAAGGCTCAAGACTAAGTCTATACAGCACAGACAGAGAAAGAATAGCCACAGGAAATCAGAAGACAATCAGCCTTAGAAAAATGCAGCCCTGGGAAATCAACCTTACCATAGAAGATTCCAAAGTCCCTAGAAGGTCTCGGAAAAGGCAGTGAGTTAAAAGGAAAAATGTTAGTAGTCAGTGCTGAAATAAAGTGTAAAGAAAGGACAACCCTGTTAAAATTATTTCAACGCACTAACAGCAACTGAAATTGCTTTGCACAATTTGCATTATTTTAATGTACAAAGAAAACCAACCTGAAAGTAATGTGTGTGTGTGTGTGTGTGTGTATGAGACAAAGAGATAGAAAGAAAGTGTCTCCAATTGCCTACTCCTTTACATTTTTCCCTCTTTGTCCCACCTGAAGGTGCCCTGATTTTCCTGGGATACTGTTGACGCTTTGTAAATTCTAGGAAGAAATAAACATTTAAGTGAATAAGCAAAGGAGGAAACAGCATCTGCTCTATACAGCTGGAAAAAGTATGAGGTACACTGTCAATCCTTTTGCATCAAGACATAAAGCAGTCACCAGCTGGACTCAGAAACATACTCAGAAACATGTAGCAGAGGGCCTTGTGAGAAAGAAGAGTTATAAGTGTGCAGCTTGGCTGATACAGTTAAGAGGATGCTAGTTCTCAAAGTATTAAAATGTGCATGACTAGTTGTTGTTTATATCTCAGCATCTCCTTTTTTATGTCCTTTTTTATTTCTTCTCAGATTCTATTGGTTTACACACTTTATTTCTGAAGTCATGAAAACAAGAGAAGAAAAACTAAATATAAATGCAAAGATAAAAGGACTTACAAAAATGAGTAAGGAAGTGATCACATGCATATTTCTTGAGTAGACTCCTATGTGTGTGTGTGTGTGTACTTGCAAATATGGAAGGAGATGACGATTCTCATTGTTCAATAAATTTGTTGTCTTCATTCTCCCATATCAAAGACATCTAAATCATTTATTCTTCAGTGCTTAGAACAGCTTGAAAAATCCTCTGGACAGGTGGGATTTCTCCCTCAGCCACCTTTAGGCATCACCTGGTCTCTACTTGAGCTCTTGAAGAGTTGGCAAAGGTGAGTGGAAAGGCATCAGGGATTAAGAAGGGGGATAACAGAAGAGTGTAAGGTAGAAAATAGGAAGTAGAAATCTGAAAAGAAGAGAGTCAACAGTGCCAGGAGAAGGACTACAATAGAAGCTAAAAAAGTAAACAGAATTGAGATCCTTGAGAATTGATAAATAAAGTGTTTAAATGGTGTGCAGAATAAAAATACTAAAAGGAAGAGGAAAAATCACAAGTATTTATTGAGTGAAAACTATGTGCTAAGGACATGAATTCTATTACTCAACCTTCTTGAAAACTTTAATACAAGTACTATTATATCTATAGATGAGGAAACTGAAGCTCTGAGTTATTAAGTATCTGACCTAAAATCACACAGATAGTGGGGAAGGAGAAGAGAACTAATACTGGTTCTTTAAACAAATATGTATTGATAGCTTACTGTGACCCAGGCATGTACTAAGCAATTCCACACATACCAATTTATTAATTCAGGAAAAATAACATCCATAGATAACATTTATAGTGTGTATATATATATTATTCATACATACTATATATAACATATATAATACATAACATATGCATATATTTAGAGATGTGGTAAGACACAGAGAGACATCAGAATTTGTTTTTCAAGATCATAAAAATAAGTGACAGAATCAGGATTTGAATTCAACTCTCTAGCTCTGAAGTATGCTTTTTAAATAAAAAAAAATCATTGGCGTATACTTGCTTTATAATGCTGTCTCAGCTTGTGCCACACAGCAGCGTGCATCAGCCATAGTGTGTGTCCCTCTCCCTCGGACTGCCTTCCCGTCTAGGTCACCACAGAGCACAGAGTAGAGTTTCATGTGCTACGCAGTAGGTTCTCATCAGTTATCTGTCTTATACATAATAGTGGATATATGTCAATCCCAATCTCCCAATCCATCCCGTTCCTCCTTCTGTTTGTTCTGTATGTCTGAGTCTCTATTTTTGCTTTGCAAATAAGTTCATCTATACCACTTTTCTAGATTCCACATATATGCATTAATATATGATATTTGTTTTTCTCTTTCTGGCTTACTTCATGCTGTATGACAGTCTCTATGTCCATCCGCATGTCTGTAAATGGCACAGTTTCATTCTTTTTTATGGCTAAGTAATGTTCCATTGTATAGATGTACCATATCATCTTCATCCATTCTTCTGCTAATGGACATTTAGGTTGCTTCCATGTCTTGGTTAGTGTAAACAGCGCTGCAGTGAACACTGCGTTGCATGTATCTTTGAATTATGGCTTTCTCGGGGTATATGTCCAGGAGTGGGATTTGAAGTCTGTGTTTCTAACTAGAGCAAAAATTATATTTTAGAAACTGGACAAAGGGACTAGACTGAAAAAAAAGATATATAGCTTGAGAGAGAAGAAATTCAGAAATAAAGAAAAAAGAGAGATATGTATTCTAAGATAGGAGATATTTGGTGAATAGATCAAATATGGTTAGATCAGATTTTAAAACTTTCTGATCTAGCAAGAGAGTCAGAAAATTTACTTTAACATTTGCATTGGATTTTTCTTGTCATCCTACCTTATTTTACCTGCTTTGTTTCATTTTGTTTTACAAAATAAGTAAGCCTGTGTAGTATAACCGAATCTTGGAACTGAATTTAGAGATCCTGAGTTTATAGCTTTGCCATTAACTTTGAGCAAGTCATTGACAGTCTCCAAAGTTCACTTTCCTCATCTGTAAAATAGAGGTTATAATACCTTTCTTGATGACCTTATAAGATGGCTATGAAGTTCAAAAAAGGTAATACATGCAAATTACCAAGTGCTATACATTTATAAGTAAATGCACACAGTTAAATTTCATAGCATTCCTGTCCTAGGCTATTGGAGAACCTCCAGCTTGCTCTTCCTTTGTCCCCTCTGTGGATTATCCCAGGATTCGACCTTCCATGCAGGAATCAGTCCATAAAACTGCAGGCCCAAAGGAGCTGGCCACTACTCATTTGCATGGGCCAGAGTCTGCATGTTCTTAGAAATACTTTACACTCTGAGCTCTGCCATCTTATAGGTTTATTCTTCCCTCTTGGAGCTATTCCAGAATTTTTTACTGCATGTTTAAATCTAATCAAGCCTTGACTATTGCCTTTGACTATTGCAAAACATCCGTTTGTTTTGTTTGCAATAATGGAGTTGGAACTTCAGATTTCAGCGTACAGATTAATGCAAACAAAACATGCCATCCCTCTTCCTCCAGAAAAACATTCCTCTCCTCACTCTCTGGGCTTTTTTTTTCTAAGTCAGCCTTCAAGAATCTGCCCACATAACAGCTCCTTTATGAAGCCTTTCTCAGCATCTTCCCTTCTGCTCCCTCCTCCTACTCAAAATTACCCCTGTTCTCAGCCTAAGCTCTTTTTGGTCTCCCCATAATCGCCAGTAATTTTCTTCACGCAATCATGGTGGCCTTGATCAGGTTGTTCTGATACTGTTTGTATATATTTCTGTCTCTCTGACTAGATGATGAAATTCCTAAGGTGAGATCTCCAGGTCTATTTATTTTATATCCCTGCCACCCCATTTGTTCATTGACATCCATTTATTTACATTGTCAGCCAAATATGTTATTGAGTGCCTGTTACAAGTCAGACCTTGTGCTAGGTGTTAAAGACAGGGAGGGGAATAAAACCAACCCATTTTCATGTTCAGGAAGCTTGCTTCTCAAATGTGTGTGTGTGTGTATATGTGCGTGATTATTTGATTAAGTCTAAGTTACAATCCTGTTCTGTCCCGAGAAGGCAATATCACCTAAGAAAAAGTCACTTAAATTGCTATCTCAAGACTAAGTACTTTATTAAAAAGTAAGGAGTTCACAGAACATAGCAGATCATTAAACAAACAAACAAGCAAATGGGGGACTCCTCAAATAAAACATACATTTAATGGAAATAATTGTTATTTTTAAGTCTATCTACACGCATCTATATTATCTCAGGTAACTCTTGTAACAACCATATGAGAGAATACTATTGCTTTTCTTTCATTCTATAACAACTTCATAATGAATAGGTTAGAAGTAACAGTGAAATAAATGTAACACAGACTGTCTACGTTTAGTCCAAATCACAAATTATTCTGGAGATCCTCTCCCAAATATTTTTCTCAGAAGAGATATTATCCTGTTCCTTTCTATCAGAGAAAACCAGCCAAGTAATCTTAATCTATCATTTGAATTTATTTTTTCCAATTGTACTTTTTATCTTCACTTTCCAAATAAGATGACTTCATATCCTCACTAAACTGTACTGAAATATTTAATTGAGTGAGAGATGAAAGTAGGCGCTTTAGAAGTGGCTGCAGTATTCCATTTTAACAAACTTGATAAGTTGTAGCCATATCTCTATAAATAGACATGTATTACTAGAGGGTCCTGAATAATTTAATATTATCCCAAATATCACTATGCCTGTCACTTAGTAGATACTCAATAAATGATGACTTTATGATGATGAATCAGATGATTTGTCTTTGACAAGCCATTGCTGTTATGACTGAATATTTATTTGAGAGTTCACCACCAGGGTTAAAGACTATGGTTAGAGGACAAAGTAAAGCTTGCCAGGTTATGGAAACTGCTTGTTGTTCTGACCTCATCAGCATCAGTCCCAGGGGTCTTGGACCTAATACCAAAAATAAGTCATACGACTGCATTAAGGAAAATTATAGTTCCTCTGTATAGGATCACATCCATGGGAAAGCAAAAATATGCATATATTTTGAAGTAACCTTACAAAATGTGACCCTGGCTGAGCTATACAACAATGTTGTTCTGAAGTTTAGGGACACTACTGCTAATGCTGATGGTATATTTCTATAAAGGTAAAATCCTTCCCCTAACTTCCACACACACGTGGGTTGATTTTTTTTTCCCCCCTTCTTTCATTAGAAAACTGAGGAATTCCTTTCTGTTCCAAACTATAATGAGGACTGTGTTTGGGAGATTTGTCTCTGTAGCTAATCTTTTATGCTAACCAGTCCTACAATTATCTCCACCTTCACACCTCTACTGTTTCAGATCTTTTGCATGAATTATCTGTCTTAGCCTTGTAGAGGATTTTAAACTTAGTAATGTCTTGAGCTCCTTATTCGCTTCTGCTCAAAGAAATAGTTCTGATAAAGAAAGCTAATTGTTTTTTGAAGCAACAAATGATATTCAGAGTTTCATAGTACTCATTCACTTTACCTTGAGGAAAGTTTAATTTCCATCAGTTTAATTCCTGTACTGACCAGTATAATGTATTCAGACTCACCAAACAGTGTACTGCTAAGAAATGAGCATGTGTTGGAAGTGTGTTACTACAAGGAGGCCCAGAAAATGCTTTCTGCCACAGAGTATGAAGCTACTATTGATTTCTCCCTTATTCCTTTGCTCCACTGATCTGATTTCTGTTGCAATCCTGCCATAGGTCCATTCTCTGGACCAAGACCCCTTCACCACAACCCTGCACAGTGACTTCGCCTGTGTTCCTGTCGTCATGATCTCACTCTCAGGGTCTCACCCAGGACTTCCCTGTCATCCTGTGCCACTTATTTCAACCACCCCCAAAAGTTTTACTTTTCCCTTTTCCATTCTCTTTTTCTCTTCCTTTATGCTTTTTTCCTCTGTTGTGATCATAAACGTGTGAGGAACAACAGGCTGGGATTTCATAAAATCCCTGAGTTATGAACTGAGAAGACATGGATAGTTCCCCATTATCAGGAGAGCAGTTTTAATTAGCTTTTTCTTCTTAGAGTTCCTCCTCATTTGGTCCACCCTCTTTCCCCTCCCTAACTCACCCCTTCCTTTCTGGAAGCTTTCCAGCAATAAAGCAGAAGGAGGCAGTCTGAGAAAGGTTAGGCAAACAACAATATTACTAGAATAAGTAACATATTGCTCATTAAACATTTAAAATCAACAGTTGCTCGCTCGATCTGCCAATATTTTGAGAAATGCCAGTTTTACTGCTAGGTGCCACTTGGCTTGAGCTGCTTAATTCATGATTTGTGAACTGACATCCAGGATAACAAAACCATATTCCAGTTAGGATTTTTTGCCGTCAAGAGGAAAGCTGAAATATCACAACACAAAGCTCCCTGACTGTTCCGCCTCTCCTTCCTGCCTCCCTCCTTCCCTCCCTCCCTCCCACCCTCCTGCCTCTGCCTTCATTCCAGAAACAAATGGATGTGTTAAAACAGTGAAATGTGTTTGTGGAAGATAAATAGTTTATCTTAAATATACTGTTGTAGTGTCAAACCGAGTCTCAAATACATGTACATATTTTATTCACAGACATAACATTTCAAAATAAGTAGCGTTTTTTTTTTTCAAACATTTATACAAGAGTGGAGGCCTACAACAAATAAGAAAGGAACGACAGTGTACCTCAGATCCTATCAATATTATGTGCCGATCTCATCAAGAACATGAGCCCAGAGTGCAGTATTTTGTTCCACAAAAGGCAGCCCTTCCCAAGTGGCGGCGAGAGAAGTCTCTAAATTTTTAACACATCTCTTTTCTTCCATCCATTGTGAAGTTTTGTTGTTAATTGTGTCACTTCGTGGCTAAGGCTTTCAATCCTATGTTCACACTCTATGTATACTTCAGCAAGGAAATCCTTCAGTCAGTTGGATGATTAGTAACTATGTCCCAGGCATTGTACTCTCTGAGGGAAAGGAGTTGCAACAGTAAATAGAATGTGTGCTCCCCTATCCTTAGGCAGATCATATGTTACTGGAGAGATAGCTAAGCAAATGGATGATGTTGACATGCTATACACATGCTAGAACTGAGGTGTTTTGATCTTCAACTACAACTCAGGCTTTCAACGCAATGGGGTAGGGTGTGTGCCATCAGGCCAATGAGCTCCACCTCCCGGAACCATGCCCACAGGTGCCATTTTCCATCACAAGTATGAAGTGTGTGGCTGCCCAGGCTGGAATGTATTAAGTGTACCAAAATGCAATTCTCCATATCCACAATGTCATGGGCTTCCCTGGTGGCTCAGTGGTAAAGAATCTGCCTGTAAATGTAAGAGACAAGGGTTTGATCCCTGAGTTAGGAAGATCCCCTGCAGAAGGAAATGGCAACCCACTCCAGCATTGTTGCCTGTGAAATCCCACGGGCAGAGGAGTCTGGTAGGCTAGTCCATGGTGTTGTAAGAGTCAAACGTGACTTCGCAAATAAACTACAACAACAGAGCCAGTGGGGGTGGCCATAAGTAGGAGTGAGAATGTCACAGGGAAGTGAGACACTTCATGAATGTCCTCTCAGAACACTGGTGTGTCTCAGCTTGAGATAATCTAAAATGAAAGGGGAGCAAGGAAAAGATGATGGAGGGCACTCTGAACAAGCCTGATAACATAGGTCATGGCACACAACTGTGTTGTTTAAAAAAAGTGGGGGGAGGGGGCTTCTCTGTTGACTCAGATGGTAATGAATTTGCCTGCAATGCGGGAGACCTGGGTTCAATCCCTCAGTTGGGAAGATTCCCCTGGAGAAAGGAAGGGCTACCCACTCCAGTATTCTTGCCTGGACAATTAATCAATTTTGGTTAACCAAAGAGAAGCAAAAGAATAAATTCTCCTCATTCATTCAGTTCAGTTCAGTTCAGTCGCTCAGTCATGTCTGACTCTTTGCGACCCCATGAGCTGCAGCACGCCAGGCCTCCCTGTCCATCACCAACTCCCAGAGTTTACCCAAACTCATGTCCATTGAGTCAGTGATGCCATCCAACCATCTCATCCTCTGTTGTCCCCTTCTCCTCCTGCCCTCAATCTTTTCCAGCATCAGGGTCTTTTCAAATGAGTCAGCTCTTGGCATCAGGTGGCCAAAGTATTGGAGTTCAGCTTCAACATCAGTTCTTCCAATGAACACCCCAGGACTAATCTGCTTTATGATGGACTAGTTGGATCTCCTTGCAGTCCAAGGGACTCTCAAGAGTCTTCTCCAACACCACAGTTATTAATAACTGATAAAAAAATTTACTCTATATTTTGAGAACATGTTCTTCTATGATAGAATTGTAATAATAATAATAATAATGATGATGGTGGCACAGGTCAACAGGTCCAGAAGTAAGAATTACTTGAGAGTCAATCTACAAGTATGGCAGCTAAAAAGGATTTGGGGACTCCAGAGAGTTTTGGTGAATTACAGGGTCAAATTGAGTAGTAGAGACTGATGCTGTGTATTTGCACTATCCACAGGATGAATACATTATTCCAAAACTGTAGTTCCTATATCTCAAAATTTTGATGAAAGTTACATGACAGTGTATTTATGACAGGCCTTAAATAACCACTCTCATGCATTTGGGACTGCAAGTTCAGTCAAGTTCGCATCATTATTACTATTCCTTGGGCTTACAGAGGGCAAATTTTATGATCCAAGAAGTACTGTCCAGCCAAGCAGGTAAGTGGGTTCAGATTTATTGTGAAGATACACTATTGTACCCTTTTCTGTAGCCTATGATACAGGTCTAGAAGTGTGTGCATTTAATAAAATTAATGGAAATTGTCAATTTCAAATTACCCAAGCCATTGGATGCTCAGAGTATCATAAATGAGTAAATGAAACCCAAAGATAAAAGTCAAACTTTATACTGCTAAAAAATTTCAACTTCCACCTCCATCACTGAAGCATTTATTAGTTATTATCAGGTAGAAAATCTGACCAATGTGGGTTTTATATGCCTTTTTAGAACTTGTACACACTAGTTTATATTGCTAATAATAAATAAAAGCTGATGTTATAAAGTTAGAAGAGGAGTTGTAGTCACTCATTCACTGACTCATTCAACAAACACGTCATTAGTGCTTGTAATATGCTCCATTAAGCATAGGACTATACAGACGGAGGGCAGTGTTCCTGCCCTGCCAGGGCTCACATTTGAGTGACAGTTTTAAGGCTAGACAGGAAGCCCTGAGCAACTGGGAATTGGTTGATTGGCTAAACTAACATGTAAATGTGAAATAATATCATCTTATTGAGAAAGAGGTCAACTTTTCAAAAACAAAGCCCTGATAAAACTAAGAGCCCTTGCTGTGAGCACTGGATACCCCAAATACAGTCTTTCTTTTCTGATCCTTCATTAAAGAAGTCTTATGGCAACCCCTATATCACAGATCAAATGCTTAATTTCACTTTAAGATATGAGTATTAAACATAATCTTGGTAACTATGAATTTAAATTTATTTAATTTTACATTTTTTGAAACATCCTAACTAAGTGTAAACATTTAGGCCCATTAAAGAAACACATAAATAAAAATAAATTTAAAAGCTTTTACAGATCTGAACACATTGATGACCACAGATAGCAAGGGACAGACTCTACTGCTTAAGCCAACATAGACTGGATGGCTGCCTGGACATCAGTGACTTTTCTGGTGACCATTTCTGTGTCACCAGCCTCTGGATAGGCTGACTGATCCCAGGGCGAGAAATGACTTAGGCTAGACTAACAAACTCTTCTAGAAATGCAAAACTTGTGTGGAGAGTCTTAGAATGATATGTTTCATTGATGGCATGATGCTACAGAGAAAATCCCCAAACATCTCCTGCTTTAGGGTCATTTTATTTTTGCCTTATCAAGGATATATTTTCATCCTTTCCTTCAAGTCTAGATTGGCTCCTGAAAATTCCTAATAAATTCTGTTTTGCCCTGTTAGGTCAGTTAGTTTCTGTTGCTGATCACCGAAGAACAGCAACAGAGATAAATACTCAAAACCAACTTTTTATCTTGAGATACGCAGAGGCTCTGCAAAATACAGGGCCAAACTTAAAATTCTGTTTACTTACCAAAACCTCATTAGGATAATCTAAGCTCAGAATTATGAGTAAAATGTATATTATCATTTAGCAGAAAACACAGAATATTTTTTTATGTTAGAAAATTACATTAAAAGATTATGGTCAGACTGAAGCCTAAACATTTGCTATCTGCTGTGTTATAATAGTGTACATGGTGTTTAATGTGCCATTTCCAGTGAGGTTGTATCACCCTTACACCCAAAGTTATTAATGCCATACTTGAGCCTGTAACCTTTTAATAACAGTCTTACCATTTTCACTCATGTATCCCCAGGTGGTGCTAGTAGTAAAGAACCCACCTGCCAATGCAGGAGACCTGAGTTTGATCCCTGGGTCAGGAAGATCCCCTGGAGAAGGAAATGGCAACATACTACAGTATTCTTACCTGGAGAAGCCACGGACAGAGGAGCCTGGTGGGCTCCATAAGGTTGCAAAGAGTCAGACACGACTGAGGCAACTTAGCACTCATTTTCATTCACAGATGTTGCTGCTAAAGGTGGCTGTACACCTGTGTTCAGGTAAAGACTTAACACATAACCCTCATTCTCGGTCAGTCTAGGCCCTCCTTCTCTGTCAGTCTAGGCATCCTTGGAAACTTTCCTAGAGTCAATAAGTTGTCATGCCTGTGCCTTCTTCCATTTGAGGCCCTGCATCAGGTATACTTAAAAGGAGCAATCCATACACCCAAGTGATTTGGGTGTCACTTGCCTATCCTTCATTTCCAAGTATTCTTTTTGCCCAGAATTAGAGCCTTTCTGCATGGTTTAGGACGTTGCTTTACTGTGCTCTGCTAGGATGTCTTCCACTCACCTTGATGATCTCACCTATCTAGCTGCTTATTAGTCTTGTTCTCTTTACCTTGCCAACGAGAACTATCTTAAGAGCAAACATACTTCTTTTACTGCTTCTTGACTTGTTGTGTTCTTAGACTCAGTATTTGTTTATATTCACTTGCTACTTAGATGTGGGTTCTATAATGCCACTGATTAAGCCAGGTGGGATGTGTGTAATAGGCTGAATGAGATTAATGACCACAAAGAAAAATTGGAAAAATATTAAGTTCCCGTAAAATGTGCAGTTAGAGTCAGATTGAGCCATGCTCATCTCTTCACTCACCTAATAAATATTTATTGATTACTGCAGTCTGTCCTTTGAGGAGCTAGTCCTGATTCCCTTTGCTAAGGGCCTACTTGTTTCCTAGCTGCTGTGAGGACTATGGTCAGCAGCTTATAGCTGTGGCCT
Organism: Cervus elaphus; assembly: GCF_910594005.1. Classification (NCBI taxonomy): domain Eukaryota; kingdom Metazoa; phylum Chordata; class Mammalia; order Artiodactyla; family Cervidae; genus Cervus; species Cervus elaphus. The sequence goes on along the minus strand of NC_057833.1, from coordinate 57,755,026 downwards.
TCTCTGAAGAGTTTTTGGTGGATGGGAACTGATATGTCCAGAAATGCTGGGGTTGCAACTTACCTGCTCCCAGGTGATTACTGACATACTGATTCAGGATTAAGCCTAGCCCTTCTGTCTCAAGGTAGGACAACACTGCAGTACTATTTACAATCCAAAGCCTCCGCATGGACTGGGATAAGGTACTAGCTTCTTTGAAGCGCTATTCTTTTGGGATATTTCACCTTCTGCATCTCATTTCTCTTTTGCTTACAGGTGTTTTTCTGAGGAATCAGTTCAGTTCAGTCGCTCAGTCGTGTCCGACTCTTTGCAACCCCATGAATCACAGCACGCCAGGCCTCCCTGTCCATCACCAACTCTTGGAGTTTACTCAAACTCATGTCCATCGAGTCGGTGATGCCATCCAGCCATCTCATCCTCTGTCGTCCCCTTCTCCTCCTGCCCCCAATCCCTCCCAGCATCACAATCTTTTCCAATGAGTCAACTCTTCACATGAGGTGGCCTAAGTATTGGAGTTTCAGCTTCAGCATCAGTCCTTCCAATGAACACCCAGGACTGATCTCCTTGATGATGGACTGGTTGGATCTCCTTGCAGTCCAAGGGACTTTCAAGAGTCTTCTCCAACACCACAGTTCAAAAGCATCAATTCTTCGGTGCTCAGCTTTCTTCACAGTCCAACTCTAACATCCATACATGACCTCTACTCCTCAGTATATCACACAACCCTAAACCCCTGTCACAGTCTCTATGCCTAAGGAATCTGACCTAGGGCAATCACCTACTTTGTGCTAGGTACTAGGACTAAATATTTGAATAAGACATCGTCTCTTACCCCTCAGTGCTAAGTTTATTTCTGTTCTGGATTCCTCTAGGCACATTTTCTTCCAATAATTGCTGATCTAATAAATGATTTTCTTGATTACAATTTTCTGTTTTTTGGAATCCATAGCTTCTTGATACATTTTAGCTTAATCAAGACCCATGTTCCTAGAACATCATGTAATAGACTTTCTGTAAATAGAATCATATTTGAAGTGGCATGAGGAGTATGCAAATAATAGTGTTACTGTCAATCCCTTTAGAATTGAATAATCATGAAATTATTCTACTTTGAAATTTCCTTACAGCACATTAATATAAAGATTTCCTGGGTAATGTATTAATGCCAGAAGAATTTACTACTGGCTTCTCCTTTCCCACCCCATTCCCACTCCTCATTCTTATATTTGGACTCCCATTCCTGCCTTAATGGTTTTGATATTTTGGCCCCAATCTTTCCTTCCTGCTAAGTTTACCTTATGCTGATCAAATCCAGTTATTTTCCCATATTCTTTATGCCCGGCATGTGGGTGGAATGGCTATAAGAAAGAGTTTGTGCATGGTGTAGGGAGAATAAGGCAGAGAGACTGAACGAGGAGTAGAACTGAAGTTAATGCCTATTCCACTAAATTCCTAAGGATTACTCACATTTTTTCAGTTTTTAAAATGCTCTTTCATCAATTGCTACTGGAAACAAGAAGACCACTGGCTAGGGCTTGGGAATACCTTGATTAAACAGAAAATTTTGTTATACTGCAGTCTATTAGAACAAATTTGGATAAAAGAATAGAAAAGTGACCCAAAAGGATGATAAGTAAGAAGGTCAGGAGGCAAGAGGATAAGCAGAAAGATAAAGAAAAAGAAAAAGTGGTGGGGAGAAGAGAGTCATGGTGTGACTGTATATTTATGGAAGCAGGGCTGGGAAATAATCATTACAAGATTATGTGGGTACCCCATGCGAGCTGATTGGCATATGACTGGACCTATAGTAGATGGCATAGGCAGTGTATGTGGATAGTATATGCATAGAAGTCAGGTCCATAGTGTAGCTGATAGGATCTCTAAGCAAGCACTGAGTCCATTTCTTGGGATCTGTAGAAATATTGGATCTGAATCAAATATGGGGCAGTAATCCTGGCTATTCTCTTATCTACTCACTATTAAAGCCCCTGTTTACATAAAGAAATGCTGCTGCTGCTGCTAAGTCGCTTCAGTCATGTCTGACTCTGTGCGACCCCATAGACAGCAGCCCACCAGGCTCCCCAGTCCCTGGGATTCTCCAGGCAAGAACACTGGATTGGGCTGCCATTTCCTTCTCCACAGAAATGCTAGGGTATTGCAAATTAGAAGAGAAAAAAAAAAGAACACCAGAAAAGGAGAATAAGTCAGGGTTGGCACAAATGGTTAAAGCTAAAATGAAGCATTTTTAAAACACCATACAACAATGGAGAAAATAACATGAATGAAATCAAATAAAAATGAGGGACATGACATTTATGTTCATGTTAGTTCAAATGGCTAAGAGACTCAATTAATTTCTTAAATATTGTTTTAATAAGAAAACAAATACTGTATATGATTAGGACATAATTAAGTTTCTGCAAAAACAGGTTCTAAAAGCAGAGAACGGAGTAATTGGAAAATCTGGACCTTAACAAATCAGTGACACTAGGCATACGATACCTACAATTGACTTGATAGATGAGTGTCACAGTGACTGAATTGCATTTTGCAAAGGTATGAAGAAAAGAGAGAGCTCTATGTATGTCCAAAAGATGTGGTAATAATGGGTGAATGCGAATAATTTTCATAATGGGTAAAGAGAATGATTTTGGAGGCTGACTTCAGCAGTTTTATTTAAAAGGAACAGGTGTTCATAGAGAACAATCTTAAACATCAAGATGATAGGTAAGCAATATTATCTTGAGAAGAATAAATGGTGGACATCATTTCTGATAGCTTTATGGTGGACGGAATCATAAGCAAGTAAAAAAAAGTCAACACAGGACAACTCATATGGTTGAAATTCAATAAATGTGAAATAGAGAGCAAGATTTTAATTCAGCTCAAATTCACTTCTAATTTAATGCTATTAATTTGTCAATTAGAGATTCCAAGGGAACATTTCATGCAAAGATGGCCACAATAAAGGACAGAAACTGTTTGGACCTAATAGAAGAAGAAGGTATTAAGAAAAGGTGGCAAGAATACACAGAACTATACAAAAAAGGTCTTAATGATCCAGATAATCATGGTAGTGTGATCACTCACCTAGAGCCAGACATCTTGGAGTGTGAAGTCAAGTGGACCTTAGGAAGAATCACTATGAACAAAACTAGTGGAGGTGATAGAACTCCAGCTGAGTGATTTCAAACCCTAAAATATAATGCTGTTAAAATGTTGCACTCAATATGCCAGTAAATATGGAAAACTCAGCAGTGACCACAGTACTAGAAAAGGTCAGTTTTCATTCCAATCCCAAAGAAGAGAAATGTCAAAGAATGTTCAGACTACTGCACAATTGCACTCATTTCACATGCTAGCAAAGTAATGCTCAAAATTCTCCAAGCTAGGCTTCAACAGTACGTGAACCAAGAACTTCCAGATTTTCAAGCTGGACTTAGAAAAGGCAGAGGAACCCAAGATCAAATTGCCAACATCCATTGGATCGTAGAAATAGCAAGAGAATTCCAGAAAAACATCTACTTCTGCTTCACTGACTACACTAAAACTTTGACTGTGTAGATCACAACAAACTCTGGAAAGTTTTTAAAGATATGGGAATACCAGACCACCTCACTTGCCTCCTGAGAAATCTGTGTGCAGGCCAAGAAGCAACAGGTAGAACTGGACACGGAACAACAGACTGGTTCTAAATTAGGAAAAGAGTATGTCAAGGCTGTATATTGTCACCCTGTTTATTTAACTTATATGCAGAGTACATAATGTGAAATGCCAGGCTGGATGAAGCACAAGCAGGAATCAAGATTGCTGGGAGGGAGAAATATTGATAACCTCAGATATGCAGATAACACCACCCTTATGGCAGAAAGCAAAGAGGAACTAAATAGCCTCTTGTTAAATGTGAAAGAGAAGAGTGTAAAGCTGGCTTACAACTCAACATTCAAAAAACTAAAATAATGGCAACCAGTCCCATCACTTCATGGCAAATAGATGGGGAAACAATGAAGCAGTGAGAGACTTTATTTTCTTAGACTCCAAAATCACTGCAGATGGTAACTGAGCCATGAAATTAAAAGACACTTGCTCCTTGGAAGAAAAGCTATGATCAATTTAGCATATTAAAGAGACATTACTTTGCCCACAAAGGTCTGTCTAGTCAAGGCTATGATTTTTCCAGTAGTCATGTATGGGAGTGAGAGTTGGACCATAAGGAAGGCTGAACACCACAGAATTGATGCTTTTGAACTGTGGTGTTGGAGAAGACTCTTGAGAGTGCCTTGGACTGCAAGGAGATCAAACCAGTCAGTCCTAAAGGAATCAATCCTGAATATTCACTAGAAGGACTGATGCTGAAACTGAGCTTCAATACTTTTGTCACGTGATGGGAAGAACTGACTCATTAGAGAAGATGCTGATCCTGGAAAATATTGAAGGTGGGAGGAGAAGAGGATGACAGAGGATACGATGGTTGGATGGCATCACCAATTCAAAGGACATGAATTTGAGCAAGCTCTGGGAGATGGTGAAGGATAGGGAAGCCTGGCGTGCTGCAGTCCATGGGGTCACAAAGAGTTGGACATGATTGAGCGACTGAACAACAACAAGTTTGTCAATTAGTAAAGATTTATCATAAATGGCCAGAGATCTGGTTCTGATGACCTCTTTAGAGGGTGTATTATGTGGTTCATTGGGGCTTCCCTGGTGACTCAGATGGTAAAGAATCTGCTTGCAATGCAGGAGACCCAGGTTCAATCCCTGGGTTGGGGACGATTCCCTGGAGAAGGGAATGGCTACTCACTCCAATACTCTTGCCTGGAGAATTTCATGGACAGAAGAACCTGGCGGTCTACAGTCCATAGTATAGCAAAGAGTCAGACACGACTGAAAGACTACAGTTGTTGCTGTTTATAAGGTAATCATTGTATACAAGAATGACTATGGAGACATTGCAGATAACATAGATTTAAAGATATTGCAGATGTCAGAGAACATAAAATAATGCAAGGAATGCCAACTCACTTACAAATATAAACAGAAAGCATCTAAAATAAGATTGAGTTTGGAAAAAATAAATGTTTTAGCAGAGGGAAAAAACAATCTAACAGACACATATATTCAATTAGAAGATAAACCTGGAAATCAGCAACATTGAACAAAGAACAAGTATGAATGATTATAAGAAACACAAGTATATTCTGAGTACCGAAAATATAAACAAAGAGTTGTTCTTTTAGATGCTCAGCATAAGGAAGCACTCTTCAAAGGTCAGAGAAGTGCTTGTAGATACAACACAGGGAAATTGAATTTAAAAAATGTTATTTAACACTTAGGATGTGCAAAATATTAAGTAAGGTTCAAATTAATGTATATGAAACTTGCAAAATTGAGTATCTTTATGACACAAATATTTAAAAAATGAGAAAATTTACAGAAGAAAAGAGCAAAGCCTGAGATGGAGATGCTGTAAGAATGCTGCAAACTTAACTTGAATAAGAATGCAAATTTAACACCTGCGATGTGCAGTGCAATGTCTTGGTGTTCTGAAACAAACAATCAAATACAGCAGAATTTGTATTCATCTATTCCTGTTCTCCAGTCTTTTAATTTTCTTTGGGAAAGAGATTTATCCATAACATAACTTGCCATATTCAAGAACTTTAAGAGCTGTAAATATGGAATAATGAAAAGGACAGTAGAGTGAGCAGAGATCCAAGATCCATTATGATTATGAGATTAAGTGGTTGGGTGAGATAATCTCAAATCCCTTCTCTATTTTACAATTCCATGGTTTTCAGTTCTAAATAAAAGATTAGAAATGAGAAGGGGAGTGAAGCTATATCAACCAAGGAAGTAAAAAGAGTGAATTGAAGAAGATAGGTTTAATATCAGCTATAGGCATGAGCAGCTGGTCAAAATCAAGGCTGTACTCATAAATGATTTATGCTATAACTAGCACAAGCCAAGTTTGAAAGGTAAAACAACAGTTGAGTGGAGGGTACTGTTTGCCATATAATGCAAGATACTCCTTTATCTCAAAGGATATTGTAAGGATTGTCCAAAGGACATACCAAACAGGATGTTGGAAGCAATTTAGAAAAGCAAAGTCAAAGTTAGAACCAAGAATCATGCAGGTTGATGCTGCCAGGATCTGAAGCCCTACCATGGAGACCTCCCACTAAACCTGAGGGTCTGAAGACAAGGTTGCTTTGTCATTCCATAAAATTCTCCATCCACAAAGGGAGTACTTGAGCTCATAAATTACCCAATGAAGAGTAACTTTGGAGTTTTCATCTGTAACAGGGCTTTGTCTGCCCAAATATGGCTTCCAAAGGAGTACTGGTTTCTCTAAGTTTTTGGCAGAGATTTATTCTCCATGTCTTTTAGTCTCTAATAGAAAATTGCTTTTTTTTTTTTTTTTTTGAGAGCACAGATCCTAAGTCTTCTCCTTTGACTCACTCTCTCTTGGTAACAGCATTATTTAAAAGAGCACAAAGGAGTTACTGATGAACATGAATATGAGGGTGAATATGCGATATCTACCCATTCCTTCCTCATTTTTATTGGATATTTTATAATATTACTATGCCCATATATTAAAATATTATTAAAATAAAAACCATAAGATAGCTTATTAATTTCTACCTTATAACACAAAATAAATGGTAAGGAAGAATCTTAAACATCAGGCAAAATATTTGTAATTCAGATATGTACTATTTATAATATGTTTTGTAATGTCTTGCAGGCTTCATTTTAAAAGGTTAGTATAGATAAATGAATGAAGAAAAGTTAAGGTGAAATATTACAAAAACATACTCAAAAGTCAAAAGCATATTCAATAGAATCATAGAATGTTAATTATAGAAAGGACTTTGGGGATTTAAGTCCTTATTATACATTTGAGATAAATGAGACCAGAAAGATGGAGTTAGTAGTTGACAGTAGCTCCAATTAAAATTTAAATCTTCAGATACCTATTGCTTTGCAGTATTTTTCTTAAACCACATGCTAATCATCACTATTATTCAAAATATAATTTATGAATTTCTTATACTGGTTCACCAGGTAAGTATACTTATTCAAAAATTTACTCTCAATTTCTACATTTATCTCATAAATATATACATTTTATATAAGTATAATGTATATTCATAGACAGTTAACATTTTACCAGCTGGCACTGGTTGGTGGACCATACGTTGAGCAGCAGTGATGTAAATGACAACATGCACCCATTTGAAATTAGAACAGCCAAAGATGATTATAGAGTGGAAAGATGCTATGTCCAAGTAAATGAAGGTCCAAAATTCAACTCTAAACTCTCCATTTTTTCCCTCTCACTTGAAACACTAGTGGAATTGTGTTCCTGTATTTACTCCAAACAAAATTGCTAATGCTGCTTTTAGTTTTGACTTTCTATGTGTCCAGTTAATCTATTCCTGGTTGTCAGAAACAAAGTGGGCAAGTGGCACCGGCTGAATGGGCTAAAACCTCATCTCCACCAGCATGCTTCACTTATGACCCAGGATGTCTCGAAGTGGGGGGTGTTGTTTGCAGGTTAACAATGTGTTATCCTTTTGTATGTATTTTGGAAATTTGAAATCACTTTTAGATAGTAAGTCAACTTTTTTTTGCTCAAATTGCTGAATATTCAATTGCTGCCTATGTAAGCAGAGTTCAGCAATAATATTCCCTTGAATAAATATGCTCAACTTTCATCATTTTTAAAAAACCATTCTCCCGTGACAGAGGCTATAATACATATGCCAAAAAAGCATCAGCAATAATTAACTACAAGGAATTTTATATGTTCTTGCTATTAGAACAACAAGTTTCCTTTGAACCATTTTGACTTTAAAACATGGGACAAAGTAATAGCCTATGCAGACAGGAATGGCCTTCATTAGAACCCAAATCATTTTTTTATCAAATTTTTTATCAGCAAATTCAATTAGTTTTTGAAGTAGCTGTTAATACTTTCTAACATTGAAACATACTCTATGGTAGAACTGACTAGGGTTTAGTGTGGTGACTCTATGCAGCTGTCTTCTTTCCATTACATCAGTATAATTTTATTATGTCTATATATGTATGCAAGTATCAGAAAGTCTAAGAACAGCTTTTTGATTTTTATCTTAGAGTATAAATAAAGATAAGTTTCATTTTAATAAATAGCATAAAGCAAGGTTCTGCATATATTAAGACCACTTCACTGCTCTTGATAAAATGAATGAGATGCTTTAATAAATATCAGCCATCTAATAATTTCATTAGGGGCTTCACTGGTGGCTCAGTGATAAAGAACCCACCTGCCAATGCAGGAGACGCAGGAGATGTGTGTTTTTGTTTTTGTTTTTGTTTTTCATTTATTAGTTGGAGGCTAATTACTTTACAATATTGTAGTGGTTTTTGCCATACATTGACATGAATCAGCCATGGATTTACATGTGTTCCCCATCCTGAACCCCCCTCCCACCTCCCTCCCCATCCCATCCCTCTGGGTCATCCCAGTGCACCAGCCCTGAGCACTTGTCTCATGCATCCAACCTGGACTGGTGATCTGTTTCACACTTGATAATATACATGTTTCGATGCTATTCTCTCAGATCATCCCACCCTCACCTTCTCCCATAGAGTCCAAAAGTCTGTTCTATACATCTGTGTCTCTTTTTGTGTTTTGCATATAGGGTTATCATTACCATCTTTCTAAATTCCTTATATATGTGTTAGTATACTGTATTGGTGTTTATCTTTCTGGCTTACTTCACTCTGTATAATGGGCTCCAGTTTTATCCATCTCATTAGAACTGATTCAAATGTATTCTTTTTAATGGCTGAGTAATATTTCATTGTGTATATGTACCACAGCTTTCTTATCCATTCGTTTGCTGATGGGCATCTAGGTTGCTTCCATGTCCTGGCTATTATAAACAGTGCTGCGATGAACATTGGGGTACACGTGTCTCTTTCAGTTCTGGTTTCCTTGGAGTGTATGCCCAGGAGTGGGATTGCTGGGTCATATGGCAGTTCTATTTCCAGTTTTTTAAGGAATTGCCACACTGTTCTCCATAGCGGCTGTACTAGTTTGCATTCCCACCAACAGTGTAAGAGGGTTCCCTTTTCTCCACACCCTCTCCAGCATTTATTGCTTGTAGACTTTTGGATAGCAGCCATCCTGACTGGCGTGTAATGGTACCTCATTGTGGTTTTGATTTGCATTTCTCTGATAATGAGTGATGTTGAGCATCTTTTCATGTGTTTGTTAGCCATCTGTATGTCTTCTTTGGAGAAATGTCTGTTTAGTTCTTTGGCCCATTTTTTGATTGGGTCATTTATTTTTCTGGAATTGAGCTGCAGGAGTTGCTTGTATATTTTTGAGATTAATCCTTTGTTGCTTTGTTTGCTATTATTTTCTCCAGGAGATGTGTGTTTGATTCCTGGACTGGGAAGATCTGTTGGAGGAGGAAATGGCAACCCACTCCAGTATTCTTGCCTGGAGAATCATAGGGGGTCACAAAGGATTGGACACAACTGAGCGGCTGAGCACACATGCACACAATAATTTTGTTTAACTCAGATGTGCTCTTCTGGTTTTTCATTAGGTAGAAAAATTATATTAAATAAATTCATGTAGGAAGATAAATATTTCAAACATTTTTAGCCCATGTCTCCAAACCACAGCCAATTTTGAGGGGTAGGGATAGGATGTGTTGTTTTTCAAAGCCAGGGATAAAAGCTGAGGCCACTGTCATTTAATGAATCATCAGTTCATAAAGTGTTCGGTATATATACATATCCGCAGTATTTTAAGGGATGAAAGAGACAATGGCGAGAAATAGGTAGTAACTTAGGGTAGGGGAACTCAGAAAGATTGGTAGATTATGTATTCTGCTTTGTGAATTGCAGGTGAACTAAGAACTGTTTCACCTGGCTATGGTTAGCTTAATCGTGCTGAAAAAAAAAAAAAAGAAGAAAAAACAACACAGAGTGAAGTACTACCTGATATTTACCAGGTAGTAAGCACCATAAGATACTCTTTTTTCACTGAATCTAAAATATTGACCTATTTAATGGGCAGTAAGAGAAGCCACATCCTCCACGTCTCAAGGGTCTTCACTCTAGATGGAAGAGATATACCTGAAGCCTTAAGGTTCCACAGGTCAGAATTTATCTGGCATCCTTTTCACTAGCAGCTGCAGTCATTTGATGCTGAGGGGGGCTGTGGTGAGGTGAAAGATGCTGACTGTTCTTCATTGTCACATATTTTATCCTAGGCAAAGGGCCATGAATCCTCATGATCTATAAGGTGACTGCACCAAACCCAAAGAAGATCATAAGAGCAGGTTGGAAATTAGAATGTGACCATTAGGCAGTTCAGTGAATCAAAAAAAATTCTATACCATATTTAGGTTAAAAAGTAGCAATATGAAGAACATACAGCCAATCCTATTAAGAATTTAATGGTAAGTACCAAATGTTTATTACTTATAAAGAGTACACAGGTGTACTTCAGAGATATTGTGGGTTCAGTTCCACACCACTGCAGTAAAGCATACAATAAATGTTACATGATTTTTTTGTGCATGTGAAGTTACTTAAGTGCATATAAAAGTTATTTTTACAATATACCATAGTCCATTAATTGTGCAATAACATTATGTCTAAAAAAGCAATGGACATACTTTAATTTAAAAAAATACTTTATTGCTAAAATTTGCTAGCCATCCTCTGAGGCTTCAGTGAGTTGTAATCTTTTGGCAATAGTAACATCAAAAATCATTGATGACAGATCACCATAACAGATATAATAAAAATGAAAATGTTTTAAATATTGTGGGAATCACCAAAATGTGACACAGAGACACGAAGTAATAAGAAAACGTTGGAACCATGGTGCCGAAAGACTTGCTCAAAGTAGGGTTACCACAAACTTGCAGTTTGTAAAAAATGCAATAAAGCAAAGCACAATAAACCAGGTATGCCTGTATTTATGCTTGTAAAGAGTTCTTGCTCTGCTTAACGTCCTCTCAGCACCATTCTCCATGTAGTCTTCATGTATTTCAGCTCAGTCTCCTGGCATCCTCCCACTTGCCCTAAGAATATGTCTTGTTCTTGAAGCCTGAGCTCCAGCAAAAACGTATATAAAGTTGACCTGAACCCAAACAGCAGCAGGAAGTCAAGCCCATCTGACTTGCAGCCTGATGCATATTCATATAGCTGAGCCTCATCTAGCTCGATTGTGTGTATATGTGTTGGCAGCCTAGCTGTGTCTGACTCTTTGTGACCCCATGGACTGTAGCTGGCCAGGCTCCTCTGTCCATGGAACTCTCCAGGCAAGAATACTGGAGTGGGTTGCCATTTCCTTGTCCAGAGGAAATCAGCTGAGACATAGACCAGTTGAGACATCGTTAACCTGAAAACCTATGAATAGAAGTGTGTGTGCTTAGTCACTCAGTCATGTCTGACTCTTTGCAATCCCATGGACTGTAGCCCGCCAGGCTCCTCTGTCCACTGGGATTCTCCAGGCAAGAATACTGGAGTGGGTTGCCATTTCCTCCTCCAGGGGATCTTCCCAAACCAGGGATCAAACCCAGGTCTTCCAAAAAGCAGGCGGATCATTTACCATCTGAGCCACCAGGGAAGCATGAATAGGTGAGTGAATGCCTATTTTTGAAAATTCAGAGTTTGAAGACTGTTTGTTACACAACATTATTGTGCCAAGAACTAACTGACATAAGTATCAAGCCTGAATTAAGGGAAGTGATCACTGGCTAAATGGTAGACATTGTCTTAGGAAAGTACAGTGACATTCATCTCATCATTTGATTGAATTTAGATTGGGCACTGATGAACAAGAGAGAAAAAAAACCTATCCTTTCATGTGTGCATGCTAAGTTGCTTCAGACATGCTCGACTCTGTGGGTCCTATGGACTATAACCTGCCAGGTTCCTCTGTCCATGGGATTCTCCAGGCAAGAACACTGGAGTGAGGTGTCATGCCCTCTTCCAAGGGATCTTCTCCACCCAGGGATCAAAACTGCCTCGCTTGTGTCTCTGACACTGGCAGGAAGGTTCTTTACCACTAGTGCCACCTCAAAATACATGTATGTGTGTGGGGGGGTGCATATAGCTCTTTATACAAGCAATCCTGTTGATTTAGAAAGCAGCAGCATAAGAATCCTTTTTCCATTTTTTTCTTACACCATGAAATACCACAGCAAGACTTAAAAGAAATAAAAGCTCTTAAGTGCCAATTAATTATCTTCTCATTGACTTAGCTGTGCTAAGAGCTACTTCTCTTAGTACATTTGTATTTGTTTTCCTATTACCACCCCAGGCCTTTTCTGAAGCTTCTAGTCCCATCTGTTCCAAAACCTAGCTTTTATTTAGACTATAGTTGTTAATTAACATCTTTCTGCTACCTCACACAACATCTGACCCTATGCCAGTATCTCAGTGTCTTTTGGTATAAATCCCTTTTGTCGTTCAGAGTTCCACATCTCCCCATTTTCTCTCTAAAATCAATAGCTCCCTTACACCTTTACAGTGTAAAGGTGTAAAGGGGAATATACTCAAATTGATCTTCATGCACTCTTCAGTCCCTGGTCCACTCTTTCACTGAAACCTTGCTCTGCTTGACAACCAGACCTCCATGCTTACTGCCTGGTCTCTTGAAGCTCCATCATCTTTCTTTTTGATGTTTTAAAAAGTTCAAGCAAAAAATGCACAGGTTAAACAGATTTCTATTTTCTTCACAGTCTCTTCTTTACCACCCTTATCTCAGACTGTTGGGAAGGATGATAAGTTTAGAAAGGAGGAGAGTCAACTCTGCGGCACAATGGGATTGTTGAGGTTATTTGGAATGGAAGGCTTGTCTGTCCTCTTTGGCTGGAAGGAATGAATGTGGAAAAACAAGAGATGGCCACTCCATACTAGTTTTCTAAGCAATACAGATGTCAGTTCGTCTCAGGGCTAGGCTCTGTCTTCCAGAACATAGAGCAAATAAACAGGTCCTCCTCTCCACTCTGCCTCCAGTAAGTGGAATTAAAAGCTTGTTCCTGAGGATGGGCAACATTCTCTGTGTTGAAAACTAGAATGCAATTAGCTGTTATTCTACTTAGTGGAAATCATGATTTTTTGAAATTAAATATAAAATATGAGGTTGAATAGCTGTAAAATCTAAATATCCTTAATGTTGTATTAGAGAATTTTCACAGCTCTATGCACTGCTAGGCGTGTGTGTGTGTGTGTGTGTGTGTGTGTGTGTGATGGTGGTGGTGGTGGTTTCTAAGGAATAAAACTTGGATTCTGGTGCTCAAATGGGGTTATATTTGGATGAGGTCTAGGAACTTCAGAAGGAGTCCAACTATAAAGTCTGGGTATAGATCCAAGTGCTGGAAAAACAGATTTCTCATATGAACATCATTGAATTAAGTCTCAGAAAGCTTGATTTTCAGCTCTGGTTTGGCCTCCTATTAAGTGTAACTCATAAATGGATAAGGTGGCATTCACGTATCAATGAAATAACCCTGGAGAGCAAAATGAGAATGAAAACTGACAACGGGCTTATAGATTAATATTCTATAACTCTACATGATAATCCTGTAAGAATAATTTATTATATCTGAACTCTCTATAAATTATATAATACCAGCAATTCTGTTTAGGCATCTCTACCAGGCTATTGCCTAAGATACAGTCTTAAAAAATGAATAGCATGAGAGAATCCCTGTCCATGTCTCCATTACTATTAAAAGAATGTGAAAAACACACAAATCATATTAAGAGCATCTTATATTGCATTTAAAATATAGTTACAGTGGAAAAGATAATTCTAGGAACACCCTCAGAACTGGCAAGAACATCCTCTTTCACATCTCTCTCATTTGTTATTGTTTGCAGACATAGTATGTACTTAACACTTATTTTATGTAAACAAATGAAAAACTGCAATAAACAGTATATCCCTTCATACTTTGTGACAGTAAAGTTCTATTTTAATGAGATTTGGATTCAATAAAATGATTCAGATTTCTCTTCAAGTTGGTTAAGATAAGATTCTATCTGAATTCTTAAATCTTAAAAGCATCCATAGTCCTCAGACAGACCCAATGCAGAAAATGTTAATGCACTCTCTGGGTCATTCTGCAAATAATTCCCTGAATTTGTAGACAGGGTATGGAATATCAACCCATAATGCTCCATAATTATTAATGACTTTACAGGTTAATAGTCAAATAACTCTACTTGATAATCCAACAAGAATAATTTACTTTCCTACTATATCTAAACTCTGTGAAACAATATGGCATGAGTAGTTCAGGTCAGACATCTCTTTTAGGATATATTGGTAGTTTGGCATGAGGATATTCTTCACTGTTCCAATAAAGGTTAAGATGTCCCAGGTAGAGGCAGTTGAATCCAAATTATGATGGTATTGCTTTTTAAGTCCTCTCTCTTCTTTTCTGTTTATTTTTATTTATTTATTTTTAATTTTTTTGCCGCATCACATGGTTTGTGGGATCTTAATTCTCCAATCAGGGATTGAACCCAGACCCTCGTCAGTAAAAGCATGGGGTCCTAACTATTGGATTGCCAGGGTTTCCCTCTATTGTTTCTTTTCTGTATTTCCAGAGCAGATCTCCTGCTCTGGCCTGTGTAAAGCCTTTTGTAAGTTTATCTTTTCTTTTACCCACACAACAAAATGAATGAAAGTGAAATTTCAGTAAAAGAGAGTGACTAAGCCTTTACATATTCATATGTAAATGACCGATAAGCCTTATAGTATTACATCCCCCCACAGATACTTCCCTATGGAAAGAGTCTCACACACCACAGGGGTAAGTATGTAGTGGGGAAAGCCTGAGCAGTCTGTCTTCTCATTAAGTCCTTCTCAGCTAGTGTGCTGGATCACACAAATGTGACAGGAACTGGTTTCAGGTATGCAGAGATATTGTTCTCCTTAGTCCTTGGAGAACTCACCGAACTCCCCCCTCATCATGAGAAGCCCAGTTGAGTAAGCTGGAAAGATACCATCATTTTCCATGCATTTCTTGATGTGAAGCGTTTGTGGAAAGCTCGGTTAGGACAAAGGTAGACATCTGGATGGGGAAGGGGTATTTCCATTGTGATACAAATTATACCCCAGTGTGCCCTCTGTATCCATTTTTCACCCTACCCCAACTTACTCCTAAAGACACTCCCAGTTGTATGCAGAGGGAAGGCCAGGGACCAGAGGTGGATTTACTAGATACCTGTTTGTCATGGAATGGTGGCAGGAATAAGCCCAATATTCCCCCTTTTATTTATCCACACTTACTGCTATGTTGCTGTAAAGTTTTGTAGGCCCCTTCCATTTCTGACTCTAGGCTCAGCCAGATGACTTGCTTTGACCAGTGAAATTTAGCAAACATGATGCATACTAAGGCCTGTTCTACTCATGACTTTTGCTACTGCCATGAGAAGAAACAAGCTTAGCTGACCTGATGAAATTTGAGGGGCATGAGAAGAGCTGAGTGATCCCAAGTGATGCCAGTCAAAGCCTTCTTAGAGCAGTTGATACCCTCAACATACAAGTAATCTCAGCCAAGATGAGCAGAGCCACTTTGCCAATTACCCCACACACGTGAGCAAAATATGCTTATTGTTGAATGTCACTGAGTTGTAGCTGTTTGTTGTATGATAGTACTCAACAGATAATGGATAGGCTAATGAAGCTTAAGCTTCAGGGTCTCTTACTTGTCAAGGTCTCTTTTGAAGCCCATGGGAGAGTCCTTGGCCATTTGTTCAATTTGGCCAGATATTTTGTAAAATTTGCAAAAATATGATAATCTAAGTACAGCAGGTTACAACTGTTGCTTCCTTTCACCCCTCATTTAGACAGTATGGTACTGCCACAAAAACAGAAATATAGACCAATGGAATGAAAGCTCAGAGATAAACCCATGCACCTATGGGCAACTTATCTATGACAAAGGAGGCAAAAACATATAATGGAAAAAAGACAGCCTCTTCAAAAAGTAGTGCTGGGAAAACTGGACAGCTACATGCAAAAGGATGAAGCCATGATACTTCTCATTAAGGCTAAGTAAGGACAAAATCCCTCCTCCCCTTGGGAAGGTGAGAACTGAGATGAGAATCAGGAAATACAACTCCAAACTCCTCCCTCTTTAATGAATATTCCACCCATTCATTTTCACACTGCATATGACCAACTTGTCAAAGAACCTCAGGGCAGCTATACACCTGAATCTGGCCCCTCTCCCCCTGAGAGTGTACTATTGCTTAATACATCCTTGATTTGCTCTCTTGATCTCTATGCCTTATTTTTTTATGTAAACTGAAGGCATTTATTAGCAATCTTCTTTTTAGGAAAGTAGTCTTTCACATTACTAGAAATACTGGGTGTGGTGGTGTAGGAAGTTGTAAAATCCCACTGTATCACTGAATCAAGCAGTATTTAAATTTCTTGTCAATTTTGCATAAAACATTAAAACCAACAAAGATAACATAAAATGTTTAGTTTGCCACCAGAATGAAAACACTGGTCAACAGAGTCAACTCAAAGAATATTTGAATAGTTACTGTATGAGAAATCTTGAAATGCCTTTATTTGACAGCTCAAAGACAAGAGGATCCCAATGGAGGTTGCCTTTTCCCCAAAATGACAACATTCCAAAACATGTACATGTTATTGCCAATAACAGATGTGAAATTGAAAGGAATTTTTAAAATTATCAATACTATAATACATCTTTGAACATTCGTAGCAAAGAAGAAATTAAATTGTCTTTCTACATATTCTATAGAAAATATTGTAAAAATGTAATCTTATAAAGAAGCCATCAAAATATATATATACAACCAAATAATGGAGGGATAAAAGTATTAGATGTATATCAGCAGTTAGTTAATAAAATGATGATAATCTCTTGATTTTGTTGTATTTCAGTATGTACCAATTTTTAAAGCCTTTAATTTATTGCAACATCTATTTTTACTATAAGTAAAAATTGACTTTTATACCCAAAATGTATTCTTGTTTTTCAAGAGGATGCCCAAATTATGGAAGTTTTAAGCCTTAAGGAACCTGGAGGCCCACGTTGGGAATCACCAGGCATACTTCACAGTTGTCTCCTGCCAGGCAGGATGTCATTGCTTCACAGCCCCTTCCACCTTCTAACTCCTTCTATGCCATAGTTCAGTCAGGTCTTATTTTCTGCTTTCCTACTTTCACTTTCTGTTCTCTCTCACTCTTAATTTAGATGGCCCCATTACGCACTATAATCAGAATTAAAGTATGTATGGATACCTCTTTATTGCACCAGCCCTAGCCCAAGAATTTAGATGTCTCTCTTCTAGTGTAGAAGGGGAAAAAGTGGAAGCAGTGACAGATTACATTTTGTTGGGCGCCAAAATCACTGCAGATGGGAACTGCAGCCATGAAATTAAAAGATACTTGCTCCTTGAAAGGAGCAAGCTATGATGAAGCTAGTGAAAGTGCAAGTTGCTCAGTTGTGTCCAACTCTTTGTGAGCCCATGGACTATACAGTCCATGGAATTCTCCAGGCCAGAATATTGGAGTGGGTAGCCTTTCCCTTCTCCAGGAGATCTTCCCAACCCAGGGATTGAACCCAGGTCTCCTGCATTGCAGGCAAATTCTTTACCAGTTGAGCCACAATGGAAGCCCCATGATAAAGCTAGACAGCATGTTAAAAAGCAGAGATAACACTTTGCTGATAAAGGTCCATATAGTCAAAGGTTTTTCCAGTAGTCATGTATGGATGTAAGAGTTGGACAAAAGAAGGCTGAGATCCAGAGAATCAATGTTTTTGAATTGCAGTGCTGGAAAAGACTCTTGAGAGTCCCTTGAACCACAAGGAGATCAACCCAGTCATCCTAAAGGTAATCAACCTTGACTACTCTTTGGAAGGACTGATGCTGAAGCTCCTATACTTTGGTCACCTGATGCAAAGAGCTGACTCACTGGAAAAGAGCTGACTCATTTCCCTGATGCTGGGAAAGATGGAGGACAGGAGAAGAGGGCAACAGAGGATGAGATGGTTGGATGATATCACTGACTCAACGGACATGAATCTGAGCAAACTCTGGGAGACAGTGAAGGGCAGAGGAGCCTGGCGTGCTGCAGTCCATGGGGTCACAAAGAGTTGGACGCGACTTAGTGGATGAACAACAACCTCTAGTGTAATCAGAGAAAGGTCTGTGATGCACCTGCTTCATGTAGGGCAATCATATCCAGATATCTGATTCATCCAGCTGAGCCCTAACATTTTCCTCAGCACCTACAATTCCTTGCTTCTGGCCACAGTCTATACCCTAATATTCCCTTCTGTACTTCCACTTTGTCCCTATTTACATGCTGCACCTAAAAATAAAAGGTGGGAAGCTGGGAAATAAAGTATGTGCTAACCATACATGAGTTTATCCAAGACCCTTTGGATGAAAGAATATCCTCACATTGAAATGCTATATGATATAAAGTGAGGAGAATAAGCTCATTCTGAACTTTCTATGTTTAGGCTATAATTTGGAGAGACAGAGAACACATGCAGGAAAAAGTGAGGGCTTTGTGGCAGACCATCTTATTTTATTTTATTTTTTTTGTTGTTTTTTTTTCCATTTATTTATATTAGTTGGAGGCTAATTACTTTACAATATTGTAGTGGTTTTTGCCATACATTGATATGAATCAGCCATGGATTTACCATCTTATTTAAAATACCATCTTCTGAGTTAGGATCACTAACTCAGCATTCAGATTTAATTCACTGTTCCTGAAAAATGAAAACCATTGATACATTTTTTTTCCCACAAGGAATTCAGAAAAAAGTCTCAAGTCACTGAAAGAAGGATTAATTTGCCTGTAATGAATCTGACACACAGGAAAAATTTTAAATCAATCTCGGGCTTAAAAGTAGAACAACACTGATAGTACCTCCACATTTTCTCCCTCTTCCTACTGCTAGCTTGTTACCAGTGAACACATATTATGCATATTACCCACCAATCTTTCCTCTATTTAAATTAAAAAAAGAAACACCATGTTTTTAATCTATCTATTTGCACTTGGCTGTCAAAACTCACAAAAGCACTCTGATTTCCCTTCATTATTCTCAATAGAACCAAATGCAGATGAATAAAAAAGAATGAAAAGGAGAGCAAATCAAGGGTTAACACATCTTGCTAAATGCAGGAAAATGTAAAAAAAAAAAAAGAAAAAAGGAGAACTGAGTCTATTCATGGCCTTTAAAAATCTGTGTTAGGCTTTTTCCAATGACAATTATCAGAATCATCAGGTATAAATACAGGCTTTGATTCTTTAACTATCAGATTGTTGTTCTACGATCCTTTTTTCTATTTCACAAGCAATGGCTCTTGACATCAAAGCTGTCCAATTTCTTGATTGGACTTACAGGGTCTTAAAGGCCAGAAAGGACCATCCCCAAGAACTCTGGGGATGTATCATTTTGATGCTGTTGGTCAAAGATCTTGGACAGCCAAGAGACTAAATGCTCATCAAAGGATCACAGAGATGAAGTTGGATGACTCCTAGTAAGTTCTGGGTCCTGGGGGCAAGGTGTCTCCACAGGAACAGCACAATCTCCGCTAGTTACAGAAATCAGCTGATCATTAGACCTTCATGAGTGCAGTTTACAGACTTAGCAAATAAAAATAAAAGGATGCCCAGCTAAATCTCAATTTCAGATTAATAACACATCAATTTTTTTTAATGGCAGTGTTTCTTTATTTTTTCCCTTTTTTTTTTTTCTTGCAAGATAGTTACTTTACAATATTGTGCTGGTTTTCTGCCATACATCAACATGAATCACATCAATTTTTAATATAAAATCCTGGATCTTCCCTGGGGGTCCAGTGGTTGAGAATCCACCTGCGATAGAGAGGACACTAGTTCGATCCCTGCTCCGGGAAAATCCCACATGCCGCAGAGCAACTAAACCCACAACTACTGAGGCCTGCATGCCCTAGAGCCCATGCTCCACGACAAGGCACCGCAACTGGAGAGCAGCCCTCACTCTGCAACTAGAGAAAGCCTGTGTACAGCAATGAAGACCCAGCACAGTCAAAAATAAATAAATACACAAATCTAAAAAAAACAAACCTTTTCTGGGAGTGGATCAAGGGGCTATATATGTTATTCAGTATGCATCTATGGAATGTGGGAGGAGCAGGTAGGTGAAAATAGCATGAGAAGGGATGTGTGTGTTTAATACATAATAAGGACATATGACAAACTTGTAATTCCCTTTCAGTATATTTATTCCTGGCAGAATAAAATCTATCTGTAAGACCATATTTATCTAAGACTCTTTGGAAATGATTCCTTCTGGAGAGCCAAGTTTTTTGTTTGTTTGTTTCTTAATAGCTGGGAAGTTCCATCTTTAGGAAGTAAGACATTTTACATTTTAGCTTCTTTGGTTGGAAATCTTCCTTAAATATGTCACACATATATTCCTGCCATTTTAAACAGGAAACATTGCTATTAAGTAAATTTCTGGGACTTTTCTGGCGGTCCAGTGGTTGAGACTTCATCCTTCAATACAGAGGGTATAGGTTCAATATCTGGTCAGGGAGCCAAGATCCCAGATGCCTTGTGGCCAAGAAACAAATACAGAAAATGAAGCAATATTGTACCAAATTCAATAAAGACTTTAAAAGAATGGTCCACATCAGAAAAATCTTCAAAAAGTTCATCTTCTTTCCTTGAAGAGTCAGGGTTATAATCATGAGCATCTATTACTACAATAGATTTTGATATCTTTAAAATTCATTGAAGGATCTGTTGGACTATTGGCTCTTTCACTAAATATCATCTCTATTCTGCTCTGAGTTTTAAATATTCATATCTGCTTTTGTTTTTCCTGTCTTCTCCTAGTCAGGCTATTAACTGTTATCCTTCCTCTTTTCTAATTTTTCAAAATTCTTTCTCCCTTCAATTTGTTTCTCCTTATCTCCTAAGGTTTAAAAATAAGACAGCAAGGCACTAAATTTTGCCCTTCAAATTGTATGAAATTTAAAAGACCCCATGCTGCTGCTGCTGCTGCCAAGTCGCTTCAGTCGTGTCCGACTCTGTGCGACCCCATAGACAGCAGCCCACCAGGCTCCCCTGTCCCTGGGATTCTCCAGGCAAAAAGACCCCATATTAAGATCCTAATGGAGTCTCCTATGAAGAAAGCACATTAACAGTTAAAAAGTGACCATAAGCTGTCTAAATAGTTGCCACATAGATATTCGACTCAAATTGATTGCTAGCTAGTACCAGGTAGGTATTGTTATAAAGTGGGCTCTATATATCCCAGGTAGAAATGTAAGATGTAATATGCTGCCTCTGGATATATACAGAGTGGCAGCTGAGGTAAAAATAATCATGGAGAAAAGAGGGTAGAAAAAGATGAGACCAGTAGCCTATAGGGTTGGTGAGTCTTGGTCCAACAGACAGTAGACACCAGGGCCATCAGAAACAAGAGAGACCATCTGGTCTGCCATGCCCTAGCTTATATGAAACTTTAGCATTCATTTAATCACCTTGTACCGTGGTTTTCTCATCTGTAAAATGATGTTGATAGTTAATACCACTCTTGGGAAGTAAGGAATATTTCCTGCTGTTGTCATTTTTCTAAACTGCTCCTAAGGGATACAGTGTCTACTATTTTTCCATGTGATTAGCCTCAGTGCAAGAACTTGCTAATGGAAGAGAACCCCAGTCCTTACGGTCATGATTTACAAGTGCAGAGTTTCTATGTCTTGAAGGTGGCACTTCTGTGCTTATGCATGGGCTGATCTCTCGTATTCCCTAG
Source organism: Cervus elaphus (assembly GCF_910594005.1). Lineage (NCBI taxonomy): Eukaryota > Metazoa > Chordata > Mammalia > Artiodactyla > Cervidae > Cervus > Cervus elaphus. The sequence continues at coordinate 57,733,187 of NC_057833.1, read as the reverse complement.
AAAACAAATCTTGAGCGAGGCCTGCCACTCGGTTTTGGAACTCCGTTTCTGCTTCTATTCCCACTCTTTGCCTCTGACACTGATTGGGTTAATGAAGACCTAGATTTTTAGATGTGTGTGTGTTGGGGAGAGGGTAGGGTGGCAAGTGAATAAATAAGAAGCCTTACTTATGACTCCGAGTTTAAGTTTCCTATTGGTGCCTCTTACCTGAGAGACCTTGAACTGCATAGGGTTGGGCTCTGGTGTTTGTGGGCAGAAGAGGGGGTGGTGAAGGGACATTCCATAGGTGTTTGTCCAGCTATTCATAAAGCCAATAATTTATTCCCTTATTTGGTTGGTGTCACTGTTGCATACAATTTTCTCTATAGCAGACTTGGAGGGAAGAGGGCCAAGCAGCATGAATCTAACTCAGCCTCATCCAGAAATCTTCTCACGCCTAGGGATTATGGTGATTACGTGATATGTAAGCTTGACACACAGTAGGCCCTATGTAAGAGGGAAGGGAACAGAGTAGAGGAGGATAAAATGGTAGAAGTGGTAAATCACTACCTGTTAGGTAGTGTTCTACCTAACAGGGAGGCTGTGAGGAATAACTGATGAATGATTGTAAAGCTTTTTGGAAAGATAAAAGCTATAGAAATGCAAAATAATAATACCAGGGAAGTAGAGATGTCAGTTGAATATAAAAAAGACAGCTTTTATTCCCATACAAATATCTTGGTCACTATCAGCAGCAGTGAAGAAGAAAACAGAAGAGTACGTGACAGTTTAATAGCATTTTGTTAAAAATAGAACACGTTTTAAGACTGTCTGGACTTTCTTTAAAATGAAAAGAAGAGGCCTGACTCACTGCCTGATGGAATAGATTCAGAAGTGCCTCTGGCAAAAATCACTGGCTTTCCCACCTCTGATTTCTTACATTAATTAAATTGGAAGGGCAAATTTGGTTTATGAGAGGAACAACGCCAGGAAGTCACACTGGTAGGCAAAGTATCACTTCACATGGGGGCAGTTTGTGAGTGTCCAACTCTGAACAGCTCAGTCTTCCACCCTAGATTTAAATCTAACTTGAGCTTCAAATCTCTGGCCCATCATATTCCTCCTGAGGATGTCCTAGGGGTTTGAATAAATTGAAAAAACCCCCACCAGCTTAAGGATTTACATTAAGGAACCTAGGGTGAGGGGGAGCTCTTAGCTCTTTCTATGAGTGTTCTGCTATGCAAAAAATAGTTCATCTGGCAGAATGACTTTGGGAAACACTGGATTAAAAAATACCAGCTTATTTTTAAATGTAAAAGTCCCTACCACATTTAAAATGTTATATGTATTGTGAATTTCCAAAAGATAAAGGCAGTGTATTCCTCAAATGTATCTGACCATGAAACTGTTTTCCAGAGTGTTTAATAGAATAAGGCACAAGGCATCCTTCAGGGGAATTCTGTTCTGGGGCCACCTACAGAATTTTCTTTTCGGCTTAGGCTTCCTAAGTATTTTCCAGAGAGAGCTGAATTTCCAGAAGAGCCAAGGAAATGGAGTTGAGGATTCCATTTCAGTCTGAACAAACTATTTCGGTTGCGTCTCAGACCACTTTAGTAGCAATATATGATTCTCTAAATTTGTTCTAGAGCTTGAAGTTTGTTGCATACGTTCAGGCGCCCAGAAGAGAGTTCTCTGAGCTTAACAAGATATAATCAGATGGAGATCCATCTGGTGACCAGCAGCGGTCCATCCTCCTTCAATGTGCAGACATCACGTAGAAGAAAGCTCAAGATTTGGGCAGCACGATGCTTTCTTATCTGAAGATTGTGAGAAATCTTTGGTTATGACCACCTCACTGAATAGCCATAAAGGGAGCTCCAACAAGGCAAGAATGGAACTAGTGTGTGTAAAGTTCTCTTTGGTCACTCTGAGTGCACTTTGAGTGTGGGTTACAAAGGCCGATGAGCTATCATTTGAAGCCATACATCAACATGTAGACAGCCACAGGCATCTCAGATGGCACCACAGTATAAATGTAGACAAATTAGTTCAGTATCTAGAACCCAAAGGATACAGTTGTGCTGAAGTCATGGAAAAGGATAAAAGAAGCCTCATTTTAACGTTAAACACACACGCATGTAACTAAGGCAGCCAATCTGAAGCCAAAGCAGATGAATTCAGGGTACAAAGAAGAACATTTTTAGCTAGCTCGGCTTCCTTTCAAACAGTCTTTCTCAACAGTGAAAGCTTTCTGAGAACTGCGTTTATATAGGTACAAAGCATGTGTCTCCGTGACAGCAGGAGTCTTTATTTGCATCAGATTTACTTCAACACCTGTTTGTTTCAGAGGGCAGAGCCTTCCTAGGAAATCCTCCAGAAATGGGATTACATAAGGGAAGGATGCCTCACTTTGGAAAGAAGAGGCGGAGCACAGCATTCACAGTTACTATAAGTCATTGGGCCTACATTCCTTAGTGAATAATAGAAAGGTACTTAAAAAAATTATTAGGAGAGCTGCGATTACCCTTGTGTGCATAACTGCCTGATGCCCATTTTTAAACCACATTCTAGGAACACATAAGTATTCATCAGAAGGTGGAGAGTGAATTATCTCAATAACTCAATCCTACATATCCACTAAATCTTATTTGTCAAATTGCCATGAAATCTAAATGGGATGCTGTTTTATTCTGTTGATTAGAATGATCTGGTATCTGTCTCTATACATAGTCCAAATATCAACTTTGCACAGTCAGCAACACACTAGATTCTTAAGCATCCTGAGAAGGGGACATGGCATCTGGCTCCGCTTTAAATTGTGCTTACTATTGACAATAAAATTCTCTAAAAATGGCACTGCAGTCTATATTTATTCACATCTAATTTATTGCAGAGGGACAGACCTAGTTTCCAAACTGAAATATGGTCTTCCTGATGACCATTAGGAATGTCCTGCTTTCTTAAGACATGAATGGCAGAAAGACAATGAAGGATCACTATAGATTATAATCCTTTACTTCCTCACAGTGGCTCTCTAAGTATGATAAATAGTTTGGATGTGGAATTACACTTAACTATTTACCCTTGGGATGTCTGTTTCATGACAAGCCTTCCCTAAGCTTGACAGACCAGAGAATTTCAGTGTGGATTGTGATCTTGCAGATGCTACTTTCTAAACCCAAATTCTACAGATGAAAAAGTTGAAGCAGGACAAGAATAAGAGCTTCTTCTTAACTCAAATTGCTCTTGGATATCAGAGCTGGCATTTCCTACAAACTCTGACCCTAAATCTCAAAGACAGGTATTTGAGTATCATCTACATTTATCAGTTTTCTGCATAGTGATAAGTTGGAAGATAAGTTGGAAGGTAAAAGAGCAGATGTATAACCAAAGGGAGAGAAGTTGGCTGTTGGAAAACTGAAAATAAAATAAAAATGGTGAACTAGAAAAAAAAATCGTATTCTCTTGTTAGGTGCTTCATGGGTCCATGGCCCTAATACAGTGGATTCTGCATCAGATGAAAACAAGTGATGTTGGCTTATGGCTATAGATCCTACAGTCAAAAATGTCTAATGTAGTATAAACTATTTTCTTGTTTATTTGTTAAAATTCTTCTTTACTGAAATTTTTACCTTTTTCTCTCCAGATTTTGACAAGGTCAAAAAAAATTTCCATATCTCCAACCCACACACATTCTCCTCATCCCTCTGTGTTCAGCTTTGCCCTGGTCATGAGTAGCAGGCTCCTCTTTAAAGCTTAGTGAGAAAACTAAAGCAGCAAGAGTACATTTATGGACTGCCATCAGCTTCTCTGAACAAACCTTTGGAGTCTCTGCTACAAGAAACATTCTGGGTCTGAGAGTCTGAATTTAAACTGTCAGTGATGGCAACTAAGAGCAACTTACATAATCACTGCCTTTTGCCAATTTAGCAGCGAAATACTAGCTGGAAGGCATATGAAGAAGGCATATGTATAATAATACATTTTTATAGGTTTCAAAGTGTATCCTTGGCTGCCTTCTCTTCTCATTCTACTTACTTAACTTAGGCTGCAATTACCCCCTTGATGTGGATACCTCCCAAAATAGTGTTTTAAGGCCAGATCTCTCTGCTGAGCTACAGATACGTTATTTTCAACTATTTTCTACATATATTAACCACGACGTCACACCAGCATTTCAAAAGTAACATGTCAAAAGTCAATTTTCCATCCTATCGTCACAAACCAGCTTATCCCCTTGCATTTCCTCTCTCCATGTACTCAGTTGCTCAGTTGTGTCTGACTCTCTGCAGCCCCATGGACTGTAGCCCACCAGGCTCCTCTGTCCATGGGATTCTCCAGGCAAGAATACTGGAGTGCACTGCCATTTCCTCCTCCAGGTGATCTTCTTGACTTAGGGATCGAACCCGCATCTCTTGCATCAGCAGGCGAGTTCTTTACCACTAGTGCCACCTGGGCAAGCTAATATATGGCATCTAAATCCCCTTAGTAACCTAAGTCAGAGTATTGTTAAATCATCTTAAAATTTCAACTTCCATAATATCAACATCCAATTAATGAAGTTAGCTCTGATATATTTTCTTCCTTTCTCCATCACCATGGCCTTAGTTGGATACATTATCTTAACTCATTAAGGCAACTAATTTCTAGGCATATTCAGAGTATCATATCTAACAAGTAGAGAATACAAATTCTCCTAAATACATATGGATCATTTACATTAATTGGTCACATTCAGGAATAAAAAAGCAAGTCTCAATAAACAAAATCTGGTATTTACAGATCACAATCTCTGGCCAAAATGCAATTAAAATTACAAGCTGGTGATAAAATTTAACTAGAAAACCAAATCCTGTCCATTTAGAAATTATAGATAAACTCAGGAGCAATGGTGTAAATCATAATAGAATAAGAATGAACAGTAAAAGAAATACTGCAAACTAACTCTTCTGGGTTTCAGTTCTCAGAGAGTGACCTATGACATTAAGTGTTTACATTATGAAGAAAAAGATGTTGAAGATTAATGAGCTCAGCATATACTTTCAGAAGTTACTAAAACAACAACATAATAAACTCATAGGAACTAGAAGAAAATGACAACATAGATAAGAACCTAAATTATTGTAAAATGGAACAATATGACAAAACATGGAAGAAAATGAACAAAATTATGTTTGTCCTTTAAAAAATTAAAAATTATCAAGCCTCTGTCGAGAGTGGTCAAAAAAAAAATAAAAGGAGAAAAGATACAAGTAAATATTAGGAGTTAAAAAAGTATCTAGAAGTGTAGATGTTAGTCAAAAATTGAATATCAGTAGCTGAAAAAGACAAGAAACTATCATGCATATTTTCAGAATTATTTATTGTGAAATTAAAAATATTATGTCAAATGCTTTAAAAATTTAGGTGAAACAATTATATATCCAAACAATATAACTTATCAAAACTGATCCAAGAAGAAATCTTAAAAGCTTACAGTTTTATACTCATTTTAGAAGTTTATCTTATAGATTCAAATTCCCCCGTCCCTCAAACACACAAAAAACAGGCTCACATAAAACTGTAGGAAACAAATTAGAAAAACAGTTCAAATTGATCTTATCACTCCTGCATTTGTAAACATAGGAAAATGTTACTTCATTTTATTAGGCTAGCAAAACTGCAATTATTTCTAAATCTGTGTCCTAGTATCCTCTCTCACTTCTCCCAGATCTACCCTTCATTCTTAGCATGATTTTCCTAAAATGCAGATCTGATCGTGCCAACTTTGGGGGGGATACTCTTTTAATCATTTCTTATTGCTACCAGGATAAACCATCAAAGTTTCTTCCTCTGGTACCCTGCTTCATCTCATCTCTTGCCTGCCTTTCCAGCTTCATCATTCTTCGTTCCCCATGCATCTCTATTGCACTTTCCCAAAGATACTGTGCTTTTGCGCTTCTCTGCTTCTTTACTCCAACACTCTCTGACTTTACATTCTTTACTTTAAAAACTAGATTTAGTTGTTCCCTCCTTTGGACCCCAGGGCCCTTTTGCATGTCTTCTTCACAGCACCTATCTCACCATATTGAACCCTGCTTTCAAAAACAGTTTGTCTTTTTCACAATAATATGAGTTTCCTTAGGGAATTTGTTTGTGGGTCTTCATGATTCAGCACATGACTGGCACTTGGCGGTTATGTAGTATATTTCAGTGTATCAAGGATGAAATGATTTTCTGTATGCTTGTCTTGCAATTTAATCATCAGGTAGAATCTTATTTCTGTGGGAAATATGTACAAAGGGTACAGAGAACAACCAAAAATGCACTTTTGAAATACACTCCATTTGTAGGTTGGGATTGCCTCTGTTATGAAAAGTTTCTCAAAAGTGTGGAATATGGGGAGACAATAAGAGCATCACGTTTCTCTCCTAAGTACTTCAAAGGTCAGGAAGCTCACAGGTGCTCTAATAGGAGATACTGATGAGACTGGGAAGCATTCTTTAGTGCACAGACACATGACATCCTGAAAAAAAATCAATGTTTTACCTTCCTCCCTGCTGGGTTTCATTTCACAATACAGAGCTATTATTACAAGCTTCCAAAATATATCTGTTCAGTTTTTCATCTGTGAGCAACATTGCACTGATTTCAATTAAATTTCAAAATAGGTACTCTAGAGTCCTGTCTAGAATTTTTAATATTTGGCCTTTAATATAAATTGATCCTTTTCGAGTGAGTCAGTAACACAAAATCAGGAAAAGGCTTTGAGAGTTATTAAAGTCACAGGCTGTGCAGCTGTATGGGGCTTACTTGGGAACATGTACTATAGAAAATACAGCTCTGCATAGAGAAGTCACATGTTTACAATACATCAAAGGTCTGGCATGAGAACCCGGCAGGAGACACCAAGATGCTCATTTCCCTCAGCTGCACTGGCACTTGCAGTTCTCGGCAAAAGAGGAGGCTTCATGTCGACTGCCCCTCAGGAGCATCCCTCATCTTAGAGTGTCAGCAAGTCAAGAGCCTATAGATTATTTGTGAGGGGATTCTGGGAGTGAGAAAATACTGGGCACTCCTGTTTTGCAAAATGGTGGGGAGGTGAGATGAGGTCAGCCAGAATTCCCAGGTCATGGGGCTCTGGCGGAACTGGAAATAGCAAAAATGACTTTTGGCACTCTGTCTGTTCATCCGACCACTGGACCATGGAAACAGGTGCTGAAACCTTATGGAGAGTAATTAGAGCTCCCATCCAGACTATAGGCTTTTGCCAATGTCAAAAGGAAAAAAGAGCTGATGAGGTTACCAGCCCAGGGAATTTCACTCTGCTGCTCTCGCCTTCAGTATTATGCCAGAAAAGCATTCAGTGATGGAGTTCTGCCATTTATAACATGTGTCCCTTTGTCTTTGAGAGATCAGAGGTAACTAACAAAGTTACTTTTATTCACTCTGTTTCGTCTATCTGAGATCAGTATTTATTAGGAATGGTACTGAGACTACACTTGATTTCCCCTCAGTTTTCTTGAATTGTTTTTCATAAAAGTCTTGAGGAAAATAATACTGCTCTGGAGAGCAAATGACTTAAATGAGTCAGATGTTGTCTGGGGGTAGGTACTGCCCTGAGATCCACTTTGTTATCATAGTTATTGCAACATGTAGCCATCTGCAGAGTAAACTTCAAAGAGCAAGCAGGTCACAGCTCCCTAATCCAAAGAGGGAGACAGTATGGAAGAGCATAAAGATCTTTAACTTGGGAATTCCAATTCTCTCTCCTCCTAGCTGGATATCCAGGGGCAAGTCACTTCAACCATCAAAGGCTTAATTTATTCATCTGTAAAGTAAAGCTAATAGCTTTGTTTGCTGAAGGCTTTAAATAAATTACTATGTATAAAGAGTTTGGCACAGTTTTTGGCACACAGCAGGTGCTCCTTGCATGTTAAGCCCTGTTTCTTATTTTAGACATGCTTTTCCGAGAGAGCTCAGAGATGAGATGTGGTCCAATAATCAGGTATTACATATTAAACTGAATTAGAGTTAGCTAATTATATCTTTGCTAGTTTGATTTCAAAGAATGAGCAAAATAACTTTTGGGGAACTGATTTGAATTCTTAGTTGGGTTCTACATAGAGAAACCCAAGTAAAGAGGTAAACAGTAACCCTAATAATTTGATGTTATCACCAAATCAGAATAATTGGGATATGGAAAACAAACTCCCTTTCCTTCAACAACTGCACAAGTGGGTTGGTTTCCCGTCTCAGTCCTAAACTGTCAAAACAGCCAACACACCCAGTGGAATTAGCTACAGTTGCCTTCAAGTCTTCTTTCCTGCTTCCAGCTTGCTCCCACTTGGATCAATTTACTGCTCAGTTTATGACCTTAGTTCTAACTCCCATTCCTGCTTCTCTCACTTATTCATCTTCTGAGTTTCTGCTCTCCTTCAAGCTCACTGTAGGCTATGTCCCCAGTCAGATCTGCCTGACTCCACATGAAAGAAAACTCACAGGGAAGAGTAAGATAACAAAAGGTAGTTCCCAAATAATTGGGTACTTGTTTGTGAGCATAATATAAACTTAACCGTAAAAAAAAAAAAATTGTTTTCAATGAAATGGTTTAGCTTGTAATCAAAGCGAAATTACAGATTTGTATCTGAAGCATTTTGTGGAAGCAAAGGAAAGGCTGCTGCTATTGGATAAGATGCCCAACTGCTGTTGGATAAAATGGGACACCTTGGGAGGTACTCAAAGTCTTCTTATCCTGAAGATCACCACGACACTTGCTGAGCAGTTTCCACTCAGACAGCATAGTTTATCTCATGTCACTGCTGACTTCAACAGTCTGCAGATGGATCTTTCATGTTAAAAGAGTGCTAGTGACCTATACTTAATTCATGGAGAGATTTGAAGCCAGTTGGTGAAGTTCTGCTGCTTAACCAAAAGGGGACAATAAGAAAACTTTCCCTATATTTTCTTAAGAAAAAGAACCAACACTGGAAACCTCTCTCTCAACATCTGATCTAATGATTTTAGGTTACTCCACACCTTAGAAAATTGCTGTACCAAATTTAATCAGTTACAGACTTATCCCTTATCTTACTGCTAATATGGATTCTCTAGTATAATCTGTCCATCTGTAAGGATCAGAATAGAACATTGCTGATGGGAAGATTTGCAGATCTCAAACATGGGAACTGATCTTGGTATTTAACTAAGTGAAGGATGAGATGAATTCCTATTTAAATCTTCCACGAGTCCAACTTTGACGCTCATAGCTTGACCTTTTCTCATATATTCTTCATATATTCAGCCTGTGATATTTATATAGAACTTATTTCTACTATGACCAGAACACAGAAGAGAAATAGGAAAATAAAAGGATGAAACAGCATTACTATGTGATTGCTGTTAATATATCCCTTTTAGTGCAAAAAAAAATAATTATTTTTGAGTCCTAAATCTACATCAGAGACTTCAGTTTCCTTCCTGAAGTCCTCTCCACTTACAGCATGCCTGTCTTCACCACCAACCTACCTAGAAGATCAGTCTGACCCCAGGCACTGAATCCCTCCTGCCCTCTGTCAAGAGAGACATAAGGTGCTCTGATTCACTTCTAGGGTTCCAAACCAGATCATCCTAGATGTTTGTTTTGTCTCCCATGACCTTATACTTGAATTTAAATAGTATAACTTTTATCTATTTCTGGAAGTCTCACTTTAGATGCTAATTCTGGTGAAACCTGGATTCCTGTGTTGTTTGATATATTAATATATACACTTCCCTTATCTTAATGGCTGTGTAGATTCAGTATCTAGGACTGGGGAGTGACCTGATTTTAGACAGTCTTGTTGCCTCATCCCTCTTAGCCTTGATTTCCCTTTTGCTATCACAGTAACAACAGGTTTCTGATGTCAACTGCATTCTGGAATTCCAAGTGTTTGGGGTCTAGATTTCTGACTCTCTACTCACTTACTAGATCTCATATTTCTGCTAGTTCCCGTTTGGCTTCTCTGAGTCTGCATAATCATGAAAATGGTCCCTTTTGGCTTGTTTCTTTATATTCTTTTTTTTACACTCATGACATATGAGTGAAAATCAGTTGAAAGATCTCCAAATGAATGATTCAAGTGTCAAATGCCCAGGTGTTTATTTCTGTTCTCTTGGTATAGTTCACTTAGCTTACAATAGTACTTGTTTTTATTTCAAGAGAAATATAAGATTTCAACCACTCTCATTGCCTACAAACACACTTTGACTTGGAAACTCCTATTTCTAGGTGCTGACTCAATCTATATGTTTATATTTCCTAACTTTTTCTTTAAAATTAAGAAATATATCACTTCTTAGGATGAGCAGTATCTGTTTGATAGGTTGAAGGCCTCTCTCTGTTCGATTTTGGGGCAATGGTACCCAAGGATACAACTTGAAATGTTCTAAACACCTACAGAGATATCATCTGTACTCCATCAATTGTGGGTCAAAAGTAGCAAGAAACTAGTCAAGATAAATATGCTTTCATGAGAAATTTGTTATATTAGAGAGGAGGTAATTTTGCATTCATTTAGCTCATTCTATATAAAATTTCTATTCTATAAAAAATTCTATATAAATTTACCCTTCTAAAAAGCCAACACGAATATATTTATCCTCCTCTTTATTTGTTTAGCTTAGTCATTTTTTGCTTGTAAAGACACATCTAAATTCTCGATTCTGTGTGCTCATATTAGTGTTTGTCTTAATAATAACAATACTTTTCACATTATATACATGTTCTCTCAATCGATCTTATTATAACCCTGGGAAGAAAGTAAGAAAACATTTTTAGTATACTTAGTTTACAGATGCGCAGAGAAATTAGGTAAAATATTTAAGGCCCTAGGGCTAGTAAAAAGTAAAATCCAGGTATTTCTCTAAAGCTTCCTTCTTTCCATCCAGCAGTTCTCAAGACTTTTCACTTAAGAAAACTGGGAAACAGAGTCAAGCAGATTCTTATTTCTAGAGATCTACAATATAGTTTCAAAAGTCTACTGCAAATGTAATATGTTTTTGATGTTTCATGTTTTATAAAAATTCAGGTAAAATCTGCATTTTCTCTGTATTATATCAGTGTGTATTTCATGTAAGCAATGCCTACTCTAGCTTTTCCACGCCTCTTTTGATTTTTTTGATGCATCTTTTTTTTTTGTCTATTACCTAGATTAAAATTAATACTAAGCAAAACTATATTTCATTGTACTTAATTCTGTGTATATAGAACTTAAAAATAGAAACTTTTAAACATCATTTTTTAAATTAATTAATTAATTAATTTTACTTTACAATATTGTATTGGTTTAAACATCATTTTTTAAAGAAATTCTGAATGTAGGTTCAAGATATTTACCTTAGGCTGTTTTGATTTTTGTTTGTTTTTATTTTTTTTTAACTGGAGTGTAATCGCTTTACAATGTTGGGCTAGCTTCTGCTGTACCACAGCATGAATCAGCTGTGGTGAATCTTGAACCTCCCTTTTAGCCCTCTAGGTCATCACAGAGTACTGGGCTGAGCTCCCTGTGCTATACAGCAGCTTCCCAGGGATTTTTTAAACTTTAAAATTTTGCGTTAACTGTAAATTCACATGTAGTTGTAAAAAATAATGCAGAAATCCCTGTGAACTCCCTGCCTAGTTTCCCCATGGTAAAAATATGGCACAATACCACAATCAGGATGTTGACATTGACTAGTTAAAGATATTAACATTCCATCAACACAAGGACCCCTCACATTCCTCTTTTATAGCCACAATACTGCCTACCTGTCTCCATCTCTTCCTTAGCCCGAAAAACACTAGGATGTTCTTCATTTCTATAACTTTTTTCCTTTTCAGTGTTATAAAAGTGAAGTTGTAGAATACATAACTTCTGGTGTTAGCTTTTTCCAGTCAGTGTAATTTACTGAAGAATCACATGGGTTTCTGGGAATATCCATGGTTTATTCCTTTTTATAGCTGAGTTATGTCCCATGGAATTGATATACCACAGTTTAACTTTCACTGGACATTTGGGTTGTTTCTCCTTTGGGGCTATTATAAATAAAGTTGCTATAAACATTTGTGTACAGGCTTTTGTGTGAACATAACTTTTCATTTCTCTAGGATAAATGCCTGGGAGTATGGTCACTGGAACATATGATAGTTTTATGTTTAATTTTTAAAGAAAATGCCAAACTTTTTTCCAGAGTGGCTGTACCATTTTACATTCCTAATAGCAATATATGAGTAATTCAGTTTCTCCACATCCACACCATCATTTGGTGTTGCAATATTTTTTTTTATTTTTAGCCATTTTGAGAGATAAATAGTGGTACCCCATTGTGGCTTTAATTTGCATTGAAAGTGAAAGAGGAGAGTGAAAAAGTTGGCTTAAAGCTTAACATTCACAAAACTAAGGTCATGGCATCTGGTCCCATCACCTCATGGGAAATAGATGGGGAGACAGTGGAAACAGTGTCAGACTTTATTTTTGGGGGCTCCAAAATCAATGCAGATGGTGACTGCAGCCATGAAATTAAAAGACACTTACTCCTTGGAAGGAAAGTTATGACCAACCTAGATAGCATATTAAAAAGCAGAGACATTACTTTGCCAACAAATGTCCATCTGGTCAAGGCTATTGCTTTTCCACTGGTCATGTATGGATGTGAGAGTTGGACTGTGAAGAAAGCTGAGCGCCGAAAAATTGATGCTTTTGAACTATGGTGTTGGAGAAGACTCTTGAGAGTTCCTTGGACTGCAAGGAGATCCACCCAGTCCATCCTAAAGGAGCTCAGTCCTGGGTGTTCATTGGAAGGACCGATGCTGAAGCTGAAACTCCAGTATTTTGGCTACCTCATGCGAAGAGTTGACTCATTGGAAAAGACCCTGATGCTGAGAGGGATTGGGGGCAGGAGGAGAAGGGGACAACAGAGGATGAGATGGCTGGATGGCATCACCGACTCGATGGACATGAATTTGAGTAAACTCCGGGAGTTGATGATGGACAGGGAGGCCTGGCGTGCTATGATTCATGGGGTCGCAAAGAGTCAGACACGACTGAGTGACTGAACTGAACTGAACTGAATAGTTAATAATGTTGAAAATCTTTTCATCCTTGTTTGCCATCTATATATCCTCTTCAGTGAAATGTGTGTTCATTTGTTTTGTTCATTTTCTGAGTTGTTTTTGTTTTTTTACTACTGAGTGTTGAAAGTCTCATATATTCTAGACGTTAGTCCTTTGTTAAATAAGTAGCTTACCCCACTTTCTAATTTATTTCACTTTTTTCAGAGGTTTTTCAGGGTATAAGTTTTTAATTTTGATGAAGTCAAACATCATTTTTTTCTTTTCATGGATTATGTGTTTCGCGTCAAGCGTAAGAAAACTCTTAACACCTAGGTTGATTTTTTTTCTCTAAAATTTTATAGTTTCATATTTTATACTCAAACCCCTTTGTCGGTCCTTTGGTTAGAGAGAGCAAGTATTTGTTGAGGCTTTTTGGTCTACATTTATTGGCATTTCCAGGTTGCCAGTTTCTACAACTCTAAGTCTGGGATTTATAAACAAAACCAAACAAAACCATAGGGAAGTTACAGTCAAGTTGTTCCTTGCATCCCAAGGACCTGACCTAGTTTGTCTCTTCTCTCCAACTTTTAGACTCTTCTATGTTTGTTTTAAATGAATCGTGTAGGCTTTTGTAAATTTATTTTTCTGGAGAAATAAGGATAAATAAGTTTACTCTGTCTTTCCATAAGTGGATGTTCCCCAATTTAACTTTTAAGTAGAACCTGATGGTTTAGAAAATGTGTCATGTTTATTCTGGCAGGTGAACTATATGATTTTAATATGTTCTTCAAAGTCCATAGCACAAGACTATGAGGGGGTGGTGCAAATACTTCAATAAATTGCAGGATTTTCCTGTTGATGATTTAAAAATGAGAGAGAAAAACTGATCTTCATCAGTTAATCACCTCTAGGGGAGAGCATATAACTGATACTATTTTTTCTCTCTGACTTTACTTTCCTCTAGACTTAAATGGCTTTCCTCTAGACTTGAATGGCAACCCACTCCAGTGTTCTTGCCTTGAGAATCCCAGGGACGGGGGAGCCTGGTGGGCTGCCATCTATGGGGTTGCACAGGGTCGGAACACAACTGAAGTGACTTAGCAGCAACAAACTTACAGCAACTCATTTTCCAGTGTTTTTACTCCATCCCACTCAACTGGTTGTATTGACATCTCCAGTTCACCAGCAGCATGACAAATCTACATCCTTACTGACCTACAGGCTTCTGTCAGTCCACAAATGTTTACTGAATGCCCCCTGGGGCAGAGACCTGTGCTTGGTGCTCAGCAAGCTAGCAGCAGCCAGCGTCCTTTGGCCTTCAGCTTCTGCAGAGCAAGGACTGTCAGACAGCTGAAGGGTGCACAGGTGTTTTAGGTTAAAAAAATCTGCCCTAGAAATGCCTTTCTTCAACAAAGCTCTTTTGAAGCTGTCTGAGTGTTATCTTCAAAAAAAAGGTGGGGGATATGTAAACTCCCCTTTCCACTGATGAGGGATCTTTGACATGGAAATTGAGGAGAAAAGTGAGTGATACATCATTAATATGGGGTTCTTCCATGAAACATTAGTTTTTCCATAAGGACAGTGTCTTATTCATGCATGTCTCCTAGCATGGTCCCTGGCACAAAGTAAAGGCTAAAATCTACATCACACTGAGCCACAATCATGTGAAAGCTATGTAAAGCCACCTTGAGAAGGTAATGTCCAGGGAACTAAACTGCATAAATCACCATGGCAGTTTTGCCAGAATCCTTCTACCCTGATCACCCTCAATAGCTGATTAAATTCCTTATCCCCCACTATGCCACCCTTGATATCTGATCATGTTGGCCTGCCTTTAGCAAGAATACAGCTAGGTCAATTGCAAGGTTAAGAAATTCCTCTTAAACTTGGATATCTCCTCCTATAGTAATTTTGACCGTCTAGCCTCCACCCTCCCAACCCCAACCCCCTGCCCTAACTTAGTCCTTGGCTATAAATTCCTACCTGTTCTTGCTGTAATGGGAGTTAAGCTTGATCTCTGGGCCCTACTGGAGTAGTCTTCATTTTTTCACAAGTCCTGAACAATGCCTTCCTTACCATTTTGACAATGTTAGAATAAGTTTTCCTTTAACAATCTCTAAATCTAGGGGAGAACTTGAGAGGTAGCTTCTTTTCTCTTCCTTTCTCTAATCATATTTCTTTCTATTATACCTAAGAGTTAGATAAACCGAAGAGATAAGCATCTCTCTTCAGCTATCCCGAGATCTATGCTTTTTAGCCGCATACCATATAAAATCTGACCTAGTGTCAGGAAGAATGGGGCCTTAAGTGCTCTAAGGCACAGAGACACAAAACTTATCCATTCTTCCTAACCTCTCAGGATTTTTCTGCATTGATGGTAAATTGGAACTAGGAAGTTTATTTTTATCCTTGAAAGGGCTGTATCCTGGGTTTGACTCGAAAGGGGTGAGGCAACAATCACCTTGAAAGGGGCAAGGTGGGGGAGAGGTGCAGAAGGTAGGGACTGTTTATTTCTTTTATTTACCAGGAAGCCAGAAAGCAGTGAGAGGCTGATGTCTTGCTGTGATATACAGACTGTCTGAAGAGGGTTGTCATCTCCCCCTTTTCCTGCTCTTATGTAAGTGAAGCTGGAATTGGGACACCCAGGATTTGCTGCACCTTTCTACTGTCTAGTTCTTTTCAACTGTGACCAAACACCTGAGTGAAAGTCTGACATCGCTAACTTGGCTGAGACAACTCCCACGCTATTAAATATGGCTAAATCAGCTCCCTTCTATTGGGCAAAGTTTCATGACAACTCAAGTGATAAATTTAGAAGTGGAGAAATGAGATGGGGTTTTCTCAAGTGTCTGCTTCCCTACTTCTAAGTGGTTTGGCTGACTACAGAATTTTGCTGCTGGAAAAGACCTTTGAGATCAACTAGGTCAACTCCTCCCTTATTTTATGCATGAGGACATGAAGTTTAGAAAGGTGAAACAACATGACTTAGATCCTGCAGCTAATTAACGGCAGGGGTGGATCTTGAATCTAAGTTTTCTCACTCCCAGCTTTTTCTTCTCCATCACTGAATGAAAAACTTCTGCGGTCACCTTGCTGCAGCCTTTAAATGTTAGTTTCAGGAAGTGATCTGGTCATGGGATGACCTTGTGCTAGATACAATCCCTAGAATATTATGCGAACTCTGACCCAGAAGGGAGGGTAATTAACATAAAAGTCACCAGAAATACCTTGGGAAGACAGCTGTGTTTCCAGTCATTCTCATTTGACAGAGAAAGAATGAGATGTGGGTTTGAGGGCTTGTTTTTACTTTACAGATGAATGAAGCACATCCTAAATGTAGAATATTAAAGCTTAAGGTCCACACCAATCATCCAACAGTGAAGCAGATGCAAGAAAATGCAAGAGGCGTAGAGGATGCTTGACCCTGCTTATAGTTATGCCTCCCACCTGTTTTTTCTCTTCAGAACATACTGCTTAATCACCTGGGGCCTGAACTGTAAGGGATTCAGAATGCAAAAGATATGGGGAGCTTCAAGGGGCTCAACAGTCATGAGACAAAGTAAACAGATGTTCTCATATGGAAGCCAAAACATCTTAAATACACAATAAGCACTGTTAGCTTTATATAACACATTTGGCAAATATCACCACTTCCTCTCAAGTATAAATTCCTATCATCTAACAGACCTTAATTGTTCAGATCAAGAGCACAAAGGCCATTCAATCATTCACGACATTGATGTATAAGATGTATCAAGCTAGGGAAAATCTCTATAGTGTTTAGTGGTAGTCTTTTTTACCTTCTCTTACAATAATTTTATTTTCAACGTATGTTTTTTGTCCAGCTTTATTGAGACATAATTGACATACAATATTTTGTAATACATTGTGATAGTTTGATACATACATATATTGTGAAAAAGACAAAATGATCTTGGTTTGTTTCCAAGGCAAACCATTCAACATCACAGTCATCCAAGTCTATGCCCCAATGCTGAAGAAACTGAAGTTGAACAGTTCTATGAAGACCTACAAGATCTTCTAACATCAAAAAAAGATGTCCTTTTCATCATAGGGGATTGGAATGCAAAAGTAGGAAGTCAAGAGACACCTGGAATAACAAGCAAGTTTGGTCTCAGAGTACAAAATGAAGTAGGGCAAAGGCGAACCGAGTTTTGCCAAGAGAACACACTGTTCATAGCAAACACCCTCTTCTAACAACACAAGAGACAACTCTACACATGGACATTACCAGTTGGTCAATACTGAAATCAGATTGATTATATTCTTTGCAGCCAAAGATGGAGAGCTCTATACAGTCAGCAAAAACAAAATCTGGAGCTGACTATGGCTCAGATCATCAGCTCCTTATTGCAAAATTCAGGCTTAAATTGAAGAAAGTAGGGAAAACCACTAGGCCATTCAAGTATGACCTAAATCAAATCCCTTACAACTGTATAGTGGAGGTGACCAATAGATTCAATGGATTAGATCTTGTAGATATATCTTGCCTGAAGAACTATGGACAGAGGTTCATAATATTATACAGAAGGTGGTGACCAAAGCCATCCCAAAGAAAAAGAAATGCAAGAAGGCAAATTGGTTGTCTGAGGAGGGCTTACGAATAGCTGAGAAAAGAAAGTGAAAGGGCAAGGAGAATGGGAAAGATATAGCTAACTGAATGCAGAGTTCCAGAGAATAGCAAGGAGAGATAAGAAAGCCTTCTTAAGGGAATAATGCAAAGAAATAGAGGAAAACAATGGAATGGGTTAGACTAGAGATCTCTTCAAGAAAATTAGAGATACCAAGGGGACATTTCATGCAAAGGTGGGCACAATAAAGGACAGAAATGGCAAGAACCTAACAAAAGCAGAAGATATTAAGAAGAGGTGGCAAGAATACACAGAAGAACTGTACAAAAAAGATCTTAATGACCTGGATAACCACGATGATGTGGTCACCCACCTAAAGCCAGACATCCTGGAGTGTGAGGTCAAGTGGGCTTTAGGAAGGGTTACTACGAACAAAGCCAGTGAAGATGATGGAATTCCAGCTGAGCGATTTCAAATCCTAAAAGATGATGCTATTAAAGTGCTGAACTCAATATGTCAGCAAATATGGAAAACTCAACAGTGGCTACAGGACTGGAAAAGGTCAGTTTTCATTCCAGTCCTAAAGAAGGGCAATGCCAAAGAATGTTCAAACTACTGCACAAGGGCACTCATTTCACATGCTAGCAAGGTAATGCTCAAAGATTCTTCAAGCTGGGCTTCAACAGTACATAACCGAGAACTTCCAGATGTACAAGTGGGTTTAAAAAAGGCAGAGGAACCTGAGATCAAATTGGAGAAGACTCTTGAGAGTCCTTTGAACAAGATCAAACCAGTCTATCCTAAAGGAAATCAACCCTGAATATTCATTGGAAGGACTGATGCAGAAGTTCCAATATTTGGCCACTTGGTCCTAAGAGTTGACTCATTGGAAAAGACCCTGATGCTGGGAAAGACTGAGGGTGGGAAGAGAAAGGGGTGACAGAGGATGAATGAGATGGTTGAATGACATCACTGACTCAATGGATATGAGTTTGAGCACACTCTGGGAGATAGTGAAGGACAGGGAAACCTTGTGTGCTGCAGTCCATGGGGTTGCAAAGAGGCAGACATGACTTGGCAATTGAACAACAATATATTGTGAAATGATTGCCACAATAGGTTAGGTAACACATCATTCACCTCACTAGTTACCAGTTTGTTGTCATATGGAGAAAACATTTAAGATTTGTACTTTTAGTGATTTTCATTCTTTTACATTAATTTCATTCATTCATTTCTTTAAAATCCAATTTTCCAGGTATTTTAGGTAATTTAAAAATGCTTCTAGGATGAGGTAATGATTGAATATAATTTCATTTATTTCTCATGACAATAATCTGATGAAATAGTTACTATTTTCATACTGTAGGTGGGAAAACTAGAGCTCTGAGATTGTAATTTACTTGTCCAAGGACAGAAGCTACATCCAGGTCTGTCTGTCATCAAATAGTTATATACCTTGCATATATACCTTTATATTTCTGGAGACCTGGGGAGGATAAGTATAGAAAGCAGAGAGATAGGAAAAATAGTGGTAATATTTGCCGTATAAATGGTAGCTTCATTTTTCTATGAATGAGATCCCCAATGTGTATATTATTAAAAACTCTAAGTAAGAGACTCATAGTTCTGCAAAATATAGAATAGAGGAACAAGGGGCTTTGTTAATGATATCCTGAAACTTGCCTCAGGCTTGCAGCTGGGAAGAAGGAAATGATTGCATCCCAAGGCACACAGTAACTTACTGTGGATGGTTTCAGATATTTCTCAGGTTGAGAAACATAAGGGAAAAATAAAATATTAAGGTAAGGGTTGAGCTAGGACATTAAAAAATGGTCAGTAGCTCTGAGCAATCCCTGGATACTTGCTTCCATATTTCCAACTTGCAACCAAACCTTTGGTTCCACCTCTTTAGCTGATTGTTTATTACTCACCTTTGCTCATATATTGTTGCTCCCTCCTGAAATAAAACACTTCAATCCCAGGATCACAGCAACAGGACAAGTCTCTCAGTGATTTCTTCTTCATCACTTTTCTGGAGGTAGCTCCCATGTTGTGTTATCACCACCCTCTCTTCCTTCCTGATACTTCTAAAACATATTTCCAGTTTATTTTTTCCATCTTCAGAAACTACATAACCCATGTTTCTTTGTGGGGCACTATTAATAAAGGTCACTATATATTTTTCATATTCTCTTATCATTTTTTTCTAATCTTCCTCATTCTACTAAACACTCTTAAAGAACACACTTTTCAACTTCATCATAACTACTAAATATCTGAAAGCTTGCTTTGTTTAAGAATAGTATCCCCAGTAGGAAGAAGGGTTAATTTGGTATTTATTGGATATTCAAAATGGAATGAAATTTTCTTCACTTTTCCCATTTTTACAATTTGCCTGAACACTTATAAAACTATTTATTTTATTAGGTACAGTACATTAACCTTGCAAACATGCTAATGACTGAAAATCTGCTGCCTCGGCAACTTCTCTGAATAGAAAAATTATCTCTCTTTATCAGAGATATTTTAATTATATATTATTATTTCCTAAGAGCATCTCCTGTTCCAAACTGATACAGTCTTCAAAATGCAAGGACTGCTGAGTGAAAACTGCATGAAAAACAAAGTAGAACCTGCAGCTAACACTGTGGCTGCGGGCAGAGGTTATGTTTGGCTGCACACTTCTGCCTACTGACCTCTCCAGCTCCCTGACTGTACGGGCTGGTGGTCCCTGACTGTGAGCAGAGGACAAAGAAGCGCTTTTATCCTTTAGCGCCGTTAAGACCCCAGGTCTGCTGGTGGATTCTTATGTAGGGATATCACCAGCAAAGATCTAGGGTAAGATCATGCTATTCCAAGCAATGCAAAGGTTAGGATTATTCTTCCTAGCCATGGCAAAAAAAAAAAAGAAAACACCAAGTGAAATCAAATGCTCACAGATTTCTCTCGAAGCTGAGAAATGAATGCTGTTATTAGGTATGACATTATGTGTTCCTTCAGTAAAACAAATCCCAGTTTAGTCATTCAAGGGACCCTTTCTGAGATTATGATAACCTCTTAGGATAGCCTGCTTAAACTTGAGGTGTGGGGGAGGGCTTTTTATGTTGTGTCTGGCCGAGACTTTCACCTACATTAGTCTCCTACTGGCATAGCTGTGATGAAGAGCATGGGAATAGCCCACAGTTGGAGCAATTATTTTGGCCCTGACTGTGGCTTTGGCAAGGTGATGATGAACTGCCACTCTCAGTGGCTGCTTTGCTCAGAATAAATCCCCAGATGGCTTTATTTTTAGATTTGGGATGAGATTCCAAAAGATAGCATTTTGTCCCTATTTCTATGGTGCTTATGGCTCAAAGAGATGGGAGGGGAGTATTCTTAACTGCCTCAAAATTTGTTTTGAATGAATTAAATTTGACCAGATTAGATACGAGCTACCAATCATTTAGTGCTTTCTACATGTCAATCATTGTGTTAAACTCTTTACATGTATTATCTAATTTAGTCTCACTAACTTAACACAAACTACAGTGTCTCCAAGGATAGGTGAAAAGAGGTGAATTATCTGCCCCAGAAGAGTTGATGCTTCCTTATTTCCTGTAGGACAGGCCATTCAGTACTGTAAAATTTCTGCTATTTTTTTCCCAACTGTCCTGTTCGATGCTGGGCTGTCAATAGGACATTCTATATTAAGCTTTCTGAATCTACAAATTGAATGCCAACACGATCCATTCAGAGTCATGTTTCTATACACCTGGGTTTATTTAGCCTTGAGGGAAAAAGTTGCAGGTGACCTTTCTTTATTGTGCTTACCAGACTCAAAATACATATAGTTAAAGTTGCTTGACCAGATCAGCTCAGAAAGACAGATATAACTGCCTCATAACAGGCCAGAGTTATGTTGGCCAACATTTTGTTTTCCACTACAATTCTAGAGGGCCGTTTTGAGTTAAGTATGCACATGAGAGGTGTGTGTTTGTGTGTGTGTGCACATGTGTGTGTACCTATTGATGTATGTGAAGTATGTCTGTGAATGAGTGTGAATGGGGTGTCTGAGATATGAATATTGTTAACATCTCCTTTGTTGACTTCTTTCTTTTCTGCGTCTGAAAATGCTACAAAACAGGTTTTATTATTTCTTCCATTCATTCACTTTCCACAGAAATCTCAGGTTGCAAGCGGTAGGTTCTGATATAGATTGAAGTTGGTGAATTCTCTGTAGTGGTCAAATATGGGATGAAGAAGTTGAATGTACTATAATAATTTATCTATGAAAAATAAAAATGTCTCTTTCATATGTATATTATGCATCATGTTCTCTCTCTGAATACACATGCATATACACATACACATATTACATATACATCAGTTAAGTTTGCTTCAACCTGAAGAGTCAATAATTCTGGAAAAATGCAAATTCTTTACTGAGGTATAGGAAAGGATTTATAATATAGGCTTTAAGAATCACTTAAAGGAAAGAGAAAAGAATAGCATGGTGGTCTAAAGCATCCTGGGGACTTAACTGGCTTTAGATCCCAACTTCATCACTTGCTAGCTACGAGATCCTGTAAAAAGTTTGCCTAAGCCTCAGAATTCTCATCTGCAATGGAAGAGACAGTAAAAGTTGTTTACAGGGTCATTGTAAGTCTTTTTGGAGTAGTGTTAACTATAAGCACACTGCCGTATAGCAGCTCTCTAGAACATTTTCATCTTGCATGACTGAAACTACATTCACTAAAAACTAACACTCTGGTCCCTCCTTCCCCAAGCCACTGGCAAGCACTATTCTACAGCTGACCCTAGAACAACAAAGGTTTGAATAGCATGGGTCTATATATATAAGGACTTTCTTCAATAGTAAACACTATAGTATTACTTGGGCTTCCCCTGTGGTGCAGTGGTAAAGAATCTGCTTGCCAATACAGGAGATGCAGGAGACATCTGGGTTCAATCTCTGGGTCAGGAAGACCCCTGGGAGGAGGAAATGGCAACCCACTCCAGTATTCTCACCTGCGTAATTCTATGGACAGAAGAGTGTGGTGGGCTACAGTCCATAAGGTCACAAAGAGGTGGACATGACTGAGCATGCACATACAGTAGTACTACGTGATCCATATTTGGTCGAATCTGTGGCTGCAGAACTGTGGACATGTTAGAACCACATATAGAGAGCTGACTCTAAGTTATAAGTAGATTTTTTTACTATATAGAGGGTCCCTGTGCCTAATCCCTGCATTGGTCCAGGGTCAATTGGATATTCTGTTTCTATGGATCTATTTCAGAAATGTAACTGAAGCAATGCAGTACTCATCCTTCTGTGACTGGTTTATTTCATGCTTCAAAATGACCTCAAGGTTCAACTATGTTGCAGGATATGACAAGATTTTCTTCTTTTTCATGGCTGAATGATGTCCCATTATATATATGTCACATTTTCTTTATACATTCAACCATTGCTGAACATTAGATTATTCCCATCTCTTGTCTACTAACAATATTACTTCAAAGAACATGGGAATGCAAGTATCTCTTAGAGATCTTGATTGCAATTCTTTTGGATGCATATCCAGAAATGAGATTACTGGGTCATATGGTAGTCCTAGTTTTAATTTTCTGAGAAACTGCCACACTGTTTTATCATGTTAGCTAAACCAATTACATTTCCACCAACAGTGCACAGGTTCGAATTTCTCCACATCCACTTCAACACTTGTTTTTCTAGTTTTGTTTTGTTCCTAGTCGCCAGCCATCAGATTATATTTCATTGTGATTTTGATAATTAATAATGTTGATCATTTCATATATATGTTGGCCATTTGTATGTCTTTTTTGGAGACATGCCCATTTTTAATTGTTTTTTGTGGGTTTCTTTTTCTTTTCTTGTGCTATTTAGTGAGAGGATCATGCCTTTTCCCACCTCCATCACCTCCACCCCCACAACCTGGGGCGTTTATAATCTCTTGCTCCCCCTGGTGTCTGTTTGTGGCACTGCAAATTACCTTGTTTTATAGCACCTAATGTACTGTTCCGGAGAAGGCAATGGCACCCCACTCCAGAACCCTTGCCTGGAAAATCCCATGGACCCAGGAGCCTGGTGGGCTGCAGTCCACGGGGTCGCGAAGAGTCGGACACGACTGAGCGACCTCACTTTCACTTTTCACTTTCATGCATTGGAGAAGGAAATGGCAACCCACTCCAGTGTTCTTGCCTGGAGAATCCCCAGGGATGGGGGAGCCTGGTGGGCTGCCGTCTATGGGGTCGCACAGAGTCGGACACGACAGAAGTGACTTAGGAGCAGCAGCAGCAGCAGCAGCAATGTACTGTCCTTGTTGTCAGCATTCACTAAGCATCCAAATTCAGCTAGTTCTCATCAAGGCCCAGCATCAAGAGAACAGATGTGTCATTCCAAAAAGCTAGAATGACGGATGCATGCTCCACCTCTCTGCTTCCCTCCCAAAGAAGAAGTCCTGAGTTGGTGCTTTTTCCCAATCATGATGAGCTGTGCCCGCCATGGGAAGTCACCCCACCTCTTTGTTCTCAGTGTCCAGCAAGCATCCAAACCATGTCTGTTCTGTGGGCACTTTAGGTGGACCCAAACAGAAACCAGTCCCTCAGGCAGCCTTCTAACAAGGTGGAACATTGGATACACACTCTACTCTTTTCATTCTGCTGAGGAAGAAGTTCCAAGGTGGTACATTCTTTCCCAGTGCAGAGCTAGATCAGATTGGGAGAAAGGCTGATGCAGATAAAATTGCTTTTCCTACCTGTTTCAAGGCCACTGCTCTTGGCTTTGTGTTCACCTGGGGTACTGAAATTTCTTAATTGGATTCTGGAATTCTCAGAAAGGTATTCTGGTTCCTATATCATTATTAAAGGCATTATCATTGCCTTCTCCAAACTGATGACTCAGCAGGTAAAGAATCAATCTGCAATGCAGGAGCTGCATCTTTGATCCTTGGGTCGGGAAAATCCCCTGGAGGAGGAAATGACAACTCACTCCAGTATTCTTGCCTGAAAAATCCCATGGACAGAGGAGCCTGGCAGGCTTTAGTCCAAAGTGTCACAAAGAATCAGACATGACTGAGCAACTGAGTACACATTACGAATTGCCCAAGCATTGTTGCTTCTCATTTTCTAGAGGAATAAACTGACTATCCAAAGTCACATAGCATTTTAGAAAGAGTGAAGATATTGCCTCATTTTGGTTCAGGTGGAAGGCAATCTTAAAAGGTTATTTCATTAAATATTACCTATGCTGACGAAGCAGGACAAATTTTCTTTTGTTATTTTTTTTCCAGAATTCTTCCTGGAATCTCTTAAGAAGGAAGTCTCTTAGGAAGGTCTGAAAGTAAAAGTGAAAGTGAAGTCCGTCAGTCCTGTCTCTTTGTGACCCCAAGGACTGTAGCCTACCAGATTCCTCCGTCCATGAGATTTTCCAGGCAAGAATACTGGAGTGGGTTGCCATTTCCTTCTCCAGGAGACCTTCCCAACCCAGGGATTGAACCTGGGTCTCCCGCATTGTAGGCAGACATTTTACCGTCTGAGTCACCATTTAGTACCTTAAAAAAAAAAAAAAATTAGAAATTATCCATGAATAAATGTTGGCTCAAATGGATGTTAACTAGAAACCTATTTTAATTTATTCCTTGCAACTAAAATCCTTCTAAAACATAAAGTTCTACTCCTTCTCTGTTAGTTCTGTCCTGCACTTAGGCTAGGGAATCCCCTGATGTGGGTCTTACACCTCAGCAGGCCCTTTTCTGGCCCTTCTCCTTCTCATGAGACAAAGAATCCATGCGACTAATGGGGCATGTTTTCCCACAACCAGTATCTACTCCACAACCTTCTAGACCATGTTCTAGGTATATGGGACTCTCAAATCCCCTGCCACATAGCTCCTAATCTGCTCCCTGGCTATGCGTGGGCTTCCTTCCCAGTTCATTCTTTGGAGGATATGCCATGTCTCAGGTTTGCATATTTGTAAATTCAGGCAGCAGATAAGAGAACACTGTTTATGGGGAGTACCTATGGATCTTGGACACATGGGCCAGGGTGTCTGCACATGTGTTCAGAAGGCTGCCTGTGCTATTAGACAAAGCCAAATGTAGACGGAAGAGAGGAATGGGCTCTGAGCCAGGATCCAGGATTCAGCTCTTAACACCACCATATTCTGGCACAGAATTCTGAGGTATTCAAGAACTTTAATTCAGACTTGGCTTCACGGCCTTTAAAAGTAATTTTATAAGTTAGAGGGTAGGCTTTTTTTTTTTTTTTAAAAAAAGCTTGATTTGTAGTTTTATATATATATTAGGTTATGGGCATTTTCACTTTTTCTCCAGGACCCAGCATTAAGGGAGGGCTTGCCTTCCTTGGTAATTATCAATTGTCATGAAAAAGACTAGATTTGTTTTTATAATTGCAACCTGTACAATATAGGCTAGAGACATTGCCAACATTATATAGTGTAGTAAATGTGAATTGACCCTGAAATATACCCTGAAAGTTCTTCTTAATTAAACTTTCAGTTATTTGCTCATTTATTTAAATTTTGCTTTTTATTCTAAAAGTGGAATGCTGCTGATTGAGTGTTCCAGTTAATTGGGTCAATCAACATTTTTCTGAATAATATTATTTATGAATTGATAGAAGATGTTGATGGGCATAGTGCAGAAAAATAGGAAGAGATGCTGAATCAATGAGAGGGTCTTCATAAGGCAAACCAGAGGCATTTAGTCAGGCTTTGGGGACAATGGTAGATCCGAAGGCCAAAATCATGAAAGAGAACTGGACAACATACATCATAAATGCATAAGATACAAAGAAAATCACAGAGAAGTATCACAGTACACCCTAGAATTCATTAAAAAGAAAAACTTGTGAGGGAATGTGTTGAACGCTGTGTGAGATGTATGAAGAAATGAGGAAAACAGGTGCTTGGAGATGAGTGGGTGCTGCCTCCATGGCCATGGGCAATGCTGTGCTAATTCTGGGCACTGCACTTAAGAGGCAACATGAGCACTTGAAACATGTTTACATGACAGTGATGATAATGACATCATCTTTTATACAGAGGGATCAAGAAAAAGTGCTGTCTTCTAATACCTGGAGGACTGCCACATTCAAGTGCTATTGAACTTCTTCATAGTCCCAGAGGACACAAGGGCAAAGGACAGGAAGTCAAAGGAAAATGGGTTTTGAGCAAGCATATATATATAAGCAAATACCTAGCACTGGGAGTTCACCTAAGACAGTTCCATCAGGACAGAGAAAATATGTGTTGTGTTTACAGCGGGATCACTAATGTAATGGTTCTTCAATATGGTTGAACATCTGGTGGAGCCTTTTGAAAAAATAGGCATATTTTAACTCCCATCACCAGAGATTTTGATTTAGAAGGTTTTGCAGGGGTATGCTCCTCTGAAGTCCTGAATTGTTCCATAGCGGTGCTGGTATGCATTACAAATCAAGAGCCATGGCCTTGCTGTGAAATACCAGCCCTGGTACATGCTAAAACTTGATAATTTATGGACTCCGGACCTTTGCACTTACTGTTCTCTCTGCCTAGAACATTATTCTCTAGACTTCTGAAAGTTTTGCTGCCTCACTTCACTCAGATCTAAGATAGGCCCATCTCCCATTCTCCCATCACTTCTTTTTGTTTTGTTTTCTTTCTTTTTTGTATTGCTGCTTATGAAATTCTATTGTTTATCTCTCTATGGGTCACTTTGCCACTAGAATATGGGTTCCATGAGAACTGTGACTTTGTCTTATTCTCTGTTGTCTAGTCATGGCTTAGAATAAAGCCCAGGGAATCATAAATGTTTAACAAATACATGTTAAATTAATGAGGAGAAACTTCATGAATGAGGGCTTGTTGATGATTGATGGTTTGATCGACAGATTGAATGACAACCCGCCCTCCTCCCCGATGGAGAAGTTATTAAAGCAGATGCTAGACCACATTTTTTGAGGATGCTTTGGGGTCAGTCACGCATCACATGTAACTGCTACTACTGCTAAGTCACTTCAGTCGTGTCTGACTCTGTGTGACCCCATCCCTGGTTGATCTCAAAAGTTTCTTTCCAGCCACAAAGATGACATAGGCGATGGCGAAGAAGAAGAGAAAGAGAGAACAGGCATAAAAGACAGCAGAATTAAGGAGGAACTAGAGAGCACTGGAGTGAAACAGCTTGCTGAGAAGCTGGCAATGGCAGCTGACTTGTTGAAATATTCACCACACTCTGAAATAACAGATGTTATTTGAGGGATCTGTGTGAGCATTTGTAAATTGCTGCTTTCTATGCCTTTCTCCTGCTCCCTGCTTCCCACAAACAGCAGCTTGCTGCCTGTCCATCCACTCCCAGAAGGTACTTTTTCTTCTTTCACAAAGAGAGAACTAGTGCCCCTCTACCTAACCATGGTCATATATTATCCCATTCTAGAAGCATCTCTATGCCTCCTGCGCTTAATTCTTTGTCTTTGCCTTGTTCCTCTCCTGCTACTCACCCTTGCTCACTCTTCTTGGGCCACACTGACCTTCCTGCTCTTCCTTAAACACACCAGGCATGTCCTGATTTCATGGCTTTGCACTGGTTGCACTCTTTGCCTAGAAGGTCTTCCTCCAGAGGCCACCTGACTCCTTCCCTCCCCTACTTCAAGTCTCCACTCAAATCTCACCTTCTCAGTCAGAGAAGGCAATGGCAACCCACTCCAGTACTCTTGCCTGGAAAATCCCATGGATGGAGGAGCCTGGTAGGCTGCAGTCGATGGGGTCGCTACGAGTCAGACATGACTGACCGACTTCACTTTCACTTTTCACTTTCATGCATTGGAGAAGGAAATGGCAACCCATTCCAGTGTTCTTGCCTGGAGAATCCCAGGGATGGGGGAGCCCGGTGGGCCACCATCTATGGGGTCGCACAGAGTCAGACGTGACTGAAGTGACTTAGCAGCAGCAGCAGCAGCAGCCGTGAGTCTGATTTGACAACCCTGTTTAAAACAGCAATCTTAGCTTCTCCACATATTTCTGAAACTATTGTCCTGCTCCATATTTTTCACTGTTCCATGTACTCCTTGCCTGATAATACGTTTTTAAATTTTATTTATTGTATCTAATTAACTATCTGTCTTCCCACAACGGCTCCTCCTACCAGAACATTTATGAGGATAGCAAAGCATCTTTGTTTTGTTTGAAGATGTATTCCCCATGAGCAGAGGAGTGTCTAGCATATAGTATACAAAACAATACTTAATAAACATGTGTTGCATGGCAAAGTGAATGAATGATGTGTTAAAATTAAATAAAATCCAGGAAAGAGTTCATTTAACAATTCTCATCCAATGAAGCAACTTGGGGATCCCTGATCCTTTGGACATCGTAGCTTGTGTTCACATTTGTTTTCCTTCTTCAATGATTAATTTACTCAAAAAGCACTTAACACCACTGTGTATAGAAGGCCTCACTGAATGCCTTCTTGAAGGAGGCAAATCAAGAGAAGATAGTTCTAACTAGCTCTCAATGCAGCTATGAAAAGACAATGATAAGAATGTGTGCATACTTGTGTGCTCAATTGTGTCCAACTCTTCACGACCCCACAGACTGTAGCTTGTCAGGCTCCTCTGTCTATGGGATTCTCCAGGCAAGAATGCTGGAGTGGGTTTCCATGCCCTCCTCCGGGGGATCTTCCTGACCCAGGGATCAAACCCACATCTCCTGTGTCTCCTGCATTGGCAGGCAGATTCTATACCACTGCACCACCTGGGAAGCCCCTTATGATAAGAATATCTTGTGACTAAAGGCTGTGGGTTATCAAAAAGGCTTGCACCACATTTCCTTTGCTAATATGTAAATGTGAGACATAAAATAACTTTATTACATTATTATATTTGTTTAATGGAAATTGGAGATTTGGGGGAAGATGGGAGCTTCTTTCACAATGTTAAGTGCATATTGTGAATCTCTGGCTTTGTTTTACAGGATTTCTTAAATCCTGTAAAGTGGTAAGTCATAGGACCTTTGGGAAAAAAAGACATTGTGGTAACAGAGGGATTGTGAGAGGTGAGGGTGGGAGGGTGAGGAGAGGTATTAAGGGGCCACTGGGGAGAGGGGGTGTATAGGAGAAGGGTGAGAGAAAGAGGAAGAATGAGTCCAGAATATTCATAAACTTGATTCCAGGACTATCAATTATACTCTGTAACCATGGATCTCAGGTCATAGGCCAATGAAAGGAAATGGAGAGAAAATGAGAATCCTGAGGGAATGTTAATATATTTTCATCTGAGGTGTTAAGGGCAGAGAGAAGAATTCAGAGGGGAGGATTTACAGTGTGAGAAGACTACTGTCATGAAGGTTGGGATGTTAATGTGCCTCTGTGCCCTATTTGACTTAGGATTTATTGGGCAGATTTTTGAGATTCTGCTTGTGTTCGACAGGAAGCTGAACATGGCCTCCTTTTACCTGTAATAATATTCTACAAATATCTTGCCTGATTAATGTGGACTATGAATATAACCAGATGAAGGGGTGTGCCTAAGCCCCACCAGGAAACCCTCTTAATAATCTAGTGCCTCTAATGAAGAGTAAAGGTAATTAATCAACTAAGGAATGGAGAATGGAAAGCATGGCAGAATAGTAAAACAAACATAACTCTGATGTCTGGAGGAGAACCATAGAACCTTCGAGAGAAAGGAAGGAGAGTCTATAAGCATCGGTGAGGGCTATAAACGTGGACAAATTAGTGAGGCTACATGGGACTGCACTTGTGACATTATCACAAACTTCAGGCCTCAATCCTCAAATAGGTGGTATTTCAACTAATGATATTCCGCACAGAAGAGTGAGTGAAAATGCAAAGAAATCCCCTTCCTTAGTTTCATGGTGGTGGCTCTGAGGAGGAAACATCTAGATATATTGAGAAAGTAGGTGAAAATATACACAAAACATTTGTTGTTGTTTAGTCACTCAGTCGTGTCCGACTCTGCGACCCCATGGACGGCAGCACGCCAGGCTCCCCTGTCCTTCACCAACTACCGGAACTTGCTCATACTCATGTCCTTTGAGCTGGTGATGCCATCCAACCATCTCGTCCTCTGTCATCCCCTTCTTCTCCTACCTTCAATCTTTCCCAGCATCATGGTATTTTCCTAATAAGTTGGCTCTTTGCACCAGGTGGCCAAAGTATTGGAACTACAGTTTTAGCATCAGTCCTTCCAAAGAATATTCATGGTTGATTTCCTTTAGGATTGACTGGTTTGATTTCCATGCAGGCCAAGGGACTCTCAAGAGTCTTCTCCAACGCTGGTTGAGAGTTAAAGAATTTGGTGCTCTGCAGAAGCTCAGCCGTTGACCAGTTATGTAATCCTAGATAAGTAAATTTTATCTTTGAAATAGGTAGGTTATAAATTCCTTTCCTACTAAAATACTATGAGATTCTGACTTTGTTACATAAAGAAAAATAATGTCATAAAAGCAAAAAAGAGCTCTTTCTGAGATACACAGGGCTAGGTCTATGACTCAGCAGTAAAAGCACTAAACTTCAAGAGAAATTAAAAGGACTAAGTGGTCCTCCTACCCCATCCCTACACCTCCTAGTTTCCTGAAATTCTATCTTGGTGTTAGTCTTTTGTGATTAAGTATAATTGTATTCCTTGGGGGCACAACTGGTAAAGAAACAACCAGTAATGTAGGAGACCTGGGTTCAATCCCTGGGTTGGGAAGATCCCTTGGAGAAGGGAGTGGATGATATGTGGCTAATTTGCTACCAGAGCAAGCAGAGACTTTCTTAGTTAGGACAGTCTCCTGGTCAGCAGATTCCTAGGGAGATCAGATGAGGAAACCCAGTCTACAAGAAGTAAAAGGAGAAATACATGAAAGAAGAAAACCTACTCCAATTAAATGGATTAGCATTTCTTATCTTTATTTCTTCACTTTCTGTCACTGAGTAGCACACAGACCAATAAAATGTCATGAATCTTTTGGTTTGAAGGGCTTTAAACACATCAAAATATTTCACTGGTAGCTTAGATCTCAACTTTTGCATTTTCCACTATGAGAGATGAGAGGGGATTAACAGTTACCTTTGTCTTTGGAAGTTTCTCCCCCTAAACACCATGATACCATGGGGCTTTTCCTGGCTTGTTTCTCAGGAGGTCAACTGGTCCTCTAGGTCTAGATACATAGGATGAGAATGTAAGCCTGAAAATCTTAAGCGCATATTCTGTTGAATTATTTGCCTTACATTTTATAAAGACAAGAAGACAAAAAATATATATCTTAAATAGAAGGGAGTCCCAGGTTCTTTAATGAACACTTCTTGCAGAAAGTGCGATAAGGTCAACATTGACCGCATATGATGACAGATGCAGTTGGGAGTTATTCTAAATATATTACTGCCAGTATCACCCTTGGCAGCACCCCACTTCCTCCTTCCACCCTGGATTTCCCATCAGATGTGGAGAGAGCTCATCACTAACCAGGATGGGAGAACTGATGCTAACACCCACTGCAGCAGTTCAGTCAACCCCTTCATTACTCTTCCTTCTGGCCAAACTCCCAGCAGCCTCTGGTGAAAACCTTGGCCATGGCACACGCAAATCCCAGGGCTCCTCACTAACACTTCACTTTTCATGGAGGTCATGACTAGGCCGAGCAAGACTTTCTTTGCCTGCCCCCAGCTGAGTGACCTGCTTTCACAGCAGCACGATTTCTCTAATGAGATTGTTTCACAAAGAGAAGAATGAAATCAAGTGTCAGGGGCTTGGATCAAAGTGATTCTTATGCTCTGAGGCACAGGGTCAGACTGCAGGTAGGAATGAGCTCTGGGATCCTGTTGAGAGCACCTCCCCACCACCCTCACGTCTCTCCTTTCTCCTTGTCATGACTGACCTTTAAATTTTTAGAAAGGATCTCCCATGCAAATACTTGAATTGGTTTCAAGAAAAATTCCTAGAATATCTAACATACAGCTATTCTGAGCATGTAGCTCATCTGATACAAATTCCCGTGCTGATTTCTATGAGGTAGGAAATACTATTACTTCGAGTTTATTAAAGGAGGAACTGAGGCTCAGAAATGTTAGGTAACTTGCCACCAAACCAAGTGCTAGTAAGTGGGAGAGTGGAGATTTTAACCCATTTTCATTCATCTCCAAAGTTTATGAGCTCAAACCCTAAGACACAGCAAGTAATATATACCTAGCACTGACAGGGGATATGTGGGGGATGTTGAGATGAAACAGATTAGGTGTGGCTTTGAACACCTATATACAATGCATAGTTAAGACTATATACAATGTATAGTATATAGAAATATACACTGTATAGTTGAGACAGACATGAATTAATTATGGAAAGACAATATAAGGAAGAATGTGAAAATTGTGGGCTTGAGTCTTCTGACCACAGTGCCACATCTCAACTTCTATGTGATTCTAATTGATGGACAGGGGAAAACTTTATAGGATAATTATAATTTTAGCTGGGCCTGAATTGATACTATTTTTAAATGTAGATGTCTTTTTATTTTTACTTATTTTGGCCATGATGCAGCATGCAGGATCTTAGTTCCTCAACCAGAGATCAAACTTGTGACCCCTGCAGTGGAAGTGAGGAGTCTTAACCACTGGACCACCAGGGAGGTCCCAAATTACTTTTTTTTTTTTTAATAAGAAAACTTTTTTTGTGGGATAAAGAATATGCTTGCATTGTAGGAGACCCAGGTTCGATTCCTGGGTTGGGAAGATCCCCTGGAAGAGGAAATGGCAACCCATTCCAGTATTCTTGCCTGAAAAATTCTATGGACAGAGGAGCCTGGTGGGCTACAGTCCATGGCATCACAAAGAGTTGGACACGACTGAGTGACTAATACATTCAAAGAGTGTGTAGGTCATTCTAGGCAGTGAGAAAAATATGTAAAAAATCTCAGATGTGAGATAAGACTGCAGAATAATTTCTAAATCACTGAATCACTAAATCACTGGATAGAAAGGAGAGATGACTCATTGCTAAAGCTAAAGCCTAAAGAAGCATCTCCCAGATCCTGTTTTGCACAAATGGTACAATTTATATATTATGAAGATCATAGGGCAGTCAATTTGGAGGAAAAATCAAAACACATGTAACAGCTCTGTAGATAATCTCTAGATATTCTATTTTTATTAATTCTTAGTCTTTTCTAACACGGAAGTCACTCAAAAATTGCGCCTATTTCATGACTTCCTTGACTAGAGGAATATTCACCTAATTTAAAATGCTTTCTGATTATTAATGATATGCAAGTCACTGGTTAAACAAGAGAGCAGTGGCAAGAAACACATATTAAATTGAAGAAAGAGAAGAGATAAATAAGAGATAAAGAGATAAATAAAGAGATAGATTAATCTCAAATGAAGAGATAAAGCACTGGACAATAAGTCTCCATGCTGAAGAGTGGGCACACAGTGGAGACAGGAGGTGACATGGCTGTTAAAGAAAGGAAGGGAAACTGAATAAGTCCTTGAGCAGTCTTTCAACAGATAATGATTTAGAGGAAGAAGGAGAAAATCAAGCAGGAGAATCAGGGTGAGTGAAGTGAGAGCTAGTAGCCAAGGAGGTCTAGAGCATAGAAGGGTGTGATCTAAGTCTAGACAAGAATGGGGAAACTCATGGCTATGCACGGCAAGCTGAGCTTGGACTCTACTAAGACAGCAGTGGGAAACCACTGAAGGTTGTACATCATGTAGTGACAGTACCGGAGCATTAGAAACTCTGATTCTGTGGTGGTAATTCTGAATGGTTTGGAGTTGGAGTTGGAAGTGGGAAAGACAGGTAGAATTCTACAGCTCTGGCTCAAGTAAGCGGTCATGATGGTGACAGTGAAAATGATGGGGTGGGTTGAAAGTTGTTACAGAGAAAAGATCAATAGGATTTGTGGGTGACTAAATTTATGGAACAAAGGAGAAAGAAGAATCAAGGTAGTATCAATACTAAATGAGCAGAGGTAGAATTATTAATATTAAGAGAATCAGTTGTCATAAAAAAAGATCTATTGACCATGTTGAAATCGAGGTATCCATTAGACATCTAAATAAAATGATTGGTAGGCAGGGAATTCATGTCTAGAGTTCAGAACAGCCTGCTTTTTATATAGGCTTAAGAGCAGCCCTAGAGGAAAGAGAAAACAGTAGCAGAAAATCTGCTAAGAGATTTTCTTAGCAGATTTCTTATTATAGAGATAAGAAATATCTCTATATTCAGGTGACAAGGAGATGAACAGCTATCTAAGGAGTTGGTAGAACTTTCTTTGGCAAAGTGTTACAGGACAAGAAGAGGAGTGTCAACAATGTCTTAAACTGCAGGGTCATTAATGAGGATGTGCCATTTGGGGCTGGTAGCTTTCTGGGTAGGAAATAGAGTGTTCGGGACAGAAGTCAGCAAGTAGAATTAATACGGGCCAAGGAAGCAGGGACAATACACATAACCCATTCTTTCCACAATGTGGGCACTGAGAGGAAAGGGGACAGACAGAGCAGTAGGCTGAGTGACTAGCAGTTTGCTTATGGGAAGCTTTTACAATGGAAAGCACGATTCTTCCAATGTCTTTTGGATATGGCCTTGGAACTTAAAAGCTTAAATTTGTTCCCCCAAATGGTTTCTTTAAATGTATAGTTTACATCATGGTTTAAAAGTATTGAACTGAATGAATGCCCTACATAAGATACAAATATACTATATTTTATTTGAACCTTTAGACCATGAGAAATTAGACAGTGTATTATTAAAAAGCAGGATTTAATGAACTAATAGTTTGAGAAGATAAAGTGTGTGTTCTGACATTAAGTCAAATAACTTCTTACCTTTTCTGCACATATTACTTAAGCCTGGCTCTGCTCCCATATGTAGAGGAACAATATAAGTAATGGCCCTGGGTGTGTCAATGATCAGCTGTACAGCCTGGGACAAATTAATTGGCTTATATGGGCCTCTGCACCACTTTCTAAAAACAATGATTTTAGATACAACCTCTTAAAAAATTCTGGCTAGGAAATGCTATGTTTTCCCTGTCTTGTTACAGCTATATTTTGGGGAGCGTATTGAAAACATTATGTATATGTGATGGATTGGATTAGAAAATTGGTCAGGCTTTAAGAGAAAAAGTTTCAAAAAACTGAGCACCTAATGATTTATTTGGAAATAAGGGCAAGGCATGGATGAGACCAAATACATAAAATTCACCGATTGGGGTGGGGGAGAGAATAACAGTTTCTGGAATGTTAAATATAATTTTGAAAAAGAAAACAGAAAGGTAATTCAATAAATAAAATATGGAAGCAAGTTCTTTATGTGGTCAAACTATACTTCCAGACAAGTGTTTTCTGTTGGCTTAATGAATAAGAATCCTTGAAGTTGTCTTCCAACCCATAATAGTGTGGCCAGATTCTTTGGATATATCCTATTTGGGTGATGGGAAAGAACAGAATAGGAACAAGGGAGAAAAGAAACAGAAAGTAAAGTTCATTTAATACAGGCAATTTTGTCACCTTGCTCAGTTTCAGATGGAAGAAAGTCTTGATTCTGAGGATGATGAATGAACTGGAGGCATGAGAGGGCCCGAGAGATGATTTCTCCGCTTTCTGAGAAAGGGATGTGGGATAAAGAGCCTCTTGAGAAAGTCAAGTGGAAAGAACCACGGACAATGGCAAATTGCAATCTTACCTTCATGGTTTTTGAGAGGCAGTGGACAGAGCATGTGGGCTGTACTTCACATACTGTTGGCTCCCGCAGAATGGAAGTCCATTAGCCATAGGTGGTGTTACGGTCTGAATGTTGTGCCCCTGCCCCCATTTGGATGCTGAAATGCTAACTGCCAAATGATGGAATTTGGAGGTGGGGCCTCTGGGAGGTGATTAGGTGATGAATCAGCCTTCATTAATATAATTAGTGCCCTTATAAAAGCAGTGCTAGAGAACTCCATCATCTTTTCTGCCATATGAGGCTGCAATAAAAAGATAGGTATCTAGGAAATAGATTCTAATCAGACATCAAATCTGCCAGAGCCTTGAATTTTGGACTTCTCAGCCTCCAGGATTGTGAGAAATAAATTTCTGTTGTTTGTAAGCCACTCAGATTATAGTATTTTGCTGCTGCTGCTGCTGCTGCTAAGTTGCTTCAGTCGTGTCCAACTCTGTGCAACCCCATAGATGGCAGCCCACCAGGCTCCGCCGTCCCTGGGATTCTCCAGGCAAGAACACTGGAGTGGGCTGCCATTTCCTTCTCCAATGCATGAAAGTGAAAAGTGAAAGTGAAGTCACTCATTCGTGTCTGACTCTTAGCGACCCCATGGACTGCAGCCCACCAGGCTCCTCCGTCCATGGGATTGTCCAGGCAAGAGTACTAGAGTGGGTGCCACTGCCTTCTCCGGTAGTATTTTGCTAGAGTGGCCAAAATGGGCTCCGACAGGTGACTCTGCTATTTTCTACCAAGTTCTCTCTTCATCTCCTTCTCCACTGCCTTGGGATAGGATGTCAAAAGGCCTCACTCACTAGCAGTGGGTTGGATAGTTGCCACTTCATTCCTTTCTAATCCTGAGACATATCTCTGCACCTGCTGTATTTTATATGAGAAAAGACTACCATCTCAGAATGGCAGGATGGAGGATGTCTTTTGGGTAGTAGGAAAGGAGGATTTTTCACACTGTGATGATTTCAAGAAATAGCAAAACTGTTTTAGTATCTGTAAAAGCTAGCAAGGTGTCATGACACTTCTTGGCTGTAAATAGCACTCTTTCAGGACCCAAAACATAATTCGAGGTGTCCTGCCAGTCTCCTCTCTATTCTTCTTGCCACACATGCTATAATGCCTGTCCCAGGCAATTCCATCAGTTGTGACTTTGTGATCTGACCAAACCTTCACTATTTTGGTATTAAATTGGATTTGAACTTGGGTCTCAATTCAATTCAGTTCAATTAACATTTATTGAACACCCACCAGGCAAGGTCCTCAACCTTCTCTGTAAGTCACATCCAAACTCTCTAAACAAGCAAATTGAACTGGAAGTCGGTAAGAACCACACTTTTCTAAAACACTTCCAGTATCTTTAAGTATTTTGCTTCTTAAAATATCTCAGGTTTGTTTTAGAGAGCAGTATTACTCGGTAACTGAGAAGGCTAAAAGACTAATTTCATGTGAATTTTCACTTGCATCAGGAGAGTGGGTTCTGCCAAAGATTCTGTAGGTCATATTTAAATGGTAAGTCAAGAATAACAAGGCCACAGATTTGAATTTCTGACACTGGCATTTCAGAAATCAAAACAAAGTGAATCTTTCAGTTCGAGTGTTTCATGACTCTGTTAATTGAGTGCTTTTTTCTTCACTATTTATTAAACCATTTTGAAAACAGTCAGGTGTCATGGAAAAAGAATCCTGGATTGGGCATATATTGCTTGTGGGACTCTGGACAAATTACTCGATCCTCCCTGGGTTTACTTATTTCAGTAACATCTATTATCTGTCACACCATATCTAGCACATTAGACGATTAACCCTTCCTCTTATACATTGGTCCTTTATTAAATATTGTCCTTTATATATGGAAAGAGAAAATCATTAAATGCAACAACTGGTTTTGTTCTATTCAAATGTGGTTTAAATGTTTAGTTTGGTTGAGATAATGACAACATTATTATTGTAGCAATATTATTGCCAAAATAATAATATCTTCTGGCTTGAGGTCAGCGGTCAGAAAAACAACAGCTGATGTATTTGACAGACTGCTTTTGATTTTGGTCTGGACAGAAAATTGGAGTGATGATAGAAGGCCATTTTTGTTTTGGTTTTTCAGGGAGTTGACGAAGACCTATCACTAGTCTCCAGAATAAAAGAGAATAGGTGAGACCCTTAGGTGATAAGGGAAAGCAGCAAGAGGGAAATAGGGGTGAGGGGGAGATTTCTAAGCCAGAGTAAAATTCTAGTTTAAAATTAATGTATTCAACTCATTTAAAATTATTATATTAAAGCTCTACAATATTTCTGGGCACAGTTCTAGGTTCAGGTAATACATATAGAGTTGCTACATTAAAATTAGCTACCATAGGGAAATTCTGATCACAGGAAGAAATTTTGAGGAAATATGCAAACTAGATCTGAGTAACTTCAGCATTTGACAAAGCTGTAATTAATAGGTGGTGTCATTTAGTTCAGTATATAAACTATATTCAGAAGTTTTAGTTAAAGCTTCTCATGTTATATCTCTTTCATATATTCATGTATTATCCTAAGGATGCCACTAAAATAATATTCATCCAGATGTTTTAGATCACAAGCATAATGTAAACTGAAAATGTGTGCCTTATCTATTTACTGAATTTTTATCTTTTTTGTGTAAAATTTTTCTTTGAGGAGACCCTACCACTTTTTCTACCAGACTGTTAACAGCAGCTGGATCATCAAAAAAGCAAGAGTTCCAGAAAAACATCTATTTCTGCTTGATTGACTATGCCAAAGCCTTTGACTGTATGGATCACAATAAACTGTGGAAAATTCTGAAAGACATGGGAATACCAGACCATCTGACCTGCCTCTTGAGAAAGCTGCATGCAGGTCAGGAAGCAACAGTTAGAACTGGACATGGAACAACAGATTGGTTCCAAATAGGGAAAGGAGTATGTCAAGGCTGTATGTTGTCACCCTGCTTATTTAACTTACATGCAGAGTACATCATGAGAAATGCTGGGCTGGATGAAGCACAAGCTGGAATCAAGATTGCTGGGAGAAATATCAATAACCTCAGATATGCAGATGATACCACCCTTATGGCAGAAAGTGAAGAGGAACTAAAGAGCCTCTTGATGAAAGTGAAAGAGGAGAGTGAAGAAGTTGGCTTAAAGCTCAACATTCAGAACACTAAGATCATGGCATCTGGTCCCATCACTTCATGGCAAATAGATGGGGAAACAGTGGAAACAGTGTCAGGCTTTATTTTTGGGGGCTCCAAAATCACTGCAGATGGTGATTGCAGTCATGAAATTAAAAGACGCTTACTCCTTGGAAGGAAACTTATGACCAACCTAGACAGCATATTAAAAAGCAGAGACATTACTTTGCCAACAAAAGTCCATCTGGTCAAGGCTATGGTTTTTCCAGTAGTCATGTATGGATGTGAGAGTTGGACTATAAAGAAAGCTGAGCACCAAAGAATTGATGCTTTTGAACTTAGTGTTGGAGAAGACTCTTGAGAGTTCCTTGGACTGCAAGGAGATCCAACCAGTCCATCCTAAAGATCAGTCCTGGGTGTTCATTGGAAGGACTGATGTTGAAAATGAAACTCCAATACTTTGGCCACCTGATGCAAAGAGCTGACTCATTGGAAAAGACCCTGATGCTGGGAAAGATTGAAGATGGTAGGAGGAGGGGACGACAGAGGATGAGATGGTTAGATGGCATCACCAACTCAATGGACATGAGTTTGGGTAAACTCCGGGAGTTGGTGATGGACAGGGAGGCCTGGCGTGCATAGGGTCGCAAAGAGTCGGACATGACTGAGCGACTGAACTGAACTGATTAACAGCAGCACCTGGGACTGACTTCTGGAATTTTAGGGACAATGAATAGAGAATATAGTTTGGTGCAATATATTTTTATGTGAATTGCAATTTTAAAATAAAATATGGTAGCATAAAATATAATGTTTTGCATTACATACAAATTTTAAAATATGGTGGTTGATCTCTTAATCAGATTCCACTTACCAGCTTCATCTTACTTAATGCTCTGTTCATCTGTTGAAAGGGATGACCACAGCAGTCTGAATGGTATTGGCTACTACTGTATGGCTACTTATTTCTTCCACAGTTAAGTCGTATGCTTAAATGACATGGTTGTGTTTATTATCAAACCTATTTCTCACAGTTGTATTAGTAACTATAATTAAGTAATTTAACTTAATATTGTATAGACCACTAAAATACATATGTGAGAGATATGCAAAAGAAAGAAGCCAGTCTGAAAAGGCTACATGCTGTCCATGAGTGATATGACACCAACTCTCTGACTTTCTGGAAAAAGGCAAAACTATGGAGACAAAAGAGCATCAGTAATTGCCAGAGGGGTTGGGGGAAGGATGACAAGGTGAAGCACAGAGGATTTTCCAGATAGTAAAACAACTGGAATTGTTGTTTTGGTGTAATGGTGTAAAGGTGAGACTATGTGTTTGTCAGATGTATAAAATATGCAACACAAAGAGCAAACTCTAATGTAAACTAAATGGAATTTACTTAAAAAGAGAGAGAGAGTTTGGAAATATTCACTAAAGGAAAGGTGCATAAAAAGTATTGCTATGTTGGATGTGGGCAAGACAACTGTAAAAGAAGAAAAGCAACTGTAAATATACTTCATTCAGGTTATTTTACAAAGGTCTCTAGGTTTTCACTGCACTTAATATAAAACAGGAAACTGAGGAGGATCTATTATGGATGTGGTTTATGAGAGGAAAATGACACTGAAATCTAATCAGCAGATCAACACTCACAAAATAGTATGATCCTAAATCATGAGATAAGTGGATACATTTATTTGTATACATTGAATTACTGAAATGTCTATGGGATGTATATTTTTTTATGATTTCCATGTTTGAACTAACTTGTCCAATGACTAAACATTTAGATTTCCTATTGCATCAGATTGCTTCAGTAATGAGAATCTCCCAAAATAATTTACAAAAAGCCAAGAACTGTTATATCAGATGACATGTTGAATAAGCTATAAATAGTATTTATCCTCTTAAATCATGAATGTACCACTTTAGCTAAGAAAAAATGTCAATATATGCCATATTTGGTAGAATTAGTCCTGAATAATATGAGTTATCAATTTATAAAAGGTTTTAAAAAACAAAAACTGTAGGTAGAAGAAAGATGAATAATAAAAATTTAATTGTCTAGATATATCTTATTAAAAGTAGACATGTAAATAGAGAAGGATTAATAGTGATTTTCAGTATGTGAACAACTGCAGTCACATAAGGCTACCAAAACAAATATCTGTAAAAACATCCATTCAGACTGAAATGTATTTTCTTGTTTCTGTAAATATATCCTGTCTGAGATATTAAATCCATTCACTTCAGTACCATGCCTTTAAAAAAAAAATTTCTAGCACAAGGACAGCAGGCACTCAGCAAATATTAATTTATTATAAGAACATGTAAACTTGGTAGTTTTTATTCTATCTCTTTCTTTGATTTTCCAATTTGGGGTCAATTTTCAGGGAAATCACCCCTGAATACTCATTGGACGGACTGATGCTGAAGCTGAAACTCCAGTATTTTGGTCATCTGATGCAAACAGCTGACTCACTGGAAAGATTGAGGGCAGAAGGAGAAGAGGGCATCAGAGAATGAGATGACTGGATAGCATCTCCGATGCAATGGACATGAATTTGGGCAAACTTTGGGAGATGGCAAAGGACAAGGAGGCCCGGTGTGCTGCAGTCCATGGGGTCACAAAGAGTAGGACAGAACTGTGTGACTGAAACAATAACAAATGTTTCAATGAAGCCCAGTCTTAGTTTCCCCATCTTTAAAAGATATAAAGTAAAACTGGAGAGTATATATATATATATACCTGTAAAACCTAAAATAGAACAAAACAAGCAGGCATTGATCTCATTGTCAGGATTTAGCATCATGTTCCTTTTACCATATCATTTTGCTTACTGAAGGATAATGCTTTATTTCTTTTATAAAAGTATCTTATTATTTTTCCATTACATTTTCCTTACTAGTTGGGCAGCAACTTGATACTTATTTTAAAAATTCTACTAAAATGAACATATTAGTACATTTTGAACTGCAAAAGAGAACCAGTAATTTGGCTAGTTGATGAAAGAAGAAATAATAGATTTAATTACACAAAGACAGAAATGGAAGGATAGGTTAAGGAAAGAAAAACAAAGTAAATAGCGTTGCAAACAAATTTAGTGTTGCTTTTGAGTTCTATCATGTTATCCAGTTTAAGTGTATGTTTTTATTACTTTCTCCCTTATATGAAAGCTTGTGTGTGTGCTCAGTTCAGTAGTGTCCAACCCTTTGTAACCCCATGGACTGTAGCCCACCAGGCTCCTCTGTCC
Organism: Cervus elaphus; assembly: GCF_910594005.1. Lineage (NCBI taxonomy): Eukaryota > Metazoa > Chordata > Mammalia > Artiodactyla > Cervidae > Cervus > Cervus elaphus. Next base: position 57,690,464 of record NC_057833.1, on the reverse strand, counting down.
ATGGGATTCTCCAGGCAAGAGTACTGGAGTGGGTTGCCATTTCCTTCTCCAGGGATCTTCCCAACCCAGGGATCAAAACTACATCTCCTGTGTCTCCTTCATTGGCAGATGAATTCTTTACCACTTGAGCCATCTGGTAAGCCCCTTACATGAAAGCTTGGCTCCTTTAAAAAAATTTAATATTTCCCACCATCAAAGTCATAATTTTATTGGTTAATCCAGATGAAGAATTTCTAATGAGAAGTTGGAGCTGTAAAAACTCAGACAAGGCCAGATCATGAAGACTGAGTCACAGTTTCTCCTCTATAAACTGATAATTATCTCACACTGTCACAGAAGTAATTACAAGTGGAGGATATATATGTATTTTAAGAGGGTGCAACATTCAGAAAAGTATTCCACTGTTTTCAATACAACATTTGAACTGTAATGTTTCTAGTTGCACTCAGATCTTTTGTCTTTGCTTCATCTTATCACCATAAACATGATTGATTCCATCATCTTAATACTAGGGTACTAGAAACTCTCAATATGCTTGTTAAAATGCATTTTCCAGCCTCCCCCTCTCCCATAAGATTCTGATTCAATAGGTCTTCAGTGAAGCCTCAGAATGAGTATTTTTAAAATTGTCCAGTACATTTTCATACAAGTAATTTACAGACTGCATTTTGGAAACTTTGGATAAATACCTATCTTGAACTTTTTGCTTTTATGTTAAAGATGAAGAGGGAATCATACTAGCATTCACAGCTTTAATAGCCTCCTTGTATATAGTTGTCAACACTAGCATTTTCACAGATTGATTTATAGTACAGTGGAAGGAGATGAGCATAGATTCAAATGAGCGTAATGCAATGCAATAAAAAAGTACTCAGTGAAGTGCAAGGATGAACAATGTAAGTTAAGAAGAGCTCAGACTAAGAAAAAATAATTTTCAGCTGTAAGGTTCAAGAGAAGAATTCATTTGAAATGAGATTTGAAAAGTGTGCATTTATGTGAGGGAGAAAAGCAGCTCTGTAAGGGCAGGTTATGAAGAGACACTTAGACGACGGTTTCCCCTGTGGTGTAGCAGGTGCGCCGGTGAGGCCCGTGCACAGGGTGTAGGTCAGGGCATCAGATCAGTGCAGTTCAGTCGTGTCCAACTCTTTGTGACCCCATGGACTGCAGCACACCAGGCCTCCCTGTCCATTGCCAACTCCCAGAGTTTACTCAAACTCATGTCCATTGAGTCGGTGATGCCATCCAGCCACCTCATCCTCTGTAATCCCCTTCTCCTCCTGCCCTCAATCTTTCCCAGCATCAGGGCCTTTTCAAATAAGTCAGTTCTTCATAGCAGGTGGCCAAAGTATTGGAGTTTCAGCTTCAACATCAGTCCTTCCAATGAACACCCAGGACTGATCTCCTTTAGGATGGACTGGTTGGATCTCCTTGCAGTCCAAGGGACTCTCAAGAGTCTTCTCCAACACCTCAGTTCAAAAGCATCATTTCTTTGGTGCTCAGCTTTCTTTATAGTCCAACTCTCACATCCATACATGACTACTGGAAAAACCATAGCCTTGACCAGATGGACTTTTGTTGGCAAAGTAATGTCTCTGCTTTTTAATATGCTGTCTAGATTTGTCATAAGTTTCCTTCCAAGGAGTAAGCATCTTTTAATTTCATTGCTGCAATCACCATCTGCAGTGATTTGGGAGCCCAGAAAAATAAAGTCAGCTACTGTTTCCCCATCTATTTGCCACGAAGTGATCAGGCCTGATGCCATGATCTTAATTTTCTGAATGTTGAGCTTTAAGCCAATTTTTTCACTCTCCTCTTTTACTTTCATCAAGAGACTCTTTAGTTCTTCTTCACTTTCTGCCATAAGGGTGGTATCATCTGCATATCTGAGGTTATTGATATTTCTCCCGGCAATCTTGATTCCAGCTTGTGCTTCCTCCAGCCCAGCAATTCTCATGATGTACTCTGCATGTAAGTTAAAGCAGGGTGACAATATACAGCCTTGACATACTCCTTTCCCTATTTGGAACCAATCTGTTGTTCCATGTCCAGTTCTAACTGTTACTTCCTGACCTGCATACAGGTTTCTCAAGAGGCAGGTCAGATGGTCTGGTATTCCCATGTCTTTCAGAATTTTCCACAGTTTATTGTGATCGACACAGTCAAAGGCTTTGGCATAGTCAATCAAGCAGAAATAGATGTTTTTCTGGAACTCTTGCTTTTTCAATGATCCAACGGATTTGGAAATTTGACCTCTGGTTCCTCTGCCTTTTCTAAAACCAGCTTGAACATCTGGAAGTTCACAGTTTACGTATTGCTGAAGCCTGGCTTGGAGAATTTTGAGCATTACTTTACGAGCTTGTGAAATGAGTGCAATTGTGCAGTGGTTTGAGCATTCTTTGGCATTGCCTCTCTTTGGGTCAGCGTATAAGGAAGAGAATTTGGGGAGGTTGGCTACAATTAGAGTTAGATTACCAGTCTATTTTCATTCTTCTCTGATTTGGCTCTGACTTCTCATTAAAAATTCTTCATCTGGGTTGGCTCCTCCTCTAAACCAGTAACACATACTCTTCTAGGGAATTTAGGAGCTTAAAGTCCCTCCTGTTTCACTGGACAGTTAAAATGAACCACTTAACTGAGGTGACCACCCCCTTGAGAGAACAAGTTGAATGCTGGTTTCTTACTACTCTATTGTTAGACTGACTGCATGCATGCTTGTTCAGTTACTCAGCTGTGTCTGACTCTTTGCGACCCCACGGACTGTAGCCTGCCAGGCTCCTCTGTCCATGGGCTTCTCCAGGCGAGAATACTGGACAGGGTTATTCTCCTCTCCTGGGGATCTTCCTGACCCAGGGATCGAACCCACGTATTCTGTATTGGCAGGCGGATTCTTCACCATGATGCCACCTGGGAAGCCCATGAGACTATTATCCCCTAAAATCGGTGAGACTCTTAACACCTGCCAGGCTGTCTTAACTCCCCATGGTCTTACTTCCTAAAGTTCCCACTGAGGGGATTTTCCTTAAGTAATAGGCAGCTGAAAATCTTGATTTGTAGCTGTTCTCACTTGAATGCCTGGAAGATGCTACTTCACTTTCTCAGGTCTCATCTGAAATCCGCGCTATTAATAGACTGCACATAAGGACAGTTGGAGTGTTCTGCTATTCCTGTGCCCTCACTGCTGCCTCTGGGGAGCCTTTGGCAGGACCTGGGGTTGTGGGTAGCTCTTAGAGGATCCTACTTTTCAAGAATGCCTTAACTAGTCCTTAAACAAGCCTTTGGGGAAATTCCCAACTGCCTTCTAACTGCTTCTCTCTCTCCCCCTGAGGGAGAATGCATCTCCTTCTAACAGACTTATTTAGGAGCAAGTTCCCAGAAGCTCTCTTCTGGTGGCTTAAAGTCTAGAGATTCCTGAAGAGGAAAATGATACATAACCAAAAGGACAGATTTCTAGTGCTGTATTAAAAACAGTCATTAATATCACTTTTCCGCAGTACTTAATGAGGGTGACAGCTGGTGGTAAAGATGAATTTCTGACTGTATACTCTTACTCAGGGTCTCTGGAGAAGGGAGCTATGGCTGGCTGAGGCATTTAGAGTTTGTGCTCAACTCTTAGTAGGAATGTCCTTGCTGGTGCTGCTGAGGGGATGAAGGATTGAAGGTGAGTCATTAGTTCTCATTGAAAGTAAGAACATATCGACCATAGGCTATTAAAGACAATCTCTTTGGATGCATGCATTGTTATCAATAAAATGACAGTTTTGCCTGTTTGAAATTCAGTCTCGTGCTTCACACTGAACCCTTGGGTGATTGTCAATTCGAACTTTAAAGAGGACTTGATCAACTAAGTTTCAGTTCCAGAAATTCCACCCTGTTATAGTTTAATTATTCCTGGTGGAAACAAACAAACAAAAAACGGTGGGTTCAAGGGCTCTGAGACCCCAGTGCACCTCATTCCACCAATACTGAAGTCATCTTAGCTACCATTTATGGAGTGACTATGGGACCAATACTTTATAAATTTTCTTAGTTAATAATTGTAATAGCCGTTTATGTTACTATCTTTATCCAAATCTTACAAATAAGGAAACTGAAACTCAGAGTTAAGGTACTGTTCAAGGACACATATATTACAAGCAACGGAGTCAGAATTTGAACCCAAGACTATCTGATTCCATAGCCAGACCTTTTTAGCCTCTGTAGTACAGTGTGTTCCTCTAGTGTCCTGGGCCCATCCATGTCCCCTTCCACTGTGCTCTTGCTCAGATTATTTGTGTCACCTGAAGAGTTAGTTCCCCTGTCTGAATTCCCTTCCTTCCTCATATGTACCTATCAAAAGAATATATATTTATTCAATTCAATCTTCTCTATAAAGACTATCCTAATTTCCTTTTCCTCTTTTCTACACTCCCCTAACCAGACACGGGCTCCATTTTTCAGTATCTTCAGCAACTTTCTTATAACTGGCTATTTAACTGAAAAATCTCAAATTCTGGCTCACATTCAGACTTAATCAAATGTTTCTCATATGATGGATGTTCAATAAGTTATCTATAAAATGCAATTTGCTAAAAGTATTTGTAGGATTAATATGGATCAGGGTACAGACTAAGTATCTACCCTATGAGGTATGGTGGTCTTGGATTATGGACCTTTATGTTCCATGGGAGGGTTGAGGGTTGTGATGAAATTTCTGGCTCTACCAAGGTTGAGATAGAGTAAGGACATAGGGGATGAGAGTCAAGAGAATGCTTAGCAAAGGTTACACAATTTTGAAGCTCCAGAGCCGCCGAGCTATGACTCATATCACCTTCATCCTAGCACAACTTTCTTTTTGCTACATCATGCTGACATAAACAGAATGACCAGAGATATTTCAAGTATCTTGCCATCAATATTTCTGGTCCTAGAGTGCAACAACTTTTCCCTCAAAATGTGATTGGAAACTCTAGAAAACAGCTTAAATTAACTGATTCTTTACTGTTATAGAAACCCTTTGCTCAAATATACACCTCTCAATTATTCACAGATGGATAATCAAGGACAAATTTTGCTTTTGAGTTCTTACTGACACTATCACTACTCAATTCACCTAAATCCTCTGTTAAGGCAAGTTTAGTGTACTATTCTTTGAAGTTTTTGAATACAGTAAGAGTTTGAAAATACTGTTTTAAAGTCAAACTCTTAATCAGAACATTGTCGGAAAATTCTACTTACACATTTAATACATTTTGATTGAACAAAGACAATTTTTCCAAACTAAACTGAGAAAATTTATCAGTAGAAGAGCAACACTAAACATTAAAAATACAAAGAGGAGTCCTTCAGTATGAAGGTGAACAATTCCACGTAGAAGTACAGTAGAACAAAAGAAATAAAGAGCATCCTAAAGGATGAATATGTGGTCAGTCTAACTGAATACCCATAGTTTAAAACAAAAATAACATCCTGCAGTGTTTGAGATATATGTTGCATTAAAATATGCTACAACATATATTTTGAACACTGCAGGATGTTATTATTCTGGGTAAATGGAACTGAAGGGTTGTTTTGTTTAGGAAGCGATAAAAATATTAATTTAAAGTAAACTCTAATAAGTCAAAGATGTATATTACCATGTTTATGATAACCATTAAAAGAATGTTTTTAAAAGTGTATAGTGAACAAGGGAATACTCTTTATACTGTTGGTGGGAATATAAATTGATATAACCACTATGAAGAACAGTATGGAGATTCCTTAAAAAAAACAAAAATAGAACTACCATATGAACAAGCAATCCCATACCAGGGCATACACCCAGAGAAAACTCTAACTGAAAAAATACATACACCCCAATGTTCATTGCAGTACTATTGACACTAGCCAGGACATGGAATCAACCTAAATATCCATCAACAGAGGAATGGATAAAGAAGATGTGGTACATATATACAATAGAATATTACTCAGCCATAAAAAGGAATGAAACTGTGTCATTTGCAGAGAAGTGGATGAAACTAGAGACGGTCATACAGGAGTGAAGTAAGTCAGAAAGAAGAAAATCAAATATCTTATATTAACACATGTATGTGGAATCTAGAAAACTGGTATAGATGATCGTATTTGCCAAGCAGAAGTAGAGACACAGAAGTAGAGAAGAAAGCTATGGACACCAAGTGGGGACGAGGGGGAGTAGGATGATAGGATGAATTGGGAGATGGAGGGAGACATGTGCACACTATTTACACTGTATATAAAATATATAACTGATAAGCTGGAAGTCCCTCTTCTTTCACCACAAAGTGAAAATGAGGCCTTCATTGAGGTGACCACCCTAATGAAAGAACAAGTTGGATGCTGTGTAGCTCATGAAATTCTACTCAGTGCTCTGTGAGAAAGTGAAAGTCACTCAGTCATGTCTGACTCTTTGTGACCCCATGGACTGTAGTCCATGGAATTCTCCAGGCCAGATACTGGAGTGTATAGCCTTTCCCTTCTCCAGAGGACCTTCTCAACCCAGGGCTCAAACCCAGGTCTCCCGCATTGCAGGCAGATTCTTTACCAACTGAGCCACAAGGGAAGCTGGCTCTGCAGGAAAAAAATCCAGAAAAGAGGGGATATATGTAGCTGATTCACTTTTCTGTACAGCAGAAACTAATAAAACATTGTAAAGCAATTATAATCCAATAAAAACTAGGAAAAAATCATGAAAAGGTAACGGGAAAAGCCCCAAATATGCCAAATCAAGCAACACTTTTCTAAATAAGCCATAGGTCAAAAAAATATTACAATGGAAATTAGAAAAATTTTAAACAATGTAACAGTGAAAGCAAGATACTAGGATGCAGCTAAATTAGTATTTGAAGTAAATTATGTCTTTAAATATATTAGAAAATTTTAAAAGCCTAGAAATAATGATATGAGAATCCATTTAGAAGCAAATGAAAGGCAAAACTGAAATAGAAAATCATAAAGAATAGAAATTAATAAAGCAGAAGGCAGATATACTATAAAGAAAATAAAGCCAAATTTTAGTTTTAGGAAAGGCTAATATTAATAAAATTGATAAACTTCATGTGAAATTATTTGCAAAAAGAAACCCACCAAAACTTCTGAATATTAGGAATGTAAAGGTATACAATAGTACAGAATATATAGAGAATTATAATATAAAAACTAAATGTAAATGACTTAGTGCCAAAGAATTTGAAAACTTGGATGAAAATAATGGATCTCTTGAAAAATAATTTATCAAAACTGGAAGAAGTATCAGAAAATCTAAATAGCCCAATATCTATGGAAGAAACTTAATGCATAATTAAAACCTTCCCACAGAGTAAACTATAGGCCCTTCATTGATGATTCTTGCAAATATTTAAGCCAGGGGTAAAATTCTTCCAGAGAATAAATAGAAGGGGAAATATTTCCAAAAGCATTTCTTGAAGTTATTAAAACTTTGATAACAAAGCCTGACAAAAATATGCAAGAAAGTAAAATAAAAAGCCAATTTTTAAATAAATGTAGATGTAAAAATAAAATATTAGCACATTGGAATCATATATATTACCTTATACACATATATATATATATATATAATAATATTTCAAACCAGGTTAGACTTTTTTCCTCAGAAACACAAAGTTGGTTTAAAATTTGATAAAAATCAATGTAACTCACCATATTAACAGAGTAAAGAAGAAAAAAATATCATTTTCTCTATGAAGAAAAACAATTTTTTCAATTTTAATACACATTCATTACAAAAACTCTGCAATTAAGAAAAAAATGTTCTCGCTCCAATATAGGGGGTCAACCTAACATCTATAGTAAACAATACATTTGAAGGTGAAATATTGAAACTTTTCCCTTAGAAATAAAAAATGAGACAAGGATTTCTGCTTCCCTTCTAATCATACTACATGAAGCCCACAGGTAGTACAATAAAGCAAGAAAAATAATGAAAGTCAGGAGAATTGTAAAGGAAGTACTAAAACTGTCATTATTTGCACATGACATTATAGAATAACTAGCATGTACACATCGGAGAAGGCAATGGCACCCCACTCCAGTACTCTTGCCTGGAGAATCCCATGGACGGAGGAGCCTGGTAGGCTACAGTCCATGGGGTCGCAGAGAGCCGGACACTGAGTGACTTCACTTTCGCTTTTCACTTTCATGCACTGGAGAAGGAAATGGCAGCCCACTCCAGTATTCTTGCCTGGAGAATCCCAGGGACGGGAGCCTGGTGGGCTGCGGTCTATGGGGTCACGCAGAGTTGGACACAACTGACGTGACTTAGCAGCAGCAGCAGCAGCATGTACACATAATACTGAGTAAAAGGTACCAAACATGAAAGAGTACATATAATGGTATCCCATTTTACTTAAAAAGAGAGAAAGAAAGCCTTTTTCTAAAAGTGAAAGAAGTAGTCATGACAGTGGTTACTCTAGGGAGTGGTAATGCTGAGGAAAGGCAAGAGGGAGGTGTTGAGGTTTCTGATGGTGTCTTTATTTCTTGATGTGGGATGTGGTAACACCAGTATGTTCACTTTGTGGAAAGTCATCAAAATGCATACGACTATTAATCTGTACTGCATGCACATTGTAATTTAATTAAAAGTTAATAAAAATAATTTTTAAACTAATTGCCTAATAACCTATGCCTATAACAGGCTTAGATTCAAATTGACAAGTTGACAATTAAATGTGATACAAGTTTATGAATGAATTGGTGGAGAGTGGAATAAACTGAGGGAGGGGTGAACTTGGTATAAGACAACCTCAACAGATTGGGCATTCTTGTCATGTAAGAGCTTACTCCTGTGTCTCTAGGCTGGGAGCTCCCTGATAGGAGGGCCACTGTCAGGGGTCTGTCCAATGACTATGCATTTAGGAAAGTGTTCAGGAGAGGGCTCAGAGAGAAAGGATATTTATGTATAGGTAGGGTCTTTGATTAAGCTCTGCAGAAAGGCAATGCTCATCTTACTATGGAATTTGATTGTGAAAGAGAAAAATCTTGGGCTTAGATAGTCAAATCTAAAAGCATTTCAATCTCCTCTGGACCAGTCTTAACAATAAAGATGACCTGTTTGAAACTATATGAATTTTTAAATACACATCCTCATAAGTAAGAAAACATATTACAAAGATAAGATTTTACTGAATGGAGATTTCATTCATTTGGTTTCCAGTTCATTTTCTGCTTTCCTTCTTTTATGCTTATTCAAAACAACCTGGTGTTTTCTCAGGCTCAATAAGCTTACTTAGGGTCTGATCTCTTGCATAACAGATTTAGGCTGAGGGAAAAACAGGATATGCAAAAAGCAACAGACATAATAAATTTGAAATATAAAGAAAACTATCATAGTAAAAACAATTGCTGAATACTTACTGTAACAGTGTAAAATGCTAGATTATTTAATTTAATATTGACAAAATATTATTGTGTTAGTCGCTCAGCCATGTCTGACTCTTTGTGACCCCAGGGACGGTAGCCCGTCAGACTTCTCTCTTCATGGAATTCTCCAGGTAAGAATACTGGAGTGGGTTGCCATTCTTCTCCAGGGGCTTTTCTCAAACCAAGGATCAAACCCAGGTCTCCTGCGTTGAAGGTGGATTCTTTACCATCTGAGCCACCAGGGAAGCCCCAATCTTGACAAAAACACTATACAAAAGACATTGCTAACCCTATTATAGATGAGGAAAGTGAAGTTTAGAGATTGAAGTAATTTATCCAAAGTTAGAGAGATGGATGGTAATTGGCAGAAAGGGGATTTGAACTCCTTTCAGTCAGACCCAGAGCCTCTTCTCAAGCACCATATCGCACCTATGTGGCAGTAGAGATAGCCATAAGGGACATTCCTTTTGTTTGGCTTTCAGAACCCTTCATTCAATTCCTGCCCATTCCCCCCCTCCCCATACATGCCTATTTTGTTTTATTCTTGGAAAAGGAGAGTAGTCAACTTTGATTATTGGGTTTATTTTCCATGGCACATTTTAATCCTGAGTCATTTTCTACACATCCCAGTCACATATGTATGTGTGTAGTGGAATCAGACCAATGTTAATTAGCAAAACTGATCAGTGAGACAAATTTAATGAGATGAAACAATAGTGTAGCCCATGATAAGCCAAATAAACTCCCTCTGAAGCAGCACTGGGGGTTTCTGCAACACTCTCTCCAGTCAGGCTTACCCTTTCCCCAACTTTTCCTTTACTGGGTAACTCAGCTCAGTGCTCTAGCTAGCAAAATTCTGGTGTCAGCAGAGCTACCATAAATGTGACCTAAAAAGGACTTACAAATCAAAAGGGTAAGTTTGTAAGGAATGCCAATAAAGTAGGAAGACCACAAAATGTGCAAAATTCCTTACCACAGTCTACAAATCCTTACAGAATCTGGCCTCTACCTATCTTTCCAAAGTCTTCTTACGGCAGGGTGGCTCTCTCCCACTGTGCTTACCCACATTGTCCAGTTTTCTCTTCCCCTAGTCCATGCCTGCTGCAGAGCCTTGCTTGGGTCTCCCAGTCCCCTTGCGTGGAATGACCTTTGCCCAATTCTTCCCAGGATGGGTCTATTCTCTTCTAGGTCTAAGGTCAAATGTCTTCTTCTGTGACAGGCAGTCCCTGAGCTCTTTTGCTAAAGTAAGCATTCCTGAGCCCTTAACCTCCTCTTACATCACCCTAGTGATTTTACTCCTTATGAATCACATATAATAATCTAAAATTATCTTATTCATTTGCTTTTTAATTGTTTATTTTTGGGCTTATCCCCCAACGCCCTTTCCTTATTCCCAGGTGGCATGCTATATCCATAAGGTACTTGATGAATATTTGTTGAAGGTTTGTTTGTTCCTGCCTTCCTTCATTCATTTAATTTTCTGAGTCTCCCTGTTTGGAGGGCCTGCAACTTTTCCCCATTCATCTCTGGCATCTGGACTGCCATAAGCAGCCAAGCTAGGAACACAGCTTTACTGTAAGCAAGCCCACAGTGGGCCTTTGCTGAAGGACAGGGCCTTACCTCTACTACCTTACCCTTGGACATTCACGTACTTAGCTCTGTGAGATCTAGTGGTGGGATGAAATCGACCTGCCTGCTCCTCCAGATATACAAGTATAGGGATACAGCACTGGGGAATGAGAAAAACCAAGTTCAAACTATGCAGGGACTTTTTTAAAGAAGGGGCCAGATAAGTTGAAATGGGTATGACAAGTGTAGAGAGAAAGAGGACTGGAAAAAATACAAAGATCTGATACATTCTTTTAAACAATCAGCTACAGCACTGAGATAGAACACTCAACTGCACTAAAGCCAAGCTGTTTCAACATTGAGACTAAATATGAACTAGAACAAAAGGGCAATGTGTTTTTAACAAATCACATGATTTTAGGATGGCTGGCAAGGAAAGGGTATTCTTTTGCCAGAACCCAGCATGCATTAGATGCTACATTTAAGATAGTCTCTGATCAAAGAGAAAGACATTGACTCAGTCTTTTACAATTAGCTCCACAAGTATTTCCTCCTTAATGTGCCATATCCTGTTACCAAATTAGTTGTGCTGATTCCTGACCTTGTGGATCAACCTAGTCCTTGCCATTTTAGGCTAGGGCTACTCTACTTGACTTTGGTATTATCTTTCTATCTGACTGCTCTCTAATGTATCTGATATTTTATCTATAACTTGGTGGTAAATCTTGACCTAAGGCTTAATCTCTAAATCTTGAATAGGATTTCTCTGTTTTCTTGAAGCTTCTCTAGAATTATAATTGTTCTACCCATGTTCTGGTTTAATCCTAACTTCCTTACTAAACCATGTTAACATCCCCCAAAATAGAGGTGATAGCATACTGCATTCATTCCTTTAATCCATTCATTTACAAATGCTTATTAGGCATCTACTGTTTGTGAGACTGTGTACTACCAGTAAACAAAACCAGCATGGTACTTACCCTCAATAAACTTATATTTGGGAATGGGAGACAGATATTTTAAGAAGTCACTGTAATACTGCCAGTGGAAGAAGAAGGGATGCTAACCCAGCACACAGCTGTAGGTGTGTATTATCACATTCAACTTTCTGGAAGAAATGCTAAGTTGAGGCCTGAGGCATACACTGGAATGAGCCAGGTACTTTGTAAGGATAACTGCAAAAGAAAGTCTTACTCCTTGCTGTTCTTATGGTACCCATATCCTGCCTGCTTGGCTGGTCAGGAGCTCATGTAACTCTGGTGTAGCCTTCAACACAAATCTCCAACACGAGTCCAGCTAATCCTAAAAGGGTGAGTGGTCTCTTTCAGTTAACTATTTGGACAGGTCAAGAGAGTGAATGCCTATGCATAAATCCCCAATGCCCTCATTAGGCCAGCATAAGATCTTTTATTTTCCCCAGGAGTTTTATTAAAAAATTTAAGATACTACCAAAGAGGAAAACTGAAACTAAGTCATACATCAGGGTCAACAGGGGTGTAACTCCATTCAAATGCAGACTACTACGATGCTCCTTGCTCAGAACCTCACCTGGAAATGTTATACTTTCTGTGATAAGTCTGAGGTGGCTATATTAAGAAGAGGTGGCAAGAATACACAGAAGAACTGTACAAAAAAGATCTTCATGACCAGATAATCACGATGGTGTGATCACTCACCTAGAGCCAGACACCCTGGAATGTGAAGTCAAGTTGGCCTTAGGAAGCATCACTACAAAGCTAGTGGAGGTAATGGAATTCCAGTTGAGCTATTTCAAATCCTAAAACATGATGCTGTGAAAGTGCTGCACTCAACATGCCAACAAATTGGGAAAACTCAGCAGTGGCCACAGGACTGGAAAAGGTCAGTTTTCATTCCCAAAGAAAGGCAATGCCAAAGAATGCTCAAATTACAGCACAATTGCACTCATCTCACACGCTAGCAAAGTAATGCTCAAAATTCTCCAAGCCAGGCTTCAACAATATGTGAACTGTGAACTTCCAGATGTTCAAGCTGCTTTTAGAAAAGGCAGAGGAACCAGAGATCAAATTGCCAATATCCGCTGGATCATCAAAAAAGCAAGAGAGTTCCAGAAAAACATCTATTTCTGCTTGATTGACTATGCCAAAGCCTTTGACTGTGTGGATCGCAATAAACTGCGGAAAATTCTGAAAGGGATGGGAACATCAGACCACCTGACCTGCCTCTTGAGAAATCTGTATGCAGGTCAGAAAGCAACAGTTAGAACTGGACACGGAAAAACAGACTGGTTCTAAATAGAAAAAGGAGTACTTCAAGGCTGTATATTGTCACCCTGCTTATTTAACTTATATGCAGAGTACATCATGAGAAACGCTGGGCTCGATGAGGCACAAGCTGGAATCAAGGTTGCTGGGAAAAATATCAATAACCTCAGATATGCAGATGACACCACCCTTATGGCAGAAAGTGAAGAAGAACTAAAGAGCCTCTTGATGAAAGTGAAAGAGGAGAGTGAAAAAGTTGGCTTAAAGCTCAACATTCAGAAAACTAAGATCATGGCATCTGGTCCCATCACCTCATGGGAAATAGATGGGGAGACAGTGGAAATAGTGTCAGACTTTATTTTTTGGGCTCCAAAATCACTGCAGATGATGACTGCAGCCATGAAATTAAAAGATGCTTAGTTCTTGGAAGAAAAGTTATGACTAACTTAGACAGCATATTAAAAAGCAGAGACATTACTTTGCCAACAAAGGTCCATCTAGCCAAGACTATGGTTTCTCCGGTGGTCATGTATGGATGTGAGAGTTGGACTATAAAGTAAGCTGAGTGCTGAGGAACTGATGCTTTTGAACTGTGGTGTTGAAGACTCTTGAGAGTCCCTTGCAAGGAGATCCAACCAGTCCATCCTAAAGGAGATCAGTCCTGGGTATTCATTGGAAGGACTGATGTTGAAGCTGAAACTCACTTTGGTCACCTGCTGTGAAGAGCTGACTCATTGGAAAAGACCCTGATGCTGGGAAAGATTGAGGGCAGGAGGAGGAGGGGACAACAGTGGATGAGATGGTTGGATGGCATCACTGACTCAATGGAGATGAGTTTGAGTAAACTCCAGGAGTTGGTGATGGACAGGAAGGCCTGGCATGCTGTGGTTCATGGGGTTGCAAAGAGTCGAACATGACAAAGTGACTGAACTGAACTGAACTGAATTTATGATAAGTTTTGGGCTTCCCAGGATGCACTAGTGATAAAGAACCTGCCTGTCAATGCAGGAGAGGTAATAGACCAGGTTCCATTATTGGGTCGGGAAGATCCCCTGGAGGAGGGCATGGCAACTCACTCTAGTATTGTTGCTTGGAGAAACCCATGAACAGAGGAGCCTGGCAGGCTACAGTCTATAGGGTCACACAGAGTTGGACACAGCCTGAAGCAACTTAGCATGCATACCTGCATAAATTTGAGAAAAAGCGTGTCACCTCTTCCGTAATTATTCTCCAAATAGCGACATTGGAAAATTTACCATCTGGTAGAAAAGGAAGATTCAGCAAACCCCTAGGGTATGAGATCAAGGACTTGGGGCCTGAACCTGTGCACAGAGTTCTGCAAGAGAGATCTGAACTAGTATGAGTGAAATCCAAAAATGAGTGATTCTGCCTCGTTCTGAGAAACCAACCCTGAGACAGAGAAGCTTCTACTGCAGCCCAACTAGTCACTTCCAAATGATCTGAACACACAGAAGACAAAAGCTCTGGCTTGCCAGATTGGCACAATTAAATATCTACCCCCATTAAATTTACCACTTCTGTACCATGGGCTTAAATTGACTCTTGACATCCCGCTGGTTGCCCACCTCTATTTTCAGATAGGAAATACTTTTTGGTAGAAGATACTCATGTTCTAAAGATATGCTTTATGAAAGTTTCACTAAAGATTTTGATTTAGGTTCACGTCAGCTTGTTTCCATGACAGAAGAAATCCAAATGGCAAGAAGGGAAAGAAAGTGTTGGGGACTTATATTAAAACTTTTGCAATTCTTTAATTACTTTCCAATAAAATATATCGGTCTAGATTTAATTCTAGCACATAAGGATTTTCAAATGTTCCTTGGATTTAAGATATTTATCCCTTCAGCCCCAATCTCCCCTCATATACTTCAAAGAAGCCAATCTGGGCTTCCCAGGTGGTGATAGTGGTAAAGAACCTGCCTGCCAATGTAGGAGACATAAGAGCTGCAGGATTGATCCCTGGGTTGGGAAGATCCCCTGGAGGAGGGCATGGCAACCCTTTCAGTATTCTTGTCTGGAACATCCCATGGACAGAGGAACCTGGTGGGCCACAGTCCATAGGGTCACAAAGAGTTGGACTGACTGAAGCAACTTAGCACACATGCAAAGAAGTCAGTCTACTATTCTTCAGATACCATAAGCCTCTAGAACTTGCAAGCACACTTTAATTCAGAGACTTTTGAGGGACCGACCCAGTCTAAATGTACCCCTAACAAACATTTATAGTCAAAATTAATACCCAAGCATTTATAATTGTCCAACTTTGTTTTGAGGGCCCTGATGCTGTCTCCATTTTGTGTGTGTGTGTGTGTCTTGCAGAAAGTTAACTCAAATTATCTGAATATGTTATGTGGTGTAAAGATACTCATGATAGGCATTAGAAGTTTGACATTTTTATTTGAAAAAGTCTAGTATCTAAAAAGGGTCAAAACTCCTATCAAAACATCAGAAAGCTCTACTAATGATAGATGCAGGAGTCCATCTACATCACATTCACTCCCAAGGGCTACAAACAACTCTGCAAATGGCTTATGTTAGAAACAGAGCCTGTTTAGGAAGCTATCAACTTGAGCACTTTGTTGCTACTGACCCACTGAACATTCAGTGAGACTTTGTCAATTCTATCCTGGCCCCAAACTGCATCCAAAGTATCCACAGGCCCCATGACCAATATATTTACTTTTTATTTTTAATCTCTTCTTTGGGAAGACCTAAGCTCAAATATACCTGTGACAACTGGATACAACCACCTGATGATCTGCAAAGGGGTACTGGGAACAATAGATAATTCACCTGGTTTTTTTGGCATTACATGACTTTACACTGTGAGTTCTACATCAGGACAAAGGAGCTGAGGAATTTTTTTTCCATGTCAGTTTCAAAGCTTGTGTGGTATTATTATCAATGACCATAATGGCTCAGTTGCTTCCATCTCAAAGCCTTGGCACCATCCTTATGGTTTTAGTCTTCAGAGTAAGAATATATCTTTTTTTTCTGGAAAACATGGTGACCCTTTTATAGTGGAGAGCTCTCAAAAATATGCTCTCCCAAACCATAAGATTTCCAGTTGTAACAATCATCACCTAATTATGGAATGCCCTTGTCTATTACCTCTGTGTTACTCACATCTCTTGTCCAGTGTTTTCTCGCATGTTCTGCTCAGGTTTCCCAAGAGCAGAGAGAGGGAGGGAAGTCCTCTGGTCCCCCAAAAGGAAAAAGTAAGAAAAATTCTAGAATTGCCTGTGATGCTGTGATAACCGTTGCTGAGCCTGTTACTTTTATTGAGATGAAAATAATTACTTTTTTGTTTATTCATTCATATGTATACATATATATGTGTGGCTTACTTTATGAAGAATTTGAAGTGCTGCATAAATATATGGTTATCAGAATGGCACAATGCCTTCTTAATATCTTCTTCAGAGAATTTTACATGTAAGAGGGAAAATGACTGTAAGTATTGAGATGTTATCACAAATCTTCCAATTACATGTTCTATTTTCCAACTAGATTACAAATGACTAAAAGGTGGAGATAATTTTTTAAAGGATCTTCAATGGACTCAGAACTGTGTTTTTAAAAGGGGGGCATTTAAATGCTTCAGAGATGTTTGTGAAATTCTCTGCTGACATTAGTATTTCTCCTCAGTGTGCTCAGACATTGTAAGTCATGTGCGGTAAGTGAGGAGGAAGTCAAGCATAAATAGGAGGTTGATACAACTTACCTGAAGGTCAGCCAGCAAGCTGGGGTTTGGGGGAAGACAGAATTAGAACTCATACCCCTCCATTTTCCAGACTGGTGCTTAGCCCACTGAACCCTACAGCCTCTGACTCGGTGCATGAATATAGACTGTGAAACACAGATTGCCTGAACATATGGCAGAGAGGATGAGAAGATGATATTCCATAGCAGGCTTCGTTTCTGCAGAGGGGTGGCTGCAAAGGTTGTTTTTCTGCAGAGGATTCAGCAAGTGAAGCGTTAAGTGCTTTTCTTATTTCTGTCTCCAAATGAAACAACTTTTCCCCTTGAATGAGATCAATTTCTGGGCGTTCCTATTGTCAAGGGAAACTGGTAGAAGTGAGGCCAGGAGGGTTGCAGGCCTGTTCGTAGGCTGCGGGGAATAAACGATAAATCCCATGCTGAGCGGTCAGCATTAGACCTGGAGGGGGGCCTGATAATTGTTCCCTCTCCCGTCCCAGCAAACCGTATCCTGTATTTAGGACATAGGCTCTAGAAATGTCTCTTGATCAAAATGCTTCTAATTCTCCTTAGCAATAATCTATAATATCTTAATAAAGCCTTAATAAAGCCTACCTATTTATTCATAACTAGATGCCACTAATAATCTAGTGTAAGGGCTTCATAAAATATATTGGACAAGTTATTATGGATTTTAGCCCCAGATTCTTTCTTGAGCAGGACACAGAACTATAAAGTTTATAGAGAGGGGAAGAAAGTCAGAGATCAGACAGGGTTCAGGCTTTCAAGGCAGAGAATCCAAAAGCATAAGGATTTAAGGCACAAATCAGGGCTGTGGTTTTCAGATTCACGGAAACTCCAAGAGGCAGTGGGGAGATTGAATGGACAGGGTTCTATACCCCTCTTCTTGATTTATATATTGTGTATCTGTGCTATCTAGTAGAGCTAAGTGTCAGAATATGGTTGGAAAAATAGAGGGTTTTGTAACTCAAAGGCAGTTTTCAAAGCCTGATTTAGGAAATGGTTGGTTCTATACAATAAAACGTAGTAGTTAAAAGCATGGTGATTGGTTTAGGCAGAATATAGCTCTGCATCTAACTAACCCTTTGAACCTGGACCAGCTGCTTAGCCTCTCTGGACCTTCATTCTCTCCTCTATAATAATTTTGTCTGCCTAACTGAGATAACACATAGAAGAGGTACTTGACATTGAGACTGGCGCACAGCAAACATTTACTGACAGGTAGCTGCTGTTACCATTTTACCATTGCTATTACTATTACTTTTGCTATTATTATAGATCTGAGAGAGAGATAAAGAAGGCCAAGTGCCAAAGAATTGATGCCTTTGAATTGTAGCACTGGAGAAGACTCTTGAGAGTCCCTTGGACAACAAGGAGATCCTTGTCCTAATGCCACTCCTAAAGGAAATCACCCTGAATATTCATCAGAAGGACTGATGCTGAAACTGAAGCTCCAATACTTTGGCCACCTGATGCAAAGAGCTAATTCACCGAAAAAGACCCTCATGCTGGGCAAGACAGGGCAGGAGGAGAAGGGGGCGGCAGAGGATGAAATGGCTGGATGGCATCACTGACTCAAAGGACATAAGTTTGAGCAAACTCTGAGAGATAGTGAAGGACAGAGAGGCCTGGCATGCTTCAATCCATAGAGTCGCAGAGTTGGACACAACTTTGTGACTGATCAACAACCACAACAATCTCTAGAAATGTGAGAAAATAAATCTCTGTTGTTTAAACCACCTAGTCTGTGACACTTTGTTGTGACAGCCTAGCAGACCCTGGAGATTTCATATTTTAGCTCAGTTCCAAAAGGTGGCCTTTCTTTACCAATCCAAATGCAGGCAAAACAGTCTGAGGCCTAGTGTCCCCCTGGAATTCCAGTTCTACTCCTCCTTTTTCCTAAACAGAATGCTGTTGGCATATGGTTGATCTTTTAGGTATCCCCCAAATCAGCACTGAATTTTTTTTATCCAATATATTTCAGCCAACTTTTCATCTGGTACTCCCTCCCAACCCCATCTTTTCAGAGTCTTCATAATGACCCTGCCTTCCAGCTACACCCTGCAACCTGGCATATCCAGGCCCACCTAGAAGAAGAGCTTAAAGAGTTAACAGTTAAGGTTTTAAAAAGATGATATAATGCCTGCCAAGATAATGCCTCTGGAATACCCTGGAGTCAACTGTTAATAAAAGGCAAACAATTTTTTTTAAAATTGTTTTTTTCCCATAAAGGAAAAAAATTATTTTTAATCCAGCTGCACCCAAAATGAAATAGCTATCAAAGAGAGCTCCCCCATCAGCTGTCAGTTCACAGTAACTCCAATCAGCTAATGTGTCTGAGCCTGCGGTAACATCCCCCCAGCAGCCTCCCACACGCCAAGCTTGACTGCTCTGTTCGAGCCACATTAACCCTGTCTGCCAGCAATCCCCAGGTTTCCTCTGCAGCAGCAACTTAACTAGGTGAGGGAGCTGGCATCACCAAGAGGCAAATGCTATTTTAGAGGAACTGAGAGATGCTGAAAGAAGAGCAGTGGTGGAGAAAAGCTAGATATAGGCCATTAAGCAACAGGGTTTTTCTCCTAAGATCTTCCTGTATTGTCATTTCTATGCAGATGTGTTGGTTTAGAATTTTCTAACATCAGAACATGCAGTGGAAGATGAGTTGGGAAGCACCAAATCACAGCAGGCTGTGAAGGACACTGTCAGTTTCTTTCCACTCATCTCTTAGAGATGGAGACCCATCTTTTTCCAGGATGGGCTAGAGCTGCTTTCAGAACTCACAGCAAGAAACACGAAGAAAAGTATGTTTTCTTTTCACCCTTTCAGACAAATCTGGCTTGAAGCTTATTCACGGTGTGTATCACCACTGGAGGAGCTGATCAAACTCACCGTTCCCCACCCCCGCCAACAAAGCTGCCAATGAAGGGGACCTCACCTCTAGCAGTAGGGCCAGAAACAGAAGCAACTTAGTTACAAAAGAGAGAAACAGTCCCCAAACCAATCCTCCCCACTAGCAACCAGAACACCACTTGGGCATCTCCACCTTCTCCCTCACTCCCTTCCTGGAGGCCAGTTTCACAGACTGCTTGAAGACCACAGCAGGGCCGGGTCTGGAGAGGCTTCTGGGAATAGAAGCTGAACTTCTATTTGAAATGCCTCCGTCCTGCTGTCCTTAAATAACACTGACAACAATAATGGGCATTTATACCAATAGGGTCCTTCAGAACCTTTATTAAATCCTTCCAAATATACTCTCTTACTTCTCTCCAGCAAAGATAATATGCTTTGTGGCAGGTGCCCAGAAGATGGATGCATAGCTCTTGGCTACTGGAGCCACCTGCTGTCTAAAATAACTCCCTTATTTGTGTCCAGGTTCTGACAAACGCCCAGCAAAGGCATTGGCCTGCAATTTTTTTTTTTTTTTTTTTGACCCAGTAATGTGTGCCATGTTGTTTTAAAACCACAGAAACTCAGCAATGAGACTTTAATGATCCACTTGCTGGATCACACATTCGAATATATGACATTTGTAGGAGCATTGCAATCAAGTAGCCATCCAGTCTGGCCTTGACATACTGGGATAGAGAATTTTAAAGTAATAATCTCCATCATTCTGACTCTCATTGAACATCATTTCCCTCTTAAAAGGCTTAACCTTTCTTTTGACTAATTCCATTTAACTCACTCCTTTCCCCCAAAGCCATGAGTATAAAGGCAGTTTCTACAGAACATGACTAGTGTTGGAAGAGTAAAATTTTCTTCTTGTCTTGTATTATACAATTTGGGATAATTCTCTAAGGACACAAACTGGCATAGTAAAGACAGTTAAGACCTTGAGTAAGAAGATACAGGTGTGAGTTTCAGCTTGCTCAGTTACCACCTTGTGAATTGGGAGGTCTATCAGCCTCCTATCTGTTTATAAGAGAATGAAATGGTATGTCCTTAAGAGGGCTGTGGAGAGAGTTCAGTGGGATAATAGATGTGAAAAGAATTTTTAAATGGTAAATTGTACATATTCATCAGTTGTTTACTCCTTTTTAAATTTTTCAACTTTTAGGTTATTCCTTGGAAATTTGTGCCAAAGCCGTAAGAAAGGGAGAAGGGCAAGAGTGTGGTGATTTAATTAGATCCACAGGACATTGCCTTCACAATGTAGTTGAAGGCCCCAGCCCTTTGGATTTCAGCTCATTGATATGTGGTAACTTAACATGCAAATGAAAGGCCTCAGAGGGCACCCAGTCTCCACATGTGCCAATTAATCAAAGGAAACAGTATCATCCTCTAATTCCACTAATTAGAGGATCATTCATAAGCTACTACGTTTCTGAGCTAGTGAGGTTTAATACATTTTGCAATAAATTATAAGTAATACTTTAGCCAGGGACTAAACTGCTGCTGAGAAATATGATGAGAGGAGGGCTCAGGTTACCTGTACATTTAAAGATTTTTAAAATTAATTTCCTTTTTATTATTTTCCATCCTGAAATGTTCTGAACACATTGGTTGTATGGGGCAGTAGCTCCCTATGGTTCAAAATAACATGGGTCCAGAAATAATATATTAAGTACAACTATTAACAACTGTGATTTAATTTTAACCATTTAAGCAAATGTATAATTTATCCAAATAGTTTCTTGCTTTAAGATAAATTGTGAATTTATATACTTGTTCTAATGATGTCACTATTACTAAAAATCAAGGGATTCTTTGAGAATTGCCTTCACAGACTCATTTATTCATTTAAATCTCCTCAAGAGTGGCAAATTTTCAGCTTCAATTTGAAGGCAGATAAAAGATGTTTGGACCCACTCTGACTACTAAGGTAGGTAATCAAGCAGAATAACCCTATGGTCATCACTTGAAGGACCTATCTCATCACCTGTATGCCTATGTGAGGGGATTTTGCTAGAACAAAACTCTGGCTATTAGATTTGAACTCCATTACAAGATTGAGTTTGCTTGAGGGTAGATTGGATATATCTATTTTAAATTTGTTTAAAAGGCTTCTGACTTAAAAAAAAATACTGTAGTTAAAAGCTTTCACACAGCAAAGGAAACCATAAACAAATCAAAAACACAACCCTCAGAATGGGAGAAGATATTTGCAAATGAAGCAACTAACAAGGGATGAATCTCCAAAATATACAAACAACTCATGCAACTCATAAAACAAATAACCCAATCAAGGTTAATGTGGGAATAAGAGTTAAATAGGCACTCCTCCAAAGAAGACATATAGATGACCAAGAGACATATGAAAAGGTGTTCAGTATCACTAATTATTAGAGAAATGCAAATCAAAACTACAGTGAAGTTCACCTCACAATGGTCAGAATGGCCAGCATAAAAAAATCTACAAACATTGAATGCTGGGGAGGGTGTTGAGAAAAGGGAACCTTCTACACGGGTAGTGGGAATGTAAGACTGGCACCGCCACTAAGGACACCCGTATGAAGGTTCCTTAAAAAAACAAAAATAGAACTATCACACGACCCAGCAATCCCACTCCTGGGCACACATCCTGAGAAAATCACAATTCAAAAAGATACATATACCTCAGTGTTCATAGCAGCACTATTTACAGTAGTCAGGACATGGAAGCAACCTAAACGCCCATCAACATAGAAATGGATAAAGAAGATGTGGTACATATAAACAATGAAATACTACTCAGCCATAAAAAGAGGCTTTTGGCTTTTAACCTCACTCAGAGAATCGAGGACTTTGCTCATGCTGTCCCTAAACCTAGGATGTTTTGTTTTGTTACAATTCAAATCCTATCCATTCTTCACTATCAATATAAAGCTTATGCATACATGCTAAGTCACTTCAGTCATGTTTGACTCTTTGCGACCATAGTACTGGGACCTGTCCGGCTCCTCTGTCCATGGGATTCTTCAGGCAAGAATACTGGAGTGGGTTGCCATGCCCTCCTCCTGGGGATCTTCCCAACACAGGGATCGAACCTGCATCTTTTACACCTCCTGCACTGGCAGGCAGGTTCTTTACCACTAGCATCACCTGGGAAGCCCATAAAGCTCATATGCCATCTCAATTTAAAAGGTTTTCCTGATAGCCTCTAATTGACAGATTTGCTCTGTTCTTGAGTTTGCATTTATCTACTTGAACCTCTTTTACAGCACTTACTACTTTCTGTGTTTTATTGTGTTTGGTTTAATATCGTTCTTATCACTTCTTATAGATAGTACACTTTTGAGAAGTAGGATTTGTGTCTGATTCTTCTTTAAATCACACATAACCAGTTTAAGCTTTGAATATTGTATTTACTTAATTAATATTAGTTAAATAATGAGTTACTGAGCAGTCGGAGATTTTATTTAGTATATTGCAAGAATGCCTTCTATCACCACTTCTATTCAGCGTTGTGGGGAGGTCCTGACTGGTACTGTAGGACAAGAAGAAAAGGTGTAAGGACTAGAAAGAAAGAAACAAAAATGTCCACTATGCAAAGGATGATAAAATTGTTTATATAGAAATTCAATAAAAATCTGTACATTTGGGTTATTAATAGAGTTTACAAAACTGGATGACTACAGAATGAAAAAGCAAAAATCAACTGCATTTCAATATACCAACAGGTTCGTTCTAAAAAGATAAATTAACAATGGCAGCAATACTATAACACACTTAGGGATTAATCCAACATGTATGTGTTGGGCCTTTTTGCATAAAATTATAAAACTTTACTAAAAGCCATTAAAGATCTGACAAATGAAAACCATACCATATTCATGAATAAGACTACCTAATATTATAAAAATGTCACTTTTTCTCAAATTGACCATTAGATTTAATGAAAGTCTGCCAAGTGTGAATTGCATTTTAAAAAATTGTTGTTGAACTTCACAAATTGGTTCTAAAATTTATGTGCAAGGACAAAGAGCCTAGGATAACTAAGAAATACCTGAAGCCAAAAAATAAGATGAAGAGAGGATCCCAATTTAACAGATAGCAAGTCTACTTATAAATGGCTTCTGTGGTGGCTCAGATGGTAAAGAATCCGCCTGCAATGTGGGAGATCTGGGTTCAATCCCTGGGTTTGATTCCTGGGTTGAGAAGATCCCCTGGAGGAGAGCATGGCAACCCACCCCAGTATTCTTGCCTGGAGAATTTGCATGGACAGAGGATCCTGGCTGGCTACAATCCATGGGGTCGCAAAAAGTCATACATTACTGAGCAACTGAGCACAGCACAGCTACTTATAAATACAAGGCAAATATGTTTATTAGATATTTAAATACAGAGTGAAAATATAGGAATATAGAACTAGTTCTCAGAAGCAGACTTCTGTTTATAAGAAAACTTGTATATGACTAAGCTGGCATTTCAAATTAGTAGGAAAATATTAGCCTCTTCTAATTGTGCTGAAACTATTTTAGTTATCCATAGGGAAATAAATAAAAGTGAATAAAGAAATAAAAGGACTTCCCTGGTGGTCTAGTGACTAGGACACCAGGCTCCCAATGCAGATGGCATGGGTTTCATCCCTGGTCTGGGAATTAGAACCCGCATGCTGCAACTAAAGATCTTAGGTACCAAGTGCCACAACTAAGACCTGAAGCAGCCAAATAAATAAATACATTTTTTTAAAATTAAAAATGGTGTAGTCCTACTCTAAAATATATAAAAAATCAGTTCTAACCCACTGAAATGCATATATGCCAAGATAAAGCTTCAAAACTTCCAAGAGAAATTGTATCGATATAATCATAAAGTGAGGAAGGATTTCTCAAACAAGATATAAAATGTTTAAATCATGATGGAAAGGACTGATGAATTCAACTCCACTAAAGAACTTCTTTTCATCAAACATTTTGAAAAAATAAAAACCTAAGGTACCATCAAGATTTTTTTCACAACTTTTATAACTGATGAAGGGTATTATTCAGAATGAATCCAAAAACTCATAAAATCAATGAGAATAAGATAAACAACATAAAAATGGGAATACATGAACACCCAGCTCAAAGACAAGGAAATCCCAATGACTAATAAGCATATGAAAAGATGAAATTTTAGTATTAATTAGATACAAATTTTTAATGGCCTTATATTAATACCTATCATTTTGACAAAAATTTAAAAGTCTGATAATTTTAACTGTGACAAATAGAGAAACAAAATCTCTCTTAATTTTCAGATGGGAGTATAAATTAGTACAATCAGTGGGGAAGAGCCGGCTAGTTACCACACAATATTTATCTTTCTTTTCTTTCTCAGTAATAAGAACTCTACTTTTAGCTGAATTCCTGACCAGTTGGACTAAAGACTTCATTTCCAACTTTCCTTTATAGCCAGATATGACCATGTAAATTCTGGCCAGGGAGACACAAGTAAAAGCTCCATGTGCATCTTTGGGGAAAGTGCTATCAACTTCTTGTTTCTTTCTCCTTGATAGCCAAAATGTGGATATTCTGGCTGGAGTTTCAGAAACCATTTGGACCTTAATATGACCTCGTGGATGAAAATGGTACCTGGGAGGTGATCTACACAATAGAAGGGGCGTGGGTCTTTGACAGTGTGCCTTCTCACCTTTGGACTGACTGTTCTGCAGACTTCTGGAACCTAAGATAGAAATGCATAGCTCTAAACTACTGTGATTCTGGATTTTTTTATTACTCACAGTAGCCTAAACTAATCCTAACCAATACAATCTTATTAAGAAAATTTGGGGCATTATCTCATGAAGTTGAAGATGTACAAATCCTATAGCCCAGCAGTTCACTCTCCTAAGTATTTACCTTGAAAAACTACATCCATATGTGCATCAGGAAGCATGTCCAAAAATGTTCATAATAACACAGTTCTAAGACTAAATATCAGAGAAGGCAATGGCAACCCACTCTAGTACTTTTGCCTGGAAAATCCCATGGACGGAGGAGCCTGGTAGGCTGCAGTCCATGGGGTCTCACAGAGTTGGACACGACTGAAGCAAGTTAGCAGCAGCAGCAAGACTAAATATTGGAAACAATCTGGAAGTCCATAGATAAAAGAACAGATAATTCATTGTAGTGTTTTCATTCAATAAACTACTAACATACAGCTAAGAGTAAACTAAATTTCTAAGGAAACCATCAGCATGATATAATTTATAAAACTCAGCAATGAGACTTAATATATTCCTTAGTATTACATATGTTGATATAATTTGTAGGTAAAAGCAATAGAATAATAAATTCAAATTTAGACTAGCCATTACCTCTAGTATCCTGGAGAAGGGATGCCTACCCATTCCAGTATTCTGGCCTGGAGAATTCCATCAACTGTATAGTCCATGGGGTTGCAAAGAGTACGACACAACTAAACAACTTTCACTTACCTTTAGTATGGGGGAGAGGGGCTGCAATCAGAGAGGAGCATAGAGGGAGCCTCAAAATACTGAGAAGCTTCTGTTTATAAATGCTAGGCACTAAGTACAAGGATTTAATTTTATTATTTTTATTATTAGTTTAATACATGTTTTGACATTCCTTGAATTTTACTGGATAATTTTTTTTTTTTTTTACAGTACAAGTGGAAAAAGAGTAAGGAGGACAAAGCAGTGCTTGGATTTTGAGGTGAGTGTGTGAAATCTACCTCTGAGACCAGAAAGAGATTTAAGCCTGACCATGGTGGCTCAGTGGTAAAGAATCCACCTGCCAATGCAGGAGATGCAGGTTCAATCCCTGTGTTGGGAAGATCCCCTGGAGATCGAAATGGCAACCCACCCCAGTATTCTTGCCTGGGAAATCCCATGGACAGAGGAGCCTGATGGACTATGGTCCATGGAGTTGCAAAAGAGCTGGGTACCACTCAGCAACTAAAAACAACAATCATAAACTCTTAGGCTTAAGCCTAAGGCTTAGGCTTAAGTTGTGAGAGCAGAGCACTTCCTTCTCTGCTTCTAACTATGCAAAAGTTTATCGAGGGTATGCAGACTAAGTAGATGAAGGTGACTACCCCTCTGGCAAGGAGACTGAAAGCTCATGTCTAATTACCACCATAATTGTCCCCTCCATGGCTACCACCTTCACCACCATTTTTACACCATCATTACTTTGTATTAAGTCTTTTTTTTATCTTGGCATTTTACTAGGCTGTATATCATTACTCAATAATCCTCAACAGTCCAATGAGCCACATACTATCAACCTTTCATAAGATCTACTTGAGGTTAAGCTCAGAGTGATAAAAGAACAAGCCTTATCATAGCTAGTAACTGGCAGTGCCTGGGTTCAAATGCAAACCTGTAGGTTTCTAAAACATGTCCTTCCATACTGCTTCTCTTACTTCAAATATGGCTATTTTTTTTACTGTCATCCCTTCAGTTACAATAATGAGTACCAATAGCTCCTCTGAAGCAATATTCATAGAGATATTTTAAAGGATTAAGAGAAAGGGAAGAATATAGTGAATATACTGAATCATGACAATATTTCTGAAAGGTAGAAAGATGAGACATTGAGAGAAAAGAAGCAAGGCATTCTGAAAGACTGAGGGTGAAAGAACATAAATAGAAGAAGACATATTAAAACCAGAGAAATAGGCAGAAAGAAGAAAAGATCAGGTGGATGAACAGAAAATAGTAAGACCATCCTAAAAAATTTACTTTTTTCCTTGTCCCCAGAAGCCTCTCTCCTCACCTTGGAATAGGTGTTTCATCTTTTGAAATGAGTTGGATAAATAAGAAGCAAAGGTTGAAAAGTAATTTCAAGTCCACACAGCAAACCTTAGGATAAATTGTTTTTCCCTCATAAGCTTTTCATCCAGATAGCTTTAAGGCCTCATGGATTTGGCAATAATTATAGCAGTAATAATAATAATAATACTGTCTAGCTGGTGTTTTCCCCTTAGCAGATGTCTGTACCAATAGGTTTGTCAAAAATAGATCTTCAAGTTTACACACTCACTTGCATGAATTCATTTCTTAGTGTACAGAGTAAGGGCTCTTTCATGCCCTTGGACCTCAGTGTATTTGGGATTTTCTATTTGGACATCTGTATTAATGAGGTACTTTCAGGTCAAAACAAAGAAGTTCTTGATTTAACTTATTATGTATATTTGAATATTTTAGCTGTGCATTTGAATGTATATATCAAAGATATATGTAGAACTTTCTTTGGGGTGTGAAGACTCAGATTGTTAGGGTGAGAGTATGACACTTTGCACTCGTAAAAATTCTTTAAAAGTAGGATATCTACCTACTTATTAAAAAGGGTAATTTTGGTACTGCTGGCTAGCAGGGGGGATATGTGAAAGAACTGTTCCTCCTCTAAATTCTGTGACTGTTGTGTTGTCATGAGACCTGTGAGCTGAATGTATTGTGTGGTTTTAATAGCAATCACTGTACATTACAGTTCATTTAAACCTTCTTTTGATTTTAATGATGTTATAGGCATTGCGGATATGAGAGAGGAAAGAAGCAGAAATAGTAATGGAAACAGTTCGTTCAGATTCTTCAAGGCATACCAGGGCCAGAAAATTCAAGGGTATAATCAGATAGATTTGAGGCATGAGAACCAATCCTATGATGGATAGATACTATATATGTGCAGGAGGGAAAGCTGGGTCTGGAAGTAGTGGGTCTGGAGTCAGGAAAAGGGTGCAAAGCAGGTTTTTCATTTTTCATTTTAAACGCTCAAAATTATGCCTATACGTAAAGAGAAATATTGATGAGGAGAAATATAATTATGATGAAATACACCTGTTTTCCCCCAAGTTTCACAATAAACAGAGAGGTTAACATCCAGTTGACTTTCTAAACTAGCATAATGACGTGTTTAAACTACAATGGCAGGAAAAAACTACTGTTAGAACTGAATGATAAAGCTCTTTAAAACGGCTTTATCTTATTTTCAAAAGCCCTAAAGCAGAATACTTTCTCATTTGCTTTCATATTACTAAAAGGACTCTTGCTTTTATATGAAAACTAGTTCTCATTTTTAATATACTAATTGACTTAATACTACTGAAGCATTAAACCCATTCTGGGCAGCAAGTCTTATTTTCCTAATTACTATTATTTCATTGCTACTGAGCATCAGTAATATACTAGATATTATCTTAGCTCTTCCTAAACGTTAATAAAATATAAAGATTCTCTATCCTTTTGGTGATTCTAACATTTAATTATCTTAGTTATTAACTCTTGTCAAAGTCATCATCACTCTGAATTTCCTTTACATACTACACATGAAGTTAACCAGTTAGAATACCTGTTAAACGGTAGGCTGTTTAAGAAAGACTCATGTTTTTCCACAAAGAAAGTGCTTAATAAATGCTTACTGGATAAAGGAATGGATGGATCAATTATTTGTATAGGTTTAGCAGAAATTCAGCTTTTTGAAAAAAATGGATTCCATGCTTATAAATCCCCCTATGATTTCATTCTGAATTGCATTGAACCACTATTTGAGAAGATACATTTTCTAGTTTTTTTGTTGCTATATAACAATACAAATCTTACAAATTCTATATATCCACTAGATAAAGATGAAGAAAATAGTTTTCAAGACTACAGATCTCATTAGGTTTAGGACAACAATAGGAAAGATCCAAAGGGAGAAAATTTATTAAAGCTGGCTATAATTATAGACTTCACTTCTCATTCTATGAACAAATTACCTCAGTTCATAAAGAAGCATGTGGAAGGGACTTTCCTGGTGGCCCAGTCGTTAAGAATTTGTCTTCCAATGCAGGGGATGTAGGTTCAATCCCTGGTCTGGGAACTAAGATCCCACATGCTTGTGCACCACAACTAGAGAGACTGCATGCTGCAATTACAGACTCCATGGGCTCTGGAACCTGTGCAAAACAACTAAAGGGCCCATGAGTCTCAACAAAGATCCCACATGCTGCAACTAAGACCTGGAGCAGCCATAAATAAATCAATAAATGGGTTTAGAGAATTGCTAGAAATTATGTGGACAATATACAGCATTTCCACAGAAATACAGGGCTAAAGGAAAACCAAAAGTTGTTGGAACTAAATCAAATTACTGCAAAAATAAATCATCTGACTTTAAATGGAGAAATTTGGAAAAAATAAAGGTATAAAATGCCTAATTAATAGAAATGTACACTAAACCAGTTAAATTTTACTCTATGTAAATTATACATTGATAAAACAGACTAAGAAAAAGGCCTTTTAAAAGCATAATGTCAATATTAAAAAATTTCCACCATTACTATGGCTTCAGTAAAGTCATAGAATTTATTATCAGAAGAGGGTGATTGTAAAACTTAAAAATATTTCTGTCAAGATTAAGAGTACTGACTGTGAGGCCTAACAAATAAGGAAAGTTGAGTTATGATATTTTGGGCAAATTTAAAAACCACATATAAGCAGCAGCTTCTACATTGATAAAACTTAGAAGAGTAGATATGTGAGAGGGTTATTATGAGAACTTAGCATGATAATGTATATAACACACCTAAAACATAGCCCCAAACGTTTTGAATTATTCTGCCAGGGCAATCAACAAATGCTTCCCAGAGAAGTGTGAGTAGAAAGGATTACTGACAAAGAGAGAAGAATGAACAAAGGGATTGAGACAGACAAGAAAGTCACTGTAGTTTGAAAGCAGTATTGAGTATCTGAAAGGGAGACATGGAAGACACATCTAGAAATGTGGAATATCACCAGATGGTGGATGGTGTTAAATGTTATTTTAAGGAGTTTGGATTTTATTCAATGGGTAATAAAAAGCAACAAAACATTTTGGAGTAGTAGAATGATATGATTTCAACTGTACTTTATGAAGATTAATTTGGCAGCAATCTGTAAGGACAGATGAGGTGAGAATCACTGGAAGTGGGAAGTTTGTCTAGGAGATGGTAGTGGTGGTGTTTTAGTTGCTAAGCTGTTCCACTCTTGTGACCCCATGGACAGTAGCCTGCCCAGCTCCTCTGTCCATGGGATTTCCAAGGCAAGAATACTAGAGTGTAAAGTCATTTCCTTCTCCAGGGGATCTTCCTGACCCAGGGGTCAGATCTGCATCTCCTGCATTACAAGTAGTCTTATGCATAGCAAATGGAATCTTTACTGCTGAGCCACCAGGGAAGCTTCTTATTTAGGAGATAATACACATAGTGACAGTAAGGTCTTGAATTAGAATGGCAGTGGTGGTGATAGTAGTAATGCAAAAGGTATGGATTTGGGGGATGTTCTCTAGGTAGAATTGATAGGAAGAAATGGAGAATAGTAAGGAGCAAGATAGATAAACAAGTCAAAGCTGTTTTTTGAGGTTTGCAACCTGGACACCTTGGAGTGTTTCTGAGACATTAAAGATATTTTACTGGAAGATTATGGGTGTGTTTGAGATACAAACATGATACATCCAAGTGGGCTTTTTGGCTTATCTATTGTAAATACAGATCTGGAACTAATGAAAGAGATTGTGATACAGTTTTGTAATTTTTCTGATTTATAAAGATGATTGAAGCAGAGGACTGAGGACAGAAACTTGGGGGAGGGGGGCGGGATTCTTGATATTTAGAAGACAAAAGAAGGAAGCCAATGAGACAGAGAAGATAATATTTTCTGAAAAACTGACTTCAATAATCTTTAAAGGCAAGGGCTAGGTTAATGAAAGTTCCAGAGCATGAGAGAGAGAGAAAGGAGGTGACAGTGTGTAGACATAGCATCAGGAAAACTCATTCAAGAATAAACACAATTTTCTTGGCTTCTGTACTTCTGTTCCATGCAGTTATCCTCCTACTTTTCTGAACACAGAGATTTCTAACCACTAAACTATTGACTTTTACGTGGTCATCATTGTAGATAACCTCTCATACTATGTTACTGACCTCTTGATAGTCCTTAACTAATAGCTTCTACATAAAGCACATCTCTATTTCTAGTACCTGTCTCTTTCTTAAAGCCTAGGCTACATTTCTAACCATTCACATAGTCATAGTCTCATATCTGTCTACCTGATACTCAAACTCAGCATGACGCAATAGCTCTCTCTTTCCAAAGCAACTTCTATTTTGGTTTTATTTCACCATTCTCTCAGTGCAATGGTTGATAGTATATGTCAACTTGATTGTGCCAGACTTCTGATCAAACATTATTCTGGGTGTGTCTATAAGGGTGTTTCTGAATGAAATTAACATTTGAGTTGGTAGACTGAGTAAAGCAGAGGTCCTCCCTAATGTGATGGGTCTAATTAATTGAAGATATGAAAACAGAGCAAAAAGGTGGAACAATAGGGAACTTGCCTGAGCAGGGACACCAGTCTTCTCCTTTTCGTGGACTGAAACTTAAATCATCAGCTCTTCTGGTTGTCAGATCATCAGACTCAGATAGAACTACATCACTAGGTGTGCCATGGTCTCCAGCTTGCTGACTGCAGATTTGGGGATTTCACTCAGCCTCTAGTATCATGTGAGTGAATTCTTTCTATAAATCTAATTCCTTGGTTCTGTTTTTCTAGAACCCTAACTAACAGACCAAATCACAACAGTTTGAAAGCTTTCAAGAAACTTTGATTTTCTCTTCTCTTTCACGTTAGTCATTAGTAAGTTTTTCAGCTTCCGTCACCACGTTTAACACTCTTCTTCATTTCCTTTGATACCACTCCAGGGGACGATTGAAGTCTTCTTCCAGTTGCATTTCTGTTTCCCCTTATTTCAATCTGTTCTATTTTTGGCTGCCAGATTAGTCTAGCCAAAGAAAATGTTGATCATGCCAAATAATTTCTGTGGTTTCTTACTTTCTACTTAATCAAATGCAAATGTATTAGCCATTCAATAATACTGTCCATAAAATAGTTCCAGTTTGACCGAAGGAATAAAAACTTCCTTATTTGGATTCAAAACACTTAAGTACATAAGGAAAAGATTATGGGAGATAGCAAGGAGAAAGGGGTAGAAGGAAGAAACTGGTTTAGCAGCTATAAGTAAGCCAAGCCAATTAATTTTATTGGAGGCATACTATAGATATGACAAAAAATGCAATCTCTTCAAAAGTACTGAACAGAAACAATAATCAAGAAATACCACCACCATTGTGAAGAAAAAAATTTCAGAAGATACTAGAAAAAGATGATCTCTCAGGGATGGATAATACAGTATTACTTTATCCTATTTGATCAGGATTCATGGTGAATATTTCATTCAGTAATAGGTATTATTCTATAAGATAGATACAGAAAAAAAAAAAAAAAACATTCCTAGGAGAGTAAGCATAATATTGAGTAAACAAAATGAATTTTATGTCTTAAAGTCCATGTTATATATCATCATGTTACATGAGATACTGCTTAAGGAACTGATGATATTTTACAAGAAAATGAGCAAATTTAGAGGGACCTGAGATATCTTTTAAATATATAAAGAATAAACAAGAAGAAAGGTAATTTAACTTGTATGGTATTGCCCAGACAAGCACATTTGGACCAGCGGGTGAAAAGAAGATAGATTTGTGCTCAGTGTAGAAAGAACCTT
Source organism: Cervus elaphus (assembly GCF_910594005.1). NCBI lineage: Eukaryota > Metazoa > Chordata > Mammalia > Artiodactyla > Cervidae > Cervus > Cervus elaphus. The sequence goes on along the minus strand of NC_057833.1, from coordinate 57,657,087 downwards.
CTTATAGTCAGTGCAGTCAAAAGGAGTACTAAGGTACTTCATCAAAAAAGCAAGAGAGTTCCAGAAAAACATCTATTTCTGCTTGATTGACTATGCCAAAGCCTTTGACTGTGTGGATAACCACAAACTGTGGAAAAATTTAAAGAGATGAGAATACCAGGCTACCTGACTTGCCTCCTGAGAAATTTGTATGCAGATCAGGAAGCAACAATTAAAACTAGACATGGAACAACAGACTGGTTCCAAATAGGGAAAGGAGTGCGTCAAGGCTATATATTGTCACCCTGCTTATTTAACTTATATGCAGAGTACATCATGAGAAACGCTGGGCTGGATGAAGCACAAGCTGGAATCAAGATTGCTGGGAGAAATATCAATAACCTTAGATATGCAGATGACACCACCCTTATGGCAGAAAGTGAAGAAGAACTAAAGAGCCTCTTGATGAAAGTAAAAGAGGAGAGTGAAAAAATTGGCTTAAAGCTCAATATTCAGAAAACTAAGATCATGGCATACAGTCCCAGCACTTCATGTCAAATAGATAGGGAAACAATAGAAACAGTGACAGAATTTATTTTTTTGGGCTCCAAAATCACTGCAGATGGTGACTACAGTCATAAAATTAAAAGATACTTGCTACTTGGAAGAAAAATTATGACCAACCTAGATAGCATATTAAAAAGCAGAGACATTACTTTGCCAACAAAGGTCCATCTAGTCAAAGCTATGGTTTTTCTAGTAGTCATGTATGGATGTGAGAGTTGGACTATAAATTTAGAAAACTGAGCTCCGAAGAGTTAATGCTTTTGAACTGTGGTGTTGGAGAAGACTCTTGAGAGTCCCTTGGACTGCAAGGGACCAGTCCATCCTGAAGGAAATCAGTCCTGAATATTCATTGGAAGGACTGATGCTGAAGCTGAAACTCCAATACTTTGGCCACCTGATGCGAAGAACTGACTCATTTGAAAAGACCCTGATGCGGGGAAAGATCAAAGGTGGGAGGAGAAGGGGACGACAGAGGATGAGATGGTTGGATGGCATCACCGACTCAATGGACATGAGTTTGAGTGAACTTTGGGAGTTGGTGATGGACAGGGAGGCCTTGTCTGCTGCAGTCCATGGTGTCGCAAACAGTCAGACTCGACTAAGGGACTGAACTGAACTGAACTGAGGGTACTTCAAGAAAGAGTGAGTTTTCTGTCATCAAAAGTTTTTAATTTATTCTGAGAAGAATATTACAGGGTTAATTGAAACACTAACTAACTCTAACACTAACACTAACTCTCACTAAAAGAATGTGGAGCCACATGACCTCTAGGGTTTCTTCCAAACTACCTTATCTAAAATCCTATCTTTCTAATGCAGATTTAGCCCAATCCCTTTAACTTTACCATAGGTTCTTGCCAGACATGGCTACTGAGAATCTCTTATGTTTATACCTTCCCAACATAATTCCTTTACTCAGGTTTTGTCCTTTTCCTGAAATGATTCTTGGCTAACACACTCAGCAGCTTGAATGGTACCTGGATTATTCTTCTTTATTGAATGTCTCCCAACTTAAGTACCTTCTCCTTATCATCCTATCTACTTGTTGTTTAGTAGCTAGGTCGAGTCTGATTCTTTTGTGACCCAATGGACTGTAGTCCACCAAGCTCTTCTATCCACGGGATTTCCCAAGCAAGAATACTGGAGCTGGTTGCAATTCCCTTCTCCAGGGGATCCTTCCAACCCAGGGATCCAACCTGCATCTTCTGCATTGCAGGCAGATTCTTTACCACTGAGCCAGCAGGGCTTCCCAGCTATTAGGTATGATGAAAGAACTGGAATGAACATAACAGAACATTGAAAAAATCTTTGTCTTATTTTTTTCCTCCTTCCTCCCTTCCTTCTTCTCCCCTTCCTCCTCCCTCTCATCCCCTTCACTCTCTCTCTTTCTCTCTTCCATTCAAGTTTAAATATAAATAGTTGATCGGGGCAAGTTCCAGTGGTTCCAGTTGTGAAAGAAGGAAAAAACTGAAATAGAAAGAAGATACCATTTTCATGGCCTTGAGGAGCTGAATGAATTAAATTCACTCTAGATTATTAATAAATTGGTAAATGTTATGACAGATGCAATAGCTATCATTTTTGAGTAGTCAAAGGTGAAATCCCCAAGAACATAGCTCTGGGATTTGGAAAGGATTTGAAAGGGCACAGCCTTCTGCCTTAAGTCTAGGAAGTTACAATCAATCCCTTCTTTTTTTCAATCAATCCCTTCTTTGGTGGAGGCAGCTATACTCCTATAAAAGAGAATGGTAAAGGACAACTTTGGTATTATGTGTACCTTTTAAACATTGGTTCCCAGGAAGAATATGATAGATTGAAAGGGTACTTTAACATCTACAAGATGCTTTTATGTACAATTTGTCATCTGATTATCACGACAATGAAGTAAACAGACATGTTAATCTTTATTTATAGATAAGGAAACTCAAAATCCCTGAGGCTAAATCCTCAGGATCTTTAATATTCTATTCTCGGTAGTTCAGTGGGTAAAGAATCTGCCTGCAATGCAGGAAACCCAGGTTCAATTCCTGGGTCAGAAAGATGCCCTGGAGAAGGAAATGGCAATCCACTCCAGTATTCTTGCCTAGAGAATCCCATGGACAGAGGAGCCTGGCAGGCCACAGTCCATGGGGTCACAAGAGTCAGACACGACTTAGTGACTAAATGATGACGACAACCCCCATTTATAAAAAATGATCCATCAGCAATTTGCTATGAAGTTTTGAAAAATTCTGGCGCCAAGCAGTAAGCTCAGAAATGTGGTATTATTAATAGTGTTGCTACTAAGTAAAGCAACTCTACCCTTTGAAGATCTCATCTAAGGTAACAAACAAACAAATCTCATCACATTTCACAGATGGGAAAAAGAAGAAAAGGAGTCAGTAAATAAAAGAGATGAGTGGTTAAAAAGAAAGAAAGAAAAAAAGAAATAGGGCTTAGCAGTGGATTGCTGATGGAGGCTTGGTTTTTAAGGAGGAAGAACTACCATAAAACAAGCAGAATTAGTATGACACCAGATTTGATTTTGCAATTAGGAACAAACTGGTGATTGCCAAATTTAAAGGAATGCAAAAGAGGTGACCAAGAAGATGAAGTTCACTATTTTGAGAGATCTGGTCCAAAAGGCAGTATTTGTTTATTGGTAGAAAAGGCAGCAACATAAGAGGGTTAAAGTAGAATATTTAGAAAATAGGAAAAACAGCACAAAGAAAATAGGCGGAAAGAAGAGGCTACGATAGCTGGTCTTATTGGAGCTCTTTCATCTATCTTAGAACACTGTTTATCTTGTACTAGTACTTATTTTAGGAAGGATAATCTGAAGCAGAGAAAAGGGAAGATGAAAATGCTGATGCCCAAGGAATCAAGCTCATAAGGCAGAGGGAAACGAGAAGAAACCAATGATATTTTGGGATTTACAAGCTTGAAAATAATGGGAAATTCTTGTCATATCCATTATGGAATGAATATGAGATATTTAGAATGAGTTAGATAAAAGTATTTGCCAGCAGCAGCAAGGATTCAGCTGATATAAGTATGGATTTGATGGTTCTATGATTTTCTTTAGCAGTACCTTTGAGCTCAGGAATATAAACAGAAATTAGATAGTGGCTATTGCTCTGGTCAGACGTTTAGAACATAGCTTTTTTGTATAACCTTGGAATGAGCTTCCAGGGAAGACCAACTAATCTCCATTCTCTAAAGTCTCTAACAACCGAATAAACAATGACGTTCTTTTGAGTACTATGATCCCATGAAAAATAATTTTGATCACTATACCTCAGATATTTCTCCTCTAAATAGATTAAAAAAAAAAATAGAGATCATTCCTTATAATCACAATGTATTTTCCATTAGTACAAGTATTAATCTCTGCATGCAATAGGTGTTTAATAAATATTTACTAAATTAGTTCTACAGCTTTAGAGCAATTGGAACACTTTTAAAGAAGCTTATGATTTTTCTGCTTAAAGATGCCCTTTCATCATTAGTAGATTTGTTCACTATTTTCCTTCCACATTCTACTAAGCTAAATTTGCATACTCTTTGGCTCTAAAATCAATGTATATTTCGATTTCAGTAAGATATGGTACCTGTAATTCACTGCATCTTATTTTAAGTTAAGCCTGTCATACAAAATACATAAGAAACTTTGTTGACTCCCAACATTTTATCCTAATTTGGGAGAGGTTTTGATTTAAAAACCTATTAAAATTAAATTAAATTAAAAAAATATTCTCTTAAAATTTCAGACTACAGATCCTTTGCCAATTCATTTCCCTCTTAAGAAGGGATCATTTCAAACAAACAAAACAAAACAAGAGAAAAATAAATGATCACTTTATTTAAACTGTAAATTCATTACCAGTTTCATAATGATGCCAAAAAAAAGTAGATTGTAATTTCTTTCTCCTGCTGAATTAGTGTTGAAATCTTCTCTTATAGTTTGGAAATTTTCCACATTTCTCAAAACTTCTAAATAGATATGTTTTACAATTTCTCATTATTTTTCCTCAATTTTCTTCCTGTATAAAAGAAAAATAAGTAAGCCCTATAGTGACCCCTATTTGCAATTTGCCTTTCTATTAGTGCAGGGGAAAAGTCTAAATTTTTACTTTGAGACACGGACAGTAGGAAGTAGTTCCACGTTAATTTTCACACATATTCCCTTCAATCCTGGCTTTATAAAAGCATAATGGAAAATACTGGGATACATCAAGTTGGCTGACACGTTTTGAAATTCTTAGATGCCTTGAGTAATTATTGAGACCTTTAGGTTATTATGTGTACCAAGTCTTTTAAGGTTCATCCACCTCTATTTTCTATCTAAAGGAGACCTTGGTCCTTGTGACTTCATAAAGGACAAGCCCCAAGGTCCCAGCTGTGTTCCCTTTTTATCCCCTAATCTGAGTCATCTCACTCACCTCTAAGGCCATGTAGTTCTTGCTGTTCTCTGTTGCATGAAGTGGCCTTTATGCTTCAGAAAATTTAAAGGTCATTTTCCTTTCTTTGAAACCTCACTACATTTTATTACTTAAAGTGTCAGTTTCAGTGAAAGAAAACAGAGAGGTGAATTGTTATTTTACTGCTGATAACCAGAGCTTTGGGGAGTACCCCTGAGAGTTGTTTTCAACCCTGGGTCATAATGCCAATGTCCCAGACTGAGTTCCCTTCCCTTTTAAACACCATAAGCTATAACCCAACAATGGCACTGTATTCCTGGTGTGAAATGAAAGTTGTTCCATAAGAAATTGCTTCATGAAAGAAAACATTTATAAACAAGAAAAGAAGTGAGCTCACTGAATAAACAATGAAAATTAGGAGAGGGCTAAATGATTTTGCCCTTCCAAGCTAGTTCTTAAAAAGATTTTGTGAAATTAACATCCACTACAGCTTCATGGTAAGCTTCTAGGATAAATCATTAGATATTTACCTAAGTGGAGCCTTTTGTGGTAAATAGGAAACAGCAGGTAATACCGTACAAGGTCCCTTTTGTTTGTTTGTTTTGGACCTTTACTGTTGATAGTAAGATCTTATAAAAAATTATTTTGTTGCTGCTCAGTCACTCAGTTGTGTCTGACTCTTTGTGACCCCATGGACTATTCACTATCTCCCAGAATTTGCTCAAACTCACCTCCGTTGAGTCAATGATGCCATTCTACCATCTCATCCTTTGTTGTCTGCTTCTCCTCCTGTCCTCAATCTCTCCCACTTTCTAAAGATGCAAAGTACATTTTCCAAACCTGTTAACACTGTAGCTTTGTAAAGCTGCACTCTGATCCATTATTTTATAATCATTACATACCTAATGCTGCCTTTACTCCATTTTCTGACATTAACTGGTTACTAATCACATGAAGTGAATTCTGGTTGGATGGTCTATTTGCCATGAATTCTGATTGGCCAGTGGCTCAGATGCATGAAGGTCACTTACTGAATTGTTTTGTACTCTAGTCAATATTGTCCCATGTGCTCTTGCAGTCCTGATTTCTGACAACATTATTTAACAACAAAAAAACAAGAAACAAATCCACACATCGGAATTCCAACCAAGAGCCCTTGTTTCCTCCCAATGGGCGAAGCAGAACTTCAGCTATGATAATTACATCACTCCTTTTCTGGCACTTTCCCAGTGCCATAGTCAGTCACATAACAAAATCTTCACAGAGATATCTAAAAATGCCCAACTTTCATGTGACTAGGTGTCAAATGGTAAAGGTGTCACTAATGATGGGAAAGTGTAATTAGGCGGTCCAAACTGTATTGGTTTCATTCACATTTATGCTTTTGATGAAGTGTTTTTTTTTTTCTTTAGGAAAAAAAGGAACATTAATGCCTTCATGTTTTGTTCCTCTTTGAAGGAGAGAGAAGCCATTGAATAAAACTTCATCATCATCACCAATATATTCTGCAGACAAAGGGATAGAGTTGAGACATTCTGAAGCTTTCATCAACTGTTATTGGAGAACTAGAGGCAGTAACACCTTTATGCAACTGGTGGATGCACATGAAGGATGAACTCTGCATACAGAAGAAAACATTTACAGAAAGAAACACAGGATGGGAGGGGACTGCAGGAAATGCAGATGGTATGACTCCTGTTCAGAAGATACATTTGCCAAGTTCTCTAATTTCATATTTTAGGAACTGAGCTTCCAAATCATCTGGATGCCTTTTGTTAGCTCACACTGATTTTGAACATTTCTCATAAGAGAGAGACTCCTTATTTAAATGTTTAATTATTTATTTTAAATGAAAGGGGGAAAAATCCTCCAAGTGAGCCATGATTCTTCTGCTACAGAAATTAATGAAACAACTCAGAAGTGGGGCCATCAGAGGTTCTTGGTGTCTGTCCATAGTCTGGTTTCTCATTTTCAGCTTTTTCCTGTTTCAGTTTCCCCCTTTATTGTTCACTTCTTTCTTTGCCTCTCTGAGCCTCCATCCCCCATTCCTCCAGCCTCTCCAATTACCAGCAGTGCTGATCGTATTTCTCCTCTTTCTCTTTTTATCTCCTTCACTGTCTCAGCCAGGGCTTTTCAGGTACCTGAGATTTTTTATTTGTAAATGCTTCCTCCTTTTCTGTTTATCTGCCTGTCACTGTCTTTGCTTGCCTTAGCCTCCTCCCATGGGCGAATTTTTATCTCTTTTCTCTGTCTTAACCAATCATTGTCCATGGAGCCTTTTTTTTTTTCCTTTCTTCTTAACTTTTTTTTTTTTAATCCTGTCTAAGGCAAAGTATGAATAGTTTATCAGAGAGGTCTTTTGAGATCCTATTTAAAAATGAAAACAAAAACTTTTAATATCAAAAACAAAACTTTTTAATATCCTTTTCTTGTTGCCCTCACCAAAACCAAAATACAACAAAAAACAAAACCCCAACTAAATATATGGCTTTCTGAGACACAAAAAGGAACACAGAGATGGATTATTTCAGTCATTATAGGAGGATCCTAACATCTAAGGTGACATTTAGTAGTATAAATAAATTAATGGCTAAATTGAAAATATATTCTGTTTTTAGATTTTGTGCTTTTCAGTGTTAAGATTTCTGATGACCATATACTGAGTCAACACATATTTACAGAGAGTGCTGCCTATGAGTAGTATTTTCCAAGACATGTAGTCAACATTTAGCCAGAGAATTATTTGGGGCCTGCAGGGAGAAGGAGGACAGGCAAGAGAAGTGTTCCCAGGTTGGTAACAGTAGAACCACAGAGTGCTCTCCGTGTCAGCACAAAGGCAGCAGTATTAACATGAAGGCAGTGAGAAACGACGGATGGTGTTTAAACAGAAATGGCACATGGCTAATTGATGTTGGAAAACAATCATTTTATAGCCATGCAGAGAACAAAGTGGAGAAATGTCAGAGAGGAGGCAGGAAAACCAGTTTGGAGATTCTTGCAGTATCCTACACAAGACATGATAAGAAATTTTTTTAAAAAGGTAGAGAAATAAGAATAATTCAAGACACGTATTAAGTCATAAGCACAGTGACAAGCTGGGTATGAGGAGTAAGAAAATAAGAAAAGCCTGGGATGACACTCAACCTTCAGTCTTGAGTAAACTGTGGTGCCGCAATTTCACTATTAGATACTTTTGAAAAATCTTGGGCCACCATGAGCAGAAGTTGAACTTTAAAAGTCGTATAGTTTCCAAAGAGAGCATATGTCCAAAGTCCTACTGCAGATGTCAACAAGAAAATGGTGGGTGAGTGGTGGCCTTCCCAACCCCTCACAGAGGGCAGATCTAGGAGCCACTGAGAAGAAAGTAGGCAAGAACACAAGATCAAGGAGGCTCAACAACCACTAGGTTGGGGGTTACAATATAACAGCTAGTGAAATTGTCCTGGATCCATGACCCGTATGCATCTCCCATTTATCCCTCTCCCAGTGAAAGTTCATTGTTATTATACCACCTCTGTTCCATCACTGTATATTAGGGGTACACATGATGGGAAAGGGGAGGGGACAGACATCTTATCTTTTTCTGTCCTCATTGGTTGAACTGAGAAGACCAATATCTGGATCTCATGGGTAAGGCTGTGAAATTTGAGATACACACGGTGACTGGGTTGTCTCCCTAAGGGAGGGGATCATGATATTCTTTGTGAAAAAAGAAGTCTGTGACTATCTGGAGGCTCGAAGAGTTGACTGTAGCAGGGAAAATGTTTTGCGTTTACTGTGTCTTCTTTGATTTTCTTCTTTCTGGGTACAAATAAAATCATATGTTTAGTCTTCTCTGCAGTCAGGTAGGGTCAAAAGTGTGAGTCTTGGCTGATGAATTATTATTGGAAGTGAAGTGTGCCTTTTCTGGGCCAAGGCAGTTATGAGCTAGTGACCTACCCTGTCCTCTCCCCCTCCCCCATCACAGTGATCCTGGAGGTCATGTTTACAGCCATAGGAAGGCAGAGCTACATGGTGAAGATCGATACACATAGGACTGTAACATGAGGGTGTGGAATATCTTTTTAGTGTGTTAAGTCACTGAGATTTTGGGGATTGCAAAAGAATCAGGCACAACTTAATGACAAACAAACAAATAACATAGTTAGAATCAACATCCTCATACTTTAGAGACATTCATCAGATAGAATATAGTTTTACAATGTTTCATTTAAAGAAAGGTTTCTTGGATGATTTGTGAATTCTTCTTCATGCTATCATATGATAAAACATCAGGACCTATTTTATCTATATATCGAGTTCTGCATCATACCTACAAATGATACTTCTGATATGGGATCTTTAATACATATATATTTTGCAATAATGAAAAAAATGCTTGAATGCAGAGCTTCTTTCTACTAAACAATTGCATGGAATGGCTCCCCTATCATTGTATACATAAAAATCTTCAAATCCTTCAAATTCTTCCACCAAGTCAGAACTTACTACTTTCCTTCAAAGTTTCTCTGTATCTAAGGGTAATAAGAAATTGTAGGTCTGTGATGTTTCTAAAACTAATATGTATTTTGTCTCTAATCACACTCTACCTGGATGACTTTCCAATCTGATGTCTACATTGTCCCTTCTTCTCTATAAATATGAGAAGATCCATCTCATCCAAAAGCTATCTAACTACAAGAACACCAGAAAAATGTAAACCACTGCAAGGGGTAACCTCTTTAGTCCTTGATTTTAGTGATAACAAAGTCACATAAAAATTGCCACTTCAAATGCTCCCAAATAGATAACTTGTCATTTTTAGCTACTATATTTCACTTAAAATGACATCATTAATTATTTTATAGCATTTCATTTGGTTCCATGTATATATGGAAACAATAAGCATACTTCAAAGAGTAGTAGCAAGGCAACAAACAATGAGTGCTCTCCTAAGCTTGCTTCTGGAACAAGTTAAAACATTGGCTCTCAAAGCAGAGAACAGAATGGTCCCAAGGTAAGGCTTTCTTGATAACAATTAACTGTGGATAGACTTAGCATCAACCCTTTAGAAAGAACATAATCTTGAAAATTAGAGAACTATAAATGTATATTGGTTTCCTAAGTTCCTTCATTTTATTAGGAAAACAATACTTTCAATTATCAACATGGCTAATATTTTGTAAGCTCTGAGTTGATAATGGTTCTTGTGGTTAGCTGAGTTACAAAAAAAGTCACCCAGATGTCCTTCTTATTTTCATCAGCACCTTCTATTTTGTTCTCTTTCCTGTTTTTATGACTGTCTAAAAATGTATTTGAAAACAATTAAAACTCTTTCACCCTGAAGACTGTGTTTATTCCCCTTCTCTCACAGTTTCCCCTTCTCGCCAATAAAATTATAGCATTTTTCTAAATAAGAGGAACACAGTGATATCACACAGATAATTTATTTCTTAAAGGGAAAATTTTACATTAAATGAGTTGTTTTGAAAGATGAGAGTACAGCTCAAGATTTGTGGCAAATAGAACTGAAGAAAGTAAAAGAAATTCACAGGGAGAGAAAAGGAGGAGGATAAAAGGGAAAAGTGAATGCTTATGTTCTGTGCATAATATAAATAAACAGAAAATAAATGCTGTCTACATCCTTGGTGGTTTTCTATTTCAAGGAAACAACAACCATCATAATTGTCATTTTCATTATACTTCATCCAATATACCTAGAAAGGACTTTTTCCTAAGAAGATACTGGTAATTTGATAAACATCACTAGTCAATAAGTATTACTTTTAATTTGTACTAATGACAAAGCTTGAGAGTTCAGATGAAGCTTGATACTGGACACTATATTAGTATTATAGCTGGCTACTGACATCTAAAGTGAAAGTGTTAGTTGTGACCGCATGGAGTATAGCCTGTCAGGCTCCTCTGTCCATGGAATTCTCCAGGCAAGAATACTGGAGTGGGTTGCCATTCCCTTCTCCAGGGGATCTTCCCAGCCCTGGGATCAAACCCATTCCCCTACATTGTAGGAGGATTCTTTACCACCCAAGTGACAAGTACTGTCTGACATGTAAAAGGATACCTAAATCTCATTAGAGTTCTTTTTCTCTTTGTCCATTTGTTAATAACTGAAAAGTATTCTATCAAGAAACTAGATCATATTAATGTAATTGGTCTCATCTGTAGTAGTAAAGAAAAAAAGAATCTTTGTGTGCTGGAATTCCTGGGTGCAGCCTGATACATTTTTATTGTCAGTGACCCAGGAATATTGTACAAGGGTTTGTACGATGTCTATTTCCAGAAGGAAACCATTGCCATTTTGGCAATATAGTTTGACACTAGAATCATTTTCTTCAATTCTTAGATGTAAAATAGACTGGATAGGACAGCTTGTTTTGTGGTCCCAACGTTTAGCAGTTAATATTAGTGATGATAAATAGACCAAATCTAGGCTGCGGACTTACAGCAAGTTAGAGCAACTCAGAAACAATCCAGAATCCTGTAAGAGGCATCTGATACCTAGTAAAATGATAAAAAAGAGTAGCTCAGGCATCATTCAGGGCTATAATATAAGCGGGGAGAAGTCCTTGCATAGGATGAACATTTAGGATCAGCCTTAAGATCTAGAGAGCTTTCTGAACTGTGTTGAGATGACACATAAAGATATTTGTATGAAGATCAAGAGAATCCAGTTCCTAAGCAGCTGACTGTGGTTTTAAAAACATCCCTATATTGATTCCTCCTTGAAATGTAATCCAGTCAGTGAGATAGAAATCTCCTTACACTTGAGTCTTATTTGTCATAATTATGCATCTTTAGGGTTTCATAATGACCAATTTAATCACTCTGCTGTTTAGAGGACTATAACAGCCAATCATGATAATAGGTTTGGTATTTGGTAGGAACCATTTAACACCCAAGAGCCCTTATTCTGAGCCTCTTGATGCTACTTCAACTTGACAGGCAGCTTCTGATTAGCACGCTTTGCAAAACCTTTGGTAAAACGTTCATTTCATTTAAATAAATTCTGTGACCTAGTAGTATGCATGTTGTCTTGCAAACAAGGTCACCATGTGTGAGAAGTTTCCTCCAAAATGCTTATTTTCTTCCTGGTCATCCATTATAAGTCTGAACACACCTATTAGCCTCTACTTCCTTAAGAATTCCAAGTGTAGCTTGGTTCTAACTGGTGGCTGGTAACATACCAAGACTTCCAAACAAGCCTTGCCATTGTCATTGAGTGATACTGCGAAAGTCATGAGCTATGTCCATCTCAAACTTACCATTTTCTATCATCAAAGGCACTTTCCAATAACTTGTCACACTAACATGATGAAAAACAGCACAGGATGTTAGGGTATTTGTTCTCCACCTTCAATGGACATAAGGATAACCCAGAGAGTATGCTTTCAATGTAGATTCTCAGAATTTATCCTCAGAGACTCTTATTTATTATGTCCAGGATGCCCCAAAAAACCCCATTTAGCAAGCATGCCACTGATTTTCATGTAACTAGCACACGATCACATCTTGAGAATTATTGTATAAGGCCCATTACTGATAGGTTGGCTACCATAGGTAAAGATATCTCAGCATTTTATCTAAACGCATTGATAAAATGATTTTCCTTTTTTTCCCCCTAACTCTGCCCCCATCCCCTCTAAACTAAAGAATCACTTTTCTAAATTTTTTTGTAAATGAATGTTTGAGTGCATTTATTTCCTTGGGGGAAAAAAGGAGGTATGAAAATACAGAGCACTTGCAATTACATTTAAAAGTGACTTTGTAAATCTTTGCCAAGATCATAACTCACAGTATGGTATTTCATGGTAAGAGGTGGGTTCAAGTACCATCTATGGTGTTTACTAGATTTTAGTTATTTAACCCTCTAATCCTCAGAATCCTCATCTGTAAAATAGGAGTAATGATATATTTCTTTTAGAACTCCATAAAAATTAAATACAATTTTACATATGTATATGTACATGTAAGATACATAAAAGATTTTATATAGACATAAAAGATTATATATACATATAAGGTCAGGGCTTATATCAGGGCTTGCCTGATAGTTCAGTTGGTAAAGAATCCACCTGCAATGCAGGAGACCCCGGTTCAATTCCTGGGTCGGGAAGATCACATGGAGAAGGGACAGGCTACCCACTCTGGTATTCTTGGGCTTCCCTGTGGCTCAGCTGGCAAAGAATCCACGTGCAATGTGGGAGACCTGTGTTCAATCCCTGGGTTGGGAAGATCCCCTGGAAAAGGGAAAGGCTACCCACTTCAGTATTCCAGCTTGGAGAATTCCATGGACTGTATAGTCCATGGGGTCACAAAGAGTCGGACACAACTCAGCAACTTTCACTTTCTTTCAAGATTACACAAATATATATCTTAGTGAAGTGCTTGACCCAGGGTAATCTTATGACTTCACTGTAATTATTAAAGGACTAGAAAGAAACGTTAACATTTTTAAATATCTTTATCTGGGAAAAGGAAAATGTGGCTTCTAGTCACTCTCTCTGACCTAGCCTCCTGGTCCTCCTTACAAGTATAAATAGCAAAAAAACCACAGAAGGAAAAAGTCCCATTTGAAGACCAACAGGCTGAAGCTCTGGATGGAATGCCACAGAATGCACTGCAGGTGGCTCAATGTGCTGAGGTTGGCCCATGCCCCGCAGGACTGCTGCAAGCTCAGATGGCAGGGATACAGCAATGCCCTGCTCTAGGGTAAAGTGGATCATCTGGAACTGTCTCCTTTTCCCCACCCATGTTTGCTCTTGCACATGCTACTAATTTTTTTTTTTCCTCACTAATAACCCAGTTTTATTCTGAAAGGGAAAAATGAAGGTGGATGATATTAGCTGCAGGAACTAAGGTATCTTCTTTGCTGTCAGTAATAGTTTGAGAAGAAAATGTGCAGCACACATGATTTTGTTAGAATATCCTTTACAAAGCATGTCAACTGAAGAGCAACATGTTGGGTTGTTTTCCCCAGATCAGATGTCCTCGTCCCCCAGCTCTAGCTCTGCACCAGGAGCAGCCTGGTGTGAGGCAGATGGGGACCCGATCAAAATGGCTGCCTAAGCCCTCATTGTTGATGACAGCTGTGGTTAATGGGGCCAGAAGGCGCCGTACTGATGCCTCACAGAATTGCAACCACACCCCACTCAGGGTTAAAACTGTTTGCTGCTGTGGCTGCTGGTCTTCTTGCTTTAGAGTCTTGGAGATAGATGTTTGGACTCCTACAAGTGAGTAAGATGGTCAAAAACATCCTCCTTCCTCTCCTATCAGGATTAAAGTCAGCAGGCAAGCAGATGAAACCACTGAGTGGATTTAGTCATTTGAAGCCTTAGAGACAAATCTTTTTATGTAATGGAAATAAATAACAGAAGATATCTTTTGCAAAATATTTTCTTGATTGAAAACTTTTCAGAAATGCATTTATTTTGTGTATTTACGGCCTTCTTTCCTTTGCGGTGGATAGATGATATGATGTCGACATAGTTCATAAAGATGATGAAAGGGTAACAATGGGATAACTTGTAGTAAAAGTAAATTTACAACAAATCAAAGCTATCTAGAGGTGGATAATTAAGTCATGCTTTGACGTGACTACTCATAAATTTACCTGCTGCCTGAATTAAAATTATGTGTCGGTTTGACACTGACCTCCTTCTTCAATCATAGGACTCTGAGAACTTGGTGGAGATCCTCTTTTCTGCCTCTTTTCCTGTCTACTGGTTGTATGGATGGTGGCAATTTCTCTAGCTCTTAGTTTCAGAATTGATATAATATGAAGATATCTGACCTCTAAGATATGCATGGTTTAGTGTTCTATTCTGTAAGCATGGAATAATTTTACATTTCCCCTGCACACAATATAGGGGTATTATTATTTACAAGTCAATGTTTGTAGAACATGAAGATTATTGAGAAAAAACTATAATAAATGTCTACAAAAGGAAATAAACAACATTTCCTCTAATTTTTTCCAGTGGCCATTTGAATATCTGACACAAACCTGGGCTCTCAGCTCCAGTGAAATCCAACATGTCCTTTTGACAGCTTTGAAAGCATTAGGGAAAATACCACTTTTGTTTTTCATTCCAACTGCTGTGTTACCTATGCCCATGAATTCCTCTGATCTGTGGGGCATCTAGGAGACATAAAGAATTTAGTATTCCATAAAAGAATCACTCTCTCAAAAATTCTGACTATATTACCATAGGTTCAGATAATCTTATTAACGTTTAATGATTATGTAAACTAAATTCACCTATTCCTCTTTTGAAATTTGCTAATAACTTGTCTCTTGAAAGTTTTCTAAAGTCATGACACTTCATGCTGATTTGATTTTTTATTTTCATGACTGTTTCCCCTGTGGTCTTAAAGAAACAGATTTTATTTTTCATTGTAAATATTAATATACATTTCTTTTACTTTTGCCTTGAAAATTGTGACACTTTTGAAATGGTGGTATTTTTTAAAAATTTAATATAAAAACTGAGGTATCCCTTAAAATGTAAAATGATCATACTTCTCCCATCCCTTTCCCTTTTCTTATTGGTATGAAATATTTTTATTCCTGACAAATGTATGAATCGAAACCAGAATGTTGATTTATCTCAGCAAAGACATGCTATACTTGAAAAGAATGGTGCTGGTGGGTCATGAGTGCAGACCCTTAGAAAAAAAATGCAGAGACTGTTTTCCCGGTTTGCGTTCTGTTTGAGAGTCTAATAAGTACAAGTTCAAGTCCCACGGTTTCCACATGGTGGAAGCTGGGACAAATAAACTTTTGTCATTCCCCGCCCCCCAACCCCGCATTTCTCTGATATGAACCCGGACTTTGGAAATGCCCAGAGACAACCTAGCATTGCAGCAGTGACACTAAAAATCAGGAGTGACTTCCTGGATGTCAGAGTGACTTCAGCCCCCAGATCTCCTGTTCATGATGGTGGCATATTCAGGGGGGGAAAAAAGTCAGCTTCAGGGAAAGAGGGAGGAACCAGGATGGAATTTCATGAGTCTGGGGACTTGTAAGGGTAATTCTCAAGAGGAGAGAAGGATAGTCTCCAGGCAAGAAGGGACCTCTAGTCATTATGACATAAACAAACGCCATCTCCAGGATGCAGCTTTATTTGGTAACCCAACTTGGGAAATGGGTCATATCACTTATCAGCTATAAAATTATTTAATTATAAAAGTATATGTCTCTTTCATAAGGCATACTTTCTCTTAGTATTATTTGAGTCTGTATCTGTAACTGATGTACTGTGCTATTGAATAATCAATAGAGGGGACACATTTAACTGCTGAAAGGCAGTTTCATTTCAGCACGGAGTTAGTGATCCCTACATACTGGTAGTGAAATGCTTTGAGATTTGTATGCTAAGAGGGAAAATAAGTCAATGGAGAGTCATTAAGATTGAATCCTCTTTTTGAGAGGCTTGTTTTATATACTAAACTTTAAAGTGAAGTTTGGCCAGAGTGAGCCTACTCTTCCTTTAACTTCAATTTGTGATCCTGAAGGAACTATAGTCTAGTTTAGCTATTAAATCAGTGCATTCTACACTGATTCAGATTTGGTTAATAACAGGCATTTGTGTGGAGATGCTGGGGTGATAACATACTAGTGAATGTCTTTCTCCCCCATATCTCCCTGAAACAGATGTACCAAGTGCGATACAGGTGTAAGTGAGAATGTAGCTCTCTGGGCATGGCATAGTGCCCATTTTTCCAGACAGGTGCAAATAAAAATTTATGTAAAGCATTCCCAGAAGCCTTCCTGTGTGTCTACCATTATTGGTCTTGCTAGTTCAAGTTTGTCAGATTTCCCTACAGAGGGTTCATTAAAGGAATTTCCTTTTTTTTTTTTTTTTTTTTTTTAATAAGGGAAGGAGACTGCACTGCCTTAGGGTCATCCATCTTCTGTGTGATGTCACCATTATTCCTGTCAATAGCAAATAATTAAATGTATACATGATCAATAGCTTGCATCTTCCAGCAGTCTGTGATATCTTCACCTCAAAGCCCAAAGGGCCTGTTTATGTTTGAGATCAGTGCTGACCCCAGACAAGGCGGCCCTTGTTCCTTTTGTTTAATTTCGCATCTTCACTCTCCTCTGTATTCAGGACCTAGTTGACTGCTAGACACGTGATACAGGCTGCTCCGGGAATATCTGTTGGTGATGGTGATAATTATTCCATGCCACAGATCGTTAGAGGTTTCTCTGAAGAAGGGCCACCAAACTCCTTAATTATTGGTTTTATGTTTTTGTTGTTAGCGAATTTAAGAAACTGCATGCATTCCAGAGGGTGTTCAGAAGATAGTTAGATAGTTTCAGGAACAGATTCAGACTTTTTTTTTTACCAATCATCTATTTAAAAATCAATGTTGTACTAGGTTTACAGAAGTAAGGCGAAAGTAATAAAATAGGAACGTATATGTTTTAGCTCACTGACTTTATATGTTAGTAACAGGGCAGAAGAGTCATTCAATGCAAAACTGAGAAAAGTAATAAATAGTACTATTGATCACCAATGACTTATCCCACGATTGGATTTTCCCATAAAATTAATGAGCATTTATTAGGAGCTATTGGGGAAACCAGTATATTTTATTTATCTGTGAAGCACAATGATTTGTCTCTGGGGATATGTGAATAATTATCAGAGAAATCTTAGCTTGAGGCATAATATAGTAACAATCAGAACTCTGAATTGAGTAAATGCCTGAGTTCCATTGATTATTATTGCCAAACAACTGATTTGGAGTGGTGTAGAATATATTAGAATTTGAGCAAAACATTTGAAATATGTGGACTAGATAATGGCAAAGTGAATTCATGTCTAACTGAAAACTTTTCCCAGAAAATCAAAGGACTGATGTCAATTTGAGGAATCAATAAAGAACATGAAAATCAAGTTTACTGATTATAATCTGTTAAACAGATTAAAACAGCTAACCCACAGAATAACTAATAGTAATGATCACACTTTGGAATTTACTACGTGTTAGGAATAGTTACATGGTAGAATAGTATCCAAAGGGTGACATACTCTGGAGTGACATATGCAGATCAACTCCCATCACTTTTTATTTCAAGGAAAATTTTCAGGGTATTGTATTGTTTAGACTTTTATAACAAGAATTTTGAGATCATTGCCTTATTATAATATTTCAACAATAAAATGAATCTACTATGATTGCATGTAACAGGGATAAATGCAAAGATTTTTCCCTGACATTAAGAAACAATGATGTAAATTCAAGATGGGAAATAAATGGCTCATTAGACTTGTGTGTGAAATCACTGAAAAGCTTTTTGTTTGACTGTGATCTTACAGTCACTGGTATGGCTTTGGGCAAAAAAGAAATTCCACCAAAGTCCTCATGAAATTCATGACAATTCATTTAGGTTAAATTCATATAGTCTTCCTTATCCTTTATTCATTCCTCACTTTATTACAATTTTCTCAGGAAAGGTCATTTCATCTCCCCTTAGGGTTCCTTCACTTTTCAAGAAAAATAAACCAGGTCTATTCAACCTCAAGGTAAGGATGAACTGGATTCCAGGTCAGAGCCATGCTCCAGACCTGCCTCCCCATTTCCTACCCACAGAGAAAACCAAAGACAGGACTCCTAGCCTTCTCCCAACCTCACACTGGCGAGATCCCCGTGCAGGCTGTGCGTGCCTCCCCGTGAGTGCTAAGAGTTAGTTACTTGTTATCTAGCCTGGTGGAACGCACACTCCAGTGTGTATAGAAATCGCAAAGAAAGCTTGTTAAAATCTAGGTTCCTGGACCCCATACTTAAGAGACTGTTACAGTAACTTTGAAGTGAGGCTTTAGAATTCTCCATTTTAAAAAATACATAACCAAGCAGATTTAGCTGTGTGTTCATTCATTTGCTAATTAATTCAACACATATTTTTGAGCAGTAAATATGCCCTGGGCACCCTTCTAGGTTACAGCAGGATTGCTGAGGATACAGCAGTGAACATGATGGACAAAGTACATGATCATCATGGGACTCACATTCTACTGTGGGCTACAGATTTTAAAATCTCATAAATAAGCAAATAATGAACATTCAAACAGTGACAGTGACAAAAAAAACATAAAATAACACAGTGGAAAAATAGTAGCAGAGAATGAATGCTATTTGAGCTACGCTGATTAGAACAGCTTTTCTTACAATGCTGTATTTAAACTGAAACCTTAAGATAAAAAGAAGCATGTGTATATATATTTATTATATATACTGTATACATGTGGGTATATATATATATAGTACATTATATAAACACATTATATACATATGCATGCATATGCATATGTGTGTATACACATGTATAAACATTTACACACACATGTGTATACACACACGTATATGCACACATATATGTATGTGTATACACATATGCACATATACATGTATGTGTGTATACGCACATGTGTATATACACACATATATACACATATATAATGAGTCTGAGGGTCAAGATGTACACCAAGTGCAAAGGCCCTGAGGTAGGAAGAAGCTTGATGATCCTGAGTAATAGAAAGCAGGTTGGTGTGGCTAGAACAGGGTTTCTCAACAGTAGAACTACTGATATTTGAGCTAAATAATTCTCTGCTATGTGGGCTCTCCTGTGTATTATAGGGTTTTAGTAGCATCTCTGACCTCTTTCCACTAGTGCTGGTCATACCCACTCAGTTGTGACAACCTACAGTGTCTCCAGCCATTGTCAACCTGAGTTGAAAACCACTTTATGGTTGAGCTGGTGGGAGAAGGATGGTAGGAAATAGGGTGATAAAGTAAAGAAAGGCTAGATCACACAGGGCTATAGTAAGCACTGAATTTAATTCCAAGAGAGTCTGGAAATCACTGGAGGATTTTAACTGTGATTGTTGAAGTTATATGGTTAACTTTTATTTTTAGAAGGACACTCTGATGCTAGGTAGCAAATACAGGAAGTAAAAAGTGGAAGCTAGGACTACTGAAGCAGTATAACAGAAAGATGGTGGGATTGAAATATGTTTAGGAGAGAAGATTGTAAGAACGCAGTGGATTCAGAAAGTGTATTGGAAGGAGCCCTAACAGGTCTTTGGGTGGCTGGTAGACCACACCTGGAGAAACAATAATCTTGATCTTCGCTGCTGAAAATGGGATCCACAGACCAGTTAGCATGGTCTTCAGCTGGGAACTCAGATGTACTAGCCCAGACCCTACCTACCCTAGACATACTCAGTCAAAATCTGCACTTTAGTAAGCTCCCCCAGGCAATTGCTATGTATCTCAAAGTCTGAGAAAGCAGCTCCAGGCTAGCTTTTCATTATATTTATAAGAAAAGAGATGCTCTGAGAGGAAAGGCGGTCTGTCCAAGTTCACAGAGAGACTCAGGGGCAGTCAGAACTAAAACCCACTTCTTCCATCTCCTGGTCCCAGGTTCTCACTAGCAGCTTGCTCCAGGATAATGTCTCCTGTTAGAGTCCTTCCTTAGCCAGAAATTGCAATTTTTGTCCCTTAATTCTCACAGGACAAGAAAAAGTCACCCTTCAAAAAATAAAAGATTGAAATTCCTCCAGGGAGGAAGAACGAAAGACCCATGGTATCAATTTAGAGCAAAAAAGCGTTTAAAAACCAATTACCAAGCTGTGTTGCTGCTGCTCACAGGGCTGGCATCTTTTCCTTGCTCGGAGTGTTAACACTGCAAATACAAAACAAATCCTTTGAAAAATGATGCCAGGCTTGGAGTGTGGGCAACAATGATGAGGCTCTGAGATCAGACCCTGCTCAGAGAGCTGTTCAGTGACAGGAATCTTCCGGATCACAGGCAGCAGCAGGATTTAGAGACTTTGGAAAACTGAGTCTGTGTTCCCCTTGCCTTTATCATCCCCTTCTCTGGCTGCCCAGACTGGCTGCTTTCTCATCCCCCACGGAAACAGACCATTTGTCAAATTCTCTTCTCCTCAAAACCTAAAGCACAAAATAGCTACTGTCCTTCTTGGCAGCTCCTGCAGAGCTAATATGCCGTGATTATCCCAATATGTGGGCCCCAGCATATCATAAATTAGAGAGACTGCTTTGCAGGATGAGCTTGAGGCGAAAAAAGGATAAGGAAAGTAATTCAAATCCTCAAGTCTGATTTTCATTTGACAAGATACTGATCTCTGTCTGTCAGCCCAGTGAGTGTGGGCCAGTCCTGCCTCCTTCGAAGCCTGGGAGTGGAGGGGGAACCACTTCAGGAAGGAGGTTTTAAAGAGTGGATAGCAGGTTTATAAAGAGCGGATAAACCAACTGCTGAATGAGCATGGTGGTTGGCGGGCAGGGAGATGACCACAGGTTCATAAGGGAAGGAGTGCCTTTTTAGGGCTGAATGTGAAACTGCTCCTCTCTGTAGGGGTCTGGGCCCCGAAGCACACACTTCTGTCATTGCACAGCTACCAGCTGCCATTATCAGGTTCCTGACAGAGACAGGCAGAGATCCCCAGTGTTTCTCCCCAGCAAGCGAAGCTAGGCAGTGATGCAGGGTGTGTGTGAGTGTGTGTGTGTGCACACATGTGTGCTGGGAACAGACAACAAAGAAAAAAGAAGAGAGATTAAATATTAGTGCAAGTGGGCTCAGTCGTGTCCGACTCAACTCTGCAACGCTATGGACTGCAGCCTGCCAGGCTTCTCTGTCCATGGGATTCTCTAGGCAAGAATATGGGCCTGGGTGGCCATTTCCTCCTCCTGGAGATCATCCCAATCCAGGGATCAAACTTGTGTCTCCTGCATCTCCCTGCACTGGCAGGTGGATTCTCTACCACTGAGCCACTCGGGAAGCCCTGTTAGTTCTGAACACTCAGATATTTACACAGTACAGAGAGAAAGAGACTAGGATTTGAGCAAGATTTCCCATTCTGTTATTAGGACTGTAGGTAAGTCATTTTATGCCTCTGGTTTTCTTTATCTTTCTGCACCCACCGAGAAGAGCAGAAACCTATGATTTATGGACTCCTTAGCAAGTTCCGGGCCACATACTAGAGCACATTGTAAGTGCCAGCTCAATCTTCATAGTAACCCAGGTAGGAACTATACTTCCCCTTTTTTTTCTTTGCAGTTGAGGATACTGAGGCTTAAGGAGGTTAAATAAATGTTCTCCACAACCCTCAGGCAGGGGATGATGGACCCTGGATTTCTCCCAGGCTGTGTGACTCTGGAATCCTCAGGCTTCGGGCTCCTCAGGCGATGCTTCTTCAAACAAGGATGTCCAGCTCATTCAGTGTCTGGGGGTCAGCTGAGGCTTGGGTGGGAAAGCACACTGTACTCTGAGAGCTGCATGCATATTAGCCATGGTTATTTAAAGAATTCAGCATTAACTTACTTACTCATTGAGTACTTGCTGAGAACCTGGTTCTATTCTACAAAGTATGGTCAGTCTTCCAACATGGAGGAGAGTGGAAAAAAAAGCTGTTGGCTCTTTTGTCAGGTCATTTACATTTTATCAAGTGTTTGGAAGAAAAACAGTGCTATCCATATAGCAGGTTCACAGCACCAGAAATCGAGGATACCCCACATGCTCACCAAGTGAAACTAAAACAAAACAAGTTCTGCCTAATCTCTGTTTTAGTGGAGGTCACTTCCAGTGAGTTCTAGTACCAAATGGCATTTTAAAAGTAGTTCAATAGTAAAGGACTGATGCTAAAGCTGAAGCTCCAATATTTTGGCCACCTAATGTGAAGAACTGACTCACTGGAAAAGACCCTGATGCTGGGAAAGACTGAAGGCAGGAGGAGAAGCGGATGACAGAGGATGAGACGGTTGGATGGCATCACCAACTTGATGGACATGAGTTTGAGCAAACTCCGGGAACTGGTGATAGACAGGGAGGCCTGGTGTGCTTCAGTCCATGGGGTCACAAAGAGTCGGACATGACGGAGCGATTGAACTGAACTGAACTGAATAGTAACCAGGATTCCTCCTTCTGTGTCTCATTCTCTTTCTCTGGGAAATTTCAAAGCCAATACCTGAAATCAGTATTTTAATTCTGAAACAGTTATGCCATATCCCCAAAGCTGTAGTTTAAAAGACATAGTCTAGGTGCTATATCATAAATGATGGTTTATCTACTGTTCATTGCATGGAAATGTTACTATTAGCAGGTTGCTTCTGTGTTTCAATGGTACAATGATAATTGATGTTCACAATGATTATCCCAAGGCAGTACAATTTCCTAAAGTGCTTTGTAGATCACAAAAAGATCTACAAAGGAAGAAAAGAAAAAAGGCAAGAAAAAAAGAGGTTTCCATTAGTATATTTTTTGCATTATAGGTTATCATAATAAAATTCTTTGAATATTAGTAACCAGTTACAAAATGTGATGATATGAATCAGAGCATCTCCATTCCCCATCATGCCAAAACAGGTAATTTGATGTAGACACATGCTTAGTATCTTTTTCTTTCCCCAAAGCTTAAGTCAATTTTATATTACTGCATGTTGGCTATGAAAAACTCTTAAGTGTTCACGCCATGCATTATTGTCATATAACTGCTGTAAAAAAAATTGCAAATTTAGTGCTTAAAACAATAAGCCAATTCTTGAGGTGAGAAATCCCAAGTGGGTCTCACTAGGCTCAAAATCAAAGTGTCAGCAGAGCTAGCTTCACTCTGGAGATTTTAGGGCAGAATCTGTTTCCTTGCCTTTTCTAGCTTCAAGAAGCTGCTGCTTCAAGGGAACCCCGTGGCTTGTGGCCCTTTCCTCTTTCTTCATGCCAGCAGTGCAGCATTTCCAAATCTCTCTCTCTGACCACAACCCCTGTTTTTGTCATCACACCTACCTCACTCTGACCTCCTGCTTCCCTCTGATGAGGACTTTTGTGATTACATTGGGTCCACACAGTTAATTCAGAATAATCTCCCATCTCGAGATTGTAACCTAATCACACCTTCAAAGTCTGTTTTGCCAAGTAAGATAACATATTCACAAGTTCTGGAAATTAGAATATACTTATGGGGTGCATTATTCTGTATACCACATTTGGTTTAACAACGACTCATTCATCACAATGAATTTCTCTTGGCTTTGAATATTTCCCTATCATTTCTCTTTGGCTTTGAATATTTCAAAGCAGTAGCCTCTTCCCATATACGAGGGGTAGGGTGACCCTGACATGAAAATTAGCGAAGTTCATGAAGATTAAAAGAAGCAAGTTCATACAGAATCTCTTCTAATATTTTACCAATGGGGTGAAAACCAGCAAGAAAGGGGCAATGTGGACAACTATCCACTGAACCATGTTTGGCCTAATAGCCCTTAGGCTACCCAAATGGGAGTTGCTTAGACTTCTATTTCTTAAACTTTTAACTTAAAGGTTAGAACAACTTGAAGTTAGTCTATAAAAGGAAGGAAGAAAATGATGGAGAATATTTTCCTGGTACCAGACAGTAGTGAACCCAAGAGGAAAGGAGGAAGGAGAAAGGAGAAGGCAGAGGGCCATGCTGAAAGAAGCTTTGGATGCCATCTGACAGGCCTTTCGAATGTGCGGGTTTGGCTGCTTGCCCTCTGCGCCATGTGCCCTCCATCCCTGTCTGCATTGCTGGAGAAGCAGGAAGGCACCTCCTTGGAGAAAACATTCCAGCGCACCCAGAGAACAAGGGAAAGTCATAACTAAGGTGATGAGAGAGACACCAGCCAGCGGGTTGTAGAGGTTACAGCTGTTGTGGACACAATGTTCAGACAGAAAGGAAGTTTACACAGGTAGAGCCAGATGGGGTTTCTGTTTCTCAGCTGTAGACAAACATCCTCTCTGCTAACCTTCTGCCCTAAACTCACACTGGCCGCTTGCCTCTGAAGTATCTTGCATATTGCTTCTTTTATCTCAAGTTTGGGTATTTCATAATTCTTGCTATTTGCAAAATCATTATGGTTTAAACAGGACACGTGAAAGATCCATTATAAGCAATGCCTGAAGGAAAATGTCTATCGTTTCAAGCCCAGGTGAAGCACAGAAAAAATATACTGCTGAAGCACTGGGGGCACAGGAAAGATGACGATGCATCACTGCTGGATTGTTTTTCTTGGTTCTTCCTCCAGGCATGATCACTTGTGAATCAGTGCCTTTGCACACAAATTATGCCTTCTTCCATTAGAAACTCTAAGAGAACAACAATAACAGCAACTATTTTTATTAAGAGTTAAACAGGTCAGGTGTTATGGGAAGTACCTCAGGAACATTATCTCTTTTATTCCCACAATGATAATGAGAAAGTCAGATGATTCCTCCCCATTTCATAACAGGTCACTGCAGGCTTAAGGAAGTCATTTTGTCATGATCATACAGTCAGCAAATCATATCTAAAACTCAAACCCAGGTGAGCCTATTTTCTATTTTTTTTCCTCTTAGCAACAATGCATATTTTCTTTATGTTTTGTCTTTGTCTTCATAGGGAAGCTCAGAGAATTATGCAATCTTTAAAATCTCTTCTCCTCAGGTTACTTGATAAAAAAAGCAAGGTCTAATTACATTTAATTTGAATATGGCAATACTTGAGATTCCCATATTTTGCCTTTCTTAATTCATTTAGGTAACACTTGAATTTCGTCATTCTTTTCTTTTTTCTCTGCATAGCAGACTGCAGTGGGTTGAACAGTGGCTGCCAAAAAGACATGGCCAAGTCCTAACTCCCAGAACTACTGAGTATGACCTTATTTAGGAAAAGGATCTTTGCAGTAGTACTTATTTAAGGCTCCTGAGCTGAGGTCATCCTGGATTAGGTTGGAACCTAAATCCAAGGACTGGTGCCCTAGAAGGGAAAAGCAAAGGAGACCTGAGATGCCCAGATACAGAGACGCAGAGGAAAAGGCTCTATGAGGATGCGGGCAGAGACTGGAGCAATGCTGCCACAGGCCAAGGAAGACCAGGAGCAACCAAAAGCTGGAAGAGGGCAGGAAGGAGCCCCCCTAGTCTCTCAGAGGGAAGGAGGCTCTGCTAACACCTTGAAACAATAAGATAAAGCCACTATGCTTGTGGTAACTTTTAGTGGCAGCAAATTACCTAGAAAACTGACACACAGGTATATTTTGATGATGCAGGTATCAAGGTAGTTTGGCAAATGTTATGAAGGGAAACTGTGTGATTTGTGACTACAACTGTGTCTTAGGAATGCAGCTTTGTACCTTGGTTTCTTACTGATGTAAACTGAGAAATCACAAGGTATGTGAAAGTAAAAATGTTAGTAGCTCAGTCATGTCCAACTCTTTGCGATCCCACAGACTGTAGCCTGCAAGACTCCTCTGCCCATGGGATTTTCCAGGCAAGAATACTGGAGTAGGTTGCCATACCCTTCTCCAGGGGATCTTCCCAACCCAGGGATCGAACATGCATCTCCTACATTGAAGACAGAATCTTTACCATCTGAGCCACCAGGGAAAGTCCTATTTCTAAAACTTAAAAGATTCAATAATGTAAAATTCTATAAACTACATAAGCAAATCATGTACATATATATACACACACACATATATATATACACACACACATGTATAAGCAAATATATATGTATATACATGTATACACATCTGTATGCAAATATATTTACACATGTATATACACTCGTGTGTAAGCAAATGTATATAATATACTATAAATATATAAAAAATCTTTGTGTCACTTGTATATTTGATTGGTTTCTTGTTAAAGATCAACTCAGAGGAAAATTCATTTAGAGATGACTAATATCTGGTTTCCCAGGTGGCTCAGTGGTAAAGAATCCTCTTGCCAATGTAGGAGACACAGGAGATGTGGGTTCAATCCATGGTTGGGAAGATCCCCTGGAGGAGGAAATGGCAAACCACCCCAGTATTCTTGCTGGGAAAATCCCATGGACAGAGGAGTCTGGAGGGCTACAGTCCATGGGGTTGCAAAGGGTTGGATATGACTGAGCACACACACACATATTAATATCTGGTAGATTTTTCTCTGTCCCTGATCAAAGCCAGGAATGCCCCTTGACAATGGTCTCAGGTCCAATTCTTAATTCATAAGTTATCACCTATAGAACTCTGGGCTTGAGCTGGGAATTGGTTCTGAAAAATTCATGGAATCATTCCTGAGTGACTGGTCAGTATCTCCTATAATAATTAGCAATGACAAATGTTGAATTACTTGGGTGTGACTGGCAAGGGGTAGACATCCCATCATTCATAGCAGTAATTGAAACTAGTTAGGGTATTATTAGTGTTGATGGTAGCTGTAGTAATAGTAGCAGTAATGGTATATGTGGTGAGAAAAGACCTAAATTATTTTTTTTTGTCTGAATCTCATGGAACTCTCTCATTTAAGATAGAAGGATCAAAGAAAGAGAACCAGCTCCAAATCTTGGTGTTTTAATGGATATTGAGAATCTGTTACATCCCAGAAAAGTACCACCTTAGGTAGCTGAGATTTTAAAAATAGACTTTCTGGATCTGATAAAACAACTCCAAGAATGTACCCAGAAGCAGACACTATTTAGAACCAGGTCAGAAGCAAGATGAGGTGCTTACAGGCTGCCATGGTAGTAGCCCTTTATAAGTCTTCCAGTCACCAATTACCCACTCTTACACAGCATGATAGAATAAGCTTGTGAGTTACCTTTGTTGCCAGACGCTTCCTTGGCAGAACCACACCACAGACAAGAAGCAGACCTAAGTGAGGATTCACACATATTCTTAAAGGTTAGCAACACTGCACACTGATCAGCAGAGCCTCTGATCCACTCTGACAGCCAGTAGTCAAATCAGACTGCTACGGAGAGTGCTTAAAAGTTCCTAGGGAATTATCTCCTCTAGAGACAGTCAGCAACAGAACTGCCAAGGGCAGAAGTTCAAACTACTCCCACATACATGAAACAAATTTTCCAGATTTTGCTTTCCACCTGGCTTTGTGTATTATAGGAATAACTGAGTGGGACATGCTTTGAACTTCCTACAGGTTCTCTGATATTATGGGGTTTCCTCTATCGATAGGAAATTTGGACTCAGAGAGCAGAGCCAGCAAGAGTGCTATTGCCATTCCCAGGT
Source organism: Cervus elaphus (assembly GCF_910594005.1). Classification (NCBI taxonomy): domain Eukaryota; kingdom Metazoa; phylum Chordata; class Mammalia; order Artiodactyla; family Cervidae; genus Cervus; species Cervus elaphus. Next base: position 57,629,107 of record NC_057833.1, on the reverse strand, counting down.
GGTCTCCTGATTATGGCTGTCTAGGATATGCAGCCCTAACCCCTATATGACAATATTTGGAGATGTGGCTTTTGGGATGCAACTATGTGCATGTTCAGTTACGTCCAACTTTTTGCAACCCCATGGACTGTAGCCCACCAGACTCCTCTGTCCATGGGATTTCCCAGGCAAGAATACTGGAGTGGGTTGCCATTCCCTTCTCCAGGGGATCTTCCCCATCCAGGGATCAAACTACATCTCCTATGTCTCCTGCATTGGCAGGTGGATTCTTTACCACTGCATTACCTTGAGTTAAGGTCATGAGGGTGGGGCCTTCATGTTGGGATTAGTGCCCTTATAGGAAGATACAGCAGATATTTTGCTTGCTCCCTCTCTCTCCATCATGTGCCCACCAGAAAGAGGCGTTGTGTGTACACAGCAAGATACTAGTTGTCTAGACACCAGGAAGAGAATTCTCACCAGAGTCTGAGCATGCTGCACCTTGGTAGTGGACTTCTTGCCTCCAGAACTGTGAGAAAATAAATACCTGTTATTTAAGGCCCCCAGTCTATGGTATCTTTTTTTTTTTTTTTAATGGCAGCCCAAGCTGAATAATATACTATGTGCATGTGTTCTAAGTTACTTCAGTTGTGTCTGATTCCTTGCAATTCTGTGGACTGTAGCCTACCAGACTCCTCTGTCCATGGGATTCTCCAGGAAAGAATACTGGTGTGGGTTGCCATGGATCAAACCTGCATCTCTTATGTCTCCTGCATTGGCAGGCAGGTTCTTTATCACTAGCACCACCCGGGCAGCCTGAATAATACACTACAGTGATTGTTAAAAAAAAAATAAGTGGGCTTACTTACTTTTTTCAATGAGTGGGCTTATAGACGTCATTACAGAGGTAGCAAGTATAGTTACCATAATTAATTAGTTTCTGTGAAAATAAAAGATGTCTTCCTCTTCAAGGAACAAGGGAAACCACCTATCTTCTCCCACATGGTTACAAAAGTGAGCTGCCCAAATTCAAGAGTTACCCGAAGAATTGTCCACATCTCTGTCCATGCCAACTGATACTAATCTATGGGCAACCAAGTTCTCAATAACATGTGTTATATTTGGGATGCCTCTTGTTCTAAGGTGAAATTTTGGAATTTAAAATTTGTTGCAATTTGTAAAGCAATTTTCTTGTGGCTTCCTTCCTTTCTTGGAGTGGTGAGGGTTTTTAAAAATACAAAATGTCTCTTAGATTGCCCCATGAAGGCTAACTTTCTGTAACTACTTTTCCATTTGCCTTTCAAATCCCTCATTCCCTGATCTGGATCTATCTTTCCACAGGCACAATGTCTCAGTGACCAGGCCAAAAAGAAGATATTTTTGAAAAAAGACTGATGTCATTCAAAGACTGGCATTTCAGTTTTTATTACTAGAATACCTTGAAGAATTAGATCTGATTTGCATTGATATTTGCCAACTGAATTATTAAGTTCTTTTTTTTTTCTTTTCCCTTTCCCTCATCAGATTTTAACACTTTAGTCAACAACAGACAAAGTCACAATTTAACAATCATATGACTTCACAGAGACTTCTGGGCTTTTGAATTGTTGACCAACTTGAGAAAAAAAATATCAGATTTGATGCATAAAATGAAGGTGATTACATATAAAGGAAATGGCAAGAGGGCTTACTTAATTTTTTAAATGAGTAGGCTTATAGAAGTCATTACAGAGGCAAGGGTTTTTTGTTGTTTTTGTTTTTGTTTTGTAAAGGAATCTGCTTCTCACATCTATTTCTTAAGTGACCTGGGGTAACTTCATTGACGTGTCTTTTGTGGGCAATGTGACACCATTTGAGTTACCTATTGAGGTTTTTCTCTTTGATTAGAATCAATTGTAGACTCAGTGTACTGGAACATTTGAAAATGAACATGTATGCCTAAAGAAGGATGAGGGCTTCAGAAATGTGTGCACATTTAAAGTGATATATTAGCCCCAAATATCATTAGCCTGTAGATGGAAAAAAAATGGGAATTTCTGTGCAGTTTCTACTTCTAAACCTCTTCATCTAAAGTGACAGAACTACTAGTCATAGCAGTGTAATAGTGCATCTCTACATCAAAGTTTTAAACATATCACACACACACACAAACCAGGTCATCAGGTTATTAAATAGACTCTCAAATGTTTCCATACTCATGCTTGGAAAAAATTGCATATAACCCTACATCAAAAAGATGTATTCTCTTTACATCCTTTGTAGTGCAGGAGTCCTATGAGTTTATGGCATATCAGAATCACCTGGCAGATTTGTTAAATTACAAATCCCTGGGACCCCCTCCTAGAGTTTCTTGGAGATCTGTCTGGGGTCTGATAATTTGCATTTCTAACAAGTCCTCAGGTGATGCTAATGCTGCTGGTTTGGTGACCAGACTCTGAGAAACACTGCTCTGGTTTTATTATTTTGGTTCAATGGTGTGCTTCACAGCCTTGCAGTCAATTCTTTCTACTCTCTAACCAAAATAACTACTGTAATTTGAGTCCATGTTTGGCTTTGTAGAATCTAAGATAATAGTAACAGTAAGCATCCCTTGAATAATGCTTTACCTTTAATAAATCTTTTTTGCATACACTATCTCATTTGACACAGCACAGGTATCCTGGTAAGTGAGCAAGTATTATATCATTCATATTTTACGAATTAAAGTAGAGAGTTTAAAGGACCCACTCAAAATCCCTAAAAAGTAAATGGTGAAGAACAGAGATTTGAACTCAAGCTTTTTGACTCTTAAATCCTGCATTCTTTCTACCAAGTCACTCTTTCTCTTAATCCCTTACAGTTTTTAGACAGCTTTACCCTATTCAAACCACCTTCATGTTCATTATCTAATTTGATTTCTCAAAGCAACAGCATAAGGCAGACAGAGCACATATTATTGTCTAGATTTTGGAGGTAAAGACATTATAAAAGATGATGAGAAAAGTGGCTACTGTCATTCGGACAGTATTTCTTCATACACAGGCTAAAATTTTCTTGTAATATTTAACAGCAGCATATGATGTAAAGCATCAGATGGTTCTCCTTTCCAAGTCATATCCAGTGGTCCAGTATTGTAACCCCACCCTTAAACCCACACCAGTTTTTGGTTTCTTTTGTTTTCTTGGTAGGAATGTATTTGGAGGAAATGCAGGTAGAGATGAAGTTTAGGGTATTTAGTAGAAAGGGACGAAAAGTTCTTTAAATTTTAGACTTTAAATTCTAAAGAAAACATTTTTCTCTGCACACAGATTTTTTCACCTCTTATCCTGGGGTTTTTCAAAGTTTAATGTGTATACAAACCACCTGGAGTTCTCGATGAAATGAAGAGTCTGATTCAGTGCATCTGGAGTGGGGCCCAGCATTCTATAAAGCTCCAAGGTGATGCCAATTGTGTTGATCACAGTCCAACCTTGATAGGCAAGGGTCCATCCTATTCTCAATGTCTTAATTATTTTTACTATTCTCTAAACTATCTATGAATCTCAGGGTGAAACAGAAATTAAATATAAAACACTGTAACAATATTTTGTGAATACTCGATACATTGTGGGACTTCCCTAAGTGCTATTCTGTGCTAGGCTATTTATAACACCCTGGTATCTTCCGACCTATTCTCATCTCAAGATCCAGGATGATGCCGAAAATGTGGCCCATGGACTAGTAGAGCCAACATTACCTGGGTGTTTGTGAGAAACAGAATTTCAGGCCTCATCTCAGACCCACTGAGTTAGAATTCACATTTTAACATGATTCTTCAGATGATTTTCCAGTACAGTGAATTTAGAGATTCACTCCTTTAGATCTTTTTGCCCATTTGTGCATACACACTTATCATTATACTCATGTGGCTGGTCCTCCACTCACTGGGAGGATATAATCCTCCAGAATCCCAGAATTCACCAAAGGAATTCAGCAAAAGAGATGATTTAAATGTGGAGTGAGGCAGGGAATCTGCATTTTTTAAAACTTAATTTGAGGTAATCCCAATGATTGGCCAGATGTAAAAATCTAATAGTGGAGATGAAAGTTACGCCAAACATGGCTACAGCCAGAACAGATGGTTTATAGGTAGGGAATCATACGAGATGTTAGAAAACTTTCAGCTATGCAGCAGAGGTTCCTTTTTCACACTGACTCAACCTGTGAACTGTTCTCTACTTCTAAAACCAAGGTGGGTCTGAACTTCTGACACCCAACTCCTACTACAGCACTAATGCATTGGTGTGACAGCTGAGAGCTTTGTTACCAGGTGTTAAATTTTTTTTCCCGAGATACAAAAACCTGAAGTAGGCATTTTAGCGTGTCTTACAGAAAGACAATGTCCTATACATTTGAGATATATATGATACAGTAAAGCAAAAAATATAGTTTCTGAAGATTCTATTCTTAAAGTCTAAACTTCAAGCAGATTCTAACAGACTCTGACATTTAGCTAGCATAAGTAATTCATTTATTCATTCAATAAATTTTTACTGATCATTTACTCTGTGCTAGGCACTATAATACTGGAGAAGGGAATGGCAAACCACTTCAGTATTCTTGCCTTGAGAACCCCATGAACAGTGTTCATGACTGGAAAAGGTCAGTTTTCATTCCAATCCCTAAGAAAGGCAATCCCAAAGAATGCGCAAACTACCGCACAATTGCACTCATCTCACACCCTAGTAAAGTAATGCTCAAAATTCTCCAAGCCAGGCTTCAGCAATACGTGACTGAGAACGGAGAACTTCCAGAAGTTCAAGCTGCTTTTAGAAAAGGCAGAGGAACCAGAGATCAAATTGCCAATATCCGCTGGATCATCAAAAAAGCAAGAGAGTTCCAGAAAAACATCTATTTCTGCTTGATTGACTACGCCAAAGCCTTTGACTGTGTGGATCACAATAAACTGTGGAAAATTCTGAAAGAGATGGGAATACCAGATCACCTGATCCACCTCTTGAGAAACCTGTATGCAGGTCAGGAAGCAACAGTTAGAACTGGACATGGAACAACAGACTGGTTCCAAATAGGAAAAGGAGTGTGTCAAGGCTGTATATTGTCACCCTGCTTATTTAACTTATATGCAGAGTACATCATGAGAAATGCTGGGCTGGAAGAGGCACAAGCTGGAATCAAGATTGCTGGGAGAAATATCAATAACCTAAGATATGCAGATGACACCACCCTATGGCAGAAAGTGAAGAGGAACTAAAGAGCCTCTTGATGAAAGTGAAAGAGGAGAGTGAAAAAGTTGGCTTAAAGCTTAAAATTCAGAAAACTAAGATCATGGCATCTGGTCCCATCACCTCATGGGAAATAGATGAGAAACAGTGGAAATAGTGTCAGACTTTATTTTTTGGGCTCCAAAATCACTGCAGATGGTGACTGCAGCCATGAAATTAAAAGCCACTTACTCCTTGGAAGGAAAGTTATGACCAACCTAGATATCATATTAAAAAAGCAGAGACATTACTTTGCCAACAAAGGTCCCTCTGGTCAAGGCTATGGTTTTTCCAGTAGTCATGTATGGATGTGAGAGTTGGACAGTGAAGAAAGCTGAGCGCCGAAAAATTGATGCTTGTGAACTGTGGTGTTGGAGAAGACTCTTGAGAGTCCCTTGGACTGCAAGGAGATCCAACCAGTCCATCCTAAAGGAGATCAGTCCTGGGTGTTCATTGGAAGGACTGATGCTGAAGCTGAAACTCCAGTACTTTGGCCACCTCATGCGAAGAGTTGATTCATTGGAAAAGACCCTGATGCTGGGAGGGCTTGGGGGTAGGAGAAGGGGACGACAGAGGATGAGATGGCTGGATGGCATCACCGACTCGATGGGCATGAGTTTGAGTAAACTCCGGGAGTTTGTGATGGACAGGGAGGCCTGGCGTGCTGCCAGGGGGTCACAAAGAGTTGGACATGACTGAGTGACTGAACTGAACCGAAGGCACTATGATGGCACTAAGAACATGTACACATTTGCTTCCATAAGGAAAATAGTAAAAGCATAAACATTTAAGACAATTACTGAGTGTGATAATTGCTTAGGAGAAGAACAACACATTAGTGATAAAGAGAATGTCAAAGGATTTGATACAAGAAAATAGATTTCAGAGCATTCTCTGTAGTCCAGTGGATAATAATGAGAATCTCATAGAAGCAAACCGGCACATCAAAGCAACAAAGAAGAAATGGATCTGAACAGGACCTAGAGAGTTTTCCTGAACTTTCCAAAACCTTCTTAGTAAGAGATTAACAAACTATTAGTTGGATAGCCTTAGTTATACAATTCTATTGTACCATCTGCCATTTGCTGTCTACTCATTCATCCTTTAATTACTTGTCAATTTGTATTTAGTTTAGACTTCACAATGTGAGTTATTTCCCAACAATACTATTTTTATAAAGCCCTTAATTGAATAACTCATTTGGTTGGTGGACTGATTGAGCACTTATATGCCAAGCAATGAACTAAGAATGTACACATAAGTAGAATACAGTTTCTGTACTTTTATGGATCTTATAATCCAGAGATTGCACATAATTAAAATGAAATTTTATTACTTCTATCATGTGGCTTCCTGAAGGGAGTGTCATCTTGAATGCTTCAAAAGAAAAAGTTATACTGGCAAAATGATGATACAAGTGAGAGGTGAAATCATATTTGAAGAAGAAAACCAGGATGTCTGAAGGCCCCAAAGCAAGTGAACAAGACATAGTCTTGAAATATAAGTAGTATCAATTTAATCTACCTACTACCTAAAGTAGCATGATTAGGGATTTAAGGATAGGAAAGTAAATTGAATGAAGGATGCTGCCATGCTTAGTTTGAACTTTATCCCAAAGGCAATGGGAAAGTCTAGCAGGAAAATTAACTCAATAATTTTAAAATTTAGAAATAGCATTTTTGTAGTAGGGGTAAATACCCAGCAGCAAGAGGTCCAACTGGAAAATTGAAGAAATTGTTGGTCATTTTTTGGTGTTGTACTACCATTGCCTGAAATATCAATTTTATTAAGAAAATAATCACTGTAATTTACAACCTATAGGTTTTCTACAGCTACAGTTAATAATGTATTAGCTGTTACATAGCCAGACTCTGGGAGAATGGACCGCTAGGAGAAGAAGCATGGCTACATGAATAAAGCAGATCAGAAGATCTCTCCCTAACAAGTTGTTGTCATGCCCTTTTGAAAAATTAACACCTCAAATGAGTATGTTGAGATATGAGGCAATATAAGATGTGAAATATTAAGACTAGCCTTGGTGAGGGACTTCCCTAGTGGTCCACTGGCTATGACTCTGCGCTCCCAATGCAGGGGGTCTGGTTTCGATCCCTGGTTGGGAAACTAGATACCACATGCTGCAGCTAAGAGTTTGCATGCCGCAACTAAAGATCCCGCATGCCACAATGAAGATCAAAGATATCACATGCCGCAGCTAAGAGCGGGCACAGCCAAATAAATAACTATAAATATTAAAAAAAAAAAAAAGACTAGCTTTGGTGAGAGCATTTAAAAAGTCCCCCTGGCTGCTTGCTGGAATGGATAAAGATGGCATGGAAGTAGTCTACAATCAAATCATCAGCCTCCCCCAAACTTTCACTATGGAAAGCTGATATATGGATTAATAATAATTGAAATAGATATTGAAAATAAGGATATCAATAATAGCTAATGCTATACCAAAGACTTTGCTTACATGTTCTCTTTTAATTCTCATGATAACCTTTGGCAAAGATTTTGTTTTTGAGCTACTTTAAAATTAGAAAACACAGACTCTTGGAAATAATGGCAAAAATATTTGAAGTCATGAGACACTGAGAGATGTGGACTCTATTTCTGTTCTACTAGGCCATGTGCAAAATCTGTGATTAAGCTATCCCCCCACCCCCTACATGCCAGCAAGCTTCTAAAATGTCCTGGAGCACTCATATCCAAGCTAGTGCCCCAAGGACAAATCTAGGACAGCTCATTTCTCTTCAGCAAGATTTCTGGGCATCTGATGACAGATATGGGGAGGCCAAGAGTGAGGTGCTGGTGGTACAAGGGTATGTGTACAACACTCATCAGAATGGCCAGCACGCCTGGTTGTGGAAATCCTCCCACGGCTTACAGACTGTCAGTGTCAGCTGTTGTGAGTCTCTTAAGGATTTTTAAGGTTTGGAGGCCAGTAATCATGTAGTTACATTTTGTAGTCTTCATTTTCTAGATTAACCATTCGTTTTAATGACAAGGTTACTCAAAGAGTTTGTATTTACTTGATGAGGCTATTATGGAATTATATGCGTGGGAAAAGAATGTTTCTGACCTAAATTTAAGATTTTTTTTTTTGTTTGGTCACTCAGTAGTGTCCAACTCTTTGTGACTCCATAGACTATAGCCTGCCAGGCTCCTCTGTCCATGGGACTTCCCAGGCAAGAACACCGGAGTGGGTTACCATTTCCTTCTCAAGGGGATCTTCCCAATTCAGGAATCGAACCTGCATCTCCTGCATTGACAGGCAGATTGTTTACCAATGAGCCATCAGGGAAGCCCAAATGTAAGATATTCACATACAAAAATAACACTGTATACCTGCTACACTGGTATACACTACACTGTATATTTAAAATCAGTATACAAGTAAGGTTCTGAAAAGAAAACATAGCAAGAGTTTTCTATATTTTCCAGCTCTCTGAAGAGGGAAACTAGGTATGTTAAAAAGTAAAAGGAAATAATGTATGCTAAAGAAAGAGATTAAATTTTAAAAGAAAATCATCATAACCTAACACTGACATCATGGTTTCACATAAAGATGCTGGCCTGTATTCTTCAATGCATTGTTTACATGTGCTCTTTTGTTACAGAGTCCAATCTTGCTCTGCTCACCACACGATGGGCCAATGAATCCAACAGATGAGGGGTTGAGACAAAGAAGAGACTTAAATCAGGAGCCAGTTGACCAAGAAGATGGCATGCTAACACCTCAAAAAAACCATCTTATCTGAGTCTGGATGCCAGGTTCTTTTATAGATCAGAAATGGGGGAAGGTGAGGAAGCAAAGTAAAAAAGCCATTAATCTTGCAAATATCTCCTAGAATGGCAAGCCTCAGTCAAGGTATGTGTTAATTTCTTCCTTCCTGCCATCTACAGGTGAACAGGGTTCTGAACAAAGGCAATTTAGCTTAATAGTCAGGCAGAGGGGCAGGATTCTCTGAGGCAGGCCATTCTGTATGATTATAATAACAAAAGTAATGAAAAGCAAGTAAAAAAGAAACAATTCCAACATGGAGTCAGAATTGGCTTCTTCTCTGCAACATCTTCTCTGCCAAGGATACTCTTCCCACCTCTATCTTCTTGCCCTGGTTCTATTTATTTTTGAGCTCTTAGCGTAAGCTTCCTGGAGCTTTGCTGGCCTTGCAGATTTTGCTATATGACCCTGTTTTATGGTCTTACTGAATACTACTATAATTTTCCTTTGTACTATATAAACCTAAGTGGTTATTAATGCAATTATAAGCTTAATTCTCTGCTTTCTTGTTGAACTATAAGTTCGACTTGTGCAGGGACCATGTCTGTCTTGCTTCTCATTTTGGCCTTTTACAGAGCGAGCATTCTATAAATATTTCTTGTCAAAAAAACAAAGTGTAATCAAGATCAAGATTAATTTGAATATAATTCTGTATTGATGGAAGATATGCTTTAAAACCAATAAATATTTTTGGGCTCAAAAATCACTGCATATGGTGACTGCAGCCTTGAAATTAAAAGACATTTGCTCCTTGGAAGAATCAAGCTATGACCAACCTAGACAGCATATTAAAAAGCAGGGACATTACTTTACCAACAAAGGTCTGTCTAGTCAAAGCTATGGTTTTTCCAGTAGTCATGTATGGATGTGAGAGTTGGACTATAAAGAAAGCTGAGCGCTGAAGAATTGATGCTTTTGAACTGTGGTATTGGAGAAGACTCTTGAGAGTCCCATGGACTGCAAGGAGATCCAACCAGTCCATCCTGAAGGAAATCAGTCGTGAATATTCATTGGAAGGACTGATGCTGAAGCTGAAACTCCAATACTATGGCCACCTGATGTAAAGAACTGACTCATTAGAAAAGATCCTGATGCTGGGAAAGATTGAAGGCAGGAGGAGAAGGGGATGACAGAGGATGAGACGGTTGGATGGTATCACCAACTCAATGGACATGAGTTTGAGCAAGCTCCAGGAGTTGGTGATAGACAGGGAAGCCTGGCATGCTGCAGTCCATGGGGTCGCAAAGAGTCGGACACAACTGAGCAACTGAACTGAATGACAAGTAAGACAATGAAAAGAAAACATAGCAAGACTTTTCCTTATTTTCCTGCTCTTTGTAAACAGAAAATGAGAATATTAAAAATTAAAGACTGTGAAAATAAATAAAAGTAATCAATAGAAGATGTTGAACCAATATTGTTTAAATTATCACTAAATGGTCAAGACCCCTTACCTGCAGAGGTAACAGGCTTGACTCTTTCATATCTATATATTGATACTACCAAGACTGACTTAACAGAACCTTCTGGAAGGTCCATAAAAGAAATCCCAGAGAAAGACTTTTCTGAAGCTTCAACTGTAGATTATATAATCTCTACATTCTCTCTGTAAAATGTGAAGTCATACTAATTCTAACATGCTAACTGAAAAGGGCAGATGATAGCTACTTGCAGTATATGCTTCTGGAATTCAATTTAAAGAAATGAATTTAGTTTAACATTATGTATTTCTTCCAAATCCATGAAGGCAGAGTCTAGGCTGGACATATTAATAGTTGGGTAAGTTATAAAATGAGAAGTAAGACAGATGGAGCTATAACATCAATGGAGTTTAAGAGCACTATTAGGCAAGGATTCAACTTGTAAATGAACTGAAAGAGTCTGACTAAGTGATAAAACCCAACCTCCAATGAACAAGGGGATTTCAGACTCTTCAGAGTCCTGTTAGTTCCTAGAATGTTTTCCCCACTCCATCAACATAGAAAATGCTTCTTTTTTATGAAAGGATAGTTGATGTACAACTATGTTTTTATAAGTTATAGGTGTAAAATATAGTGATTCACAATTTTAAAGGTTATACTCTATTCATAATTATTACAAAATATTGGCTACATTCCCTGTGCTGTACAATATATCCTTGTAGCTTATTTATTTTACACATAAACTCTGTACCTTTTACTCCCCTACCTCTATATTGCCCCTCCCCACTTCCACTTCCCTCTGCCCACTAGTAGCCACTTGTTAGTTCTCGTTGTGAGTCCATTTATTTATTCTTTTATATTCACTAATTTGTTGTATTTTTTAGATACTACATACAAATGATATCATATATTTATCTTTCTCTCTCTGGCGCTTCACTTAGTATGATAATCTCTAGTTCCATCCATGTTGCCACAAATGGCAAAATGTAGTTCTTTTTATGGCTGAGTAGCATTCCATTGTATATTTATACCACATCTCTTTTACCCATTCATCTCTTGGACACATAGGTTGCTTCTGTATTTTGGTAATTGTAAATACTGTTGTTTCAACATTGGGATGCATGTATCTTTTCAAATTACTGTGTGTTCTTTTGTTCTTTTATAAATAGAAAATATTCCTTACATGAGCTTTCTATATGTGGTGCTGATGTTAAATCTGACTTAGGCAAGAGAATTATAAAATGCCTGCTAAATTGCTCTCAGCCTAAGGGTCTAAGTTCTCAGTGTTCCAGGTAGAGAAAGCTACTGAGGATGTAAAAATTTTTGTAAAAATGAAATGTATAGAAAAACTGTTATCATTGTTGTTTAGTCACTAAATAGTGTCCAACTCTTTGTGACTCCATGGACTGTGGCCCACTAGGTTCCTCTATCCATGAGATTTCCCAGGCAAGAATATTGGAGTGTATTGCTATTTCCTTCACCAGGGGATCTTCCCGACCCAGGGATTGAATCTGCCTTTTCTACCTTGGCAGGTGAATTCTTTACCACTGAGCCACCAGGGAAGCCCAGAAACTCTGTAACCATGAACAAACCTGACAGGGCATGAGGCACAGTTGAGAAAGATACTCTGGAATGTGAGAAGAAAGATTTAGAAACAAAGTTAAATGAAGATGGGAGCAGCTTAGCTCATAGAAGTGAGATCAAACACACCATAGAAAATACATGTTACAGTGCAATTGCCCTCTGGGAGTTACAGGATTATGAAAGTCTAACTTAATTAAGGGAGAAAATAGGTCATATTTAACAACCGCATATGTGACACATCATTTTGACTATAGAACTGAAGAGGAGAGAAAAATTAAGATATCAAAAATATAGGGAAGGGAACCATAGAATTCATCAATCTCTTCTCCTCCATCTATGTCGAGTATGTTCTGATTTTGTATATATAAAAAATTCACCATTGTTCTAATCTCCCTCATTAAAAAACACTTGCAGTATTCTTGAAAAAGAAATTTCAGGTGTCAAAAGAAAGAGAAACAAAATGATCCAACAATTTTTTTTAAAGGGACTGAATTAAGAGGTAATAAATATTCTCCTTCTCATAAAAATATATCTTGCACCTACTTTCCTTTCTCCCCCTTGTATCATCAAGTGACAGGTAATCAAGGACTTGTGAACCCTGCATGAAATCTCCCCCTTTTCAGGGCTCAATGTCCCTGTGGGGTCGAGCTAATTACAGGTACATTTCCTCTGCAAGGCAGTCACACTCTGTTCTATTGAAGGCACAATTAATTATTGAACAAAGCTAGCTGGAGATTTTTGCTCGTATGGCCATGGGTTGCAGGTAGCTTTGCTGTCACACAGGGAGCAGAGCCTCTTCTTTGAGTGTCTTTATGAAAGGCTTTGCATTATAGGCTGAAAAGGATCAACCCCTGTTTCCAAATGTTGCAAAGGAAAAAACACACAAAACAAAACCCCCTAATTTCTTGTATAGAATAGTAAAGACAAATTCTCTCTCATGTAATCAAGAATATGATTATGATCAGATAGTTATTTAGGTCAGATGTGAAAAAGATGAAAAAGTAGACTTGGGAATTACTACCCATTATAGGGCGAATTGGAGTCTGTCCTTGAGTCTGTGGGCTTCCCTAGCGGCTCACAGGTAAAGAATCAGCCTGCAGTGCAGGAGACCCGGGTTCGATCCCTGGGTCGCAGAGAGTCCCTGGAGGAGGGCATGGCAACCCACTCCAGTACTCTTGCCTGGAGAATCCCATGGACAGAGGAGCCTGGCAGGCTGCAGTCCATAGGGTCACACAGAGTTGGACACAACTGAAGCGACCAAGCAGCAGCAGCTGGAGTCTGTGAACGCAGCAAGGAAGTAGTTTTGCAGGTGCCAGAGTAGGATTTGACCCAGAGGGCCTAGATAGATTATAGAAGAATAAAGTTCTTCCCCTGAAGATGTATTTAGGAACTTAATGGGAGATCTTCCCAAAGCCCCATGGAGTCATCCACGAGTGCAGATAGTCTTGAGCAAGGGTCTGTAAACTATTCTGTAAAGGGCCATATAGAAAATATTTTAGGCTTTAAGGGATAAATCATATCTGTTGCAACAAAAGTCTGCTGTCTTTTTTTTTTTAAAGCAGCCATAGACATCATATAAATGACTAAGCATGGCTGTATTTCATTAAAACTGTATTTACGGGCACGGAAATTTTAGTGTCATATATTTTTTAAAATTCTTTTGATTTTTTCTAACCATTTAAAAATTATTCTAAGCTTGCAAAAAAAAAAAAAAGTGAGGTAAGTTGAATTTGGCCCAAGGACTATAGTTGCCTGACACCACCCTCCCCTGACTATTGGGAATCCCTGGGTGTACACCAATTTTTCTATTAATTTTGAAGTCCCTCAGGTTCTCTGACTGTATGTAAATGCTCCCTTTACTCTGGAAGATCTAGCTTGTCCTTTGATCTTTAGATGACTTGAAATATCATGGATAATCAGATTATTCAGGGTTCAAACCATTTGTTTACTGTCATTAACAAGTTTACTAAAGTTAGCCGTGAAAATCTACACTTATAGAACAAGTCTGGGGAGGTCTTTAAACTGGTTTGATTTCATTACTTTTCTGAACTGAGGGGATAAAAAGGAATTATCTTTAGTTTCAGATTATCAATAGTATTTTTCCCTGAAAAAAAAAACCAAAATTATTTACTAGTCAATAATGTACCAAAGGGATAAGGCATTTTTATTAATATTAATGCAGTTCATTCCTTGATTATAACTTGAATATAATCTACTTCCTCCCTTCTTCCTTTCTTTTATCTGCCATGTATTCCATAAAAATAAGAGATCATAAATACTATACAAACATTTAAATTAATTACAAAATGGAGATGATATGAAAATAACGATAAGAAAACAAGATGAAAGCAAGAGTGTGTCTATATATCGATTTGATGCCATAAATCCCACACAGTTTGTTCAAAATCCATTTCATTAAGGTGTAATTTATATATGATTTCCTCTATTCTTTTTCAGACTGGTTATAAATCTGGCTCTAAATTTGGTAACAGTTAATACAATGAAGGACTCCTGATTATTTGTAAAAATTCATTGGGTTCATTTAAAAAAACAAACCATTGCTTAGAAATAGGACAGTAGAAATACTGAAATAAAAGAGGAAACAATGTAATGCAATAACAATCTCTCAAAGCAACAATACAGAAAATGCAGTGCTTTCAGAGGATATCTTCTCATGATTAATCCTTAAATATGTACCCCAAACTTCTATACCAAATTGTCACTTAGTAAAAGCAATTTTACAGGAGAAAGGTAGGTGTGTATGGGATCGAGAGTTAATATATACAGTTCCATCCAAGGAAAATGTGCTCTGGAGGTTAAATTTAATCCAGGGGAAAGGTATATGATAACCAGTGGCTCAAACTTAAGATAATCCTGCATTTGTAATTTTTTCCGTGTGAGGTTTAAAATGAGAATGAGAGGATATGAATTTGAGATTTATCCCATAAATAAGTGCCTCATTTACTGCTTTTATATATTCTCAACAAATAACAAGCTGTAAGCATTAATAATAAGAATGAGTTTTGACTTAACATCATCTTAAGAAAATAGAGCCTCTAATTAGAACTGGTGCCTAAATAAAAGACTATTCCATAGGTTAGTCCAAACTTCACCTGGTACATTAATTTGAGGGCTAATATGGAATGGAGGCCCATATCTTCATACCACAAAACACAAAATTATTTAAAGATGCTATAACCAAACACTACCATAGTCTGGTCTTTCAGACGTATATCAATATAGATCCCATTGTCTATCTAGCTTTGCATAACAATATTTCTGGTGTTCACTTCAAAATTAATATGCTGTATATTGAATCTGTAGATATTTATGTGAGAAAATGTTAAGAAACTATCAGATATAAATGAGTTAAATGTTTGGGGCTAGTTACCAAAATAAATGATATTTTATAAGAAAAATTGATCCATAATTCCTCTTTCTGGAAAAACTAAATAGCAGACCCTGCTCTGTAAATACTGTGTCATTCACAAAGGCATAGTTTTTTATGTAAGAAAATTCAGTCTGTGGGGTAGGAGAGGACACATGCAGTTAATCCTAAATAATTCGGTAAAAATATTTAAATGGAATTTAAAAGGCAACAGAACCTCAGAACCCAGTGACGGTAGTGGGAAGGAGGAGGGGAGAATGCAGATGACATTTCTCAGAAATGATCTTTTGACTTTTATTAAATTAGCATCAATAGCTGGGGATGCATAATGAGTTCATGAAGGTTAGTCCATGCCTGGTGTCCCTCCAGAGAATCAGATGCTAAGGACAGGCTATTACAAGTCACAACTTTGTATTACTCCTGAAAGATTTCTTCACAAGGTGTTATAGTATTAGGAAACTATATGTAAAAGCAAAGCAAAACAAAAAGCACACAAAGAACTATGGGAATTTAATCCATACAAAATATTGTCCCAAGACATTCAGATACCGACCTGTTTTAGACATAATTATTAAGTAATTTAATGCATTTAATGCTTCTATATTGGTTGCCTTGGGGGAGTGTCCTATTAAAATGAAATATACCTTATATATAAACCACAGAACTATATATATAGTATATATATATTATATATATGGTATAATATATACATAGTATGATTATAGACTTTATAGAGATGGACATATTAGCCAAGACCAGAGATGACCCTAATCAAGTTAGCTCTATGCCACTATTCTAACAGTGTTTTTTAAAATTTATTTACTTTTTAATTGAAGGATAATTGCTTTAGAGAATTCTGTTGGCTTCTGCCAAACATCAACATGAATCAGCCATAGCTATAGAAGGGAGGGAGGTTCTAATAGTGTTTTAATAACAATGCACAGGCTTGCCTTTTGGATTCAATGGACTCACAGAAGCATGAGGATATTTTAAATAGCGTGTTGTATCTTGGGGCCTGGAGAGTTACTTACCAGTTGGTGTAAGGTGTCTCCAGGTGATCACAGGTTCAGGACGGCCATTGGCCATGCAGACCAGGGTGACGTTGCTGCCCTCATTCACAGTGACATCCGAAGAGATGTTGGAGATCTTTGGTGGAACTGTTAAGACAAAAACAAATGGAATAAGTAACCACATCATTAAAAGCAGTTTTGCAGTACTGGTCCATGCAATTGGAAGTGGCAAATCTAAGCAAAGTACTTTTCTGACTTGAACAATTTGAATTTTTGTGTTAAGAAGATTACGTACTTTAGGACTTCCTTACAGACTCAGTGAGCAGATGTAAAGGATAGGTCTTATTATAAGGTGAGAATCTTTCCACTATGGTCAAGCACTCTAGGAAGCACACAGAGTAACACAATGAAAATATCTTAGCTCTTTTATGATTCCAAGGGACCTGATTTGGTTATTAGAGAGTGTGCACAAGTATAAGGATTAAGAATAGATTTTTCTTATTACTAAGTACTACTTACTTTTATTTTCTTATGTAGATAAAATGAATGTATTTCCTTCAAATGTCAGGAAAAGAAAAGCAGTGTTATTTAATATCAGATTACATAGTTGTGTTACTAAGATGCAGTAATACCTGGTTGTTTACAGTCTAGCCACATAATGAAACCCTAGTTAATCACTACAACAGAAAGCCTTAAATATCATCTTGGTTTCTGACAGGTCTGATGATGTTACCTTAGAGCTTAAACATGGAATTAATAAGACCTGTGTCACAGACAGGTGGGTGTGCATGTGTGCTAAGTCTCTTTAGTCACAACCGATTCTTTCCAACCCTATGAACTGCAGCCTGCCAGGCTCCTCTGTCCATGGATTCTCCAGGCAAGAACACTGGAGTGGGTTGTCATGCCCTCCTCCAGGGGATCTTCCCCACCCAGCAGTCTAACCTGCATCTCTTGCATCTCCTGCATTGGCAGGCAGGTTCTTTACAATTAGCGCCACTGGGAAGCCCCAAGTTCAGTTCAGTCGCTCAGTCATGTCCAACTCTTTGCGACCCCATGGACTGCAGCACACCAGGCTTCCCTGTGCATCATCAACTCCCGGAGCCCACTCAAAGTCATGTCCATCACGTTGGCGATGCCATCCAATCATCTCATTCTCTGTTGTCCCCTTCTCTTCCTGCCTTCAATCTTTCCCAGCATCAGGATCTTTTCCAATGAGTCAGTTCTTTGCAACAGGTGGCCAAAGTAGTAGAGTTTCAGCTTTAGCATCAGTCCTTCCAATGAATATTCAGGACTGATTTCCTTCAGGATGGACTGGTTGGATCTCCTTGCAGTCCAAGGGATTCTCAAGAGTCTTCTCCAACACCACAGTTCAAAAGCATGAATTCTTCAGCACTCAGCTTTCTTTATAGTCCAACTCTCACATCCATACATGACTACTGAAAAAACCATAGCTTTGACTAGACAGACCTTTGCTGGCAAAGTAATGTCTCTGCTTTTTAATATACTATCTAGATTGGTCATAGCTTTTCTTCCAAGTAGCAAGTGTCTTTTAATTTCATGGCTGCAGTCACCATCTGCAGTGATTTTGGACCTCCCAAAAATAAAGTCTGTCACTGTTTCCATTGTTGCCCCATCTATTTGCCATGAAGTGATGGGACCGGATGGGATGATGGGAAGCCCCAAGACCTTATGTAAATTATAAGTATTATCTCAATAACTCCTTATAATAAGTCAATAATATTATATGAGGATTTTATTTATGGGTAGGAAAATAAGTTATAGAAGAGGCTGGGTGACAAGCAGAAAACAGATGTGACTCTAAAAAGACTCCAGGGCCCACACTCTTAAGCCCTACTTGAATTAAACTTCATCTTCACAATCCAGGCTACCAGATGGCCAAAAATAATGGGAATTACTTTTTGGTGATGTGAGAAATGAGTCCCCAAGGGCTAGCTGTACTGCCGTCTGACTTCCTTCATTAGTGTTCAGGGCAGCAACATTAGATTTCATACTGGTGGGCTTAAGTGGAAAGTGAATTACTTACTCGCAAATTTCATCACAGAGTTTATGCCCTGATTACAAATTGCAGAGTTTATGCTTTGACTGTGATTTTCCTTTTCCTATTTTTTTTTAACTCTTAGTTGCTTATGCTGTCCCTGAGAAACTATGTGTCAGGGGGAGGGAAGAAGACAAGAAAGCGTGAAGGAATTCAATAAAGAACAAAATGAAACAAAAAAACTTTTATTTTTTCCCACTCTTCCTTCCCATTAGAGACACTGTGCAGTGACAAACAAAACAGGAACATTTTCTGCTTGTAGAGAGCTGCCTGACAACCATAGCATTCTGCAGATCTCTGTTAGCAGTTATTGATGGTACCTGGGCAACTGACCAGGGCAGGGTGTCAAAGGAGGAAATGGGAGAAGAATTCTCTTGACTTGTGAGCATTCTTTTCACAATGGCATCTTACATGGCCTTTGGGTAGGAACCAGTCATTCCAAACCAAACACAATGGCAGAAATAGAATGTAGTTGATTCCTGTTACTTATTAATTTCTATTGGTAAAGTTTCTGTTTCCCCTTTGGGTTAAGAGTAGTTTTCTCATATTCATACACTGACTTATAATATAGTCTCTTAGACTTTCACAAGGAGGACCTGAAAAGTTATACCCATTTAACAGGGAAGAACGTGAAGCTCAGAGTACAATAATGGCTTATCAAAGGTGATCCCATAGAGAAATAGGCGAGACTTAGAATTCAGAGCTCCCTATGTCCAGTTCTATTGTTTAATAGTCACACGTTCTCTTTCCCAATTGAATAAGCCATGGTTCTGATCATGTCCCATGACACTACAGTACTACTCATGATGGTGTTCTAGAACAAGACTTAGACATCCTAGGAATCTTTCCTCAACAAGCTAAAACCTGTAAAAGGAAGCTGTATAGTAATTACAAGAGCTCACATCACTTAATTCATTGTTAATTCTGAATTCCAAGACAGGACACAGAGTACAGAAAAAAAAAAAATACAGATATGGTCTGATTTAAAAAGAAAAAGTGGAGGGGGAAAGAATCCATACCCCTAAAAATATTGACTATAAACATGAAAATTTACGAAACAAAAAATCTCCAATGGTCAAGATCCCAGAGAGCTTTTATCAATGATAAAATTTACTCTTGCCTCTCCTTTATACAAGGGATATATATGTACTAAGGACTTTGATTTTACATGGCACGAAAGGGGGGGGGGGTCACTTGTTCAATGTTATATAGACAGCTGGTGATAAAACTGAGAATAAAATAAAGAATACTTGACTACAGGGCTATGTTTCAGCCACCGACTACATTCCTTTTCCTAATGAAGGACAATATGTTCAGGCTCTGGCTCTCAGATACTGGAGATGTAGACAGCATTTGGGCTAAACAGTTAGAAATGTAATCATGCTGACATTGTATCCCACCCTGGGTCACTAACCAATAGTTTTTACTCCACCATTTATCTTCCTATTTTTTGGAAGTTTCTTCCCATAAGCATTTATATATGATGTAGTCTTTCTGCTCTAGAAAGAAGACTCCCCACCTCCTGCCAAATCCCATCTTACCTGTGTTCAAACCTCTCTGTCTCCATGTTCTTGAAGGAATTGTTCTATCTCATGTCTTCATTCCCTAATTCACATTTCATACTCCAACCTACAGTGCAATCTGGACTCACTCATTAACTTCCAAACAAACTGCTCTCAAGAAGCTCACCAATGTCTTTGAACTATATTGCTTTTAGGTCCAATGAAAAATTTTGTTATTATTCCCATTTTTCTCTGAAGTATTCGACTTTTTTGATAGTAACATCATTCTTCCTTTTCTTAGTTTTTAGGTCACCAAACGCAACTGCTTTTCCTCTTATCCTTTTGGCCAGCCTTCCAAGTTTAACTTTTGGTTCCTGAAATGTACTATCTTTGTTTACTCCCAGGCATTTAACATTCTATTTTTTTTTTTTTCCTAATGGAATAGTTTTCTTTCAACTCTTGATATGGTTGTTCCATTTTCTCCTTCAGGTTTCAGCTTGTCAGTTTGTTTTCTCACTTTTTCCGGGAGATGGTCTTGTCATCCCCCCACCCCCACTCCAGCCCACTCCTGATTCCAAACTGGGCGCCTATCTTGTGTTGTCACATTGTACCCTGTATTTCTCCACACAGCACTGAAACCATAATTGCTGGATTATTTACCTATGCCTGTCATTAAACTGAAAGAGGCAGACAGCAGGGCTTTTGCTTTCTTGACCACTAAATCTTACAGAGCACAGTATTTGGAATATTAAGTACTCACAGAGTGTTTGGGGAAAAAAGAATGAAAACTTCTCCCCAACTCTTTTCTGAGCTCAAGGAAGTCATCTCATTAAATTTTTGCCAGGAAGGAGCAAGCTCTTATTCTGAACAACTGAAACAACACAGCTTTTATCGGTATGTCTTTAGTAACCAATCCAGTTATCTATTTTGATATCAATTGGAAAAAAAAATTAACCATGGGGCAAAAAAAGGTTCATATATTTTAGGAATTATTGATGTCCAGTTTCCCCGATTATAGACATTTCTGAGTTTTAGTTTCTTTTTTCTTCTATCAGGAGTTTTATACATAACATACATGTATGTATACAAATGTATATATCTTTTTTGTTTAATTGCTTGAAAGTTCCTTTCTAGTTTCCTATAGCAATTCATGCAGTCTACATTTACACCATCACTGATAACATTAAAGTGACAAATCAAAGTTTTTATTCTGATACCAGTAAAATTTTAATAAAGATTCTGAGAAGTAAAAAGTGTTTTTATTATTATTGGCATTTTACAGATGTGGACATGGGGTGGAGGGATCACATTAGCTAAGGAATTATAGAGCTAGTCCCGAAACCAAAAGGCTTACAAATCTTCTATACTTAATTCCTTCTCTCTATTACACTTGCTTTTGCAAAAGTGGTTCCAAATAGTTTTTAATCTATTTAAATTATCAGTAAGGATGACTACTCAGGAAATACTGTTTAACATGATAACCTTATTTGCATCAGCAAACATCAGTTATTTATCAAAGTCACTGAAATATTGATTTGTGCTCAATTCTTGGGTTATTACAGTACTCTGGGTAGTTTTTGTTTGTTTGTTTTGGTTTTCTTTTTCTGGAGTATTTCCTAACAATTATTATTTAAAGGATATTAGTGCTTTTCAAATTCATTTTATTTAAAAAAATATTTTATTGGAGTATAGTTGCTTTACAACGTTAGTTTCTGCTGTGTAATAAAGTGAATCAGTTATTCTGAGACACATGATGTATCAGACTAACAGCCGGTGAGACACCATGTGTGCTGCGCTTGGTGGCTGCCTGGACGACAGCCCACCAGGCTGCTCTGTCCATGAACCTCTCCAGGCAAGAATACTGGAGTCGACTGCACTTCCTACTCCAGGAGATCTTATATACCCCCTCTTTTTTAGCTCTCCTTCCTAGCTAGGTCACCAAAGAGCACTAAGTAGAGTTCCCTGTGCTATGAAGCAGGTTCTCATTAGTTAGTTACCTATTTTATACACAGTAATGGCTGCATGTCAATCCCAATCTCCTAACTCATCCTACCCCTTCTTCCACCCTGGGTATCCGTAAGTTCGCTCTCTACACCTGTGTCTCTATTTCTGCTTTGCAAATAAGTGGAAGCATGGAGTCCTAACCACTGTACCACCACAGGTAAGTCCCAATGTCTTAAGTTTTTTGTTTCTCTTTCTCTTGTGCTTTCTTCTGCTGCTTCTGGGTATATTAGATCCTTCTATAACATCAGATCAGTTAAATGTTTATCTCTATTTCTTTTTTTGTTTTAATGGTCTGTTTCATTAAAAAAATAGAACTCTTTACATCATATGTAATATACTTATGGTGCGAATTGCAACCATAGATTTTCTCCCATATTTTTTAGCCAATTTCCCCAATACCATTTGCTAAATATTATAAAATGTGTATGTCATTTTGGTTTTCAGAATTACCATACACAGTGTAACCTATTTGGCCAGAGTAATATTTTCTGGGAAACATAAATATAAACCTTACTTATCATGCCAAGTAATTTATCAAAATATTTGAAAATATAATTCAGTAATCTTTCAGACATCACACTATTATTAGGTGTTGCTTGTTTCAAAATTAATTGTTTATTAGAATAACACCTCCTATAATACCGAGTGAAAAACATAATTTAGATACCCATCTTTCAGGACATTAGCAAAATTCATTATTCAAAGTAATCCTCTGGGTTTCCATTGTTAAAAAAAATGTAAAGTGAATATGATGCACCCAAAAGTTATTTTAAAATCTGAATTATTAAATAGGTAATATTTTTTCATTGAAATTCACATATGGTTGATGTTAAATGCATGTCTTTCCCCTTGTATTCAGTACAAAGTGAATGGAAGTTTCTAAAATAATGCTAGCATCTAGTTGCTCTGGGATATATGAAGTCCTTCAGCTGTGCAATGAATCACCGTTAAGTAAGATTAGAACACAGCCAATCAGACTCTGGCGCCCATGGTTTTATTGTCCTGTGTCTCTTTTTGGTAATTTTCTTATCCACTATCTCTACTAGATCTCTAGGCTTTGCTCTTTTTGGGGGGGACTCAGAGCTGCCTCTGCATTTTTGTAGAGTTCTCCAGGTTCAAACTGATTCCTTTTTCTCTTTTGTATGAGACTAACATTTCTCATGTATGAACAAAAGTGGAAATCCAGGCAAAGTCAAGGATATAGTAGAGTGTTTTACCTGCCCAAATCCATGCCTTCTTCTTCTGGTAAGACATCCTATTTTTCCTTTGGAGAACTACCTCTCATCTCACTGCCATTGGTTTGCTGGGATTTTCAATCAGGTGACCTTTTTTTTCCTCAGCCAATGAAAATTACCTAAATTATACATTTCAGACCCTCTCTCTCTAGAACTGACTTCCCCAATAGCTCAGCAGGTAAATATTCTGCCTACAATATAGGAGACACAGGAGATGTGGGTTCAATCCCTGAGTCAGGAAGACCCCCTGGAGAAGGAAATGGCAATCCACTCCAGTATTTCTTGCCTGAAAAATGCCAAGAACAGAGGAAACTGGCAGGCTACAACCCAAGAGGCTATAAAGAGTCTGACACAACTAAGTACACACATTCCCTAGAACTTGGTTTTTATAAAAAAATAGATGAAAAAGAAGTGGAAACTGATTGACTGTGTTAATGGCTCCAGTTTTCCACTTCACCCTTGTTTCTACAACCTTTGCCATGCCCAGGCCCTCCTATTGTGGGTGGTACACATTTTTATGTTCCTCGAGCATGTTATTTGTTTTGGCCAAAGATATCAGTATAGGTCATATAAACAGAGTCTTGACAAGTGCTGGCCCAACCGGATTCACTTGGTCTTCTGTCTCTGCCATCATCAAGAGAAGAACATGCTCAACTGAGTCTTTTGATCCCAGGAGATGGGGGGTGGGAAATGGCAAATAGGATTGCCAGATAAAATATGACATACTCAGTCAAACATGAGTTTCAGATAAACAACAAATTTTTAAAGTATGTTCCAAATATTTCATGGAATGCATTTATACTAAAAAGTTATTCATTATCTAAAATTCTAATTTAACTGGAATTAAACTTTCACTTGATGAATCTGACAACCCCAGGAGCACAGTCACCTGTAGTGAAGCCCAGCATAGAAGTGTCCCGACTTGTACACTTGTGAGAAATAAAGAATAATTATTATTGCTTTATGCCATGAATTTTGGACTGGTTTGTTCATCAGCAATAGTTAACTAATACATATCATGAAAGCAACCACCTGAAAGAACCATTATTTTTCAGGAGTGTCTGCAACTTGCATCTAGAGATCCATGATTTTGTGGTTTCCAGTGCTTTTCCTTTGGTTCTGTGAGCTATTCCATATTCTTCCAATGTATCATCCCCTTCTTACATAAAATTAGACAGTCAGTTTCTGTTTCTTAAACCAAAAAATCCTAATTGTTCCAAATTGAGAAGCAGTCATAATAAGGGAAAATTTTGAAGGGGGTTCTTTCCATAGAGGAAAGGAAAATTGTCATCTCTGCTTAGGTACTTGTTGTACTCCCACAAAACCAACTTAGTTGCATGTCTACCATTGGATCTTATCTGCCAGCACACATTGCTTTAAAAATACTCCTAGGTTTGCCCAGCCATCTAATTTTGGCTGTGAATGTTTTACTGCCTTTATCCTCAGTCCCTAACTGACCAGCCTACAGAAGGAAAATAATCAGTTTCAGAGTAGGTGAGAAAAGTGGTCAGTTGGCTCATTTCCCTAACCTCAAATAATTAGTGTTATTACTTGCATTCAATTCAAAATGTCATTCCTAATGGTACAAATTAGAAACAAATTGGTCTCAGTTATTGTTCATTTGAAGTTGGGGCAAGGTGTGTGTACCACTGTGTATGGCAGTGAGGGGCTGTTAAAAACACAACAGTGTCAGCTTCCTAATTTCCACCCTTTCTTTCATAAGGTTAGACAAGCTTAAACCCTATCTTTTGCATTTATAACAGACTATGGAACAGTATGGCAGGTATATATAAGAACTGGGTTCAAAAATCTACAGGTTTTTTTTGAGTAGCACTTGTTTTTAATAAGCACGATCAAAGAATTCAACAATAAGGATAAAAATACACAATATAACACATAAATGCCATCTTGTGAAATATCAATCATCCATCCAGCCTGGCATTTGCTTCTGAAAATGCCACTGAAGCACGTTTAGCTGCATGGTGTGGTAGTTTCTAGGATGGATGACAGGAACGGATATGTAGCACGGTGAACTAGACTGAAAGCCAGGGGATTCTGACCATGCCCTGCCACCAGCTCATAAGGCAACCACACATTCTCTGATATTTGCTTTTGAATCCCCATAATTAGGAACACTGTAGGTACTTAATAAATTTTGAATGCCTAAGAATGAGCAAACTAATGACCGATTATTTAAATCTGTTTGTCTTAGTTTCCTCATCTGTTAACAGGAAGCAATGTGCAAAATTGATATTAGGCCATGTTATGGGATTACTATTAGGGCTGAACATGAATGAACAGAAAGAGGTTCTATCTATAGAGTAGCCATTTATTACATGCTAACACTAGTTAAAAAAAGCAGTGTTGGCCTTATTCCTTCTAAGATAACATGATAAAAGAATTCTTACATTTCTATGGTCAATGGTATTCTAAATATAGTTTTACAGCCACCATTATTGCCAAAAGGTATAAATAATTATTACAATTCATAATCAATTATTAATATCAGTATTAACAATAAATTACCCCAAGGACATGCACTCAGTTCTTATCTATTAATGGACAGAGCTATGTCAATATGTCATATGTCAATATTGACATACAATGCGTCAACTCTTCAGTTAATGTCTGGACACTTTATAACTACAACAAAAATTGACATAAAAATGTGATAGATATGATAGTGTAGAACCATAAGTTAAATAAGTTTTCCCCAAATTTTTAGAAGCTTAACTCTTGGGCTCCAAAGAAAAAGCAAAAGCACTCCAGGTGGGGGAGGGATCAATTAGAAGGCTGGGATTAACATATGCACACTGCTACATACATACATACATGCATGCATGCATGTTAGTCGCTCAGTCGTGCCCGACTCTTTGCGACCCCATGGACTGCAGCCCACCAGGCTCCTCTGTCCATGAGATTTTCCAGGCAAGGATACTGGAGTGGGTTGCCATTTCCTTCTCCAGGGGATCTTCCCAACCCAGGGATCAAACTTGGGTCTCCTGCACTGCAGGCAGATTCTTTACCGACGGAGCTACACACACACATATATATGGGCTTCCCTTCTTTACTGACTGAGCTACCAGGGAAGCCCATATATATATGTGTGTGTAGCTCCGTCGGTAAAGAATCTGCAAATCTGCCTGCAATGCAGGAGACCTTGGTTCGATTCCTAAGTTGGGAAGATCCCCTGGAGAAGGGAACAGCTACCGACTCCAGTATTCTGGTTGGAAAATTCCATGAACTGTACAGTCCATGGGGTCGCAAAGAGTCAGACACAACTGAGCGACTTTCATTTTCACTTTCACACTGCTTTATATAAAACAGATAAGTAACAAATATAGCATAAGGAACCCTACTCAGTACTTTGTAATAATCTATAAGGGAAAATAATCTGAAAAAGTGATGTACACCTGAAACTAACACAACACTGTAACCAGCTATATTTTAATAATAAAAAAATAATGAATCAAAGAAAAAAACACTCCAAATAAACTTTTGTCACCCTTATATAATTTGTACTGTCTTGCAGACAACAGATGTTGTCAGGTGTTTTGTGTTTGTAATTTGAGTCTCTGAAGCCTTAGAACTTGCAGTAGAATAAAATAACTAGCAATGATAATTTCTTTCCACTAGTACTAGCTCCCACTCCTATGAGGATCCATTTATAAAGCAAAAAACATCAGCCTCCAAAGTAAGAATTTGAAAAGGAGCACTCTACAGGCACATGATTCCTTTCAGATACAAATTTCATGGGTGAATGGGAAAATATGGGTTCTTTGAGTGTCAGATGAGGCTGAAGGTAGGAGAAGCTCATTATGAGCTTCAGTTACTCAAATTTCTCTGCCAGGAATGATTACAAATGCTGCACTTATGCATGCAGCAAACAATGAACAAAGCAACTTAAAGAAAGAGGAATAATATGTTAACAACTTTGAGAAAAGATAAAATATATGTATAAAACAAGGCAATACCAAGTTCCATATGACTAATAATGTGGTAAAGTCAGGGTAATTGCAGTGAGGAAGTTTGTGAAAATGACATTAAAACAATGGGCAGTCAAGAAAAATCCATCCTCTTTTAATTCCTTTTTAATCTGACAGGAGTAGTTTCTGAACTGTACATGCAACTAAAAGTTCCTGAAGCCTCACTCATTACAGTCCTCTGAGATGTAGCTGGCATTTGACTGTGTGGCCAAAGCTGGGTAACACATATTCTTCTGGGCCTTTGAGTCCTATATTACATAACATTCTTAAGTGGTCCTATGAGTTCCTGACACTGTTCTAGGCAGTCAGATTCATTCCAAAACAGTCCCTATAGACCCATCCAGACAGTAAGCACTACCAAAAGAGAGGGTTAGTTTGGGTCAGCCTGCTCTAAATTACTCAGATCTAGTGGCCATAGGACAACGACTTGCTATGCACTCACTTGCGTACCACTCAGTGGTTGATGTGTGCTGAGGGTGTTACATGTATGGCATAGATATCTGCATCTGGTTGAGTTCCCTAGTCTACCTGAAAAGAAAGTACATTAAATTGGAATTTTTATATATTTAGTAAAGGCTCACAATTTACCCTGGCATCTAAGTGTGTGGGCTGGTTTAAAAAGGGGAGAAATTACTCAGACAGCAACATTTGCATTCATGCCCGGTTAAAGATGCCCATTATTGCTGCTTCAGCAATAGGTTTACTCCGTGGGATGTCAAATGGCTGTTTCTACGTATGGGTCATTGCCTTGCTAAATAAGAGCAAATGGATCTATCCTGACTCTGCTCACTGAGGCTGCACTTAACTCCAGCAAGTCAGCAGCTCCTCCAAAATATCCTATTCCCAGATCCTTGTTCCAGCTGTTAGGATATTGGTTTTTGCTAATCGGGGAAAGCATCCAGGAGCTGAATTAAAGGATAGGTGGAAGGAAGGAATCTGCCCTCTTCCCTTTACCTGGGCCAAATCACTTTCTTGTTTCTGGAACTTACAGAATCATCTTCAGATGCTGTCCAACCAGAGCAGATGGTTTTGTTATTTGACAGCAATAGGGGTAACGAGCAGAGGGAAGCTCAAAAATATCAGGCTACCTAGGGTAGGTGGCAAATAGCAACTGGGCTGTTTCCAAGGTCTGAGAAGTGGCACCTGAAGACCTTACAAGAGAAGAGAAATGTTATCTTTTCCCCCTTTGCACTCAAAAAGACATATTTTCTATGATAAAGGTTGGTGTTCAGTATAATAATAGAATAGGTGAAAATTCAGGCTATATTCCTGATATCTACTAAAAACCCACCCCTTCCTCCAGGAAAAGCCCAGAAGATTTAGCCTTAAATCATGAAAGTGAAAGTGAAGTCACTCAGTTGTGTCTGACTCTTTGGACCCCATGGACTTGTAGCCTACCAGGCTTCTCCATCCATGGGATTTTCCAGGCAACAGCACTGGAGTGGGTTGCCATGACATATCCTTAAAAGCTACAAAGTACTTTATGGGCCACCTATTTCTTTTTCTGTTTTCCATTATTTTTCCTAAAAAAATTAAACGTGAGATAAACACTGCTTGTATCCCATGGGTGAATTCTTTGGCTGTTAAGAGAATATCATAAACAAGTCTGTATATCAAAAGCAGAGAGAATTTTAAATCAGAGAGAAAGGAGCTGTAAGTGATCAGGGAAAAGAATCAGAAATTATTAAGAGACCAATATATTGCCTATTCTGCTTAAGAATGATACAAACCAACATTTATTGAGAGCCTACATGTGTAAAGGGGTTATGTGGGGCACGGCAGTGGTGAGAAGTAAAACAATGATGATTATGACCTAGATCAGCCAGTTTTTATTGTTTCCACAGAAGTGCTGGTATGAGCTTATCACACAAATACTAAGGCTATTTAACATTTTCAAAATGGCTTACCGTTCATCTCATTTCTTCATTTTATTTTGGGAATCAGAATGCAATACACAGAGGTAACTATAGTACTGGTAAGAATTCCTTGCACTTAATAATTCCATGCCCATATTACTAGCATAAATTCTATTTTTTTAGTTGCTTAGCCTTAAGCAATGAAGAAAAATAGCATATAGTTGTATGTAGGGAAGGAGGTAGATTCTAATAGAAACCAATTAGGGTGAATGAAAGCATGCCTAGGATACAATGAAAATAATAACAGTTGTTTCCTGCCACTGCTCAAGGGCCCAGAAGATAGACTATTTAGACAAAGAATAGGTTTGACAGGTTTTAAGAATTTCT
Source organism: Cervus elaphus (assembly GCF_910594005.1). Classification (NCBI taxonomy): domain Eukaryota; kingdom Metazoa; phylum Chordata; class Mammalia; order Artiodactyla; family Cervidae; genus Cervus; species Cervus elaphus. The sequence goes on along the minus strand of NC_057833.1, from coordinate 57,599,675 downwards.
TTCTTTGCATTGCCCCTGTTCAAATCTTACCATGAACCATTACAAACAGAATGTGGAACATTCACATTATTTACTTCTAAACAAACAGAGTTACTATTGTGAATTAATACATTCATGCTCATTATAGTTTTCCAAACACTATATACAATGGTAGAAAACACAGTAATTATATCAAGTGCTAAATGTAGCTAGGAGAAATAGAATTTTCTTCAACTATAAGTAGTTTTGAAAATTCTGGAGAGGTCAATAGGTGTGCACCATTTATGGTATGGAGAAAACATAAAAACCAAAACCTCAAGTTGATGAACATGAAGTAGTTCTCCATTTTATCTTTGCTTGCCCTACACTGGAGAGGCAAATGAACACCAAGCAATGAAAGAATATACAAGCAAGTAGAAGAGTAAGGAAAAAAATAATAAAATGATAAAAGATAATTAGTACTAATTATACCTTAGGTAGTATTTACCCCTCACCTCTGCTGACATCCCACAAAGTGCCTATATGTGCTGTGCATGCATGTATTCTCACCGGTGTTCCACTCTTTGCGGCCCTGTGGACTGTAGCCCATGAGGCCCCTCTGTCCAAGGGATTTCCCAGGCAAGAATACTGGAGTGTGTTGCCATTTCCTTCTCCAGGGGATCTTTCCGACCCAGGGATCAAGCCCACATCTCCTATGGATGTGGCAGATATAGATTCTTTGACCTGAGCCACCTGGGAAGCCTTCTTAGGAAGTGTAATCTTACATAATGGCTTCCCTGGTGGCTTAGTTGGTAAAGAATCTGCCCGCAATGCGGGAGACCTGGGTTCGATCCCAGGGTTGGGAAGATCCCCTGGAGAAGGGAAAGGCTACCCACTCCAGTATTTTGGTCAGGAGAATTCCATGGACTAAACAGTCCATGGGGTCGCAAAGAGTCGGACATGACTGAGCGACTTTCACTTCACTTCACTTCACTTCCCTGGTAGCTTAGTCAGTAAAGAATTTGCCTGCAATGCAGGAGACCTGGGTTCAATCCCTGGGCCAGGAAGATTCCCCTGGAGAAGGAAAAGGCAACCCACCCCAATATTCTTGCCTAGAAAATCCCATGGAGAGAGGAGCCTGGGCTCCTCCTGGACAAGTGGGTTATAGTCCATGGGGTCGCAAGGGTAAGACACGACTTAGCTGCTAAACCACCAATATATAAATCAGCAGTATGTCCCTTGCTTTATTTGATCCAAACCCTATCCCTGTGTGATAGCTTGACCAACTTTATTACTACCACCTCCCACCCACGTATTGATTGGATAATTACTGAGCTTGAAGCTCAATAAGGTCTCAAAGCTTTGGCCAAGGTCTCAAAACTAGAAAAGGAAAACATTAAATTTACAACCAGCTCTTCTGATTGTGTTAAGATGTTAAGATATCAGAAGACCTTGATATATCATGGACTAGATTATCTACTTCTCAAATGGGAGATGCTGCCATGTTGATTCAACAATAGTTTCCAGAGTAAACAGGAACAACTAGAGCCAGGATAACCTGAATAGGTGAGTAGCTGTCCTGAGTACAGTGACAGAAATGCTGTTAAACGTATAGAGACTCTGGAAATTTTGTTTACTTTCGTTTGTTTTTTCTGCATTATTCAATTCAATTAAGATGATATAGTTAAGAACTGGGCTTTCTGATTTTTAAGGTATTTTTAAAATAATGCTGTTAGTATTCATATCTGTAATTTGAAAGACTTCCAACAATTTTACAGTTGATAGTAGAGCCATCCTCACATGCCTTACATACTGCCTATATCACATTTCCTCTTCCTTTGTTTGGCTGAGGGCTTCCCGGGTGGCATTAGTGGTAAAGAACCTACCTGCCAATGAAGGAGACATAAGAGACATGGATTCGATCCCTAGGTCAGGAAGATTCCCTGGAGGAGGGCATGGCAATCTACTCCAGTATTCTCGCCTGGAGAACTCTATGGACAGAGAAGTCCGGTGGGTTATGGTCCATAGGGCCGCAGAGTTGGACACGACTGAAGTGACTTAGCATGCATACAGTTTGGCCGGTGCAAACAGGATTCCTCTCCTTAAAACTCAAGAGGCAGGCATGGTGGTAGCAGTGAGAAGAAAATGGTCTGTGTCTGCTTCTACAGATGAATCCTGAATGGGGTGAGTCTCATTAATCTTGACTTAAATGTGAAGTTAGACATGAAGGCACCTCGGGTCCCACCTGTTTGTTCAGAGCCTTAGGCATGTTACGGAGAAAATGTCAAAGATTTCTATTCCCTTGTTTCTGTACCCTGCAGTGATGTTTTATTCAAACCTTCATGTCCTAAGGACACAAATGCTGCCTATTAAAATCTCCCCCACCTGGCTCCCAATCTCACACATAAACATGCACAACACCCTTGTTTAGGAGACCTGCTGATCAATTCTTGCAAAAAAGCAGCCTATTGGTAACATGCTGCGAGGCCAGAGCACTCAGGCAAATGCTTTCTTAGGCAGTGTGACCCTCCACGAGTGTATTTGTCTCCATCTCACAATGCCTGTCCTTATACAACATAAAGTCCATTGACCTTGTCTTCCAACAAGAGATAGTTTTAACTGTGAGGGGAACTCTGGGTTCATATTGAGAAAAACTGACTGCTGGGAAAATAGGGGGTCAGTGGAGAAGGCAACATGGATGTGACTGAGGACGAGTGAGACTGAGCAGTGCTTCCATGAGGGAAGGGGAGCAGGAGGAATCTCTCCGGCTTGGCTCTGCATCAGCTCTGTATTTGGTGTTGCCCTGGCGTCCAGCAAGGGTAGCAGCTTGTCCACGGGGCCTGGGCCCAACCCTATGGAAATGCATTAGAGTTTCTATAGAGACTGTGTGGAAAGTAGCATTAGAGGGGAAATGTGAGCAGGCCCTTGGTCTCTGTCCATCCTAGGTCTGTGACAAGCACACGAGGCAGGTGGTGGAGCAGAAGTCAGGTAAAGATGGTCATGGTGATCACGTAATGGGATGCACTCTGGCCCAGCTGATCCTCTTGTCTACTTACATTCAACTGACTTAAGGCAGATGTTATGGTAGCTGCTTCATTCTCTATAGGCCACATCCCTCACAAGACAGAAGCGTGAGGTAGCAGCAAGATTCTTGTGGCCTTTGTCAGTTCCAAACAGTTCCAGATGGACTGAGAACCAGGCTTCTTGGCCACCAGAATGATTCTTGAGTCTCAGCCCACATCTTTTGCTGTTCAATCCACGGGGAAACAGCAAGTGCTCCTTCTGCCTGTTGCTTTACCCATTCTTCCTTTGGCCTCAGCCAAGGCACTTAACCTCGTCTGGAAAGTGACTTGGTCCTGAGAGTCTTTGGCCATTGATGATCTTTGATTTCCAAGATTCACACTCACTCATACCTGTCATACCAGCAGGCGAGCACAGTGCCTAGCCTGAAGGAGCTTCTCATTAACTTTATATTAGAGGAGTGAAACAAATAACTTACTGCCTCCTCAACACCATTTGTAAAATTATGGAAACAATTATACTCAAGACCACTTGTGATTACTTTGCTCTGTTAGCTTTTTGCTAATGCTCCCTTCCACTAATTATACAGCCTTCACATCTCTCTTGATGGTAACACAGCCCAAGAGGCTCAAGTCCAAGCTGTACATTTTCAGCTATTTGCCCTTTCTCTAATGATGAGAGGCTATATGAGAGAAAATAATATTGCCTCTTTCCATGTCCTGTAAATTGATTGCATGCTCAGAATAGCTAAGGTTTAAGTGTAAAAGAAAATCTTCTTCATATTTAACATACATATGTATATATAGTGTTACCAAAGACATACATAAGAATGTCAGACACCCCTGTGTTCACAAAGCTCCACAACACAGTATGCTTTGCCTTATGCTGGTCCCTCTGATGGCTTTGGGAGTCAGATCAGGTTTCAGCTATAAGCCAGCTGGTGCCATTCATTTAAAGGAAAACAGTTCTGTAAGTGAGCAAGATTCTAATCACTAAATCTAATTACAAAAGAGAGTAAATTATTATAAATGTTTTTAGAAGTGTCTTAAAACACTGTAAAAGAGAAAAATTATCAACCAAACAGAAATTTGCTATGCTGGTTGTTGATAGCATTGTTAGGGATTAGGACATTCACATGTGTAAATGTTCTATGCTCTGCCTATTTCTGACGCCTGAATCTAGCATTCACATATTAAAAACTTTATAACCTTTCTCTCTTCTTCAATCAGATGCTAAACTGTTTGACTCAAAGTACACCTTAGTTTATAGATTCTAATGGGAGTCATAGGAACATTTCACTTACACAACACTGAAGGGAACCTCACATCGTTCCCTTAAAATGGTAACAATTAGTCAAGGGAAGGAAGAGGAGGTGGGAAAAGAGAGACACCTAAGATGGATATGTGTATCTCCCAGTGCAGATCCATCCTCTTCTATTTAATGTCCTTCATTAAATATTTCAAATGCCACACATTCTCCACATCACAATGCAAAACCAAAGACAAACACATTAACATTTAATCTCTGGCTTCTAAGCAAGCCGTCTGCCCAGGCATTTATTACATCAGTTGTATTTGTGTGCTGTCAGGGTGTCATGGACCTCATCCTTTAGTCCATCTGCTTCCTCACGGGATGAATGTGTGTGCTTGTCATGTGCAGAGCTCTTCAGAATGCTGTTTTCAATTCACTGTCCACTATGTCCTTGGGAGTTGTGGGGGAGGTTATTAGTGCTCACCAGGTATCTACATGTCTCTCTGCATTTTCCAATTGCCTGTGGTTAGTTTGGGACCATGTAACTGGGGTCCAGCCAGTAAAATGTTAAAGAAAGGAAGGTAAGCCACAGCTGGGCCCTGGCCCTTTAAAAAATCAGCGTGTCCCTCCAGCTCTTTCTTGTCATGAAACTGGGGGCATATGTAATCCAGATGGCAGAGTTGCTATGCCAGGAGCTGCCCATCCTGGACTGGAGTTCATAAGCAAGAAAGAAGCCTCCAGAGTTCAGCAATATATGCTGTAGCAGCTAACATTAATTACTCTGATCAGGACATCACTGAGAAGAGCAAAGTATAAAACTACTATTTAGAAGTATATTGGCCTAAAGTTGGAAACTGGTTATGATGTTCTCTTGATGATGATGCCTGTTGAATGAAAATTCTCTTCTTCATTCAGTGAAGACTTTGAACATGGCTCATGACTACACAATTGATCTTCCAGTCTAAGCATCCATTTGTTTTGTTATTTTATGACCAATCGTTGCCTCCTGTCTGATATTGGCTGTCACCTATAAGAGGTATTGGAACCTCTCCTCTGCTCTATGATATAGAGGCCACTGTGCAGAGTCAGAAATGGCGGTCTTTCCCCAATTCTGTGCTTTACTTTTTCTTGCCACCTTTCAGAGTTTTTCTACCTTTGCACCTACCTCTGATGATAAGCCTCTGGTGTTAAGAACCTGAAGGTGCCTGCTTCCAGTCCCCTCATCTGCAAGCCACAGATCATAGAAATTTGGTATTTTCAAGTCTGAATTTTATAATTTCATATAGGATGCAGAGTGTGAAAACAAGTACTATATAAAAATCTAAGCAAAGATAGTATAAAGGAATGTTATTTGAATTAACAAAACGGTACTTCCCATCATGAGTCACAACCTCCATTCCCAAATATAGAGATAATGAAACATTACCAGATATTTCTAGAAATTGTCTGAGGAAATATTGTACTGAAATGTTTTTTGTACTCTAGGCATTATAACCAAGTCTCTCTTTATTTGCATATGCTTGCTAGCAAATAGCATAGCTGCCTAGAAATACGTGAGTCTTGGGTTATATTTTTGGTTTTCCCTCTGTTCTGGTATCTTTTGAACCTATAGGGTCATTGCTCTTTCTTTTTCCCTCCCTGCAGCTGAAGGAGGAGGACAATGCCTCAGAAATTATTTAAGGAAACTGTGTTACATAATCAGCACAAGGACTCCGGGACCTCTGTATTAGTTTCCCTTACTTAAATACAAAATCACACTTCATCAGAACAAATAAGGTTCGAACATGAGAGGAGCATGTCCTCAGCTTTCCTGTAGTGAAATGGTTCTATATTTGGCATTCCACAGGCCTCCTTATTCTACAATCACTCCTTTATAGGAAAAATGTAAAGGAATTTCACTGAGTATGTTCCTAGTACAGGAGTTATTTTTAAGGCCAGCCAGGGAGAATTTCAGGATAATAGTGAGGGGGACATGCTGAAAATGTGTGACTCTGAATAGAAAATAAGATCTGACCCACATAAGTAAACAGAGTTATCTAAGACCAGCTTCATTCACCAAATAGAAGGCTGCCAGGAGACCTAGATTTTGAGCCCTGTGCCTTCTCTCACTCTCAGCAGGGCTCCTTCAGGCCACAAAACTTCATACCTCAGTGTATTCAGCTCCAGAAATAGCATATGCTAATTTTCTAGGTTCCAGGATGGATACAAGGATTAAGAAAATAATTTAGGAAAAGTATATTAGGTATATATGCTTACATACTTTAATTTTTTTCCTGGAAATCATTAAAGGAAGATAAAATTGAGTCAGGATTATATGTTAATATGACCAGTTTTCACATGAGACTGTAGAGAATGTCCCATGACTCTGTAGTCATACTTGGCCTCATACATGTTATAACATGACTTAGGGACTTAGGAATTAACATTTATAGTCTGTATATAAATCAATAATATCCTGTATAAAAAGATTTTACCCAATCTCAGTGATGTAAGCTTATCGTATAGAAAAGACAATTTTAGGAGCCAATCAGGAAGACTGCTCCTTGAGTTGGACCACCCAGCCCCATGGCTTAGGATTCCTTGTACCCATGAATGTAAGAGGTGAACAGTCTAAGGTCAAGGTGTGGGTGTGATAAATGTTCTGGCCAAAGGAATAATTCAGAAATGCTTGAAGTTGTATAAGGGTAGGGACCTTCTCTTTCAATACATATTTATAAAGTATAATTTAGTGGCTAGACACTGAGCTCTGAAGCCAGGCAGTTTTCAATTCTGGTTCCTCAGCCATTAGATCTTGGGGAAATTGTTAAGTCTTTCTTGGACTCAGTCTTCTCATCCACAAAATGAGAATGTTAACCTGCCTCAGGATTTTCAAGTATTCAATGAGGTAATTAATGCATGTGAAATACTTTAATCTGATGCCTTGAATATCATAAATGCTTAGAATAAATGCTGCTGACCTTGGAACGTGTTGAAGCCACCTGATTAGGATGTTGTGGACAATGGCTTAAAATATATTTTTGGAACACATGAAGGTATAAATGAATGAATGAATGAATGAATCAGTGAAAGGCAGAAAACTTCTGCCTAGAAATGCACTCTTAGGCAATAATGGTGAACAGTACCTCCTATTTACTTTGATCTATGATATCTCTGAAGAACAGGCTAAAGCATATACATAGTATTTATTTTTCAACAATGTGATACACTGAATGCTTTCTTTCTAATATTTCTAATGATTTTGTTCTCATATGAATCTAAGGAAGCCCAGCTATGTCTACAGTTTCCTAGCACTGCTGCTTTTAATTGAAGGTAATTCATTTGGCAGGTCTAAAATAAAATAAAGAAGTGCACATCAAAAAGGCAAAGGAGGACACCAGAATAGAAATATTGCCCAAATGCTTGTTCTTTTTCCATATCATAAGCCTAATAGGGCTTCCCTGGTGGCTCAGGTGGTAAAGAATCCGCCTGCAATGTGAGACCTGGGTTCGATCCCTCAGTTGGGAAGATCCCCTGGAGGAGGGCATGGCAACTCACTCCAGTATTCTTGCCTGGAGAATCCCCATGGACAGAGGGGCCTGGTGGGCTACAGTCCACGGGATCGCAGAGTTGGACATGACTAAGCAATTAAGCACGCAATGACTAAGATCATCTCTTACATTGGTTAAGACTTAAAGTTGATTGGGAAACCACAAATGGATAATTTCTCTTTTGTGCAATTAAAACACCAACCTTAAGGCAGCGTTAGAATATTTTGCATATTTGCTTCAGGTTTTCATGAGAGACGAAAAAAAATTATTTGATGCAGTTCCAAGGTCTTGCATTCTTTCCTGCCAGCGTTTGAAATAGCCTATATTTAAATGTATAGAGAGGTGTCTTCAGAGAACCACAGGCAGAGAATTAGAAGTCTGTAACTGGAAGAATCTTTTGGGGTTGAGAAATGTAAGCTATTGTGAAAGCTCAACAATACATGTTGAAATAATTAAATCTTTGGAAATGATTGAACTAGAGGTTTTCAAATAAGCAAATCTACATTTGTCATGCACAATTCTTTTCATGGAAAGCTGGTGTGTCTCCCTCCTGTTTAGGTAATTAAAAATAGTCACCTGATAATCATTTATTATCAAACATTTTTGCACATGGAAGAGAAACGTTTAGGGGACCTTGCCTGCAAAATTTCATCCTTCAAAGGAAGTCTTTCTCCAGAAGCTATTATTCCCAATCAGAATGGGATTAAAAGCTTCACTTCATGCCTAAGTAACATGTTCACAGCACACAGCATCTCTCCCTTGGTGGCTGGGTTCCAGGGCCTGCATTTTATGTAGATGCCATGTACCATCCTGAAGAGCTGGACAGCTTCCAGTGGCATTAGGGTTTGGAGGAAGAGCTGTTGCTCCTCAGAACTTTACTTCTCTTATGAATATTATTGTCTCAATTTATTTGAATGCAATGAGTGGGAAAGAAGGTAGGAATAAAATACATACACAGAAGCCTCTATCTAACCATCCTGCTGATTTGGGCATCACAAGAAGAGGCACAGGAAAACCTTTGAGAGTTTGAAGCCTGCTGTGTGAGAGAGATAAAAGTAGAAACAGCAAATTGGCTGCAATATGAATGGCAGGTGCATTTGTTCACTGGAGGCAAGTTGGCAATTTTGTTTTCAATGACCAGCTTGTCTCTCAAAGATTCACCTTTCAAAGTCCTCCCTTTGCCCTCAGCTTACATTGCCGGAGCTCTGCCTCATCTTGAATCCCTATGCGCCAGGTAACGGTGACGCTACACTATTTCTTTTTGGAGAAGAATGTCCTGGCCCTCTTTTCCGCTTATGAGGTATTGGAATTAAAAAAGAAAGAAATGGAAAACTTGCTGAAGCTAGCACAGTGGTGCAACATAGCCATAGAGAAAGCAAATGTGTGTTGTGTGTGGATGGTTTTGTCTCATCTGGATAAACACAGACTCAGGCGTGGGCAACTCTCTCGCACAACACTGGGCTTCTGACCTCCCTCCAACATTCCTACAGATAGCAGAGAATTCAAAGCCTTTGTTCCTACTGCCAGGACGGGGCATACGAAATGCAGGTCAGAGGAGAAGAATTCAGAATGAAGAGGCTGATGAGAGAAATCTGTCTTCACTAAAAGGAGATGGAGGGAGGTGACAGTTGTCCAACTCCCTGCCACAGATAAGCAAGGAGAAATGACTGCTTTCTGGGTACAGCTCATCTGGACAAAAAAAAAAAAAATCATCCATTTCCCCTTAACATAAAGGCACACATAACCTTGAAATGTATATGACACACATGCCAACCATTACTTATTTTTGTGCTTAGCAGTCTCATTATATTGTTTGGTCCTTAACCTCTGTGTTTCCATCATTTTTAACTATCTTAGCAATTCCTCATTTGAACATTTTTGGTAGAGATGGAAAGGATCATGGTAGGCTCATCCATGAGAACTTCATATTAGGAATTCTAAAGTATATGGCATGAACAAGGTCACATGATTTTAAGGGCTAGTCAACAAAATAGCAAATTGATCTTGGGCAACAATCAAAAGAAGGGTGTACAGCAAATAAGTGATTTCTGAAATGCTCAGTTGTCTGGCAATGAATATCAATTTATCAAAAATGTTTGTTTTAGGTGTAGCTGAAAATTGATGAAACAACACTGTCTCAAAATTGTTTCTCTCCTTTATGAAATCAAAGGCCTCTGAGTTTAGGCAGGTGAATATGATTCCTATTCAAAATTCAGTTTGTTTGCAAATGAATGACTAAACTGAGTGTCCCCCAGGATGGGGCCTCTTCTGCCTGTTCCTATAGTGGCAGGAGAGGGCACAAAAAGATGTTTCACTTTTCAAGTGGCATTGATCATGCCATAAATATGTCCACAATAAAGAACGAAACAGTAGAAATTGCAGTAGAAACTAGTGCTCGATACCAACAGAAAAACTCCTGATATTCTCAGTAGACACAACTCCTGAGATATCGCTGCATTTTAATTTAGCAAGAAGGAAACAAAGTCATACATATGTTTTGAGTGCCATTAAAATAAGCAAAAGTAAACCATGGCCTCCAAATGGAATACATCACTGGATATAGCAAACTGTTGTAAAACTTCTTGAGCATAGGAACATTTTCTCTATGACTATACCTGGAGCATCAGTGGTGATGGTTTAGTCACTAAGTCGTGGTCTGACTCTTGAGACCCCATGGCAGGTAGCCCACCAGGTTCCTCTGTCCATGGGATTTCCCAGGCAAGAATACTGGAGTGGGTTGTCATTTCCTTCTCCAGGAGATCTTCCTGGCCCAGGGATCGAACCTGGGTGTCCTGCATTACCGACTGACCCACTGGGGAAGCCCCATTTGGAGCATTAACTTATGCTTTACGTAAACTATATAATATGTTTTTTCTTGCCATAGACTTCTGCACACTGCTTACACATAACCTAGATACATACACGTGTGTGTGTGTGTACACATATACATATACACACACCATTTAGTTAGATTTGTTGAAGTTGACTGTATATTAAGTTTATGGACAATGTCAAGTGTTGAGCAGGACCTTCAATGCCTGAAAACCGTGTCTACCATTCCGAAGTATGTGTGAGTCTATCAAGTTCAGGATTACCTTTTCTTATGTTCCTGCTGTGAGAAGTTGTGAAGGGGCGGGATAACAATACCTAAGTGCTACTGAGCACTTACTAAGTGTTTCCACTTACGGATTCATTGAATCCTCTTTATTGCACTAGGAGATAAGTACCATCAATATTTCCACTTTAAAGATGAGGAAACTGTTACATAGAGTTGTATAAACAGAACTTCCTGCTAGAAGCTTCAGGAGGATAATGATCCAGTATCTGTTTCTCTCAGTCTGTCCCTGATCTATTTAAAAAATTCATACTCTTCCACAAATCTTTCTAGTGCAGGCCCTCTCAGAGTGGCACTACTGACATTATGGGGTGGATAACTTTTTGTGTGAGTTGTTCTACTTATTTACAGAAGGTCAAGTGACGCCTTGGCCACCAGTTACTAGGGGAGACGCTTGTAGCTCATCTAGTTCTACTCCTGCCCCTGCCCCCAACAGGTATAACAAAAATGTCTTCAGACATTAACAAACATCCACAGGGACTAAAACTACCCCTGGTTAAAAATTACTGCTCCAGAGGGTTGTGTTGGGTAGACTAAGGAAGCGCATTGATCTATCAGAGTATAGGTAAGGGTAGATGGTGTGGCCTTTCTTTCCCAAAGACAACGGTAGCTCCTATAATAGAAGGCTTGATTCTAAAATCAAATGGCTCTTGTTGTCTCTGGTCCAAGAGTAAACTTACCTACAGGGTCATGTTATTAAACAGCTCTAAAAAGTATATTAATTTCATTCTTTAGGATGCTGCTCATTTAATAAAAAGAAATAAAGGATAGTTTCACCTATTATCATTCATTTTAAAACATGCATCTCTGGAAACTACATCCTTTTTAAATAACAAATTAATCAACTCTTTAAAAACCTCTTAATGTATGTTCTTGCAAGTTTCTTTGACAAGCATTGTTACCTTCTCCTATACTGAATGTGAGAGATGAGGATTCTGGCAGGCTAATACAATTACTAACAGCTTAATGCTGATAGACCTGAAAAGGTGGCTGGTGATTCTTGACTCTGCTTAAGGGAGAACTGATGCCACTAGCTACAGAACTCAGAGCAGACATCACCTCAGCCCAAGGCAACATAATGCCACTTCCTGGCCACTGAAACAGCATCACAGCGTGTAACACAATCACACAAAACTTACCAGGAATACCACCATGTTATCTCGCTGCTCTGCAAAGCAGACTTGCCAATAGCACCTGGCCTGTGTGCAAACGGCTCTTTATGATTGGATGGCAAATGGAAAGAATCCATTCTTGATTTCTCTGATCCCTCTTTATTAACTTAAGACAGATTTTTTTGCAGGCAGATTCTTCACCATCTGAACTACCAGGGAACCCCACTTAAGATAGAAGTAGCACTATTCCTCTTTTAGTTTGGGTATTATCAAGGAAGAATGCCTTCGATACATGGATGGACAGCATGTACTTGAGAGAAACGCTCAGCGCCGATTACCTGGTAGTGTGTGGTGTGCTGAAAGAAGCGATGCTCCGCTTTCAGTATGGAAAGCAACTGGAATAATAATATGTAAATTGATGTATCAAGATTTCTGAAAGCTCAGCATTATTTCCCTTGCCCAAAGATTTCACCTCGCCTTATTAACTATTCTAACAACTCTGCCTTTTTTTGTTTGTTTGTTTGTTTGTGTAATTCTTGTTTCCTCCCATTTAGCACATAGAAAAAAGCATTAGTAACACTCGTGGTTTTAAATGAACCCTATTAATATTCGTCTCTGCAAGGGACTCTGGGATAATTTTGATAAATGTGGCCATGAAGCTGATCCGACAGAGCTGAGTGTGATGTTTGTGTGTTCATGGGGAACTGCTTCGTGCACAAAACGAGGACAGACTGAGACGGAGAACCTGGCAGGTCTCTCTTTCTGAACCACTGCTATCAACCTAAAGAAGAAATGTAATTGTACTTTTTAAAAAAGGCAAAACAAAATGAGCAAAAATCCTTACGAAGATGAAACAAGCCCTACTACTTCCTGATTAGCTCTGATTAGGAAGTTATTCACCTATTAGAATCCTCAGTTCTCATGGCCCTGACCAGCCAGACCCAGAAATCTACAGGGGAGGGTAAGGAAAACAAACTCTGGGTATATAGGAGAAAGAGATGAGCAGACAGGACTCAGGCTGTGTTTCTGTCTTTCTCCCGACCAGCGGAAGTTGCCCCTTAGACTAGATGCCTTGTATGTGGTGTCGCATTTCCAGTATGGAAGAGGAAAAAAAGTCAGGCTGCCATTTCTGAACAAGCTTTAGAGTGGATGCCAGAAGTTCTTAGATATGGGATCATTCTATATACATGGATTGCCTGAAGATAGCCTCATGAAAGCTGTTAGCTTTAAAGTGGAATACATAAATAAATGGCATTGAAGGATCCTGAGCAGCATGCATGCTGCATGCTAAGGTGCTTCAGTCCTGTCTGACTCTCTGTGACCTCATGGACTGTAGCCTGCCAGGATCCTCTGTCCGGGGGATTCTCCAGGCAAGAATGCTGAAGTGGGCTGCCATGCCCTCCTCCAGGAAATCGTCCCGACACAGGGATCAAACCCGTGTCTCTTACATCTCCTGCTATGGCAGGCAGGTTCTTTACCATTAGTGACACCTTAGGAGCAGCATAAAGACAGTTATTCATTATGCTAAAGGATCTTCTGACCTAAGTAAGATGAAACTCCACATATGGGCACATAGAATAAAAGAGAGAAAATTAAACTTCTTTCTACTGCTACCTCCAAATGTTGCCTTTTTTTCTCTTACATATTCTTTTATTAATTTTTATTATGAAATTTGATTCTGTTGGGGGAACTGGTGTCCATTTCTCAACACAAAAGTACATAGATAATCACAATGAGCACCTTTGAAGAGGACACTGGAAGGAAACAAGTAGGGAGTGAGGTAATAGTGGTGGTGGTTTGGTGATCATATTTCAGCGAGACAGCAAACATGGAGAACATGACAATAGGGTAAAAAATGTGTAAAACCACAGACAGCTCAGAAAGTTTATTCTTGGGGAGGGAGTAAAAAAGTACAAAATATGGGAATTCTTCACAATTTTGATATTCCTTAAATGTTTCTGAGAAGCAGAAATGTATATATTATAAATGTATATGTATATATTGAGTATATACAATAATAGCAAGCAGTGTTCTAAAATGTCTTATTTAATTACCAGATTCTTCTTGAGACGTAGATATTATCATTAAACCCACTTTACACATAATTAAACTCAGTCTCAGAGAGATTAACGAGGCTGCAAAGTAAAAGCATTACTTTCATAAAACAAAAACATAGGTTCAAGTTTAGGTCTTCAAAAGTCCCAAAGCCTACAAGCTCCATTCCTGCCTAACCTCAGAGCAGAAGCTCTTTTTCTCTACTTGCTCTTGACAGTTTGACCCTTGTACTGGGACATGGGAAATAGAAATCCCTTTTGATAGGCTATAAGCAAGTGTGTTGCTACCCAAGCCATTCTTCATCCATATAATTGTCAATCTTTCTCTAAAGCCTCAAATGAACAACTCTATTAACATAACAATTCTTAGACTTGAAAAGATGCAATGGAGCTTTTGTGTGTGTGTGTGAAACTGACATGGCTGTTATCCTGGGCTGCGTTGCCTTTGGGCTGTTCTTAACTTGGTTCCTGGGAGCCTGCACCTGGTAGAGGCAACTCCATCTGGTGGTCCAATCAGAACCCATTAAGCGCTGAGGTAGACTGCCTGGAAGTGGAAAACATGGAGCAAGGAAACTCAGCTCGGACCACATGACTTCACCTTTAAAAAAAAGAGATGGGAAAAAAAATACAGCCCACACAGTCTATGGAGCAATTGTTCCCACACAGCAACTCTGGTCTAATTGATTTGGACACCACAGCTAATTTTCCCTCAGACATCTGTTAGCACACATTAGTGGATGTTGTTAGGTAGGAAGGCACAGAGTAGATGGGGAGCAGAGCTCAAAGGCCCCAGTTTGGGGAGACTGGAGCAGACCGAGGAATGACAACAGATAGAGACTGCCAGCACCCCAGCCAGTCAGACACTTCTGCAGTAGCAACACTGAAAGGGAACAGTAATGGCTGGAAAGCCATGGCAGTTGTGCATAATAAGCCTGATCTTTTTTTGTGTTTGCCCAAATAATAAGTGTTTTCTGCACTTCCAAGGGCAAAAGAAAGGTGCTTCAGACATCAACAGAACCAAAACAAACATGAAATAAAAATAAGCATTGTCAATGCTCCCTTTCATCTTTCCCCAAGTCTCATTCATTCTTGTATTTCTGACACAGCACTGCAGCGATGATTCCAGGGTTCACTCACACACGAGTCAGGCAGGTGATAAAATGCTGGTCAGGTTAGAATTGTCCAAATCATCTCCCATGGCAAAGGGCTGAGAAATCAGTCCTGTTTTATTTATTCTTTCTTGTGTGTCTGTTCTCAGATACTTAACTGATGCCAGAGTGCAGTTTCTATCCTTTGGGACATGTTTTGCAGTTGAGCAAGTCAGAAAAATCATCTGATGCCCTCAAGGAAATCCTTCCCAAGCCGGTCTATACTGATGACTACTTTCCCAACGAATACATTTAAAAGATTATGATCCTCTTTCAGAAGCAGTACAGGGTTCTGAATTGCAAATAAGCTGAAGAAAGAAAAGACTGCTGCTCAGTCCAAAACAGAAAAATCCTACACGTAGGCAAATACTTCTATCAGTAATATAGACCTAATCTTTCCTTCACAGCTCCTGGCATCCGTTATAACATATGCCTCTAATCATTTCATTTCATTCCCCTCTGAAGATCTTCACTTACCCTAGTCTGCAAAGGAGAGTCAGATATCCTTCACAGCATGTTCAAACCTCATCACATTCTGGTGCCAACTGATTATTCCAGCTTCACATCCCCAAATTCCTGTATTCCTCTTACTCCATTTTAAATGGATGACTTGCTATTTCCTGAACATCCCAGCCAACTCTTCATCTATGTGCTTCTTTCTTTTGACCACCTGGACAACCCTGGCTTTTATTCAAGGCCCTGCCCCACATCTCCTCCTCAGTGAAACCTTCCTCATATTCCAGGGAAAGGGTCACTCCCTCTCATATGTCAACTAGACTTTGCTCATGTTTTCATAGATTTTGTTATACATTGTAATTTTTTGTTTGCATTCCTATTCTTTCTTCTCCTCAACTTCTCACCCTGACATCCACACAAACATTTAGCCCCTGAAGGCAGGGACATGATGTTAGTCATCTTTGAATTTCCAAAACCTAACACAATGCTGGGCATATAGTAGGCTCTTAATAAATATCTTCTGAAAGGATGGATTTATGACTAAACTTTGCCACTGACTGTTTTGGCAGCAGGCAGTAGAATAACTCAGGCAGGAGAAGAGCATTAATGACAGGACTTCTGAATGACAAGGTATCTTTTACCTGGCAGAGCTGACAGATGTATCCATCTTGAAAAACTTTGTCATGTGTCTGCATGCTTTATACAAGATGGCAAAGAAAGAATCTCCAAGCATAAGGTCCTAGATTGTCACCCAGTCTAAGAGGGAAGGAGAATTTTGTGCAGTGCAGTTTAGAGGACTACATTATGGTGGATTCTATCAAAGACCCTGAAAAATGATGAAATAAAGTGGGGTGACAAATGATAATGCATAAGGTATCCGCAAAAGCATATTTCTGATCTGTGACATAGCTATGGACAGTCCACCAGAAGAAACATAAAATAGTCATATGACTTACGTCATGACTAGATCAAATAAACATAAATGTAACAACAGTCTTTCTTGTAAGCTGCTTTGACTCCTGTACTATCTTAGGGATAGGAGAGGGTAGGACCAAATTAAAGTACTTATTTAGTGCTCATTACATATCAGGCACTGTGTCAAGTCTTTTCATGTTGCTTTAGACAAGGTGTTCTTATCCGATTTAACAGGTTAGAAACTGAGGTTTAATAAACTGTTATGACTCACCCAAGTCACGGATCTCAAGCTATAGTACCAAAATCGAACAAGTGCTCTGGTTTCAAGGTCATGACACTTCTCAGTATGTAATAACTTTCTACTTAGCTTCTGCATTAAGATATGAGACAAAATAAAATATGATGCAGAGAAGACATGGGAATTAAAAATAAAGATGGCTGAGGAGCTACTGAAATAGAAGAGGTGAAAGGTACTGCAAGAATGGATGAGGTGAGGCTCACTGCTGCTGCTGATGGGAAGCTGATGCTATTCAAGTTCAACTGAACACAGAACCTCCTCTTGGTTCGCTCTCAGACGATGATTAAGAGACGATAAATACAGTGCCTGCCTTATAGAGGACTGCAATGCCCTAGTGGAGCTTGAAGCCAGGGGTGTCCATCTGTCCTAGCTTTAATGGGATTGATCAGGCTTTGCTCTCTTTGCTTTCTGCCAAATAGAATCAGAAGGCATCCATGTTAGTAATTTGGGAGCAGTTTTTGGCCACGTAAGTGGTTGTTAGTAGAATTTATGGACAGTAAAGCTTGATTCAGGGCCAGCCTCTAGCAAAACCAGGGAGTAGACAGTTCATCTTCTCTACCTTCCTAAGTGTTCCACTGTTCCCAGAGAGGATTAGTCAGGAAAGAAAGAATTTGAAACATTCCAGTACTTTGTAGCAAGGTGTTGGTAGTATCAGCTATTTCTTTCCTCCACCTTCTCCCAATAAAAAGGAGTTTGCCTTTTAAATTGTCTGTTAGAATTGTTGTAACAGAGGTTACAAAAGGGTGGTCACTTCCATAAGCATCTTAGCTGATTACTCATTAAGTTGTTATTTTCTTTTCCTTTAGTTGATTAGATATAAGGGGCCTCTGGCTGCCTCAGCTATTTCTAAATTTTATTTTATTGGATCAATTAGCTATTTTTTTCTGAAGCAAAAGATCTCTGGATGTATAAAAATGGATTTTTAATATCAATGATCAGCCTTCAGAAATTAGGTAAAAATATCAGTGCTTTCACTTTCCTTTTCTATTGCATGCATATTTTAACCAACATCAATTGCTGAACCAGAGCAGACTGCAAGCTCTTATTTGAGGAAAAGCCAATGGTCCTGCTTATTTACCCTACTTAGAGAATCTGTCTCTTTAAACAAAAGATAAAGTGTTTCATTCAGTCAGGGATTACTCTTTGTGCTGGATAGCTTCCATTTGAATACAGCCTCCCAACCTAGATTCCCTCTGCTCTGTACCCTGGAAAGCTGACCATATGAATTATGTCAATGGCATCCTTGCCTCTGGCTTCCAGTTGGTATTGGCTGGTGAGGAATACTGCTGAGAGATTTGAAGGACTGAGGAGAGTGAGGTCTGGGCATCTATGGCCCTGGCTCCTAAACCAGTGTCTTCGCGGGCTGCTTGCACTCTCCCACTAGTCTCAGCTCTTGTCAGAGACTCCCAGCACACAGCTCTCTCTTTTTCTGGCTTCCGTTAGCTACCCACTCCCATTTACCTTCTTCAGACCTAGAGGTGATTACAGCTTCCTGGCTCTGGGGCACCGCACTATCCCCTGTCATTCCATGACCCCCTGCCTCTTGCCCAAATATTAAAAATATTCTCTATTAAACTCCTTTGAAATTATCCAATTTGACTGTGCCATCTGTTTTCCTGCAGGGACTCTGACTGATAAAGCCCTATAACTGAGATTTACCTTTATTTTGAAGTCCGAATATGGTCCTTAGGGAAAGTAGAAAAAAATGCATCCTCTAAGACACGGTGGAAAATGGGCAGTCTAACCTAGAGAAGCACCAGGAAACCAGATGAATTTCCCATGCCAGAAGCTGGCCCTTATAATGTGGCTCACATTTACCCACTAATGTATGCTTCCCAGCCAAGGTTTTAATAGCAAAATAAAAGGCTTGGAGTCAGCTTTGCTTTCCCCATGCCAAGGGCACAGTTCCCAGTTACTTCTAAATGACTTTTTTTAAAAAAAAGATCCAAAATATGAGTCACTATGAAATGCTGTCCTTTTCCCAAACAGTCATAAAATTTATTTGTATCAGCGTGTGATCAATGACATCTTGTGAAAGATAAACTGCACCTCGGAAGGCCACAGAGAAGGGCACCCTGGAGTCCAGAATTCCAACCAGACTCTAGTAACAAATACAGAAATTCCAGGAAGGTGTCAAATAAATTTTTTTAAGTGTACAAAGTATTTTAAATGGTGACGTGAAAAAATGTAATTCCCTGACTGACTCCAGCAGAAACCTGGTTGACAGCAGAAGGGACATATTTGGGAGCCTCATTTCTCCTCCAGAGGTATGGAATCTGTGATTGAAAAAAGCAAGAGCTTCACACTGGCACAGCTCAGAGCTGTGGATCATCAAGGCGAGCCCAGGGGCAGCCAGGTGAATGACAGTGACCCCCCATCCCCTTGTCAGGTTTTAGCCTCGTATACATTTGGCACAAAAACTGGGGGTTTAAAATAGCTTTCCTGCAGGTTGCATGTGACTCGTCACTGGACCCAGACAGCACAAAAGGGCTGATTAGTGAGGCAAAAAAAAAGAGGATCTTCTCCTGAGATGACTTCCAAAAGCTGCTTCTTGCAGCACAAATCTCCCTTTGAAAATGCAGAACTTGCTGGGAAAGGCAGCAGCATTCTCCCCTCTAAATGACTGAGTTTTGCTGGGAATTTTTTTTTTAAATAAAGATCACCTTCCAGCTCCAAAAGTCTTCAGTTGAGAAGCAAATGAAAATTCAAAGGACATTATTTCCCCAAAGCCACTGCCCTAGCCTTCTTTCCGCACTGGCCTTGAACAAAAATTCCAACCGCTTCTTCCCAGAGTTGTGCACAGTGGCGTCCTGGCCAGCTCGGGTCGCCAGCTGAATCCCAGGGAGGTCGCTCCTACGCTGGGTGCCCTTGCCGAAGTGGCAAAGGCCTCATGCACGTGGGCCTGTCAGGTGAGAGGCACAGGAGGTGCTGATCACCAAATGGTGCAGGGCGTTGGGGAGGGAAGGACTCCATTTTTCTCTCCCGATGAAGTAAAATCGCTCCCTGCGGAGATACAAGTGGAACAGCTGCCATACTACCACCAATTGCTTCAGAATGGCTTGCACCCATTGATTCTTTAAAGGTTGAGCAAAGCACAGGGAAACAAGAAGTGCTAAGATGAGAAATGAGGTAAAGAAAACAGATGAAGGTGGGATTTCAAAGAAGAAAAAGGAGAGCAGTGGGAGAAAAGCCATGAGCTGAAGAATTGCCGCTCCAGGCTGGTCAGCGATCCAAGTACCTCAGGATGGTGGCTAGAGGGTCAACAATAGATGCTTCACAGGATACCCTGACTGATAGCTTATGTTTGTGGACAAAGTCTTCTATGCATAGAGCTGGCAATAAAGAGAAAGGAGAGAAAGAAGGTTCTCTTTTATAGGAGATTATAGGAGAGGAAGAAGGATAATCAAAGAAGGAGAAGACAAAAGAGGAGGAAGAGGAGACAGAGATGGAGATAGAGATGGGAGGAGGGAAAAAGAGAGGGAAAAGACAGAACATAAGTCATAATTAAAAACTTAGAGTGTGGGAGGTTCAAGAGGGAGGGGACATATGTATACCTATGGCTGATTCATGTTGATGGCAATAACCAAAACAACACTGTAATTATCCTCTAATTAAAAATTTTAAAAAGTGAAAAAAAAAACTTAGAGGAAACATTGCATATGGGTTTTATTTTTACTTCCCTCTCACTCCATCGAACATTTTGGTTTAGAGCTTTAACAAATAAGTATTAAGTATTTATTTTAAATTAAGGAAACATTCATATAGAATGCATACTCTTTATATAAATTTATTATAAGGATTGCTTCCTCACAAGATCTTGTACAAAAAAGTCTTGAATGGCTTTATGCCTCTAAGTCCCTGGCAGGTGGACACTGTGCCTGTGAGACCAAGAAGTTCAACGTTAAAGGATGTTGGAGCATCAAGACAAGACATTCTGAAAGAGTTTTAGTGTTTAAACTCCTATTAAGAGGAAATTATTCACCTGCTAGCTACCAGTTCACAAGCATTTGGGCTCCATTACCCAAGACACTGCTTGCAGAGAGCATTCACACTTCAGCATTCTGGTAGCAAACAAGTCAGTGTGATATTGTTTGGGTGCTCATGGGCTCCCAGACCTATTTCACATTCCATTGCTTAGCTGGATGGGATTTGATTGTACATGCTCTTTGGCCTCGCTAACCTGGTGGAGGGAGTCAACTGATTCTGAAGCAAAACTGGTTTCCATTAAAGGCAGCAGAGTAGAATGCAGAGACTGGAAATGAGATTGGTGTAAGTATGTTTTCCTGGCTTTGACTCAGTGGACAGGGAAGGAAGGGAGTCACCCTGAAGCCCTGTGGCACTGTCCATCATCTGCTGCTATCACCAAAAGTAAAAATTCTTAATTTACAACATCAAGAACCTATTTTCATATTATATTTGAGAACTATATATCCCAGTCTCAGATCTGCAGCCCTGACTGCAATAGTCAGGTGTTCTAGTCAATTAGATCATGGCTATTGAGCTTCTAGCTCAAGGCACTTTGGAGAGAAATGGGCAATTTACTCATGACTTTTTCCTGCCCTCTGGTCTTACAGTACAGAGGAGAAAACAGGCATATAGACAGCAACCGAATAATGAAATGGGTGATAGCAAGGGTTAAAAGCAACAAAAGAAGAGTTTTGAGGAAGGATATATCACTTATGGATGCTGGAAAAGTCTCTTGGAAGAGACAGCAATTAATATGAAAAGGAGTACTGAAGAACGTCAAAAGGGTGAAGAGGAAATTCTAGGCAGAGGAACTCTTTATGTAAAGGTTCCCGGGTGGCAGAGTTCATAAGTTTTACAGGGATAGTTTTCCAGACAAGGAGCTTGATAAGAGTGATACACAGGGAATGCAAGTAAAAGTAATAAGAGACAAGGTTGGAATATCAGGTTATAGGAAATGCAGGGAAAAGATGAATGTCAGGCTAAAATGTGGTACTTTATTAACAGGTATTAGTACTGTGGAATCATCCAAGTGTTTCTGCATAGGAGAGTAACAGTCACTAAGTGAAAGTGAAGTCGCTTAGTCATGTCCAACTCTTTGCTACCCCATGGACTGTAGCCTACCAGGCTCCTCCATCCATGGGATTTTCCAGGCAAGAGTACTGGAGTAGGTTGCCATTTCCTTCTCCAGAGGACCTTCCTGACCCTGGGATCGAACCCAGCTCTCCTGCACTGCAGGCAGACGCTTTACCATCTGAGCCACCAGGGAAAGTCAACAGACACTAGTGGGTTTTTTAATTATTTTTGGTTGTGCTGGGTGTTTACTGGAATACACAGGTTTCCTGAGTTGTGGCAAGTGGGGGCTGCTCTCTAGTTGTGGTGCATGGGTTTCTCACTGTGATGGCTTCTCTTGTGGCTCAGCTGGTAAATAATCCACTGGCAATGCAGGAGACCCCTGTTTGATTCCTGGGTCAGGAAGATCCTCTGGAGAAAGGCAGGCTACCCACTCCAGTATTCTTGGGCTTCCCTGGTGGCTCAGCTGGTAAAGAATCTGCCCGCAGTGAGGGGGACCTGGGTTCGATCCCTGGATTGGGAAGAACCCCTGGAGAAGAGAATAGCTACCGACTCCAGTATTCTGGCCTGGAGAATTCCACGGACTGTATAGTCCATGGGGTCACAAAGAGTCGGACACGACTGAGTGACTTTCACTTCACTTCACTTCTCTTGTTGCAGAGCACAGGCTCTAGGCATGCAGGCCTAGTAGCTGCAGCTCATAGACTTAGGTGCATCATGGAATATGGGATCTTTCCAGACCAGCAATTGAACCCATGTCCCCTGCATTGTCAGGTGGATTCTTAACCATTGGACCACCAAGCTAGTCCCCACTAGTGTATTTTTAAAGGCAGTTTGAATAACAAGATGGATGGGAGGCTTTTAGAGACAATTGTTAAATCTACTTTTCTTTCAGTCCAACACGTTTAATGCTTAGCTTTTGAACATTGTGTTGACTTCCTATTGCTACTGCAACACAAATTACCATAGACTTGGAAGCTTAAAGCAGCACAGATCTATCTTTTTATAGTTTTAGAGGTCAGAAGTCCAAAATGGGTCTTGTTGGTCTAAAATCCAGGTTTTGGCAAGGTTGTGATCCTCCTGGAGGCTCAAGGGGAGAATCCATTCCTTGTCTTTTCCAACTTCCTGCCCACACCCCTGGGATCCTGCTCCCTCCCTCCATTTTCAATATCAGCAGTGTAGCATCATCAAATCTCTCTCTTCTCTGACTCTCTTTATCCATCATCACAACTCCTTCCCTGATTCATTTATAGACCTTGGTGATTACATTGGGCTGACTTGGATAATCCAAGATAATCTCATCTCAAAGTTCTTAACTTAATCACATCTGAAAAGTCCTTTTTGCTATGTGAGATAATGTATCACAGGTTCCCAGGATAAGGCTGTGAACATTTTCAGAGTGGAGGCATTACTCTGCCTCCCACAGACACACTTATCTTGCAATGTTGCTGTTCCGTCACTCAGTCACGCCCCACTCTTTGTGATCACAGGGACTGCAGCACACCGAGTTTCCCTGCCCTTCACTATCTCCCAGAGTGTTCTCTGATTCATGTCCCTCGAGTCGGTGATGCCATCCAACCATCTCATCCTCTGTCGTCCCCTTCTCCTCCTGCCTTCAATCTTTCCCAGCATCAGGGTCCTTTCCAATGACTCAGTTCTTTGCATCAGGTGGCCAAAGTGTTGGAGTTTCAGTTTCAGCATCAGTCCTTCCAATGAATATTCAGATTTGATTTCCTTTAGGACTAACTGGTTTACTCTTACAGTTCAAGGGAGTCTTCTCTAGCACCACAATTCAAACACATCAATTCTTGGGCATTTGGCCTTCATACAGTCTGACTCTCATATCTGTACATGACTACTGGAAAAATCATAGTTTTGGCTATATGGACATTTGTAGGCAAAGTGATGTCTCTGCTTTTTAATATGCTGTCTAGGTTTGTCATAGCTTTCCTTCCTAGGAGCAAGTGTCTTTTAATTTTATTGCTTCAGTCACTGTCCACAGTTATTTTGGAGCTTAGGAAAATAAAATCTGTCTCTATTTGAACATTTTCCCCTTCTGTGTGCCATATTCACAGTATAAAGTATAAAAAGAGAGGGTGTAATGTGTGATGCTCCAAGCATAAACTCCCAAAGACCTGTCCTACATTTCAGCCAGTGAAACTGATCCTGTTCATAGTTTCTCATTGGCAGATCAAAGAAGTCTGGGAAGAAAGGGCTTCATTTGGAATTTTGCTGTACCACCTATATAATCAAACCACTTTGCAATAACACTTCTGACCAACACTGCACAAAGATTTAACAAGAATACAAATAAATACAACCACACAATGACATTGAAAAAGTGGAAAAATAATTTTTGCAAAAGAAAACAGATTAAGTATCTGGAAAATTAAGATCATTTCTCTGCCTTTGCCTGAAAAATCGGCAACAAAGAGCCTGATATTTATAGTCACATCTACTACCATGTAGTAATGTCCAGTTCCAAGATCACAGAACAGTAGTGACCTCTGTTTAGGGTACTCCTTTCTAGAGCCTGAAGCTTTGACAGGTTTAGTTACTTTTTTCTTATTCTGTATTCTATTTTCAATGCTCCAGAATATGAAAATATATTCTGAAATTATAAGTATGACAATATAAGGGTATAGTGCAAAGATTTGTGACCTGGGATGTAGAGAAATACCATGATTGTCCCTGATTTGCTGATGATTAGGACCAATGAACATTAGGACTAAAGAACATTACCATGCCTCAATTTTCCTTTGTGTCACCCAAGTATTAAAAAATATTAGTTCTAGGCAAGCTATGGAGATGTTGTGGGATGAAAAGAGGTAGTGTGTGTGAAAGTCCTGTGAATAAAGTTAAAATTAATGGGTGTTACTGTCCATTCATTGACCATATGCAGTTTATCATGCATAGTGCTACACTGGGGATACAGTGATCATAACACGTGGCTTAAAGCCAAGAGTGGACAAGCATAACCTGAAAACAAATATTGTGAACAATGCTATAAGAGAACACACACAATTGTGTGTTTACTTACCTTATTTGACAGCTGAATGATTAGAGATGAATTTGAGGAGTCTATTTAGAATGATGTGGACAAGTGTTCTCTAGAAGTCAAAGGGATTTCAACCTTTGGAATATAACAATATACCTACCATTTTTTAAAAAAAATGTAAATGACTGCATTTGACAGTGTCGTCAGCTCACAGGTAGACTAAAGGAGAGAACTGGGGCTCTTTGGAACTCGCTGCAGACCACGTTTCTCATCCTGGCTCACTCTTGGACTCATTTCAGGATCAGTCATATTTATCATTCTTCAGACGTGTGTGGAGTAAGGAGTGATTGGATAAAAGTGACAGTACATTCCATATGCTTCCTTTTTAAAATCACTTATATAGCAAATCTGCTTAGTCTACATGTCAAAAGAGGATTTTTCAAGCTAAGGTTGCAAATTCCAGTAGGTTTTGAAATTCTGCCTGTTTTTACTTCATCACTATTTTCAAAGTGTTTGCTGTAAGAGTACATCTAACATTATAACTAAGCAAAAGATGGAAAAGGAACCTTGTTTTATGTTTCTTTTTTTTTCTGTACAGCTTTTTTGATTTGATAGAATGAGTGAAGCAGTATTTATATTAAGCCTGGGGGCTTGCCTTTTAGCAAATAACATTTTTTATTCTATGATAACAAAGAAAGATATTAGCTCTCCATCCTCATTATATTTATTTATTTTCACCTGGGATACATACCTGCCACAAGGAAGAATATAAACTAGAGGATAGAATTTTCACCTAGTAACAGTATAATGTTTTACATATTAATACAAAGATGTTTGACTAAATGACAGTCATTAGACTGTGTCTTTCTCATATTGTGGATGGATAAAATCATATCACCTACTTTCCTTTCCATTTTCTTCCATGATCAAATATACATGGTGAACTTGTTTGGGATAAAGTGAAATCTGGTACAGAGCTAAGAAGTTTATGGAGGAAAATGACCCATAACTAAAAATATGATTCCAACAGAAAAAATAACCTAACTCAGATATATCATAACCATATTTATTATTATTAGAAAGCAGAGAGTACAACATGCTATACAAACCTTCTTCAGAGAAGACTAGTTCTGATTAACTCTGCATGTAAAAACTATTTTTTAATAACAAAGTCATCTTAAAGTTTAGAAAGTCAGCTCTATAAAACATAATTTCGGCTGCCGTTGTCTCCACTCTCTGCATTTTCTATGCTCTGTTGATGTCTTCCTCATCTGCCAGAAAACTCAAGTGGTTACAGCAGACCTTACTTAGCTGCTATTGGAGGAAAAGTAACCCACAAACAAATCCTCACCAAGGCACTAGGTATCTAGACTCTCCATCCCCTGAAATGTTTTACTCATTGATTTGCAGATTTGCTAAACAGATATTTAGTATCTATTACACACTGAGCAGTAGCCAAATATGGCATTTAATAAGTGAACAACAGAGAAACAACCTGATGTGCAATACAAAGGGATGCATAGTAAAACTGAGCTATGAAGGGTTTTCAGTGGAGCTTCTATAAAGTTAATATATATCACTAAAAACCAAAGCTTGACCTTGGCCATAGCACCTGATGAGAACTCTTCTGAACAGATTTCCGATTAAAGTCAGGATCCATTGACAGCCTCTTTTGTGAATGCTGCAGAACCACTGATTCCTAGGAAACTTCATTTTGGACAGTCCTTCACTTACTGACTTTTACTACTTTTACTGATGAAGATGAAACAGTTAAGAAACTCAAATGTGTCAATAAGGTGCTAGATTATAAGTAGGAGCACATCAGCAATAAAAGGCTGTTTTGACATTTTTAGTTATATATGCATGTGTGATTTCTCTTCCTGTAGACTGAGTTTCTACTTTTTATCTGCCTATCATCTTTTCTTTAAAGAACTGTATCCACCTGCTAGGGCTATCATGAAACTGATGACAGTGATGGTCATCTGACTCAAGCAAGCCAATTAGAGTACTGTTCCCTTGGAAAGAGTTCTTGGTTAACGCATATGTGACTGTAACAGGACACATCAGCATCTTCGTTTTCGTGGCCTGAAACGGTTGAAGAAAGAGAAACAGAGGAGGGGAGAGGAGAGAGAGAGAAGAGAAAATTTAACATTCTCCTTTAGGGTCACTTTTTCATTATACATAAGATTCCTGACTGAGAATGAGGTTAACAGGAGAAATCAGAGGCAAGAGGAACAGAAATGAATGGAGCTCTTAAGCCACAATTTGAACTTCTGGATCCAACAGTGCCTGAAATTACACGCAGAGTTAGTAATAAAAATGCCTAAAATTAAACCACCCATATGTCTTCCAACAACACAAGAGAAGACTCTACACATGGATATCACCAGATAGGCAATACTGATATCAGACTGATTGTATTCTTTGCAGTCAAAGATGCAGAAGCTCTATGCAGTCAGCAAAAACAAGACCAGGAGCTGACTGTGGCTCAGATCATGAACTTCTGATTGCCAAATTCAGGCTTAAATTGGAGAAAGTAGGGAAAAACCACTAGACCATTCAGATATGACCTAAATCAAATCCCCTATGATTATACAGTGGAAGTGACAAATAGAATCAAGGGACTAGATCTGACAGACAGAGTGCCTGATGAACAATGGATGGAGGTTCATGACATTGTACAGGAGACAGGGATCAAAACCATCCCCAAGAAAAGGAAATGCAAAAAAGCAAAATGGCTGTCTGAGGAGGTCTTACAAATAGCTGTGAAAAGCAGAGAAGCAAAAAGCAAAGGAGAAAAGGAAAGATATACCCATTTGAATGCAGAGTTTCAAAGAATAGCAAGGAGAGATAAGAAAGCCTTCCTCAGTGATCAGTGCAAAGAAATAGAGGAAAATAATAGAATGGGAAAGACTAGAGATCTCTTCAAGATGATTAGAGATGCCAAGGGAACATTTTATGCAAAGATAGGTACAATAAAGGACAGAAATGGTATGGACCTAAAAGATGCAGAAGACATTAAGAAGAGGTGGCAAGAATACACAGAACAACTATCTAAAAAAGATGTTCACGACCGAGATAATCATGATGGTATGATCACACACCGAGAGCCAGACATCCTGGAATGTGAAGTCAAGTGGGCCTTAGGAAGCATCACTATGAACAAAGTGAGTGGAGGTGATGGAATTCCAGCTGACCTATTTCAAATCCTAAAAGATGATGCTGTGAAAGTGCTGCACTCAATATGCCAGCAAATTTGGAAATCTCAGCAGTGGCCACAGGACTGGAAAAGGTCAGTTTTCATTTCAATCCCTAAGAAAGTCAATGCCAAAGAATGGTCAAACTACCACACAATTGCACTCATCTCACACGCTAGTAAAGTAATGCTCAAAATTCTCCAAGCCAGGCTTCAGCAATACGTAAACCGTGAACTTCCAGATGTCCAAGCTGGTTTTAGAAAAGGCAGAGGAACCAGAGAACAAATGGCCAACATGCACTGTAACATCGAAAAAGCAAGAGCGTTCCAGAAAAACATCTATTTCTGCCTGATTGACTATGCCAAAGCCTTTGACTGTGTGGATCACAATAAACTGTGGAAAATTCTGAAAGAGATGGGAATACCAGACCACCTGACCTGCCTCTTGAGAAACCTGTATGCAGGTCAGGAAGCAACCATTAGAACTGGATATGGAACAGACTGGTTCCAAACTGTGAAAGGAGTATGTCAAAATTGTATATTGTCACTCTGCTTATTTAACTTATATGCAGAGTACATCATGAGAAATGCTGGGCTGGAGGAAGCACAAGCTGGAATCAAGATTGCCAGGAGAAATATCAATAACCTCAGATATGCAGATGACACCACCCTTATGGCACAAAGTGAAGAAGAACTAAAGAGCCTCTCGATGAAAGTGAAAGAGGAGAGTGAAAAAGTTGGCTTAAAGCTCAACATTCAGAAAACTAAGATCATGGCATCTGGTCCCAAAACTTCATGGCAAATAGATGGGGAGGGAAACAGTGGTTGACTGTATTTTTGGGGGCTCCAAAATCACTGCAGATGGTGACTGCAGCCAGGAAATTAAAAGACCCATACTACTCGGAAGGAAAGTTATGACCAACCTAGACAGCACATTAAAAAGCAGAGACATTACTTTGTCAACAAAGGTCCGTCTCGTCAAGGATATGGTTTTTCCAGTAGTCATGTATGGATGTGAGTGTTGGAGTATAAAGAAAGCTGTGCACAGAAGAATGGATGCTTTTGAACTGAGGTGTTGGAGAAGACTCTTGAGAGTCCCTTGGACTGCAAGGAGATCCAACCAGTCCATCCTAAAGGAAATCAGTCCTGAATATTCATTGGAAGGACCGATACTGAAGCTGACACTCCAATACTTTGGCCACCTGATGCAAAGAACTGACTCATTTGAAAAGACCCTGATGCTGGGAAAGATTGAAGGCGGGAAAAGGGGCCAACAAAGGGTGAGATGGTTGGATGGCATAACCGACTCAATGGACATGGGTTTGGGTGGACTCTGGGAGTTGGTGATGGACAGGGAGGCCTGGTGTGCTGCAGTCCATGGGGTTGCAAAGATTCGGACGCGACTGAGCGACTGAACTGAACTGATGTCTTCCAGTTACATGAGCTCTACCTTCTTCTTTCTACTTAACCTATTTTGATATTATTTTTTTTTGCTATTGATTTATTCACTCTAAAAATATTTAATTAACAACTATGGCTATGGTTTGAACATGCAGGTACACATATACATACACATAGACATATGTATATACATATATACAATGAATGAAATAAAATAGACTTGACTTGGCAAAATGAATTAGTTTTGAGGAAAAGGGCATATTGTGTTCATGTAATGTACCTACACTTTCCTGTGCCAGGTGTTTGAGAATGAAGAACCTTTATTCCAGTGAAACTGTAATAGGATGACATGTTTACAGTGGGAACAACAGCCTACTGGGATTTAGAATAGTCAGAGTCTGCTGAATCACCTATAGTGAATATGTTTTACTTTTAAAATCAGAAAAGGAATGAAGGCAGCTCCATTTTGGAAATGAAATGAGGAAGGTCTGGGTTCTAGTTTCAATTCTTCCAAAGCTGGGTCTTTGATTATAGCTTCCTTCCTTTGTAAAATGGGGTGGGGGTGGGGGTGGAGCAGTGTCTTTGAAACTAGAATCAGTGATCCTGAGGTGGTTTATGGAGCACCTTGAGGCATGAAATGTGAGATGAGCCAACAAAGTAGGGCTCTCAGACCTTTCTGCTGTGCTTTCTAGTACAACTCTAAACATATCTCTCTTACCTACTAAGTTTGAATGTCAGCGTCAACTGAAGGGCTAGTGTGATTTAAAATCTGGGTAGGAAAAGTTTATAACTATTGAGCTTGATGATCCTTAAGTCCCTTTTGCTTTCAACACTCTTTGAAGTTAATTTCCAATATAAATTTTCTACCAAAAATTTAGTACCCGATTCACAAAAAATAACCATTTTCTGTAACTGCCTTTACTCCAAGCGTATTGGTTACATTAGAATACTTAGACTTTTACCTCTTAGCGTGTGGTATATAGAAGTCAAAAAAGGAAACTTAGTGTGAGAGCTAAAATCAGTGTTTTAGATACTGTAGTCAGATTCAGAACATTTAAGCAATAGAAAAAGCATGAACCCAATTTGTATCACTGTGACATAAAAGATAAAGAAGCCTGATAAAATGACTAAAGATCAATGACTTCTATCTTTCTGAAACACATAGAAGTCTTCAGCTCCTTAGACACTCAGAAATGGAGTAAACACAGATGAACAGTGTTCATAACTAGCAAAAAGGGCTTTGTTTTATTTCTAGAATTCCAAATAAACACTGGCTCTATGTCTAGTCTGTCCCTGACACCTTGGCAAATGACTATAACATATAAAGGGCTATGACATGTTCCTCATTTAGTTAAGAATATGCACTCCATGTAATAACCTAAATGGGAAAAGAATTTGAGAAAGAATAGAAACATGTATGTGTAAAACTGAATTACATTGCTGTATACCTGAAACTGTTCCCGAAAAACATCCATTTCTGCTTTATTGACTATGCCAAAGCCTTTGACTGTGGGGATCATAATAAACTGTGGAAAATTCTGAAAGAGATGGGAATACCAGACCACCTGATCCACCTCTTGAGAAACCTATATGCAGGTCAGGAAGCAACAGCTAGAACTGGACATGGAACAACAGACTGGTTCCAAATATGAAAAGGAGTACAACAAGGCTATATACTGTCACCCTGCTTATTTAACTTATATGCAGAGTACATCATGAGAAATGCTGGGCTGGAAGAAGCACAAGCTGGAATCAAGATTGCCTGCAGAAATATCAATAACCTCAGATATGCAGATGACACCACCCTTATGGCAGAAAGTGAAGAGGAACTAAAAAGCCTCTTGATGAAGTGAAAGATGACAGTGAAAAAGTTGGCTTAAAGCTTAAAATTCAGAAAACTAAGATCATGGCATCTGGTCCCATCACTTCATGGGAAATAGATGGGAAACAGTGGAAGCAGTGTCGGACTTTACTTTTTTGGGCTCCAAAATCACTGCAGATGGTGACTGCAGCCAGGAAATTAAAAGCCACTTACTCCTTGGAAGGAAAGTTATGACCAACCTAGACAGCATATTAAAAAGCAGAGACATTACTTTGCCAACAAAGGTCTGTCTAGTCAAGTCTATGGTATTTCCAGTGGTCATGTATGGATGTGAGATTTGGACTGTGAAGAAAGCTAGGGGCTGAAAAATTGATGCTTTTGAACTATGGTGTTGGAGAAGACTCTTGAGAGTCCCTTGGACTGCAAGGAAATCCAACCAGTCCATCCTAAAGGAGATCAGTCCTGGGTGTTCAGTGGAAGGTCTGATGCTGAAGTTGAAACTCCAGTACTTTGGCCACCTCATGCGAAGAGTTGACTCATTGGAAAAGACCCTGATGCTGGGAGAGATTGGGGGCAGGAGGAGAAGGGGACGACAGATGAGATGGCTGGATGGCATCATCGACTCGATGGACATGAGTTTGAGTAAACTCCGGGAGTTGGTGATGGACATGGAGGCCTGGTGTGTTCATGGGCTCGCAAAGAGTTGGACATGACTGAGCGACTGAACTGAACTGAACTGAACAACAGAAACTAATGCAACATTGTTAATCAACTATGTCCCAATAGAAAATAAAATTAAAAAATAAAAAACAGACATGAGCTTGAACATAAAGACAACTGCAGTGGTGTCTGGAGATTAAATTTTCTATGTCCAAATGAAAGCATAGCTCATTTAGCACCCGATTAGCTGAAGTTTCAGGGGTTTAGGTTTCACCCTAAAATATTATACTTTTTTGGCAGACTTAAGGGCTGAATTATTCTTACTAGATGATGTTCAGTGCACTACAGAGGGAAGACATCAGAAGAAGTACTTGCCTTTTGCCTTACCAACTCTTTCCAGCCACTTATGTATTTCAAGTGACTAAAAGCATGAAAAATACAATTCAGAAAAGATATATTCCTTTACTTGTTTACCAAAGTAGAATTGCTATAGGAGAAAGTATATAGCTCCTGATCATTCTGAAAATGAAATAATTACTACCTTTGTTTTGCTTTTTTGAGCTATCTCCCTTCTTTCTCCAGCACTTCCTGCATCAAGCATCACAGTTCACATGGGGAAAGGCACAGGATAGCTCCACCAGAGCAGTCAATGGGCTGAATCTTTTTCTTTTAATGGGCAGGGCGAGTGTTTTCTAACAGCAATTTTCATTCAGGTCTCAGCTGTGATAGACTAGAGTTCTTGTACAGGCAAGTAACCAAACAGATGAAATGAGGTCTTTTGATTAGGTGTCTGCATTTTCACGGGCTCACTTGGCTGTATCTCAACTTCAGATGATGAAAAATCACCTGAACCTTCTCTGATGAAAGGCCCCTTACTCTGTCAGTGGGTGCTCATGTGCATCACCAGGAAGGGTAAAAGGGAGCCCCCACTGATACACCTGAGCCTGCAACCCTCCTGCTGGAGGCCTGGCTGCCTTGCCACACCCCCTGGGGTTCTTCCCGAGTTCTCCTTCCCCCAGCCTTGTTTCTAGCTGAAGAGAGCCATTCTGAGATTTATATTACATAGCAATGCCTCCAGGCAGAAAATGCTGCCAACAGCTACTTGCTCTGGGGGACTGGGAAAACGCAAAGACTTTCTTCAGGTTTTTCTCTGCCTATCTTCTCTCTTCCCTTTTCCTGTCCTCTCTGCTTCCATCACTCCCCTCCTTTCCCTTCTCCCTTTCTTTCTTGCCTAAGTCTTATCAGTGATACATTTCTTTACTAGCAGAGTTGTGAAAGTAGCAAAATACAAGCTACTTGTGAATTTTTCTCTTCTCCTTCCTCTTAAATCAAAGTACAAAGTTGGAAAAAAATGCACCAAAATATCAGATCTTTTTAAAAGAGGCAATTCAGATACTCAGGGAGTTAAAATAGCTAAGAAAGTTTGAGCACGAATGAAAGGTAGTGAGAGATCAGATCTCTAAAAAGTAAGAATATTTTTTGAACAAAACTCACTCATTCAATTCATTAAATTTTAATATTTTTAATATCCAAGGCACTGGGATAAGAGAGAGACCCAAATAAAAATAAAATCCCATGATGAAAAATTTTAAAAAATAACCAATTTATAACATTTTTAAGTTTACTTTCTAGTAGACAGGAATATAGAGGAGACAGGAGACTATTCAGTCTCGAGCTGCAAGGGGAATGTAATCATCGAGAATAGAGTCAGGCTCCAGGAGAGAGCCTGCATGC
Organism: Cervus elaphus; assembly: GCF_910594005.1. NCBI lineage: Eukaryota > Metazoa > Chordata > Mammalia > Artiodactyla > Cervidae > Cervus > Cervus elaphus. Next base: position 57,565,972 of record NC_057833.1, on the reverse strand, counting down.
TTCCTATACTTATTGTAGTAATATTGCAACCCCATGGACTATATAGCCTTCCAGGCTCCTCCGTCCATGGAATTCTCCAGACAAGACTACTGGAGTGGTCTGCCATTCCCTTCTCCAGGGAATCTTCCCGACAGAGGGATCAAACTCGGGTCTCCTGCATTGCAGGCAGATTCTTTACCATCTGAGCCACTAGGAAGCCCATAGAGAAGATATTAAACAGATATTTATTGAATATATTAATATTTACTAATTTTTAGGTAGTACATATAGTGGAAAAGCTGAAAGATATTACTCATATTTTCATAACCTATTTTATTTGTTCTCTTAACAAACAATATGACTATATGAAATAAGATACCAGCCCAAAACTGATGACAGTTGTTTTTCTGAGGAGAAAACTAGGCTTGGGAATTATGGTCAAGGGAGCTTCTAATTTATCTGTGTTGTTTGAAATCTTATAATACATATTCAAGAACTACTTATAAAAGTAGAAAAGAGATAAGATAAGGCAATGAGATGGAATCAGTTTCATTATTTTGCTGTTATTACTATTTTCCTTGATGGCATTTGCATATGATTGGTACTCAATGAATTTTAAAAAATGAAAGATTTTTTATGGGACTTCCCTGGCAGTCCAGTGGTTAAGACTCTGCACTTCAACTGCACCAGGCACAGGTTCAGTTCTCTGGTTGGGGAACTAGGATTGTAATGTTATGAGGTGCAGCCAAAAACAAATAAGCAAAATAGAAGTTTTTCTGTAAATAATAATGAAAGAGTAATGTGAGAACCACAAGACTTCATTAGGATTAAAATTATAAAAGAAATATTTAGATAAAAGATTTCCTAGGATAAAACAAACTATTAGTATTTTACATAGTCTCTCCCTAAAATCCAAATGACATAAATACAGTTTCATTTATTCTCCAAAGCCCAAGATACAGGAAAAACCATGTGCTACTATTTTTCCTTCTCAGAGGACAATGAATTAATAATAGTAATAGTGATAATATTAATGGCTAACTCTTATTGAGTGCATATACTATGAGGCATTGGATATTTGGATATACATTTGTATGTGCATGTATATATATCCATTGACCTACAAGACTATTTAAAACTAACACCCAAAAAAGATGTCCTTTTCATCATACGGCAATGGAATGCAAAAGTAGGAAGTCAAGAAACACCTGGAGTAACAGGCAAATTTGGCCATGGAGTACAGAATGAAGCAGGTCAAAGGCTAATAGAGTTTTGCCAAGAGAACGCACTGGTCATAGCAAACACCCTCTTCCAACAACACAACAGAAGACTCTATACATGGACATCAACAGATGGCCAACACCAAAATCAGACTGATTGCATTCTTTGCAGCTAAAGATGGAGAAAGTCTATATAGTTAGCAAAAACAAGACCCGGAGCTGACTGTGGCTCAGATCACAAACTCACTTCAGTTCAGCTGAGTTGCTCAGTTTTGTCCAACTCTTTGCTACCCAATGAACCGCAGCACGCCAGGCCTCCCTGTCCATCACCAACTCCCAGAGTCCACCCAAACCTATGTCCATTGTGTCGGTGATGCCATCCAACCATCTCATCCTCTGTCGTCCACTTCTCCTCCTGCCCTCAATTTTTCCCAGCATCAGGGTCTTTTCAAATAAGTTAGCTCTCCGCATCAGGTGGTTGACGTATTGGAGTTTCAGCTTCAGCATCAGTCCTTCCAATGAACACCTAGGACTGATGTCCTTTAGGATGGACTGGTTGGATCTCCTTGCAGTCCAAGGGACTCTCAAGAGTCTTCTCCAACACCTCAGTTCAAAAGCATCCATTCTTCTGTGCACAGCTTTCTTTATACTCCAACACTCACATCCATACATGACTACTGGAAAAACCATAGCCTTGACGAGATGGACCTCTGTTGACAAAGTAATGTCTCTGCTTTTTAATGTGCTGTCTAGGTTGGTCATAACTTTCCTTCCGAGTAGTATGGGTCTTTTAATTTCCTGGCTGCAGTCACCATCTGCAGTGATTTTGGAGACCCCAAAAATACAGTCAACCACTCTTTCCCCATCTATTTGCCATGAAGTTTTGGGACCGGATGCCATGATCTTAGTTTTCTGAATGTTGAGCTTTAAGCCAACTTTTTCACTCTCCTCTTTCACTTTCATCAAGAGACTCTTTAGTTCTTCTTCACTTTGTGCCATAAGGGTGGTGTCATCTGCATATCTGAGGTTATTGACATTTCTCCTGGCAATCTTGATTCCAGCTTGTGCTTCCTCCAGTCCAGCGTTTCTCATGATGTACTCTGCATATAAGTTAAATAAGCAGGGTGACAATATAGAGCCTTGATGTACTCCTTTCCCGATTTGGAACCAGTCTGTTGTTCCATGTTCAGTTCTAACGGTTGCATTCTGAGCTATATACAGGTTTCTCAAGAGGCAGGTCAGGTGGTCTGGTATTCCCATCTCTTTCAGAATTTTCCACAGTTTATTGTGATCCACACAGTCAAAGGCTTTGGCATAGTCAATAAAGCAGACATAAATGTTTTTCTGGAACTCTTTTGCTTTTTCGATGAACCAGCAAATGTTGGCAATTTGATCTCTGGTTCCTCTGCCTTTTCTAAAACCAGGTTGAACATCTGGAAGTTCACAGTTCACATATTGCTGAATCCTGGCTTGGAGAATTTTGAGCATTACTTTACTAGTGTGTGAGATGAATGCAGTTATGTGGTAGCTTGAGCATTCTTTGGCATTACCTTTCATTGGGACTGGAATTCCTTATTGCCAAATACAGGCTTAAATTGAAGAAAGTGGGGAAAACCACTAGACCATTCAGGTATGACCTAAATCAAATCCCCTATGATTATATAGTGGAAGTGGCAAATAGATTTAAGGGACTAGACCTGACATACAGAGTGCCTGATGAACTATGGATGGAGGTTCATGACATTGTACAGGAGACAGGGATCAAGACCATCCCCAGGAAAAAGAAATACAAAAAAGCAAAATGGCTGTCTGAGGAGGTCTTACAAATAGCTGTGAAAAGAGGCGAAAGGCAAAGGAGAAAAGGAAAGATATACCCATTTGAATGCAGAGTTTCAAAGAATAGCAAGGAGAGATAAGAAAGCCTTCCTGAATGATCAGTGCAAAGAAATAGAGGAAAATAATAGAATGGGAAAGACTAGAGATCTTTTCAAGATGATTAGAGGTATAAGGGAACATTTCATGCAAAGATGGGAACAATAAAGGATAGAAATGGTATGGACCCACCAGAAGCAGAAGATATTAAGAAGAGGTGGCAAGAATACACAGAAGAACTGTACAAAAAAGGTCTTCATGAACCAGATAATCACAGTGGTGTGATCACTCACCTAAAGCCAGATACCCTGGAATGTGAAGTCAAATGGGCCTTAGGAAGCATCACTATGAACAAAGCTAGTGCAGGTGATGGAATTCCAGCTGACCTATTTCAAATCCTAAAAGATGATGCTGTGAAAGTGCTGCACTCAATATGCCAGCAAATTTGGAAAACTCGGCAGTGGCCACAGGACTGGAGAAGGTCAGTTTTCATTTCAATCCCAAAGAAAGGCAATGGCAAAGAATGGTCAAACTACCGCACAATTGCACTCATCTCACACGCTAGTAAAGTAATGCTCAAAATTCTCCAAGCCAGGATTCAGCAATATGTGAACTGTGAACTTCCAGATGTTCAACCTGGTTTTAGAAAAGGCAGAGGAACCAGAGATCAAATTGCCAACATTTGCTGGTTCATCGAAAAAGCAAAAGAGTTCCAGAAAAACATTTATGTCTAATTTATTGACTATGCCAAAGCCTTTGACTGTGTGGATCACAATAAACTGTGGAAAATTCTGAAAGAGATGGGAATACCAGACCACCTGACCTGCCTCTTGAGAAACCTGTATATAGCTCAGAATGCAACCGTTAGAACTGAACATGGAACAACAGACTGGTTCCAAACTGTGAAAGGAGTATGTCAAAACTGTATATTGTCACTCTGCTTATTTAACTTATATGCAGAGTACATCATGAGAAACGCTGGACTGGAGGAAGCACAAGCTGGAATCAAGATTGCCGGGAGAAATGTCAATAACCTCAGATATGCAGATGACACCACCCTTATGGCACAAAGTGAAGAAGAACTAAAGAGTCTCTTGATGAAAGTGAAAGAGGAGAGTGAAAAAGTTGGCTTAAAGCTCAACATTCAGAAAACTAAGATCATGGCATCTGGTCCCAAAACTTCATGGCAAATAGATGGGGAAAGAGTGGTTGACTGTACTTTTGGGGTCTCCAAAATCACTGCAGATGGTGACTTCATTGGAAGGACTGATGTTGAAGCTGAAACTCCAATACTTCAACCACCTGATGTGAAGAGCTGACTCATTTGAAAAGACCCTGATGCTGGGAAACATTGAGGGCAGGAGCAGAAGTGGACGGCAGAGGATGAGATGGTTGGATGGTATCACCGACTCGAAGGACATGATTTTGGGTGAACTCTGAGGTTGGTAATGGACAGGGAGGCCTGGCCTGCTGTGGTCCCTGGGGTCGCAAAGAGTCGGACACAACTGAGCAACTGAACTGAACTGATTTATCTATCATTTATTTATTTAATTTGATCGTACGTTTCTTGTATCTGAGATTTGTGTGTTCCACTAATTTAAAAACATTCTTCACCATTGTCACTTCAAATATTTCTTCAGTCTTATTCTCTCTTTTCCTTCTGGAATTTTAGTATTTCATGGTTACACAATGATTAGAATGCTTTGTTCTATGTATTTTTCAATTCTTTATTTTCTTGTGTTTTTATTCAGATAATTCCTATGATCTGTCTTAATGTTTACTGATTCTGTTCTCTCTTGTGTCCAGTCTGCTGATAAGACAAGAAAATTAATTTTTTCATTGATTTATTTTCCCCTTCTGATATTTCTCTTTTGGTCTTTTTGTAGGTTTCATCTAAGATTTTCATTTCTTCATGTTTGTTACTGATCTTTCCCATTAAATTCTTTAATATACATATCATGGTATTGAAGTATTATTTGATATTTCTATTATTTGAGTCATCTCTGGGTTTGTTTCTATTGATTATATTGTCTTAATGGTGAAGTCTATTTTCATGCTTCTATTGCCCATCACATGCCCAAAACTGTGCATAACAGAGTAGAGAGTGAGATAAATAATGTATTTACACTTAGACAAAGGCCAATCACTTTTACTTTTGGACAGTTAATGTTGAGCATTGGGTAAATCTAGCCTATAGCTGGTCTGAATTTGGACTTTGTTATTTTAGTTATCTATACCACATCACTGAGGGTAAACTCTCCTAATAACAGATTGACATGCTTTGATCTTAATGTAAGATCTGGAATGCAATTGTTTTTTCATTCACCTCCTCTGTTTATGCTCAGATAGGATCTGTATCCTTTCTCATTGGTATCAGGGGGATGGATCTTAGCCCTCCAGCCCTTCCCCTAATTGTAGATGGCCAATGATTTAAAGTCAGTGAGAAGCACAAAGTACAGAAGAGTTTTGGTGGATTTTTTAAAATTTTATTTATTTATTTGGCTGTATTGGGTCTTAGCAGCAGAACATGGACTCTCTCTAGCTGTGGTACATGGACTTCAGTAGTTGCAGCAAGTGGCCTCTCCAGTTGTGGCACACAGGCTCCTGGTTTATGGGCTCAGTTGTTGCAGCACTTAGCTGCTCTGTGGCATGTGAGGTCTTATTTCCCTGACCAGGAATCACACCTGATTCCCTGGATTGCAAAGCGGATTCTTAACCACTGGAATAGCAGGGAAGTCCAGAAGGGTTTTGTTTCTTTCTTTCTTTGGCTTCTTCCTCAGAAATAGAATGGCTATGAATTTTTGCTGCTGCTCTTTCCTTAAGAATAGACTATATGTATTCCCCATCCTGATCCCCCCTCTCACCTCCTTCTCCACCTGATCCCTTTGGGTCTTCCCAGTGCACCAGCCCTGAGCACCTGTCTCATGCATCCAACCTGGGCTGGGGAATACATGTAAATCCATGGCTGATTCATGTCAATGTATGGCATAAACCACTACAATATTATAAAGTAATTATTCTCCAACTAATAAAAATAAGTGGGAAAAAAAATAATAGACTATAGTAGGCATACCTGACTTAGTGCACTTCATTTTACTGCATTTTTAAAATAAATTAAAGATCTGTGGTAACCCTGCACTGAGCAGATCTATCAGTAACATTTTTCCAACATTGTTTGCTCATTTCATTTCTCTGTATCACATTTTGGTAATCCTTGCAATATTTTAAACTTTTTCACTGTTATATTAGTTATGATGGTCTGTGATCAGTTATCTTTCATGCGACTATTGCAAAAAGATTATGACTGCTGAAGGCTCAGATGGTGGCTTAGCAATTTTTAACAGTGTTTTTTTTTTTTTTAATTAAGGTATGCTCATTTTTTTTAGACATAATGTTATTGCACACTTAATAGATTACAGGATAGCATAAATACAATTTCCATGCACTGGGAAAACAAAACTTTGTGTGACGTGATTTATTTTTGTATTAACTTTATTGTGAACTCTGAACTGAACCTGCAATAGCTCCAAGGTATGCTTGTGTAGCTGTCTGGTGTGTGGTATAAAGCCTGAAATGGCTTTCCCCAAACAACTCAAGGACCTTAGATTGCTTTAACTAACATCTCCTCATTCCTTTATCTTCCTTAGTAACATTGTATTAAATAGTTTTCTCTTATTTTTAATTCCCAATTTAAACATTGTTTTTAATTCAAAGTCTATTTATAATTACCAAAGTGTTTGCTAATTGCTTTGCTCAAGGCTTTTTTGTATTTTATTCCTTCCTTTTAAGTTTAACTTTTATCATGGAAGCAACCTAGATGCCCATCAGCAGATGAATGGATAAAGAAGCTGTGGTACATATACACCATGGAATATTACTCAGCCATTAAAAAAAATTCATTTGAATCGGTTCTAATGAGATGCATGAAACAGAAGCCCATTATACAGAGTGAAGTAAGCCAGAAAGATAAGACCATTACAGTATACTAACACATATATATGGAATTTAGAAAGATGGTAATGATAACCCTATATGCAAAACAGAAAAAGAGACACAGATATACAGAACAGACTTTTGGACTCTGTGGGAGAAGGCGAAGGCGGGATGTTTCAAGAGAACAGCATCGAAACATGTATATTATCTAGGGTGAAACAGATCACCAGCCCAGGTTGGATGCATGAGACAAGTGCTCGGGCCTGGTGCACTGGGAAGACCCAGAGGGATCGGGTAGAGAGGGAGGCGGGAGCAGGGAGCGGGATGGGGAATACATGTAAATCCATGGCTAATTCATGTCAATGTATGACAAAAACCACTACAATATTGTAAAGTAATTAGCCTCCAACTAATAAAAATAAATGGAAAAAAAAAAAAACTTTTGTCTTAATGAAAAACATTTCCCACTCAGGAGATGTATCAGTGAGGTATATGAGTATTACATCCTTGCAGTCTTTAACAGTGTGAAAATATTTTTTTTTGTTTTGCTGTCAGTCTTGAATAATGGTTTAATGGTTTGCCTGAGTTGATTTCTAGGTAGCTGACAATTATCATCTCTCAAAACTTTAAAACAGTTATTCCATTATTTCCTGGAATCTACTGCTACTGAAGGTCTTTAATCAGCCTGACCCTTTTTCTTTGCAGGCGATCTGCTTTCACTGCGGTGTTTTCAGACTTCTTCCCTTTGTCCTCCATGTGTTTCAGTTGTGTCATAATGTGTCCGAATTTCTAAATGTTTTTATTCGTGGTATTTTTGCTTGAATGAGATTATTTAATAAATGATTTATGTTTTAGGCTCTGGAAACATTGTCAGACTCAGTTCAAGTAACATCTCTCCTTAATTTTTCTGTTCTTTCCTGAAACTGCTATTAGATGTATTCTCCAATTTATTCAATGTCCCATATCTCATAACATACCATTTTTCAGATGTTTCATATGTTACTAACCTGGGGTTCATCCTTGGTGATTTATTTCGATCTATCTTCCAATTACTTAACCCTCCTTCTACTGTGTCTAACCTAGAACTTAACTCTTTCATGGCAAGAGTTTTATTTTTGTTCTAATGTACCTATTCTTTTCTCAAGATATTCTGTTCTTGCCTAATGAATAACTTGTTTGAAAATTTAAGCATACTAATTTATAGCCCCTTTTAGATTGTTCTACAATCAGTGCTTTCTCAAGTATAATCCACCTATATATTGGACTCCCACAATATATTTAATGACATCAAGTGATATCACGAGTTTACATATTTTAAACTTTTTGAATTAATCTTAAATAGAACCTATCACCTGAAAGAAGCTCTAGGTTGAAGATATCCCCTATGAGGTAGTCTCATGATGGTTTTTGCTAGAGATATATGATAATCATAGGTCTTGAATGTAGTTTCTTACATACACTTGAATGAACAATGTCAAAATGTGGTATTTTCAAGTATTTTTTTTTTAATTTGAAAGTAAGAGATTGAGAATTTGTGCAGGTATTGGTATATTCCTAGGCTGAGGTGTTATTAGAGCCTCTAGTTCTATTCTGTATCCTTGGACAGGAAGAATTACTCCAGATCCAGCTCTCATAGCGTCAAGTCTTTGCTGACTCCTAACTTAAAGTGTGGAACCCAGTTTTAGCAACTTCACTCTGAAGAAGATCTCACATCTTACTTAGTCCCAGCTCCCATCTTGACATTAATGTCTTGACACTTAACCAGTTCTGCTACTACAGTGAACTTGTACTTTTCTTTCCACTTCAGTATATTTTCCTTTAATTTTTGATATCTGAAAATTACTGTGTTAATGTTTGTTAGAACACTCAAACATCCTTTACTGATGAAGGGCTTAGATTAATCTGAAAAACTCCAGCTTATATATTTGTGTTTAGCTTTGGGCCATTGGTGGAGAATTATCAGGTACTTATTCTATATGTCCACTTCAAGATTATACAAAATAATAATGATAATTGTAATAGTAAAATGTTGAAAAATTTTACCCTAAGCTGCTTTTTCCGATGGCCACTTGTCTCATGCATTAGGACAGATTTCAGCAGCAGTACTTAGTCAGCCATTACTTAAAAGATGACATTTCAAAAAGAAATAAAAGAAATGTCTCCTGTAGACAGGTGGACAGCAATCTGTTTGGAGTTTGTGACTGAGCCAGCACAGGATTCTGTTCACTGGGACTATATGACCAGTATGCTGACAGTGGGTCCAGCCTAGGCCCATGCCAAGCCAAATAAGAAGAGAAATTATAGTAATTATAAAGCAATTCAATTCATGTAGCATTTATAATTTATTTTATATTACTATTATCATAATCAAGTCATTTATGTACTCCATTGCTCAAATAAAGATTGTTGTCCCTAACACCACACATTATACAGGTATGCAGAGAACAAGCCCAGCAAGTATACTGTCTAAGCAATATCTCCAGATGGCCATTTCCCTGCTAATTCAAATTAAATATTCCCAAGAGAATCATTCACTGTGTTTTTATATGCCTCCTCTGTGGGCAAGGAAGCAACATGTTAGAAAAGCAAGCAAACAAACAAAAATAAACAAAAATGACCTCTAGAATCAGACAGACCTGAGTTTGAACCACAGAACTATCACCTATTAGTTGCGTGAACTGGGTGATTTATTTAATCTTTTCTGTCTCCATTATCTCACTTGTAATAGGCCTGATAATAATCACTCTGTAGGGTTTCTGTACAGATAGTGAATGTGTGTCTGGTACATACAGTAGCTTCTTCAAAATGGGAGCCCACTGCATCCTCATGACACCCAATGATAGTCTAGTGGAAACATGCTAGAAGAAACTTAGGTTCACTTTAAAGTTCTTTATTGTTTTGCTGATAATATTTGCATATTTCTTGTAGATACACAGTCTTTAACTATTAAAAATAGTTAGCTCTGGCTTCTTTATCCATAGAATTGTGGTCTAGATACCTTCTTTCTGATACAATGTTTTCCAGAAACTGCCTTCCAAAGCACCCTATTTCAGATTATCTTTTCCATCACTGAAGATTCTGCCCCTCATTTTTACCAAATTAACATCTTTTGACCCTAAGAAACTTTCAATCTCATAGTGAGTAAAGACTAAGATTCTCATCAATTACCTTTAAAATTCTTTATATGACATCCTCACCCTAATATAGCTCCATCTAGTCACCTACCACTTCTCTGCTTCTAAGATCATTTCCACTTATTTATGGTCTATTTTATGAAACTCCTGTTTCTTTAAATTTTTTCCTCCAAAGCCCTCCCTCCCATTTTGTATCTGATCTTCCAAACAACTGTGCTGTGGAAGTTCCACCTGTTCCAGAAAGCCTATCGTACTACTTTTTAAAAAGAGAAGTCTTAGCTGAGTTCATATCTCCATTAGTAGAGCAATACTCCTCTTCTTAAGTCCTCCCCAACTTAGGGAAAAGCATTAGTAACTCCCTTTAATGTACAAATCCCACAACTCTCTCTTTAGGCTTCAATTAGACTAAATATATTCCTTTAATATCTTCCTTTTTATCTGTATATGATGCCTTAATATCTGAGCTTGTACCCTCCTAGAGAGTATATAATGTGTCGGCCTCAAATGGTAGCCCATGCAGAGAGATACTTCAAAAATATTACAAAAGTTGCTGAAGAGGGAGATGACCAAAAATGCAGCATTACTGGCTAACCTGCAAAACACAAAACTCTAAAATTCTAATTTTACCCAAACCAATTCTACCATCCCAGGCCCAGAAGCACCAAGCAGGAAGGCTGCAGAGCTCACACACACTGCTGTGAAATGCAGAACTCATATGGCCGAGGTGCATGAATATGCAAATCACAGATGCATACAGACACAGCCTTCCAAGAGAGAACACCAGCTGCTACAGGCAGCAGAATCACTTCAAGGACTTGGCATTGGTAAACTGGCAAATACCCCCTGGTGGTTGTTACCCCATCAATCATGGGCCATTTGGCCAGGCTGCATTCTTGAACAGGTTTTCTCCCCCTTTTTAACTGAGTTTAACTCAAATACTTTATTTTAAGGTGATGAAATAAGCCACTATAAAGTTTAATCTTAGTTGAATATAGGAAGTTAACTGTTCTCTGGACACATTCTTTCCTGTATTTTGCCATTAAAAAAAAAAAAAAATCTATACCCCCTTATTCATCCCCCCACCAAAGAAAACAAAGTTAAAACATCGAGTTAATGTTTTTGTTTCTCATTATTTAAGAACTATTAGGAAAGATTCTGCTGGGATTTGGGTAATGAGCAATGTGCAGAGTTTAGCAGTTTGTTCAATTTTTTTTTTTTTCAGAGACTATTGAAGACTATCATCCCAGAAAACTCTAGACCTTGAAGTTATCACAGTGATTATGAAATGAAAGTGGACTAAGGAGGAGGATGAAAACATATAATGAATATTGACAAACCTGTTGTACCCCCCAAAGTCCATGGAAACTCTAGTTTAGTGTAGAAATGAATAAGAAATTTATTTCTCAACAAACAACAAGAATGGTTTACAACCATAGAGGCATTCTGAGAGAAGTAAATATGACATCAATTTTAAATAGCAGTATTAACCAGCAGAGAGTAGATCAATGAAAGTTGCATAGGTTTTCAGATGCTTCAGGATATTAAAGAACAACCCCATTTCCCCCTTCATAAACCACTCCATCCAGAAGCATAATTTAAAAAGTGTCATAAATCATTATCTGCTTGGCCACCAATCAGCATTCAAGAAAGTTCTGTCTACCCCTCTTCTTCTGCCTTGGAACTATCTGAAATGTTCTCATTTTTGTTAACTTGTAAACCTGGTACAGTTTTTCCGACTGGATACTTCAGAGAAGATAATGTTTTCTTTCACAGTTAATATCTTTTCATCCTAGCAAATGAAGAAAAAGTTACATTTTTATAAATTACTAGAAGAGTTATATTTATATAAGTTACTAGAAGAGAAATTTATATTTTTCTTTGGAAAACTTAAAGTACTCAATAATTATTAGTTGGGTGATTGTTCATTACATGCTTGTGAAGAAGTTTTACTCCTTTAAAGAGATTTATTGCATTTTCAAAGATGGAACAGGGTACAGATAATAACAAAGATTTGCTGCTTCCATACAAAGGTAAGGTGATGAAGAATCACAATGAATAAAGACTAGGATTTTCATCAACTCTCAACGTGGTTTACATGATTTCATCATCCAATGTGAAGGGGGATGTTACTCCCTTGTGAACCTGGATGTGACTGTTAGAAAGTAAGACCATCATTAATCCATTGTCCCATACTTTTGAACCTTCTATTTTCTGAAGTTCTGTGTGGTTTCAAAGAGGAACAAGGCACAGTCTGTGCATGCTGGGAGTATATACCTGTAAAGGAGATAAGATGTATATTCAAATAGCCATGTTATAAAGTGAAATGTGATACGTGTTCAAAGAGAAACAAAGTGCTGCTAGTGTTAGAAAAGAGAGAGCTTGCTGGTAGAAGATAAGATCAAATGCGCCATGATCTGTAGAAACCATCCTACATAGAGTGTGCAGGGTGATTTTTAACACCTCATCAGGGACCTGTCATTCCCTAGCTTAAAATTGTCAACTGATTCCTATCACACTTGAAATATCCACATTTCTCCCTGCAAAAGGAAAGCCCGACCACACCTGCAAGGCTCCACGCAACTCTGCTGCCTCTTCTTATTTCCCATCCCTCTTTTCTCACCAACGTCTAGCTCACTGGCCACATACTCTCATTCTGCATGGAATCCCCTTCTTACATTTCATGACTGTCTAATTCTACTTGCACAACTTCAGAAAAAAGTTTGATTATGCAGGGATAGAGTATGCACAGAGGGAGAAATTTTATTGGAATAATATGTTAGGAAAAATCATTCATAGGTAGGCTGTTCTGTGTTGATGTTAGAAGTTGAAAGTTTTGAGACAAAGAATGCTAATATCAGAGCTCTAGTTCACAAATATCTAGAAGGGACAGTTAGGACAATTTAGAATACAGGAAAGTGGGAACAAGAAATACAACTTTTCTGGAAAAAATATAGGAAAGAGGTAATGAGGGTCTAAATTAGAGAAGAGAAGAAAGCATGACTCACACAGGGTGCAACTGATTGAATGAAAGAGACAGATGGGGATGGGTAAGTAAGAAATAACCCTGCTTTCAGGGAGATCAATTATGCCATCATCAGAAATGAGGAAATCAGAAGAAAGAGAAGGGGTGCTTTGGAGGGAAAGATTAATTTTGATTTGACACAATAAATATGAAGATAGAAATGTTTATGAAGTATTTCTACAGCAGGATTTTCCGTCCCCTCCATCCCACTTAAAGGGCAAGCCTGGCAATGGAGACTTAGAATCAAATGATACAGATATTACATCAACGATGAGGTCATTAATGGATAGAACCTAGAAAGGAAGAAGCAGCAAGGATAGGTTTCATGAAGAATACAGTAATATGAAGATCATACACCTAAAGGATTTCAAGCTGACATAGTCTGAGAGACAGAAGAAACCCTAGAACAGGGCATATATCAGGAAATAAGGAGAAAAGAAATTGCAAGAAAAAAAGAGTCCTTAGCTGTGTGCTTGAATAGAAGTCAAAGAGAATGATAGAAGAGGACTGGCTCTTGAAAAAGGAGGAGCAGTGGGAGGTCATAAATACAAAATAAGAAGACTAACAAAAGTTGTTTAAAGCCATTGAGCTAAAAATCAGCAAGGGGTGTATGGAGAGATTTCCAAAAAGCATGAGAAATCAGCTGAAGTTAGGATGACTTTGTAAGGTACTCAAAGAAATCTTATGATGTCCCATTTTCTAGATACCCTTAGATGAGAGTGAGAAAAGGAATATGAAAGTTTCTGGAGAGGTCAAGAAGATTATAAGATCTTATGATAAAATAATAACAAGATCAAAGAGACTAGAATTCAGGGTGGCAGTAACGAAGCCACCAAAATGTCAGACTGTGGGCTCCAGCCTGGGTAAATAGGCCTCAGTATCAGTCAGTTCAGTCGCTCAGTCGTGTCTGACTCTTTGCAACCCCATGGACTGCAGCACGCCAGGCCTCCCTGTCTATCACCAAATCCCGGAGCTTGCTCAAATTCATGTTCATTGAGATGGTGCTGCCATCCAACCAGCTCATCCTCTGTCATCCCCTTCTCCTACTGCCTTCAATCTTTCCCAGCATCAGGGTCTTTTCCAATGAGTCAGGTCTTCTCATCTAGTGGCCAAAGTATTCGAGATTCAGCTTCAGCATCAGTCATTCTGATGAACATCCAGGACTGATTTCCTCAAGAATTGACTGGCTTGATCTTCTTCCATGCAAGGGACTCTCAAGAGTCTTCTCCAACACCACAGTTCAAAAGCACCAATTCTTCTGTGCTCAGCTTTCTTTATAGTCCAACTCTCACATCCATACATGACTACTGGAAAAACCATAGCTTTGACTAGATGGACTTTTGTTGGCAAAGTAATGTCTCTGCTTTTTACTATGCTGTCTATTTTGGTCATAATTTTTCTTTCAAGGAGCAAGCGTCTTTTAATTTCATGGCTGCAGTCACCATCTGCAATGATTTTGGGGCCCCTCAAAATAAAATCTCTCACTGTTTCCATTATTTTCCCATCTATTCAGGATGGTGTGATCACTCAACTAGAGGCAGACATCCTGGAATGTGAAGTCAAGTGGACCTTAGGAAGTATCACTACAAACAAAGTGAGTGGAGGTGATGGAATTCTAGTTGAGCTATTTCAAATCCTAAAAGATGATGCTGTGAAAGTGCTGCACTCAACATGCGAGCAAATTTGGAAAACTCTGTAGTGGCCACAGGACTGGAAAAGGTCAGTTTTCATTCCAATCCCCAAGAAAGGCAATGCCAAAGAATGCTCAAACTACCACATAATTGCACTCATCTCACATGCTAGCAAAGTAATGCTCAAAATTCTCCAAATCAGGCTTCAGCAACTTGTAAACTGTGAACTTCCAGATGTTCAAGCTGGTTTTAGAAAAGGCAGAGGAACCAGAGATCAAATTGCCAACATCCGCTGGATCATTGAAAAAGCAACAGAGTTCCAGAAAAACATCCATTTCTGCTTTATTGACTATGCCAAAGCCTTTGACTGTGTGGATCACAATAAAATGTGGAAAATTCTGAAAGAGATGGGAATACCAGACCACCTGACCTGCCCCTTGAGAAACCTGTTTGCAGATCAGGAAGCAACAGTTAGAACTGGGCATGGAACGACAGACTGGTTCCAAATAGGAAAAGGAGTGTGTCAAGGCTGTATACTGTTACCCTGCTTATTTAACTTATATGCAGAGTACATCATGAGAAACGCTGGGCTGGAAGAAGCACAAGCTGGAATCAAGACTGCTGGGAGAAATATCAATAACCTCAGATATGCTGATGACACCCCCCCTTATGGCAGAAAGTGAAGAAGAACTAAAGAGCCTCTTGATGAAAGTGAAAGAGGAGAGTGAAAAAGTTGGCTTAAAGCTCAACATTCAGAAAACTAAGATCATGGCATCTGGTCCCATCACTTCATGGCACATAGAGGAGAAACAGTGGAAATAGTGGCTGACTTTATTTTGGGGGGCTCCAAAATCACTGCAGATGGTGATTGCAGCCACGAAATTAAAAGACGCTTACTCCTTGGAAGGAAAGCTATGACCAACCTAGACAGCATATTAAAAAGCAGAGACATTACTTTGTCAGCAAAGGTCCATCTAGTCAAGGCTGTGGTTTTTCCAGTAGTCGTGTATGATGTGAGAGTTGGACTATAAAGAAAGCTGAGTGCAGAAGAATGGATGCTTTTGAACTGAGGTTTGGAGAAGACTCTTGAGAGTCCCTTGGACTGCAAGGAGATCCAACCAGTCCATCCTAAAGGAGATCAGTCCTGGGTGTTCATTGGAAGGACTGATGCTGAAGCTGAAACTCCAATATTTTGGCCACCTGATGCGAAAAGCTGACTCATTTGAAAAGACGCTTATGTTGGGAAAGATTGAAGGCAGGAGGAGAAGGGACAACAGAGGGTGAGATGGTTGGATGGCATCACCGACTCAATGGACGTGAGTTTGGATAAACTCCGGGAGTCGGTGATGGACAGGGAGGCCTGGCATGCTGCAGTTCATGGGGTCACAGAGTTGGACACGACTGAGCGACTGAATTGAACTGAACTGATTTGCCATGAAGTGATGGGACTGGAAACCATGATCTTACTTTTCTGAATGTTGGATTTTAAACCAAATTTTTCACTCTCCTCTTTCACTTTTATCAAGGGGCTCTTTAGTTCTTTGCTAGAAGCAAGTACACAGTTGAAGCAGCTTATAGGAAATCCAGACAGATGGGGTTTTGTTTGATTGTGGGGTTTTTTTTTTTGTTTTGTTTTGTTTGTTTTGAAATCAGGATGGGGTTTATAAATTTTATAATAGTTGTTTATACTACGATTTTACTTGATCTGAGGAGATTGACAAAGTCCTTCTCACATAAAATCTGTTTTCCAAGAGTTTGTAATAAAATTCAACATTCAAAAAACTAAGACTATGGCATCCAGTCCCATCGCTTCATGGTAAATAGATGTGAAAACAATGGAAACAGTGACAGATTTTATTTTCTTGGGCTCCAAATTCTCTACAGATGGTGACTGCAGCCAAGAAAATAAAAGACTCTTGCTTCTTGAAAGAAAAGCTATGACAAAACCTAGCCAGTGTATTAAAAAGCACAGACGTCACTTTGCCAACAAAGGTCCATATAGTCAAAGCTATGGTTTTTCCAGGAGTCATGTATGGATGTGAGAATTGGACCATAAAGAAGGCTGAGCACTGAAGAACTAATGCTTTCAAGCTGTGGTGCTGGAGAAGACTCTTGAGAGTCCCTTGGACAGCAAAGAGATCAAACCAGTCAATCCTAAAGGAAATCAACCTGAATATTCACTGGAAAGACTGAAACTGAAACTGAAGTGCCAATATTTTGGTCACCTGATGCAAAGAGCCGACTCATTGGAAAAGACCATGATGCTGGCAAAGATTGAGGGCAGGAGAAGGAGGAGACAGAGAATGAGATGATTGGATGGCATCACCGACTCAGTGGACATGAGTTTGAGCAAACTCAGGGAGATAGTGCAGGACAGGGAAGCCTGGCATGCTGCAGTCCATGGGATTGCAAAGAGTCAGACATGACCGAGTGACTGAACAACAACAACAAAGCATTATCTTTATAATATCTCTTTTAAAAAGAATATATGTCTTTGAAAGTATAAGAAATTAAGGCCTTATCATTTTAGAATAAACAATTTTATGATTGCTTCCACCATATAGAAAAGACAGAACACTTAGGTGAAAGAATGAAGAGAACTGAAGGAGAAATGATAAAAGGGAAAATAAAATGGAGGTGGAAGTTGACAAAGAAATTCTGCTCTCTGAAAAATTTTATAAAAGCCTGTCCTTTCAATAATCATGATTTTATTATTTTAATGATTCATAAACAATTTCTAGATATAATACATGTACATATAATAAAACTGGAAACTAAGCAATACAACTTTACCCATAAAATCAATATTTGAAAAATTAATATAAAACTATTTTGGTATATTTCATTCTATCTACTTTTCCAATGAATGTACAAATGCATATGGTGTAAGCTGTATATTTATTCTAGTTCATAAAATTAAGGTTATAGATTATAGTGTTTTGTAATCTGCCACTTCAATTAACCATACATTGCAAATATGTTTATTACATAATAAAATGTCTTATAAATCATGTTTTATAAAGCATGATAGTTAATGGCTGCTTAGATGCATAAATCAGAGTTCTTAATTGGAATAAAGAGAAAGCATCTCTAGTTCTCCTGTGCCTGTCATTGCAACCAGGAAGCATGTAAAACCAGAATTATGATCAGAAAGTTTTATGAGGCAAGCATGACTGCTGTTGAATCTGAACATGAGATAACATAGCTCTCACCACTGACAGCATGGTTCTAGATGGAGGTCTTAGCAGAACATCAGAGATACAGCCACTAATAGATAAACTCACTATAAATGTCACCAACTTCCTGAATAGATTCTCTTTTGTCCTGAGTTTCTTGTGTCAGTAATTTGTACTAATAATTCTGAGCCTGAGGCAAATGAAGTGGAGTTTCAAGGCTGAATATCATGTTTAGGCCCTAGTTTTGAGGGTATCTCAATTTCATTTCAGCTTCCACTCTGGGTAGTAACGTCTACATTCCAACAATACTGAAAGAGAAATCCCTAAACACAGGGAAGAGGTTTGAATGTTAGGCATTCTAATGTCCATTATAATAGCATTTCTTTCTATGAAACGACTCAAGTTTACTTCCTCATTCCATATCCTGATATATTTCATGTGCTTTCCAGAATTCATTGAAAAATAATTCTGTGATGAACACTTTGTACAAAAATCTGTACTTCCATTTCAGAGGATTTTCTTTTTATACATTTTCAGAAGTGGAATTATTAGGTCAAATGATACAAACATAGTTAAAAACTTTGATGGATAGAGCCCTACATTACTATATTACTCTAGGCTTACACTACTCTAGTGAAGTTTCTACTCATTTACACTCTTAGCAGGGAGCTATAAAAGTGTCAGTTTTCCTACTGACTTGCCAATTCTGGCTAGCCACATTCTATCTACATTAACCCTTTCCCAGTATTATGGGTGGAAAAATAATAACTTATTGTTGTTTTACTTTATATGTTCTTGATTATAATGGTAGTTTTACAGTTTTCAAGATGTTCTCTATTTTCAATGACCCTTTTGTAAATTGACAATTTATGTCCTTAAACAAATTTTAGTCATATTTTCTGTACTGATTTTTTCCTATTTATCTATTGAAATCCTTATATTGATGACATTAAGATTTTATCTGTTACCTATTTTGTTTTAAAATCACTTTATCCCTCATCTTAATTTTAGACATTTAGTTAAATTTATTCTTTTTTCCTTTATGCTTTTTTTTCACTTGTTTTTATGATAAGAAGGCTTTCTTAACCCTGTTTGATGGCATCATCGACTAAATGGACATGAATTTGAGCAAATTCCAGGAGATAGTGAAGGACAGGGAAGCCTGACATGCTGCAGTCTATGAGGTCCCTAAGAGTAGGACACAGCTTAGTGACTGACCAACACAATAACTCTGTTTACATACATATTTACTGATGGTTCTTTTTGGTTTTTCTTTTATTTGAAAGACATCTCTATGTTCCTCTATGCAAAGTTTCCACTAATTTACACACTCAACAGGGAGATATAAAAGTGTCAGTTTTCCTTTTCCCTTTATTTTCTACTTTTAAATCTTTAAGGCATCTGGTTCTAATTTTCATGAATGGTTGTTCAGTAAGTATAAGTATTTACTTTTTCTTTAATTATTCAAAATCATCTGTTGAATAATTATACTTTCTCCATGATTTTAAATAAAGCTAGATCTAGTGTATGGTATATGTTGTAGTGTCTATGCATTTCATTTATATCCAGCGACTTTGTCATTTATGAATATTTTTACAAAATATGTTAATACATAGAAGTAGGGCAGAATTCCTGTCCCAATAATACAATTTTAAAAAATGTATTGACTATTTATATCCATTTATTCTTTATAATTAATTTGACAAATTAAGTATAATTTCAATCAAAAACTCCCCTAAGTAATTTTAGGTATATAAAATTTATATTTATCTTGGGGAAAATTGTCATTTCCCATTATCTGTGTTGCCATTCAAGAATGAAGTATTTTTGTATGGCTGTCCCCTTCACTTTTCAGCTGAAACTAACATGACATTGTTAATCAGCTATTCCCCAATACAACATAAAAAGTTTTAAAAAATGAAATAAAGAATAAGGTATTTTCTTTCCAATTAAGTAGCAATACCAAAGAAACAAAGACAAACAAAAGAACTTCTTTCCTGCCAAGTAAAATTATATCAATTTCTGCTTTTAGGTTCTCCACACTGTTTAGTTAATTTATTCTTAAATGCTTTTATATTATTAAGACTTTGTGAGCAGGCATTTTATTGAATATTTTGTAAACACTTATAACCAAATATAAAAATTATTAATTTTACATGTTTCTTAAGATAATTGGACAACTTATGAAACTGCTATTAGTAATAATACTTATAGTACTATTAGTCCAATATAGTACTAATACTAGTACTAATATTTCTGGTCATTAGTTTATGAGGGTTTTTCTAAAATTAGTAATCACTTGAGCTAGATTATAGGTAAGTTTCTTTCTTTTATTCCCCACAACTAAATCTTTTAATTTTTTGTCCAATTGTATTAACTAAAACTTCCAGAATAATTTTAAAAAATGATCATTGGTATTCTCATCTTATTCCTGAATTAATTATTATTATTAATTATAATTAGTACAATTATAATTAATAATTATAAAAGGCTACCTATCTTTCTCATGTTAAAAAAGACACCGTATTTAGTTCATATGTGTGAGTATTTAATAAAATCAATAATAGAAGTTATTTGAATTATATCATAAGTATTTGCATTGGTTATTGTGATTATCTTATAAATTTTCTCCTCTGACTTTTTGATGTAATATATCTTATTCATAACTTTTTATAATGGTGTATGCTTAAAATCTTGTTTGATTATTCAATGTTCAACACAGTATAATTTTGACTACATTTTTTATTTATTAAAATTTAATTTTAATTGTGATTTTGTAATTTTTAATTTATTCACTAATATTTAATCCTGATACCCACCTTAATAACTTAGCAAATGAGCACAAGGACAATATTAAATCCTGATACCCACTTTAACTATTATTGTGTCTGTTTTTAGTTTTCTTTTAAAATAATTTCAAATTTGCAGAAAAATTACAGGATCAGTAAAAAGAACTCCCATATATTCACATAGCAACCCTATTCAAGTTTTGTCAATTGTCACAACAAGGTCTATTCTAGCAAAATGGTCAATGTCAGTTAGTATATTATATCCAGTATCATATTATGCCAGGCTGGATGAATCACAAGCTGGAATCAAGATTGCTGAGAGAAATATCAACAACCTCAGATATGCAGATGATACCAACTCCAATGGCAGAAAGTGAAGAGGAGCTAAAGAGCCTCTTGATGAAGGCAAAAGAAGAGAGTGAAAAAACTGGCTTAAAACTCAACATTCAAAAAATGAAGATTGTGATATCCAATCCCATCACTTCATGGCAAATAGATGGGGAAACAATGGAAACAGTGACAGATTTTCTTTTCTTGGGCTCCAAAATCACTGTAGACAGTGACTGCAGCAATGAAATTAAAAGACACTTGCTTCTTGGGAAAAAAGCTATGACAAACCCAGATAGCATATTAAAAACCAGAGACATCATTTTGCTGACACAGGTCCATATAGTTAAAGCTAAGGTTTTTCCAGTAGTCATATACAGATGTGAGAGTTGGACCGTAAAGAAGGCTGAGCGCCAAAGAATTGATGCTTTCAAATTGTGGTGCTGGTGAAGACTCTCTTGAGAGTCTCTTGCTTGAACTGCAAGGAGGTTAAACCAGTCAATCCTAAAGGAAACCCTGAATGTTCATTGGAAGGACCAGTGATGAAGCTGAAGTTCCAATACTTTGCCACCTGGTTCAAAAAGCCAACTCACTGGAAAAGATCCTGATGCTGGGAAAGATTGAGGGCAGGAGGAGAAGGGGGTAACAGAGGATGAGACTGTTGGATGGCATCACAGACTCAACAGACATGAGTTTGAGCAATGTCTGGTAGATGGTGAAGGACAGGGGAGCCTGGCATGCTGCAGTTCATGGGGTCACAAAGAGTCGGACACAACTGAGGGACTGAACAGCAATCATATTATGATAAACTGAGTATTTCTTCTGTCTCTTTAGACTTTCACAACCTTGACATATGAAGATTACAGGGCAGTCTTTCTACAGAATGTCCCCCACCCCCTTAGAAACATTCCTTGGATAGACTCGGGCACAGACTGGGGCTGCTTTCCCACTATATTCAAACTTACCTAATAGTTTTTTTCACTAAAAAGAAGGAAAAAGGTCTTATCGTTTTTTGCATACTTTGTCACTGAGGCAGACCAAAGATTTGACAAACTTTAAAGAAGACTCAATCATCTTATTGTCCAAAAATATGTTACCTGTTTATAGCAAACTGAAATGATGAAAGTACACACATATTGAAAAAGATATGTGCCATTTTCCTTGACTTTTAGATATATGAATTTTTTTTAATGCCTTTAAGATTTTTAAGAGTACACAGGTTTTTTGCTTTTTGGGGGGAGAGGGTTCTTTTTGGTAGTGTATAGAAAACATAAATGCTACAGATGATGATAGTTTATTGTGGCATACAGTACTATTTGAAAATGCTTGAAATAGTAGTTTTCCTTATCTTAATAGGTAAAATTCTGTGTGAAAACTAGCACATCTCTGAGTAACCACACAGATATCATGTAAATGCAAATAAAAATAACTGTGGCATAGACTGGATATAGCTAAACTAGCAGATGCAGATCTAATGTAGAAAAAATCCCCACTCTCAAATTCCTCCTAATCACCATCAAAACTCTGACCAAAAGTTATTAAAATCGTTATTGGTATAATGACTCAAGAATATATACTGCATCTTTGAATAGAGCTGAATATTCAGTGGTCTGTATTGTCAAGTAGCTCTCTTCCCTTCATGGAGTCTGGGTTTTTACACTGAGCCAAAGGAACGGCTACCCATTCCAGTATTCTGGCCTGGAGAATTCCATGGACTGTACAGTCCATGGGGTGGCAAAGAGTCGGACGCAACTGAGCATCTTTCACATCACTTCACTTCAGATCTGGGTACTAAATAACTTTTTCTCTCTTCTTTTACTTCTCTCAGCTTTAAGAAAGACAAAATGTAGGTTAGAGCAGAAAGTATGTGGGTGTAAATAGTGGATTTATTTTAATAACTAAAATGCATGCATGCTAAGTCGCTTTAGCTGTGTCCGACTCTTTGTGATTCTATGGACTGTAACCCACCAGGCTCCTCTGCCCATGGGATTCTCCAGGCAAGGATACTGGAGTGGGTTGTCATGCTCTCCTCCAGGAAATCTTCTCAACTCATAGATCAAAACCACTTCTCATATATCTCCTGCATTGGCAGGCAGGTTCTTTATCACTAGCGCCACCTGGGAAGCCCAGTAACACCTAAAAGATGGACTGCAAATACATATACAGAGCTTGGAGATCATAATTAATTATGAGTGGGTGGGCCGATTTAGACCAGACTTGGAAGTTCTTCCTGCAGGGAAACTATCAAATTAAAACTGTATGAGGGAAGATGGTGGAGGAGTAGGACAGGGAGACCACTTTCTCTCCTACAAATTCATCAAAAGAATAACTGAACACAGAGCAAACTTCACAAAACAACTTCTGATCGCTAGCTGAGGTCATCAGGCGCCCAGAAAAGCAGCCCACTGTCTTTGAAAGGAGGTAGGGCAAAATATAAAAGATAAAAAGTGAGACAAAAGAGCTAAGAACGGAGCTCCGTTCCGGGAAGGGAGTCTTAGGCGGCATTGCTTGGGGTAGGGTCCGGGCCTGAGTGCCCTGAGGACAATTGGAGGGAGCTTCTGTGAGTTGCCAACTTGAACTGTGGGAGACCAAAAGAGAGAGAGAAAATTAACCGGCCCGAACACACTGCCGGCCGTTCGCAGAACAAAGGGACCGAGAAAGTCCCGAGAAGAGCTCGCAGGCTGCGGACTGGCCCAGCCCCACCGGAGGCAGGAGGCAGGAGGCAGGGGGGAGGGGAAGGTCGCGGCGAGACACAGGGCGCAGGCACCCGACCTGCGCGGGCGGGGACTGGGGCTGGGGATTCGGAGGGCAGAAGGCGCGCGCACGGGACTGGCGCCAGCGGAAACTGAGACTGGGTCCGCGGAAGGGAGGGGGCGCGCCACACCTGGGGAGAGTGCGCCCACCAAGCCGCTGGCTGCCTGGACCGCTCTGACGGGGAAGGCACAGACAGCAGGCGCAGCTTTTCGCTCCGCGCTTTTGTGGAACACCCGAGGGCTGGAATCGCGCGCAGCGCGGGCGCGCTCCATATAGAGCAGCCGGGAGCCTGAGCAGCGCAGACGGAGAAAGCAGCGCCAGCCCCTCCCCGCAGACCGCCGGAACTAGCTACCTGAATAAGAGTCCACCTCCGCCCGCCTGTGTCAGGGAGGAAATGAGGCTCTGAAGAGACCGGCAAACAGAAGCCAAATAAACAAAGGGAACCGCTTCAGAAGGGACCCGTGCAACAGATTAAAATCCCTGTAGAAAACACCGACTACACCGGAAGGGGCCTGTAGATATTGAGAAGTGTAAGCTGGAACGAGGAGCTATCTGAAACTGAGCCGAACCCACACTGACCGCAACAGCTCCAGAGAAATTCCTAGATATATTATTACTTTTTTTTTTTTTTAAGTAAGAAAAGAAAAAAAATTTATTATTTTATTTTTTCTCTTTTATTTTCCTTTAAAATTCCCTATTACTCCCCCATTACTCCTTAACTTTCATTTTCATAGATTTTTATGATTTTTTTAATTAGGGAAAAATTTTTTTTTCTTTCTTTTTTTTCCTTTCCTTTTTCTCTTCTATTTTTCTTTTTCTCTTATTTCTTTTAAAGCCCTCTAGTACTCCTCTACTACTCCCTAATTTTCATTTTCAATACACTACAACCTTACAAAAAAAAAAAAAAGAAGCCCTATTTTTAAACCGAAATTCAGTTCCCATTTTTATTCAGGAGTGTGTTGATTATTCTCTCCCAATCTTGACTCTCTGTTTTCTACCTCAGAACACCTCTATTTTCTCCTTTCCCCTTCTCTTCCCAATCCAATTCTGTGAATCTCTGTAGGTGTCTGGGCTACGGAGAACACTCTGGGAACAGACAACTGTGTAGATCTGTCTCTCTCCTCTTGAGTCCCCCCTTTTCTCCTCCTGCTCATCTCTATCTCCCTCCTCCCTCTCCTCTTCTTCATGTAACTCTGTGAACCTCTCTGGGTGTCCCTCACAGGGGAGAATCTTTTTGCCATTAACCTAGAAGTTTTATTATCACTGCTGTATAGTTGGAGAAGTCCTGAGACTACAGGAAGAATAAAACTGAAATCCAGAGGCAGGAGACTTAAGCCCAAAACCTGAGAACACCAGAAAACTCCTGACTACGTGGAACTTTAAGTAATAAGTGACCGTCCAAAAGCCTCCATACCTACACTGAAACCGAACACCACCCAAGAGCCAATAAGTTTTAGAGCAAGACATACCACGCAAATTCTCCAGCAACGCAGGAACATAGCCCTGAACGTCAACATACAGGCTGCCCAAGGTCACACCTAACACATAGACCCATCTCAAAACTCATTACTGGGCACTCCATTGCTCTCCAAAGAGAAGAAATCAAGTTCCACGCACCAGAGCACTGATGCAAGCTTCCCTAACCAGGAAACCTTGACAAGCCAATTGTCTAACCCCACCCACTGGGTAAATCCTCCACAATGAAAAGGAACCACAGACCTCCAGAATACAGAAAGCCCACTCCAGACACAGCAATCTAAACAAGATGAAAAGGCAAAGAAATACCCAACAGGTAAAGGAACATGAAAAATGCCCACCAAGTCAAACAAAAGAGGAGGAGATAGGGAACCTACCTGAAAAAGAATTTAGAATAATGATAATAAAAATGATCCAAAATCTTGAAAACAAAATGGAGTTACAGATAAATAGCCTGGAGGCAAAGATTGAGAAGATGCAAGAAATGTTTAATAAAGACCTAGAAGAAATAAAAAAGAGTCAATTAAAAATAAATAATGCAATGAATGAGATCAAAAACACTTTGGAGGGAACCAAGAGTAGAATAATGGAGGCAGAAGATAGGATAAGTGAGGTAGAAGATAAAATGGTGGAAATAAATGAAGCAGAGAGGAAAAAAGAAAAAAGGATCAAAAGAAATGAGGACAACCTCAGGGACCTCTGGGACAATGTGAAACGCCCCAACATTCAAATCATAGGAGTCCCAGAAGAAGAAGACAAAAAGAAAGGCCATGAGAAAATACTCGAGGAGATAATAGCTGAAAACTTCCCTAAAATGGGGAAGGAAATAGCCACCCAAGTCCAAGAAACCCAGAGAGTCCCAAACAGGATAAACCCAAGGCGAAACACCCCAAGACACATATTAATCAAATTAACAAAGATCAAACACAAAGAACAAATATTAAAAGCAGTAAGGGAGAAACAACAAATAACACACAAAGGGATTCCCATAAGGATAACAGCTGATCTATCAACAGAAACCCTCCAGGCCAGAAGGGAATGGCAGGACGTACTGAAAGTAATGAAAGAGGATAACCTACAACCTAGATTACTGTACCCAGCAAGGATCTCATTCAGATATGAAGGAGAATTCAAAAGCTTTACAGATAAGCAAAAGCTGAGAGACTTCAGCACCACCAAACCAGCTCTTCAACAAACGCTAAAGGATCTTCTCTAGACAGGAAATGCAGAAAGGCTGTATAAACGTGAACCCAAAACAACAAAGTAAATGGCAACGGGAACACACCTATCAATAATTACTTTAAATGTAAATGGGTTGAATGCCCCAACCAAAAGACAAAGATTGGCTGAATGGATACAAAAACAAGATCCCTATATATGCTGTCTACAAGAGACCCACCTCAAAGCAAGAGACACATACAGACTAAAAGTGAAGGGCTGGAAAAAAATATTTCACGCAAACGGAGACCAAAAGAAAGCAGGAGTTGCAGTACTCATATCAGATAAAACAGACTTTCAAATAAAGGATGTTAAAAGAGACAAAGAAGGACACTACATAATGATCAAAGGATCAATCCAAGAAGAAGATATAACAATTATAAATATATATGCACCCAACATAGGAGCACCACAATATGTACGGCAAACACTAACGAGTATGAAAGAGGAAATTAATAGTAACACAATAATAGTGGGAGACTTTAATACCCCACTCACAACTATGGATAGATCAACTAAACAGAAAATTAACAAGGAAACACAAACCTTAAAAGACACAATGGACCAGCTAGACCTAATTGATATCTATAGGACATTTCACCCCAAAACAATCAACTTCACCTTTTTCTCAAGTGCACACGGAACCTTCTCCAGAATAGATCACATCCTGGGCCATAAATCTAGTCTTGGAAAATTCAAAAAAATTGAAATCATTCCAGTCATCTTTTCTGACCACAGTGCAGTAAGATTAGATCTCAATTACAGGAAAAAAATTGTTAAAAATTCAAACATATGGAGGCTAAATAACACGCTTCTGAATAATCAACAAATCATAGAAGAAATCAAAAAAGAAATCAAAATATGTATAGAAATGAATGAAAATGAAAACACAACAACCCAAAACCTATGGGACACTGTAAAAGCAGTGCTAAGGGGAAGGTTCATAGCATTACAGGCTTACCTAAAGAAACAAGAAAAAAGCCAAATAAATAACCTAACTCTACACCTAAAGCAATTAGAGAAGGAAGAAATGAAGAACCCCAGGGTTAGCAGAAGGAAAGAAATCTTAAAAATCAGGGCAGAAATAAATGCAATAGAAACTAAAGAGACCATAGCAAAAATCAACAAAGCTAAAAGCTGGTTTTTTGAAAAAATAAACAAAATTGACAAACCATTAGCAAGACTCATTAAGAAACAAAGAGAGAAGAACCAAATTAACAAAATTAGAAATGAAAATGGAGAGATCACAACAGACAACACTGAAATACAAAGGATCATAAGAGACTACTACCAGCAGCTCTATGCCAATAAAATGGACAACTTGGATGGAATGGACAAATTCTTAGAAAAGTATAACTTTCCAAAACTGAACCAGGAAGAAATAGAAGATCTTAACAGACCCATCACAAGCAAGGAAATCGAAACTGTCATCAAAAATCTTCCAGCAAACAAAAGCCCAGGACCAGATGGCTTCACAGCTGAAATCTACCAAAAATTTAGAGAAGAGCTAACACCTATCTTACTCAAACTCTTCCAGAAAATTGCAGAAGAAGGTAAGCTTCCAAACTCATTCTATGAGGCCACCATCACTCTAATTGCAAAACCAGACAAAGATACCACAAAAAAAGAAAACTACAGGCCAATATCACTGATGAACATAGATGCAAAAATCCTTAACAAAATTCTAGCAAACAGAATCCAACAACATATTAAAAAAATCATACACCATGACCAAGTGGGCTTTATCCCAGGAATGCAAGGATTCTTTAATATCCACAAATCAATCAGTGTAATACACCACATTAACAAATTGAAAGATAAAAACCATATGATTATCTCAATAGATGCGGAGAAAGCCTTTGACAAAATTCAACACTCATTTATGATTAAAACTCTCCAGAAAGCAGGAATAGAAGGAACATACCTCAACATAATAAAAGCTATATATGACAAACCCACAGCAAGCATCACCCTCAATGGTGAAAAATTGAAAGCATTTCCCCTGAAATCAGGAACAAGACAAGGGTGCCCACTCTCACCACTACTATTCAACATAGTGTTGGAAGTTTTGGCCACAGCAATCAGAGCAGAAAAAGAAGTAAAAGGAATCCAGATAGGAAAAGAAGAAGTGAAACTCTCGCTGTTTGCAGATGACATGATCCTCTACATAGAAAACCCTAAAGACTCTACCAGAAAATTACTAGAGCTAATCAATGAATATAGTAAATTTTCAGGATATAAAATTAACACACAAAAATCCCTTGCATTCCTATATACTAACAATGAAAAAACAGAAAGAGAAATTAAGGAAACAATACCATTCACCATTGCAACAAAAAGAATAAAATACTTAGGAGTATATCTACCTAAAGAAACAAAAGACCTATACATGGAAAACTATAAAACACTGATGAAAGAAATCAAAGAGGACACAAACAGATGGAGAAACATACCGTGTTCATGGATTGGAAGAATCAATATTGTCAAAATGGCTATTCTACCCAAAGCAGTCTATAGATTCAATGCAATCCCTATCAAGCTACCAACGGTATTTTTCACAGAACTAGACCAAAGAATTTCACAATTTGTATGGAAATACAAAAAACCTCGAATAGCCAAAGTAATCTTGAGAAAGAAGAATGGAACTGGAGGAATCAACCTGCCTGACTTCAGACTCTACTACAAAGCCACAGTCATCAAGACAGTATGGTACTGGCACAAAGACAGAAATATAGATCAATGGAACAGAATAGAAAGCCCAGAGATAAATCCACGGACCTATGGACACCTTATCTTTGACAAAGGAGGCAAGGATATACAATGGAAAAAAGACAACCTCTTTAACAAGTGGTGCTGGGAAAACTGGTCAACCACTTGTAAAAGAATGAAACTAGAACACTTTCTAACACCATACACAAAAATAAACTCAAAATGGATTAAAGATCTAAATGTAAGACCAGAAACTATAAAACTCCTAGAGGAGAACATAGGCAAAACACTCTGTGATATAAATCACAGCAAGATCCTCTATGACCCACCTCCCAGAATATTGGAAATAAAAGCAAAAATAAACAAATGGGACCTAATGAAACTTAAAAGCTTTTGCACTACAAAGGAAACTATAAGTAAGGTGAAAAGACAGCCCTCAGATTGGGAGAAATAATAGCAAATGAAGAAACAGACAAAGGATTAATCTCAAAAATATACAAGCAACTCCTGCAGCTCAACTCCAGAAAAATAAATGACCCAATCAAAAAACGGGCCAAAGAACTAAACAGACATTTCTCCAAAGAAGACATACAGATGGCTAACAAACACATGAAAAGATGCTCAACATCACTCATTATCAGAGAAATGCAAATCAAAACCACAATGAGGT
Organism: Cervus elaphus; assembly: GCF_910594005.1. Lineage (NCBI taxonomy): Eukaryota > Metazoa > Chordata > Mammalia > Artiodactyla > Cervidae > Cervus > Cervus elaphus. The sequence continues at coordinate 57,536,062 of NC_057833.1, read as the reverse complement.
ACCATTACACGCCAGTCAGGATGGCTGCTATCCAAAAGTCTACAAGCAATAAATGCTGGAGAGGGTGTGGAGAAAAGGGAACCCTCTTACACTGTTGGTGGGAATGCAAACTAGTACAACCGCTATGGAAAACAGTGTGGAGATTTCTTAAAAAACTGGAAATAGAACTGCCATATGACCCAGCAATCCCACTTCTGGGCATACACACTGAGGAAACCAGATCTGAAAGAGACACATGCACCCCAATGTTCATCGCAGCACTGTTTATAATAGCCAGGACATGGAAGCAACCTAGATGCCCATCAGCAGATGAATGGATAAGGAAGCTGTGGTACATATACACCATGGAATATTACTCAGCCATTAAAAAGAATTCATTTGAACCAGTTCTAATGAGATGGATGAAACTGGAGCCCATTATACAGAGTGAAGTAAGCCAGAAAGATAAAGAACATTACAGCATACTAACACATATATATGGAATTTAGAAAGATGGTAATGATAACCCTATATGCAAAACAGAAAAAGAGACACAGAAATACAGAACAGACTTTTGAACTCTGTGGGAGAAGGTGAAGGTGGGATGTTTCAAAAGAACAGCATGTATACTATCTATGGTGAAACAGATCGCCAGCCCAGGTGGGATGCATGAGACAAGTGCTCGGGCCTGGTGCACTGGGAAGACCCAGAGGAATCGGGTGGAGAGGGAGGTGGGAGGGGGGATCGGGATTGGGAATACATGTAAATCCATGGCTGATTCATATCAATGTATGACAAAACCCACTGAAATGTTGTGAAGTAATTAGCCTCCAACTAATAAAAAAATAAATAAAAAAAAAAAAATAAAACTGTATGAGGTAATATTCCCAAATATTTTAGCCCCCAAATTTCACTTCTTCCCATTACACTGGCTCTCTGATTGCTGATGTGGATAGTGATGTCCTTAAAGTCTGATCCTGACCTATTAACAGCCAATCAAGAGGCTATTGTCTGAAAAATTAAGCTGAAGTGTAGGACAATTAGTAGACTTCAGCACGTAAAATCCAAATGAAATTCTAGTTAATCAGGAAGACTCAATAATCAACAGAATTATCCCTCAGATCAAATATAACTAAAGATGGTCTCAAATTCTTTATTTCATTAGAACATTTAAAAGATGTATCAAGCACCAGGCTAAGTTGAATTGGAATGCAGTGGCAAACAGTTTGTGTAATATTTTGTAGGTGATGCTAAATTATTTTAAAAATAATCAGTGCAACATGATACTGATTATGGAAGGGAAAGAGAGACAAAAGGGAAGGGAGAACAAAGGAACTAATGAAAGAAAGAAAGGAGAGCAATTAAAAGAGATCAAAGGATGGCTGCTTCGAGTTCTGGGTAATAGATATTAGTCAGAATTAGGAATGTTTGATAGAATTGTAAAATGCACCCAAGAATTTAAATCTTAGGAACAATAAGTTCTAGACGAGTATTCATGAAAACATTAAATGTTTCCCAACATCTGGATTTTCAATTATTAAATTAAGAAAGCATCTACAGACATGCAACTGCAAGCCAATATGATATGCTTGGATTAATGAAATACAGGAAATATGACATTTTAAGTGTGAGGATAAAACACACAGGGTCTTACAAGAGTTAACTTTCATACTTCTTCCATAGTTACATTGGTTTAATTCAGGTAATCACACAAGGAGATCAAGCCAGTCAGTCCTACAGGAAATCAACCCTGAATACCGGATTGATGCTGAAGCTGAAATTCCAATATTTTGGCCACCTGATACAAAGAGCTGACTCACTGGAAAAGACCCTGATGCTGGGAAAGATTGAGGGCAGGAGGAGAAGAGGGCCAGAGGATGAGATACATATGTCTTTTTGAGTCCCTTTGCTCTCCACCTGAAATTATGACAACATTGTTAATCGGCTTAATGAAATAAAGTGAAAATTTTAAAAAATGTTAATGAGAATAGCATAAAAAGAAAGCAAAAGACGCAACACAGAAATGACGGTTCTGTTATGGGTAACAGACTCAAGAATAATGTAATAAATTCATTGAAAACATGATAAATGTTATAAGGTACAATGAATGAGACATTTAATAAATAAGATCTACATTTAAAAAATAACATCGTGATAAGATGTCCTTTGTATTCACATACACATGGAGATTCCTAATGTTGCAGCTAAAAAGCTACCTTGTTTTTGGAGCCATCTTTCCCAGAGCTCAAGAAGATGAGATTAATCTTTGTATTCAGTGAGTACACAGATTTATTTTTACTTTTAATTTTTCTATGACAAGGCCCTAGTACCTGCTTTGCAGAGTTTTAGATACACTTTGATGCCAGGTCACCCAGGAAAATGAACAGGCAGGCAGAACAAACCCCTCTCACTGATTGCTTAGATTTCTGCCACAGTGGTTCTTGGTTTTCCCACATGTATCTGAAGCACCCGCAGAGCACACACACTTGTAAATTTTGGCCACATTACCAAGCCTTCCAGTTCAGTTGTTCTGGGAGTGGTTCTCAGGAATCTGTATTTTGAAAAGTATAATAAACCAAATTCTCTACTTTTTTGCAGCTTATGCAAGGATCAGATAAAGAGAAATATTGCCTTAACACAAGTGTCTCCATTTCTGGCATAAGCAGAAAAAAATAGGAAATCATAGGAAGGAAGGTAACCTTTGAAGAGAAATGGGCATTATTAATTGGAAGGATGCTAGAGAAATTTGTTTATATTATTTAAGTGAAAGATATTGTTTTCTCAATCTTTGAGTTTAGAATCTGTAAAGGAGGTGGTATAAGAACCAAACTATCTGGCTTTAGAAATGGGTCCCACCATTTTTTACATATCTCAAATGAATGTTTATATTTGAATAGCCTGACTTCCACAGATGCAAAATTTCATTTCACTAATTGCAAGTGATCCCAAAGGTCATTATTGATTTGTGAATTTGCTGATGCAAAACTTTCACCTGTGTTCCTCATGAGGAAGATGTGTGGAGATGTCATTTAGCTAAAGATTGAGTTTAGCGAACCATGAAGCATATTTATTTCAACACAGGTTATTTTCTGTGTAACGACTCTCACGAACTGATTTTAAAAAAAAATTACTTTCTCTCTGAAAAATAATCACCAAAATAGGAGAGAAAATGTTGGAGATGCTGAAAAGTCACTCACATTGTGGAAATATATATATACTAATTAAACTAATTTCCAGGAGAAATGGAGGGATACAGGAGAAATATGAGGGGGACAAACACTTAAACATTTATAAAGTTGAGATTTTTGAAGTCAGATAAGTTTGCATATCTCAACCAGTTTTTGTTGTTGTTGTTGTTTTAGTTTTGATACATGAAATGGACAGTTTAGGGAGAGATTTTCTTTTCATAGGACTAGGCTAGGTAAGAAGCCTTAGAGATGTTATCATGAAAGCCAAGTTATGTTCCAATATACCATTCCTATCTCATGCCCAAGAATAGTTTTAGAAATATTAGGGGATATAACATTATTTGAAATTGAATGAAATTATGCAGGGTTATTTCCCTAGATGTTCTTAATGTACATACTACTTTTAAAGTAGTGGCTCCTAAAGTGTGGTCCCAGTACCAGCAGCATCAGTATCACCTGGGAATGTGTGAGAAGTGTAACTAGAGTATGAGAACATGTGAGAGTGCAAATTATCAGGCCTGATCTTCAGAACGACTTAATCAGAAATTCTGAAGTGGGGTGTACCACCAATCAAAAATAGAACTTACCAAACTCTCTATGTGTTGTCAATATACACTGTGTGTTGTCCTCAGACATCCTTAATACAAGTAGCTAAAAAATTAAAGGTGATGCTGGTCTAAGAAGACTTTCAGAATCCCAAAGAAGTACAGTTCAAGACTGGATGCTAAGGAAAAGGACAACTGAAGAAAATCCATTGAAGGAACCCAAATAACAGCTGAAAGAGCCTACTCAAGGGTATCATGCAACAAGTGGAGGGCATTGTCGGACTCTGGGAAGCACCCAGGACAAAGAGAGCCTCATGAGAGTTACTCCAGCAGCAGCAGCCTGCTTGTTGTCACAGTAGTTATCATCATCATTAGTATCACTATCACTATCACCACCACCACCATCATCATCACCTTATTTGGTGAGAACACATGATCTCCAGAAAACAAGCTAGGGGCTTACCTAGGTCACGTAATCTTTAAGTTAAACGAAGCTTTAGAGTGACTAAAGATGGTGACTGCAGCCATGAAATGAAAAGATGCTGGCTCCTTGGAAGAAAAACTATGACAAACCTAGACAGCATATTCAAAAGGAGAGACATCACTTTGCCAACAAAGCTCCATCCAGTCAAAGCTATGGATTTTCCAGTAGTCACGTATGGATGTTATAGTTGGACTATAAAGAAAACTGAGCACCAAAGAACTGATGCTTTTGAACTGTGGTGTTGGAGATGACTCTTGAGAGTCCCTTGGACAGCAAGGAGATCAAAACAATCAATCCTAAAGGAAATAAGTCCTGAATATTCATTGGAAGGACTGATGCTGAAGCTGAAGCTCCAATACTTTGGCCAGCTGATGTGAAGAGCCAACTCACTGGAAAAGACCCTGATGCTGAGAAAGACTGAAGGCAGGAGGAGAAGGGCATGATAGAGGATGAGATGGTTGAATGGCATCACCGACTCAATGGACATGAGTTTGAGCAAGTTCCAGGAGTTGGTGATGGACAGAGAAGCCTGGCGTGCTGAAGTCCATGAGGTTGCAAAGATTCAGACATGATTGAGTGACTGAATTGAACTGAGGCCTTAGAGAAATCAAGTGAAAGTGAAAGTCACTCAGTCATGTCTGACTCTTTGCAACCCCATGGTCTATACATTCCTTGGAATTCTCCAGGCCAGAATACTGGAGTGGTAGTCTTTCCCTTCTTCAGGGGATCTTTCCAACCCAGGGATCGAATCTAGGTCTCCTGCATTGCAGGTGGATTCTTTACCAGCTGAGCTATTAGGGAAGCCCCAAGTAGGTTACTCCAAAATTGATTTAAGTAGCAAGAAAGAAAACTGAGATTTGAAGCCCCACTTTCTTAACTACTATTTTTCAGTGATATCTCACAGCATCTTTAAGCTAAAGGTGACCTCCCCATAGGGCAAAGAAAAAGAATACAGTATTTATTTAATAATGAGTTATGTGGGATTTGCAGAAAGCATGTATGGTGAGTAAGGAAGAACTTGAAAAATTCAAAAGACCCTTATATTCTGAAGGAAGGTGCTGTGGGATTGGAGGAAAGGAGGATGGCAGACATGCCTATAAGCAGAATCTTTGATGTGGTGAAAACATGTAAAATGGAGGCAAGGAGTAGGAGGCAGTGTGAATAAACAGCGGTAAAAGGGTGGAACCACTGACATAATCACAAAGTTGAATGTCCTAAGGGGAATCAAATCAGCCATCTGGTGCTAGATATCAAATGCCAACATCCATATAACTGTCCAAAAAATCTCCCTTCATAACTCAGGTTCAAGGAGGAAGCAACCTTTCATCATCACCCTTACAAGAACAGGCTTTGTTGCTCATTTTTTCTTTTAAAGCAGTATGGTTAAAAAGAAAATACTCTAATATCTTGAATCAAACAGATATGGGTTTGAAACCCAGTCCTAAGCCAAGAGGCAGCCTTGGGCAGCTCCTTATCATTTATGAACTTCAACTTTTTTTCATATTTATAATAAAGCTACTAATATCTACTTCATAATAACATTATTAGAAGCAAACAAGATAATGAATAAACAGTACCTCAACTGTATAGTTCTTTTCCATCTCTTAATATAAAGTTAAACTCAATAACTTAATAGGGAAGTATAAGCAGCATGATCTGACCTAGTTCTAACTCTAATTCTCTCAAGATTACTGTGTTAGTAGCTAAAATGTACATAGATGAATGAGGAAAAAGGAGGAAGGGCTTTGGGCACTTGGCACTAAGAGCTCAAATAGGAATTTGGTAGTTCTTAAAAAGTCAGAGCAAAAAAATTCCCATTCCAGTAGAATATACTTCAATTTGATTCCTTGTCTGCTTGGATCCAAACTACTCCCTGAATTCTCTGTGTGACCTTGAGCAAGTAACCTAAACCTAATTAACTTCTGTTTCCTCATCTAGAAACCAAGGGATATAATCCTCAGATTGCCCAATTTTGTTCCTTGTAGGACAATATACATTCTCTAGCTGTGGTCTCTAGTGAGTTTCCAATAACATTAAAGACTGTGAAGGTATTAAAATTGTGTAGGAATTTCACAATATAATGTGTTGCTGGTCATTAGATAAAATCTGTTCCAAGGGACCTTAAGTAAACTAATTATCTCCCCTTTCTTTGCCATTAAATGAGTAGAAATTTTCCTTTTGTTTTGAAGTGTGTGTTTCTGTGTGTGTGTGTGTGCTTGTGTGCAGGCTTGTGTTTTGAGGAAGTTGCTAAGTTAACCTTTTACATATTTACACATCTGTAGTTATGTTTACACACTTAAATGGACAGCCTGACATCCAAACCCTGGTGTCTCTCATTAAGGAACTCAAGCGTTGTCCTCTAAACTACAAGGAAAAGATTCTATGTTGTGCTGTGATAGGCACTTCGCAAGTCAGTAGACATACCTTTTATAAGCAATAAAATGAAGCTGTCAGCCATTGCAAATGGACCAAGATAGAGGTCACATGACTAAACCACCCCTGCACCAGGTACTCTCTGATGTATTTACTCCGGTTTCAATCTATTAATCAGAGGAGTTGGGAGAGCAATAATTTAAATGCTGCAATAATCAATTCCATAACACATTAATAGAAGCTACAGTCAAACTTTGCATACAACTGACTGCACTGGAATCTTGACAGGAGCCCTAGGGCCATGTCTAATTTGCATTAAATTTACATAAAATTGTAAATCAAGAATACATGAACACAGCCCTAATATTTGTTAGTGCTTAGATCCTTCTTGGTAGATGGATTGAAACTGCTGGTGGTTTGACTCTGCTTGCAATAAAACTGTACAGCTGATCAGCTTTGTTCTCATTCTGCAATTATGGGGAAGGGGACCCAAGAGAGCTATAGTTTCAGGGCTTGCGTATGCCATTTAGGGTTTTGATCCTGTAAAACCATGACTCAGATGTGCCCTTGGAAACCCCAGTCTGGAAGCAGATTATCCCTGATGATTTTGCAGATCCTTGTCACGGCACTTGCTCACAAATAACTTGCCATGAAATAGAGATAGCCAGCCAGCTGAGAGCATGCCAAGGCCTCTGGAAATTTTTATTTTTCCAAATAACATTTACTATCAGAAAAACAGATAATTAGTGATATTCTTCAAACTGAGGACAGATAGAAATCACACCTTCAGCAAAACCATCCAGTATCTAACAGTGTGATAAAGTGGACCTCACATGGTTCCAAGCATTCTGTGTGTTTTTGCGTCCCTGTGGACACAGCTGTGGTCTTTGATGTGTGTTATCACACTCAGGGTTAAGAGAAAACATTCACCAAAGTTATTGGCTCACAGTGGCAAGCCTCCTTCTTCTTTATCCTCCTCAGTTCTATTATTTAAAGTCTATCCCCTTTTAAAGTTTTTCTATGTAAAAAGAAAATAGATACTAAAGTGCCATAATGAATTTGGAATTTGCCATAATGAACCCTTTATGCCAGAAAGGATTAGTCAAGTATTTTTGTATGTCATGATTATTTTCTGCCGCTCGCCTCTCCTTTTCCACCTTCTCCTTACCTTGTACGATCAAGTAAACTTGGGAGGTCTTCGGCTCATGCTGTGTCTGCACCGAGCAAGTGTAAGATCCCTCATCGTAGACATCCACCTTCTGGATTCGCAGGCTGTACTCCAGAGAATGGCGTTTCTCCAGCTCAACCCGGGGGTCCAGAGACCACTTGTCATGCCCAGCAAAAATGATGCCAGAACGGTTCAACCAGGCCACTTTCGAGTTCTTATCTTCTACAACGCACCTGGCAAAGTAGAACAATGACATTAGAGCCTTAGCCATACCCGGATGTGCATTCATTCTTAACACAATTTGACTCAAAAAGGCCAATCAGGAGAAATGACTGTGTGCAGAATGAATCATGGCCATGCCGTTTCTTAGAGTCCTGAATACTGTCATCATTTCCCCTTTAAGATCTCATCCCCATCCACTGGATGGGTGTCAGGATATCACACTCAATGTGACAACAAACAACCAGGGAGAGTAATGCAGGCAGCTAAATGGATATCAGCTCCCCACTGGATTATATTCTTCTTGTCTAGGAAAAGGTCATTCACACAGAACTCCATTTGCTTAAGTTACTTTGAGAATTAGACAAATGATAATACGGCACATTTACTCAGTTTTGAACTGCATGTATTCTTTCATTCAGTTCAGTTCAGTTCAGTCACTCAGTCGTGTCTGACTCTTTGAGACCCCATGGACTACAGCACGCCAGGCTTCCCTGTCCATCACCAACTCCCGGAGCTTACTCAAACTCATGTCCATCAAGTTGGTGATGCCATCCAGCCATCTCATCCTCTGTCAGCCCCTTCTCCTCCTGCCCCCAATCCCTCCCAGCATCAGAGTCTTTTCCAATGAGTCAACTCTTCACATAGGGTGGCCAAAGTATTGGAGTTTCAGCTTCAGCATCAGTCCTTCCAATGAACACCCAGGACTGAGTTCCTTTAGGATGGACTGGTTGGATCAACTTGCTGTCCAAGGGACTCTCAAGAGTCTTCTCCAACACCACAGTTCAAAAACATCAATTCTTTGGCACTCAGCTTTCTTTATAGTCCAACTCTCACATCCATACATGACTACTGGAACAACCTTTGCTTTGACTAGATGGACCTTTGTTGGCTATACTAATTCTTTAGTATTTCTTAAAGGCTTATGTGAAGGTGGATTCAAATTATGCCCCACCATTGAATCAACAGGAATTAGACTGAATTTCAGAGTTTACTTCTGATCTTTCCAAGTTTGGAATGCCCACCCCTAGGAATGAGAAGTGTGTGAGCGGGTCCAAGGGTAAGTAGATAGGTATTGGAAACAAAATCAAAGCTTGTATCATCTTGCCTAAGTCTGGTTCCACCTTCTGAAGGCAACAGGTTATAGGCTGGGAAGACAGCTTGCTACCAGCATTTCTAGCACAATAGAATGAATTCAATCTTTTCCAATAGTTGAAAAGCTAATTATTCCAAGGAATATGAAGGAAAAAAAATATCGATTTGAATAACTACTTATTTTAGAAACCTAAAAGGGTTTAATGGAGAAAATCATGCTCCTTCAATTGCAGCAAGAATCTGGAAATGGAAAAGTCAAGCCAAAAACCTTCTAGATCTTTGGCAAGATTTATATCTGCCTCACAAGGAGGTGGTCTCAGATCCCGTTCACAGCTGCAGAGGCAGCTGCTCAGTACTCTGGGGCATGAGGGATGGACAGAAGAAGCCAGGATCATGACAGCAGAACAGTAAAATACTGTGTTCCCCTGTATTTTCCAAACCAAGTCCAATCCAGATTTTCTGTCAGGTCCAAAGAGCCATGCATGGACAGGAAGCTGATACACTATCCACAGGTGTAAATACATAAAGATAGAGTCCAATTCATCTCTTCTAAAAGAAGGAGAAACGCGGAATCGTTTAAAAACAACTCACTTATGGTACAAAAGTCATTCTCATCCTATTATTTTTGGGTAAATTTCAAATTTTGCTAAAAATGAGAATTTCATTTAATTACTTGAGTGCATGATATACAGGTCTTTCTTTTCCTCTCCACTTATTTATTTTCAGAAACATAGGTAGATTAAGGGCTTCCCTGGTAGCTCAGTGGTAAAGAATGCACCTGCAATGCAGGAGCCACAGGAGATGTGGGTTCAATCTCTGGATCAAGAAGATTCCTTTGAGGAGAGCATGACAACCCATTCCAGTATTCTTGCCTGGGAAAGTCCCATGGACAGAAAAGCCTGATGGACTACAGTCCATAGGGTTGCAAAGAGTCAGAAATGAATGAAGTGAATGGGCACAGAACAAATGTGGATTAAAGTACCATTTAGTAGCTCCAATATATGTTTCTCTGCCATTCAGATATTATTGAGATCAATTATGCTTGATAATTTAAGACTCTTCTAAAGGGGAGGGCAAAGCTAACTTCATGAATGCTCCCTGCTTCTCTCCTGACTCAGTTTTACTTTCCCTCTTCCATTCCTTGGTGGTACCATGTCTCTGTCCTTGGTGGTATTTGTAGCGCTTCTCAACTTAGAATCAGTTATGAATCAATTAATAAATTATTTGCTGTCTTCCTCTAGATCATTAATAAAGTTGCTGATGTAGGTCTCCTGTGTTTTTCTTTTCTACTCAGAATAATGGAAATTTCTCTTTGCCAAAGCATTTTAATTTTCTATCACATTTATCATTGCATTGCTTTCATCATCTACACAGCCCAACACAGTAGTAACTAGTATGTTATAGCATAGAGGTGTACCTTAAATGGTGTTTAGCCTGGAGGAAGGCTAGAATATGTTTATCTTGAAAAAATACATTTTATATACATATAACTATAAATAAAGAAATGATATGGACCTAACAGAAGCAGAAGATATTAACAGGTGGCAATAATACACCAATCTATACAAAAAAGATCTTAATGACCTGGATAACCATGATGGTGTGATCACTCATCTAGAGCCAGACATCTTGGAGTGCAAAGTCAAGTGGGCCTTAGGAAGCATCACTACAAACAAAGCTAGTGGAGGTTATGGGGTTCCAGCTAAGCTATTTCAAATTCTAAAAGATGATGCTGTAAAAGTGTTGCACTCAATATGCCAGCATATTTGGAAAGCTCACCAGTGGCCACAGGACTGGGGGAAAGGTCAGTTTTAATTCCAATCCCAAAGAAGGTTAATGCCAAAGAATGTTCAAACTACCACACAATTGCACTCATTTCACACGCTAGCAAAGAAATGCTCAAAATCTTTCACGCTAGGCTAGGCTTCAACAGTACATGAACTGAGAACTTCCAGATGTATGAGCTGGATTTAGAAAAGACAGAGGAACCAGAGATCAAATTGTCAACATCCACTGGATCATAGAAAAAGCAAGAGAATTTCAGAAAAAAACATCTACTTCTGCTTCATTGACTATACTAAATCCTTTGTGTGGATCACAATGAACTGTGGAAAATTCTTAAAGAGTTGGGAATACTGGACCATCTTACCTGCCTCCTGAGAAACCTGTATGCAGGTCAGGAAGCCACAGTTAGAACTGGACATGGAACAACAAACTGGTTCCAAATTGGGAAAAGAATACATCAGGGCTGTATATTGTTACCCTGCTTATTTAACTTATATGCAGAGTACATCATGCAAAATGCTGGGCTGGATGAAGCACAAGCTGGAATCAAGATTGCAGGGAGAAATATCAATAACCTCAGATATATAGATGAAGCCACCCTTATGGTAGAAAGCAAAGAGGAACTAAAGAGCCTATCGATGAAAGTGAAAGAGGAGAGCAAAAAACTGGCTTAAAACTCAACATTCAAAAAACGAAGATCATGGCATCCAGTCCCATACTTTATGACAAATATATGGGGAAACAATGGAAACAGTGACAGACTTTATTTTCTTGGGCTCCAAAATCACTGCAGACGGTGACTCCAGCCATGAAATTAAAAGACACTTGCTTCTTGGAAGAGAAGCTATGATAAACCTAGACAGCATATTCAAAAGCAGAGACATCGCTTCTAACAAAGTTCCCTTGTAGTCAAAGCTATGGTTTTTCCAGTAGTCATGTATGGTTGTGAGAGCTGGACCATAAAGAAGGCTGAGCATAGAAGAATTGATGCTTTGAACTCTGGTGTTGGAGAAGACTCTTGAGAGTCCCTTGGATAGCAAGGAGATCAAACCAGTCAATCCTAAAGAAAATAAATGCTGAATATTCTTGGAAGAACTGATGCTGCAGCTGAAGTCCAATACTTTGGCCACCTGATGCAAAGACCTGACTCACTGGAAAAGACCCTGAGCTGGGAAAGATTGATGGCAGGAAGAGAAGGGGATGACAGACGATGAGATGGTTTGATGGCATCACTGACTCAATGGACATGAGTTTGAGCAAACTCTGGGAGATGGTGAAGGTCAGAGAAGTTTAGCATGCTGCAGTCCATGGGGTCACAAAGAGTCAGACAGGACTGAGGGACTGAACAAGAAAAACGACAATACATATGCATTTTGTCTTATTCATTAAGGTACCTCCAAGCACTAATATGGTATAACACAGACCTTGGTACATGCCTGTCATATGAACCAGCAGTGTTACATATGCAGATAAAGGATATATGGTTACCTATATTCCACTCCTCCCATCCCAAGCCCTTACAGCATCCACTAATGAACTGGGCGAATTTCCTTATTAGTGAAAGGGAGAGTTTCTAAGTTGAATCTTTAGGGTCCTTTGGACACTTAAGCAATTTTTTTCTGTGGAAAAGTTAAAATTAGCACATAGATCATTACTCCAAATTATTCTCTGAGAGAGTTCAGATCTATCTTACCTAAAGAAGTAATTGACTATTTCAGCAAAATTGCCAGACCCATAAAAATGCATCCACCGAAACAGTATAAAGTTATGTGGAAATTCTGCTGTGACAATCAGTATAATATTTTATTTGTATATTGTGTTTCATTCAAATTTATTTTTCATAATTTCTCCTTTACTTCCAAATAAGTGAAAGGAACACTAGAATATATACATACACACATACACACATACACTCACACTTTTCACTAATCAGTATCATTAACCAACTCCAAGCACCAGAGCACAATGTAACATTTTTAAAAAGGAAATCGAGACTCCTCCAGATATTTAAGGGTTCTTCTTTTATGCAGCTAATGGTTCAGAGTAAGTGTGTCGACTTTATAAACTAGAAAATAATCTTTCTACAACACGGCTAAAACATTCACACTGAAAAGCGAGCAAAAAAAATCACAATTTCAGAGTTAATTTAACATTAAGAATGTTTAAATCTTGATTTAAAATGGAAACTATTTTAAACCATAAGAAGTGCATATAAGAGAAAAGATGATCAAAGTCAAAGTAATAGTCTCAACTACAGAAAACTGTAGAAGTTTTGTTTGTTAAATGAAAATAACCGGTCACATAGGATAGTCACAAATGCCTAGCTACTGGGAAATGAGGAAATGCCAATTAAAGAAAGAGCCGGGCCCAGTAAGCATCATGAGCGTGCATCTGGAAGCTAAGTGGCTTAAATGTCTATTAGGCATGCCTGTGGAGTGAGTGTTCTCATGCCATACCAGTGTAATATGGCAATAAAGGATCCCCCACTCAGAATGCTGCTTCAGTACCAGTCTAGTTCAAAAACAAATACCTAGTCACTTCATCTGCTAAATCGGCTCTGGCCAAAGCAGGGAAATTATAGAAAGACACATTTTTCCAATCTGTGTTATGTGTTGTTTGAATTTGATAGAATGTTTCCTTTAAAAGCTTGGGATACACAAATCATTCCAGGATTTAGAAAGGATTGCATGATAAAGGGAGTAGGTGTTGGTCCCAAGAGGAGAGGGCAGGGACTGACCTTCCACTGTGGGTGGGATTTCTGGCAGGTGGCTGAGGCCCTGAAGATATAATACAAAGTGCCACCTTTCCAGGAAATCTTGATTCATGCCCCATCCTTTTACTTGACTCCTTCTTATTACTCCACAATGTATTTGAGTTATCTGTACTTATCTTTTCTCATAAGCTTATTAATGAGAGTGACCCTCAAGAAGTCACCTATGGAACCTTCATGGGGCCAACAGAATAGCTCACCAGGTACACAGGAGGCACTTGCTAAAATGTGGAATAAATACACTGAATTTAACAAACTGCTAGTAGATCAATTATCAAATATTTGTTAATTATTTAATAGGTATAGTATAGATGATAACTATTTTATCTTTTCTTAACTAATAATTAAAATTTTCAGATACATAGGGAAAATTTTAAAGAGAATTACTGAGTATGGAATTAACATGAAATCAAGAGAGAAATATTGTTATCAATGAAGAAAGATCATTCCTGGGAATAAATAATCTATATCACACATTAAAAACAGTGAAAAGAAGTATAAAGCACTAGATAAACATTTAGTGAGTTGCCCACATTAACCATGAACCCACAAATTTCACGTGGTTACTTACCTTAACTATGAACCTATGATTTTTTTTTAAATCAGCTTTAAAAAAATAAAAAGAAAGGCAAGCAAACACATTTCTAACTTCCCTGTTCAGCATGTCTGAATCCATAAAACCGTCACAAAAAATCAATTCACCCATAAAAATTCTCAAGCATTGGATCTCTGCAAGTACTTTACACCAAGTATATTATGCACAGTTACACAAATAGGTACATTGACAATTCTACTCATACTGCATCAAGTCTGGGGATTATACTTCCAAAACGAAGAATATAATTGGAGGCAGAAAGAAATGCTAAATTTGGTTTGTACCAATAGATGGATTAATAACATATTTACTGACAGTGCATCCTTGATGTAAGTGATACACATCTAATAGATATTAAGCCTGTTCAGCTGCTACTAGACACAGCTCATTTTTAATAAGCATTACTGGCTGCTATAAATGGACTGAGTTAGTAATTAAATTTATCCAGACTTTACTTCTGAAGAGTATAATTTGGTATTTATTCTAAAATAACAAGTAAATATATTTTACTTAGTTTCTCACCAGTTATCCACCTTCATACTTTTTAATTATACAAACTGGGGAAAGTGTAGCTAGATGGGTGAGACAGATTTGTTTCTTAAGAAAGAACAGTGAGATGAGTGGTTTTTTAAGTGGGGGCAATTTGTGCTTCCAGATAATATTTGGTAATATCTGAAGACAGTTTTTTGAATATCACAATTGGAAAGAGGAGGCTGTTTCTGGTATCTGGTGGGTAGAGGGCAAGAATGCTGCTGAATCTCCTACAATGTAAAGAGTACCCCAACGACAAAGACAAATCCCAAGTGAAATGTTGGCAGGGTTGAAACTGAAAAACTTGAGTTAGACCTTGGTCCCTTCATTTAAAGATCTGGAAGCATTAAGTCAAGCATCTACAGTGCAATGCTATTTTCTCATAAGCATATACTCCTAAATTTATAAGCACTTAATTGCCACCAGCAAAGCCCTTGTATTATAAGTCACATTTGTGACAGAGACACTACAATGAAGACTAGTGATACTCTGGTTATAAGGTAATAGTTAAGGAATCATGCTGCTTTGTTGTTGTATTTTAGAGTCTTAATTATACAACAATGTAATCTTGTACATTGCTGACAGTACATGAGAAAGCTATAACTTAGTTCCTTCCTAAATTAATGCCAGAGAAATCATTTGACCTTAGTGTTTGTTTGCTTGTTTGTTTTTTAAAAGGGTCAGTAATACTTGGGATAGGTAAGGGAGAATCAACACAATCAGGGCAAATTTGAGTTTTTAAGGAAATAATTAGCTTTTATTCATAGAAGAACTATGTTTTTTAAATTAACTTCTACTATTTTTCTTTTCACATCCATGATGTTTTTCTCTTTTACAGGATGTGGGATGATTCAAGATATGGATGGGAAGTCTCTAGGAATGTGTTCGTCGTTTATTTTGATGCCTTTTGCTTTATAACTTTAATCCCACAAAATGATGCCTTTAATGAAGCAACAAAATTATCTCATTTCCCACTAGAAGGAAAGACACTTGGTCTGGAAACTCATGTGGGTCATTCCCAGCATTACAGCGTGGCATTAGGAAATGCTCTAAGCAGAGGCGATAAAGGATCAGAAATATCCCAAATTCTTCTGTGTCAAAAGTCATTAGTCTGGGACTTCCCTGGTGGTCCAGTGGCTAAGATTCTGTGCTACCAATGGAGGGGGCCTGGGTTTGATCCCTGGTCAGGGAATTATTAAAAATCCCACATGCAGCAACTAAGAGTTTGCATGATGCAAATAAAAATTCCACATGCCCCAGCTAAAGATCCCAAATGTCGCAAATAAGACCTGGCACGGCCAATAAATAAAAATAAATATGAATATAAATAGTCATTAGTCTGACTTTATCCTATTAGTATAATGAAGTCTAGCAACACATATGCAAACACATTTTAAAAAATACCAAATTAGTTAAAAGCCAAATTTAAATAATTTTGAATTATTAAACATTTTGGATCATCTCTGCTTTATTACCATATTCTAAGATTAAACTCTCAGTGGGTAAAGAATTCACCAGCAATGCAGGAGACACGGGTTTGATCCTTGGGTCGGACAGATTCCCTGGAGGAGGAAATGGCAACCCATTCAAGTATTCTTGCCTGAAAAATCCCATGGACAGAATAGCCTGGCGGGCTAGAGTCCACAGGGTCACAAAGAGTCAGACATGACTGAGCAACTGACCAAACACACACACAAGATTAAACTCAGAAAGAAATAAGAGAATTGTGGGGATTCATTGATGACCTTCAGGCACTCCTGCTTCCCTTGCCTGTGACAAGAAGTTTCCATTTTCTAGCTGCCTTACTCTCATCTCTACTTCTTTCCAGTCTTGACTTCTGGCTTGACCACTGCCTGCACATTCTGTTCTTCCTGTGCATGTCTGCTCTATGAAACTTGATATTCTTTAGGTAGAAACTGATCTAGATTTATGACAGTTTATTTTCCTTGATTCATCCTGAATTTTAGTCCAATTAACAATGACACCACTGAAGCACTGAATGACACCAATGAACAATGACAACATTTATATGATAGGGTCATCTCCTCCGCCATAGGTCCTCTGTACACATTCATGCACAAATCCCCACACGCACATGTGTATGTGCACACACATTAGTGATGGATGCTCAAAAGGATGAGAATACAGAGGTAGTAAACCACAGAAATCCTATTCAGGCGAATCTATTGTTGGTCACAGTGACTCAGGAATCTGCATCCTACCATTGGAATATCAGGGTAAAAGACATATACTGTTTAGTTCCCGAAGATAACTGATTTAAGTTCTGACCTTCAGTCTATTTCCTATTGGAAAACAGGTGAGTCATTTAGACTTTCTGTATCTTAGTTTTTTCATAAGTAAAATGAAGTTCAAGATACTTTCCCTGACCTCTTGGAATGATGTGATGTACCTGGAAATATTTCATAAGATGTAAAACAATATCTATGCTTATACTTTCCCATGGTAACACATGGTAGATAAAAAGGAAATGGTCATATATAGGGATGACTATAAGGAAAATAATGATTTATCCAAATCATTCAAAAACTTTCTCTTTTTATAGAATATCTACTAAATACATGAGATCAATTATGCCTTTCTTTAAATTCTCAACTTGCATTAGTTATTTGCATGTGCTATACTAACAAAGCATCCTTTCTGCAACTGAGTTATTATCTATTAGAATGATTATCATCTATGAGAGCAAAAGAAAAAAAGAAAATCCACAGTGGCAAACAGTAAAGCCAGGCCAATCTGCCATCCCCAGAGCAGTAAAAAGTCGTCCCTAGACATGCTTTCTGTCTCTTACCACCACTAGGGAGCATCTTGTCCAGCCATAAATGCATTCACATATGCATATATATATGTGTGTTGCTCTATTTTCAGGTTCATATTCTTAAAGGAGCATAAATACATATTCCATGAAGGTGGTACAGGTAAGGAGAAGGGCATGTAGAGAAGGAGCAGAACCACCAAATTAAGAGTTGAGTACAGCTCCACAGTCAGTTCTAGAACAATCTGTGTTCCTCTGGTTGTCACATCAACAGTGTCTATGTTTACATGAAAAATGAAAAAGAGGAAGACAAAAATTTTGAAAATAAAATTTGAGATTGAGACCAGGAGAAAACTGATTTCTATCCCAGTCACAAGTGGAGTTTGGATCAGTCCCAGGAATATTTATATATGGTTAGAAACAGCTCCTCTTGGTTCTTTTGAAGAGTCCTGGTCCCTTTAGAAAATAAATCATCATCTTAATCACACCATAATTCAAGATTCCCCATTTTCTTGTCACTGGTAGGGTGGAAGAGCCGTGGGTTCTGTAGTATAGTAGCTTTAGGCAAGCTACTTAGTGAGAAAGAAAACAGGTTTAGGCTGAGAAGCCGGTTTCCTGCTCTGCATTTTAGTTCCATCACATTCTCCACTCTGTGATCTTGGGACATTTGCTTACCTCTCTATGCCAGGTTTTTCTCATCTGTAAAATGAAAACTACAGTAGGATCTACTTCAATGAGTAATTGTAGTGTTTAAATAAGGTTAGTTTGAAACATATAGGGCAGTGCCTGGCCCTAAATGGGTCCACTTTTACTGAAAAGCTTCAGTGTTTTTCTTCAGCGGAACAGAAACAATTACTATATCTCCATATTGTGATCATTAAACGGGCTAAAGTATTGAGTACCCAGTGAGCCGTCTTGGCACCCCACTCCAGCACTCTTGCCTGGAAAATCCCATGGACGGAGGAGCCTGGTAGGCTGCCGTCCATCGGGTCGTCACGAGTCGGACACGACTGAGCAACTTCACTTTCGCTTTTCACCTTCACACATTGGAGAAGGAAATGGCAACCCACTCCAGTGTTCTTGCCTGGAGAATCCCAGGGACGAGGGAGCCTGGTGGGCTGCCGTCTATGGAGCCACACAGGGTCGGACACAACTGAAGTGACTTAGCAGCAGCAGCAGTGAGCTTTGGAAGAGCCTAAAAAATCTTTGTGCCCATCACTTTTCATAATTTGAATCTAGGAAATTTTCCTGTAGAAATCTCATTTTGGAGCTAATTCAAATAGCTCCAGGTATTGTTGTTTAATTCAATTCCGTGTTTAATAATAGGCGTATCTTGGGAAACCTTTTAGGGGCCTAGGTTCTCCTATGTCTGGTCCCTATGAACAATAGCTAGTCCTCAAAAGTCTGTAAGTATGAAATTGAAAGCAGGATAATGCAGCATGGTTACAGTGCAGCCATGTAAATTGAGGCTCTAATGCCATCTCTGGAACATTTTTAGAGGATTTGTGGCATACATGTGCCTAGGGAACTCAGGCCTTGAATGCCTCACCACTTGTGATCAGATAGAATGATCTCTCTTCAGGTCAGCCTGGACAGAGGACAACAAAAGGTCCATGTTGTACTTTCTGATCTGCTGGTCAGACATCAGAGTTCCTCCTAGGTGAGGCATACTCTATGATATGTGGACCCTCAGTTGCAAGAACAAGGCTGGTTTCTTCTTAGTGCTTAAGTGGCAATTACACTCTCAGAGAAGTAGCAAGAAGCTAAACCCCTTTGTTCCCCTTTGAACTGTGGATTCTCTTCTTTCCTCCCGACTAGGCTGAGTGAGGATGAGAAGCAATTTTAAAGTTGCTTTTGTTTTGATTCTTGCTATGAGTCCCTGTTTTCTGTGAAAAATCTCTCATTTAGAAGGAGAAAAAACAAAAAAAAAACCCTGCCTTTAAGTTGTACCTTTGAAAGAATAAAATTAGTCTTGGAATCCTGGCTCCAATTTCTAGTTAAAATTTTCAGTCACTATGCAATTAAAAACAACTCCACAGCTATTTAAAGAAAACGTTGTTGCCTTCTGAGTCATTACAAAGTAAATATAAAAAATATGCTAAGTTCTTGAAGGGAAAAAATGGGCTTTGTACCACAAAGGGTTTACTCTTTATCTCCTTCCAGCAGTAAGGAAAAATAAAAGTGCTTACAATAAATTATAATGCACTTAGGCTGAGCATCCTGATGTATGAGGCATGGATGAAGCTACAAAATCAGGAGACTATTTTCCATAAGTCTCACTTGAAAATCCAGGCCTTCCTCCTTTATAGTCTTATCATACCCAGTATTATATAAATATTATCCTTAGAGCAGAATCAAGTTAGAATATGACTCATCATTATATGCATTTAGATATAATTTGGATCAAATTTATGCCAAGATATGACAATTAATAGATATAGCATGTTTGATATAACAGTTAACATATAGTGAGTATGTAAATAAATAGGTAATGAGACTGTCAGCACTACCATTAGAAAAGATCTTTGTTATCTACATTGCTTTTACCGGTAGAGGTAGACATAAGAGAAATAAAGGCAGATAAATATAAAGAACAACAGAAGTCTTGATTTTTTAAATGTACTTTGTGGATTCAAATGTGAAATAGGGGATTCTACCAGCTGCAACTTGTAGGAACACATGCCATCAAACAGATCCATCTCAGGTGAAGGCAATGTAGTGGTTCCCTCGCTCAGCTGACAAGAAGCTGATAGATCACTGATGAATGCTTATAAATCACAAGGACAGTTCTCACATGCAGAATTATAATCACAGGGATTTTTCTGACTTCCATGTTTGCTTTTTCCATCACCCACTTTCTCCCTCACCTCACCCCTATGTTTCCTGTCTCCATTTTTTTTTTTTTCTCCAGCACTTTCTTCCAAAGGACAGTAGTATTTGGAGGACTTCATCCTTGTATGACAAACTAAATATTTTTGTGGTTTTTCTTCCTTCTCTAGCCTCACTTTCCCCCCTCATTTAAACCCTTCCTTGAGGACCTATTTCTCCTTGAACAGATCAACAATCAGGACATGAATGGCACTTGAAATTAGGGTGATTAAAAAAAAGAGCCTCAGAAGTTACTGAAAGAACAAGTATGAAGGTAAGAGCTGATGAGTTTGAGAGGAAAGCACACCTGCAAGAGCTCTTGTAAGGTTCTCAGATTACTCACACGGGAGAGTGGTACCTGCAACCTCAATCCCCAGCCTAATGAAGCACTAACCCTGGGAGGCCAATAAAGATGAGAAGTAACTGGTGTCTGGACTTGGGAGGGAGAAAAAGATCATCACTCCTGGGCTACTAAATTTACAGGAAAGCTTAACTCTGAAATTTCACAGCCAACCTGAGTTAATAAGAGAGCCACAGATGCTACAAGGTGAAGGTCATGTTCTGAGTTCTAGAAAGACCATTATGATTCAAAAGCTCCATCCTTTAGCCTTAGAGCATCTGTATTCCATTTCCGCCCTCTCCCCAAACCCCTCTCCCCTGCCCAATCCCTGTGGCACTTTGACTGTATTATAGAAAAGGCATCTTCTCTCACAGTGACTCAGAAAATATGGCTGTTAAATGAAAGGACAGGCAGAGAAAGGGAAAGAGCTTAATCTAATACAGCATTGTTTTGAAATACTTCCTTTATTTCTTCTGGATTATTTATCACTATTTTGACATGGCACCAGGAACTCTGTTGAAATCGCTATATGTGCTCAGGAACCTAACCTGAATAGCAGCCAGAATTATATTCACTAATTTGATATTAATTATAATGTTGATATTAATAGTCAATATTACTTTGATTAATAGCCACTCTCCTTCACGAATATGTCACCTTCATCTGGCTTTCTCAAGACCACTTTGAGAGTGATGTTGTTAATCCACTAATTGCCAAATCCAGCGGATTTATTTTAAGTATCTGTCCTATTTAATCGCATCATAGCTGTCAACACTATTCACTGCCTGTTTTTCATTTTCTTGACTCTTTTCCTGAATCTGCTATTTCTCACTTTGCACAATCAGCACCTCCTTCTCCACTTACTTTTCATATATTGTTATCCAGGATTGTATTTTTCTTGTTTCTTGGCTTCATGGAGTAGTTTTCACACACTTATCAGTTTTTTGGCTTTAATTAAACTTCATCAGATTGAAATTCAAAACAGCATACTCAGCTATTCCACATAGATTAACTGAAGGCACCTCAAATTCAGCATAGTTTGAATTGAAATTCATTATCTCCTATCATTCTTTGTCCTTCCAAATTCCCAATCTTAGTTACACAGAATCATAATCCATCTGTGGTTATGTAGTTAGTAGCCATAGAGCTATCCTTGTTTCCTTCTTCTCCTGCAGGTTATTTTTGTAATCAAATGTTCTTTTTACATTTTTCTCCACCTGAGATCAGCCTCTACTCTCCATCCTCACTGCCCCACTATTGCCTGGGACCTTTTCATCTGTGATCAACATCACTTCCTACTGGTGTTCTAGCCTCCAGTATTGTACCTCTCACCCACGTCTACCCTATACCATTCATCACTCATACAGAACAGAACATTCATAAAGTTGATCATGTTTAAATGCACTTCATCTTTTTATTTTAAAAGTTCACATAGATTAGTGTAAGTCAGTTCAGCATATCTTTGTAGCCTGGTCTCTTGACATTACATTCCCTCTGAGCTGCTATCTTATTCTTATTCTTTATTTAAATCTTATTTTTTATTCAGATGCCAATCTAATTCCTCCTAGCTCTTGTTTCCCTTTCATCTAAAGTATGTTTTGCAACCTTATTCAATGGACAAATTCATACTGACTTACAGAATCCATCTCAGATGTGCCCTCCCTGGTGAAGCATTCACCAGTTTCCCTAGTTGCTTGCCTGCCTGTGCTAGTATTAGAATTCTTTGTTGTTCTGCTTCTTGTGACAAGTTTAAGTGTGAAACAAGACCAGGTCCTCTCAATCTTTGCATTTTTATTGCCATACAAAGTGCCTGACACATAAAAACTCTCAATAGTCATTCAATGGATGAATAAATATATCAAGAATCTCTCTCCTCTCATCTCAGATTCTTAGAGGTATCTTCTTTCTGTTACATCCCTGAACATGGAAGAATCTTACTGTTCCCAATGGTTTTAAAAGAGGAAAACAGAGGCAGGATGAGGCCCTTTTGTCTTTTCTAAATAAACCATCTTATTTCCTTTCATTTGCTGCTACCACTATTATTTTCTCTGCCTCTCTTTGCCTGAAAAAGATGATAATATCTTTTCAATGATATGACTGTACTACACTACAGTAAACATATAAATACAAAATTCTTAAAAAAAAGTAAAATATAGTGGAAACTTTGCAACTCAATTTCTGAAAATAAGCTGCATACTAAAGACATAAGACGGTTTCAAATATAAGTGTCTCTCCTTCTGTCCCACAAATCTGAATCTTGATATTACCTTGCTGGTGTCTCCTGTCCTAATGTTCATATTTAAGCATGAAAATGAACATATATAATCCACACTCAGATGTTGCACTGAGAACTACCTACCTTCAGTAATATAACCTAATCTTATGAGTTTATAGGGAGCCATAGCCAATTTTCTCATTGTTTATCTCTAGTGAAATAGATTAATTTGACCTCACAGAACATGAACATTTTTCATATCCCCACTATACTTAACTGGGAAATTAGCAAGTTTTTGTTTGTTTCCTTCAAGATAATAATAGGACCAAGAAGACAACCAGGAAGGGTGATAAAGACACACATAGATTGGAATTTCTTCACTGATCCTGCCTGGGAGGCCACTGAATTTAGACATTCTACTGGCTACGTCAATAAGGAGCACCGTAGCTATTCATCTAAAACTATGTTCATTCTTTAATATTGGTAAATTTTGTCCCACATTTCTTTTCTCTGATTATTCCAAGATATATTTTCATTCTGGATGTCAATGTCCCATGTCCAAATCAGCAGTCAAGCAAAACTTCCCAAAAAACAAAATGGGAGGGTGTAAGCATTAATAAAATGTTTTAAATGATTTAGAACTGAACTTATCTCAGTCAAATGGATAATAATATATCACTGCTTCTTATATCTTGCTCTTTCTTGTCCTCCAAGGAGAAATCTCCCAAAGTTCCTCAAACACTACTTTCCAAAAGAACTCTACTGAAGAGAGAAACTCTACAGCTCATGAAGATATGCTCTTATATTTAAACTTCAGGAATAGCAGTGTGGATGGCTTTCTTCAGAAGTGAAATAGTCTCTACTGTCTTAAGCATTATATTTATCCAGTCTTGAGATGAGACTATAGTAATCTCATAGGCATGGTACAAATCATTTATTTTTCTTCATATTTTCTGTGTCACTTCCTTTCTTTCCATCATTTTGCCACACTCTTTGCATTAAGAACATGAATCAATCTAAGAAAACAGCTTATTTATATGTCCTTCCCTTTTGTTCTACTGTAATGTGAGCCCCTTAATCTTTATGAACATTCTTCTACCTGGATAAGACCTAGTGCCATGTCACACGATGCTTCACATTAAAATTATATCTCTGCTAGACTATAAATTAAGGAAGTCAGAATCCCTAATTTTTGTGTTCTAAGTATATTAGTGCGGAAATGATTTGAGTTCATGAAAAGCTTGTAGGTATTTAATAAAAGGCTATCTAAAAATAAAGGTAATTTCAAATACATAATTTCCTATGGATCACTCTACCTCTGTATAAAACACCTGTATCACAGATACTGTGATTGAGAGTAACA
The DNA here is from genome assembly GCF_910594005.1 of Cervus elaphus. NCBI lineage: Eukaryota > Metazoa > Chordata > Mammalia > Artiodactyla > Cervidae > Cervus > Cervus elaphus. The sequence continues at coordinate 57,511,771 of NC_057833.1, read as the reverse complement.
ACACAGGAACTTTAGAAAATCCACCATCAGAGGCCAGAATCTGAGCATATAAGGGCAAAGAATGTATTGTTCATTAAGCAGATGCTTCCTCTAAGTAAGTCTAAGCTGATTTCTTCCTCAGTCCCTGAGTTCTACACAAGGCTTCTTGGTCCCCACAGAACTCAGTGTGAGCACTGGTTGATGAGTCCAATCTCATCATTTCAAACCCTTTGGCAGTTTTCACTTACAGATTTCTCCTAATCATGATGCAACAAAACGGCAAGAGGAAAATAAAGCAAGATCAAAGATACATATTCAATGTAAAATAGCTCAGCCTGCTAGCCCGAAGCAACAAATAAGTGAAGAACATTCTCCATTGTGTAGTAAAGTGTGTTTCTGGGAGGCTAATGTTTGATGCAAATCTGCCTGAGGCAACATTAAAACAAAACTCTACAAGCCAACAAGAGCAAATCAGACTTGCGTTTTTTGTTCTTCCATAGAGCTCATCTAATCTTACATCCATCATGTAGGAAATTTCATATTATTTTACAAAGAAGATTAGAAGAGATTAACAATCTTACATAAATTATTAACTTCTTCTATTATACTAGCCTGCCCTAAATCTTTCACTTTTAAATAGCAAAGAGTGTCTCATATGGGGGTTGCACAGGACAAAGACACTATAGAAAATAAGTTTGCTATAGTCCTTTGCAGACCATGCAAAAGTCTAGTACTGAAATCACTTCTAAAATGGGAAAACACAATTAATTCTGTTGTGTTACTCTACAGTACCAAGCTTCTTCATCTTACCTCTCCAGAAGGGAGGGTGTGAGATCAGGTCAAAATCTCCCCCAAAGACCTCACAGCTAGCTATCCCATTCCTTCTCAGCAAGAGATGAAAAGCTATAAAGAATATACTTTAGGCCAGAATGACACTTGACATAACAAACACTCTTGTACTTGCCATCCTCATAAAACATGACTTATGGCCATAGTGGGAGCTTAGCTATAGAAGAGCTGTTACCTGGGTGGCCCAGGTACTATCAGAGTAGATTCCATATTAGAAAAAGGGCAGGAAAAGTGCTTGAACATTAGCAGGCACAGATCTAGAAGAGCCATTTCTTTTCTAGAGGACTTTTGAAAGTTGGACTAGGAGTAGGATGGTTAGCACTTTGACAGCATTTATAAGGCTCTTTGCTAACAAAGAGATATTCCTCAGTTTAACTGGGGAAAAATCTTTGGCCTCAGCTAGTGATACCAACATCCGCTGGATCATTGAAAAAGCAAGAGAGTTCCAGAAAAACATTTATTTCTGCTTTATTGACTATGCCAAAGCCTTTGATTATGTAGATCACAACAAACTGTGGAAAATTCTTCAAGAGATGGGAATACCAGGCCACCTTACTTGTCTCCTGCAAAATCTGTATGCAGGCCAAGAAGCAACAGTTAGAACTGGACTTGGAAAAACAGACTGGTTCGAAATAGGGAAAGTAGTACGTCAAGGTTGTATATTGTCACTCTGCTTATTTAACTTATATGAAGAAATGAGAAATGCTGGGCTAGATGAAGCACAATCTGGAATCAAGATTGCAGGAGAAATATCAATAACCTCAGATATGCAGATGACACCACCCTCATGGCAGAAAGCGAAGAAGAACTAAAAAGCCTCTTGATGAAAGTGAAAGAGAAGAGTGAAAGAGTTGATTTAAAACTCAACATTCAGAAAACTAAGATCATGGCATCCAGTCCCATCACTTCATGGCAAATAGATGGAGAAACAATGGAAACAGTGACAGACTTTTATTTTTGGGGGGCTCCAAAATCACTGCAGATGGTGACTTCAGTCATGAAATTAAAAGATGCTTGCTCCTTGAAAGAAAAGTTATGACCAACCTAGACAGCATATTAAAAAACAGAGATATTATTTTGCCAACAAAGGTCCGTCTAATTAAAGCAGTGGTTTTTCCAGTAGTCATGTATGGATGTGAGAGTTGGACTATAAAGAAAGCTGAGTGCGGAAGAATTGATGCTTTTGAACTGTGGTGTTGGAGAAGACTCTTGAGAGTCCCTTGGACTGCAAGGAGATCCAACCAGTCCATCCTGAAGGAAATCAGTTCTGAATATTCATTGGAAGGACTGATGCTGAAGCTGAAACTTCAATGCTTTGGCCACCTGATACACAGAACTGACTCATTTGAAAAGACCCTGATGCTGGGATAGATTGAAGGCAGGAGGAGAAGGGGCCGACAGAGGATGAGATGGTTGGATGGTATCACCAACTCGATGGACATGAGTTTGAGTAAACTTTGGGTGTTGGTGATGGACAGGGAAGCCTGATGTGCTGTAGTCCATGGGATCACAAAAAGTTGGACATGGCTGAGTGATTGAACTGAGTGATACACAGTCAGGGTAAAGAACAAGTATCCCCAGCCTATCCTTTGAGACTCTGTCCCAGCCCCAGTAGAAGCATGAAGTGAGAGGACTAACTGCCACAAAGACCTCCCAGCTTCTCACACAGTCTACTAACTGCCGGACACATCCCTCTCAATAGGAGCAGTTCTGGAGCTGACTGTAGGACAGTTGGCTGTGAACTGCTGTACAGTCAAGCAGGCATCCTCATTGACAACCGAAGCACAGGTAGTAACTGCCTTCCTTTGATCAATATGAAGTTTTATTCCCTCTGACCGGTACCGAACAGAAGACAATTCCTGATACTTTTGGGTTCATGAATCTCCACTAAGACAGGAGTTAATTCTTCATTTTCATCAAGGCCATTAGAGCGTCCATAATTTATTTAGAATCACTTAATAAAATGCTGATTTCAAAGTGCCTCTACTTCAAAGCTGGTAACTATGATATCCTAGGTAAAATTAGATTTTCACAAAGTGATACAACTTATGATCTTAGTAGCTGGTTCTTTTTTTCCCCTTCCTTCTCCCCACAATTTAACATCATTTTTTTTTTTTGCCAAAGGTTATGAAAATTTTGTATAGCGTGTTATTTGCAAGACTGTTTCCTTTCTGTTTCATTAATTCTGCTAATTTTTCAATTAATTTAGGTAATGACATTCACTCTGGGTTTTTTTTTTTTTTTAAACTACTCTCCTGATAAGAGTTTTCTAATGGAAAAGGTATATTGGCTGGTTGTGTTTTCAGCGAAGTTGAGGTGGTCTCTGTAATGAATGTTGGTGCAAAATTAAGCAGACTCTAGCAATGAGTTGGCAGCTTGTAAAAGCTACTCTAGTTCTGCTAACTAGCACTGAATTTTCAGTGGCAAAGATAGTGAGAGGAATAGCAGGTTTAGATAACACAAGGCAGCTTCTTCACCAGTCTGTGAAAGATAATTACTCAGTGGGACTTATCTGGACAGAAGCCATGTGCCCATGATGAGGCCTGCTTCTTGTGGTAATAAGATTTCCCTAGCTGGATAACAAAATAGAAAGTTGCATTCTAACATGAATTGCTGAATAGCTAACACAGAGAAGGCAGAGGTCTACAAATGCTTTTAAGAATGGAGTTCAAGATTAGGATTGTGATAGGCTGTAGAAATGTAGATCCTGGAACCATGACTGAGCAAAACCAATTACTCTTTTAGTGATAGATAATATGCAAATATAAGCATCTTAACAAAAGACTGAAATGTATGATTGAGGGCCGGCTAGGAGAGGAGAACAGAGTTCAACCTGACTACTTAGTTTAAAATGGCTAGCACATTGTTGGGCTTCCCTGTTGGCTCAGTGGTAAAGAATCTGCCTGCAATGCAGGAGTCTCAGGAGATGCAGCTTCCATCCCTGGGTTGGGAAGATCCTCTGGAGGAGGGAGGGCATGGCAACCCGATCCAGTATTCTTGCCTGGAGAATCCCATGGACAGAGGAGCCTGGAGGGCTGCAGTCCATAGAGTGAAACATGACTGAAGCAACTTTGTACACACATACCCACCACATTCTTAGAACTCAAAGGAGCAGCATGGGATGGGCAGTGAGTGTCCAGATGACTATAATAAAAGAGCTAAGAGTTAGAATGGCTCACAGTCTGAGAAACAATCACTATTTTACAATTAAGTGTTATAATCCCTACTCAATTTTTTAGTATTTTAATGGATGGATCTTTTGATCCATGGTTCATACTAGCTTCAAGTTTTTAGAAATACTGGAATCAGCCTAGGAAGTCTGTAATTAGAAAGGCTGCATCTGGTGGAACCCAAAAGGTGGTTTGGGGAACTCTTGGGATTGTTTGTAATTAGAGAAGGAAGGCAGGAGACAATCTGGTTTGAGAAGGGAATCATCAGAGGAGTTACCTATGTTTGTCTCTCTAGGGGATCTTCTTTCAACTTCCTGCACTAATCGACTCCACAATATCTACATCATCTACATCTGTATTTCTCTACTACTTCCTGCAGGCCATTTCGATAACAGAAATTTACAAACTATTGTATTTACAAATAATTGATTCTAGTGAAATGTTCTTTTCACATTTTGATCAATCAATACCGAAATGGCTGTCATGACCTTAGCTTTTGATATTTTAAATATGAGTTTCAGTGTTACATACACACCCAGATAATTTGAGACTCTGAGATAAGATTCTGAAATATTTTCCTAACAACTAATGAGCTTCCCTGGTGGCCCAAATGGTAGAGAATCTGCCTGCAATGTGGGAGACCGAAGTTCAATCCCTGGGTCAGGAAGATCCCCTGGAGAGAGGGCTGGCTACCCACTCCGATATTCTTGCCTGGAGAATTACATGGACAGAGGAGTCTGGCAGGCTACAGTCTACAGGGTCTCAAAGAGTTGGACACCATTGAGTAACACTTTCACTTTCAATGAGTTCCAGCTTCTGGAATTCTAGTGGTCATATACCTTTTTGTGTAAATTTTGATTAATTTATCAATTTAGTGTATTTAGGCAGATAAAAGACTATATCTACAACAAAACATAAGAAAAACATGAGAGAGTGTGCTTGAGACAGAAAGGTGCACACACAAACTGTGTGATAAAGTGTGAGAAACAGAGAAAAAGTGGAGAAAGACAGAAATGCTGCGGAGCAACTATTAGAGACTCAGATAAAAGTGCTGATGTAAAAAATCAAAGGAAATTCTTCTATAAAAATTCAGAAGGACCTTTTTAAATATAAAAGATATATAGAAGAGAAATAAAAATATTGTATTCAGAAATGTTAAGTCATGCTCTCTCTCTTCCTCTTCTGTCCTACACTACCCCCTCCTCCCTCAGTAAAACAGCAAACTTGAAAGATCAGTAAATGAGATTGGGTAGAAAAGTCTAGAAATTTATAAATATTTTCACCATATGCTTTATAAAATAACATGTGTTTGGCATTAAAAGTTAAATACAATAAAGTATAGACAAAAACAGTCAGAATATTGACAATGTTTATCTCTGGTGGTTTATAATTAAAGTCATACTCCAAGTCACACATCTGTTTAACTGGAATTACATTGAGCTCACATTTTATCTATTTATACACTTAAATGCATATATCTTTTAACTTGCTTTACTGTATTAGACATGTAGTGCATGTTAACCACTGAATAAAATAATTTCCCTCTTATCCACTTAGCAAGTGGCTCTTCAAGGTGTTCCCATAAAATAAAAATTCTGGGACAACTCACATCAATGACTATACATTCCACCACTTATGGGACTAGACTCTCATAACTCACTGTGCTTGGTAAAATTAAATTTAGTTGAGAGAGTTGCTTCCCTAAGCCAGCAATGACTCTCCCTCACTCTACTCTCAGGATTTGTAAGTGACTCCTAGGCTGTTCCTAGCTAATGTTGGACTGTGTCCCTACGGTGTGTTTATTGCTGCGTGATGTGAGGTCCCAAAGTCAGTCTAGTATAATTGGCCCATGTAGAAAGGAAGTTCAAATCTCAGCTCTACAAAACATCAGCTATAAAAATTCAGGCAAATTGTTTCAATTCTCTGAGTCTCAGTATCCCCGTTAGATTGTTTTGGGGGCTTACTAGATCATTCCATGTAAAGACCTTAGAGTAGTACCTGGTAAATGGGGATGAGTAATTGTTACATAGTATTGTTGGTGTTGTCATGGTTGCTGTTATTATCATTTCTGTTATTATTATATTTACTAACCACAAAAAATGGGATGAAGAAGGCTGGTATATGAGACTGTGTTTTTTTTCTGAATCAAGTGGGTCAGTAATTGCAAGATACAGGGAACAATGAGAAGAGACCTAGGAACAACCACTCTGAGGAAAACACTGATTGAGGTGTAACTTACTGAGCTGACCTTTTAAATCAGAAGAAAGAAATAAGTTAAAGATCATATTAAAAATATTGAACTTTATTTAAGCCCTGTGCTCCCAGAAAGCGAGAATGATTGGGAAACCCCCAACCCCCAGGTTTGTGTTCCAGGCAATAGATAACCACAAGGGACCTTGATGTCCGGAGATCTTATGGATTAAGACTCATCTCCATCCTTCCTCATGACCTCCATAAGGCTCCAATTTGATGAGTCTCTGCCTCCATTAAACCCTGATTCCCTTCCCTCCCTCTGACTGCAATAACCTGAATACTGTTTTGTGCTCAGCGGCTCAGTTGTGTTCAACTCTTTGCAGCTCCATGGTTGTAACCCGCAAGGTTCCTCCATCTATGGGATTTCCCAGGCAAGAATTCTAGGGTGGGTTGCCATTTCCTCCTCCAGGGGATCTTTCCTACCCAAGGATCGAACCTGAGTCTCCTACATTCGCAGTTGGCTTCTCTGACACTAGTGCTACCTGGGAAGCCCTATAACCCAAATACTATTTTCTGTTTTCTATTTTCTTTTGTCTTTAACATGTGTCACAAAGTTTTCCATGCTGGGTCACCTTTTGGAAGAATAGGCTGGAAGCAGTGCCCAGAGCAATCTTGGACAGTGCATGGGATGTCAGGAAGAAGGTAGAAAGCGAAGATTTTATTCCTGTTTGTGTGTGAGTCTGTTCATTATACTATCCCTCATTTCACAAAATATATGTATTCCAGAAATGCACTTTTTCTACTGCCTTAGGGACTGCTATTAGAAAACCAGAGATCTCTGGGAATCATAAAATCCTGAGAAGTAATAGAAGCAGACACTTAAGAAAGCAGTAGTACCACTTTTTACACTCATATATTTAAGAGAAATAACTCTGCTTTTATGAAACCCTAACAGTAATACTCTCAACTTTTATAATCTTACAATACTCACCAAATAAGTCATACAATGCAAACACTGAAAGTGAACCCCTCAGGTAGATTTCAGACGCCAATGGTCTGCCTTCAGTTTGGATCTTTTCTCCAGGTGGGCCATAAAGTTAGGAATTTGGCACTCTTTGTCTATTCAGTTCAGTTATTATGTCAGTGGGGTGCAGAGTCCCTATATTTTATTATGTTTTCCTTTTATTTTATGCCTCTGGGTTAACAGTTGAGAATCCCCACTTTTAGTATCTAGAATAACTTGCAAATATAGGTGCTTTTCAGTAGTATTTTATGAAGTGGAAGGAATTGTTTTGTTTATTATCCATCTCTTTATAATTGTTTGCCGGTTTTGAAGATTTTTGGAAACATTTTAAATGGAATTTTTAGTCTTGCTCCAATTTTATAAACTGATACAATAGAAATAGTATAGCTTGCATTTGGAGACTTATTTTTTCTTAAAATAAGCCAATACATTTATGTTAGTTTTAATAGAACCTGAATGGGAAACACAGCCAGAAGCAGCCAATAAATTGCTTTTAAGCCAATATTGCTGAGCACTTATTCTGTGCCAGGCACTGCTCAAATATATATATTACTAGCTTTAATTCTCACAGCCTTTGTAAGACAGATTCTTTTGATTATCTCACTGTACAGAAAAGGAAAATGGTCACAAATAGGTCAACTACATTGTTCAAAGAATCTGAGTTAATAAATGGTGCTGGGAATGGTATCTAGTTCATTTTAAACTGTTTACTTTCTACATTCACTGCAGGACTATAACCATGTTGATATTCTGTTTCTGTCCTGGGCTCAGGCTCTATTTTCTCTAGTCCATATTTTTCTCATTTTCTGTTTATTTAGTCATTTTCATGGAAAACATCCTCTAGTAACTTTTTGATTAAGATATGTAACATGTATATTATTTTATACATCACAAATGTAATTAATAAATGTGACCAAATGTGTTTTTAAAAAAAATCAGCTTTGTTGAGTAGAGAGATCTAGATCAGAAATCATTTTCCTCCAGAATTTTGAAGATATTTCCCACTGAATTCTAAATCCCAGTTTTGCTATTGAGAAGTCCAAAATCACTTTGATATCTTTTCCTTTGAATATGATTGCTTTTCTGTTCTTTTTTCTACTTGGATGTTTTGGTTCTTTTCTGTCCCAATGTTCTGAAAATTCAAAGTGAAGTGCCTTGAAACTCTTTCAACCTGGAAACTCATATACTTCAGCTCAGGAAATTTTTATTAAACTATGTCATTGATTATTTCCTCCCTTCCTTTTTATCTCTTTCCTTTCCTGTAGTTATTACTATTTGAATAGTACATCCCCTGGACTGGGCATGCAATGTAATTATTTTTTCCTTTCTATTTTCCATGTTTTTGTCTTTTGCCTGTACTTCCTGTATGATTGTTTCTGCTCCTAATGTCAGTACATTTATTGAGTTTTTCACTTCTACCATCTTGTTTCAAATTTCCCAGACCCATTTGTGTATGAATGTGATACCTCCTCTTGTTTAAGAATATCAATAATATTTAAAGGTTTTTCCTGTTCAAATTCTCTTTCCCTCAGACTGCCTTATCTATTTGTTTCTTTTGGTTTCTCTCTTTGGTACTGGGGAAGATCCCCTAGAGAAGGAAATGGCAACCCACTCCAGTATTCCTGCTTGGAGAATCCCATGGACAGAGAAGTCTGGTGGGCTACAGTCAATGAGGTTGCAAAGAGTCAGACAGAACTGAAGTGACTTAGCATGCACTTTGGTATTAGAAGCATTCTTCAGATGTTTGGTAATCTCTACAGTCCATGGGACTGCTAAAGAGTCTGACATGACTTAGCAACTAACAACAATAACAAATCTTCATATGTTATTCATATTTCAAATAAACAATACAGTGAGTTCTCAGAAGACTCTCTCTTGGAGCCCAGTCAGAAGTCTGATTACCAGGAGGCCACCATGCTGGACAGCCTGTGTACAGGTACACTGGCCAAAAAATGTAGCTGAGCCTGCCTTTCCAGTCACCCTGTCAAGGTGACAGTGAGTGAGTGGAGCTCAGCTTGGCTCAGTTGTGGGCTAAATAGCATGGAACAACCTTGGTCAACACCACATGAAACAGAAGACTCATCTAGTCAACACTCTGGCTAAATTCCTAGATTTTGAGATATGATAAAGTAGTTGTTGTTTTTAGACAAGACTGGATAATTTTTACACAGTAAAGGATAATCAAATATTAGATTCATATGGACTAATAAGGCAAGTGTTAGTCAATCAATCATGTCTGACTCTTTGTGACCCTGTGGACTGTAGACTGCCAGGCTCCTCTGTCCATGGAATTCCCCAGGCAAGAATACTGGAGTTTGCAGCCATTCCCTTCTCCAGGAGGTCTTCCTGACCCAGGGATCGAACCTGGGTCTCCCATATTGCAGGTAGATTCTTTACTGCCTGAGCCACCAGGGAAGCCCTGGTAATATCTAAAATACCGGTGTGCTAAAATGAAGGAAACTTCAATAATGAATTAAAAAATGATGATTGGGGATTCTGAGTGTGAGTGGGACTCCTTGACTGAAGAGTTAGGGCAGGATGGTCTGGCTGTACTGTTCCTCCAAAAAACAGTCTATTTTCCTCTAGTAATTATTTATTTCGCCATTATTTTAAAGATAAGATTTATATTTTAGCAGTTTTACATGTACAGAAAAATTACAAAGTCAGTATAGACTTGCCATAAACTCCACAGCAATATTCCTCATTATTAACATACTACATTAGTATGATATATTTGTTACAATTAATGGGACAGTATTGATACATTATTATTATTAACCAAAGTCTGTACATTATTCATATTTTCTTAGATTTGCCAACTATCCTTTTCGTCTTCTAGATCACATGCAGGAGACCACATTAGTTGTCATATCTCTTTAGGCTCCTCTTGGCTGTGAATTTTCCCAGACTTTCTTTGGTTTTAATGTCTTTGCTAGTTTTGAGGAATATTAGATATTTTACAGAATGTCTCTCTACTGGAATTTTTCAGATGTTTTTCTCCTGATTATACTGGAGCTGTAAATTTTGAGGAGGAAACTATGGCAGTAGAGAGCCATTTTTGTTACTGCATATTAAGAAGGGTCCATACTGTCAACATGACCTGTCACTGTTGACACTGACCTTGATCACCTGGCTGAAGCAGTGTATGTCAGACTTATCCACTGTACAATTACTTGTTTTCTTTTCACTTCCTATAGTCTCCTCTTTGGAAGGAAGTCATTGTGAGCCGCTCGTACTTAAGGACTGGGGAAGGCACAGAATCTACATAGATCATTTTAGAGTACTTCTGCACAGGAGATTTGCCTCTTCCCACAATTATTTATTTATTCAATCACTTATTTATGTCAGTATGGACTCACAGATATTTATTTTATGATGTCTCCTCCTTTTCTTAGATCTTTCCTTGTATGTTAGTTATAGTCCCCAGGAAAGAGTTGCACAGTATTCTGACTAGAGGGTAAAATCTTGCTGTAAATACACAAGAGTCTCAGTGGAAAATGAGGCCTAAGGTTGGGGTCTTGCTATTTAATATGCAAATATTATGTATCTGACCCTCAGCTGTATTTGGTAACCCCTAGTACAAAGACCCGGTTTTAATTTCTCCAGAGAATGAAATCAAATTATTTTGCTCAGTTTAGTCAAGGAGAGTCAGCCAGAGGCATGCAGAGAGGAAGGGATCTAGGGGTTTAACTCACATTTCACATCATTCAAACATGTTTTCTTATTTCAGTTACTCCTTCACCTCAACCTTAATCTTTCCCCTACTTTCAGTGGTATATGGTGCTGCCAATTCCTGAACAGTTTGTAAAAAGACTTGGTTTGTTTGTCACATTTCCTTGTTACTGGCTTAGTCTTCAGCATTTTCATGTCTGCTAAATCAGTTTTGTCACAACAAACTGTGGAAAATTCATAAAGAGATGGGAATACCAGACCACCTGACCTGTCTCTTGAGAAAACTGTATGCAGACCAGGAAGTAAGAGTTAGAACTAGACATAGAACAACAGACTGATTCCAAATAGGGAAAAGAGTACGTCAAGGCTGTATACTGTCACCCTGCTTATTTAACTTATATGTAGAGTACATCATGAGAAATGCTGGGCTGGATGAAGCACAAGCTGGAATCAAGATTGCTGGGAGAAATATCAATAACCTCAGATATGCAGATGACACCACCCTTATGGCAGAAAGTAAAGAACTAAAAAGCCTCTTGATGAAAGTAAAAGAGGAGAGTAAAAAAGTTAGCTTAAAGCTCAACATTCAGAAAACTAAGATCATGGCATCCAGTCCCATCACTTCATGGCAAATAGATGGGGAAGCAATGGAAACTGTGACAGATTTTATTTTAGAGGGGCTCCAAAATCACTGCAGATGGTGACTTCAGCCATGAAATTAAAAGATGCTTGCTCCTTGAAAGAAAAGTTATGACCAACCTCAGTCAGTTCAGTTCAATTCAGTTGCTCAGTCATGTCCGACTCTTTGCAACTCCATGGGCTGCAGCACACCAGGCTTCCCTGTCCGTCACCAACTCCTGGAACTTACTCAAACTCATGTCCATCAAGTCGGTGATGGCATCCAACAATCTTATTCTCTGTCGTCCCCTTCTCCTCCCCCTCTAGGATGGTCATAACTTTTCTTCCAAGGAGCAAGCGCCTTAGACAGCATGTTAAAAAGTAGAGACATTACTTTGCTAACAAAGGTCCGTCTAGTCAAAGCTATAGTTTTTCCAGCAGTCATGTATGGATGTGAGAGTTGGACTATAAATAAAACTGAGCATCAAAGAATGGATGTTTTTGAACTGTGGTGTTGGAAAAGACTCTTGAGAATGTCTTGGACAGCAAAGAGATCCAGTCAGGCCATCCTAAAGGAAATCAGTACTGAATATTCATTGGAAGGACTGATGCTGAAGCTGAAACTCCACTACTTTGGCCACCTGATGCAAAGAACTGACTCATTTGAAAAGACCCTGATGCTGGGCAAGATTGAAGGCAGGAGGATAAGGGGCCAACAGAGGATGAGATGGTTGGATGGCATGACCGACTCAATGGATATGAGTTTGAGTAAACTCCAGGAGTTGGTGATGGACAGGGAAGTCTGGCGTGCTGCAGTCCATGGGGTTGCAAAGAGTCAGACATGACTGAGTGACTGAACTGAAATCAGCTTCACTCATCCATCTCCTTTACCGCTTTCAAAACTGCATTTGCTGTCCTCTCCTATCTCATTCTCCCCATCTCCCTCATATGTTGATCTTTAGAGACAAAGAAAAATTGCTTTACAGCAGGTTTAGTAGAGTCTAGGGGAGAGTGAAATTGGAGGTTTGTTTAATCCACCATCTTTTCGCAGATATGCTCAGGATTACAGACTTAGCCCCAAGAGACCAGAGGTTCCATTTCACTCATCCTTGTATCCTCATCACCCCGACATGTGCTTGATTAAAAAAAAAAAAAAATAGGAGGTAAATACTAATTGAGCTCCTTAAATGAAAACAGGAACCAGAGTCGGGATTCAAATACAAATCTAAGTCCAAGTTAGTTTTTATTTTTTACATTGTACTACACTTCTGCTCCATCTCAGGTATAAAGTTTGTATTTTCAACATTTAAAATGGAATTTGTCATCCATAAGATCATGCAGATCAGTACTTTTCAAATTTTTTATGTGTGTACAAATATCCTGGGGATTACTTAAAGTGCAGATTCTGGATGGGCTGTCTCTATACTGGTCCAGGAACCACTAACTTGTACAGCAGGGATGTTTGGTAATGGATATATAGCACTGTGTATCCTGGCATTATAAAATGCCATTTCCCATTTCATTTCTTTGTAAAGTTACTATTTTGCATAACAATTTTGTCAAAATCTGGGCTTGGATTGCAAAAAGTTGAGTTTTCTTGGGGAAAGGAAGGACTAGGACCTCGTCAACCTACTAAAGTAGAAACTACTCAATAGATTCCATCAAATATGCATAAGATTGTGAACTGTGGAGAAATGGCTGGGAATAGGAATTATTACAGACTACATACATGTATGTATTCATATATATATTTTTACACCATACCTTATACCTTCCTTATACAAAGCTGATTTAAAATGGCTTATCCACGCATGCTAGTAATATTTATTAAGAGAGACAAGAAAATCAAGGCAAAGGGGAACGGATGATAAGAAATACAAAATTAAACTAATGTTGAGGTTAGTACACAAAATATATGCCAAGGTTTCTGCAAACTAATGACAAGGGTATCATAAATATTTCTATGGGCAGTCAGCACAAAAATGGATAGATACACAGTCATTTACATCAGTTGCTGTGGCTAAGAAGACTTTTTTTTTTTTTTTTTAGTTTACTTTCACAAAGAAGAGGCCATATAATGTTCATGCAATATTGTCAAGGACACCTTGACAGTAATAATCTTATATGGCCACTCAGATAATATACACTTGTTCAGGCATGAATCTAGGTGCTGATGATGGAGAGATAAAAATAAATAACCTTTCTTAAAGAGTTCATGATTTTACGGGGATCCTAGGAAATTTTCAAGTAGGATGTGTACAATAGAAGGACAAGATTTTCTGGTAGCCCAAATGAAGAAATTAATTCAGCCAGGGTAATGACAGGGGTTTGGACTGTTTTATAGAGTAAGAAATAAAATCATGCCTGAATAAAGTATATTAAATATTGCCAAAATCACTAAAAATATAAAATCTTAATCTAAGTGGGCTCTTCATTGTGGTCAGTAGAAGTAAAAGCAAACAGAAAAGCAAAAGAAAACAAGAAAATATGTGCAATTAGAGAGTTCTGGCAACAAATGTATAGATATCCAGCTCTGAGAGACAGAAGTCCAAGGAAACCAATATCTCTTTATTTGCAGTATAAGTCAGGAACGCAAGTTTCTGGGGACCCAATGAAAGGGCAATCCCAGAAGCAAGTTCACAGGAGTTTGGCTGCAGCTTCTGGAGCAGTCCAACAAGCTAGATGAGTGGTCATTACTAGTTTTGGTTCCTAGCAATATTTGAAAATATGACTAATGTTATTTAACCTCTCTTGAGAAAAACCCCAGATATACACACATGCAAAGTATTAATTTGGACTTAGGAGTTATAAGTGGAGAAAGCAATGGCAACCCACTTCAGTACTATTGCCTAGAAAATCCCATGGACGGAGGAACCTGGTAGGCTGCAGTCCATGGGGTCATGAAGAGTCCAACACAACTGACGACTTCACTTTCACTTTTCACTTTCATGCATTGGAGAAAGAAATGGCAACCCACTCCAGTGTTCTTGCCTGGAGAATCCCAAGGACAGCGGAGCCTGGTGGGCTGCCGTCTATGGGGTCGCACAGAGTCAGACACGACTGAAGCGACTTAGCAGCAGCAGCAGCAGGGGTTATAAGAACATTACAGACCTTTTTAAAAAGGACTTCCTTAGATCTAAGTAAAAAACAAATTCAATGTAATGGATGTATCAGGTTATCATTATAACTTGAGATTGGGAACAATTTAGGTATTCTTGGAAACTTCTTTTCAATTGTATGCTCATCAACTGACATTCTGATTATAGAGTATCAACAAGTTAAGGTGGATGACAAATTCCATGAAGCCCATTATGGGACCTTAAGCTTAAGAACACTCAGGCTAAGGGCAATGTGGTGGCCGAGAGTTGCAAAGGTCACAACATCTTCGATTTTTTAAAATCCCAATCACATTTCATTTGTGTGTACCTTTCTTATAACTTGCACTACCTGGCACTTCTGCAGACACAGTAATAGCGGCTTACTGTAAGACTTCAAGCTAAAAACTGAAATATTGCACTCCTGCTTCACACTGAGACCTCAGTGAATAAAAGATAAAAGATAAGTACTTTATCAATGTACAAATATTGGACCCGGCAACAAGTCTGCAACTCTTTGTACCTTCCTAGGAAATGCAACCACAAACTTCATGGGTCATGAAAATCTATACATTCAGTCAGTTTGACACAATTTTGACCTCAGGTAAACTTACTTGCAGTTCTTTTTTTTTTTTCCTTCTTGAATGGATCACAGACTTCTCCCACAATTAGAATAGTAGCTAATATAGTATATCTCATTCTCTATCCAGGTCCCCAGAATCTAAAAATGGTGGCTCACACAGAGTGAGATGCTAAGTGGTGCTAAGCATTTCTCTGTACAATATTTGACTATTATCTCAACAAAACTGTCCCCATCTGACACTATGAGGAAGGTGCTATTATGATGCTTATTTTACAGGAAGTCGCAGGTTATGTAACTTGCCCCAGTTCATATGGCTGGTAAATGGTAGGGGTCAAAACTCAGGCAGGCTGATACTGCAGGCTGTGCCGTTCATTATTTCACTATACTCTCTCTCAGAAGCCCTACTGAGCAAAGATAAAAATCAAGGTATTAAAAGAATGGATACACAATAAAAGTGGGAATAATGGGGGGAGCCAGTTACATAATATTACTTGAATTCAATGGGATTCTATGCTGTCATTAAAATGTAGATTATAGAAATATTTTTAGTGGGGTAAAATATTCACAATATATTGCTGAAAGAACAGAGCAAATATAACTGCACAGTAAAACCCATTTATACCTACAGACACACAGAAACAGGAACTCACAAGCACAAATAAAGGATATATATCAAAATGTTAATCATGATAATTGCCAAGTGGTGGGTAAACAGGTAGTTTTAATTTATTTTCTCAAGAACACTCTGCTCCTGATCTTTGCACAGCTGGTTCCTCTTGTTTTCCAGAGCTTAGTTCAAATGTCACCTTATCAGAGAAGTCTCTCCTGACTTGGTGGTGTGAAGCAGACAGCTATGGGTGCTCTCTTTATATTTCTATATATGAGATCATGCTATCACATTTCAATATTTATTATCTTTCATTGGTAATTTTTATATTTTTTTTACTTTTCTATCATTTCCACTATAATTAATCTCCATGTCCCTCTTACTCACTTCTCTATAGTCCCAAGATTTAGAAAGTTGTGTGAGAGCTCTGTAAATATTTTTTGATAAATAAGTGAAAAAATGATAAATGAACAAACAATATAAACACAATCTAACAAACTCAAAACATGTCATTTTACTAAAGTAAACCTCAACCTCAAATTTAACCAATGGAAGTTCACAGATTCCCACCCTCCATGGGTCCCTACACGGAGCATGTGTAACTGGGTAGCACAGAGCAACGGTAGCCATGCGTCACATGGAGGAGATGCTCCCTGCTCTTAGAAGATCACATCTAGTGAATTTGAAAGACTTTTAAACAAGTTGACCTTTGAACAATGTGGTTCACTTATTCGCAGATATTTTTCAATAAATACATATTAAGTACTACCATGCTCAGGCAGGCTTCCCCGGTGGTTCAGATGGTAAAGAATCTGCCTGCAGTGCAGAAGACCCAGGTTTGATCCCTGAGTCATGAAGATCCCTGGAGAAGGGAATGGCTACCCACCCCAGTATTCTTGGCTGGAGAATTCCATGGACAGAGGAGCCTGACGGGCTATACTCCATAGGCTGGCAAAGAATCAGACACAACTGAGCAACTAACACACGCACGCACTACTGAATCCAGGGCTGTAGAACCTCTCCTACATAACTTTAATGTTATATGTGGATTTTCAACTGCGTGGAGAAAGGATGTCCCTAACTCTCACATTGTTCAAGGGCCAACTATAATTGTGTAAAGATAAAAGGTACATAATATAAACTACAGGGACTCACAGGAAGAACTACTTTTTCCTGAGTTACTTTTCAAAGAAAAGAACTCATTTATTTTCAAATAATCACAAAATTACAAGAGCAATTCTCATGGTAAAGGCAATGATAGGAAAACAGCAATAAATGATTAGGGTTGACCAGATCTCCTCTGCTTATTTATAAATAGGTTATGAGCAAAGGGTGAGTTAGCCACCTTCACATTTAGATATGAGTGATTTATCTTAATAGGAGTTTTGGGAAAGTGGACAATTTCTTTAATCATGGGGCATAGCTGGATCACTTTTTCCTCAGAGATACAGTTTTTTCTCTCCATATACTCTATACTTAACTTGCACTTCTGACAATGCCTATGGAAAGAAATAGCAAGGAAAGTCTAGGTTTTTCAACTTTGATGGCATTCTAACAATAGGCAAAGCTATTCCACATGGGAAACATTATGATGTGGAGGAAAGTTGGAAGATTAATAATAATTACTAATTTACCATTGAACTTGAAGAACAAAAGTATTCTGCTTTAATTGCTACACTCTTTCCTTTACCTCTTTCAATAAAACCATTGTGAATCGAAAGTGTTCTCTTGGATTATGTTTTGATTTTAAATGAATACATGTACCCAAGATACTAGGTCTGATACGCTAAACTTAAAAAGTTAAAAAAAAAAAAAAAATCACTCTCTGTACCAAGACTTTATTAGCATAGTAGGAACTAGTAAGGTTTGCCCAATTCACCTTTGGAATATGTTCTAAGTGCCTTCTCTTTAACACTGTGCAATAGTCCCAGAAATTTTGAAATGAATTAAAGTATATTCCAGATAATATAAGGTATAATTGGGAGAACAGGTCTATTCATTAAGAGACTACAGGATTACAACTCTGGAACAAGGGGTCATATGCCTTCCTTAGCACAAAGATATGATTTGGAGAAAAACGCTACTGCAACTGCACACAGGAACTATAAGAAGACAAGCTCGGGGCAAATGCTGCCTTACAGCCTTACAATGGTCAGACCAGTAGGCGTAAAAGCAACAAACATGGAATTCTTTCATGCATCTTGTGGAAGACAAACTTCTCATCTAGAAAGAACAATGGAATCACTTAGCATTGACCACTGACATACCAAAGTGAGAAGTAACTGAGCAACTTCAATCCAGAAAGGCCCACAAAGGTTCTAAGTCTTTATCCAATGAAACTTCTGAAGTTTGAAAAGGAGACCTAACCACTCTCAAATCTCAGAGAACCAAAGATATCATTGCTGCTCACTCATGGAATTGACCTATGGGCTCGGAGGCCTTCTGAGTTGCTCCAGGGTCATACTAAAGTATTACACTCTTATCTTAAACTAATCCTGTCTTCAGGGAATCATCCAGGGTACAGTCTTTGTCTCAAACCTTGAGCAGTTTATTTGATTAAATCATTTGGGAAAACCAAATCTAAATATATATCTTCACATGTAAGCATTTTAAACTAATTAAAATGTAAATAACTTAGAAAACATTTTAGAGATTGATTTACCACCAACCATATTTATAAAAGCAAGTTACAGTTGTGAATAAGTTTCTGGCCAAGAGAAATCTGAAAACACAAAATGAAAATGTAAAAATATGAGGGGAAAAACAGAGTCAATATTCTCCATTTAACTGCAAGACTACAGAATGGGTAGAGTTAGTTAAAGCAATGAAGATCTTTATAACAGCTACAGATTGCTGTAGACATGAAGATGACCACAAACACAATCAAAGAGAAAAATATACAATTGGGGTAACAATTGAAAATTTTAAAAAAATATTCATTTTGCACATGCAAACAAAGAGGGATTATTTTCATTTGAAAACTTTCCTCATTTTTATCAGCAAAGACCTGACTGACTTTTGCTAATTCTGAGGGGATAAATCAGATGACAGTCTTCAGAAGGATGCAGAGATTCTGGGTTTTGAAGGGAGAGAGTTAGAAAGAGGACTTCCTCCATGCAGCACGTCAGGGTCATTTACTTCCCATGGACCTCTGACTTCGCCTTCGGTGTTTCCATTGTGTATTATATCCCAGCCACCTTTGTCTCTTTTCCACTTGAAAGCAGAGGATAGTTTCTCTTATTGGGAGCAAGATAGTGACAAACTCACTTCCATATATGAAGCCAGCTCTGAAATATCATCATATTGATAAAGTTCTTATACAAACAAAATGAGACTTCATCTGTTTTGTGCTTATTTTTTCCCAGCAATAATCAAGAGGTGCCATCTTTTGAAATATTGCATTTTCTTCCCCGTTCTCTGCTTCTCTCTTTTACAGTTGTCAATTATTCATTGAAGTTTTTGTCCCCTCCTACTCTTTTTCCTCTCTTCAGTGTGTTCCTCTATGTTTCCTTGAGGTTCATTTTCAATTTTTGCAATTTGTCTTTCCCCATTAAGAGCTTTTTTTCCCCCCAGTGGCATCTCTCTTTCATTCCTCTCTGCTTTTTCAAAACCTTCCCCAGCTCTTTTCTTTAACTTCCTTTAACTAGACTTTCCTAAGTTCAATAGGAATTGGTTTCCCACAGATTGATTGCATTCATTTGCTGCTCTATTTCAGTTGGAAAAACAATACAAAGGAGGATCATTTTGCACCCGAGTTCCTAGTAGTTTTGCTAGAAACTCACCTTCAGTCCAGTACTCACAATGGGCTTTATAAACTATGGCAGTCCAATAAGTAATAGAGAAAAACAAACCAACAAAAATTTGGCAAAGTATATTTGATGGTATTTCTTCTGGTAACAATGAAAACTGGGAATGATTTACAATTAGTAATCAAAGGCAAAAAGACAGTAAAGGTAGGGAATCAGCATCGATAGTTCAGGCTTATTCATTTTTTCATAATAAATAATATTCCTTCACACAATGAGGAATACAAGCTGTGGGGAAAATGTGGATGATAGAATCTGGACTTAACCTTCATGATGCAGCACATGAATCACAGACAGGATTCTTCTGTAGATTCCAAGAATGAAGAGAAAGTTTTTGTTTGTTTGTTTGGGACAGGAAGATTGAGAAATTGAGATAAACATGTTTCTGGACTTTGCATACAAAGATCCGAAGCTTCTAAGCTTTTACCTACATGAAAACAAAAATCATGAAAAACACAGGGAAGCTCATACATGCAGCTGACACATCTGTATATCAAAATGTATCTTCTGTTTGTGCTTAGTTGCTCAGTCATGTCTGACTTTTTGTGATCCCTTCGACTGCAGCCCACCAGGTTCCTCTGTTCATAGTGATTCTCTAGGCAAGAATACTGGAGTGAGTTGCCATGCCCTCCTCCAGCGGATCTTCCCAACCCAGGGATCAAACCCAGGTCTCTCACATTGCAGGCAGATTCTTTACCATCTGAGCCACCAGGGAAGCCCAAATCTTCTGTTTGGCAATATGTAAACTCAACTTGAATCTCAGATGGATCAATATGAGTTATGATCCACTCCTGCTGCCTCAATTTAACTGGTGAGATTTTGTGGGTATATGGAGGCAGAAAACCAGAGCCCAAGTCCTTTCTCAAGACCACAGTCAATGAACATGCATAAAGGATACTAATCTGTCTCTCAGATTTATCTTAGATGTAAAGCAGGGTTGGTTCAAGATCTAATGAATGATAGGAAACAGTAGCATGAATTATGTTTGTCATTTACATCTGTTAAGCATCTAAGTTCAGATGTACTATATGTAGCATGTTTGCAGATATGAATAGGATTTTGATCTATTCCTTAAGGGATTAAAAATCCAGCTAGGAGATGAGGAAGCCTCTCAACAAATATTATTTGTACATGAGATGTGTCTGTATCCTAACTTTTGCTCTGGGAAATTCAAGGCATTCCATGAAACAGAAATCTAGCTAGAATGAAAGGTGCTGGTTCAGACCTTAATTAATTATTTCTGAAAAATTTTCAGATGTTTAATTCATTTTTGTGATTTATTTACAGGGAATAATTCAAATGATATAGTAGGCAACTCCAAGATTTACTAAGAATTGTCTACCAATAAAATGAAAAATGCATATTTTTTATTATTTAATTTCCTATATGAGTATTCAGTTAATTTGGATACCAAACACATTTGGTTTACTTGTTGAATTACATAGTGGCTGATCTGATTGTTTGATCTGATTGTTTCTGTGGATAAAGACAATCAGTGTATCTTTTCTGTGTCTTTTGTATCTATAGAATTCACCTTAGTCAAATGGTAAAAGTTCACTATTTTTTTTTTAAGTGCAGTTAAGGCATTTTTAATGAAATGAAAGGATGCCCAACTGGTGGGGAAAGAAGCAGAAAATACTGTTCAAATGAATACTATTGAAGTACATTTGGAAATCTTAAACCATTTTTAGGAGATGTGGAAATTCACAAGTACAAAAATACTCACATTTTAAAATAAAGTTGAGAAAGAAAGTTCTTTTTAATATACCTCTTCTCAAAACGGGAATTAGTATCTCTAGAAAGGCAAAAAGTTGAGTAGGCAAATGTTTTCAGTGTTTGTGGATGTTACCTGTGCAGACACTTGCTCATAAGGTAACTAATAGTGAAATCTTCTGCTTTTCTTTTTTTAAATGATGGAGGCATACAGAAATGTAAGACATTTTTATGTTTCTCTGGTTTCTTCTTTAGGAGATTTAATTTCATTTTAAGAAACATATTGTTTAGTTGCTCTGTCATGTTCTACTTTTTTTGCAATCCCGTAGACGATGGCCCTCCAGGATCCTCTGTCCATGAGATTTTCCCAGACAAGAATATCAGAGCGCTATTTCCTTTTCCAGGGGATCTTCCTGACCCCGATATTGAACCCTTATCTTCTCCATTGCTACATTTCCTCTAAAACCACTATTTTTAAAGATCAGCTTCATAGATCACACTGCTTAGCATCTCTGCCAGAAATTTCAAAGCTTCACTGTCAATTAATTGTTCAACAGGTTCCTCAAAACAGCTTTATCTTCATTATCACAACTGGGCCAAACAAAGTGTTCTAAGCTTGTGGACTATTGTTATTGGCTTGTTTTAGTTTTTAACGTGAATCTCTGATATGACTGTCTGCAACTGTCAACTTTTAACATTCATTCATTCATTCAATAAACATTTATGGAATGTTTCAGGAAGTGTGGTAACTTTGAGGGATCACAAGAGTGAAGGCCGAATTGTCACCCTAACAAGATCATAGTATAGTGGAAGAGGAGTCATGTTGATTGAACAACTGTGATCAACCAGACTTCTTTTTATAAACATTTCTTCATCATTTCTCCCAAGAAAACAATGAAGATGCTCAGAGAACTTAGTCAATTTCACACAGCTGGGAAGAAGTTTTAGTGAAATTCAAACACCTGGAGTTTCTGACTCCAGAAGTCAGACTTTTTTCCAACGAAATGGTTTTCCTGGAAATTGGTGGAGCAGTTTCTTACTTTATGCTGTGTGAATGTACACATTCCCACCATGTTCATGGTAAGAGGTTAACTGTATTTGTTTGTGTTACTTACCTTCAAAACAACCTCTCATAATTGTGTTCTGATCTATATCAGGTGATATAATGAACAAAGTTAAGAAACACCTGCACTGCCCTCTATTCAGAATGAACATTGGAACACCAAAGAACAAAATTCCACTTCAATATTCCAAAGAACAACGTCATCTAAATCAGCAGTCCCCAACCTTTTTGGCACCAGGGATCGGTTTCATGGAAGACAATTTTTCCATGTAGGTGGGGGCAGAGTATGGTTCGGTGGTAATGGGAGCAATGGACAGCATGGGGAACAGCAGATGAAGCTTTGCTTGCTTGTCTGCTGCTCGTCTCCTGCCATAAGGGCAGGTTCCTAATAGGCTGTAGGGTATGGGTCCAAAGCTGGGCATTGAGAAGTCCTGATCTAAATGACTATTGTCCCTGTATGTGAGGTCAACCCCATCATTTTAATTGCATGAGGCATTTCTCCTACTGCTTGGCACAAAAACTTAGAGAAGAGATTCAGACAGTGTATTTCTTCAACTAAGATTAGGAAGTAGAATAAGAACACAATATAGAAAAAAAGGGGAAATTTTAATTCTCACTTTCCAGGGATACCTGAAAGAGAAGAACATTAAACAACATGTCACTAATATTTTTGCTCAGTGCCTTTCATATGTCACCCGAGTTAACTAAACACCTTTCAGCAATGTGACAACATTCCTGGGTATTTGTCAAAAACAAATGTTCAGGCTACTGAAAAATATAAAAATCACAGATTGAATTTGGTGGGTTCATAGATGTGTATGGAAAGGCAAGACTGTGTAAGATTATGTGACTATATTTATATTACATCCATGATATCCCTTGAAAACCTTAACAAAATGTGAATTCATAGGACCTTGATATTTGGCAATTGGAAGTGTTGATAAAAACTTACTTTGCAATTCAGAGGAGTGTCAGATAATAGAGTAGGTACACAATATAATTAGAAATACTGAACTTTCTTTTACATACACAACAGCCTGTGGCAAAGCTCTGGGTAAATCATGAACAGGAGAGTGGAACCACATTGCATTTTATGAACAGCCTCCGGCCAAAAAAGACAAATAGGAAAGGTCCTGATTAAATATTTGCTCAGAAAATACCCTCTGATAATATACTGCCAATTTCCTACCTTGGGTAAATAGCATCCCCCTCTTCCAAGGTAAGTAGGTCTCTGCTATATTAGATTTTATTGACAAAAAGGAACTATGGTCACTGAACACACAGCAGTTATGTGAAGGGTATGGCACAGCTTGTCTCAAAACATTGTCAGTGTGACCTTTGGCGAGGACCCAGTGGAAAATCACTCTCTCTAAAGGAAACCAACACCCCTTTCTCTATAATCCTGCTAGCATGATATGGTGTTACTGAAGCAAGTGCCGCTTCCAGTGGCCGCAGCACAAATTGCCTCATTTGGCTTGGTCACTGGAAGGATGAATGCCAGGTGGAGATACGCACACATGGGCATATGCAAGGTTTCCATGGAAATGCTCCTTGTTCCGCCTGAACGGCCTTGGGGATGCATCCAGCCCTGCGGGGATATGCCATCTTTTTCTGGAGGTCAGCCCAGTGAAAAGTAAAACCTTAAGAAATGCAACATACTCTGGATTCTATGTGTTCATCTGGAGACTGACTAAAGGGACAGGATTATCAATCTCACTTTCAACATTTATTATATTCTGAACACCACTTCCTGATATTCTTGTATGGCAGAGTCCAAACATGAAGATGACAAGCTCTTCCAAGCATACTGGGGGAACACTCCCAGTAGTTTCAAGCACCGTATTTTAAGGAGACAAATGTTCTAGGCAAGGGTGCCCAAAACCATGGTTTCTGGCCCATCACATGGCTGCTCCATTTAGCTGACATTCTCTTCCTCTTCACTTCATATATCTGCCACTGCCTTCTCCTCATTACCTGTCTCCCCTACTTACAAAACGTATTGGTCTATGGTCCAGGGAATCACTTAGAAAATAATTTGGCTGATTAAGAGTCCTGCATTAGTACACAGATGCCACCGTCATCAGTATCTGGATAGAAAGCTTAGGTTGACTAAATCTCAACAGTATAGGTACAAATATAGGTTGCAAAAGTTCTTACAGAAACTGGTTTGTACTTTTAAGTAGTGCTTAGTCACTTAATGACTGATTGGAAAGAATAACAATACTTATTCAACACTAAAACATGTACTACAAATGTTTCTATTTTAAAAATAAAATTTCCCAGATGGGACAAGAGATACTTGTATTTTTTTCTATGTATCATTGAGTATGTTAGAAATATTATCTGAATAGTGGCATCTTTTTATGATAGGGCTTCCCAGGCAGTTCAGTGGTAAAGAATCTGTCTGCCAAGCAGGAAACATGGGTTCGATCCCTGGATTGGGAAGATTTCCTGGAGAAAGAAATGGCAACCCACTCCAGTATTCTTGCTGGGAAATCCCATGGACAGAGAAGCCTGGTGGGCTACAGTCCATGTGGTCACAAAAGAGTCAGACATGACTTAGCGACTAAACAACAATAAGTCTTTTTAAGATAATGATGAAACTCAAAAATAATTTATTCTTATTCTTACTTTTTTATTCTCACTGTCCCTCTTAAGTGTTTTGTTAATATACATTCTTTTAAAGCTAAAATACATTAAGTATAATTTTTTAATAAATAAAATCTAGTCACAGGTTTCTTAACATAAATAATTAAAAACTACCTACTTAGAAATTCTACACATAGATCTAACTGTAGGTCATGTCTGTATAGACACTCTCTTTATCTCCTCTTTTCTCATCTCTATCATCCTTCTCTTTCCTTTTTTTTTTTTAAGTTTTATTGGAATATAGTTCTTTATAGTGTTATGTTAGTGTCAGGGTTACAGCAAGGCTCGATTATACATATACACATATTCATTCTTTTTCAGATTCCTTTCCCATATAAGTTATTACTGAATATTGAGTAGCATTCTCTGCACTATACAGTAGGTCCTTGTAGCTATCTATTTTATACATAGTAGTGTGTGCATGTCTCTTTCAAGTTCTTCCACTTCTTGCACACAATTTTTCTCTAATAAAAGTGTACTTGTTATTTAGGCACTCTAGCTTCATTCACTTAACTTAGTTGAACATGTAAAAACACACATTTTCCATCTCTTTGATTGTGTATGTTGGCTGAGACCCACTTGCTGACTGAAGGGAGGTTGCCCAGGGCCAAGCCAAGCAGTATATCAAAGATAGGGATGTGATCCAATCAGAGACAGTAAAATAGAATGAGGAAGTTTGAGAATTTGTTTGACTTCCAGGAAAGGCTTGCTCTTCCCAGGGGATTTAAAGCCCAAAGAATATAAGGTCTAGAGCTGCGATAGCCATGCCGTAACCATGAGAAGAGAGTTTATCTGGAAATAAAGTCAATGGGGAAGCAAATAAGGCAAGACATAGATAAAGTGGTCAACTGATGCAGTTAGCTCTTCTACTGTTTCTCCTTTATGTGAACCAATAAATAAACTCCCCCAATACTTGAGCCAGTTTAAGCTAGGTTTTCTGTGACTCATAAACTTAATGATACACTCACACAATAAAAAATGCCAAACAGGTAAACAGAAACTAAGTACTATCCGAGTAGCCCCCCCATTTTCAAGTCCAAGGATCCCTTTGAACAACTGCTGCTTTAATCCTTTGTAGCTCAATATTAAGGTAAAAATACAGCTAGTTAACAAAAAAAATTGTCCAAAGGCCTCACAACTAATGTCCTCTGGGGACTTGAAAAACAAGCATCTTTAACCTGGTAGCATATATTATTCCTCACAAGACACTTGGCAGCTGTGATAAGCATCAACCAGCGCACATGGCAGCAAGGACTGGGAGAAAGAGAATGTAAAAGGTTAGGTTACTCACTGCTCCACACCTGATGGATTATTTGTAATAAGACACAGTTCTTATTTCCTTTGTGAAATAGGGACTGTAAGGACTTGAACAGAAATGAAAAGTATAATTTTCCAGTACATTTAATGCATTATTTATCATGAACATCTTATGGCTGGACAGTCTCCAAATTTTTAAGAGGAAAAAAAATTTTCAGGTAGCTTTCTCTCTCATATTGTTTCCCTACAAATGTCCCCTTTTCTTCACCTGTTCTTTATTCCCTTAGCTCTCTCCATTCTCTCCCTTATACCTCTTTCAATAGGTTAGCCTTTTTAATTTGTCCTTAACTAGAATGACAACAACAAAAAATTTCAATCAATTAGTAATTAATGATATGGGGTTATTCAACAAATCAGTTCACAGTTTATTTTAGCCTTAGGACATACATCTCCCCAAACACACTTTCTTGACATCCTGTAAGAGAACCTCCAACCCATTCTTCAACCCATTTCCTATTCCTTCATGGCATCTCCCCCAGCTCCATGTTGCTATAAATACAGTACAGGAAAAGTTTGGTAAAAGAGAATGAGATTGTGATCATCAATGGTTCCTCAGGTCATTAAACCAAAGTTTTCTGATAGAGCCAAACTTCTCTGGGTTTGAATGAGGCCCGGACACTTTTTTAATAACAAGAAACCCCAGAATGGAGATTTCAAAGATTAGCCTGTGTCTTTTTGTCCAGTCAGCTGCAAGGAGTACAGAAGAAGACTTAATGAATTCAAATTCTGACAGTCACGTAACTCATGAGAATCTGAGTAGTTTGTTTAAACTCAGTGAGTTTCAGTTTTCACATTTAAATTGAGGGTGGATGGTATCAATAATAACTACCTAATTAATTAATTCTATATATTATTTTAGCACGTAGCTAGGCATTATTCTAGGGGCTGATGATACACTTTCATTAAAATAGTCAAAATCCTATTTTAATGAAGTTTATATTTTACTTAATAGTATTATTGAATGAACTAAATGATATAATTTAAACAAATCCACAGCAGTGCCTAGGCAGTGTATAATACAACACATGGTATCCAAGAGACTTCATTCCCAATTAGGTTATTATCAACTCTTTTACCTACATTCCTCCAGTCTTTGAAAGGTTTTTGAAAAACTTCAGTAGGAGGGTTAGGCTTTGGGAAGAGCCAAAATATAATTTAAATAAGCCAGAACATTTCCTTGAATAAAATACTGGGGCTATGAGCCAATATTGCTTTTAAAACAAGACAAACATTTTCTAGAATAAACTATTTTTTAAGCCATTCTTGATTTCTTTTTGCATATTTTTCTTTGCAGCAATCCTACTCCCCAAACATACTGCATATTATTTTTCTTCCTGCCTTTCTGCTGCTACTTCCCTAGTATACATTTCCATAGTCCTAGTATAAATTACCACCAGCTCTGTCTTCCCAGCAGCCAGAATTACTCTTTAAAGGGGAAATCAGATCATCCTCACCAGCTCTAAAAATCTTCTGATGCCTTTTTGATGTGCTTACCATAAAATCAAAACTCTTCTCATTGACCTCCAAAGCCATTATATCACTTTGCCTCCAGCTCTCAAACTTCCTACTGTATCCATCCATCCATGCTCATCAGGCTTCAGACAATCCTGCCTTACTTCTCAGGCATGTTTGTGCCTCCGGGCCTTTGCATTTACATTCTGTTTGCTTAGGTAGGCATTCTCCTCTCCTACAGTTGCATCATTTACTCTTTCCTAGTTCAAACCCTATCATTTCAGAGGGACCTGTGCTGACCCGTAACTTCTTCCCATTCTCCAATCACTCTCTTCTCCTATCCCTTTCAAGTACACTTTCCAGGAATGCAAGTCCCTCCTCCACATCTAGACTACAGGGTACGTAAGCAAAGATTTTACTGACTTATTCTCTGTATCTCCACTGCCTAGCTGCTGGAGGCACTAAATAAATATTTAAGTAAATGTATAAAATCTAAGAAATTAACAATTCTCTGGGCAGGCACATAGATATTTATTTCTAAAATTTTGCCAGGCTTTCAATCATCATATAAAATGTTACTGATGATATGCTTATGGTGTGTAAGGATCTACAAGCATATAGAGAGCATTCAACATACATCACTGATAAGCATTTTTCATGTGGTCTTTACAGCAGCTTTGAGGGTGTGGAGTTATTATATCCTAGCCATTTAAGGTTTAGGGGACTAAAAGTCAGAGAAAGCAAATTCTACTCAAGTAAAACCTACTTAAGAATTCACAGGTCATAAGTTGCAGAGTTAAGACTCAAATCTAACTGTCTGACACTATAACTGGTGTTCTTAATCTTACAAACATCATCATCAACTGTATCTTCTCATATCCAGAGTGATCACCTGTCAAAACTAATAATGTTAATAGAGAGCATTTACTGAGTGTTTACCATGCAGAGGGAATTATCTTCATTAATTCTCACAACAACTGTAAGATGTAGGTCCCTTGTTTCTCAGTTGAGAAAAATTCAGCTCAAGTAAGTCAGATGGAACTTGAATCCAATCTGGTCTGACTCCTGAAACTGAGCTGTTAACTACTATGGGGCAGCATTTCCTGACCCAGGGGAAGACAGTATTACTTGCCAAGTCACAGATGACAGGAACCACTAGTCTAGGCCTCTGCTACAAGCTGGGTGCAGCCCTACCGCATGACCAGCACATTCATCTTGGTCAAATGACAGATGCATTGTGTCTCTAACTGTGGAGACCAGGAATCACTCTGTTGGCCGACCACCAACTCTCTGTCAAGGAGGGGGAAAAACAACCAGGAGCCTCAACTTTCACTATTACATTAGTGGTGCCTCCTTCATTTATTTTGTAAGCAATAAACGCGTCCATTGTTTCAATTAGGAAGTTTCAAATGAGATTGAAGATAACACATGCCATAATTTCTCATCCTTCCTTGTTCCACAGGCTCAGGCAGAACTGATTCCAGGGTGGAATTTGCACTCTCCTGATTGATGAGACTAATAAAGCACCTTTATTGTGATATAAATAGCCTTTAAAATGTCCTACAGAGTCAATATTGGTGTTTGATGGCCTCACATAGGCAGGGTCCTTGTCTTAAGTAGCACTAAAGCTTGATGAGTTATGGTTTTAAAAAAGTTTGTCATTGAATTTGGATATTGATTTGTGGGGCTTCAAGGTGGCAGTATCCACATTAGTGACACAGATGGAGCAAACTATTTAAAAAATACTCATTTCCTTCGCACACCTAATACATCAATAATTTTAACACCCTGCTGGATCCTGCAGCTTTGACAAGGGAATGGAACATACATAAAACAAATCACAGAGGTATTCATTCAACCAGACCAGTGACTATTGCTCTATCCACACTTTGGTGGTGAAAGAGCACAGTACACTTCCTAGAAGGTAAGAATATGCTTTCAAACCCATCTCTCCATTACACACGCATTCACACACACACTCACTGTCATCAATGCAGGTACAATAAAAGAGCAAATGTTCTCACTCTTATTGACTTCAAAGCCCTTGGGTTAAACTCTGATTGTTGAGTTCCAGGGCAAAGGCTATTTATTAATGTCTTGGCATGCTGGGGACAGGATAAGCTAGAGGTTATGGCCCTTTATAAACCGCCATTTCATGTCTTTGTTTCTTTTAAACTTCTTAACAGCTTTAAAAGTTACACTAAAAACCTTTGCTTTTCTCTTTTCCTGCCCATCTCCTTATGCTTGACAGTATCATTGCTTCTTGTGCACTTGTCTAGTTTTTACAGTTTCCTCAGTCCACATCTGTGTGTGTATGTGTCTTGACTCTTGGGCATATGTATTTCTACACTTGCAGAAACAGGATCAGAAGATGATACAGAAGTAAGGTAAAGGTGTTATGCTGTCAGATAAGGAAGTTATAATGTCAAAGCTACTCACTCAGTCAGTACATCACCAGACAATGGATTTTTTAGCTCATTATATCAGTTTCCTAGGGCTGTTGTGGAGATCCCCTTCCAGCATAAGCTGGAATCAGGATTGCTGGGAGAAATATCAATAACCTCAGATATGCAGATGACACCACTCTATTGGCAGAAAGTAAAGAAGTAAAGAGCCTCTTGGTGAAAGTGAAAGAAGAGAGTGAAAATGTTGGCTTAAAACTCAATACTCAGAAAACAAAGATCATGGCATCTGGTCCCATCACTTCATGGCAAATAGATAGGGAAACAATGGAAACAGTGGGACAGTTTATTTTGGGGGGCTCCAAAATCACTGCAGCCATGAAACTAAAAGACACTTGCTCCTTGGAAGGAAAGCTATGACCAACCTAGACAACATATTAAAAAGCAGAGACATTACTTTGCCAACAAAAGTCTGTCTAGTCAAAGCTATGGTTTTTCCAGTGGACATGTATGGATGTGAGAGTTGGACTATAAAGAAAGCTGAGCACCGAAGAATTGATGCTTTTGAACTGTGGTGTTGGAGAAGACTCTTGAGAGTCCCTTGGACTGCAAGGAGATCCAACCAGTCCATCTTAAAGGAAATCAGTCCTGAATATTCATTGGAAAGACTGATGCTGAAGCTGAAACTCTAATACTTTGGCCACTTGATGTGAAGAACTGACTCATTTGAAAGACCCTGATGCTGGGAAAGACTGAGGGCAGGAGGAGAAGGGGACGACAGAGGATGAGATGGTTGGATGGCATCACTGACTCAATGGACATGAGTTTGTGCAAGCTCCGGGAGTTGGTGATGGACAGGGAGGCCTGGTGTGCTGCAGTCCATTGGGTCGCAAAGAGTTGGACACAACTAAGTGACTGAACTGAGGGCTGTTGTAACAAATTACTACCAAATAGGTGACTTAAAACAAAAGGAATGAATTTTCTCACAGGTCTGAAAGTCAACAGTCCAAAATTAAAGTGTTGGCAAGGCTCCAAAGGATCTAGGGGATCCACTTCCAACTTCTGGTGACTATTGGCAATTCTGGTTTTCTTCAGTTTCATAGACACCACTCCCACTCCGGCTTTCTTCTTCACATGGTCTTCTTCCCCACGTATCTCTCTGTCTTCTCCCTCTTTGTCTTTTACAGAGGTACTCACCATTAGATTTAGGGCTCACTCTAATAAAAAATGATATCATTTTGAGATCATTATTTCAAACATTTCAGCAAAGCCCTTTATTTCAAATAAGTTGCATTTTGAGGGCCCAGGTCTTTTAGAGGGGTCACATTCAACTCACTATATCCATCTGTAGACTTTCAATTTGATTAAAATTTACTGAGGTTGTCCCTTTTTTTAAACAAATAATATATATTTTCTTTGGCAATGATACATACTCTAAGACTAACCACAAGTATAAAAAATTGGTTAATAATTCCCTGGTGGCAAGCATGGTGAGAATCCACCTGTACTGCAGGAGACCTGGGTTCAATCCCTGGTCAGGAAGATCCCCTGGAGAAGGGAATGGATACCCACTCCAGTATCCTTGCCCGGAGAATTCCACGGACAGAGGAGCCTGGCGGGCTTCAGTCTACGGGGTTTCAAAGAATCAGACACTACCAAGCAACTTTCACAGAATCAAGACACTATCTACACTTTCTACTTTTCTCTTTATCCTTCCAATAAAGTTGCATGTAACATTTACATCTTTTGAGGAAAGGCCAAACACAGTCTTCCATGCTGAAAAAAAAAAAAAAAATATATATATATATATATCATGATTTACTTTGATTTTATAGCTATCCCAGCTAATTAATTATTTTGGGATTATTGATTGATCTTCAGAAGAGTTTTAAACAAGACAGAAAAATCTTAAGTACTTATAAAATTCTACATTCTAGTGAGGAGACCATTGTGCCTTATGCTAAAGAAAATTGGTTTCATAGTAACCTAGATAATGATGTCCTTACCAATGGATAATGGAAACTCACAAAAGGGTGGGGGGTTTATTTGTGTCTACAGGCACTGAATATACAGATCATCTCTTTTTCAATTAAAAATCCCATAGGAATCAACATAAAACTCATAAATATATTCATAAATCAAGAGCTTAAGAAAACAAAGCTTGACCATGTTAATAAAAGAATAGGACATACAGAGAAGCAGTGCTTTCACATATGGAAACTTAGAGATCTTATTAAAATGCAGATTCTAGTACAGTATGTCAGTGGTAGGTCCTGAGATTCTGTATTCTAACAAGTTCTCAGGTAATGACCAAGAACCATTCTTTGAATACGACCACAGTGGTAGAGAATCAAGCTTAACAAAAGGGCTGGCAAATAATTATAATGTTACACAGGCTAAAGATTATAAGGCTTTTTGTCATTCAGCAGAAATTCATTGGGCTCCTGTTCTGTACCAATCATTGTGGTAAATACAAAAATAAAATGGAATATAATGCATAATCTCAAGAGTTTCTCTGCTAATTGTGAATTTTTTTCTGGCATAAAATCTTTCATCTACCTTCTGTTTCAAAAAACTATTAGGGCAATAATAGAAATACAATATTTTATAAATAGGCAAAAAATAATCCATATTTAGCAATTTTTAAAAATATTAGTATAATTGGTCTCTATCCCAAAAGGTACAGCCTGTCTGCAGTGACAGCAGCATCCTTCCTAAGGACTGTTCTCACAGAGATGACATGGCAACACAACTCTTGGTAGGATTTGGGGATCAAAAATCAGAAATGTACTGTGAGTTCTAGGTTGGAAGCAAATGCAATGATGAGCAGGGATGGCTCACATAGAGATGATAAAACATTCACAGAAGAAAGCATTTAATTTCTAGAAAAATCGATAGGCTCCTGGTTTTGAACTAATTTAATTCTACACATTGCTAAAGAGATGTGCTAGAGAATAATGGCCCTAGAAGCTGAAGCCTAAATTTATGCAATTGCCTCTTTTTTCACTTTGACTTGAATGAAGATGGTAGATTCATGAGTAGGCAGTAGCCAAGACAATTTGTTTATGATTGTTGTTGAGTCAGGTTTTTTCCCCCTTTTTATTTATTTTAGTTGAAGGATAATTGCTTTACAGTTTTGTGTTGTCATGAATCAGCCATAGGTTTACTCACGCCATAGGTTTACTCCCACTTGAACATCCCTCCTACCTCCCTTCCCATCCCACCCCTCTAGGTTGTTACAGAACCTCGCTTTGAGTTCCCTGAGTCATTCTGCAAATGCCCATTGGCTATCTATTTTATATATGGTATTGTATATTTCCATGTTACTCTCTCCATACATCCCACCGTCTCCTTCCTCCCCGCTCAGCTGTATCCATAAGTCTGCTCTCAATGTCTGTATCTTCATTGCTGCTGAGTCAGTTTTAAATGAGAATCTACCAGAAACTATTCTGATCATGACAGCTGTCTAGATGTTTGCACTGTCAAGTAAACATATACAGTGAGCATTATACATACACGTATATATATTAAATACATTATCAGGAGGAGGGTTTTTAAGTGCTGGGAAGTGAAGAGAAGTAAAGTGAAAGTTGCTCATTCATGTCTGACTCTGTGACCCCAGGGACTGTACAGTCCCTGGAATTCTCCAGGCCAGAATATTGGAGTGGGTAGCTGTTCCCTTCTCCAGGGATCTTCCCAACCCAAGGGTTGAGCGCAGATCCGCTTTACCAGCTGAGTCACCATGGAAGCCCAAGTGCTAGGAAACTTGCACTGTTAGGAACCTGCTCATGTTCCCTCTACAGGGCAAGACAGTGGTGACTTCCTGATTTTCTTCAGGCCTGAAAATTCAAAGCAAGTTGCAGTATCATGACTTTTGACCCAGTTAATTCTCAGAAAAGGGCAACTATCACGCTAGCAGCATCACAAACACAGCTCATTTTGTGAACACTATGAAAGGATGACTTCAGATTTAAACTTATTTTGATCAGAAATATTGAAGACTACAGATTACTCAGTTTTTACATGAGACATGAATTTTTTACCAAGTAGTGGATTGGGGGTTCTGACACCAAACTGCCATTACGGCATCAATGAGGACGACAAATGGCTATTATAACTGCTATCACCAAATCTCATGACATAAAGATTAAGTTCTGTCTTCAAAAAAGTTTAACTGTTATCTCTTCATCCCCAAAGCAGACACAGTGGATTAAATGTTTGTGTTTGTGATCTGTTAATACATTGATCAAACAAGCTAGCTAGATGTCAAATATATGCTCCATGATTTTATGTACAACTATACTGCTTATGATCAACCTATGGGGTTTTATTTTCCTGGCCCATACTGACCAGTTTAAAACAGCACACATAGGGCCTATTTTTAGATCTATAATCCTTCCCATGGTTCCTGCTTTTGGGGGGATGGGAAAGATGCAGCCAGAGACAACATGGTTGTCTGTTCTCCCCTCGGCCATGCATTCTATGACCCACTTCCGTACAGAAAGGGGAGCATTGTTTCTGCACACTGAGTTTTCTATTGGATTACAGCAACTTGCCTGTGGTTCTTATAGAAAATATGTCCTACTTTTTGCTGGAAAATATATCCAGCAAAAGGGCATAGTGGAAAAGAGATGGTTTTATAAGTCCAAAATGTTACCAGGATTCCTTCAGGTCTCTGCAAATTACAAACGCATATGATGGAAGACAGGAGGGAGCTGTAAAGGATCCCTGGACACTGGGTTGGACTCTCAGAAGGAGGAATGGTCTTGAGTCTTAGAGTCTTCCAGTCTTCCAGTGGCATGATGGGTTTGTGTATTGGGTGGGTTTGTGTAATGGGTTCCTTGTGTAAGGAATGGGTTTGTGTAATTCTCACTCTGAATTATATTTGGCAGAATAAGATGTGTTGTTTAGTTTCTTAGAAGTTGATTCCCTTCTCCTACAGATGCGGACTTTGAAAAACTTGAGGAAAAGCCAAGTGCAATAACTCTAAAGTACCACCAGGTGACAGTGTTTCTAAAATTAATCTATGATTCTAGAGCACCCAGGCCTGTTTTTGAAGGGACCACATTTAAAGAGAAAGGTTTGTAAACAATCACAGGATTGTTTTTAAACAGTAAATCAAATTAGTTACTGAAATTCTTTTCCTAATTCCAATTATTCAAATATGATGAGCTCGCACACTCAGGTGACAGCGGTGGATGGTTAATCTCATGCTGAGTAGGCCAGAACGACTGGACCATCTTAGAAAAGCGGTTAAGCAGTTTGAAAAGCTGATTTTCAGCAATCTCCCTGAAAATCAGAATACACTAGATTAAATTAGAAAATGCATAAAGTGTAATTCATATGCATTATGTAATGGCAACAACATACAACAACATGAGATCTTAAAGCAACTGGTAGTCTAGTCAAAAAAAAAAAAAAAATCATGCAATTGCTCTCTCTATATCTAGGAGCAAACCAGTGCCCAACCGTTAGAGCTGATGGCTCAAGTTCCACTCATTTCTATTAAAGTATCTCTAATATACATTGGCTGCCAAGGTGATTGAGATCCTATTTATAGTTTACTTGAAAGTATATATACTTTATATTAAAACTTATCTACAGTAAGTAGCAGGGCTGTGATGTACATCTAGACCCCTGATTATAAACAGAGTTCTCCCTATTACATGCCATACCACTGCTGTCTACTACATCTATTTTTAGGCAGGTTGAAGAAACATGACTATAAGAGGATGGTAGAAAGGTGAGAAAAAGTGGAGGGAGAGATGCTTCAGAAAGGTGCATATTAGTAGAGAAGGGTGAAAATATAATTACAACTGGAAAAAGAAGAAACATGCTCTCAGCCTTCTATTTCACCTCCCCCTCCTTCTCACCGCCATTTCCATTGCACTCTCCTATTCTCATGATTACTTCTACACCTTCCTTTTCTCATTATTACTTCCCTAAATCCCAAGTTAAATTATAGAACAAGGCAGAAAAAGAAATGACTCTGTGATACTGCTGAGTGACTATGGCAATACACATATCCCATGGGTCTTCATGTGGCCCGTCTAGTCTACAAGCCATAAAGGAGGACACTAATAACCGAAGGAATCACCTTATGTTTTATGTCAGACTCCCCAGAAAACAGTCTTTGGAACTGCGATTTGCCTGCAAAAGCTCTGGAGTTGGAAGGGCCTTTCAAAGTTGTACAGCCTTTGGGCAAAGGAAACTTAATACTCCTTATCAACCAGTCATTAAACGTGATCTGTCTTCAGGGAGAGGCCATGACACTGGCAAATGTCTGCCTTTGGTTGAAGGGAATGCCCAGAAAGGGAATCAGTTGAGAGTAATAAGCCACCAGTATTCACAGTAGCTTGGGATGAGTTCCTGCCCAGATAAAAGAGCAGTGTACAATCAGTTCAGTCCAGTTCAGTTGCTCAGTTGTGACTGATTCTTTGCAATCCGATAGACTGCAGCATGCCAGGCTTCCCTGTCCATCACCAACTCCCAGAGCTTACTGAAACTCATGTCCATCAAGTCGGTGATGACATCCAACCATCTCATCCTCTGATCGTCCCCTTCTCCTCCTGCCCTCAATCTATCCCAGCATCAGGGTCTTTTCCAATGAATCAGTCCTTCACATCAGGTGGCAAAGTATTGGAGCTTCAGTTTCAGCATCAGTCCTTCCAGTGAATGTTCAGGACTGATTTTGCTTCAGGATGGACTGGTTGGATCTCCTTGCAGCCCAAGGGACTCTCAAGAGTCTTCTCCAACACCACAGTTCAAAAGCATCAATTCTTCAGTGCTCAGCTTTCTTTATAGTCCAACTCTCACAACGATTCATGACTACTGGAGAAACTATAGCTTTGACTAGACAGACCTTTGTTGGCAAAGTAATGTCTCTGCTTTTTGATATGCTATCTAGGTTGGTCATAGCTTTTCTTCCAAGGAGCAAGCGTCTTCTAATTTCATGGCTGCAGTCATCATCTGCAGTGATTTTGGAGCCCCCCAAAATTAAGTCTCTCACTGTACATACAATACCTAATACTAAAGCCTGGACTCCTTCCATTAGGTAAATCATTCCCTACTACAGCAGCAGGTGAACTGGTTGGTTATGAGTGAATGAACTCTTTAGGAATAAAATACTCATAGCATGGGTACTAATGACTGTAGGAATTTAGTGACTTCATTTCAGACATTTGAAAGTTATTAATGTCAGACTGCCAGAGATTTATTTTACATTTGCCTACAGCAAATCACAAGTTAGCATGGGGTAAGTGCAAACTGTTTTGCAAGCATATTCCAAATAATCAAGCTGGGAAAGCAGATACAGTTTTTAAGTTCATAAAACTAAACTGAAAATGACATCATGTCCAATCTCTCATGTGATGCCTTTGTCCCCTTTGCCACATCCTAAGTCACCATCCAGTCTGTTTGTGTGCACCTCAAAGACAAGAAGGCAAACTCTCCAGCAATAAACCATTCCATTCCATGTTCTGACATATCTGACTGCAAGAATTTTAGTTCAACATAAACAGCGATTATCTGTTCATCAATAATTTTCAACCACTGGTCTTAGTTTTTTCTCTTTAGTGGGTACAATATATATATTTAATTCTTTTTTTGCATGCTACCCCTTCAGACGTTTGAAGACAAATCATGACTCTTCTAACATGAATTAAAGTCCCCTCCTAGATAGCATATTAAAAAGCAGAGACATTACTTTCCTGACAAAGGTCCACACTATCTTATATTTGTATTTATTATATTTGCACTATCTTATATTTGTCAATGTTTTGGAGTAATTTGGTCAAATTTATCTGGATATAATATAAAACTTTCATTTGAGTACATACCAGCTCAGGTTTATTATATTTTGTTGATAAAAATCTATTTGTTACATGTTTTTCTTACTACATCATATTCTGTTTATTTGAATTTGCCTGCTTTTCTCACTGTTTTGTTTTCAGCCTTTCTATGATCTAGATGTCCCATGGTTTAAAATCATTACATACATATATGTACTCACATACACAGACAGAAACACACATATTCAATTTAAATAATCGTATATAACTATAGTAGAGTTGGGAATAGAATTTTAGGAAAATGATTATTTTCTTTTGTCACTTTGAAAAGAATATTTCCATGGTCTTCTGGTTTATATTGTTGCTGTTGAGAAGTTTGTTTCAACTAAACTGATATTTCTTTTTAGGCATTGTCTTATTTTGTTTGATTGCCTTCAAGATTACATGTGGTAATTCTTTAGATTACTACAAGCTGGCTTGGTGCAAATTTACTTTTGTTTATTCTGCTTGAAACTTTAGTTTCTTTAAATTCTTTAGACTTTCTTATCCATTATCCCTTTGAATATTTTTCTCCCAATTTTATCTACTCTCTTTTTCTGAAAATCTTATTAGACCTTTGTTGGAATCCTCATTCTGTATTAATCAAGGTTCTGCAGAGAGCCAGAACCACCCTTCAGTTATTTGAAAGATAGCTTTCATATCTTCCTCAAGTCTTCTCCAAATAACTTCAGTTCTTAAAAACTAAATCTCATGTGCCAGTTGTTCTCTAAAAAATTTCAAATGCCACATATGCTATTGTGAATGACTTTTTCTCATTGAACTAATAAACAAAAGAAGAGTTTCTGCTTTTACTTTTATATTCCAGTACTTTTCACCACATATCTCTATTCTAAAACATGTCCATATAATGTGATATCTGGCTTATATACTTCCATCTATTGCTAAACTGGTGATCTTAAGAGCAGGAATTGAGTCTGGCATACAATTGGTCCCTAAAAATGGTTATCTGAATTTACAAAATTTAAAAAGCTTTAATATTACCAGACCATGAAACATCTCTTTTTCAGTGGACTTGGAACTGACCTATTTCAATGGGTAAAACAGGTGAGACATAGCTTGCTGCTGCTGCTGCTGCTGCTAAGTTGCTTCAGTCGTGTCCGACTCTGTGCGACTCCATAGACGGCAGCCCACCAGGCTCCACCATCCCTGGGATTCTCCAGGCAAGAACACTGGAGTGGGTTGCCATTTCCTTCTCCAATGCATGAAAGTGAAAAGTGAAAGTGAAGCCGCTCAGTGGTGTCCGCCTCTTAGCGACCCCACTTGGACTGCAGCCTACCAGGCTCCTCCATCCATGGGATTTTCCAGGCAAGAGTACTGGAGTGGGGTGCCATTGCCTTCTCCAGAGACATAGCTTAGCAGCTGACAAAAAGCCCAATATGAGTCAATCATATGTTGTATCATTTTAGACAAAATGCTTTCTTGAGTGCAGAGAAGTCTTATGTTTCCTCCCATCACCAATTCTAACACATCAACTGGAATAGTAATTATGTGTTGTATGAATGAATGGCAATCCTACTAGAAGAGATGCTGGCATGGTGGTGTATATTTCACAGGGAAACACAGTCTGGTGAGGGTAATGAAAGGGAGATGCTCAGATACCTAAAGAGTTGTCAGAGAAGAAGGATTAGGACTTTTCTATGTGGTTCCAGTAAACAGGATTGTATCTACTCAGTAGAAGTTAAAGGCAAATCAATTTGGGTCTAAAAGAAGACATTTATTACAGTCTTAACTATACAAAAATGGAATGGCCTTTCTGGTGTTGAAGAGATTGAAACACAACTTATTAGAAGTGTTGAAGGAAATTCAGGAATTTAGAATAATGATACAAATCATATGAATCATTAAAAAAAAAAAAACTAAACAACTTTTCAGGTTCTGTCAAATTATGGATTTCAGTGTTTCATGGTCAAGAGGTAAAACTGGATCATTATCCTGCCCCCATACCCGACTAATTCTACGGTAACCCGTTTGCCTTTATTTTTTTTAACAAAACTTCAACCAGACTACTGATTTGAATTGAAATTGCAGTCACTTTGACAACCAAAGATTTTTGCACATACAAAAAATGATAAACTTGACATAAACTATCTTTTTTTCCTGAGATTTGTATAATTATTCTAAATTCTTGAAAACATTTAAAATTCTATATCTACTATTTAGTATGTTATATAAGCTCATTCAGATTTCTGCTACATACCTAGTCTCTGTTCCTTATTATCCTTATATAATCCATTGACAGAAACACTGATACTTACAGTAAACCTTAAGAAATTCCTTTTAGGTGAACTGAGCTTTATTAAAATTTGATTCCTTTTCTCTGTTCTGTCACCAGTGGTATCATGGCACATATTTTCCAATGTTTTGCTAACATTCATCTATGCTACATACACTCCATTCTTCTAATTAAACGTTTTTTGTAAGATACAGGAGCACATGAGTTCAGTTAGACATAATTTTTTTTCAGTGATCCTATCTTAGCTCATAGTTATTATCACTATGTGATTATTACTTTCTTTTCTCACAATTAAGTTAGTCGTTTCAGGCCCTATATCATATGGTTTGGGATATTCACTTTACTCGTTTTCAAAAAATCGGGGCCCAGTTTTACTATCTCTAGTCTTCTAGTGCATTGTCTTTAATTTTTCAAAAATCCCCCAATGGGTTTTATTAAAAATTTTTTATCAGCAGGCACTGGAGCATATTTATTTTCTTGGGCTTTTCTCTATTTTCTTGGGCTCCAAAATCACTGCAGATGGTGATTGCAACCATGAAATTAAAAGATGCTTGCTTCTTGGAAGAAAAGTTATGATCAACCTAGATAGAACAGCAAAAAGCAGAGACATTACTTTGCCAACAAAGGTCCATCTAGCCAAAGCTATGGATTTTCCAGTGGTCATGTATGGATGTGAGAGTTGGACTATAAAGAAAACTGTGCACTGAAGAATTGATGCTTTTGAACTGTGGTATTAGAGAAGACTCTTGAGAGTCCCTTGGACTGCAAGGAGATCAAACCAGTCAATCCTAAAGGAAATCAGTCTTGAATATTCATTGGAAGGACTGATGCTGAAGCTCCAATACTATGGTCACCTGATGTGAAGAACTGATTCCTTAGAAAAGGCCCTGATGCTGGGAAAGATTGCAGGAGGAGAAGGGGACGACAGAAGATGAGATGGTTGGATGGCATCACTGACTCGATGGACATGAGTTTGAGCAAGCTCCAGGAGTTGGTGATGGACAGGGAAGCCTGGCGTGCTGCAGTCCATGAAGCTGCAAAGAGTCGTACACCACTGAGCAACCGAACTGAACTGGAGCATATTTCTTCTTGCCAAGGGAAATTGAACTAACTGAAGGTAGTTAGACATTCTCATTATTTCTGTGTGTTTTGAGCTTCATCTTTTCCAGTGGGAAAATCTTTCTGTTACCCAATGGAAAATTCAGAATGGGAAAAAGTGGTTCTACTCTTGTCCTTTTGTTCTAGCCTCCCTCTCCTTTATTCTTACACTTAACTTGGTAACACAAATATATACTTCTTTATCCTTATACATTTCCCCTACAGTTCATTTCATAACTGACCTCACACTATTCTTAGAGATTTGTGGCAGTTTTTCATCTTTTCCCCCCATCATATATTGACACGATATTTTTTTCTGCAAAAGCATATCCTTCTTCAGTTGTGTTCAAATGGCGTTCAATTTTGTACCAATTTGGTAAATGGTGTTCAAATTTGTACCCTCAGAGCTAACTGAAAAAACAAAAACAATGACAACCACAACAGAAAACAAAGAACAAGTAATTGTATTTGATTGTATATTGATAGTTTATACAAATCAACCATTTGTCCAATTTCCTTTTAAATGAAATGGGGACTCACCAGGCAGACCTGAAGTAATGCTTAGATAATGTCACACAGGTGATTCCTGCTCTTCTCTGGATTATAACTACTAGGAAAAGCTCAAGTTAATAAAGAGAGGAACAATGAGAGAAATTTGCCTTCACTTTTCCTACATTTTGGTGCAAAAACCTTATATTTTGCTACAACATAAAGGACGTTGGTTACATTACATTTATAGTCACATCCAGTTCCAAATAAAAGAAGTTATTTGGCGGGGGGCAGGGGGGCGCTCAATCTAGTGTTTAAGAAAGATATACTGAGCATCTAATAAGTCCAAGGCAGTTTCTAACCATGTGGCAAATTTATATCCGTAAGTCCTAGTGAGTTAATGACACCAGAACATAATGATAAGCCATCTAACATCTTTGTTGCACATAATCTCCTTGCCTTTTAAAAAGCATCTGTCACAGTAATTTAACATGTGACTGGTAAACAGACAGGGGTCTATTCCAAACGCAGAATAAATGAGTAACTGATATCAGACAATAGTCTCCAGTATGTTCCAAAAGAAACATGAAAAAGATTTTGGAAAACAGCACCTCCTCTCTGCTACCTGCAATCACAGAAGTCAATAGAGAAAATAGCACAGGACATGAAAAGA
Source organism: Cervus elaphus (assembly GCF_910594005.1). Lineage (NCBI taxonomy): Eukaryota > Metazoa > Chordata > Mammalia > Artiodactyla > Cervidae > Cervus > Cervus elaphus. The sequence goes on along the minus strand of NC_057833.1, from coordinate 57,469,236 downwards.
CTAGTTATAATAGGAAACCCACTGCTATGCTGTGACACAGCCCAGAGCAAATGACTGCATAAGATCATCAATTCACCCCTAACGAGCTGTTGTTAGTGTTCTGTTCAACTTTCCACTAGTCAACAATTATGCTTACAGTTAGCAGTTTGAGTACATATTTACTTCTCTGGAGAGTGGGTTAGATGCAGAATTGTGGGGAATGGGTCACAACATGGCCCTCATGCCGTCAAAATGTAGGCTCTAGGAGACCCTGCAGTAGAGTTAGATCTGTGCTGGAAGAAAGGGAAAGGAAAGAGGAAGAGAAAACGGTTTGGTGAAAAGAGCTGCAAAGCAGGGCAGGATAGGAGTGGAGGTTGTGGACTGCCTTTGCTGTCCCTAACAGGAAATTACAACAAATCTGAAAGGCTTGGCCTGTGACTAAAGAAGCATTTGTTCCCGACCATTAAACCTGGCTTGCTCACCAGAAGGATTTTACAGTCCCTTTGACCATGTTGAAAATTTGAGGATGGAGATAATCCCTTTCACTCCTGTTTTTGTTGGTCTGCAAAACTGTTTGAGAGATTGCACCTTGGGCACTTGTCAGTGAGGTCTAATGCACATTTTGCTCTCTTTCAATGGGTATTCAGCAGACTTCACATCTCTAAAAATTCGACTTAGTCCCTGCCTATTTTCTCATCTATGGGGGCTGGGCAGCTCAGCGTTATCTGAGAGGTGGCAGCTGTTGCTATTACAGACAGTACTCAATGGTTCATTTATCTGAATATGTACTGTTACTCGGCAAGATCTCAGGGAAGGAGACTTTGTTGTGATGGTGATGCACTCCTCTTTTGATGGGGCTCTTGAATAAATATCATTTTTTAAAAGAGGGGGTTCTCTGAGTGACTGGAAGAATTTATAATACACATACTGACTTCAGCAGCAGAGAGCTATATGAAAATACCTTGTATATCCACAAGGCTCCATATATATATATATATATATAGTGTTGAAAAAGCAAATATCTTTCTAACTATAGCACTGAATATTACCCAGAATACATATGAAAAGAAATAACTACATTAACTAGTCTGGTTGCAATTAATATGTTCAATTATTAGGTGATATAAAATGTTGAACTGAAGGTGAAAAACTGATTCAAAAGTGTGTAACTTCACTAAAGCTGTTCAGTGTGCTTTAATTAGTAAATTATACTCTTCTGACCTCATGAGTGTCTTAGTGTTAATTTCACACACTTGCTTTTCACATCAGGAGCCTGGTCTTAGTCATCACTTTCAATTAAGATAACACAAGAAATCAAGGCCTAGAATTTATTCAAGTAAACACATTCTTTTTACAATTCTCAATGTATAAATAGATCTCTAATTCATAAAATAGCTAATTATTTTCCCCTATAGTAGACTCTATCTACTGTTTGATAGTTGAGTGTAATGTCTGTACCTGTTGACTTAAATATCCTTAGATATTTGGTTTAAAGAAATTTTAAAAACCTCATGTTAAATGAGTATTTTTCAGCAATGCCATTATGACTTTTGAAACTGCAAATGAATGCTTTAAGTGAAATAATTCAAAGACCAACTACATGGTAGTAGAAAGAAAAGTAAAACCAGTATCTATCATCAATAATAAAAGATAGTCCAAAGAAAAGCTAGAGATGAATAACAGTTTGAAGAGGGTTGAGGGCCAAGAAAAGGAGTTTGAAGATAAGTGATGCAGTTAAAGAAGTCAGAATGATTAAAGATGTGATGAAAAGAGGCATATAGCTATCTATCTCAAGGGCTGAATATGCCTGAAGAGAGGGAAAAAGCAGTTTTAATTTGACCCAAAAATGTTCAAAGCAAGTTTTAAAATATAAAGGAAAAATATGACGATGTAATGGTATAATAAAAATTAATTTGGAGAAAAGAGAATCTTGCTGAATAAGTAAAAATCTAAATTGCAAAATATAATAAGAAATGCAATTTCACTACTTTAGCATATGTAAAGTAAACTGTCTTTGATTCATAAAGTATTTCTGGGTAGTGCCCCATTGGATCTGCTTTAGGGATTGAAAGGCTATTCTACAGAATCTCAGATGAGGGAGCGAATATGCCACAGCCTATTTTGTAGCCGCAAGTAGTACTTACAGAGTTCTTGCCTGCCCACAGCCCATTTTCAATCCTGTTATTTCAAAATCCTTTCTCACACTGAGCAAAGGCAGGTCCTGAGGATACTGAGCTGAAAGTCAAAGTCAGCTGCATCAAGAATCTTACAACTTAATGAGGAAGACAAAAGAGCAAGAGTGGAATTTATGAGCATGGCAACAGAGGACGACGACTATATGCATGGTGTGCCACTGAGTTTCAAAGGAGGATTTCTGTTTATCTGAGCCTCAGCAGAAGTGAAGAGGACACAGAAAGAAGGGGTTTCCTAGAAATGGTACCATGTCAACTGAGTTTTTAAAATGTATAGGCTCTAACAGTGTAAGTCTTGGAATGGGTATTCTAAGCAAAGCCAATACATTTAAAGGCCTAGAGCCTGAAGGGAAATTCGATGTGTTCATGGAGCCTCTAGATACATGGAAAAGATTGAATAGGTATATATTCTTTTTTCAATGAGAGATCCAGAAGTGACACAAGACTCTAGCCATAATGAGACCAGCGATTATTTGGTGAACAAAGGAAGAATAATTTCCTTATATTTCTATTCCAAGTTTTCTTCTTTCCTTTCTAGTTTATCTGACCTCTGTGGATCTGAACTTGGGCCTACTCAACAACCATCACCTTTAGTCTAAGATAATTCTTGGGCTTCATTCTTCCTCATCAAGCTTGGGAAATGGTCCAACTGGAACTGGTTTATTTGGGAGCTAGTTTTTGTGGGGGTGGGTAGCCTAGTTGGAATTAGTTCATTTGTTCTATAGGGTACACACTCAAATCCCACCTTAGATGTAATTTTTTCTTTTTTCTTTTTGTGCTCTACAAAATGTGAAAGAAGTTTCTAGTTTTGTGTATAATATTATTTATTCATTTTCAGCAGATAGGATTCTTTTTTCCTTTGGCAGACACTGATTCCACCCCCCGCCCCCCAGGTCACAAAGATATGGGGTATTTACCCTATCAGGGGATTGGTTCATCTGTACGCATTGATGCTGAAATCTGTTTGTGCTGTTGGAATTTGCTTGCATCTTTTACATTTTGGTGTTATAAAGCTTATAAAAAATGGGAAATGTTTCCTCTATCCTGAAAAAAAGATCTTTGGGGTGCATAACAGACATGTTAAGATCAGAAGAGCAATGGCCGCTGAATGGCTCACAATTAAACAATCTGGCAGTCAGAAGCCTTTACAAAGAAGAGGAACACTGATAATGAACATGCCTGGGGTGCTCCCTTGGACTTGAGGCGTCCAATTCTAATGTCTTCTATAGGAGACCCGGAGAAGGAAATGACAACCCACTCCAGTATTCTTGCCTGGAGAATTTCATGGACAGAGGAGCCTGGCGGGCTATAGTCCATGGGGTCACCAAGAGTCAGACACGACTGAGCAACTACATACACACGCACCAAGCTTAGTTCCTGGCCCAGATCAGGTCTGACATAACCTCTGGGTGTAAGTTATTTGAATTTGATTATGTTTAAAACTTTTGGGGGGGACTTATCTTGGGGGCTTATTCTCATTCCCTAGATTTGTGATACACATTATAACACTTGCAAACATTTATTGAGAGTTTTACTATGTAGCAGGCACACTTCTAAGCACTTCCATGTATAAACTCACTTATTCCTAATAATTACTCTATTATTTGTCTGTATCGATTATCCATAGTCTGATATTTAAACTGTAACTTTTACACTAAGGAATGTACAGAAGGTCACATCTAGTCAGTGGAGGAGCTGGTGCATTCGCTCAGGCAATCTGCCTTCCAGGTCTGTCCTCTTAACCCTGTCCTCTTAACTGCACGGGCTCAACTGTTTGGCTACATTGTGCCTTAGCTGAAGTAAATTAAGCTTCTATACCTTGGGCTATTGACTGCATCTCCACTTAAGTGCTTTATTGTAGCAATGGATTGATCAACGGATATTGAAGGAGCAACATCTATGTGCCAGGCTCACTCTTCTAAGCATCTAGATACAGGGAAGTGGGGAGGGGAGGAGTCATGTGGTTGATATTCTTATGTAAATTAAATTCTAATGGTGGTTGAAATTACAGATCCTGTGAGGTGGAACCTGTAGGGGGATCCAGAAATCATGAAATCTAATTTACTGATTTTGCAAAACAGGAAAGTATGATCCCAAACTAAGGTTCATTATAAATACACACACACACACACACACACACACACACACACACACACACACTTAAAGCTATAAACACATAATTAGAAAAGTGTGGACTAAAATCCAATCTTTATATTCCATCACACTGGTTTTGCCTCACACTGTGAAACTCCTAAACAGTATCTGTGTTAAAGAAGAGCCTCTGAGCATGGTCTCAGATCAATGCACCAAACAATGCTTTAAAAAGATCAGGAGTACATTTGCCAAAATATTATCAGTGTTTACTTTTCCATGATACTATGGATAATTTTTTAAACTGTCTTTTATAGCTTAAAAAGGACAGACACTGAAGATATATAAATAGGAAAATGTTTAAACTGGAGAAAGATCCTTTTCTTAAAGAAAAAAAAATTCTGATCATTTAGAATCACTTTAACCACTGTTAGAAAATTCCTTGTAGTTTGAGTTCTTGCTCTGCCCACCTTCCTCTAAAGCAGAAGCTCCTCCGTTACCTTTCAGCCACTCTAGACCACTTGAGAACGCAAGGAGTTTCTCAGACTGCACCTCCAATGACAGCTAATGACTCATCCCAACTATTGGAAAATGAGAGTGACTCCATATTTAGGAGCTCAGGTCTGCGGGATTTCTTCTGAATAATGGCTCTAAATTATGCCACATGCTTTGGAAGGCTTGCTTTTTCCTAAGAGATGATTTATCAAGCTGTGCTATCCCTATAGTAAATTGACTAGGCGAAAGAACTCAAGGGTGAAAATAACATTGGAGCTAGAGAGGCCACACACATTTCCTGATAATGGTTCTAATGATTAAGGAGAAAGAATAAGATTAACCTAGAATCTTCAAATTGTCCCATTTTACTAAATGAACTATAGTCCATTTAACCAACTCCAATGCAGCAGTGTGTGTGTGTCTGTATATAAATATAAAATATATTGATATATGTAATACATTTATATGTCAATACATTTTATATATACATATGTGCATATACATTTATATATCAATACATTTATATATATACAAATATATATATTTGTATAGAATGATGACGGTACATAAAACCAATAGTGGGTTTAACAGAGAACAATAGGACTTTTATCAGATGGTCCATCCTAAAGGACTGATGTTGAAGCTAAAACTCCAATATTTTGGCCACCTGATGAGAAGAACTGACTCATTTGCAAAGACCCTGATGCTGGGAAGGATTGAAGGTGGGAGGAGAAGGAGACGACAGAGGATGAGATGGTTGGATGGCATCACTGACTCAATGGACATAAGTTTGGGCAAACTCCGGGAGTTGGTGATGGACAGGGAGGCCTGGCGTGCTGTAGTCCATGGGGTCGCAAAGGGTCAGACACGACTGAGCGACTGAACTGAACTGAACCATAAAGAGATGGAAAAATCATAAAGAACTATGGGTGGGCTGTCATACTATTTAGAGAAGAATTGGTATTGGGAAAATTAGATTGTCCTTCTCTCAGTTCTTGCTTAGGGTTGAGAACCAGTTCCAGAGTCAAAGAAGCACTCCACCTAGAAATCTCTTAATTCAATCTTATGAGATTTCTTTAAGAGAAGTTTTGACACTGCCTTTAAATAAAGCCTAGTCCAAATTTTAATGTTTACAGTAGTCAGCAACTACTCATTCATCACCTTGACTAACAAGATCTGGTAGATTTGCTCTACAAATAAGAGAAAGAAAAACAAAGATATATTTTACATAAAATTTTCGCCAAATCATTGTTTTGAGAGCATCAAAACCAATAGACATACCAGAGTTTTAACAATCTAAGCATTCTAAATCTGTGTTTGCTTCTTCCAAAAAAATAGACGAATCTCCCAAAACAGCTCATATGCTGGAATAACCTATAATGATAGCTGATAACATAAGCAGCTTAATAGTTTTCCTGGACTTATGTACCTCATAGTGTTGTGAGGATTACTAGAGTTATTGCAAGTAAAGCACTTACTCACTGTTCTATTATACAGTTTCAGACAATAAGGCAGTATGCCAAGAGAGATGTGATCCAGATCTTGATGATGATGACAAGCTCTGTCCTGATAACTGTCAATCAGAAATATGCTCTGGCCAACCTTAAGAAACTGCCAGGCCAAAGACTCAATTACATGGGTTACGCCACTTGGTACATTACGTACCTTGACTAATTTAGAAATGTATTTAAAAATATTCTTACTTTTACTAAGGTTTTAACATGAAAAAAATTTACACATACAGAAAAGTCAGTCTGTATAGTGAACACCCATATATCCACCACTCAGATTCTACAATTAACATTATATTATATTTGCTTAGAAAGCCATTTTAATGTCAAAGCTTGGAACACAAGGAGTATTCTCAAAAATGATGCATTCACTGACAAAATCAGTTGCTCGAGGTTTAACATGCTCTGGTAAAATCTATTCTCCATAATTAGTTAAAATCTTTCCAAACTCAAAGAGAATCTTCTCACCTACTGATTAAACTTTTCACAGCTTCCCACTGGGCTCGGGTTAATGACCTAGCAATGCCCTGCCTGATCTGGAACCTAATCTGTTCTTGAGTCTCACCTAATTGGACCTCTCCCTTTCATCTGTACAGAGCTCCTTTCGGCTCTTCAAATATGCTTTGTTCTCTCCACCTTCAAGGCCTTGACACATCTTCTTCCCCATCCCTACTTATTTTGCTTACTTAGCTTATCAATGGCCTCAAAGAGGTCACCAAAGTAGGAGGTATGCACCTTATAAGGAAAGAAAGCCAGTTCTTTGGAGACTGGAGAGAGAAAAGATGTTTTATTTCTACTTGCTTTTACCTAAATTAAAGGTAAATTATGGTGTGAAAATGTTGAAATATCCATAGGCAAGAACACATAGAGGTAAATCACACATAATACACGCACATTTGGAGTATAAAAGTGTTTTCAGGTCACTGCCTCAGATCTCAGATCTCAATTGTTACCTCATCATAAATGCCTTCCCTTATTAATCAGCCTGACACAAAATTCCCCCCGTAAACTCGGGGCATGATACACTTCTGTGAAGTTTTGTGGTAGTAATAATTTTATATTTATCTTGCATGCTAATTGATTATGTCTGTTGTCATTCACTGGACATTTGCATGAGGAGCAGGCACTGAAGTTTAGTTTTGATGATCCTTTTTTAAAAAAATACTGCTTAATTATTAGCAAATTCTTGATAAACATTTGATTAATACAGAAGTGTGTGTGAGTATGTGTGTACACATGTGTACATGAAATGTATATATATTAGAAACATATATGTATACATATATATGAAACATATGTATGTGCATACATATATAAATCAGCTCTTCAAAGGGAAGGCTGAAGGTTTTCTCCCTTCTCTATTTGTAACCAATAAACTCTCCATTTCTCCAGCTCCTTTTTCCACTGATTTCAGTGGACTATCTCTGTGTCATATGTTTGTTTGCTACAGACTTGTCAGGACAAAGCTCAAATATCAGCTGGGTCCATGATGCTCACAGTAATTGCAAAACTGTTTGCTGTAAAACAGATTAAGAGGCCCTACTCAGCAAGCACTGAGCCAAGTTCTTCCCTGGCCACTTCAGGAACATGTGGCAGGACTCTGTAATGTGATGGATAACATATGAAATGCGGAGGGCTGCCCATATGCTGCTGCAATTTTCCTGTACAGGATGTGCTCTTTGGACTTAATAACGGTGATTTAGGACACTGGTGAAAATTCCAGCTCTCTTTAGGTCTCATTCAGGGTTTCCAGGCAGGGGATAGCAAACCTATAATTCCTCCCTGCAGGAAAGAAAATGAAAGAAGGGAAAGAGATCCCTAGGACTGACTTGTATCAGAATTGATCAGATGTGTTCCTTTCTACCTGTCACAGAAAGGAACAGATAATACTACTAAAATCCTGAAAGTAGAGTAAAGCAATGCAGGATGTCATATAAAACCCTTATAATTTGGGTTGGAGTTCAAGGAAGAAATGCTGGAGATATGTATAAGATATACATATATTTAATACGTATAGTGTTAGTCACTCAGTTGTGTCCAATCTTTGTGATCCTACAGACTATAGACCTCCAGGCTCCTCTATCCACAAAATTCTCCAGGCAAGAACACTGGAGTGTTGCCATTCCCTTCTTCAGGAGATCTTCCTGACCTAGGGATTGAACCCAGGTCTCCTGCATTGCAGGGAGATTCTTTACCATCTGAGCCAACAGAATATAACCAGTGGTAAAGGATTAGCAAAACACATGTTTGGTGTTTGGGAGGGGTAACGAGATAAAAGAATACACATAAAAGGATGCTAAGGTTCTGGTGGGCAGGAAGTATGGTGTGATGAGAACATGGCTATGAAATATTTTAAGTTGAATCAACTTTACTTTTAGAGAAAAAAAAAATTCAGAGTGCTACATTTTAAAAGGACAAAGGAAACAGGAAATCTTTTGGAAGAAAGAGACCAATATGATGAGATGACACAAAATTATACCTAAAATAAAATGGTTCCAAAAAGCAAGTCATAGTCAGGATGTAACCAGGGGAAAGAAAAGCTCAAGAGGAATGTGATAGGTAGCATCAGGTGGAAAAGGGTGTTTTGTGAAAGGAGTATTTGGTAGAGAATTAGGCATAGCCTATATAACCTTAAAAAGTAGCATTAGAACCTGTGGCTGCTGTTTAGGCTGCTTCAGACATGCCCAACTTTGTGTGACCCTATGGACCATAGCCCACCAGCTCCTCTGTTCATGGGATTCTCTAGGCAGGAGTACTGGAGTGGGTTGCCATGCCCTCCTCCAGGAGATCTTTCTGACCCAGGGATCAAACCCGGATCTCCTGCATTGCCAGCAGATTCTTTACTACTGAGCCACCAGGGAAGCCCAGAACATGTGGAAAGATGTTTTAAAGACAAGAGTTCAACTCCATTTAAGGAAGGGTATTCTTAAAACTCTGTGATGATCAGGTAGCCAGCCTCAAGAAGGAGAGTGAATGTGGACCACTGGAAGTGATTAATCATAGCCCAGATAATAGTTTTCCAAATCTACCAGATTACCAGGGTCATCTGGGGAACCTTCCAACCACACCCAGACCCAATACAAGTGAATCTTTTGTCTAGGCAAAGTGTACGACCCCAAGCTATGTGAGCATTCTGTGATGGTACAGATATAATTCAAGCAGGATTGAGTAGATAATTTCTAGCAGTCCCTTGATCCCTCAGACTGTGATTCTACCTGTCTTTTTACTTTCTAGTTATATAATAATCAAATGACAGATAAAAGGAGGAGGGCATCAGAGAATATTTGAAGAATTTTATGATTCATGATGTTTTCAGTGAGAATTTTTAGTTTTTCCAGCTGTTCTTATGCTTTGTCCTTTAGTCTCTGGTTATGTTTACAAATGCAGTCATTGGCAAAAAGGACAGGTGATGATTCTTCTTGCAAATCACTTTAAAAAAATTTAGAAATTATTCTCCTGATGGGAATCACTTTATGACCCCTAAAACATAGAGGAGAGATATAGTTCAGTGACGAGAAAGAGAAAAAAAAATAACAAAATAGAAACAAGCAAGGTAAAACTATTTAAAACAAAATGTATTTGGTGACATTTTGCTGACTGATATGTGTGGATTTGTAATAGATAAGTGGACATACTCTATGAAGCATTTTCAAAATTCACTGAAGGTAGAAAACATTTGAGAAGTTTGTTAATGTGCAGATTTGAAGGCTGCACCCAAGAAATTCTGATTTAGTGGGTCTTGAATGGGTCAAAATTTTGTGTTTTTAATAAGTAGAAGGAACAACTGCACAGACCAAATTTAGAGAAAGAATATTTTACAGTGCTCTTTGACAGAACATTCTGCAATGATGGAAATATTCTACACATGTGCTTTTAATGAAGTAGTCCCCAGCCACATGTGATTTCTGAGTACTTTCAAAGCATCTAGTGCAGGTGAGGAACTGTTGGATTTTATTTCATCTTAATTATTTTAAATCTAAATAGCCATTTGTGGCTAGTGACTGTCATATGTAGTTTAGGATAAGTCATGTCCGACTCTTGGGACCCCATGGACTGTAGCCCACCAAGCTCCTGCGTCCATGGGATTTCCCAGGCAAGAATACTGGAGTGGGTTGCCACTTCCTTCTCCAGGAGATCTTCCCAACCCAGGAACTGAACCCAGTTCTCCTGCATTGCAGGCAGACTCTTGCGCTGCTGGCATATTCTTCATCAACAGCTACAAGGGAAGCCCGGCTGTCATACTGGAGAATTCCATTTTAGAATATATGTTCTTTGTTCTGGGACGAGGGACATGCAGTTGTCTTTTGTATTGTACCTACCACAGTAAGGAAGCAAGAGATACTATATCGAAATAAGAATGGCATGAAATAATTTTTGCAGGATATTTCCATTCAGTCCATGAATAAATATAGCAGTATGACTTTATATTGTCAGAGTAAACATGTTTATTTGTATCTCAGTCTGTAAAGAGTGAGGAATGCCATTTTCATAAGGTGAACAAAATGAAACATCTGTGGTTAACTTCATTGATTTGTGCTTAAAAGTAACTGAATACTAGGAAGGAGGTATGCTATTGGATTATATGGCAATCCCACCAATTAGCTTAACGATTTCTCTGCTGATAGCTGACAGGTCAAGCACAGAAGCCTTGACTAGGTGTTAGGAATGGCTGTACCGTTACCATAGCTTATGACAGTCTCCAAATTCATAGACCTACCTTCCTAAGTAAACACTAGGAACCATGGAATATTACTCAGCCGTTAAAAAGAATTCATTTGAATCAGTTCTAATGAGATGGATGAAACTGGAGCCCATTATACAGAGTGAAGTAAGCCAGAAAGATAAAGAACATTACAGCATACTAACACATATATATGGAATTTAGAAAGATGGTAATGATAACCCTATATGCAAAACAGAAAAAGAGACACAGAAGTACAGAACAGACTTTTGAACTCTGTGGGAGAAGGTGAAGGTGGGATATTTCGAAAGAACAGCATGTATATTATCTTTGGTGAAACAGATCACCAGCCCAGGTGGGATGCATGAGACAAGTGCTCGGGCCTGGTGCACTGGGAAGACCCAGAGGAATCGGGTGGAGAGGGAGGTGGGAGGGGGGATCGGGATGGGGAATACGTGTAAATCTATGGCTGATTCATATCAATGTATGACAAAACCCACTGAAATGTTGTGAAGTAATTAGCCTTCAACTAATTAAAAAAAAAAAGACTTATAAGAAATAAAAAAAAAAAAAAAGAAATTCACAACAGAAGAAACTGAGATTCCAAGTTATCTTCTAGTGTTTAGTGCCATATAAATATTCTAAATCAAAGAGCATCAGGGTATAGTATTCACACACCAAAAAGAGATGACACAGCAGACTGTCCTTCCAAAATTAGTTGGATTCCTGTGTCAAGGTTAGCAGGGGTGTGAAACCTTATTTTTACTAGACCTGTGCTGAGAAATATTTAGCCAGAAAAGTTATAAAATGCACACATACAAACACACACACACACAAACACACACACACATAGACTAAATGGATGGGGTTTGGCAGGCGAGGGTAGGGAATAGCGGATTGGGATGTTGGAATGAAAGTGCATAATCATGTCAAAATAACTCACCCCCCAAGCAGAAGAGAAAATAAAAGGGAAGTAGGGCAGAAAAGAAAGAACACTAATGGATCCACCTCCTTTGCCCCCAGAGACAAAGGTTCTTTCGGCACATTCACATTAGCATTTTGGCATATGAAAATGAATTCTAGTGCTGGTCTATAACAAATTACTGCTCTGCTAGCTGAAATCTTAGATAATCTCATGTGGCTGGCAATAAGTGGTTTTAAAGAATTGCTCTTAGAGAGCGTGTGATTGGTGATACACGTGTCTTGTGTATGAGTTGGTATTGGCAATATTCCATGACCTGTGCAGCTTAGTGAAGTTGCCTGGTTCTTGACAGAACCTCCCCTGGAAAACTGGCACTGGCCTGAAAACAGAGGGAGGGAGGGATTCTGAAGCCAGTGTCTCTAAATCTTTCCCCAGTGATGCCAGAATATCATGAGGGCTCACTTTTAATCAGAGTTGGGAAACTATTGCCTATTATAATGTTTTCAAAAGCTATCCTCTTCACGGCACATCTCAGTATCCCTTTGGGGCAATCCTTTGTGGGTTCAACTTCTTTGATCAGCACTGCTTTATAGATGCAAAAGAGGAAGCTTCTATCACTAAAGGTCATTTAATAAATCAGTGTGTTTGGTTTGGGATTAAAATCTTGATTTTCTGATGCTTAATCTCAGGCATATTTTACAATTCCACATTATTCCCCTATCTTAATACCATGCTTCTAAAAAAAATTATTAGAAGAAGTTTACAGATTTCACTAACAAGACATAAAAAGATCCATACCCACTGGTTGTGGGTATTATACTTTTGCACTTACAACTTCGTCTTTCTATCTAGGTGTATATATACGTATGTGTGTATATACTTTGCATTCCAAGGCTGTAATTTTGCTGGATGCCCTGCTCTTGATAAATCTCTGTGACCTACTGTCTGGCAGCAATTCTAGGCTTTGTTCTCCCTCTAATAGCATTTCCCACACAGTCTCTGTTATGGCTGCATAGCATGTAGGTGAGCCTACCGGTCCCCCACCCCCCACCTCCCCCTGACTTCTTGCTCTCTGGCCCACCAAGGAACAAGGGATGATTGGAAGTTCCTGGGTCTGTGAGGAAAAAAGGAAAAAAGCTTCGAGGAGAGGGAAAACAACAAAATGAAAAGGGAAAAAAAAGCAAGAAGACCATGCATGTATATTTTACAGTTTTCAAACGCTTTCACATTCGGAAATAAGATTCACACGTGCATTCCAGGGAGTCTCTGAGTTGTCTAGACAGATTCACTGCTAAGGTTAAGGCTTGATAGAGAAGGTTTCTAAGTGTTACTGACTTTTGCTTTGCATTTTGAGATTGTTCCCACTAAATTCTCAGTTTGAATTGGGTCCTTTGAATCACAAATATACCAAGTATTGTGCACACGTTAGATAACAGTGATTTTTAACCCAACTACACATGGTACTTCTAAAATCCCTGCCCTGTTTACTTAGGCCACAAGCATCTGGTTTCCACAGTCAGATATTTACCACCCAACAATGCCTGAATTTGATGGACAGAGGGACAGACGGTCTACTTAAATCTTTGAAATTCTCAGCACTGCTCCTTCACTTTCATTCCTGACTCCATCACCTAAGAACTGTGCCAAACAGTAAGGAAAATGAGTGAGGATCAGGAAGAGCTTCTGAGGTGATGATGTAGGTGTGGAGAATGTTTCACTGCAATTAATCTTGTTTCATTTGAAATCAACATGGGGTGGCTTATCCACCTCATATACATGGACTGCCTTTATATTTCATCCTCTGCTCATTGTTTCAGATAAAAGCATGCATATGATGCATCCTCAGACCTAAACGAGGCTCTAGCTTAGTAAGAACAATACAACAAACGGTGTCTCTGCCCTGTGCCTATTGGTGTCAGGGGAACATACAGGAGCTGTTCTCACCTAGTAGTGCTGAAAATTAAAGTGTTGGTCACTCAGCTGTGTCCGACTCTTTGTGACCCATGGACTGTAACCTGCCAGGCTCCTCTGTCCATGGGATTTCCCAGGAGTGGGAATACTGGAGTGGGTAGCCAGTCCCTTCTCAAAGGGATCTTCCTGACCCAGGGATTGAACCTAGGTCTCCTGAATTGCAGGCAGATTCTTTACCATCTGAGTCACCGGGGAAGTCAATGCTGAGATATCAGCAATGGCTTCCTGTAGGAAAAACAGCTAATTCTCACTATTACAAGTAGATGGCTTTTATCCACTATTGTTTCTGTCTCCTCACTTGTAACTTTGATAAAGATCCCATGCAGTTCTAACATTACAGGGATAGTAGATGTAAACACTCGTTGAATCTACCCCTACATGCAGATCACAATGCTTTGTCCAGGCATAAAGTTAGTATGTGTGAGCAGAGGTTGAAAACAAGTTGAAATTTTGTACACTGAGCATATAAACCAAGTCTACCTACCTCCACCCTTTGGGGGCTCAGGCGCTCGTTTCAGAAGCCTGGCCCTAGCTTATCTGCAGTCACCACTGACTTCTCTTTAGCCAGATCCTGGTTCCATACTACAGTGGTGCCCCATCATTGCAGCTTCCTTCTCTCGTGTTAAATCAATAGTTTATGACATGTACAAGGGAAAGCTATAAATTTAATTTTGTCCCCTGCAGTGTGATTCCTATCTTGTTTGCTGGCAACATAATGAATATGTTTGCCCTCCAGACCCCCCACCCAGTAGAGCAATTGGAGGATACAGAAAGAGAAAACAGGAAAGCACAATTAGGTAGATGGATTAAAACTGGATTAATCAGCGGCTCAGCTAAAGATAGGCATATGCCTTGCTTGTGTGTATGTGTGTGTATATACAGATATTTTTTCCCCAGAAATCCATTAAATAGGAGATGGTAATTAAGGAAAATGTAGGCTCTATCCGTGACTTGGAAATTTAAGGGTGGTTCAACTAGGTTGTTTTTAATTATGATGGAAACTGAAGCAGAACAGGCTGGCTCTACTGACTCCACAGGCCTCATCTGCTGCACCCCCACCCCAGCTGCTCCACTTCTATGCTACAAAAATGCAAGGTTCCTTATTACCAGGGACCCTGCAATGCTGATCCCCTGAATGTCTTCCCTTGCTCTATGCTTGACTGGCTTCCTCCAACTAAGTTCTCAGCAGCCTTCCCAGCCCATCCAGGCTCTCCGGATTCCTTTAGCTCTGCTGCATAATCTCAAGAGCCTTTCTCATCTGAAAACATGTTGTATAGAGATAAATCTATCTATTTCTTCATCTATCTATTTATATCTATCTATAGAATAGGCACACATTTTCTTTTTTTTAATTTTTCTTACTATAATGTAAGTTTGGGGCCGGGGGATGGGGCAGAGAACTTGTCTATTTTATTCCAAAGCAGTTCTAGTAACCACCATAATACCTATCACATGGCATTGTTCAGTGACATGCTGAACCAATGAATAAATGATATACTGAGGTAGAAGTTACTCGGGGAGAAAAAAAACCTATATTTTAAGCACCTTCTGCTATTATAACAACAAACCAATTGGTATCAACACAGATGCCCTTTAAATAGCACTTACCACATGTCAGGCACTGTTCTATGCTCTTTGCATACAAACATATTTAATCCTTACAAAAAACTTAGGAGGCAGGCACTATTATTATTCTTATGTTTTAGATGAGGAAACTGAGGAATGGAGATCTTTAGTAGTTTTCCTATATTCATAGAATTCCCAAGTGGCAGCACTAGTATTTGGACTCAGGCATCTTGACTTCAGAATCCATGCTCTTAGGGACACTAAATTGTCTCTCAACTTACATCATTATCACAAGCAATTACAGGCACTCAGCACAAATAAAACAATAAAAACAGCAAAAGGCCATATGTGTATGTGTGTCTGTTTGCACATATTTTTTTATAATTGCATCAGACCACTGGCTTCAAAACACATAGTCATTGCTACCAGAAAAAAAAAAAAAAAAACCTAGCATAGACATTCAGAGTTCTGGGACTTGAAGTCACATCACTGAACCTATTAAATTTTGAATTTAAGCAATTTATGCAGCCGTATTATTTATGAGTAAAGACATTTTTCTTCACAGCATCATTTGGGCTGAGAGGTTGTTACAGAAATCTACTCTTCAGAGACTGTAGAGAAAAAAGTGTGGTGGGGTGTGTGTGTGTATATGTATACACAAAAATTATCGAATTTGAAAAGAGGAAAGAAAGACCTCAGAATCTTATTAACAGCCTTTGTAGCTGGTCCAAATGTCTCTCCATTTATCCGTGTATCTATCCATCCATACATCCAACCAATGGCTGCCATGAGTCCATCACTGTGTAAGTGATGTAAGCAGGGCATGTAAGCAGTGACCAAGGCCAATACTGCTCCTGACCCCCACGGAGATACATCCCGGCAGGTCCTCTTCTTAGCACTCACCATCTCTCATCTCTATAGAGCTATTACGCAAGGCCAATTTGTATACAGCACAGAGAAAAATCTGTGTGTGAGTGTGAAGACCAAATGCAGATCAGGAAGAGAAGCGCAGGGCATTAGAAGCAGCAGCACTAGGTAATGAGAGGAAGGAGTCTTGCGAGAAAAATAGCAAGTAGGAAAACGGGAAATGAAAGTGAGAGGACCTGGGGAAGGGACAGAATTGAAGAACGAATGACAGCTTTGTCCCAACAGACTCAGCAAGGTGATCCCACGTATGTAGGACTAGCCTAACTATTCATGTTAAAGTGTTTTAAGATTATGGAAATACAAAGCTGTTTAATTTTTTTTTTCTAAAGACCACAAAGGACTCCACCAGCCCATCACCACTGTGTTTGTTTTGGGAAGCTATCCTGAGAGCTCTTGTTTCTCTATAGATCCATGGGTCTGTTAGGGTACAGGAGAGAAAATCCCTGGGGAGGAGCTCTCTGTGCCATGTGGGCGGCAGACCCATGGCTACATTTCCCAAGAATCAAAGGACATTCATTTACATTTGAAACAAGAGGGAGAAAAAAGCACCATCATTTCATTGTCAGTTTTGTTCCAATCAACCCACCCCTCACCACCACTGCCAAGTAGACCTTTGACAGAAATTCATCCCAGAAATAGGGTGGAAAATTTTAATAAGATTATTTTGATGTTCACAACCTCTAAGAATGTTCCCCAAAAGTTATGTGGTGGGAGGCATTTTTTTCTGCTTTTCCTGTGCATAACTCTGCTCCCTGAGGATGTAATTTGGCAAGTCCTGACAAGATCGATTGGAATATTCCTGGCTACACAATATGTGCCTGTCCCTGTGGGGTGAGCTGTCAGGGCACAGAATGGCCTTGATGACCTGAACATCTCCACCACTGATGCCTCAAAGTTCACTCACTGTTAGTGATAATGCTTAGGTGAAATCAGGGAGTCATTACGGACAAGATACTTATAGATTCTGTTTCTTCATTTAATTACCAGAAATCACAGTACAATTCATTACATAGTTCTAAAGTGAAAGTGAAAGTGTTAGTCTGTGTCTGACTCTTTATAATCCCACGGACTATAACCCAGTATCCATGGAATTCTCTAGGCAAGAATACTGGAGTGGGTAGCCATTCCCTTTTGCAGCCATTCCCTTCTCAGCCCAGGGATTGTACCTGGGTCTCCTGAATTGCAGGCATATTTCTAAATATGAAATCTAATTATGCTGTTTTACTGGTATTTTTTTTTTAATTGAGATTTCCTCAAAAGGGACATCTGATTTGTTGATCAAATAGTTTTACTCCCTTATACATATGAGGTGGGAAAAGGCATATGAGAAAAAATAAAAAGGCAAGAAATACTCCAACTTAAATGCCTCCTTTACCCCTAAACTATCCGGTGAAACTTGAAGACCCTTTGCTACTTTGCAATTTACATCCAGACTAGAAACCAAAATTAGAAAGAGACAGGCTTAGGCAAGGGCTGACAACAGGGTTGAGGTGTCCACCAGAGTTTAAGCTTCTAGAGTTGGCTTCCCTTCCAGTTCATCCACTTATCTCTCTGTCTCCCATGATCAAAGTGTAGCAGTGAACAGTACGGTCCTTTTGCCCATTTTCAAGAAGTTTGGAGCCCAAAAATGCCAACATGAACAGTGTCCTGTTTGTAAAGAATGCCATCACCATTTAGAAGGAAGGCCTTCCAGAAATTAAACTTACCTTTTATAGCTTTGGTTTACACTTTAAAAGTAATTCCCCACCCCCTAAGATAACTCAGTTTCTTTATACTCACTCTATTCTTTGTAGGAGCAGGAGAACCACTGATGATTTCTGCTAAATAGGTTTTAAAAATCTAATATATTTGCCCCCACTTCTGCTGTTGATTACTGGCAGTGGGTCTTACAAAACTGGACTCATCTAGTTTTAATGTCTGCCACTTGGTACATTTTTAAAATAGATGGGTGTGAGTCTGAGTAACCACTGTGCCTCTTATTACAGGCTGTAAACATCCACAGTGGGCACTGGAAATTTTCTTAGTCAAAGCTCACTGTTATTAATAATTGCTGGCCTTAAACCTCATCTATGAGAAATCACACAGCCAGGTCTCTTGTTAGTCTATAATCCATTTCTTGTGTTTGTGTGCTTTACTATATAATGTTTAGATGTTTAAGACATCACATTTTTCAAGTTCCTCTTCAATAAGGCAATGCAATAAAAAAGTATATATTTAAGATTTTTAGATGTATAAATGTAAATATAATATATATGTATATAAATATAAAATTTTTATATAAATATATATATTTAAGCAAAATTCAATTTGAACATTTTTTTAACCAACATTAAAAGCAAGAAAAAAGTAAGAAAAGTATCAAAATTTTAGCTATCAGTTGCCTTAACTTGCTGTATAAGCCAATCATCAGAGACCAGTATTTATGATTCAATCTAATTATGCTGGTGGCTCAGATGGTAAGGAATCTGCCTGTAATGCCACAGACCTGTCTGAATCCTGGGTCGGGAAGATCCCCTGGAGAAGGTAATGGCAACCCACTCCAGTATTTTTGCCTGGAGAATTCTGTGGACAGAGGAATCTGGCAGGCCACAATTCATGGGGTTCACCAAGAGTTAGACACGACTGAGCAACCAATACATACACACATAAGTAAAAATACACTTGCTTTTGTGGCTGTGCTTTGACTTAGAGGCTTTGTAAATATAGACAGAGATAGATATACAGATATAAATACTTACATCAACATCTACAGGATTCATAGATATAGGTACCTATCTACCTAGAGATAGACAGACAGATGACTTGCCTATTTTAAAATGTAAAACTTGCTTTGTGTTAAAAGCATTGGATAAAAAGTTTATTATTATGGAATAATTTTATGATTGGGGAAGATAGATGTGCAGAATGTTTAAAAACAGGAGTTCGGGAGTCCAGGACACTGACCTCCTCTTGCTTGCTGTATGACTGTGGCAAATTAGTTCATCTCTCTGACCCTTACTCTGGAGAGGGGTATAATAAAACGTATTTGAGCTTGTAAGAACAACATAATATGCAATGCATTTATTATGTGATAAGAAGTGGGATTAGCATTCAATGTATTAATAACTACCTGGATGCTTCTGACTATAAAAAAGAGAAAATCCTGACCTAGGATTTAAACAAGGAGGATGTTTATTATCTCACAGAGCAAGAAGAGCAAGGTGAGGCAGGCTCTGGGATGGCATGTTAAGATTGTTGACTTTGTTTCTCTGGATTTCTATGTGGGTTCAGTTCTTAGGTGGAAGGAGACTCTCCAAGAAATTTCTAAACAAATTTTTTCTTACATATCATTGGCCAGAATAGGGTCACGTGCAGGATAAAATATTAAGAGTATGCAAACTAAAATACGATGGCTTGAGCTTGAATTCCAGCATGACAACTCATAACTGTTGTCTCATTGATTTTATTTCTCTGAACCTCAGAATCCTTATCTATAAAATGAGGATATCAATACTACTTTCCTCACTGGATTGTTGTGATGATTATTTGGGTTAATACAAAAAAAACACTTAGAAGAGTACCTGGCACATAGTGAATGTTTGATAAGAATTAATTATATTGAATTATAAACCAATCACTGAGAAGAGGAATGAAATTGCTATTATTGGTTTAGATAAATTTGCTAGCTGGAGAAATGGTCACTTTTCACTGAATAAAGTGGAAGAATAGAAATCATAACATTAAGTTATATTAAGTAGGCAACCAAGTCTGATCACCACATTCAAAGTACCAATAATCTCATACTTATCCTGCTTTTTAATAACATCACCATACTATTTTTCTTCCCAAATGAAAATCCATTGGCTGAACTACAGGTGAGTCCTACTTGATGATTTGATTATTATCTATTATCTTCAACATAAAACATGTATTTGTCAGCAAGTATATTTTAAAAATATATTTGTACAACTTCTTGTTGCCCATGATATCACTGAACTAGGATTTCATTCTAGCCTTGAGTCATTTTAATTCAGCTGAGCCCAAAGGACCCAGAAACCCTGAACCTACCTTTCCTCTAGGAAACTACTCTGTGGGTCCCAGTAAGGTAAGGGGACATGAAAAGGGAACTTCTAGAGGTAGGAGTATAAGGAGTAGGTAGAGAAGCTGCTAGATGAGGGGGAAGAGATTATTTATCAGTGTCTCTTTGGAATTCAACACAGTGCCCAGTGCACTGTGTTTCCTCAAAAAAGTGGCTAATGGAATGAATGAGTATGCATGAATCCTTGATAAGGGGAGCATGGATTCATTCAAAAACATTTTATTTACATGATAAAATTAATTTGGTTTGTATACAGTTCTATTAATTTTGGAAATGCATACAATAATATAACCACCAAAATAAGAAAGACATAAAAGAGTTTTATCATGTGTGTTTAGTCATTCAGTCATGTCCAACTCTTTGTGACCCCATGGACTGTAACCTGCCAGACTCCTCTGTCCATGGGATTCTCCAGGCAAGAATACTGGAATGAGTTGCCATTTCCTTCTCCAAGTTTTATCATACTTTCCTTCTAAATTTATTTAATAAGTATCAATCATCAAGTATTGGGTAAGTATCTAGTTATGAGTTGGTGAGTAAAGAAGAGATGACCTCTCACAATGTAGCATTGTAACTGACTGTTTATTCACAATCCTACATTAACTAGATGGCAAAAAGGTTTAAAATTTCACAATTCCAAATAGGTGAGAAGTAAAACTGGATGTTTATTAGTAATCTCAATATTTTAAGGTTTTTCTTTTAAATTTTATCGAAAAATATTAAGTTCTTTCAAGATAATTATCAATGTCTCTGACTTCTGCTATAGGTAAGAATATCTATTGGAACCAGATACAAATATCTGGAATTCGTTACTGGGGCTTTCCAGACAACTGATATTTTTTCTATAAGAGTTTGTAATAGAGAAGAGAAAATGTTATGAGGAATAGAGGTAACTTTAAACCTAGGTTTTAAGAGTATCTGAAAATTCCCAAGGAGGATGGTAGCAATATTAAAGAGAGGATATGGGGTAGAAATGTAAGCACCTATCATAGCGACTCTCAATTATTCTCTCAAGAAGGTCTGCTTCTGGAATCATTAGTGTTATTGATGCTATATATCATGATCCAAGCTTTGTTCAATAACCTAAAGGCTGATGATCAGTTTACTTTTACTGGCACTTCTTCCCTACCCCACATCATGACAGAAAACAGAATAAAGTTTCCACGCCCACAGTGACTATTGGGAGACAGGGAGAAGTGACTGAAAGGAGATAAAAGAGCTCCACTTTCTCAAATAAGATACAGAATGAAATAAATTGCCAATAGTGCAATTCCAATAGTCATGTATGGATGTGACAGTTGGACCATAAAGAAGGCTGAACACTGAAGAACTGATGCTTTCAAACCGTGGTGCTGGAGAAGACTCTTGGACAGCAAGGAGATCAAACCAGTTAATCCTAAGGGAAATCAACCCTGAATATTCACTGTCAGGACTGATGCTGAAACTGAAGCTCCAGTACTTTGGCCACCTGATGTGAAGAGCCAACTCATCGAAAAAAACACTGACGCTGTGAAAGACTGAGGCAGGAGGAGAAGGGGGTGACAGATGAGATGGTTGGATGGCATCATAGACTCAATGGACATGAGTTTGAGCAAATTCCGGGAGATGGAGGACAGGGAAGCCTGGTGTGCTGCAGTCAAGGGGGTTGCAAAGAGTCGGACACGACTTAGCAGCTGAACAACAACAAGCATAATCTACCACCTTCTCAAAAATCTTAATATCTACTTTTTTCAACATGCATAAATTTTATGTTAGTTAAAAGAGCCAGGTCAGCTGTACTAGATACTAGTTAAGCAAAGGAAGCTTCTAATTGGGAAAATCCCCACCTGCATTTATTTTCATTGCCTCACCCAACTTTGGAACAACAGAGCAGGACATATATACTGTGTCCTTTTCAGTGTCAATTAAATGGCTAAACACTGATCAACGTGTGGATAACAAAGATCCATTAGAAGAATGTTAATGGTGACTCTAGAACTTTTAGTCCTGTGCAAAATGTCTGCCAATATTTCAGGAGTTAAAAGATACATAAGCTATTTGCTGTTACCTTCTGTTACCATTTTCTTTACACCAGAAATAGGGCTTTTAATCTGAAAGACAGAAATCTCCCTTTCTTTCTGTCTCTGTACCTCTTGCTCTGTCTCCAATGTATATAGTGTGTTTTTGATCTATCATCAAATATTTTTAAAATCTAGAAAATGGATTGTTGGATTATTAAATAAGTTTAAAGGCAAGTGTTTTAATTAAAGGTAAAGATAGAATTTATGTAACAGATGATGTAAAGGGTGGCATAACAAATGAAACAGAGGAAGTGGGAGAAACAGATTCTGTTTTGTAACCATCGGAAAAGTAATCTCTGATTTCTCTTGCCTTCTTCCTCTTCCATCTTTCCTAGTTCCAAAGATGTATTTCACATAGTTGCATTGTTCTTGGACAATCTATTTCCTACCTCTTTTGAAAAAGTATCTAGTACTTTGATTAAACAGTTTTCGGTCCTCACATTCCCATATTTTCAACTCTGACAGTTTAATTTCCAGACTCAGAACTTTGCCAAATCAGAAAATGCCGGATTTGTGCATTGTCACAGGTAAAAATCAAAAAGGTCTCAGTTATTTCCAAAGGTTTTTTAGCTGCCTTTGGACATATTTAATATTATGACTCAAAAGATTGTTTCTTAAGCTTATGGCTGCAGTATGGGCTACCAACGCAATTAGTTCTTATAAACTTCCCAAGACAACAATAACAACCAACACTGTTATGACTATTGGTAATGACATCTTGCATTTATATGGAGTCTTTTATTTGATCTGATTCCTAAATATTCTACAAGCCATATTCTTAGGTATCACTTCACCCATCTTCAGTATGCAGCCACCTTAGGGTAAAAACTAATAGCTGTTAACAGCACTGGCCCACAAAATAACACATTAAGACGATTATTCTCTCTTTGAATCTAAGGGGATTTTATAATAATAGTAATCATAATAGCTGTGTCTTTTTTATGCTCATTTTCTTGCCCTACTCATAGACCAGAGGCATTATTCAGTAAAGAAAACACAAGGACTTCATTATAAAACACCTAAAGAATACCCTATGAAATTACTGGTCATCAAATCCAGTCATATCTCATATTTGTCCCTTCACTTCCACAACAGGGATAATGAACAACTTACTGCAATATAGGGGGATTTTTGTGTCCAATTTTCATATAACTTTTTTAGCTTTCTACTCCTCTTTTACATATAGCTAAGTCTATTTCAAATACAATATTCACTTAACCCAAATCATGCAGAGTGGCTCCCTGTTATCTATCTCATCATATACAAGCTCTATCAATTTCCTTTCAAAATTGCCCATCCACCTTTCTCTTCTCCATTATTGTCATTGAATTTGACTATGTGTGTTATCCTTTGCTTTAACCCATTCCCCATCACCTGGCCTTATTTTTTTGTATCTTGTCTTTCTGCATTGGCTAATGCCTCCCATCCTCTGCCCACAAATGGCTTCTCCATCAATATAAGGACAACTAGACTCCAAGAATTCTTCCTTAATAAATAAACACACCACTGAAACTATCCTTTAGCCTATATGGTGATACTTTCTCATAGTGTATCAGTATTGTCCCAAGACATCTAAGATCATCATTCTCTAATTAATTTTTAGGTTTCCCCAATTAAGACTATGCTCTGCAAGGCCAAGGACATGCCCTCTTGTTTCTTTAACTCTACCAAAGCATCTCGACCCGTGCTGGGAAGCCAAAGAGTACTCAATAAATACTGATTCAAAAATTATATGATAGGTATACATCCAAGGAATATGAAGACAGAACAGACCTGTGGAGCACTCAGGCTAGCCCGAACAGAACCACACACATACACAACTTAGAATCATACCTGTTTTTGGGGTGTGGGAGAGGGGAGACTGGGTCAAAGTTGGTATCATAGAAGAGCAAACAGGCATCTTTGCAGATGGGTCATGAAGAAAGCATTTCTGTGCTAAGAAGCACAGCCAAGTTTCCTGGCACTTTCAGTATAATGCAAAGAACATTGTGCTAATGGTAATTGTATATCCAATGAAGACTCAAATTGAAAGATGTGAAAGCCTAACACCCAGAGGCAAACATTTTTCTGTTTATAAAACTGCACCCTTCTGCAGTAACACAGAATCATAAAAAATTAAGAGATAGAAGGAGTCACACAGTTTAACCCTTTACTTGATGCATAAATTTCTGACATAATATAAAACTTGGCATAAGACTAAAGAAACTTGCACTATTTCAATCATCATCCTCACCAGTAGGTTCAGAAACAAAGAAATATAGTAACTGGTATATTGAGACATATTACTGAGTACCCTATATGTGCAAATAATTGCACTAGAAACAGTAGGAAATGAAACAGTTCACAAATGGATGAGAAATAATCTTTGCCCTCAAAAGAGGTAGGAAGGTATAAGCCTGCAGAAAAAAATCCACAAGACAAAAATGAAAGAAATATTAAGTATGGGACTGGTATAGAAGTTATCATTCTATGTTTTAAATTAGAAAACAATGAATCATTGACAAAGACTGTCAAATATCTAAGAACAGTTAGTATCATTTCATGATCAAGCCCCATCTCGACTCATCCACTGTCATGATCTTACCTGTCAAATTAATGAAGGATGCACCAACCAACCAAGCAAGTAAACAACCAACCAGCCCAGGAAGTAACACCTCTTCCTTAGTGACAGAAATAATGAATATCAAAATGTAATATCCACTAGATACTAAGGTACACGAGGTTGGTAACTAAGTTTACTCAGCTTCAGGCTGTTACAACAAAACAAAATACCAGAGACTGGATGGCTTATAAATGACAGAAGTTTATTTTCCACAGTTCTAGAGGCTAGAAGTTCAAAATCAGTATGCCAGCATGAATCGGCTGAAGGCGTTTGTCCAGACCATAGTCTTCTCCTTAAATCCTCATATTAAGGAAGGGACAAGGAATCTGTCTGAGGGTTTCTGTCATAAAAGAACAAATTCCATCCTCCCAAAGGCCCCCACTACAAATGCCATTCACCTTTGTGAATTAGGATTTCAACCTGAGGATTTGGGAGACACAAACAATCACTCTATAGCAGGAACCATAGGTAGCTTTTATTTGTATGCTTAAATTAGTTAGTTAGACCTAGCAACATATCTAATACCTGGTACATAGAAGGACTCAGTAAATACTCATAGAATCTTGAACCATATGATGAGAGGGAAGTGAGTATGAAAGAAAGTAATAACATTCTGCCTTCATAAGTGACTTCAGACAGGATGCATATTTTAAAAAGTGAGAAATGGATATCAAAAAGCTTCTAATATTTGAAGGATTGTTTAGAGTTGGACCATAAAGAAGGCTGAGCACTGAAGAATTGATGCTATTGAAATGTGGTGCTAGAAAAGACTCTTGAGAGTCCCTTGGACAGCAAGGAGACCAAACCAGTCAATCCTAAAGGAAATTAACTCTGAATATTCACTGGAAGGACTGATGCTGAAGCTGAAACCCCAATCCTTTGGCCACCTGATTCGAAGAGCCGACTCATTGGAAAAGATTAAATCTTTCCTGATACTGGGAAAGACTGAAGGCAGAGAAGAAGCAGGTGATATAGAGAATGAGATGGTTAGATGGCATCATGCGACTCAATGGACATGAGTTTAAGCAAACTCCGGGAGATAGTGACGGGCAGGGAAGCCTGGAGTGTTCTGTGGTACACGGGGTCGCAACGAGTTGGACAAGACTTAGCAACCAAACAACAACAAGGTTAGATATCAGGTCTACATATATTTCTATTTATCCCTAATATAGTTGATTTCACTTAATTGTTTTTTTTTAATTTTTGAAATTTTGTTGTTTTGTGAATGCTGTTTCCCAAAGTAAAATCTCACTGGAAACTCAAGTTATACAAAATAATAAAAGCAAAGTTGGCAAAAGCTGAAGCTTTTCTTATTAAGAAACAGCTTTAGAAGTAGTTTACACATGCTAGAAATCATTGGAATAAGGTTTAAAAGCCACTGCCCTGAAAGATTCAAGAAGTACATTGTAGTTCTAAGGTATAATGTCTGTGTACTTACTTGTGTTGTAGCTTTGTATGTAACACTGATTATAAGAAAGAATTGTAATTCCCAAGATTGACATTTCTGAATTGTGGTATGCCTCAGATATTTGGGATTAGGAAATGTTTGGTTCTCACATTTCGTAAGTGACAAAGGAACCTTTCCAAAATCAAAGGAGAGATATCTTACCTTCTGATTGACATTAATAGGAATCCACATACTATAAAGAATATAAATACATAAGGCAGCCATGATATAGCCCTCGTGAGGTTCAACAATTGTAAAATAGGTTTGGAAGTTTTCACAATGTGGCCAAAGAGGGTTTGTGTATATTTTATAAGGTGATAAGTGAAAGTGAAAGTCACTCAGCCCTCTCTCTTTGCCATCCCAAGGACTATACAGTCCACAGAATTATACAGTGGGTAGCCTTCCCCTTCTCCAGGGTATCTTCCCAACACAGGGATAGAACCCAGGTCTCCCTCATTGCAGGCGGATTCTTTACCAGCTGAGCCACAAGGGAAGCCCAAGGATACTGGAGTCGGTCGCCTATCCCTCCTCCAGAGGATCCTCCCAACCCAGGAAAGGAACTGGGGTCTCCTGCATTGCAGGCAGATTCTTCACCAACTCAGCTATCAGAGCAA
The DNA here is from genome assembly GCF_910594005.1 of Cervus elaphus. Classification (NCBI taxonomy): domain Eukaryota; kingdom Metazoa; phylum Chordata; class Mammalia; order Artiodactyla; family Cervidae; genus Cervus; species Cervus elaphus. Next base: position 57,442,100 of record NC_057833.1, on the reverse strand, counting down.
GATCCAATAATGTGAAATACAGCATTATGAAAAAGATCAGAAGCAAGTATATATAAAATAGGAATGTTTTAAAAAGTAATTCCTTCAGAATTATCCGGGAATTAGAAGTATAATAGATCTTATAGAAGGGTTTTATAAAAATTCATCTCTCAGAGAGGAAAAAAAAAGGTGAATGGTGGTAATAATTTTATCACTTTTTTTTATGGCCTAGATGATCTCATATTCAAAATAACTATAAGCAGTCACCCATTTATTCAGCAGGTAGCTACTGAGCACCTATTATGTGAAACCTGTATCCTAGCTTTTTATAGGAATGCAGAGCTTGATAAATGCTGACTTGTGGACTTTCACAATCCAGATAGAGAGACTAAGAGACACCACACAGCTGCTAGGATACAAGGCAAATCACACTAAATTTTATCAGAGATATTGGAGCTAAGTCAATAGAGAATTCTGAAATTAGGAACGAGGAGTTTAGATTTTGCATGAAAAAAACAGTGAAAGCAGGGTAAGCATGTGGTGATCTCCTTCTGATAGTCCTATGCATATGTGTGTGTTTATGTGGACTTGCACATACTTGCACACACACACACATACATGCAAAATGGCAGACGTTAAAGTAGGTAGATCAGTTAGGAGGTTGTTCTAAATGTGGGCCTTATTATCTAAACCAGGGAAATGATAGAGAGGGTGGGAAGTACAGGATGAATTAGGGGCACATACTACAGAAAAGAATCTGCCTGCAATGTAGGAGACTCAGGTTCGATCCCTGGGTCAGGAAGATCCCCTGGAGGAAGGCATGGCAACCCACTCCAGTATTCTTGCCTGGAGAATTCCATGGACAGAGGAGCCTGGCAGACTAGAGTCCATGGGGTCCAAAGAGTCGGACACAACTGAGCAACTAACACTTTCACTTTCACTATGAGTGCTAGAAAGGATTAGGGTAAGTGCAGGTAATGAATATTCTCCTTCCCTACAGAAGGCTACCACTGAAGAAGGAACATATTCTTATCACCTGGGAGCCCAAGATAAACCAAATCTATCTTTTGACTGTCTATTTTAGCCTCCAAGACAGATAATAACAACAATTTTAAATAATGAATAAAAAGACATTAAGCGGGTATTTTTGGATAACACTGCAAGCTCTTTCTTAGTAAAAACCTCCTACCCGAAGCTCCTTCAAATGCAATCTGGTCTTACAGTCTTTGATTTCCATCCTCTTCCTCCTGAAGCAATCTGAACACTTGGAGTTTTGTCAAATTGAGTTTTAACGACTTCATAGTGTCATGAAAAGATGTTGCATTCCAGTAAGGGTCTCAGATCATCAAGTTTTAAAACTTTCTTAAACAATTGCCTTTTGACAGCAGTGGCCTCTTCCCATTTTCTGAAGAATGACCTCTGTGATTGTATCACAGTTTAAATTTCTCCAGGAGTAAAGAATCTGCCGCAATGTGGGAGATCTGGGTTTAATCCCTGGGTTGGGAAGATCCCCTGGAGGACAGCCTGGCTACCCATTCCAGTATTCCTGCCTGGAGAATCCCATGGATGGAGGAGACTGGTGGGCTACAGCCCATGGGGTTGCAAAGAGTCAGACATGACTGAATGACTAAGCACACACACAGTCAAACAAGTTGAAAACAAAGACATAAACCAAGACTTCTTCCTGCCTGCTCCTGCTCCTTTAGGCGGCAACCTCAATTTCCACAAACCACAAAAACCCTTGCAGGACATCTCTTGGAAACAGATTCATCTGCAAGCACTTCCTCACACATCTCTTCAGCTCAGCAAACAAACACACTAGTGAGAGCACCAGGGTGCAAACTTCTGTACTCAGCCACTTCCCCGGGGAAATCCCTGTCTACACTTGATACCTAAGCACTGGAAGATAAATTTCAGTAGATGGAGGTGCTTAGAGAGGAAACAATTGATCAGATGGACATGCTTGACGGTCCCCAAGGATATCAATGTCAGAAAAATGTGATAAAATTGTACCTAACCAATTGCTACTAGAAAAGCACACTTCTGACCCCACGGTCTCTTTTGAAGTTTTTTTTAAATAACATGCTTGCACCTGACCAAAGAAATAGTATCTGTTCTAAGTATACTTAATATATTTATAACAGCACTATTACCAAAAGTTTGGGCTAAGATTTCAAGGTATGTATTCATTTTCAGTCAATCTTTTTTTCTCATATGACAAATAGTTTTTAAGATTATAGCCATATACTTAGTCTCCAGGACATTGGAGGGGCTATATATAATAAACATATGTCAGGAACCATGTTTTTGCTAAGGACATATCCCTGGGTTCAAGGGACATAGTCCCTACCCTTGAGGAATTCAGAGCTCACATGAAGTAGGGGACACACATTAAACAAATAACTATTTGATTGAACACGTGATTACAAGGATGATAAGGGAAAGATGGGCAACAAACAAGATGCTATGAGAATGTATTACTAGAACTCGGAGACATGAAGATTTGGATGTTTAGATTTCTTGTCCCAGAAACTGTGTATCATACTTTCTCTTGAGTTAGAGCATTTGACATGGTACTGAGTTCAGTATCTGTCATAGTTAAGAAAAGAGCTGCTCCATAGGGAAGACTTCTGGAAGGGTGAAGAACATGGGTGGTGAAAGTTGGAAACACTTTTGGCTGTTATAGAAAAGAATGGTCACAAAATACCTTAGAGTGTAATAAGTTAATCACCCTCAACAAGGGTTGAGGAAATGAAGGAGAAGAAGCAAATATAAGATATGACAAGATGTGATGACCAACAGTTTTATGGGCTAATCCCTTTGGTACTTAAAAATGTTATATGTTTTTGTTACTAAATTATGCTCTAGTATATGCTGACAAAGCAACCAGCACAATAAAATGCATAACTGTTATGATTATTATTACTATAAATACCTTTAAAGATCTGAACAGAGAATAATGTGTTGATGTGGTGCTTTGTGGTATGTTAAGCGTCTACTAATTACTTGTTACCCCAATGTTGGTTGCATCCTAACAATGGGTGGAGTGATTCTATCAATAATGATTTATAGAATATTAAAATATTAAGAGATTTTTTTCCACACAAAAGACAGCAAATGGGTGCTGCTGAAAATTAGAACAGTCTGGCTCAGTGGTAAAGAATCTACCTGCCAAGGCAGGAGATGCAGGTTTGATATCTGGGCTGGGAAGATCGCCTGCAGAAGGAAATGACAAGTCACTCCAGTATTCTTGCTGGGAAATCCCATAGATAGAGAAGCTTGGCAAGCTACAGTCCATGGGGTCGAAAGGGTCGGACCTGATAGCATGCACCCCCACCAAAAAAAAGATAAACTTTATAGTGTTTTATACTTCAAATAATTAAATTCTTTGTCTGACATTTATGTAGAAGTTTCCCAGTTAGTCTACTTCATTCAGTTATAACTTAACTGTAAAAATAAGAACACTGTCCAATAATTCAAGTACCCTTATTTGAATCATTATTTTTAAACTTCTTTGATAACTCCCTTCAGCAGAGCTGTGCCAAAGCAGTAACAAAGGACAGATTTCCAACCCAAAGTGAAAGGTGCTATTCAACATGTAGTTTACCTGTTGTCAGCCTCAAATACAAACAACTGATGCAAGGGACCCTGATAATGAGTTTTGAACGGACACAATTATTGTTAAAATGCTTGATTTAATGTCTACATAGAAAGCTTATCTCTGTAATGATTTACAACATCCCACATGCATCTCCTCAGTTCCCTGAGCATGCCCATCATTCACAGAATCAAAACCTCTTGCAAATAGTATTTCATAATGATGATATAAGTATAACTGATGCAAAGTGAAGGTATTACCATAGTTTTAAATACCTGGAATTTGTACTGCCCCCTTCCTTCCATAAAGCACTCTCAGACAAATCATTTTTACTACTCATTACAATGTTCTGAGGCAGATAGCCACTGTCGTTCATACACCAGACTCACAAACTCATAGCTACTGTGAACCAAGACTGTAATTTCCTGTCTGTGCATCTGCTTTCCTAAAGAGAAGGAAAGAATACAGAATGGGGAAAAGACAACCTCTTCAATAAATGACGTTGGGAAAACTGGACATTTACATGCAAAAATCAAACTGAACTGCTTTCTCACACCATATACAAAAGCAAACTCAAGATCAATTGCAGGTATAAATGAAAGATCTGAAACTATAAAATTCCTGGGGAAAAGTGTTCAGTACACACTGTGACACTGGTTTTAATAGTATTTTTTAGATATGTCTCTTCAAGCAAGGGGGGAAAAAGCAAAAATAAACAAATGGAACTATAGAAAACTAAAAAGCTTTTGCACAGCAAAGGAAACTATTACCAAAATGAAAAGTCCTTCTAAGAAATGGGAGAAGATATTTGGAAACAATATCTGATGAGGGGTTAATATCCAAAATATGCAAATAGCTCATACAGATCAATATCAGAAAACCAAACGACCCAGTTGAAAAATGGGCAGAGGGCCTGAATAGGCATTTTTTTTCCAAAAAAGACATACAGATGGCCAACAGACACCTAAAGATACTCAACATCCCTCATCATCAGCGAAATACCAACCAATACTATGAGATATCATCTTACACTTGTTAGAACGGCTATTATCAAAAAGACAACAAATACAAACATGAGCGAGGATGTGGAGGAAAGGACTCATCTCATGCACTGTTGGTGGGGAGGTAAACTGGTGCAATCACTACTGAAAACAGTATGGAGGTTCCTCAAAAAATTAAAAATAGAACTCCTGTGTATGAGTGCATGTATGTGTGTGTGTGTGTGTGTGTGTGTGTGTGTGTGCGTGTGTGTACTCAGTCGCTTCAGTAGTGACTCTTTGTGACCTTATGGACTGTAGCCCTCCAGACTCCTCTGTCCATGGGATTGTCCAGGCAAGAATACTGGAGAGGGTTGCCACGCCCTCCTCCAGGGGATCTTCCTGATAGAACTCTCTAGCAATCCCACTTATGGGTATTTTTCAAACAAACAAACAAACAAATGTATGTCATTTGTGACAACAGATTAATCTAGAGGGTATTATGCTAAGTGAAATAAATCAGACAAAGACTAATATTGCATCATTTCACTTGTATGCGGAATACAAGAAAAAACAAGTGAACAAACATAAAACAGAAATGGAATCACAGATGCAGAGAACAAATACGTGGTTATCAGATGGGAGGAGGATGGGAGGTAGTCAGATGGGAGGAGGGCAGTGAGTGAAATAGGTAAGGGAAATTAAGATGTACAAATTTTCAGTTATAAAATAAATGAGTTATTATGATGAAATGTAAAACATGGGGAATACAATCAATAATAATGCAATATTACATACTATAATAATGCAATAGAAGAATACTGACAGATGGTTAACAGACTTATCATGGTGGTAACTTTGTGATGTATAGAAATATCACATCACTATGTTGTACAGCAGGTACTAATAGAATGTTGTAGGTCAATTATACTTCAACTTATAAACAAACCCATAGAAAAAAAACAGATCAGATTTGTGGGATCAAAGGCAGGGAGTGGCATGAGGAAGAACTGGATGAAGGTGGTCAAAAGATACAAACTTACAGTTATATGATACATCTATACTAGGAATGAAATGTACAACATGCCTGGTATAATTAACAATGCTATATGTCACCTATGAACTGTTGTTAAGAGAATAAATCCTAAGAGTTGTCATCACAGGAAAATATTTTTAAATTTTTTCTTTTATTTTGTATCTATATGAGATGATGGATGTTCATTACAAGTATTGCACTAATCATTTCATGATGTATATAAGGTAAATCATTATGCTGTACATCTTAAGGTCATACAGAGCTGTATGTTAGTTGTATCTTAAATAAAACAGGAAGAAAATAAAACAGATTTGTAAATCCTACCACAGACTTTTCAAATGAAAATCTCCTTGTGTGGGACACAGGATTCTGTGTTTGTGTAAAGTTCCTCAGGTGTGTATGTTTTAGTCTATCCAGTTCACTTCAGTTTAGTTCAATCGATCAGTCAAGTCTGACTTTTTGCAACCCTGTGAACTGCAGCATGCCAAGCTCCCCTGTCGATCACCAACTCCTGGAGCTTGCTCAAACTCATGTCCATGAAGTCGGTGATGCCATCCAATCATCTCATTCTCTGTCATCCCCTTTAGTCCATCCGGTGATTGCATTTAGGAACTATTGATGTGGAATAGTCATGGAGATAAGTTGAATATAAGTTACAAATTTTATAAAAATGAGTGGAACATGTGTTTCAGCTTCTGTGAGAATGGCCACCCTGCTTGGTATAGGCAGGCCCTGAATGTGTTTTGTTTGAAATTTCTTTTTATTTAAAGCAGCTGGAAATCATTTTCCCATGGAAATAGTCTGGTAGATACTAGTCAACTCCGAGAACATTCAATAAAATCTCTATAGCCAATGATGCAGACAAATACCAATGCCATGAGTTATTACTTCAGTTATTCCTTGGGTTCTTTTCATAAAAGATATTTTCTGCAAGTAAACAGATATACCATCATCTAGAAATCAATCGCCTCATTTATTTGTTCATTCAATTCTATTTAAAAATTATATATCAATATATATGTAACTTCATATATGTTAGGCATTGTGCAGGGCAATAGAGATAAGATGGAAACAGTCTTTGTCCTCATGACCCCTGCGGTCTAATGGAAGAGTCGGCCATTAAAATAAGCAATTAGAATAAGTTATCTTAAGTGCTATGACAAAATGCTACAGAAATGCCTAGGGATGGCACCTGATTCTTTCAGCATAGTAGTTTCTGCATGTGTAAAGGGAGAGTAGGGGAAAAATTGGAGAAGACAAGAAAACTATGTAAAGCAAATCTTGCCTAATATCATTTTTAAACAGAAGGAGGAAAAGGGCAGTAAAGAATCACCTCGGGTTTTGTTGTTGTTATCTGTCTGTTAATACAGATGCCTGAGTCCACACGTTAAACACAGCTAATATGAGCTTTGGGAGGGGAGAGTTGAACCTGGTGAGGTCTATTTTTAAATATTCTAGCCATAAAATATAGAACATATTTCTTGAGTTTTTCTTGTATATCAGGCTCTGTGCTCTACATTGGTAATACAAAGAGTAAAGGCTCAGACCTTATTATCACACTGACTATTGTTGACTTACTGAGAGAGATCTATAAACAGACAAAGAACACTGGATAAGGTAGGGTCCATAGTCACTATTAATCATAAGTATAATTGTTGGTCTCTGAATGTTTACAACTTCAGTACAGCAATACAGCACCTCTTTTGATCAGTATTTCCCTTGGGTTTCGGAGTTTGCTTTCAGAACTGGACTTCAGACTGAGGTAAATGTGTGCTCTTGTTTGATTATTTTGAAATTGGGGGCTATCCACATGTGACATGTAGGGTAAGAATGCTTGAGTCCATAGGAGTAAAACTAAACTCCTAAGTGGATCTCATCTTTAAGGAAACCCACTAATTTAACACAGAAAAACACACAACACAGTTGCATCCTACCCTTCCAGCTTGGCCATGCCTATTTGACTGAATAGGGAAGTGAGTTCACTTCATCATGATCACATGTTTATTGGGCAAATAGCACAACATAAGATGTTACAAAATATGTACAGGTAAGACACTGACCTTGGAAATATTTTAATTTGGGGTAACAGAAGAGAGTATTAAATGGAAAATAAACATATGCACAGGTGTCAGGAGAGTGTAATGTGTTAGTGAGGGCATATATGGGTTCAGGACTCATAAAACTGAGCCTTCCCAACTTTTTGGTTGGGTGATTTTGAGCAAATTACTCTACATTCTAGAGCATAAGTTTCCTTTCCACTAAAATGGTGATAATGACAATACTGACTTTACTAGACAGAGTTCCTGACACCTTGTTAGCATTCAATTAATAAATGGTAGTTGCTGATTTTAGTATTAACAGTGTGACTATCTTTAGATTTTAGTGAATTAACATTTCTAACTAAGGCATATGGAGGGGTTTATACAAGACAAAGACTAGAGGGGAAAAGTATTCCTGATAATCATAATAAGAAGAAAAATAAAGAGATATCAAAATCAGGACACATTTGAGAAAGGACAAGTTAGACACTGGGGTGGGGAAGGGAAATGGACATATAAGCAGAAAACAAGCATAGGATAGAGTACTATAATGATTGAGTCCTAATAGAAAAGTACCTTAAATACTATGTTAATATGAATAGGAGACAGTCTGTAAGTCATAAGGCTTTGAGCAGGAGGGAAAACACTGGTCAGATATTCTTGTAGGATGCCAACTTTGAAAGAAATATGAAGACTGAACTTGGGAGAGTAGATGGTGGAATCTGGGAGACCCATTAGAAGATTGTAAAAGGTTAGAAGGCTCTGAAATCTACATCTTCATCATCAACATCCATAATTACAAGTGAATTTATCGAGCACTGCATATATCAACTAATTTAAATTTGAACGCAATCCTGTGGTATGGTTTACTATATTCCTAGTTTACAGGTGAGGAAACCAAATTACAATGAGATTCAGCAATCTGCCCAAGATCACAGATGTAGTTAGTGGAAAGACAAGAATACATAAGCAGTTAACTCTAGAGCTTGTACTCTTTGATCTCCACATTACACTGAATCTTAGAGGAAAGAGTAGGAGAGAAGTAAAGGGTGATAGACTCAAGATGACAGAACCAATATGACCAGGTAACTGAATTGGGTATGGAAATTAGGAAAAGGGGGATGTCAAAAATAACCCAGACATTTTGAGCTGGGGTAACTGGGATTTGGAGGTACCCTTAAAATATGACATTTGGCAGAACAGTTCCCTTTTTGGTGAGGAGGTTTGAAGAATGTGCTGCAGGTATCTGTAGGGGCACCCAGGTAGATGTAAATGTGTAGCATTTGGAAGCATTCTGAAATAGAGATCTATGTGTTAGAAGACAGGAAAGAAGTAAAGGATATAGGTGGAGTACATCTGTGGGAAGAACAACAGACAGAAAGAAGAAATATGGACCTCAAAGAAACCAATCCAAAAATAATCTTGTAGAGCTGAGCTGAATCAATAGACTTTTGGTTCCCAGATGTCTTTTTCTGTTAGCCTTCCATATCACCTGAAACACCACCACTGCCTTTTAACCATGTAAAATCTATTCATCTACCATGATCTAGCAAACATATATTGCAGTATCACATTTATTAAATTATAGAAAAAGTTCATAGCATTTTTTCCCCCTGTTTTAGTTGGTTTTCCTGTTACTAAAAAGCTAGGGAGATGACCAAAATTATTATCTAATTAATAATTTACAGAGACTGGAAATTAAATAAGGGGCTCTTATAGAACTGGAAGAAGTACATAAAATATTTTCACTTGTTAATGAGCACTATCACCTTCATAAAGTATATATTTGAAGCTTTATAATGTTAGTCATCTGACCTCTTGATATTTGTTTTTTTCTCCTTTGGGAATTCAAGCCCTATAAAAACAAAAGTGAAATCCTGTTCCTGTAGAAAACATTCTTCAGTTGACAGAGGGGCCAGAGACTCTGAGAGGGTTTATAATCTTACAGTAAAGTTTGAACATTCACATTTTTCCACTTCTCACTAAAATCCATTTGGAACCAGCATTCTTGAATATATAGACATCTTTTACTATGCTATTCATATATATAGCATTTATCACTTCTAGACTAAAAAGTTCTACAAATTTAAAATCTACCAAAGTGGAGAATCTTTCCATTTGTCCTAAAAATTACATCTTTCAAATTTCTAAGGGTCCCATAATGCTGTTATATCATGCTCTATTAACAAATGGTATCCTCACTAAGCACTTTATGGTTTGATCTCAAAGTAGGCTTCTGAGTCTCATTGTTCCTAGGCTGGGCTTCCGTGTCTTTGGTCCTTTAAATTCCTTAATCTCCACTTTCTGTGGCTCTATTTTGCCACGTGCAGTTCAGCTGAACAACAGCAGTGTTACGTTGTGTTTAGTTTTGAATTCCCATCTGATGATACCATCTAACAATAGATGATTTTACTAACATCAAGTTCAGATGGTGTCAGCAGAAAATAAGATATAATGACTTCCAGTCCCCTGTTACACTCTTGGCCTCCTAGCTCCCCACACACATCCACACAGTGTGCTCAGTCGTGTCTGACACCTTGAGACTCCGCGGACTCCAAAAGCCCACCAAGCTCTTCTGTCCATGGAATTTTCCAGGCAGGAATATTGTAATGGGTTGCCATTTTCTATTTCTGGGAATTTTCCCGACCAAGGGATAGAACCTACTTGCATCTCTTTGTGTCTCCTGCATTGGCAGGCAAATTCGTACCACTGAGACACCCTTTATACTTGCCTGTATTGGGTTTTACCTGTCCCCTCACTGAACTAATCACAGCTTCTCTTGAGAGCTTCTTTCAGTTTATTCCCTCTGAGGTGATATTTCACAGCTCTGAAAATACTGGCACAATATAGAAGAGTTTACTAATTATTTCCTTTTTTGGGTTTTTCACAAGTATAATGTGTATAAATTTGTATTAAGCCAATTTATGTTTGATTTCTTATTTTTAAGTAAGATTCATATCAAAGAAACACAATATTTTCCAAGTATGAATTTTAAAGGTATTTTTTTTTATATTTTCAAATATGGTAAGAAAGATCTTAGTAGTTTTGTTTTAAATTATTTCCACTTATAGGAGCTGTGTTACCTTTGTCTCAACAAGGAGAATTTGTAAGTAAAAACTGATTTTTTTCATTATATATGGTACTAGTAAGACCAATGTGAAAGTGATTCTATCATCTAGCTATTCTGCATGGAACACTGGTATTGCTCAGAGATTTACTGACCCATTTTATAAATAAATGGAAACAATATTTTGATCAGTTTCTCTGATTTTCCTTTCTTCCTCTAAGCCTGCTATTCATACACTGATCTTCAAATGATGCTTCAAATTCCCTAAAAGATTCTGTCCCTAGGAGTACAGGTATGGTTGAGTTACCCATGGACATCACCAGATAAAAAATACCAAAATCAGACTGATTATATTCTTTGCACCCAAAGATGAAGAAGCTCTATACAGTCAGCAAAAACAAGACCAGCAATGGACTATGGCTCAGATCATGAACTCCTTATTGCCAAATTCAGACTTAAATTGAAGAAAGTAGGGTAAACCACTAGACCATTCAGGTATGATCTAAATCAAATCCCTTACAATTATTCAGTGGAAGTGACAAATAGATTCAAGGGGTTAGATCTGATAGACAGAGTTCCTGAAGAACTATAGATGGAGGTTTGTGACATTGTACAGGAGGCAGTGTTCTAGATCATCCCCAAGAAAAAGAAGTGCAAAAAGACAAAATGATTGTCTGAGGAGGCCTTAAAAATTGCTGAGAAAAGAAGAGAAGCTAAAGGCAAAGGAGAAAAGGAAAGATACCTATCTGAATTCAGAGTTCCAAAGAATAGTGAGGAGAGATAAGAAAGTCTTCCTCAGTGATCAGTGCAAAGAAATAGAGGAAAACAGTAGCATTGGAAAGACTAGATATCTCTTCAAGAAAATTAGAGATGCCAAGGGAACATTTCATGCAACGATGGGCTCAATAAAGGACAGAAATGGTATGGACCTAACAGAAGCAGAAGATATTAAGAAGAGGTGGCAAGAATACACAGAAGAACTAAACAGAAAAGATCTTCATGAACCAGATAACCCTGATGGTGTGATCACTCACCTAGAGCCAAGCATCCTGGAATGTGAAGTCAAATGCGCCTTAGGAAGCATCACTATGAAAAAAACTAGTGGAGGTGACTGAATTCCAGTAGAGCTATTTCAAATCCTAAAAGATGATGCTGTGAAAGTGCTGCACTTAATATGCCAGCAAATTTAGAAAACACAGCAGTTACCACAGGATGGGAAAAGGCCAGTTTTCATTCCAATCCCAAAGAAAGGCAATGCCAAAAATGCTCAAATTACTGCATAATTGCACTCATCTCACATGCTAGCAAAATAATCCTCAAAATTCTCCAAGCCAGGCTTCAACAGTATGTGAACCGTGAACTTCTAAATGTTCAAGCTGGATTTAGAAAAGGCAGAGGAACCAGAGATAAAATTGCCAACATCCACTGGATCATTGAAAAAGCAAGAGAGTTCCAGAAAAACATTTACTTCTGCTTTATTGACTATGCCAATGCCTTTGACTGTGTGGATCACAACAAACTGTGGAAAATTCTTCAAGATATGGAAATACCAGGCCACTTTACCTGCCTCCTGAGAAATCTGTATGCAGGTCAAGAAGCAACAATTAGAATTGGACATGGAAAAACAGTCTGGTTCCAAATTGAGAAAGGAGTATATCAAGGTGGTATATTGTCACCCTGCTTATTTAACTTACATGCAGAGTACATCACACAAAATGTCAGGTTGGATGAAGCACAAGCTGGAATCAAGACTGCCAAGAGAAATATTGAAAACCTTAGATTCACAGATGACAGCACCCTTATGGCAGAAAGTGAAGAAGAACTAAAGAGCCTCTTGATGAAAGTGAAATAGGAGAGTGAAAAAGTTGGCTTAAAACTCAACATTCAGAAAACTAAGATCATGGCATCTGGTCTCATCACTTCATGGTGAATAGATGGGGTAACAATGGAAACAGTGACAGATTTATTTTGGAGGGCTCCAAAATCACTGCAGATGGTGACTGCAACCATGAAATTAAAAGACGCTTGCTCCTTGGAAGAAAAGCTATGACCAACCTAGACAGCATATTCAAAAGCAGAGACATTGCTTTGCCCACAAAGGCCTGTCTAGTCAAAGCTATGGTTTTTCCAGTAGTCATGTAAGGATGTAAGAGTTGGACTATAAAGAAAGCTGAGCACCAAAGAATTGATGGTTTTGAACTGTGGTGTTGGAGAAGACTCTTGAGAGTCCCTTGGACTGCAAGGAGATCCAACCAGTCCATCCTAAAGAAAATCAGTCCTGAATATTCATTGGAAGGACTGATGCTGAAGCTGAAATTCCGTTGCTCTGGTCACCTGATTCTCAGAACTGACTCATTGGAAAAGTTTCTGATGCTGGGAAAGATTGAAGGCAGGAGGAGAAGGCGACAACAGAGGGTGAGATGGTTGGATGGCATCACCAACTCGATGGACATGAGTTTGAGAAAGCTCCAGGAGTTGGTGATGGACAGGGAAGCCTGGCTTGCTACAGTCCATAGGGTCGCAAAAAGTCAAACACGACTGAGCGACTGAACTTTAGATGGGCCCCTAACAGGAATTAGAGTATCTGACTGAAATATACTTTTACTATTACATTTTGAGTATCTCTCATGAAATCTTCCTATGATTATTTCTTGCATGTTTGGTGCTTGCTCTGGTTTGTTGTTTATCCAATTTTTCTAGTTGCTTTTCTCTCTCCCAAAGATGCTTTTTTTTTTTTTTCCCTTCAAACACAGACTCTGTGACTTAGCTGGTTATTCAGTTTTGCTTGGTCTGTTTGATCCTCTAAAGGCACTTATCATGAACTTCCAATGAGGTATTTTAAATGTTTTAAGGTTTCCTGCAGTTTTTTTAACTTTGTCAATCTTCCCCAAAAACTTTTTAAAATTCCCACATTTTGTCATGGTTTCTGCTGCTGGATTTTAATGGCTGGGTGATAGATTTTTCCATTGTTTTTCTCTTCCTCTAAAAGTGTGTGTGTGTATGAATATGTATCACTCTTTTGACTTGTTTTTACACATTACACAAATCTCCAGCATTAGTTCTTATTCAAATCTAAGACTTTTTCCCCAAATATTCTTTTCCCTGTGAATTCTAAACACCTGTTGTAGAAATAGTCATCTATTCTATCTGGAAATCTTATCATTCCCTGTTTTTCCTCAATGTGTGCATTTAGACACTCCATATCTGGCAAACTCTTATCCTTTAGTTATTGCTACTTGTTCTTCTACAGGTTCTCCCCATCCCTACATATTTTAAAGTTAGGCTCATTGTTGGGGGGAGGGGGGAAGAATATCTAGAGCATGTCCTTAGAGACACATTTGTTATTTGAGTATTTCCACATGCTGGAATTCCCTTGTATTACTGTTGTCTTTGTACTACAGGGTTTTTACTCTGCTTCCATTTATACCCTCCTTCATATACAATGCTTCAAACCTTTCTGTGTAACCTTCTTATAGGTTTCAAAGGCAAAAAGCACCATACTATCTTGGTTATCTTTTCTCCTCAACACTACCAGATTTTAAAAACAGCTATCTCAACCAGTGTTTAACAGATATGAAATATAGTGCAATGCTTTAAAACATTTTAATTATCTTTCGTCATTATTTAGCAGTAAATGAATGTTTAGGCTTTTTTATTCACTTCAGTGTCATAAGTACTTTCTAGGAGGCAATTTTTTCTCTAGCCCATTCCTGCTCTGTAACCAGTGTTATTTCTTACTGTTGAAAGCGGGAGAGTTGGGGTGATGGATGGAAATGGGGAAAAGGCAGCAGAAAAATCTCTCTAGTGTCTTCTTTAAAGAAAAGTAATGACTTTCTCCCAGAAGAAAATCAAAGGCTGCATGAAATTCTGCCCCTTTAAAAAATGTAAGCTGATTTTTTTTTTAAATGCCAGGCACTTTTATCCTTATAGCTTAAAGGCAAAGAATGAATGAAATGTAGAAAATGAAGAACATGTGACAGCATCAAAGAAGCAAAGCAAAGCTGGAGAGTGTGTGTCTAGCTATGTCAGGCCAGGGTGGGTCTTTCTAGGCAGACCATTAACACAATCTGGCTGCCAGATGAAGTCTTTATGAAAGGGCAGAAAAGATCTATAAAGACTTTTTGATGTTTTAAAGGAACCTCTCCTTTATACCTCCTCCTCCTTTTCCCCTCTCCTCATCTTATCCCCACCAATGCCATCCCACTTGCGAGGCAAACCACAACCATCTGTAGAAGTGTTTTATGTTTTAAAGCATTTGGATCTTGGCTTGATCTCTATTGTGAGGAATACTGGAGCATTTTTCACTTCTGCTGGGAGAAAATGGTGAAATGCTGGGTAGATCGGGTAAATGCTTCTAGGAGATAGTGAGAGGTGGTGGTTAATCAGAGTGGAATTAATCAACTCCTATTTACCTAATCAAGATAAGGATTATTTCTTGAATAGACTTAATTACATCACGTTGGCACCATTAGGACATCATGACAAATCCACTCATTTTATAGAGAGGGAATCGAGCTTCAAGGGCTCACAATTAGTCCAGTGAAATTACAGGACTGCAATCCATTTCTCCACATTCTTGCTTCTTATACTGTATAATCTCTCTTTACTCTCAGAAGACCTCAATTGCAATCTCTACTCCTGCCTTTGTCATCCTTTAGTGTGGGAAAACTACTTGGCCAGCAGAATTTGCATTGGCTGGATACACAGCCATTTGTATTCAAGCCTATAGCATTGAACAGAGGTGGGTTAGCATAACAGGAAGGTTTCATTTTCCATGAGAGTATTCCTAGGCCGGGAGAGGAAGGACATGGAGAAGGGCAACACTGGGTGAGGGGATGTTTGTGAGAAACAATGACAATGTTCCCTGGGACAACAAAAGCTACAACGTAGGGTGAGTAGTTGTATCATGCTCTTACCCTGACTACTCTGACATTCACAGTTCTAAATGTTCTAGCCCTCTTATCTTCTATATCTACATCAACTCCTTGGCCCATTTCACACTTTCGCCATATTTCACTTGTATATAGGTAGTATCTTGATAGTTTAGCTGGACATCATAGTGAAGTACAGTGAAAAGTGTACTTAGGGGAAACCCAAGACCTCCTGAATTCAGGCCCTAATTGTCAATATCCATCTCTGTAGCTTTGAGCACATTGTGCTAAGTTGCTTCGGTCATGTTTGACTCTTTGTGACCCCATGGATTGTAGCTCTCCAGGGTCACCTATCCATGGGATTCTACAGACAAGAATACTGGAGTGGGTTGCCATGCCCTTCTCCAGGGAAACTTCCTGACCCAGGGATCGAACCCACATTTCTTATATCTCCTGCATTGCAGGTGGTTCTTTACCACTAGTGCCACTGGAAAGCCCCCATTTCTTACTTCTCTGACCCAGAAATAAGAAATAAAATGAAGAGAATAACTTCACTGCTAACTTTATCTAAATACCAGGGAGTAAGAAAGCAGCCTTTCCTTACTTCTTTGCCTGGTCCCTATCGCTTCTTAATTACTATAATGTTTCTATTGCCTAAAAATGTTCAGCAGTACATTTTGCAAGGTATCAAGGACTCAGCAGAACATGAAAGCTTCGTATACTTCCCATTCCTTTCCCTCTTGAGAGTAAACCTCTTCCTCCATAATTAGTACACTGTAAGTTATTGAGTCAGGAAACTTTCCTCAAATACATTCAGAATCCTTCTTTGCCCAGGATATAGCTTCCCCTCAATACCTCCTCACATGCACCAAAGAAAAGCACATCATATATGGATTTTTTTTCTTACATAGTTACAGAAGTAATACTCTTATCTCTGTACACATCTCTCTATGTAAATAACCCTAACACATAAAAACAACTGTATTTTTATAGGTGTGTGAAGTTCCTTGCTAATGTCAAACATCATACTCACGTGTCTGTAAATGCTGTCTCTGTTCTGGACACTTACTAGTGGAGTTCTTTGCCGCATTTAGTGATCCAACTATGTATGAGGAAAAGCAGATGTGAAATATCCATAGTTCCAGGCTCATGCCTTTTTCTCAAAGACTCCTCAGGAATAGTTAACTTTGACACTATTATAGGAGGCTCAATTGAATAGAGGTCTAATATGACATCTTATAACTTATTTATGGATGCTTGGCATCTCTATGTTTTCTGGGGCTCCCATGGGAGCCATTAATCTGTTCATCAACATGGTTGCTTCTTCTTTGCTCTGAGACTCCAGGAATTTCAACTGTTTCTCACTGGCAACTGCCAAAATTCACTACATTCTGTGACTCTCTGTTCTCCCTCCAGCCTGTTTGTGGAGCAAAACACAGTCTCTGTATTGGCGCTGAAGTTCTCACTGGCCCTGACAGATGCACACAGACCCCTTTTCCTCTAAACTACAGATTTTTTCTGAGACAGAAAATAAGAAAAATAGAAAATATGGTGACTTCATTCTCTCAGTCTGCACATATTCAATGAGCTTCTCTTCTATTCCAGGCATAAGGAATTCAAAAGTAAGTGAGAGGGCTTCCCTGGTGGCTCAGAGGTAAAGAATCCACCTCCCTGATCCAGGAAGATCCCACATGCTGTGGAGCAACTAAGCCCATGGACCACAACTATTAAGCCTGTGCTCTAAAACCCAGGAGCCACAACTACCTAGGCAGCACATGCGTTCCACAAGAAGAGAAGCTGTTGCAATGAGAAGCCCATACACCATAACGAAGAGTATTAGCCCATTCACAACTAGAGAGAAGCCCACACAGCAATGAAGACCCAGCACAGCCAAAAATAAGTTAAAAACTAAAGTAAGTGAAACATACTGCCTTCCTCCAAGAGGCCCCCAGTCTAATGGACAAAAATCACACATACTCAACACAGACTATGAGAGAAAGATGAAAGCAGAATGGGGAAAATATAGGAAAATGGACAGTTCCTGTTATAGTTAAAGTTAAAAAAAAATCAAATTGTACAAAATTTTGCAGTCTCATCTCATGTATACTTATTAATCATATAATTTATTTATTAATTCAAGAATTACTTTTGAATATCTGCTACATGTCAGCTTTATTCTAGGTACTGGAGTTACAATAATGAAGAAAGCCAACTAACTTCTTAGTTTATATTCCAATGGAGGAAACTAATAAAAAACAGGTCAATGTATAGTTTCACATGGTAAGTGCTGTGAAGAAAGAGTGGATAAAAATTAATGTCAATGAAGACCTCTTTGAGGAGGTACCAATGCAGTGGAAGCCTGAAGGAAGAAGGTAGAGAGAACTAGGCCAGGGTATAAGGGAAGAATTTTCTTAGTACAAGGAGGAATAGTAGTAAAATTTCTGGGTTGAGAATGATGTTGACAGTTTGAGAATCATGACAAGTCTCTCAGATGGTCATGATGGTAGTATTAAACCATGGAAATTGGCAAACACTACAAATTAGGGTTTCCCCAGTAGAGGCCACATTTAGGAAATAGTCTGTCTGGGCATTGCCACAGATACAGAAAAAAAAAAAAAAAAAACCAAACAACCCACTTCTCAGAGAAGACCACCAGAACCAGCTCTGTTCCAGAGAAAATCTCCAGCAGAGATGGAGGGTCATGGGGGCTCAGCCCTGTAACCCTAATGTCTGGAAACTTTTAAAGCTATTTGTGTCCAGGCTGAAAGTTCAGAGGTATTTTGATACAGATTTTTAAATGGCCTAAATTATTGTCAAAAAAGTGATGGCATACACACTCCTTTAAATCAATGTAGAACCCCAGCATGCCTCTCTACTTATTGTCCTGTGAGGTTACATCAGACATATCAGATGTAAATGCTAAATACAAGAGACACTGACCTATAGAAGAGAGGGGACCCAAAGAAGCTGAATAAAGGATGAAATAATTATTTCATAATTTAAAAATATTGAGAAGGGTTCCTACAGAGAATGAGTATTAAGTAATATGAGATTAAAAACCAATCACCAGGGTGAGCCTCAGGTGCAACAGTAGAAGTATGCATACACACACACACACTAACACACACAATGCATTAATAAATCCCTACTTTATAAATCTTTGTAAGTCTGCTAGAAGATCTCCCTATCCACAACCCAAATTCCTAGACTGTGCAATTATTACACAAGAGATTAAAACAATTATATGTGATACTTAATTAAACATCTATACTTTCAGTGAGTGACAGATTTACCTTCTTTCCCCCCTTTTTTATTAAAGACAGCCCAGAGATAAAACCTTCAAGTTATGAGTAATTATACCCTGCTGAGAAAAGTGATAGAGTGCTACACTTAGAAGGACTTATCAAGCCCTGAAATTGTGAAGTCGACACTTAAGACTTTTCTTATTATTATTTTCCCTAACGCCAACAGTTTCCCAGCTTACTCCCAGAGGGAGATAAACAAACAGTATGTACCTGCATTTTAATGGGACTAAATAGAACTGGTTCATTCACTTTTTTTTTTTTTTTTACTACACTGGTTTCATATTTCCAAACCAGATGGATATGGTGAAAAGTACACTTTTCATGGATAGTGGAAAGCTACAAGATAGGAATATTTTCTGTTACTATGGATAGGGTTTTGGGATAAATGGGATCGTAACATTTTGTAAACAGAACCTGTCAGCTTAGAATACTCTCAGATGGTGCTACGAAATGGGGAAGCCACTAGATGCCTTCTGAGACTCATGTTAAATGAGATGCTGTTCTATCTTGGGTACCTTCTATGGAGAAGAACACAAGAACTAAGAACCAAGGGTCTTCCCAGAGCAGTGTTCATCATCGCATCACTACTGGGCAACCTTGTTTAAGGTTGGAGCAGGAATGAGAGTTTGTGAGGCAGCCTCAAATTTATTTTTCTAAGACGTATGATTTTATCTGGGCTCAGTGTATACCTTCAACATGGATTCTCAAACTTTGCATAAAAATCAGCTATAGGACTTGTTAAAATGAAATTCCTATCCTTCACACAAAGAGACTGTTTTGATGGCTTTGGGAGAAGAATCAGGAATCTGCAGTTTAGTAAGCTAACACCCTAGGAGATTCTGGGGAAGTGGTCCAAGATGCACACATTGGGAAACAGTCTGCAAACAGGTTTTAGGAAGTCTGTGATGTTAAGTGCAATAGTTATTGTGTGAATTTCTACAACACATTTTTTGGGGTTCCTAAATGAGTCTGCAGTCCACAGAGGGTTAAGAGCCTTGGCCCCCCAGATGATTTGAACACCAGGGATTCGATTCAATCTTTGGATCCCCACCAGCCTCACTGAGTCCCAGGGGCTTAGCTTGAGAAAGGAAACTCACATCTCTGTGGTCTGTTTTCTTGGTTTAGCTGCTCTGGTCTGAATTTGGCTTTCTGTGCTTTGTCCCAACACTCCTGCATGATGTTTCTGCTGTTAGCCAATGACATGTTTCAGGGCTTATCAGGGGCATCTAAGGCCCTGTTTTCTAAACTATGGAAGGTTTTAGAAAGAACGATAAATGTTAAAAATGCCCAAGCAACAGCTCTGGATCCTATTAAACCACATCCTGATTATTTGGTTTGGGAATCAGATTCATCTCTTTCAACACTGAGTTGTAGATTACAAACTTTGATGAGTGATATCCAGGTACTTAATAGCCACAGGCCTTAGCTTTTTAATCTCTAAAACAGAGTCAAAAGTATCTGTTTAAATTTCTGAGTTACCGTGAGGAAAAATGAGATAATAGACATAAACAATTTTTTAAATATTCTATTACAGCAAGGTACTTTTCAGCAATGAGAATATTAGCATGGCTTCTGTGACTCAAAGAATGTTAGATCCATGAAAATGCATGACATTATACTAAATATTGATATAACAATTCATCTGCTTTAACAGAAATTTCTGATTATTCTTGTCTGTCAGAGGTGGCTTGAAAATCACCTTTTTGTTGAGATGGGAACATAGGAGTAACCCTGAGTTGGAAGAAAATGGAACAAGAAAGGTATAGGAGGAAATATCAGACATCTGCTTTTTAAAAAATTTAGATTATTGTAGCTGATTTACAATGCCGTGTTAATTTCTTCAGTGATTCAGTTATGTTGCCGTTGTTGTTCAGTCTCCCAGTCATGTCTGACTCTTTGTGACCCCATGGACTGCAGCACACCAGGCCTCCCTGTCCCTCACTATCTCCCAGAGCTTGCCCAAGGTCAGTTTCATTGCATCGGTGATGCCATCCAGCCATCTCATCCTCTGATGCCCTCTTCTCCTTCTGCCCTCGATCTTTCCCAGTATCAGGGACTTTTCCAATGAGTCTTCTGTTCACATCAGATGACCAAAACACAGGAACTTCAGCCTCAGGATCAGTCCTTCCAGTGAATATTCAGGGTTGGTTTCCCTTAAGATTGACTGGTTTGAACTCCTTGCTGTCAAAGGGACTTTCAAGGGTCTTCTCCAGCATCACTCTTCAAAGGCATCAATTGTTTGGCATTCTGCCTTCTTTACAGTCCAGCTCTCACAACCATACGTGACCACTGGTAGAATCCCAGTTTGCCTTCTCTACTTATTGTTTTATGAGGTTATACCAAATATACCAAATATAAGTGCTAAATACAAGAGACACTGACCTATAGAAGAGAGGAGACCCACTGATTCAGTGGGTGAGCGTGACCATTGATTCACTTATACATATATATCTATATTGACCTTTTCATTTTCCTTTCTATTATGGTTTATCACAGGTTATTGAATACAGTCCCCTGTATTATAAGTAGGACCTTGTTATTTATCCATTCTATATATACTACCCCCCAAACTCCCAACCCATCTCTCCTCTGTCCTCCTTCCCTCTTGGCAACCACAAGCCTGTTCTCTATAATGAGACATCTGTTCTAAATCCTAGTATTCAAACTACTTCTTTTTAACCATCTTTCTTTCTGCCCAGCCATCCTCACCACCTTTGTGCATTCCACTGCTCCCTAAAGTCTTCCAGTTTCTCCAGTAAGACTTTCCTTCCTTTACCGTCTCTCTGCCTGAGTCTTTTACTTTCCCGGTTTTACTCGCTTACTCTTTATTTGTCAATATGCTAGGAAGATAGTGTTAAATAGAATGAATTGGAACATATAAAGGCATGTGAAAATATTATCAGTAAGTGACACCTGGAAAGATGGAAAATTAAAGAAGAAAATTAAGTGAATGAGTTAGCAAATGCAGGCAAATAGAGATTTTGTCTGCCTCCCACGTCTCCTACAACTTTGGTAATGGTTAATGCTATGACATTCTCCCCTGGTTTACAGGGAGTTTTCTTATGAAGTAATTCAGATACTGGAATAGATGATCACCAAGAACCTTTTCAGCTCAGAAAGGCTGGCTGATGAACAAAGCTGTCCAAGCTAGAGGCTAATTGCCAGTCTAATTTCTTTTACCTGTAAATGTAATAGGCTTATACAAATACCAGAGATGTTTCCACTACCATTTAATTAGATGACTGCTATGGTGATACACCAACGACTGCACTGTGACAGAACAACCCCGTGGTAGATCATTCATTTCTTGAGCAATTAGAAATGAGGTTTGAAGGTGATGTTAAAATATTTTACTTTTATAATGCTTTAGCATTTACAAAGCACTTTCATACACATGAACTCACTGAGTCCTCATTAAAATCATAAGCTATATATATGAACTATTTTCACATTTTACAAAATAAGAGTTCTGAGCTTGCAGTCACTTGATTTGTTCTAGGTTGACCAGTAGCTGTAAGGCATTCTTCTATCTGCCATGAAAGGTGAAGTACAGTTTTTCCTCTATAGTTCAGATAACTGTAGGTTTGAATTCAGACAATCTCTTCCTCAAAGTTCCCATCTATGGAGTTATTTGTCACAAGAGGCATAAAGCTAGAAATCATTAATCGCCCTGGAAAAGCAGGGTATCATTTGTCTTTTAATGTGATCTTTTCAGATTTAAATGAAATGTTCCTCATCTGAAATACTTGATGAACCTTGTAAAAAGATTTCTTATATTTGTGGAAAGAAGGCTTACTACAAGGCAGACATTGTTCTAGATAAAGGTTATCCCGTTTTTGAAACAATATACTTCATCTGGGGATTGGAACTAGCTCATTCTCATATTAAAAGCAGAACCTGGAGAAGACTTCAAAACCTGGCCACCAGAATGTAGGAAAATATACCTAAATCTTTTTACCCTTCAGTCCACATCATCCAACCATTATGGTGAAAGGAAGAATACAAAACCATGAGAACAAAATGTTATAAAAATCTTGCTAAAACAACAAAATAATAACTGTAATACTCTTTAAGGATTGGATTACATGCCATACTATCACCAGCTACATAATATTCTCTTTCCTGACCCCGGTTCAGAACTACACCCACTCCTTTAGTGGTGCACAGCAAATTTCAGACAGAAAGCTGAAAGGCTTTTGTAGCTGCATTGAGGTTGCAACTGGAACTGGTCCTTCCTGAAGCTTACCAACTAAAGCAAACCCCCTCCCACTAGAAAGAAAGAAGTCAGCATAAAGAAATGCTCACATGAGGAAGAAGTTGAGGGAATGAGAAGTGATGATAGCCTAACCTTCAGGAAATGGATACAAGATCTTGATGCCTAAGTCAGGGTATATCAGGCTGAAAATGGCCAGATTCACATGGCCACCACATGAGACAGAGAGAAATGCAGAGAGCAGTCCAGGAACAATTGCAAAGACACGTAGAGAAAAGCTGTTCTCTTTTTCAATTCTGTGGATCTGAAGCACCACACTCTCAAGGAATCAAACTGTAGCACTGGTATGGGGTAGCCTTAAGTGACCCCCTCCTAACCATTCTTCCACCATTTGTTGCCTTACGCTCAACAAATCATTACTTAAGGTTCAGATTCGGCACAATATAAAAAGGAGCTTATAAAGAATATTAGACACAATGTTCTTGGCATTCAAGTGGATTTGGGGGAATATATACCTCTCTGCAGTTTCTTGGCTCTGTTACTCTGTTAAATTAATTAAACAAGGAGGCCATTAGACTGAGGTGGCTCTAATGCCAAGCTGTTCGAGTTTGGTTTGGTGACAAATCAAAATCTAAGGCTATAAATACCTCAAGGTTAGGAGACTGAAACCTAAGGACAACTAACCGATCACAAGCAGCACCAGGTTTCAAGCTATAGCCAATCAATAATTTCCTTACTTTGCTTCTGTCTTTTCTCTATATGGTTTGCCCCAATTCAAATAAATTCTTAAAATTTTAAAATGCCTCAGTTATCTGTTAACAGCTCTATGAGTCATTCCTCATTCTTCCTCTTCTCTTCTGAGTTGTTGTGGAGTCACTGGTTCAGGCTGTGTTTTCCCAGGCTCCCGTGTCAGCTATTTCATTCATTCAGTGAGAAGCACTGGCAGAAAATGAGAGACCAGGGGCATGGGAGAGGTTGGGTGTCCCTCCACTCTTGTCTGCATTGGTCCCCATCTTTGGCTGTGACTACATCTCCTATGGAGATCAATCCCTTGGTCCTGGTAATGCCAGTTCTTCCCACTGACTTCAGCTGGTGCTTGTCTCTGGGTGCCTCTGCTCAGCTTCTTACAGTTCTGTAACTTGGGTAACAAATTTGGGGGATTTAATTTCCTTTATCTAAATGCTTTGAAGGATTTATGTTTCCTTGGTTGTGCCTTCACTGATTCAACCATCTTTATTTTCAGATTTTCTAGTATTAAAATATATTTTAATATTTCTGATTAAATCATTCTGTCACATTAGTATTAGTTAGTTGAACACAAATATAATTAAATAGCCAATATATACAATCTAACCATCACTGTAAACAAATTTTGCTACTAATAAGTGGTGGTGGTGTTTTAGTCGCTAAGTTGTACCTGACTTTTGCCACCCCATGGACTGTAGTCTGCCAGGCTCCTCTGTCCATGGGATTTCCCAGGCAAGAATACTGGAGTGGGTTGCCATTTCCTTCTCCAGGGGATCTTCCTGACCCAGGGATTGAGCCCACGTCCTCTGCACTATAGGGAGACTCCTGCATTGCAGGTGAATTCTTTACCGCTGAGCCACCAGGACATCTAATAAGTACTCAAGGAGAAAAGATCCATCCGTAGAGGCAGTGGTATTAGGCTCCATCTTATCATACTGACTAGAATAATTTCTGGCTCTAGTAAGTCCTCTGTAAATATTTGATTATGAACTTGTCGTATGCATCTTATCCACAGAACCTAATACGGTGTCCAGCTATCAAGAAATATTTGTTGACATGAACCGAATTGACAATAATTCAACTAAACCTATTTATTTCATGCACATTTACCAATGGGCAGGTGGAAATATTTGAGTACTGTTTCAAGTGGCTCATAATTAGTAAGAACATCGGTTTTATTTTTTCCCCAATATACTACCTAAGCCATCATATTCATTTTCAGGGAATTTTATTTCAGCTATTGTGGCCAGGATAAAATTTCAATTTTCTATGATAATTATATTGGGTTGCAAAGAGAATTTAGGAATAAAAAATAGAAGATTTTCCTTTTCAGCAATCTGATTTATGAGGTCAAAATACAAAGCCAGTGCACGCCTCGGGTAAAATTTAAAGGGGTTAAGTGTGTCTTTTTTCTCTCCCTTTTTTCATCTCTTCTTCCCACTTGTCTTCTCCTTTAGATCTCTCTCTCTCTCTCTCCAAGCACTCCCTCTCAATCAAGATCTCACCTTCTTCTTGGGCTCATATACCCATTCTGGCCACATCCCTACTATCTTTGACTAACTCCTCAAAGCCTTCCATTGCCTGGGTTTTTCATTGTCATCATCTCTCATTCTGTTACTCTCTTCACCTGAGGGCAAGCTGTCAGCACCTCCTAAAAGGCCCATTCAATTAAAAAGGGACAAGGTCATCCAAAATCTGTTTCAAATAATTAGTGCTTTTAAGCAGCAGTCTCTGATAAAACTACCCTCCCCCCTGCCCACACACACACAACTGGTTTCATCACCCACCCCTGAAGCTACTACCCTTGTCTCTGCCTTTGTCATCCTGAAAAGACCAGGAGAGATGCAAATGGACTGCGTGAATGCAGACTCTAGGCATAGAATTTATAACTTTGTGCTTGTCACTCCTCCTTCCAAATGTCTCACCTCCAATGTTCACATAGAGCCAGCTGCTTCAAATTGCAGACAGCATCATTTTTTTTTTTAACTACAGTGCCAAGCAATCATGGTTTACAAACTAGTATGAAGTATACAAACTCACCTTACTCAGCTAGATCGGCTAAGTTACAACGCTCCAGACTCAGCGTATTAAGTTAAAGATTGCTTAAAGCTCTGTGCCAACTCTTCAAAGCCTTCCCTATTTCACTTTCTAGACAGGGCAGCAGATTTTTGTAACCAAATCATTTGGATTGTTCTCTCTACTTCTCAGTCCAATCTTAATTTCTCTCTGCCAATATTAAACCATCTACTTTATTTTTAATAATGAGACTCTCTGGTTCTTCAGAACACTAGGAAACTGAGAGCTAGGGGAAATATAGTTTCCTTCTACAGATGGGCATATGGGCATCTCTTGAGCACTAATATAAGCTTGTGTGCGTGCTAAGTTGCTTCAGTCATATCTAATTCTTTCCAACCCCATGGACTGTAAACTGCCAGGCTCCTCTCCAGGCAAGAATTCCAGAGTGGGTTGCCATTCCCTTCTCCAGGGCATCTTCCTGACACAGGGATCAAACCAGCATCTCTTACATCTCTTGCTTTGGCAGGTGGGTTCTTTACTACTAGAGGCACCTGGGTAGCCCAAATACAAGACCCAGAACTTTTTCTAAAGTAGATGTAGTCTAGTGGGCAGCGATAGGCTTGGCCAGCTTTATTATAAGATAATGCATGCTCTTGTTTTAATACATATATAGATGGATAAATAGATAGAAGTATAGCTTTATTTTTGTATCTATTTACCCATCTCTAACTGCTTAGGAAGTAAGTAATTCTTCCTAGAGAATTACAGGAAGATGTCATTGAAACTAGGACATGAAAAATAAATTAAATTTCACCATCAGAAAAAGGAGGAGGTTATTATCCAAAAAGGAACACTGTGAAAAATGGCTTGGAGATACAGACAAAAATGACTTATGCAGGTGAGCAGAAGCCATCTGGTATGGGTGAAATGCAAGACAGGAATGAAAGAATGAGAAAAGATGATGCTGAAAAGGTAAGAGTGGGGATTAAAATGTTTAAAAACCTGCATAGACTTCCTTTGTAAGCATTTCCATGAGACTAAATTCAGGGAGATAGATGGGAATTTGTCACTATTCATAGTGAGATTTGATGACAATTGTGGCTGTAGGCTAAAAAGGAAAAAAAGAAAGATATGCTATTTCCTTGGGAGATAGTCTCCAAATGCTAGGGACCAATGTGTTGTGCAGTTTAAAGCAGAAGAATGAGAACCTCAAACTGCCTCCACAGTTTCAAGTTTTAGTGGTTCACTGAAAGAGTATTATCAAATTGGACTGGGTACTCTGGCCAAAAGGAGGCTATATGGGCAGGGGTAATGTTCAGATGTGCTATTTAGAGAAGGAAATTTAGAGACGTTTCCACCAAGATGTTCGAAATCTGGGTGGGAATTTCTATTAGAAAATCAAGGCTTACTAGAAATTACTGTTGAGATGTATGCTAGTGAGTCATCCATGCTTTTCCAGGGTTAAAGCCATAGGAAGTCTGGAACTGAGTGGGAAAAGGGCTGAGCAGGGAATCTTGGGGAACGTTTACTTTTAGAGATACATGGTTAACTCATTCTTTAAAACTTCAAACTCAACTCAATTGCCACTTCTTTCAAGATGCCTTCCTTATGCTCCATCCCACAGGTTGTATGTCCTTTCTCTCTGCCTCCAATCACACCCCATTTGCACTACCATGACACTGAACTTGCTATATTATATTAATTCATTTGCGTTTATTGTATCCCCTTAGACATAAAGCTGGGACTGTGTCTTCACAATGTTGTAGTCTCTGAACATACTACAATTCTCAGCATAGGGTAGAAATGTAATGCATGTCTACTAGAATAAATGAATAAAGAAATCACTGAATGAACAAACAGAATGAAGAACAGTGAGAAAGAGAATTAACAGAAAGATGAGTTGCAGGCAAGTCAAAGTTTCAAGAAGGCTAATAGGGTGCAATGCTGTAGAACAATCAAGGGGAGTGAGATCAGGAGAAGAACTTGATCTACCTAGGCCAGTAATATTATGAATATTTGGATTTTGGATATCCAACAATATATTCCCTTTGTTTTCTTTTTTAAGAAAATTATTTCAGGGAGCAGGGATCAGAATTCCATTTTTTGAGGGATTTATGGAAGGGAGGAAGTGGTTCCAGCAACCATTGACTCTTCTCAGAGAAATTTGGAGAATAAAGGGAAAGTGAGAGTACCTACAGATGTTGATGGTAGGTGACAGGGATTATACTTTTAGAAGGAGGAATCTTGGGAAAAGATAAAGATTTCCATGTGAGGGAAACTGAAAAGTTGTATATAAGGAACCAGAAGTGAGGGATATGGTAACAGAATAATCAAGAATAATGAGAAAGATATCTTTTATTTTTACTCTGTCTCTGGGAAGCTGTCAGAGGGGTTTTTTTCAGCCATGTGCTCAAGCTGAGCACATCGTGATCTGGGTATTGTTCCCCTAAGTACAGAAATGTGGAATGTGCTATCCCCAATTAAGAGTCTGATGCATCATATCTGTTTTCCCAATGACAGTGGATTTTTCTGAGGAAAATGATTGTGACATTCTCATCTATTGCACAGTGTGGTTTATTGAAGACAAAGTCCAGGTTTCTGGTCTTGTTTCTCTGTAGCTGCAAGACAACCAGCTTGTGACCCCAAACAGAGGATGGAACCCCATTGGCTTCAAATGTTATTCGTCATGAAATCACTCAGTCCCCTTTAAAATCTGCCAGAACACTTTATTCCATGGCCTTCTGAAGCAAATTCAACAGGTTAACTCTATATCTTGTGAAAAGTGCTCATCTGTTCTAAATTTACCACCTGCTAATGCCGTGGAGTGACCCTTTGTTCTACTGTGAAGCAACTGAAGAAAAGAAAGTCAGTAGCACAGCTCAGGTGAAGAATAGTGCTGCTGTGTTTTCCCTTGTCTTGTTCCTCTTCTATTTGTTGGTAAATAAGCATCCAAGCTCCTGTCTATAAAATTCAGTCCAAGCTCCCACCACCTTGTCAAACTCTTCAAGGGAAACATTATTGCCTTAATTGCTTAAACCCAATTTGCATAATATGGAGTTCTGACAGCCACAAAACAGGGATGCAAAAAGGAGATTAACAAGTGAGGTGCATGCTCAGCCAAGCCTGTGCAGTTTGGAATCGAGAGCAGAGAAGAATTCATCGGATGGGTGGGTTGCCTGTTTCATCTACTCCCTGGCCCTCCCTGCTGCACCTCCTTCTCTCCCTCCCACCTTTGGGTTTGTTTGTTTTTCATTTGCATGCATTGGCTCCTAGCTTGTGCCTAGACTGTTAATAGACGTTCCCAGCAGAGCCTCCTCAAGCCCTGGTAAAACTCAGGCAGCACCAGCCAGTGCAGTTTTAAAAGCAAGCTGGCCTCTTTACAGCAAGCTCATCCAAACAATCAAAATATTAACACTTCCTGGGAAGGCAGGGACTGTGTCTTTTCTCATTTTTTGTGTGTTAGTGTCTTTTCAGATGACTAAATTGCTTTCTCTTTGGAAGAGTCATGGATGGTCAACTCCTCTCTGTGGTTCCCATCAGGGCGCTCCTGTGCATGCCCCCAGCCCCCAGGGCAGAAGTCTGTTTGTGCCAATCTCTTCTCGGTGCACTTTGGGGGCTTCCTGTTGTCTACAGGCTAACAGACCCTTAAAATGGCTTCCAATCTAGATCCAGTCACTCTGTATTACTTTTGAAAAAGGAAAATGTTCCACTGACTAACGCACATGCCCAGGAGATACAACAATCGAATGCTGCTTTATTGCAACTCATCTAGCCAGCTGGAACTGCTAACACACCGTGAACAGAGACTCCTTTCCCCCAGTCTCCAGAGCTTTATCAGACTGAACTGAAGACTCATTCCTGACCAATGAAAAGTAGAACTTACTTTAATCAAATGTGTAGACACCAATGGACTCATTCCAGGGTCCTAGATTTTCATTCTCAATTAGCATCACCTTGTCTTTTTGTATGCTCAGTTGTTCAGTTGTGTCTGGCTCTTTGAGACCCCATGAACTGTAGCCCACCAGGCTCCTCTATCCATGGGATTCTCTAGGCAAGAATACTGGAGTGGGTTGCCATTTCCTTCTCCAGGGGATCTTCCCAATGCAGGAATCAAACTCAGGTCTCATGCACTTCAGGCAGATTCTTTACCTTCTGAGCCGAGGAAGTCCCCTCAATTAGCATAAACACCATGAATTCTCATCTTCCATTATTTATAAACACTTTATATTTCCCTTCAGTGAACTTCTCAGTGACTGTTTCCACTGGTGTTGGCTAGCAAATCAAACTCAACTCCTTCCCTGAGGCCTTTGATTATTCCATTCCTCAGAGGGTAAAGAATCTGCCTGCAATTCAGAAGCCCCAGGTTCTATCCCTGGGTCAGGAAGATCCCCTGGAGAAGGGAATGGCAACTCACTCCAGTATTCTTGCCTTGAGAATTCCATGGACAGAGGAGTCTGGCAGGCTATAGTCCATGGGGTTGTAAAGAGTTGGACACGACTGAGAGACTAACACTTCAACATTTCAATACTAATATGTGGAATTCTGTGTTGGCCCTGGCCTCCATCTCTATATTATTGTACATATCACTTCAGCCAAGACTACCTTGGTCCCATCCATCCACGTCCTTTTCTTGACCCATTTCTACCCATACTGAATACTAGTTCCAATGACTCCTGCTCTAGGTAGACTTTCCTACGCCCAGATAAACTCCAATGTGCTGCTGCTTTGGCTTCCTGCCCTGTAAGTCCTCATCTCTTTGCAAGTTAAGCATCCAAGCCCCAATCACTGTATGTGAACATCACTAACGTTACCTGAGAAGAAATATATAAGTGTGCTTTTTGTGGTGAAGTATACAAACACAGTTGATTTTCGTCTTCAACCATTTTTCTATTTTATAGTTCTCGTAGTATATAAATCCTCTTATTTTATGTAGACAATCATATTTTCTTCAAATAATAAAAGCTTTATTTCTCTTTCCAATCTTCATGCCTTTTATTCTCTTTTTTGCCTTACTGTACAAATTATGGAGCTTTTAATGTGAAATTGGGTTATGAGGAATCTTCATCTCATTACTGGCTTTCAAGGCAATACTTCACCATTATATAGTTTCCTATAGTTTTAGTGATTTCCTTTATGAGGTTAAAAAGTTCCTTTTAATTCTAATTACAAAATGTATTATGAATGTATATAAAATCTATCAATTTTTTCTCAATTATTTTTATATAAATGCCTCTTTAAATTCTACTCTTTTTAGAAGCATTATACTTTTATTTGTTTTTCCCCATACATATAGTTTTCCTTATTTTTTTTTTCATACATGTGGGATTATTTAAGGCAGTAAGCTTTAAACTGAGCCGTCTTCTGCATCCACTGTGGCTTCAGTGTGTGTTTATGTTCTAATGTGTTTCAGGGGAGGGGACTTTAATTTTGGAGAACTAACAAGAGTTTAGTTAGAGTCCAAAGGAAAGCAAATGGGATCAGTGAACTGGTATTTAGTTCTTAGTCTAGAGTCTCAAACTGAACAGATAGATCTGGGGATTTTACTTTTGACTACTCACTTAATAGAAAATTGTTTAGAAATAAATACTATGTATCTAGCTTTAGTGTCTCATGTTTTATGTGATGATGTTGATGGTGATCATTATCATTTGTAAACATAAATACATAGTTTATATCAGTAGTACAGAAAACTTCTAATAGTGAATGACTGAATGAAAAGTCCAAGACAGATGATCAAAAAGCAATAATCAAGATTATATTAAGCTAGACTGACTTTAAACTCTGCCAACCCCAAAACATGGGGAAGCCAAGGGCTCTTAGGGTACTTAAAATAAATACTGAGACTCCAAAAAGAGGATAATGTGGGCTGATTCATTATTCACAGATTAAATATGGTAGTGGGCAGTGATGTGCCGATTTTATGTGTATGTGATTGAGTTCTTATTAGATGTTCCAGATTTGAGTCCTGGATTTACAAGAACTAGTCACTTTAGAAACAATGACAAGTAATTTGGGGTCTGAATTTATCTTGAAGGAAGAGGTCCGTATCTTTCTTTATTTAATGAGGATTCTCCCATCTATCAGCCCTTATTTTCAGACATAAACAAAATGCGCAGATAAGGGGAGAGAGACCACAGCAGACCTTGGTGTTACGTGTTAAAGTGTGTGTGAGTATTCTGATTGTGCTTCCTCACATGTAATAGAAGACAAAAGTCAAGTTACAATTGGATTCTGTGATAAAGACTATGAAAAGAATGCCAAAGAAGCAGACTTTTACCCAATCCAGTGACGCAGGATTTTATTGCTTGACACAGTTTGTTGAGCAGCCATGAGGCAATTCACAGTCTAGTACTTCTGAGAAATAATGAACCGTGTGTGCTGTGATATCAAATAAATGGAAGTTGGAATTGAAAGAATGCTTATGATCAGTCAATCGGAAAGATGCACAAAGTTCAGTTTTAGGTGCAAAATGATTCCGGAGTGATGACAAAGTTACCTTTGAGCAAATTTTAAAGATGTGAAAGATGATGGTTTTCTTTCCATTTATGGTAATACCATAATATTTCCTGATAAACATCAGAACAGAAGGAAAAGCCAATTTTAAACAACATAGAGAAGGAAGTAATTGAGAAACTAATCCATCCAGACTGACAGTTTTTTAAGCATATTCACCATGCTATTTCACTTCTACCATCTACCCTATTAAGGCAGAGATTTAATTTAGAGAAATTTGTTTAGAGACAAAATAAAACTTCAAAGAAACTACAAAAGTAAAATTAACTTCAAAGACACCCTTCTGAGTTGATTAGATACAACAAATGTTTACTTAAGCATTTAATAACCATCTAACTAATGTTTAAAGCTTATAAAAATCGTGGAAACAGGCTTTGGAGTTGCAAGTTTATGTAAGTGCTAGTTCCATGTAGCACTCTTCCCTTTTCATCAGTTGGATGGGTGCAACCGCAGGCAGATACACTGGGGAGCAGCACTTTGCAGAGAACCTGACTGATTTGTTCCTTTAAGCACCAAAAACTGTTGCTTTCCTGAGCAAACAATGAGCCTGTGTGAAAATGTAAAGATTTTAAGTCTCATCAGTAAGCCAGGAGTACTATGAGAACTGTCAGTGTATCACTTCTCAATTTGTACATTTTAAACCATGTACCTTGGGGTAGATAGTTTAAACCATGCCACCCTGGGGCTTCCCAGGTGGCACAGTGGTAAAGAAGCCACTGGCCAATATAGGAGATGTGAGTTAAATCTCTGGGTAGGGAAGATCCCTTGGAGGAGGAAATGACAATCCACTCCAGTATTCTTGCTTGGAGAATCCCATGGACAGAGGAGCCTGGTGGGCTACAGTCCATGGGGTTGCAAAGAGTCAGACATGACTGAACACACACAAACATACAAACTTTATTCACAGATTCTGAAGGTTCACTGTCTTTTGCCAATTTTCTTTTTAGAGGAACTATGGGACATTAATTTTAAAGCACAGAACCTTCATGCTAAAAAAAGAAAATGTTAAAATTACTGATAGATCTAAGGCTGTAAATTTTAAATGTGAACTTATTACTAAACTCTTAATAGAATCAATGGCAAATTATTATTCTGAACAGCCAAATGTACTGTTATAAAAAAGGTAAAAAATAAAGCAACAAACCCTCAAGTAAATAATTCTGAGGGGTTGTTCAGTCGCTCAGTCATGTTGGATTCTTTGTGACCCCACGAACTACAGCACACCAGGCTCCCCTGTCCTTCACTGTCTCCTGGGGTTTGCTCAAACTCATGTCCATTGAGTCAGTGATGCCATCCAACCATCTCATCCTCTGCTCCCTCCTTCTCCTCTTGCCCTCAATCTTTCCCAGCATCAGGGTCTTTTCCAATTCTGAGGGGTGACCCTCATCAGTTGTGGGATGTTCTCCAAGATCTATTATCCCTTTCATTTGCAATGGAATATAAGCTGGGCCCTGGCCACTCAAGGAAGTCTCCATTTCCTAGTCTTCCTTACAGTCAGTGCAACCATGAGACTAAATTCTGGTTAAGGCAATGTGAGTGAAGGTGATACATGCCACTTCCAAGCTTGCACTTTAAATTATTGAGTATGCACTGCTTTGCACCTTGGCAAGAGCCTACTGTTGCAAGAAGGTGAGAAAAGGAAATGTTTCCTGGGCTAGAGACAGAAGCCATTTATTAAACATGCAAAACCACCCTCATCAAGATTGCCTGCTCCTGAGCTGTTACCCAAGAGAGGGATGACTTTCTTTTACATTTCTGCCACTGTCTTTTGTTTGTTTGCTTGTTGATCTTTTTTCCTATAGCCTAAACCCTAACTAATTCAGCTATCAACCAACCAGAGAGGTGAGTTTATTTAGAGGACACTGAGTTGACTTTGAGGGAGGTATAGGTATGGATTGTCCAGGAGTCAGTATGGATGTGCAATGATACATCAGTCAGGAGAAACCATGGTAGGTAGGGACAACTGAGTGGATTAAAGCAAAAATAATTCACGATGAAAGTGATAGAACAACTGAGATGTCCTTCAGTTGGTGAAGGATAATTAACTGGAGTACATCTAGAAAATGGAATATCATTTGACACTAATAGGAAATGAACCATGAAGTCATGAAAAGACATGGAAAAACCTTAAATGAGTATTACTAAGTGAAAGAAGCTGATGTGAAAAGGCTATATACTATATGAATCCAACTATATAGTAATCTGGAAAAATAAGAAGCCTCCAACATTATGGAGATGGGGAGAAGATCATGGATACCAGGGCTGGCGGAGGAGAATGGATAAGAAGATTATATAGGAAAGTTAATGTACCCTTATGACAGAAAGCAAAGAAGAACTGAAGAGCCTCTTGATGAAAATGAAAGAGAAGAGTGAAAAAGTTGGCTTAAAACTCAACATTTGGAAAACTAAGATCATGGCATCTGGTCCCATCACTTCATGGCAAATAGATGGGGAAACAGTGGAAATAGTAACAAACTTTATTTTCTTGGGCTCCAAAATCACTGCAGATGGTGACTGCAGCCATGAAATTAAAAGACACTTGCTCCTTGGAAGAAAAGTTATGACCAACCTAGATAGCATATTAAAAAAGCAGAGACATTACTTTTCCAACAAAGGTCCATGTAGTCAAAGCTATGGTTTTTCCAGTTGTCATGTATGGATGCGAGAGTTGAACTATAAAGAAAGCTGAGCACTGAAGAATTGATGCTTTTGAACTGTGGTGTTGGAGAAGACTCTTGAGAGTCCCTTGGACTGCAAGGAGATCCAACCAGTCCATCCTAAAGGAGATCAGTCCTGGGTGTTCATTGGAGGGACTGATGCTGAAGCTGAAACTCCAATACTTTGGCCACCTGATGCAAAGAACTGACTCATTTGAAAAGACCCTGATGCTGGGAAAGATTGAAGGGAGGAGGAGAAGGGGATGACAGAGGATGAGATGGTTAGATGGCATCACTGACACAATGGACATGAGTTTGAGTTAATTCTGAGAGTTGGTGACTGGGAAGCCTGGCATGCTGCAGTCCATGGGGTCACAAAGAGTCGGACATGACTGAGTGACTGAACTGAAGGCAGCGAAAATAGTTTGTATACTATAATGATGGATACGTCATTACATGTTTGTCTAAACTAATAGAAAGTATACTAAGAATGAACCTTAAGGTAAACTATGGACTTTGGGTGATTATGTATCAAGGTAGGCTCATCAACTGTAACAAAAGTGCCACTCTAGTAGAGGATGTTAATGGGGGAAGCCATGCATGTGTGGGGACAGGAGGTACTTGGGAAATCTCTGTGCCTCTCAATTTTGCTGTCGACTTAAAACTGTTCTAGGAAAGTCTTGAAAAGCTCCAATGTTCATTTAGATTCAGTGATTTTTATATGTAAAATACACCTCAATAAATCTGTTTATAAAAACAAACAAAAAGTATCAAAGAAAGAAAATGATGAATAACAAGATTCATATACTGAAGAATCACAGTCATTTAGCACTGCAGATAATCTAAGAGGTCATGGGGTCTATTTGCCTTCTCTATAACTGAATACATCCTACAAAATGTGAAGTACGTTTCCAGGCACTCACTTCTTCTACAGGAAAGTCACTATCTCACAAAGGTGCACATCACTTTGTATAGAGATCAAACATGAGTGATTTCTTCCTTAGATGGATCTGAAATCCAACTAACCCTAGTCTCCCGTCAGTGGTTTAAGTGTTATTCTTGCAAGTGACCAAAAAAAAAAAAAAAAAAAGTTTAATCCTCCTACTATGTAACATTCCTTTAACTCTTAGTTTGTCATGTTTTCCTTTAGTCTTTCTGTTTTCAGATGAACTCCCTCAGGGTTTTTAACTTGTCTCTTACCTCTCATGACATCCAGGCCCATTGCCATCTGGATCACTCTGTAATGAATGTTCTTCAGTTTGTTAATGTTCTTTAAATGTGCCCAGAATTGAATGTGCTACTCTAGGTATGCCCTGATGAGGACAGAGAAGAAAAGCAACATTCACTGCCCTTGTTTTGGGCACTGTACATCTTGTAATAGGGCACATGATCAAATTATTTTTTTCTTATATTTTTTTTTCTGATAGGCCTGCTTTATTATCTGAAAACAATTACTCTTCCATCTCTTCTGAGATGGCATGAACGTGGGAGAATCTAGAAGCAGGGAAACAGAAAAGATTTGTGTAATAATCTAATGATGAGATGATATACAAGAGACACAAGACATTGTTTAGAGAAAAAATAGTAGGCATAGTAATGAATTAGATGTGAATAGTAAAAAAAAAAAAAAAAAAAGGAGGGAGGAGGCAACCACACTGAAATAACTACTAGTTTAAAGCAAGGGATTTAGGAAGGAAGAGTCTGGGAAGGAGCTATTAGAAAGAAGCGAAGAAAGGGCTTCATTGATGGCTCAGTGGTAAAGAATTCACCTGTCAATGCAGGAAACGTGGGTTCAAGCCCTGACTCAGAAAGATCCCACATGTCATGGTGGAACAACTAAGCCTGTGCACCACAGCTATTGAGCCTGTGCTCTAGAGCCCGGCAGCTGCAACTACTGAAGCCTGCGTGCCTTAGAGCCCATTTGTAGTAGAAAGAGAAACCATTGCAATGAGAAGCCTGGGCACCACAACTAGAAAGTAGCCCCCGCTTGCTACAACTAGAGAAAAGCTCACACAACAATGAAGACCCAGCCTAGACAAAAATAAATAAATAAATTTTAAAAACTAATTTCAAAAGGAAAGAGGTGAAGAAGATTCTTTCAGTTCTGCTGAAAAGTTCACAGCTAGCTTTGCTTTTCATGATGGAGAAAGGAGGAAAATAAGCTACTTTGGAAATAGATCTTGTTCGGATGCAAAATGGGACAGGGAGAGGAATGCTTGCTCTTATGCACAACAGTACATAGAACCACGATGGGAGAAGAACAGATGGTTTGGTGGTTAAGATAAGCACTTAAAGTGAGGCTGTTCTTATCCTAAACTTATTCCAAACACCCAAGTTTCTTGAATCTGCAATATGACATTGGAAATATCACAATCAGGAAGCTTTCA
Organism: Cervus elaphus; assembly: GCF_910594005.1. Classification (NCBI taxonomy): domain Eukaryota; kingdom Metazoa; phylum Chordata; class Mammalia; order Artiodactyla; family Cervidae; genus Cervus; species Cervus elaphus. Next base: position 57,404,695 of record NC_057833.1, on the reverse strand, counting down.
GACGCGATTTCTGGCACTTCCTGAGGCAGTTGTATTCTCCAAGGACTGTTTTAATTAAGGCTCAGGAGATGAGTTCTCACTGCTGGTGGCTGTTGTGGTTTGAGCCCACACCTTCACCAAACAGATAAATTCATGCAGGTAATTGAGCCAAAACCCTTTATTATCAAGTCCCCGAGATTTATGGCTGTTTTTATCACCAAGCCTGTAAAGCTCCAGGAATTGTGCTTGAAAAAGCAAGGGCTTATCCTCCATGAAGTAAAGAAACTAAAGAAAGCATTTATGTTACAGAAGACTGACTAGTAGTACACAATAAAATACATTTAGCTTCAATGCCAGCTCTTTTAATAACGGATGACTTTGGGCAAGTTATTTGATCTTCTGAACTCTAGCTTTATGATTTGTTCATAAATGCATGCATTCTTGCAGTCATTACTTCCAAATTAATTAAGTGCCTACTATGTTCTGCACAGATACTTACATAGTCTCTGCTCCAAGGAGTTTATATTTAGTGGGAAGAAGCCCGGTGGATTTCAGTTTTCTAGCCATTCGCTTTAAAATGATACTGTGTACAAAGTACTATACTAAACATTTTATACAGTATTTGCTTATTTTGCACAAAAGTTTTATGAGGATATTTGTATCTCCAATTACAAATGGGGCAACTGAGAATTAAAAAGTTTAAATAATTCACCCAGTTAATGATTTAAATCAAGTATTTCTAATCCTGGTGCTTTTGTTCCCAACCTCCATACCACAGTACTCATATCTGCCCACGTGCTGCTATGGGGGATGAGAGAGGACCATGGGAAACACTAAGGGGTTCCCACCACAGGCCATAACCCAAAGCATAGTAAAATATTTAGTTCATAGGGTTTGGAAGAGGCTTTTATTTCCACAGAGGTTCAGGTGAAAGGACAGCATGATTTTAAAATGGACACAAAGCAGGTCAAGTCTTAAAATCAATCAGCATGTGAGGATGCTACTGAACAATCTGACAATGCAAGGAAGAATAGTGGATGTGGAACCTTTGGTCCTGGTTCTCAGGAGTGGGAGGCAAGTGTGGGGAGTTGGGGAGGGGAGGGAGAAGAAGAGTGGGAATCCATCCTTCCATATAGTCACCTACCAAGGCAAGAGGGCCATGAGATGTGGAAAAAGCAGACTTATAGACTAGGTTTAAAATCAGTGCAGACTAATGATGCGATCCATCCCAGGAGGAAATAACACAGACCACAGCCAACATATTACCTGTGGAATGCAATGGATCTTAAAAGGGCTTATCTGATTAATTTTGTCTTAGAAAGTATAAAAAGAGTGGGTTTCTCCTAGTTATTTGTCACCAGAACATATTCACAGTTTCACTAACTTAAAATGCTTCTTGCCACCACTGCATCTCCCTTATCCCCCTGTATTCCCCACCTGCCAACAGTTTTTACACAGATTTGATGAATTTGCTTCCCAATTTTACAGCACTGAGGTCTTCTCTGTACCCAGCAGTACTGCATGGAGTTCACTGATAATCTCCCACGACCAGGCGCTTCTCTTTTAAATGGGCTGCCTCTCTCCCCGTTCTGCTTTCATTTTTAGTACCATGTAATCAGTCTTCAGCTTTTTAACTTGACTCTGAGTGGGCTCAAATTTTTTATTGGTAACAGCTTATGCTTCTGCCCTTGAGCCCTAGTAGCAAAAGAACTACATACATTTTAATAAAGTATCTTGCCATTCTGCCCTGTCATTTGCATACATGTCTGTGTGCATGTGTATGCACATGTATGTGCATACAAATACATATTGTATGTGATACACACACACACACACACACACACAATTCTTCCAAAAGGAACAAAGAACCAGAGGAGGAGGTGCAATGACAAGAGATGAAAGAAATTGAGGTTGGAACAGAAGCTAAATATGGGAAAATGTATAATAGAGGATAATTTGTCAGTCACTAAAAAAGAGAGTACTGTGACTTAGGGACATTTTGTGCTACCAAGCATTAGAAGAGGTGGATACCTCGAGATGACAATTTCTTATTCCTATCATTTCTCAGAATTTGTTGTGATGTGGAGCAGCGATTATGGGTTCGCAGGCATCATAACATCAGGAGTTTTCAGGATTTCTCTCTCAAACCAGAAACCATCCTCACTGTGACCCTAAAGAGATGCCAAGGAATATACAAGTTTGCAGAGAACAGCTTGAAATTCTCTGTGTAACATTCTTTGAACAAGTGTGTGTGTGTGTGTGTGTGTGTGTGTGTGTGTGTGTGTATGCACACATGCGTGCATGTGTGTGGTCAGGCGGGCGGTGGTAAACCCAGCAACATGGTCTTTTTCTATTGTTCATCTTCAAAAGACTTTTTGGTCTCAGTTTCAGAGTATGGGAATTCACTTGAAAGATACTTATTAAGCATCTATTAAGAGCAGAGCCTTAAAAGCCAGTTTCATCTCCATATTTGGAATTGGCAGCTGCTTCTCTTCCCAGAAGACAGTCCCATAAAGATGAGGCTATACAAATCCACTGCTCTGGGTTCTAGCTCTAGCTCCAACGAATGCTAAGCTCCATGATTTCTGAAATGTCACCACTCTCTGGATGTGGCTCCTCATTTATAAAATGAGGGTGATCTCTAAGACTCATTGCAGCTTTAACATTCTATGATATTATGCCAATTTTATGACTTCAAAAAAACAATTAGATACTTTTTTTATTTCCACAGCACTACATCCTATGGGCTGACAGTCGCCTGCCATGGATGAAATTACTTTTTAATAACTATGTATTTGGTGCTCATTTTAAATTTTTAAAGTATCCCCTTCAGGGCATAAACACATTTCTATATCTAGCTATTTAACTGTGAGGGAGGAAAAGGCTTAAACTCGTAATTTTGCATTCTAATTTTGTAGGTTGGACTTTTAGTCTGGGTGTGAAGTCTGGGCAGTAAGAGCTACATTTGAGAGCTGGGCTCCTTGAGCAGAGCGCAAAGGGGCTTAGGGACAGGAAGAGGAAGAAAGGCAATGTGCCCCACTTATAGAAACTAGGAGTGGGCTCTGAGAAGGAATTTAACATCTTCCTTACCTTGGCTGCTTTTTTTTCTCATCTTTCACATCTCACCCTTTTTCTGAATAGATCTCTGTAATTTTTCCACAAAAAAATCCTCTTTTAAAAATACAAGAATTACACAAAGGGTAAAGTATTCTTTAGTATAATAGACACAATGCATGCAAACTAAAGGAACTATTAACCTAGATTCATTTTAAAGTGTTTAAAATGGTAACAAATACTGGAGAGGCTGACAGTAAAAGGTACTCACGTAATTTGGTCACACTGTAAAACGTACAAATCTTTGGATAAGGAACTGAGATTTCAAAATCAAAACAGACATTCCTGATAATACTAGCCAAGAAAGTCTCATCACCAAATATTTATTAAGCACTTGCTTTATACCAAAACTTTAAATTGGTCAAAAAAACAACAATTGAAATTTATCTATAGTATACAAAAATTAGAACCAATATAAACATCCAAGCATAGGAGATTGATCTATTATGGCTTATCAATTCATTCAAATATTATAAAGCCACTGAATCTTAAGACACATAAGCCACTTAACATTAAAACATGGTGGTGGTTTAGTCACTAAGTTATGTCTGACTCTTGCAAGCCCATGGACTGTAGTCCACCAGGCTGCTCTGTCCATGGGATTTCCCAGGCAAGAGTACTGGAGTGGTTTGCCACTTCCTTCTCCAGGGGATCTTCCCAACCCAGGGATCAAACCCACTTGTCCTGCATTGTAGGCGGATTCTTTACCAACTGAGCCATAGAACCAGGAAAGCCATATGTTTAGGCTATCATGTTAAACAGAAAAGCAAATCAGAAAATGGTTTGTACATTAGTATCTCAAACTATGTAAAATATCATTCATATGGTCAGCAATTTGAAAGAAATATGAAAAAGTGAAATGAGTTTTTATTAAAGTGATGATATTGTGTGTGATCCTTTTGAAGATGGTGTTAAATGATGATATTACAGTACCTTTGTCCAGCAACAAAAAGGGGCTGCATTCCCTAATGACACCTTGTGTGACTGTGATAGCATTTAGCTATAGGAGAGACTTCTTAAGGTTCATGGTGATTCCAATTCCACAATGTGGCCGCCTGAGGTCTGACCATTTATGCCGCCAACTACATAGAAGATTATATAACCTTTTGGAAACTTTCACAGCTCTAATTCTTTCTCTAGGGGAATACTGGAAAGTGGCTCCTTTGCAGATTTCACAAATTTTCATTTTCCAACTTTCCCCCTCAGTCTCTTCTAATGAATTTTCTTTAAAAAAAAAAAAAAAACCCTTCTGGAAGTTTCACGCTGTAGTACTACCTGTGGGTATGATTCCCCATGTGAGGATGTCAAATTTAATTATATTTTGCTCTGTTACTTAATGACTCAACTAGGCTCACAAGTCCAAGATCATAACCTCCCTACTAGGCTGCCAAGTTAGCTATTTCAAGGAACAACTATTTGTGGTACCCAACCATAATTATTTTAAACCATGCCCAGAAAATAATAAAACTAGTAATGCTCACTTAATTATACCCTTCTTCTGTGGACACTCAAGCATTTTACAAGATTCTTTCACTCAGTCACACGTATAACATAAGTAAGAAACAGGTGAGCAATATTAAAACATATTTCTAAGGGCTTCTTTAACAAAAAAAGACTCATCCTCAATCACCTCCTTTTCCTATAAGAAATTTTCAGTGCACTGAGCAGATTCCAATGATATCTGACAAAAGAATATGGAATCCAGAACTAGATAAAATAAATATTTTTTTAAGGCAATCAAAGAGGATATATTTTTCCGGGTCCAAAAATGTTCTTTTCTTCTGAAAATCTTTGGAGCCTGTACACTTTCTAGTTCTTCATTGATCACTTTGGTCTATAAAGTGCCAATAGACATGTAACCAGTAAACAACATATAACAAAAATGTCGAGATCTGAGGAAAAGCCTTATCAACTCTATGGAAGTCAAAAGGCACACAGGAAAAGGCAGACATATCCTTCATGAGGGTCACACACCATCAGCCCCTCTGGCTTGAAGCAACACTGATCAGAGAATGATGCTCTGTGAGAGTGCTGCCACCCCTAGAATGAACTTCTGAGTGACTCCTGTCTTTTCTGTTCACCATTGTCTCTCAGCACCTGGGACAGCATATCTTGCCTATAATAAGTGCTTAGTATCAATCCATACTTGTTAAATAAATGAATCTACACTGCTTTTGATTTACTGATCAGAAACAAGTTTTCCCCACTTGTAACTGAAACTGTGCAATAAATAGATTTTGATAGTAATTTGAATAAAAAAGTGAAAGTCGCTCAGTCATGTGCAACTCTTTGCAACCCCATGGACTATACAGTCCATGGAATTCTCCAGGCCAGAACACTGGAGTGGGTAACCATTCCCTTCTCCAGAGGATCTTCCTGACCCAGGGATCAAACCAGGTCCTCTGCATTACAGGAAGATTCTTTACCAGCTGAGCTAGCAGGAAAGCCCAAAATGAGACCTTGTCACCTGAACAGGGACTTGAACCCTAGGCCCTCAGATTAAAAATCTGATGTTCTACCACATGAGCTATCCAGGCTCCCTAAGCCAGCTGTAAAGAGTATTTTGGGGAAATTTGTGATACAAATGACACCTCTGTAGCTTCACTTGCACTGCTATTCACATAAGTAGAACTCTTTCATCTTTCTGGCCTCAATTTAACCACTCCTTGGAGTGGTCTTACCAGATCACCCAATCTAAAGACCCATCCCTCCAGGCATAATTTCATTGTAGCATTAATCAGAATATGCATTTATATAGTGCTTTGGGGTTAACAGTTACTTCCCTCTTTTGTCTCCAAGCTCTATGTTCATTTTCTTCATCACCATAAATTAGCACAGTACCAGATTCATATCAGATGCTTAAATGAGTGCATATAACATATATTCAAAGTCCAGGTTTACCTTGTTTAAATTGTGTCTGAAAATACATTTTTAGACCCAAGTTTGTCTCTTAGAATAGAATTTTCCTGTCTCTTCAACTTCTCCTTTTTCCTTTTCCCTCTTCTCATCATATTAGTCACTCTGTCATGTCCCACTGTTTGCGATTCTATGGACTGTAGCCCGCCAGGCTCCTCTGCCCATGGGATTTTCTAGGCAAGAATGCTAGAGTGCGTTGCCGTTTCCTTCTCAGGGGATCTTTCCAACCCAGGGATCGAAACGGTCTCCTGCATTGCAGGCAGATCCTTTATCACCTGAGCCACCAGGGAAGGCTTTTCCTCTCCTCTCTCTCCTCTTATTTCTATTATCATTTCACCACCCTCCTTCCTCTTCTGTTCTCTCTTCCCTGCCACCCTATTTATGAATTTTATGAATGACAGCTCACATATGGAAGATATGTTCCCACTTACTATTAGGTAATGAAAAACAAAAGTGAGAGTTGACTCATATTTTAAAGGGTCATAACTTTCAATCACGTAATTTTGCCAAGCATACCAACAGCTGTGATTTTAAGTCATCAAAATTCAGTCATGCTGGTACTGCTTCAAAATAGACTGAAGATAAAGCATTCTACTAATTCATATTAACCATATACAAAGATGTATCTAACTAAACACATGCTATATATTTGTACATAGGGAGCACAAGCTGTTTTTGTTTTGTTTTGTTTGGAAAAACTAGTCTAAGCCAGACGTAAAATGCAAAATATAGATGTGCAAGGTAAGTAAACTGTGTTAGTCATTCAGTTGTGTCCAACTCTTTGTGAGCGCACGTACTGGGTGGGGCCTGCCAGGCTTCTCTAGCCATGGAAGTCTCCAGGCAAGAATACAGAAATGGACTGTCATTCACTATCCCAACAGATCTTCCTGAACCAGAAATCAAACTTGGGTCTCCTGCAAAACAGGCAGATTCTTTTCCATCTAAGTCACCAGAGAAGCCCCAAAGTAAGCCAAGTTCAGTTCAGTCACTCAGTTGTGTACAATTCTTTGTAATCTGGTGGACTGCAGCATGCCAGGCTTTTCTGTCCATCAACAACTTCCTGAGTTTGCTCAAACTCATGTCCACTGAATCGGTGATACCATCCAACCATCTCATTCTCTATCGTCCCCTTCTCCTCCTGCCTTCAATCATGCCCAGCATCAGGGTCTCTTGCAATGAGTCAGTTCTTCGCATCAGGTGACCAAAGTATTGGAGTTTCAGCTTCAACATCAGTCCTTCCAATGAATATTCAGGATTGATTTCCTTTAGTATTGATCTCCTTGCAGTCCAAGAGACTCTCAAGAGTCTTCTCCAAAACTACAGTTCTAAAGCATCAATTCTTTGGTGCTCAGCTTTCTTTATAGTCCAAATCTCACATGCATACATGACTACTGGAAAAACCATAGCTTTGACTAGACAGACCTTTGTGGGCAACGTAATGTCTCTGCTTTTTAAAATGCTGTCTAGGTTGGTCATAGCTCTTCTTCCAATGAGCAATGGTCTTTTAATTTTATGGTTTCAGTCACCATCTCCAGTGATTTTGGAGCCCAAGAAAATAAAATCTGTTACTGTTTTCATGTTTCCCCATCTATTTGCCATGATGTGATGGGACCGGATGCCATGATCTTAGTCTTCTGTACGCTGAGTTTTAAGCTAACTTTTTCACTCTCCTCTTTCACTCTCATCAGGAGGCTCTTGAGTTGCTCTTTGCTTTTTGCCATAAAGTTGGTGTCATCTGCATATTTTAGGTTATTGATATTTCTGCTGGCAATCTTGATTCCAGCTTGAGCTTCATCCAGCCCAGAATTTCACATGATGTACTCTGCATTTAAGTTAAATAATCAACGTGACATTATAGAGCCTTTCCCAATTTGGAACCAGTTCATTGTTCCATGTCCAGTTTTAACTGTTGCTTCTTGACCTGCATACAGATTTCTCAGGAGGCAGGTCAGGTGGTTTGGTATTCCCATCTCTTGAAGAATTTTCCACAATTTCTTGTGATCTGCACAGTCAAAGGTTTTGGTGTAGTCAATCAAGCAGAAGTTTTTCTGGAACTCTCTTGCTTTTTCTATTATTGAAAGGATGTTGGATTCATCTCTGGTTCCTCTGCCTTTTCTAAATCCAGTTTAAACATCTGGAAGTTCACGGTTCATGAGCTATTGAAGCCCTGCTTGGAGAATTTTGAGGATTACTTTTCTAGTTTGTGAGATGAATGCAATTGTGCAGTAGTTTGAACATTCTTTGGCATTGCCTTTCTTTGGGATTGGAATGAAAACCAACCTTTTCCAGTCCTGTGGCCACTTCTGAGTTTTCCAAATTTGCTGGCATATTGATTGCAGCACTTTCAAAGCATCATCTTTTAGGATTTGAAATAACTCAGCTGAAATTCCATCACTTCCATAGCTTTGTTCGTAGTGACGCTTCCTAAGGCCCACTTGACTTCACACTCCAGGATGTCTGGCTCTAGGTAACTGATCACACCATCATGATTATCTGGGTCATGAAGATCTTTTTTGTACAGTTCTTCTGTGTATTCTTGCCACTACTTCTTAATATCTTTGCTTCTGTTAGGTCCATGCCATTTCTGTCCTTTATTGTGCCCGTCTTTTCATGAAATGTTCGCTTGGTTTCTCTAATTTTCTTGAAGAGATCTCTTGTCTTTCCCATTCTATTGTTTTCCTCTATTTCTTTGCATTGATCACTGAGGAAGGCTTTCTTATCTCTCCTTGCTCTTCTTTGGAACTCTGCATTCAGATGGCTATAGCTTTCCTTTTCTCCTTTGCCTTTAGCTTCTCTTCTTTTCTCAGCTATTTGTAAGGCCTCCTCAGACAACCATTTGCCTTTTTTTTTGGCGATGGTCTTGGTCACTGCCTCCTGTACAATGTCATGAATCTCCATCCATAGTTCTTCAGGCACTCTGTCTATCAGATCTAATCCCTTGAATCTGTTTGTCACTTCTACTGCATAATCGTAAAGGATTTGATTTAGGTCATATCTGAATGGTCTAGTGATTTACCCTACTTTCTTCAATTTAAGTCTGAATTTTGCAATAAGGAGTTTTTGATCAGAGGCACATTCAGCCCCTGGTCTTGTTTTTGCTGATTTATAGAGCTTCTCCATCTTCGGCTACAAAGAATATCATCAATCTGATTTCGGTGATGTCCATTTGTAGAGTTGTCTCTTGTTTTGTTTGTTAGAGGGTGCTTGCTATTCCAGTGCATTCTCTTGGCAAAACTCTGTTAGCCTTTGCCCTGCTTCATTTTGTACTCCAAGGCCAAACTTGCCTGTTACTCCAGGTATCTCTTGACTTCCTATTTTTGCATTTTAGTTCCATATAATGAAAAGGACATCTTTTTTGGTGTTAGTTTTATTAGGTCTTGTAGGTCATCATAGAACTGTTCAACTTCAGCTTCTTCGGATTAGTGGTTGGGGCATAGACTTGCCTTACTGTGATACTGAATGGTTTGCCTTGGAAACAAACTGAGATCATTCTGTCATTTTTGTGACTGCACCTAAGTATTGCATTTTGGAGTCTTTCATTGACTATGAGGACTACCCCATTTCTTCTTCAAACGGATTTTTGCCCAAAGTAGTGGATATAATGGTCATCTGAATTAAATTTGCCCATCCCAGTCCATTTCATTTCACTGTTTCCTAAAATGTTGAAGTTCACTCTTGCCATCTCCTTTTTGACCACTTCCAATTTCCTTGATTCATGGACCTAACATTCCAGGTTCCTATGCAATATTGTTCTTGAGAGCATCGGACACTACTTCCATCACCAGTCACATCCAGAACTGGGTGTTATTTTCACTTTGGCTCCGTCTTTTCATTCTTTCTGCAGTTATTTCTCCACTCTTCTGCAGTAGCACATTGGGCACCTACCGATCTGAGGAGTTCATCTTTCAGAGTCATATTTTTGCCTTTTCATACTGTTCAGAGAATTTTCATACTGTTCAGAGAGTTTTCATACTCTTCAGAGCTCTGACAAAATGTGCTCCACTGGAGAAGGGAATGGCTAACCACTTCTTGCCTTGAGAACCCCATGAAAATGGTAAGAAAAGCCTGCCTTCAAAAGGAAGAAAACATTATTCCTGCTGGTTTCTCTAAATTTCATTTGTTTGCTTTTATAATCCTTTTTATTTCATATGAGCGAGAAGACATCCTCTCATAAAGCCTCCTGTGACAATTGTTCAGTTGCTAAATTGTGTCCTATGCTGTGACCCCATGAACTGCAGCACACCAGGCTTCCATGTCCTTCCCTATCTCCCAGAGTTTGCTCAAATTCATGTCCATTGAGTTGGTGATGCCATCCAACCATCTTATCCTCTGTTGCCCCCTTCTTCTTCTGCCCTCAGTCTTTTCCAGCATCAGGGTCTTTTCCAGTAGGTCAGCTCTTCATATCAGGTGGCCAAATATTGGAGTTCAGCATCAGCATCAGTCCTTCCAATGAATATTCAGCATTGATTCACTTTAGCATTGACTGATTTGATCTCCTGGCTCTCCAAGGGACTCTCAAGTGTCTCCTCCAGCACCACAATTTGAAAGCATCAAATCGTTGGTGCTCAGTCTTCTTTATGGTCCAACTCTCACAACTGTACATGAATACTGGAAAAACCATAGCTTTGACTATACAGACCTCTGTCAGCAAAGTAATGTCTCTGCTCTTTAATACCCTATCTAGGTTGGTCACAGCTTTTCTTCCAAGGAGCAAATGTCTTTTAATTTCATGGCTGCAGTCAACGTCTGCAGTGATTTTGGAGCCCAAGAACATAAGATCGGCCATTTTTTCACTTTTTCCCCATTTATTTGTGATTGTATGCCATGATCTTCATTTTTCGAATGTTGAGTTTTAAGCTAGCTTTTGCACTCTCCTCTTTCACCCTCATCAAGAGACTCTTTCGTTCCTCTTTGCTTTCGTCCATTAGAGTGGTGTTATCTGCATATCTGAGTTTGTTGGTATTTTTCCTGACAGTCTTGATTCCAGCCTGTGATTCATCCAGCCCATCATTTTGCATGAGGTATTCTGCATATAAATTAAATAAGTGGATAACAATATACAGCCTTGATATACTCCCTTCCCAATTTTGAACCAATCTGTTTTCCCATGTCCTATTCTAACTGTTCTTCTGGACCTACATACAGTTTTCTCAGGAGACAGGTAAGGTGGTCTGATATTCCCATCTGTTTAAGAATTTTCCACATTTTGTTGTGTTCCACACAATCAAAGGTTTTAGCATAGTCAATGAATCAGAAGTAGATGTTTTTCTGGAATTCCTTTGCTTTCTCTATGATTCTGTGACAGTTCAGTTCAGTTGCTCGGTCGTGTCCGACTCTTTGTGACCCCATGAATCACAGCATGCCAGGCCTCTCTGTCCATCACCAACTCCTGGAGTCTACCCAAACCCATGCCCATTGAGTTGGTGATGCCATCCAGCCATTTCATCCTCTGTCGTCCCCTTCTCCTCCTGCTCCCAATCCCTCCCAGCATCAGGGTCTTTTCCAATGAGTCAACTCTTTGCATGAGGTGGCCAAAGTATTGGAGTTTCAGCTTTAGTGTCAGTCCTTCCAATGAACACCCAGGACTTATCTCCTTTAGGATGGACTGGTTGGATCTCCTTGCAGTCCAAGGGACTCTCAAGGGTCTTCTCCAACACCACAGTTCAAAAGCATCAATTTTTCAGCACTCAGCTTTCTTCACAGTCCAACTCTCACATCCATACATGACCACTGGAAAAACCATAGCCTGACTAGACAGACCTTTGTTGACAAAGTAATGTCTCTGCTTTTTAATATGCTATCTAGGTTGGTCATAACTTTCCTTCCAAGGAGTAAGCATCTTTTAATTTCATGGCTGAAGTCACCATCTGCAGTGAATTTGGAGCCCAAAAAAATAAAGTCTGATACTGTTTCCACTGTTTCCCCATCTATTTCCCATGAAGTGATGGGACCAGATGCCATGATCTTAATTTTCTGAATTTTAAGCTTTAAGACAACTTTTTCACTGTCCTCTTTTACTTTCATCAGAGGCTTTTTAGTTCCTCTTCACTTTCTGCCATAAGGGTGGTGTCATCTGCATATCTGAGGTTATTGATATTTCTCCCAGCAATCTTGACTCCAGCTTGTGCTTCATCCAGCCCAGCGTTTCTCATGATGTACTCTGCATATAAGTTAAATAAGCAGGGTGACAATATACAGCCTTGACATACTTCTTTTCCTATTTGGAACCAGTCTGTTGTTCCATGTCCAGTTCTAACTGTTGCTTCCTGACTTGCATACAGATTTCTCAAGAGGCAGGTCAGTTGGTCTGGCATTCCCATCTCTTTCAGAATTTTCCACAGTTTATTGTGATCCACACAGTCAAAGGCTTTGGTGTAGTCAATAAAGCAGAAATAGATGTTTTTCTGGAATTCTCTTGCTTTTTTGATGATCCAGCGGATACTGGCAATTTGATCTCTGATTCCTCTGCCTTTTCTAAAACCAGCTTGAACATCTGGAAGTTCACCCCTGGACAGTATTATATGTGATTATTATTCACATGTTATTCACACATATTATTCACACACACATAGTATTATATGTGAGTATTATTATGTGATTATAAGTCAGTATTGTCAAGGTTAAACAATATATTAATCATTCTTAAAGGATACACAACTGTGAAAGAGGAAACATACCCAAATGCAGAAGCTCACCTTTAGCATCAGTAGAATAGTTACAACTCAATCTCTGCAATTAAGACAGACCAAGCTTTGACTTCAGGTTTCACATTTATTGATCATGTCACTTTAGACAAAGCATTGGACTCTCTGAGCCTCACTTTTCTTATATGTAAAATAAAGGTATAACAATATCTACTAAATATGGTGATTAAATGGGCCTGAAAATTAATGTGTAATACAGTAGTAGGTACATGTAGTAAGTATTCAATTGTTATTGTTTAATTGCAAAGTCATGTATTACTCTTTCGTGATGGGCTGTAGCCCATGGACTGTAGCCCACCAGGCTCCTCTGTTTAGAGAATTCTCCAGGCAAGATTACTGGAGTGGGCTGCCATTCCCTCCTCCAGGGGTTGTTCCTAACCCAGGAATTGAACCTGGGTCTTCTGCACTGGCAGGCAAGTTTTCTACCACTGAGTCATCAGGGAAGTCCGAGTACTCAATCAAATGATAGTTATTACTACGACTGTAATTCTCATCAGTAATGCTATGTTATTGCAGTAGTGGTGGTGATTACTTCATTCTTGTCAAATGCTAAAAGAATGTGGCAAAATAAGGGAAGCCATATCTAAGTGCCATCATGTGGAAAATACATCAAGTAAAGAAAATGTGCATGCTATAAGAAAACTAGCCTGGACTCTCAAAAGGAGATTAACTTAATCTCCCCTTTACTCAAGAAGGAAGGTGAGGGCATTAGGGTCAGGAGATAGCCTATTCAGGCTTCACTTTTGGTTTAACTGGTAAAGAATCCACCTGCAATGTGGAAGACCTGGGCTTGATCCCTGATTCATTTTCTCATCCAGTATTTCCTACAGGCTTTTCAAATAAGGACTTGAGGAAGCATTTAGGTAACATCAGCTCTATCATGTTACCCTAGGAATCAGTGAATATGTCTGAATTTTAAAAGTTATAAAAATGTTTTACAAATTTAAATCCAAACAAATATTTAAATTCAAATAAAATTTTGAATAAATCCCACAATTAATTTTCTCCAATTTCATTTCATTTCATTATTTGTAAGTTAGCTTTATCATGGAAATTTCACAAACAAAAATATCAAAATTTCTTTTGAAAGTGTTTTCTTTGGGGAATTACAGTTTTAGTCTACCAAATTAAGACATTCAGAGAAAAATGAACAGAAACATTTGCATTTTTCTCATATCCTCAAATAATAACACAAGATCAATAAAAACACAAGAAAACAAAAGGAAATCTAGAAGTTACAAAATATTCTCAGAGTAGTCATGAATAAAATCTAAACTCAGATGTTAATACCACAAATAAACTTAGATAGAAATTCCTGTTTATCTTAGATTTTTATAGGCTAGACATAAATTTGCTATTAATATAGATAGCACTGAGTTGTACTTCAGAATATCAATAACTACAGGCAATTGCCAATACACAAAGCATGCATTCCAAAATTTCATTTATAATTCAGCCATTTGGAACTTGCAACAGCTTTTCCCATATAAATGCTTACAATTTGTGATTAAGTTCATATGTAAGGCCACATATGCTACTTTTTACACGAAATCATTATAAAACATTTATATCTACAGAAGGAAACTAATACATACTTTCATTAGTAAAACATAAACTAAAATAATACAATGTTAAACTGACATAAAGTTTATTATTATGTATTTATTCAAAACTGTATGCATTGGTGAAAAGAATGGCAAAACTCAAATGGAAGAGGTGTGGTATGTTTGGTAGAATTCCTGAAGAAGGCTTAAGAGTATCTTCAAGGACTTAGCCTTTTGGGGCCAAATTCTCTTTTTTCCTGAATAATTTCAGATCTTACAGAAGGTACAGGTAGATTTGCAGAACCATATTTAAACATTATCGGTTACTGACTAAAAAATGTAAATGAAAAGAAGAGAGGGTAAGTGAATTACAAGGAGCTATGGGGGAGGTAAATTTGAAATAAGCATGCAGAAATGTCTGGAAACAAAGAAGACTGCCTGGAAGGAAATCTGAGCTATATGCAGAGAATGCCAGAGGTACAGGATTGTGTATAATCCTTTGGTAGCAGATTAAGAAAGTGCTGGGGAAGAAATCCAGCCAACTTGTCCTATGAGCTGACTACAAAATGGCAAGGGTGCTTCTTCATGACATTTTTGTTGCCAGAGAATGTGCACAAGTTGTAAGAAGGTAAACACTTAGCAGGCTTGGCTGTGCTGCTCTTATAGAGCCTTTCATGCTTATGAGTGGAACGCTTTTTTTGTCTTTACCAGGTTGATATGCAAACCTTATGATCTTAGAAACACTCAACATTGATTGGTCTTCTCTAGCCATGTGTTGGGTATTGGGTTTTAGCTTTTTAGCACATTGTGATACTGCTTCTTAATTAGTGGAGCAAAAACTAAACGGGTGGTGGACATAAGGGCATTTGCTCTTACATTCATACATACTGTAGTGCAGTGCTGTTTTCATATGTTTCAAAACGTGTTTGATTTCTGACTTCCCATCTGACAATAGACCCAGCGAGAAGTCCAGAGAGACTCGATGAATACCCTTTCGCCTGTAATGCAATCGTGCTGTCCCTAGTCTGTGGGCTATGTCACCTCCAATTAAACAGTGGCTCAATCAGTGTGAAGACAGCCTTCATATTGTTACTGTAGGAAGGTTTCTCCTCTGTGACTAAGCCTTTTCCAGCTGTTGAGATGTTCACCAATTGCTGCCTCAGCTCCGTGGAACCTGCGCGGCTTGTGAGCGCCGATGCATTTACTGTACTAGTAATTAATGCCGTTAGCATTGTAATTAAAAAGGAAAAAAAAAAACTTTTTGCCTTTATACTCAGGGTGATAATGCTGCAAGTAAAAATTAATTAAAATGAGATGAATTGCCTTCAGTTAAACGAAACGGAAAGAGAAAAGGAGGGGTGGGGGGAGGAGGGACCTGACAAAGAGTTTGCAGCCTTATTAATGAAGCAAACTGAGGAGGCTGGGCTTCACATTTTCCCCTGATTCTTCTTCCTTTGTGTTACAGTCTGGGTTAATGGAGCCCAAAGCTATGAGTTGGTGAGGCAATACAAAGAACTTCCATTTTTGCTCCATTTGGCTATGGGTCACTATGAAGACCGCAATCGTGAACGCCCATGTTTGTCAAGCCCCCCCTTTAATTTCCCCTTATCAGTCTGTTTGAAGTAATAGGCTGTGAAATTGACTTCTATATTATTATTAATTAGATCTGATGCCTGATTTTTCTTAAAGCTTGATACAGTGAATAGGCCTGGTTCTTTGTATAGGACAAAATCCTGACAAATTCAATCATCAATTAAAACAGAGCTTGAGTAGGAATATCTGACTCTTCTCATCCTGAAAGCAAAGACCTAGAGATCATCTTCCAGTCTCCTGATTTTTCTGAATTTAGCCTCCCAATTCTGAAGGACACAACTCTTTTAAATCAAAGTAATACACCAGCATTCTAAATTTCATAAAGGAACAACAATCAATCAATAAACACATGCTTAATGAAATCCTGGTGTGTACCTTAGGATTATGTCAGTGCTCCAGGGGATACAGAAACAATGAAAAAAACAACCCTTGTCTTCGAAGAATTTATAAACTCACTAAAAAAAAAAAAAAAAGCCTAGTTGCATAAACCACTTATAAGTGGGTAATTGAAGCCTAAAGGCTTTGACACTCTGAGTGAAACAGGTTGGTATAAAAGAAGGGACACTGTGGTCTGGAAGTCAGTAATAACTTCATGGGAGAATAAGCCAAAGAAAATAGAAAAGATAAAAGGACACAGTTAAAGAGGGAAGAATTTTCATTACAGCTCACAGCATATAATTTCTATATATCTCAAGTCATTGGTCAAGAAGGGAAAAAATACTTGCAGCAGGTAAATTTCTGCTGGAATTTCTGCTGGAATGTCCAGTAAATTTCTGGAATTTCTCTAGTGCTCCCAGAGGCTTCTTTCATACTCTAACAATTACTGGCTGTCTCCTCTGGTTCTGTTTGGTGTTCTATGGACTCTCACACACTGGACATTCTACCCTTTGAAGCCTTGATTCTCTGACATGCCTTTGTTCCATTTTCACGCAGAAACATATTCCCACAGCTTACAGATGGGAATCACTACATGGTTCATCTTTCAGAGTTAGGGCCTGACTCTTGGTGCAGGAACTAAGCTCATTTAGAAAAACAATGCATCGAATCAACAGCTCTCAGCATGGGTTTTAAAATTCGTACAAGAGATTCTGGGGAGCCTTCAGATAATCTCTTGGAAGTACTAAATATAGTTCTTTAAACTTCACAATCATTTCATGTTTGGGGCCACTTTACTAGCATCGCCAGGTAACAGCTTTCCAAGAAAACGGTAGTAAGTGTGACCATATGACTTACTTTTTCAACGTCTGTTCGTGGATGTTACAGATTGTAAAATTAGATTTTTCAGATTTAAGAACGAAGCTGATATTCTCTTTGTGAAGCCATCTGTATTTGCCCAAAGGGAATTTCTGAAAGTCCCTTCAACCAAAGACATTTAGAGAAAAATGTTCACTTGGTCCATTCACTATCTAGATGGAAAGCCTGCTGACAGTCTGTTGCGCCCTAGAGAAGCTGCCCAGATGCTTTATAAAGGCCTTGGCTTGGCTGCAGAACATCTGCCATTTCCAAATAGGGGAAATCAATCCAAGCTCCAGCTAGTTCAGTCTGAGAAAGAGGCAGTTTGAGAAGCTTTTTTTTTTTTTTAATTTTTTAGCAGCAGGGTAGATTTGCTGCCTGAGGCAAGGAAGGTCTTGAGTCTCAGATGTGCACAGGTCTTAAACACCAAGAAAGTAGAGCTATTAGGGTAAATGAACCTAGCCGGGCCTTGATGGATGTCAAATGGGCTCAGAGCAGCTGCTGAACTACCCAAACTAGGGAGAGGCCTATACCAATCAGAAGCATCCTTTTGCTACAATAGTCAGAAATTAGCAACCAGGGGAAATGTATTTAACCCCGCCCCCTCTTTGTGATGGGCTGTGAGTATACTATCAAGCTGTGTTGCATTGACAAAACTGAAAATACACAGTTAATTCTTTCTCTAGATGCTTTTAATCATTTCTTAGAACCTTATAGAAAAAGCAACTACAGTTTAGAATACCAGAGAGCTGTAAGAAAAAAAGATGAAGCACTGCTTTAATTAAGAAATGATGGACTTGATTATACTTGTGTGTGTGTTAGTTGCTCGGTTGTGTCTGAGCCTTTGTGACCCATGGACTGTAGCCCACCAGGCTCCTCTGTCCATGGGATTTTCCAGGCAAGAATACTGGAGTGGGTTGCCATGCCCTCCTCTAGGGGATCTTCCCAACCCAGGGATTGAACCCATGTCTCCTGTGTCTCCTGCATTGCAGGCAGATTCTTTACCATTGAGCCATCAGGGAAGCCACATAATTATACTTATGACACAAGAAAAGACAGACCTTGAAGTAATGAAGCAGCATGGGGAAAAATGGGCCATGGAAAGAAACAATGGTAAATTACTAGTTTATGGTGCATTACTGATTTCCTGTGGCCTCTATGAATTCCACATTGCAGTTCAGTAGGTAATAGTCACCTGGTTTACTTGATTCTCCCCTCCTAATTCCAGAAGGCATAGCAACATGCTCTGTGAGCAGCAGAAAATTCTCCCACTGACTGGTTTGCCGACTCTCCACTTGAAGTGCTGGACTTACAATCTGGTTGCAGCAAAGAACTGCTGACTGGCAGCTGGCACCTGTACAACTACTGGCTTGCATACTTTAAGGTCTGGCTCTTAAAAACAAATACAGTGAGCTCCGGGATATTGGAGTTAGCTGCACAGGTCACAGACTATCTCTATACATACTCTCCCTGTGGTGGCACAGTGTTCTGTTTTATATGTTGAATGGGGGCTTTTCACAGGTCTAATCACAGATCCCATGGATTGGAAAATACAGGCTTATTCATTTTTCATTTTAACTTCTCTTGGGACATGAGAGTGAATAAAGAAGAAGGAATGAAAGGGCATACACAGAGAATAATTCATGAAATGACCAAATGCTGTCTGATAAATAAAAAGGTGGAATTTGACAAAAGACAGACATAGTGAAGAACACTATAGCCAACCTCGAAACTTCATCTTTTCTCTCCCATCGCCCCCATTCCTGTCTCTCTACCTATCTATCTATCATTGTCTCTCTCCTCTCTTTCCTCTCTCTCTCTCTCTCTCTCTCTCTCATTATCTCTCCACCTCTCCACATTTCTATCTAAAAAAGAATCTTATTCCAACAAAGGAAAATGATAACTTGTTTAAAACCTCAACCATAAAATTAGTATCAGAGCTGACTGCATTACTCCTGACACAATAGGTTATTAGAAAAGAAATACATTTTCTTCTAAATGTGTTAACTGAAAGATAACAAAGACAAGGCCTCTTCTGAAAAGTAAAATTTACCTTTTCTTCCACATTCCAATTTTTAGTTCTCTGTTCTTGTATTGAGCACATGAGTTAGGACTTCTTGATACTGAAAATGAAAACAGCTATTTTTACAGACCTTTTCTCTATCACTTTCAATTCTGAAGTGCAATGAACCTCACAATATGGTGTTCCATGTAACATGTGGGTTCTTTGGGAAATGTTTGAGATATTTTAGATAATAATATGCTTTTTAGAAGTCTACAGCCCATATAAACATACTAAAGGCTATGAGAAGTTCTGTAAAAGAAGTTCTGTAAAAGAAAGACTTTAAGTCAAAATTCACCAAACTTTTTGACCATGAACATTTTTTTTTACACAATTATTTTTGTTACACAATTATTTCTGCAGAACAAATATTCTAAAAGACATGATTTGGGACATGACATTACAGTGCAAAGGCTGACACACAAATAGGCCAACATTCAAATTTTTGCTTTCCTGCTAAAGTGTGTTCTTATTAACTTCGAAAATAAAAGTACATATGCATAAATACAGAGAGGGAAGAATGAAGCAGAAAGGAAGGGAGGCAGAGAAGCACAGAGATGGAGAAAGGAAAAAAAGAGAAAACAAAGAGAAATTAATTTTGCCCTAAATTTTAAATAATTGAATCTCCAAATCTTTGTTTTTATATGTAATAGTAAGAGTAGTGTTATGTATCAGTACAGAAAATGGAAAGGAATGACATTTGAATGACAATTGAGTATCTACTATGTGTCTTCACTTTTAAAAGATACATTATATATGTTATTTCATGAAGCTATCAAAATTATTGCAAAGATCATCTTGTATGATGACATCAGGGTAAATCTAAGAGACGGGCTTACTGTGTATAGAAAATAATATGCTTTCTCAATATCTGTGACTACATTCTGTTATTGGATTAAATAAAGGACTGAAAGATAAATCTTATCTGGATAAGATAAGGCTATTCTTTTATCCAGATGCTACATGGGATTTAGACTTTAAGTCTTTCTTTCTAACTTCTAGATCTCACTTCCAAACATTACTCTTTCCCTCATGTGTCTATAAATATTTTAGGATTATTTGAATTATTATTTTTCTGTGAAAAATTCTGTTGGTATTTTGTCAGGGATTGCATTGACTCAATAGATTGTGTTGAGTAGTATGGTCATTTTAAAATTATTAACTCTTCCAACCCATAAGCATGGTATTTTTTTTTTCATGTTTGTGTCATCTTCGATTTCTTTCATCAGTGTCTAGAAGTTTAACCTCCTTAGTTAGATTTAGTCTTAGTTATTTTATTCTTTTCAATGGCATTATAAATGGAATTGTTTTCTCAATTTCTCTTCCTGATAGTTCATTGTTCATGTAAAGAAATACAATGGATTTCTGTATATTACTTTAATATCTTGCAACTTTACTTAATTAATTGATAAGTTCTACTAATTTTTTGATGACACCTTTATATAGTATCATGTAACTGCAAACAGTGATGACTTTACCTTTTCCCTTTCTGTCTAGATGCCTTTCATTTCTTTTTCTTGTCTGATTGCTGTGGCAAGGACTTCCAATACTATGTTGAATTAAAGCTGTGAGAGTGTGCATCCTTGTCTTATTCTGATCTTAGAAGAAATGCTTTCAGCTTTTCACCACTGAGTATGATGTTATCTGTGGGCTTGTTATGTGTTCTTTCTTACTATAATGAGGTATGTTCCCTCTTACACACTTTGTTGAGAGATTTTATCACAAATGGATGTTGAATTTTGTTAAAAAGTTTTTCATAGAGCAAGTCCCAACAGTTTCCAATAGACACTCTAGGATTAGTAAATGGATTTTCCTCATGGATAGTCCAGATGCCCTTCAAACCACTGTTTTTGGAAGCTATTTAATCAGTCCTTAGTTCAAGAGGAATCACTCTAAATGTACATGCAGATTCAGTGTGCATATTCAAGGAGGTGTGTTCAGGGTCTTCCTATACTGCCATCTAGGACAGTTTTCAATTTTTTTGTAGATTATTTCTTTGTAAAGCAAAAGAGCTATACTAGATGATTTATAAGAACATTTCCATACTCCAAAATGCTATCTCTACAATTTAAACAATATATAATAGCCCTGCCCATCAACACAAAATTAGATTAAAGCCCATCAGAACAAGACACAGTTTCCCCCAGTCAGTTTCCCTCACAGTCAATCTCTCCCATCAGGAAGCTTCCATAAGCTGCTTACCCTTATCCCTCAGAGACAGAATGAAAACTGCAATCACAGAAAACTAATCAAGCTATTCACATGGACCACAGCCTTATCTAACTTAATGAAACTATGAGCCATGCCATGTAGGGCCACCCAAGATGGACAGGTCATGGTAGAGAATTCTGACAAAATGTGGTCCACTGGAGAAGGGAATGGCAAAATACGTCAGTATTCTAGCCTTGAGAACCCCATGAACAGTATAAAAAGGCAAAAAGATAGGACACTGAAAGATGAACTCCCCAGGTGGGTAGGTACCCAATATGCTACTGGAGAAGAGCGGAGAAATAACTCCAGAAAGAATGAAGAGGTGGAGCCAAAGCAAAAACAACACCCAGTTGTGGAAGTGAATGGTGATGGAAGTAAAGTCCAATGCTGTAAAGAGCAATATTGCATAGGAACCTGAAATGTTAGGTCCATGAGTCAAGGTAAATTAGAAGTGGTCAAACAGGAAATGGCAAGAATGAACATCAACAATTTAAGAATCAGTGAACTAACATGGACCAGAATGGGCGAATTTAATTCAGATGACCATTATATCTACTACTGTGGGCAGGAATCCCTTAGAAGAAATGGAGTAGCCATTAGTCAACAAAAGAGTCTGAAAAGCAGTACTTGGATGCATTCTCAAAAATGACAGAATGATCTTTGTTCATTTCCAAAGCAAACCATTCGATATCACAGTAATCCAAGTCTATGCCCCAACCAATAATGCTAAAGAAGCTGAAATTGAATGGTTCTATGAAGACCTACAGAACTTCTAGAACTAACATCCAAAAAAGATGTCCTTTTCATGATACCTGGACTAACAGGCAAATTTGGCCTTGGAGTACAAAATGAAGCAGGTCAAAGGCTAACAGAGTTTTGCCAAGAGAACACATTGGTCATCGCAAACACCCCTTTCCAACAACAAAAGGGAAGACTCTACACAAGGATATCACCAGATGGTCAATACTGAAAACAGACTGATTATTTTCTTTGCAGCCAAAGATGGAGAAGCTCTATACAGTCAGCAAAAACAAGACTGGAGGTGACTGTGGCTCAGATCATGAAATCCTTATTGCCAAATTCAAACATAAATTGAAGAAAGTAGGGTAAACCACTAGACCATTCAGGTATGGCCTAAATCAAATCCCTTACAATTATGCAGTGTAAGTGACAAATATATTTAAGGGATTAGATCTGATAGACAGAGTGCCTGAAGAACTATGGATGGAGGTTTGTGACATTGTACAGGAGGCAGTGATCAAGACCATCACGAAGAAAAAGAAATGCAAAAAAGCAAAATGATTGTTTGAGGAGGCCTTACAAATAGCTGAGAAAATAAAGAGAAGCTAAAGGCAAAGGAGAAAAGGAAAGCTATAGCCATCTGAATGCAGAGTTCCAAAAAGAGCAAGGAGAGATAAGAAAGCCTTCCTCAGTGATCAATGCAAAGAAATAGAGGAAAATGATAGAGTGGGAAAAACTAGAGATCTCTTCAAGAAAATTTGAGATACCAAGGGAACATTTCCAGAAAAGATGGGCACAATAAAGGACAGAAATGGTATGGACCAAACAGAAGCAGAAGATATTAAGAGGAGGTGGCAAGAATACACAGAAGAACTGTACAAAAATGATCTTCATGACCCAGATAACCATGATGGTGTGATCAGGCATCTAGAGCCAGACATCCTGGAATATGAAGTCAAGTGGGCCTTAAAGGGAAGCATCAGTACGAACAAAGCTAGCAGAGGTGATGGAATTCCAGTTGAGCCATTTCAAATCCTAAAAGATGATGCTGTGAAAGTGCTGCAATCAATATGCCAGCAAATTTGGAAAACTCAGCAGTGGCCACAGGAAAAGCTCAGTTTTCAGTCCAATCCCAAAGAAAGGAAATGCCAAAAATTCTCAAACTACTGCACAATTGCACTCATCTCACACACTAGCAAAGTAATGCTTAAAATTCTCCAAGCCAGGCTTCAACAGTATGTGAACTGTGAACTTCCAAATGTTCAGGCTGGTTTTAGAAAAGGCAGAGGAACCAGAGATCAGATTGCCAACATCCACTGAATAATCAAAAAAGCAAGAGAGTTCCAGAAAAACATCTACTTCTGCTTTATTGATTGTGCCATAGCCTTTGACTGTATAGATCACAACAAACTGTGGAAAATTCTTCAGGCGATGGGAATACCAGATTACCTTACCTGCCTCCTGAGAAATCTGTATGCAAGTCAAGAAGCAACAGCTGGAACTGGACATGGAACAACAGACTGGTTCCAAATTGGGAAAGGAGTATGTCAAGGCTGTATATTGTCACCCTGGTTATTTAACTTATATGCAGAATACGTCACATGAACTGCCAAGCTGGATAAAGCACAAGCTGGAATCAAGATTGCTGGGATAAATATCAATAACCTCAGATACACAGATGACAACATTCTTATGACAGAAAGTGAAGAGGAACTAAAGAGCCTCTTGATGAAAGTGAAAGAGGAGAGTGAAAAAGCTGGCTTAAAACTCAACATTCAAAAATGAAGATCATGGCATCCAGTCCAATCATTTTATGGCAAATAGATGGGGAAACAATGAAAACAGTATAGACTATTTTCTTGGGCTCACTGCAGGTGGTGATGAAGCCATGAAATTAAAAGACTCTTGCTCCTTGGAAGAAAAGCTATAACCAACCTAAACAGCATATTAAAAAGAAGAGATATTGCCTTGCCGACGAAGGTGCGTCTAGTCAAAGCTGTGGTTTTTCTAGTAGTCACGTATTTATATCAGAGTTGGACTATAAAAAAGATGGGCGATGAAGAATTGATGTTTTTGAACTGTGGTATTGGAGAAGACTCTTGAGAGTTCCTTGGACTGCAAGGAGATCAAACCTAAAGGAAATCAGTCCTGAATATTCATTGGAAGAACTGATGCTGAAGCTGAAACTCCAATATTTTGGCCACCTGATGCAAAGAACTGACTCATTGAGAACAACCCTGATGCTGGAAATATTGAAGGCAGGAGAATAAAGGGATGACAGAGGATGAGATGGTTGGATGGCATCACCAACTCAATGGCTTGAGTTTGAACAAGCTCCAGGAGCTGGTGATGGACAGGGAAGCCTGGCATGCATCAGTTCACTGAGTCACAAAGAATCAGACATGACTGAGCAATTGAACTGAACTTGTATATTTTCTGACACAAATCTCCCATTTCAATAACCATTTCAAAATCTAACACCTAAAACTGAAGACACTACGACTCGTTTCTGATGATGATGTTGAAAACAAGCCTAATGATTTAGTTAGATTACAAGTTCTGTGTTGTGCTTAGTCACTCCTTTGGGTCCCACTCTTTGCGATCCCATGGACTGTAGCCCGCCAGGCTCCTCTGTTCATGGGGAGTCTCCACACAAAAATACTGGGGTGGGTTGCCATGTTCTCCTCCAGGGAGATTACAAGGTCTAGTCCTATCTTAACATGCTACTAAAATCCACTCTTCATTCTTTACATTCTTCAAAGAGCCATGCAAAGATTAGCCTAACATCATGATTAGAAACAACATAGATTCTACAAGCAGTGTGTTCTTTTTATCTTAAAAAGTGCAACTCTTTGTTCAATATCTGTTGTTTTCTCTCTTCTTTTGCTTAGACTCTATGGTAGCAAAGGAGAGCAGGAAAAAAAGGAGAGCAAAAAGTTTTGCCATTATATATAAGGTAGTGAGGGCTTCCCCGGTGGCTCAGCAGTATAGACTCTGCCTGCAATGCAAGAGCCACAGGCGATGAAGGTTCAGTCTCTAGGTCAGGAAGATCCCCTGGAAGAGGGCATGGGAACCCACTGCCATATTCTTGCCTGGAGAATCCCATGGACAGAAGAACCTAGCAGGCTACAGTCTATGCGGTAGCAGCCATGACTGAAGCAACTTAGCAGGCACACATAAGGTAAGGAAGTATATAGTGGGAACCTAGTACAGTTCTAGGTACATGAACTTCATACATGCCTTTGAATCCAATCAATACAGAGGTATTGCAGTTACAGGATATCTACTTCAATTTGCTTCATTTACTTTCACCATCATTTTCTAAATATTCACACTAACGTCGAGTCTTCACCAAAAAAGATACTAGAGATACTGTGAGCCCTATTTTATATATGAAAAATTGAGGTTTAAAGAAAATTCTAAGGGGCCAGAAGTCATAAACTCACTGACTGGGACTCAAGCCCCAGGCCATTTAACTCTGAAACCCATGTTTTCTATCTGCACAATTCAATAACACACTAAACCAAGTTCTCCTGTGTATCTTAGAAAGATGGGTGACAGAGAGAAAGTGTATCAGTGGGCTGACTTACAAAGGCCATTCCAAATAAATTTCCAAGGCAGGGTTTCTCAGCCTTAGCACTACTGACAATTTTGGAAGAATAATAGTTTAATGTGAGGGACAGGTTCTCTAGATTCTATTCACTAGATATTCATACCTTCCTCCACCAAGATGGGACAACCAAAACTGTCTCTAGACATTGCCAACTGTTTCTCTGGGGGATTAAAATCATCCCAGGTTGAGAAACTCTATTCTAGAGAAAAGATGTCTTTACCATGACCACCTAAGTCATCAATCCCCACAAGGGTTTCAGTGTTTATTAGAGGCCTTCTGGGGCTTGGACCTTCCTGGTTCTTTCCTACCAAGGGACTGACTACCTCAAAGGTTCACTAAACAGCATGATCATTTTGGCCTTCACTACACTAATTAAGATTTTTCGGGTCACTGCATCATTGTTTTGATCCTGCCTGACGTTTTTGAGAAATGTTTAAGATTCTAAATTAAAGGATAAATTAAGTGCAATTTTGAAAGCATTTTTTGCAATCTTTTTACTATCCCTGCATAATTATGCCTGCATAATTATGCCTGCATAATCCCTGTGCTCTGCTTAAATACCTGCCCTGACTGCTACAGATTGTTACTCATGTTTGGGACCATAGCTAAGCAGACAGTTCTTTCTGAGTCCACGTCTGGAGTACTTACTCCATGACCCATAACTCAGGTACAAGCTATCCAGGAAGGGAAGGTCAAGAGAAGAGGAAGGAAATAACTGTGTCTAATACCTTTATAGAAAACCTATTTAAGGGACAACACTAGTGCCCCTTTACCCTGTTGTCATGTCAGTTTTCAAATCTCTCTTCTCCGTGCCCAATATAATCAGCCCATAAGATTCCAGTCCATCTGCTCTCCTCTAAAGTTAGCTAAAAAATACTAACCCTGTATTAAGGCATGTGTTAGTATTTCCTGACTTGAGTAGAAAACGTGCTTGCTTAATATAAAATCAAAATGATGACATGGCTATCTTTTTTTTTTTTTTTTTTTAAGTAGCAATGCTAACTCGCTCTACCTGCAGTCTTAAAAACAGACTGAGTGGTGTGCTTTTATTTTTCCTCTCACCTCATTCGTCAACATGGTATTCTCTAACCACAGCCCAGCTGACAAGGTTTTGACGATTCGCAAGGTGAGAGTGAGCTCAGCTTCGTTCTCCCTGTGTGGCGAGGCACAGCTATGCTGTTAGAAGCTGTGAGTAGTGGACTTGTATTTGTGTCATGTCACCTGTGATAGTCCAAGTCTAGAATAAAGGGAATCTGTTGCAGTCGCTCTTCTGTGAGGGTTGCTGACCTCACCACAGGACTGTGAAATATATATATAGTCCTCTATGGGGAGAGTAAAATAGATGACTTAGGGTTCCAATCATCATGTTCTGCTGAATAAATGGTCAAGTGGGAGCACACATGTATGCACACGGCCATATGTCTCTGTCTTGATAAAGCTCACTTACTGAACTAGAGAAAAGTGAAGTGACTTCCTGGCTTACTGGGCTGAGAAGTATAACTTTTGAGTTCCAAAAATTCTAGGTATGCAATCCAAAAGGTATTTTTTTTGTTGTTTGCAAAGGAGAAAAATTATGGGTGAAATCAAGACCCATTGAAGGCCAGGAATCCTATTCTTAAATTCCTGATTAAATTTAAGACATGGTACTACATTAAGGAATGTGTTATTTGATTCAATTGAATAAACTAACATGTCACATAAATAAGAAATGATTAACTTTTTAAATGATTGAAGCAGAAAAGATAAATCTACAGAATAATCAGGAGGGACCATTGTGTGTGTGTTTATGTGTGTGTTTTCCAATTAGCAGTGGAATACAGAGAATGTTATAGTTCTGTAAAAGGGTCAGCACTTTAGATTTAGAATAATTTTCAAACTATAATTCTTATTTTACCCATATGTAGAATACCCTTAATAAGTTTCCTAACTAATGGTCATCTATTCTCAGTTTGAACACTTACAGGGCTAGAGAGCTCACTGTTTTAAAGATCTATATTCTTCGGTTGGATGCATTTACTTGTTTAGTCATTTTAATATTAATCTGACATCTTTCCATCTCACTCCCTCCACATATCTCATTCTCACTAGTCCTGTCCTGACTATGAAGAATTAGTTCTACTAATTCGGAATTAATATAATCCTTCTTCCCATCCCAGTCCTTTATGAATTCGGAGAGAGTAATGTCTGTCTCTCTGCTTTAGGTTAGATTTATTCATGTAGGTTACATTCCTTGCATAAACAAGTTTATGATCTGCAAATTTCGACATTTGAGATTCCCTCAATTGAACATACTCTAGTTGCTATTGCGCCCTTCAATTTTTTTCTCACTTTTGTGATCATGGTGTATATACAGTTAGTTACATATAAGCCACTAAGTATCATATCACAACTATTTTTTCATGTTTTTTAAAGATTTTGTTTTTAGAGCAATTTCAGGTTTACAAGAAAATCAAGAAGGAAGTACAGGCTTCCCACATACCCTCTGCCCTCACACATGTATAGTCTCCCCCATTATGGACATCAGTCACCAGAATGGTACATATTTTTAACCTATGTTGACATATCATAATCATCCCAAGCCCAGAGTTTACCTTAGAGTTCTCTCTTGGGTTGAACAGTCTATGGGTTTTGACAAATATATAATAACAAATATCATTATAATATCATGCAGATTATTTTCACTGCCCTAAAAGTCCTCCGTGCTCTGATCATTCATCCTATCACCCTCTCTGACAACCACTGATTTTCCTGTTGTCTCCAGCTCTGGCTTTTCCCAAATGTCACACAGTATGCAGCCTTTTCAGCTAGCTTCTTTCACTTAGCAACTGCATTTAAGATTCCTCTATGTCTTTTCATGGCTTGATAGCTCATTTCTTTCTAGCACCGAATAATATTCTATTGTCTGGATGTATCACATTTATTTATCCATGCAACTACCAAATGACATCTTAGTTGCTTCCAAGTTTTGGCAATTATGAATAAAGCTGCTATAAACATCCATGTGCAGGTTTCTGTGTGAAAATGAATTTTTAACTCTTTTGGGTAAATACCAGGGAGCACAACTGCTGGGTCATATGGTAAGAGTATGTTTAGTTTTACGAGAAACCGCCAAACTGTCTTCTAAAACAGTTGTACTGTTTTGCATTCCTACAAGAAATGTCTGAGAATCACTGTTGTCCCACATCTTCACCAGCATTTGGTGTTGTTACTGTTCAGGATCTGGGTCACTCTAACAGATGTGTAGTGATATCTCACTATTGATTTTAGTTTGTATTTCCCTAATGACATATGATATGGAGCATCTTTCCATAGCCCTAATTTTCCATCTGTATATCTTCTTTGGTGAAACATCTGATAAGGTCTTTGGCACAATTTTCAATTGGGTTGTTTTCTTATTGTTGAGTTTTAAGAGTTCTTTGTATATTTTAGATAGCATTGCTTTATCACATGTGTCTTTTACAAACAATTTTTCCCAGTCTGTGGCTTGTCTTCTAATTCTCTTGATATTATCTTTTGCACAGTAGAAGATTTAAATTTTAATGGAGACTAGCTTATTGATTTTTTTTTTCATGGATTGTATCTTTAGTGTTGTACCTAAAAACCCATCATTTACTCAAGGTCACCTAGGTTTTTTTTCTTATATTTTTTCCTCCAGAAGTTTTACTATCTTATATTTTACATTTATGTCTATGATCCATTTTGAGTTAATTTTTTGTGGAGCGTATAAGGTCTCTACGCTCATTTTTTTGTATGTGGATATCCCAGTTGTTCCAGTACTTGTGCTAGCGCTAAGTCAGTTCAGTCGTGTCCTACTCTTTGTGACCCCATGGACTGTAGCCTGGCAGGCTCCTCTGTCCACGGGATTCTCCAGGCAAGAATCCTGGAGTGGGTTGCCATGCCCTTCTCCAGGGAATTTTCCCAACCTGGGGACTGAATCCACGTCTCCTATGTCTCCCGCATTGGCAGGTGGTTCCTCTATAACTAGTGCCACCTGAAAGCCCAGCTGTTCCAGTAGCATGTATTATAAAGAGACTATCTTTGCTGAATTGTGTTGCCTTTACTACTTAGGCAGAGATCAGTTG
The DNA here is from genome assembly GCF_910594005.1 of Cervus elaphus. Classification (NCBI taxonomy): domain Eukaryota; kingdom Metazoa; phylum Chordata; class Mammalia; order Artiodactyla; family Cervidae; genus Cervus; species Cervus elaphus. Next base: position 57,374,903 of record NC_057833.1, on the reverse strand, counting down.
AGTTTATTTATGTGGGTTTATTTCTGGGTTCTCTGTTCTGTTCCACTGGCCTATTTATCCATTTTATTTCCAATACCACACTGTCTTGAGTATTGTAACTTTATAGTAAGTCTTGAAGTTGGTCAATGTCAGTCATCCAAACCTGTTCTCCATCAATATTCTATTGGCTATCCTGGATCTCTTGCCTCTTCATACAGACTTTAGAATTAGTTAGTTTGTTGCTATCCATAAAATAATTTGTTGGGATTATTTTTTTCTTATTTTTTGTAATGAAAAAATATTCTCAAATTACATAATTAATAGTTGTTACAAAGAAGTGTGCTCTGAGAACAAGTCAAGAAGCTCTACAAAAACAAATATCCTTTAAACTTCTCTTTATGAAGGGGATGCTCATGAATGAGTGCTGAAATGAACAAAAATAATGTCTCTCATGAGTGATATTCATAAACGAAGAGGAGTGCAGGTCTCCTGAAGCTTCTGAAAGACCCATAAGTTTCCATAAGGTCTTCCATTAGACCTTAATGAGAAAACCACATCATTCAACCTGGATTTGTTGCTTTGGTGATATCAAAACAAAACCTTGCCACTTAGCTCCAGGCAGGGTGGGGCTGAGGGGTGGGGAGAACCCACAGTAAGAAGATCCAAAAAAAAAAAAAAACTTTGTAGAGAATTCCCTGGTAGTCCAGCGGTTAGAACCCCACGCTTTCATAGCTGAGGGCCCAGGTGTGAGCCCTAGTCAGGAACTAAGGTCCCATGTGCCTTGCAGTGTAGCTGAAAAATTGAAATTAATTAATAAATTAATTAAATTTTAAATATAAATATGTAGTAAGTAAGAATGTTATATGGGGTTCCCAGGTAGCTCAGTGCTAAAGAATCCGCTTGCCAATGCAGGAGACACAGAAGAGGCTGGTTCAGGCCCTGGGTCAGGAAGATCCCCTAGGGGAGGAAATGGCAATCCACTCCAACATTCTTGCCAGGAAAATACCACGGACAGAGGAGCCTGGTGGGCTACAGTTTGTGGGGTCACAAAGAGTCAGATATGATTGAGCAACTGAGTGCACACACATAAATGCTGTATTATTAATTTATGTTGAGAAATATATATCTGTCAAGTAAACCAAAATTTTATATTAGACCTGGCTGGCATAATCTATCCCCTAGAGAAAACACTGTAGAATAAGGAAAATTGAAATTAGAAGTTCAGTTGATGAGCCTGAGATCAGCTGCTGCTGCTGCTAAGTCACTTCAGTCGTGTCCGACTCTGTGTGACCCCATAGACAGCAGCCCACCAGGCTCCTCTGTCCCTGGGATTCTCCAGGCATGAATACTGGAGTGGATTGCCATTTCCTTCTCCAATGCATGCATGCATGCTAAGTCACTTCAGTCATGTCCGACTCTGCGCGACCCTATGGACAGCAACCCATCAGGTTCCTCTGTCCACTGGGTTCTCTAGGCAAGAATGCTGGAGTAGGTTGCCATTTCCTTATCCCATGAGATCAGAGTAAAGCCAAAATGAAAAATGATCTATATAGCTCGCAGTACCAATTACAGAAGTTGCATTCTTAACACATGTCCATAGACTCTTTAGATTTTAAGGCATGTGTGAAACCCAAAATGTTGTAAGGGAAAAAAAGTGTCCTTAGATGCAAATGTTTATTTTTCAGGAGTGAAAAAACAATAGTGTTTCATCAGATCCTCAAGAGAGTCCATAAAACAAACAATGTTAAGCATTAAATAATATGTCCTGCCAAGTGAACAGGAAATCTTATCATCTGTACAGAAATTTATTTTCCTAACACAACTTACAGACACACACATTTTCCCCTTTCACTCACTTAGTTCCAGGTTTTTAGCAAGCCACCCTTTTTGCTAATATGTTCCTAGTGAACACAATTTCTTAATGTATACTCTTCTTTATATTAAAAACTGCCCATAAAAATATATAAGTTGGTGACACATATCACAGCATTTGGAGTATACTTGCTTCCCAAGTTTCCTAGTCATGTATATTAAGGACTGTTTCTAAGAGGTGGCTGTATCTACAATCTATAACATGTCATCCCCTGAATATCTCCATGTTCTAAGGGCATCACAGGATATGTTCCAGCAGCCTTTAGAGCAGCAACATTTGCAAAGGTATATCTACTGATGTTGGGGATATACACTATGCAAAGAACAGTGGATTTGTATTCATCGCTTTGTACCTTTACACATCGTATTTGGTAACTTGAGAGTCGGAAATTTGACACAACTATACAACTACCATAAACATAAGACTTTTAGACCCAACTTTTGGGGCTTCCCTAGTGGCTTAAATGGTAAAGAATCTGCCTGTAATGAGGGAGACCTGGGATTGGTCCCTAGGACAGGAAGACCAAGGCTACCCACTCCAGTATCCTTAGGACTTCCCCGGTGGCTCAGGTGATGAATTTGCCTGCAATGTGGGAAACCTGGGTTCACTCCCTGGGTCAGGAAGATCCCCTGGAGAAGGGAATGGCTACCCACTCCAGTATTCTTGCTTGGAGAATTCCATGAATTGAGGAGCCTGGTGGGCTGCAGTCTTTGGGGTCACAAAGAATAAAACACGATTGAGCGACTTACACTTTCAACACTAATCACTCAGGTAGGTCTTCCCCTCCTCTCTCAAGCATTCAGACTGCACATTTCCTCCCATGTGTTACTTTGCTCAGTGGCTTCTATCTCTGTGGAATACGGGAGCCGAAAACTACCAAAGACAGAAGAGTGAAATAAAACAAACTGCCAAGGAAAAAATATCCAAAAACTCATCACAGAGAAAAGAGAAAAATTGAGGTCTCCACAGATGAGTGCTTTTAATTAGGAAGAGGGCTGAACGGCAAAGAGCTTATGCTAATAAGCAGCCTCTTTTAATCAGCTTATTAAAAAGAAACATTTTTAACAGCCAAAATAGTTTCAAAAATGGTAATTATTAGAAAAACATTAGCAGGCTGATGGTAGGGGAAGGAAAGAACTGGTCATGAACTGAAATTAAAAAGCTTTTCAGATACGCTGGGCAGGACCGGTAGTCCTGAAGAAATGGGATAGTGCCAGTATGGGCATGTTCCCTGACAGCGTCATCATTTTTATTTTATAAAACACTAACTATTTTCTTTTCCAGGTCCCCTGGTTTCCCATTTTCCTTTATTTTTATTTTTTTTTCTCTTCCTGCCCCTTTTTCATTTCTAACATGTTTCTTCCCAATATTTTTCCTGCTTTTTTTTGTTCAAGGCTTTGGTCCCACTTTCTTTCTCCTTATAAATGCTTTCCTTGTGCACGATCTCTGCAGTCCAAACTTGTTCAACCTACCCAACTTGAATTTTAACATGAAAACCAAACTGTTAAGATTTGGCTTATAAGAAATATTTCCAGCACTTTCACTCTGTTCTGCATCTAGTTAGAAAAAAATTTGAAATAATTACTGAATTATATTCCAATATGGATTAAAATACCAGGATATCTTCCCCTAATGTAAGTTCCTGTCCAACTCTTTGTGACCCCGTGGACTATAGCCTGCCAGGCTCCTCTGTCCATGGGATTTTCCAGGTAAGAATCCTGGAGTGGATTGCTATTCCCTTCTCAGGGGATCTTCCTCACCCAGGGCTGGAACATGCCTCTCTTGCATTGGCAGGAGGATTCTTTACCATCTGGGAAGCCCTTAAATCTATAGCACTAATATTACTGTTCAGTTCAGTCCCTCAGTTGTGTCCGACTCTTTGCAACCCCATGAATCGCAGCACGCCAGGCCTCCCTGTCCATCACCAACTCCCGGAGTTTACTCAAACTCATGTCCATCAAGTCGGTGATGCCATCCAGCCATCTCATCCTCTGTCGTCCCCTTCTCCTCCTACCCCCAATCCCTCCCAGCATCAGGGTCTTTTCCAATGAGTCAGTTCTTTGCATCAGGTGGCCAGAGTACTGGAGTTTCAGCTTCAGCATCAGTCCTTCCAATGAACACCCAGGACTTATCTCCTTTAGGATGGGCTGGTTGAATCTCCTTGCAGTCCAAGGATCTCTCGAGAGTCTTCTCCAACACCATAGTTCAAAAGCATCAATTTTTCGGCGCTCAGCTTTCTTCACAGTCCAACTCTCACATCCATATATGACCACTGGAAAAACCATAGCCTTGACTAGATGGACCTTTGTTGACAGAGTAATGTCTCTGCTTTTTAATATGCTATCTAGGTTGGTCATAACTTTCCTTCCAAGGAGTAAGCATCTTTTAATTTCATGGCTGCAATCACCATCTGCAGTGATTTTGGAGCCCAAAAAAATAAAGTCTGACACTGTTTCCACTCTTTCCTCATCTATTTGTCATGAAGTTGTGGGACCAGATGCCATGATCTTAGTTTTCTGAATGCTAAGCTTTAAGCCAACTTTTTCACTGTCCTCTTTCACTTTCATCAAGAGGCTTTTTAGTTCCTCTTCACTTTCTGTCATAAAGGTGGTGTCATCTGCATATCTGAGGTTATTAATATTTCTCCCAGCAATCTTGATTCCAGCTTGTGCTTCATCCAGCCCAGCGTTTCTCATGATGTATTCTGCATATAAGTTAAATAAGCAGGTGACAATATACAGCCTTGACATACTCCTTTTCCTATTTGGAACCAGTCTGTTGTTCCATGTCCAGTTATAACTGCTGCTTCCTGACCTACATATAGGTTTCTCAAGAGGCAGGTCAGGTGGTCTGGTATGCCCATCTCTTTCAGATTTTCCACAGTTTATTGTGATCTACACAGTCAAAGGCTTTGTCATAGTCAATAAAACAGAAATAGAAGTTAGGTATAACCAGAAAACATAATTCTTTGAGTCTTTAAAAGGAAAGGAAATTAATGTAGTGTCTTGATAAACAGATGATGGAAGAGAATCAGAAGCCAAACAGGGGATTCCAAGCGATTAGCACCAGTGATTATAAAGACAGTGGAGATGGTATTTCTTGACCCAGGGGGCAAAAGCCAGAACTACACAGGCCCGTCCTAGGGATGTGTAGTCACAGAGGATCTCAGCAACTGCCCGAGATACTAAGTGCAGCAAAGAGAAGAGAGAGGAAAATGCTTCCGCTGTTCCCTTTCTCTTACTCTCCAATTTCTCACAATGCCTCCCACTGGCTGAGCCCAGCAAGAGGCCAGCTTAATAGAGGAAGGCTTGGAACCAAAGTCTTTGCAGGCCAGACTCCAGCTACAGAGAAGGGAGCAACGCAGTGTGAGGACTGGACCTGGGGAGCAGCCAGCCTGGGGCCAGCACGCTCCAGCTCTTTAGTACAGGAAGGAAATGGAATCTTCTCTTTTCTCATGTTTCATCTTCCATATGTTAGCAAATTGTCACTGTCTGGGTTGAAATAGAACTCAAATACCTATAAGACTTCAAATATGAAATATTTGGAAATATCTTAAGTTCTCAAGATCTTAACTACTTAATGCATGTTTTAGCTTTGAAGTAGCAACCTTGAAACAGTGAGGGTTCAAGAACTAGCCTGCTTACAGACAGAAATTTCCCCTCTTTATCCATATGTTCTGTGCTTAGTCGCTCAGTCATGTCTGATTCTTTGCAACCCCATGGACTGCGGCCCACCAGGCTCCTCTGTCCATGAGGATTCTCCAGGCAAGAATACTGGAGTGGTTTATTCATATGGGTTGAGAAAAACAACTTTTGCTGTCTAGGCAATTTGATGTTGTTCAGTTGTCAAGTTGTGTCCAACTCTTCGTGACTCCATGCCAGCCTTCCCTGTCTCTCATCATCTCCTGGAGTTTGCAAAATGCCCAAGCATTTTATAGTCTAATAAATCTGCTCACACCCAGAATCTGGACACTTAAACAAGGACTGGAGTTGAGGGTGCTCACTGTCACTTCACTTTTACCTGGGCACCTTTTAGAGTAACCATTAAGAGTTAAGCCCACAAAAAGTTAGTGACTTCCATCCCAGTCACCTTATAAAGCCATATGTGCTTGCTACTCAATCTTCTGTTCACTGGTGACCTAGTTTGGAGGACTGCACTTGCCCCAGTTCACAGTGCCCCCTTGCCTCCGCGATCTGTAAGTAACAAACCTTGCGGGTGTTGAAGAGTATTGAAGATGCACACCTTCAATCAAAATAATCCTGTGGTTCATGTCCCCAGAATGGGACTCAGATGCTGAGGGAGCTCCTTATTGCCCCTGTGTGAGTGTCTCATTGCAACCTCCTTGTTCAGCAGGTCATAATCTGCATATTCCTAAATCAAAACACAGATCCAGCTTCTCAGCACAACTGGCATCAAGGAGCATGGGACTGTGGGCACAGTTTGTATCCTCTTACAACTCCTGAGAGCTGGGAAAGACCTCATAACTTCCTCTCAGTCTCTCTGGGAAGGAAGCAGGCCTTGCTGGTTCTGCTGGACATCACTGCCACCAGATGCCGCTGGGACCCCCACCCTAAATTGTCACTATCATAAAAAGTCAGATCCCCTGTACAGACCAACTAGATGGCTGTGTTTCCCATTAGTCTCTAAATGAGACCCATTCTGGCAGGGATGGCTGAAATCATGTCCCGGCACTGAGCCCAGAGAAGCTCACCAGGATGCTAGGGCTCTCAGGTCCTGGGAACCAAGAAGAGTTCCTCCACATTAATGTCAATCAGGGAGGGTGGTGGCTGGCTCCAATGTGTCCCAAAGGTGTTGAGTTTGGGGAGCTGGTCCTAACCCACGACAGGGGCAACTCCATCATGGCACCCCAGGTAGGCAAACCCTGCTGAAGCAGGAGCCTCCTATGTTGCTACATTCCTTGCTGCTGTTGTAAATTTCCCCCTGACCCCCAGGGATATAATGAATCTCACCCCTGGCATGGTTAAGCAAGACAAATACTTGCTCAGAGCGGATACTTGCTCGTAGCACCAGCTCCTCTCGAGTTCCCAGAGGAGGTCAAAAAAACATTGTTCAACAGAGGAGGTCAAAAAAACATTGTTCAAATGGCTTGAGATTTACTGCACATAGTGGCACATCAACATGTCAAATCACAGGTGCTACGTTCTTGGGACTTTTAGGAGTTTTCCCAAATACATTATCAAACACCATACTGGTAGAGGTGGACCGTAGCCCCTCAGAGTTTGGTTTGGACATCCTAGATTGGGAGGCAGCAACATATGAGTTGGGGATGACCAAGAGGCTGCTTTGTATGGGCAACTCCAGAGACCCTGGGCCCCTATTTACTCCATCTCAGGTCAGCCAGGGCTGAGCTATTAATAGAAGACTTTGCTCAAGTGTTGCAGACTCTTCAGGAAACTGCCAGCCCAATGAGGGCAGATGCTGTCCCCTCTTGGAATGCCCCTGCCCTGGCAGCAGAATCCAGGATCTCATACTATGATTTTAGAGAGGTGTGGTCACCAAGGCCCTTGCCCTAGGGACCGGGGTGTTCCCTGGAGGTCATCCCTCCTTCAGGAGACACTTCTTTTGGATGCACGCATGTTAAGTTGCTTAGTCATGTCTAACTCTTTGTGACCCTATGGACCATAGCCCCCCAGGCTCCTCTGTCCATGGGATTCTCCAGGCAAGAATACTAGAGTGGGTTGCATGTCCTTCTCCAGGGGATCTTCCTGACCCAGGGATTGAATCCATGTTCCTTACATCTTCTGCATTGGCAGGCAGGTTCCTTACCACTAGCGCCACACATATACTTCTCTAAATATCCCTCTGGACACACAAAATAGACAACATTTTATGCTCTCATTGACACTAGAGCCCAAATTACAGTGCTTCCTGGGAACCTGTCCAAACCAGTCAGGAGCACCCTCTAAATTACAAGGCATAGCACGTAGAATCATAGAGGGCTTCCACTGGATGTCACTCTTGGAACAATTCCTATTAAAAAAAAACTTTTAGTGGTGGTGGTCCCTTTGCCCTATACTTTCCTGTTAGAGGTGTGAATGCCTTGATGTGCTACCGTGCCATCTGGAGCAAACCTTGATTCCTGGTAGGAGCTGCACATTGGGAACTCATAAGACTGCTGCACCCGATTAAGACTTCAAATACACCCCAATGTCACTTGTGACAGGGGCCTGAAGGACTGTGGCCCATAATTCAAGATTTATTATAGGAAGAAGTCATTAAACACACCATTCTCCTTTGAATTCCCCTATTTGGCCGGTATTAAAGCCCATTCCTAATGAGTGGTGCCTTATAGTTGACTGCCCAAATGTAAATGGTCAGGTGCCCCCATTAAGACTCCCATTCCCAATGTTGTCTGGTTAATTGAGAACATCCAAAAGGCTACAAGGGCTATTTTGCCATGATCAATCTCACTAATATGCCCTGCTCAGTACTGATCATCGAGGAGTCTCAGCTACAATTGGCCTTCACATTCAAAGACACTCAATATACCTTTCCCTGGCTACCTCTGAGCTATCTTAAGAGCCTGGTTATTGCCCATGATCTTTGCCAGCAAGATCTGATGCCCTTACAGTGCCCCCCTTGCACCATCTGGCACTATACTGATAATATCCTAATCAGGGGTCCTTGGAGGATGCAGTGTGTGAGACACTAATGCTGCTGGTGATGCATCTGAAATATACAAGTTGGGCTATTGTCTCATCTAAAATTCAAGGGTCAGCCACCACTGTTACATTTCTGCACATTAATTAGCCATGTAATGGCTAAGAAGTTCCACTTGCAGTTAAATGTCAATTGTTAACTACTCAGTCTCACTATGGCAAGCCCAAGTCTTAGGTGTCTTCACATTATGGCAACACATACAGCACTTACCCATCCTTCTTAGACCATTTATGCAGTCACATGCAAATCCTCCACATCTACTGGGCTTGAGGAGGCTCAACAGAAAGCCTGATGGCTGGCACAGAGGTCCATGCATCAAATCCTCTCCCTGGTTCCCCTGGCTCCCACTTCTGGTTGAGACACTGGCCACCATGGACTGTGGTCCAGCAGGCTGTGGACTAAACACAGCTCCTCCTGGCTGCCTATGGGCTTCTGGACCAGGTGTCTGCTCTTCACAGCCACCCATCACAGCCCCATAGAACATCAGCTTCTGGCTGCTTACTGATCTTTGTTAGAAACAGAGACACTCCCAGGAGTGTAGACTCTGGAGGCATAACATTCCCATGAATATGTGAATATGGGATACCTCCCAAGAGTAGCTAAGCACAGTTAGAAACACCTCTTTGCTAAAATGGAAATAGTACCTTCAGGAACAGGCTAACCTGACATGGTAGGTCCTTCCATATTGCAGGAGGATGTGACTTCCCTGTTCGTCAGCCCCCTCCCATGGGCCTTGAGGAACTGGTGGTGGTACCCACTTTGTGCAAGCCTCTGGAGACCTGGGGTACCCCTGGGAAGAGCTGATGGAGCAAGCTAGGAAGTCTGTGTACTTCTCAGATGGCAGTGCTACCATCATCAGTGGTGGAGCTTCCTGAAGAGCAGCAGCTCAGCAGACCATCCCGCCAGTGGCACCACATGCATGCATCAAAGACAGCAAGTCAGGGCTGACTCAGCTCCCGCGCTTGTGACTGTACAAATGGCTGGGGAGACTGCGGCTGACCACGAAAAGCCCCTTGTCCTTATTTTTACTGACTCACAGGTGGTTGCTAAAAGCTAATCCTTTGGTTGAGCCAGTGGCAGCAACATGATTTTCACAATCAAGGCCATCCCATTCGGGGTCCCCCAGTTTGGAGGCACATCACCCAGGCACTAGTCACAACTGAGATTACTCACATTTCATCACTCACAAATGCTACCATACCAGAGGCTGTCTTTAACTGCAAGGTGGATGCCCTTTCCCAAATCCAGGTCACCAGCCTTTCAGGGTTCTCAACCACTGACTCTTCACCAACAATTCTGTGGGCTTCACCCACTACCACAAAATCACAGCTTCCACCATCAGTCAGTCCTCGGTTCTACCAATCTGACCTTCCTTAGTCACCGCTTTCCTATTCCTCATTTCCTGGCAGAATGGTCCCATATCTCATATGGTTATGGAGAGCTGCTGCCACCGGGGCCTCCTATTGCAGGGATGTCTGGCTTATGGAAGCCCTTATAAAACACATTGCTTGAATTGCAAATTATGCTCCCAAACCAAATAGTGGAAAGTGCCCCACCACACTTTGGCTCTGCTTAGGAACCATCCTTTTAGCCCTCTGATTTCACAGGGCTGCTTCCTCTCTTGGCAGGCACTATCCACTTTGCTATTACATGTGTCGGTACTTTTAATGGCTTGCTGGTTGCTGCAGTCACCAGGAACGCTTCTGTGAAATAGGTGATCTCTTTCCTTTCTAAGTATATCCTTTTCCCATCACTCCTGACATCACTCACTCAAATAAAGTATCTCATTTTACCCATATAACACAGCACTGGGCTCTCCAACAGAGCATCCAATGGAATTTCACCTCCCTTACCAGGCAGAGACCTCTGGCATTACTAATCCCCACTATAGTCATATAAAATCCTTGTTCCTTAAGTTATAAGGTGGTAAATGGACTTCTTTGTGCCAGAGGCACTTACTACTTTAAACTCTAAGCCATATGGCCACCACTCTTCTTATACCGACTAAGCTCTCCTGGTCACAGAGCCTATGATTGCTACCATGGGGGTATCTGATGCCTTCATCTTACAGGACAATATTATTTATAATTTCCTCTTACAGATTTAAAATGTCAATCATCTCACCTTCCAATATTCAATGGTGATCCAAATAGGAACAAGTGGTTAGCTGTGAGCCCCTGGCCCATTTGAACACAGACCCACCATGCTGCTTCTGGAAGACACTTACCTGCTTGATTCCAATGTACAATGGCTTTAGTGGACGGCTCCTCATCATACCTCCCCACAGGAAGTGGAAATAACTGTACCTGGACCCACTTAGAAACAGTATGGATCTCTAAAAGGGGATAAGAGGCACTCAGGTTGACTGTCATCAGTGATATTAGAAGGAGACAGCAGAGTGATATAATGAACACATTTGGATCTACTCCACTTTAGAGGAGACCACCACTGAGCTAGTGACCCACAAGGGCCCCATAATAAGTGTTCAGTGGGCAAGCACAAAACTACAGAATACAAATGCTCACTGCTTCGGGACGTACTCTGTGTTTTTGTACGATATCATCTGTGTCATAGAGCTTCTCCTCCACCCTAGAAAGTCAACTCTAGACAGTTGCTAGAATTACACAGCAATCACCTGCGATTGCAACCCAGGATATGAGGCGGGGGCGGGGTGGGGCTGAGGGGCAGCGAGTGCTCAAAGTCAGCTCTAGAGGGGCTGTGCTCAAAATGCCAGCAGTGTGGATCCTAGCCAGCTGAATCAAGCCTGTATCTTAAATGGGACCAACAGTACAAACGCTTAAAGGTCACCAGCCCTGCCCAAATGGTCAAAGACATCCTGATCTCTGGCTGTTACATCGCTCTAATTTCAACCCCAATTGGCCAACAGGCTTATGCCGTTAAGGCCCACCTCTGGTAACACAAGGCCAAACAGTAAATTACTGGGACCGTATAATTGTATTTTCATTAAACCAAGGTGACACATGTGCCTCCACTCTTTACTATTTATGGATGGAAACCTCCTATGCTTCAGAGGGGAGCAGTGCCCAGTCATCTGTGAAGTGTGCCCCAGAGAACTCCAAAATTTACTGACAATCTTTGATACCAGTGAATGCTCCTGACAGGTCAAAAAGAGCCTTCACAAGGACATTCAGAGTCTCTGTGACCCCGTTAAACCTTTGGCCTCTCACTCAGTTCCCCTTCTGGGTGGTTCCCGCCACCTGTGACAACCCTGAGGATGACAACACCCCAGACAAAGACACCACAGGACACAGCCGCATCCTGAATGGTGCCTCCTCAACTTCCCACTGTAGCGGCCATGACACCAAGCAAGACAGCAGTGATGGCGGTCAGCACTCCCCAGGACTCGCTTGTTTATCTAAATTCCCTGCTGAGGAGCCCCTTGAGAAGCATTTTGCTGAGTTAATATGTTTACTCAGCGTCCCCTTGCTTACAATTGATATAATGTTTGCTGCCTGAGTGTGAGGTGATACCGTGACTGCCAAACCGCTCTCTGCTGCACCTCTGAGGTGTGGAAGGCCCAGGTGTGTATCAAATTCACAACCTTACAGCGACCCCTTGAAACACCTCACTTAGCTGCTTGCCCTCACACCCATTAAATTAGGTGTTTAATGGATGTGACATGCTATGTAGGACACACTAAGTGTCCTACCGAGTTGGTGAAATTAATTACTGAACCACTCCTTAGCGGCAGATGCTGCCACCACTACAGGACCCCCCTACCCCCTCCCAGGACCAGAGCTGCAGGGTCACCTCCCCCCACTACCCTGAGGGGACACTTCCCCACCACCACTATTCAGGGCTCCACAATCCTCTCATTCCAGCTCTCCAACAGTCTGAATATTTTTCTACACCAGGTAGAAATAGGAGCTCATTTTGGTGGTGCCTGTAAATGGAGACATTTTACTAAGCTCAATAAAGAGTGGGCTACCCAGCTGCTTTACTGACTTAGTCCCCAACAGAAAACACACCATGTATCTCCGTGGCTCACCTGGCCACCTTCTATGGTGCTCAACTACTCCCATGCTGGAAACTCTGCAATACAGTATGTGGCACCCAGCAGACACCCTCATGTTCTTGGGCCATGCAGCCCAGCCATCTCAAGAGAACTCCGACTTATTTCAGTTTCTCTGATCATGCAGTTGGTGTCCACGGTGGGCCCAGTGCCCAAGGGCATCACACATATGTGTTTCTCCATACATGCACTTCTTCCTCCCTCGACCTCCAATGCACTTGCCTCCTTGTTGGTCCCTGGGGAGTACAGTCTGTTCATACCAATGTACTTCAATCTCCCAGGGACTATCCTTATAAATCACAGAATAGGACTGCCATTGGGCTATTACATCAAAGCCAAACCTTAATGAAACAACATGATTCTTCAGCACAGATAGTTTCAGATAACCATTTAGCTCTAGATTACTTATTGGGCTGGGAAGGAGGTGTGTGGACTGTAAAGGGCACCACGTGCTGCATGTATATTAATAATTCTGCACAAATTCAGACAAATTTACAAAAGATGACTCAACAGGTACAAGTATTCCTAAACTCACCCAAGTTTTTAATCAAATACATACCTTAACTCTTATCCAAGGTCTTTTATTTACTTTTTTAGCTGAACCCCAACAAATGGTGAGATGGTTATGGACATTTTTTCGAACTGTTGTTTGCCTACTGATACTGCAGATTGCCGTTTTTGCTTTGCTTAAATGTTTCACGTGTGGGGTGACCAAAACCCTGCTGGGAGCTTTTAATAGTTCTACTGTCCAGACAACGTCTATGATTTTCCCTTAAGATTAATGCCTAGGCATTATGGGGTCATATGTAATTGAGAAAAGTAACTTTTGAGGGAAAAAAAAATCTCTGCTTCTCTGAGTTGCTGCCTAGCTATGTTACAATATGGAATCTGGACATTTAGATAAGGACTTGAGTATATGATGCCCGCCATAAGCTCCTGTTTTACCTTTCCCCAGGCGCTTTTCAAAAAACACTCACTTAGGGACTTCTCTGGTGGTCCAGTGGCTAAAAACTCCATTCCTACTGCAGGGATCCAGGTTTGATTCCTGGTCAGGGAACTAGATCCCGCATGCCAAAACGAAGACTGAAGATCCTACAATAAATAATGCAGGTGTGGACAAATAAATAAATATTTTTTAAGTTTTTTTAAAAATACCCTCTCAGAATTAAAGCCTAGAAAGTTAGTGGCCTCTTCCCCAACCACCTTATAAGCAATAGGTGCTTGCTACCATTTCTCTATCTCTTGTTCTCTTGCGACCTGAGATGAAAGGCTGCCTTCCATTACTCATTATGTACCCTCACTTCTAGGATCTGTAAGTCATAAATCTAGTGACTCTACTTCCTTGCCGTGGGTGTACAATATTGAAACTGTGTCTTCAATCAAAACCACCCTGTGTGCTTCACGTCCCCAAAGTGGGAGCCTGGATGCTGAGGGAGTTGCCTGCTGCCCCCACGCAGGTGGCTCATGCCTCCTCATGCAGCAGGTCCTAATCTGCATATTCTTAATTCAATACACCAGCTCTAGCTTAGCACACCATACAATTTGGGGAAAGTCGGGGCTAGCAAAAGATAGGGTATCTGTGCAGCTGCAACCTCCATTTATTCCACAAATCATATGCTGCCAACAAACTAAATGTGTATAGGGGTGTGGTAAGAAGATGTGGAAGAGTAGACAGAAATAACATTTATGACAAGCGTTTCTGATTCAAATGCCAAACTTAGTTTATTATAAATTATCTGCAGATTCACAATTATGAAATTTATATTTCTATACTATCAACATGGTGAGTGGAAGAAAAAGCAGAATCAGGTAGTCTAACATCAGTGGAATAGTCAATGTGCTTGGTAAATTTCTCAGTTTGTCCTTAGTGAGTTCTCTTATGCATGAACTCCTTACTTCAGTTCAGTCATGTCGTGTCGTGTCCGACTCTTTGCGACCCCATGAACCACAGCACGCACGGCCTCCCTGTCCATCATGAACTCCCGGAATTTACCCAAACTCATGTCCATTGAGTCGGTGATGCCATCCAACCATCTCATCCTCTGTCATCCCCTTCTCCTCCTGCCCTCAATCTTTCCCAGCATCAGAGTCTTTTCCAATGAGTCAGCTCTTCACATTAGGTGGCCAAAGTATTGGAATTTCAGCTTCAGCATCAGTCCTTCCAATGAACACCCAGGACTGATCTCCTTTAGGATGGACTGGTTGGATCTCCTTGCTGTCCAAGAGACTCTCAAGAGTCTTCTCCAACACCACAGATCAAAAGCAACAATTCTTCAGTGCTCGGCTTTCTTTATAGTCCAACTCTCATATCCATACTTGACTTCTGGAAAAACCATAGCTTTGACTAGACAGACCTTTGTTGGCAAAGTAATGTCTCTGCTTTTTAATTTGTTGTCTAGGTTGGTCATAACTTTCCTTCCAAGGAGTAAGCGTCTTTTAATTTCATGGCTTAAAGGTTCCTAAATTTTTGCTACTGTGCTTTAAAGTCCATATCCCAAATACATTAAAAATAAATTCCTCTAGCTGAGACCTTCCTCAATTTCCCTTCCCATTGCTTTAACACATAGGTTTATTCATCTTTACTTATTCCCTGTCATAAGGGAAGTACTCTGTCCATTCTCTCTGGAGTCCTATGCTACCCAGGGCCATAGGTCCTATTTCCTCAACTCTTCTGGCAATTGTTTATATACTTAGGTTCTTTCTTTGAAATTGTCTCCTTTATCTCTTTCTCAACCACAATCATCACTTGAATTTTCCTCTATAATTTGGTTATACCCAAATATATGCCCATTGATGTACTCTCTTATCATGCAGCCAGATGCATCTCCAACTGCCTACTAGACAAATCCATGTTCTCATTCGATATGTCCTCTATGCAGTTATTACCCCTTCCAAAAGTTCTCTGCTTCCTTTATGCTCATCTATTTAAATTCCAAAATAGAAGTCCATACCTGCCCCTGGAATATTTTTCCTCAGAATCTTTATGAGTCTGGATCTTTCCTATGATTCTTTGCTTCCATGAGACTTTCCTAATCACACCAACTGAAAACAGCTGTCCAGTTGGTCTGACACAGCATCCCACAGCACTTGTGGTAATGATCTGCAGAGCACCACCATCACTGGATAATGTCGTTCATTTGTTCTTGTTTTGTCTATCCCCTCCCCATTAAAAAATAAGCTCCCAGGAAAGAAGGGTTCAGTGCTATTTATTGCTAACACATTACAAGCATTCAACAAACATTTATTAAATGAATTAATAAACAATGATGACCTGATTCCATTAGATACACAATCAAGAACCAAATTTTGTTGATCCTACCTCAGAAATATTTTCCCATGATTCTTTTAATTCAGATTCTTAGCACATTTTCCCAGACTATTTCAAATGGTCTGAGATTCTAGCTTCTCTTCAGATAAAACATCCTCTAAATTATAGTCAAAATCATAACTATTACAAAACAAGTGATCTGATCATGATACTTGGTTTTGTACATAAAAACCTCTGTTTCCTTTTTCTTAAGGGGTAAAATTCTTTTTTTTTTTTTTTTTTAGATAGGGATACAAAGCCTTCAAAATCCAGCCCACATTTTTCTTTTAACCTTGAATTCCTGTTTTTCATCTAAATCCTATATTTAGGCCATATAAAATTTCTCACTCTTCTCTAAACATACCTGACCTTTTCATGACCCTCAGTTTTAATATATACTGTTCCTTCTGCATAATGCACTTTTCTTTGTTCATTGGAGAAATTATAAGTTTCTCTAAAACCCAACCCAATGCAGTCTCTTTTGTGACATGTTTCCCATATTTTCTTAACAAAATTGGTTCTGTCCCCTGTGTTTTGTTTTAGCACTTCACATCACACTTCAAATTATTCAGAAGGTATGCCTCCCACTAGACGGCCAATTCCTACAGGGCAGGGAACCTCCTTACCATCACTGTATCCCTATAGCCTAGTGCCCGCCTGCAACAGAGTTTGTTGAACGAATTAATACAGGAATTTGTTGAGAAATAAGAAATGGCAGCCACTTTCATGGAAGTTACATATTTTCTCAAAGGAAATCAAAATTGAGGCACAGAAGTATTGATTCTAAGGGGAGAGAGAAAGAAGAAAGGGAAGAAAAGTGGAATGTACTTCAGAAATAAAATGCATCCTGAGTCCTGAGGTCATTTTCATTGTGTTCTCCCACTTTTTCCTCCATTGTTCACTCTTATAAATAAATTTTAAAGCACACACATAAGCCAAAAAGTATAAAGGTGGCCTGAATTATTGTTTCATTAGTTTGCATAGAAATACGTAATCAAATAAAATTAGAACACCTTAGCAATCACACAGTCCAAACTCTTTTACGTTACCAGTGAGAAAAACTGTAAGTCAAATAGGTTTGAATTGTTTAAAGTTACCCAGTTAATAAGTAATATAGCCTTAATTTGAATTTTACAAAACAAAGATTAATGATCCCTTCAACACCTCATATTTTTCTTTTAGACATTTGTTAGTTTCCAGAATTTAAAACACATTCTAATTCTGCCACTGTTATTATTTCTACTTGTTTCACACACAGTCTACATGCTTAAATGCAATTTTCTGACATCACTAACCAAGAAGATTTATGGGAATAAATAGGAAGATGAATACAAAAAAGCCCAGTCATATACAAAATTCTGCTTAATAAAGAATGGCAGAAGTTCAGCCATGTTATATGTACATAACAGGAGCCTATATCACCTAAATGAATGTAATTTAAAATCTCAATGCCTTTTCCACAAAAGTACCTTGTTTTCATTGTTATGTTTTGATGCGGATGACTATAGCAGGCAAAGCCAGTATTCACAGTCCTGATACTAGTCTGTCTGAGAAAATTATGCCAAGCATGCAGTGCATCTGCTCCTGTGGCGATGCCATCCTCCCATTTTTCAGCGCGGTGATAAACAGCCCAACTGCAGTCATTCTCTGAGCTCCATGAGCACCTCAGGGCAGGAGAGGGAAGTGCATGCGCGCCCCTATGTCAGATGCAAAATGATGCATGTGAAACAGAAACAGACTTGAAGATGTAGAGGACAAACTAGTAGTTACCAGTAGGGAGATGGATCAGGGGACAGACAAGACAAGGGAATGGAATTAAGAGGTACAAACTCCTATGTATAAAATAAGATACAAGGATATACTGTACAGCACAGGGAATAAAGACAATATTTTATAATAACTTTATTTATTTTTGTTTAGCTGTTTTTGGCTCTGCCACAAGGCACATGGGATCTTAGTTCCCCAACCAGGGGTCAAACCCATGCCCCTGCAGTGGAAGTGTGGAGTCTTAACCACTGGATGGCCAGGGAAGTCCTTATAATAACTTTAAATGGAGTATAATCTATGGAAATACTGCATTAGTATTTTGAACACCTGAAACTAATATAATGTTGTAAATCAACTCTATTTTTTTTTTAAAGTGATGCCAATGGCAGGATGGAAAGGAAGAGGCAGGGAGTGAAGATTAAAAGTGATGAGAGAGGGCAGTCCTAGAAATACTAAAAAAACCCCAGCACAGAAAGATTCTCTGCTACTTTGCAAGTGTCCTGGAAGCGGTGGAGGTAGGGTAGAAGGGCGGCAGTCGGGATGGGGGTGATGTTCATTTCAGAACATTTTGAAATCAACAAGCCTCATATCCACTTTTCCATTTATAATTCTTTTGTGACTCTGATCATCTTCTAATAAGCAAATCATCAAGAAATGGATATGTAATTAGAAACTAAAATGGTGAAATTGATTAGAATGGGGTAGTGTTAACAATTCATGCAGGGCTCATATATCATTTTCAGTGAGGCACTGAAGTGAGGTCATAGAGCTCTGATCTCAACAAAATGATGTGAAAGATGAGGGAATGGCAAGTCTGAGAGTGGCCATTATCTAACATTTAAATTGCTTCTGTAGTGTCTCTACCTCTGTATTGAGCTGCTTTCTGTTTGTCCACAATCAGCGATAAGAAACTCATTACCTCATTCCATCACCCAGGACCTTTGCTTATATTCCAGACTTTCCAGATCTTTTTTGATATGTGTCAGTCACACAGGCTCCTCGTTTGTGAATAAAGTAAATTTTTATATGGTATCAATGTCATCCTCTAAGACACTAATAAATAAGTTGAAGAAATTTTTAAGAGATATTTTGCTTATTTAAGAATGAAAATCCTACAAATATGACATAGAAGTATTTGGAGATTTCTTTGGAGAAATTGTGGGAAAAAAGTATACACTTTTGGAAAGAAAGAAGTTTGAGGACTAGGATGAGATTTTGGTTGTACTCAAGAGAAAAATGTGTCTCTATAATTAGAAACCATGAGGAAATATGAAATGAAATTTTGTCCTTAAACCAACATGGGGTCCAGAAAGAAGAGTCTTTAGCAACTAATGCATATGCCTGGGCTTCCATGGTGGCTCAGATGGTAAAGAATCTGCCTGCAATGCAGGAGACCCCGCTTTGATTCCCGGGTTGGGAAAATATGTAGTCTTTGACTACTTAAAGTGCAGATGAATTATGTAGTTAAACAAGGTGCCAATACAAACCAACCAACAGGAATTATTATCAGGCCAACTTGACCCATCTGAGAGAATTTACTGTGATTTACTTATTTTTCCCTGAAATTTTAATGAAATAGCACATGTGCACCTTGAGACCTAAAGAACATGGTGGGTTTGAGTCCACACAGTATAGTAGAGAAATCACAGGAGAAAAACAAAAAGAATGGTGACCTCTATTCTTTAAAAGTGGCACTATCGATCACCTGAACAGTGACAGTTAGCAAACTGTGCCAGGTAATATAAAGATACAAATATGAAGCAGACATATGAAGGTAGACATACTACCTCTAGAAAGAAGTTCATAGATCAGAAGGAGAGTTTGATGTACACACAACAAATTCACCTGGGAGGAGGAAGGAGTGCTGCCTTCTGGGGAAATTAGAAATGGCTTCAGAGAGGAAACAGGATTTGAACTTTCAGGATTTTGAAAGATGAGTGTGGTTTTAATAGTTACAAGTGGAGAAAAGGGCATCTAAGTAGCTGTGATATAGGGATAAGAACTGTTTGGTCTATATCCTCCATTCTGCAAACATTAGCTTGACTTGGAAAAAGTCAGGCAAAGAAGATAGGGCTGTCTTCCATATCATGGCCTACCTATTCAATTTCCAGGCCAGTCACTTTGGCCCTTTATGATCCCAAGCTCTCCTCTACCCTAGACTGCTCATACCTCATCAGGGATGCTTAAGTAAGAAGCCAAGCCAAAAGATGCCTACGTATGTACAAAAGGCAGGCATTTACTTCTTAGGCTGATAAAATCCCCATTTGAAGAATTTTTAATGGACTAAAGTTTAATAAGACTTTTGATACTAAGAGAATCAGGGGATGCGTTGACCTAAGGTATATCCAAACTATTACCTCTGGACTTTAGGATTAATGAGTTATCAAGTTCCTTTATTTGATATTATTTTTGCTTTGGTGCCTGGATGACAGAGCAAGCTTTCTGTCTACTTCTGGGAGACAATAGTGCTCAGATGTTTCTGGAAACTAATAGAAGATCCTCTAATATCTAGCCTTCTGGGCACTGCACACCCAGGAGACTCCCAGAAAATACTGCTGTTAATGAGCCCTTTTAACTTAAGTTTGTCCATAGCCAAAGGTAGGTACATGTATACTACTATACTACTCTATGGCATAAATTTATTAGTGTTATTATAGTTTTGTCAATGAAAATATCATACTCTCAATAACACCTGCCATTAAAATGATCATTTATAATTTATAAAATATGACTAAATGCATTATCTCACTTAAGTCTTCCCTGAGCCATAAGATTGAGAATTATTATGAACCCCATTTTACAAAATTAGGCTGAGATCCAGAGAATAACTGACTTACCCTGAATCACTCAGGTATTTGGTAGAGTTGGCTCCTTCACTCTGACTTCCACTCATTTTCAACTCATCCCTCTCAAGAAAATACTCAAAGAAGAACCAGATCTGGTAGAGATTAAATACAAATTAGTACCAACACTGGAGCAGCCATTTCCTACCTCCTCCTTTGGAAAGCTGTGATGGGACCAACTCAAAGTTGTGCTGGAGAAAAGAAAAAAGGGAAAGCAAAGAAAGCAAGAAAAGAAAAGAAAGAAAAATAAAACACTTCTGTCAATATGCCCACTTATAAATTAGACGTGGGACAAAATATTCAAGCAGAGAATGGATGACCAGCTCGTTCTTCACTTGGGATTCCTTCAAGGGACATAGGTTAGCTGTCCAGGTGCCCACCTCTATTTTGTTGCCATATGTTTGGTCCCCTCCTTGCTAAGACACTTTACCCTCTTTCAAACACATGTGGCCCCAAGCAACAGTTTCCATTTTTATAAAACATGTCCCTGCCTCTTACATGGATCAACTGAAAAAGCAAACTACTAGAAAAAAATATTGTTAATTTAACGTAGAAACATCTGACTTGAGGGTTAATTTGACAACAATTTCTCTGAAGAAATCCTCTTTCAAATTTTACAAACTCTAAAATCCAAAATTACCATTTCAGTTATAAAGTTTCGTTTTCATTTTTGAGGAACGTATGGTTCATACAAAAGGTAGAGATAAGAAGGAGGTAGTAAACACATGAATATCATGAAAACCTTTCTAACCACTGTGGGCCATGGGGGGCAAAGCCAACAGCAAGTGCTTTACCCATAAGGTGAAACACACAGAATCCAGGTGGATTCATCAGCAAAGAAAAGGGTGTAGATACAGATACAGGTGGGTGAGATGAGATAGTTCAAGTCTGGTGGGTCATTCCTTTCATCTCAAGACTGTAGAGGGCAGCTCTTTTAAAGAAACTGAACTAGGTAGGGCAAAATGTTCAAGCAAGAATAGATGGCTGGGCCATTTCTCAGGAGGAATTCCTGTAAGAGGTAGGAGCTCAGGCTAAATGACATTAAGAACAATTCCAGGGCTAAGATACTATGAAAGACTCGAATTTGAAAATACCTTAATTCCACCTTATGGGAGCCTAGCTGTTTTTATCGAAATTCAGAGCTTATCACTTAAATCATGTTGTACTTTTAAATTTAAATGGATGGTAAACAGCATTATTTGTTAAGCCTAAATCCTCAAAGATAGAAAAATTCATTCTGCTTCTCACGCATTTGACCAATAGTGACAAATCACCAGCTGTAGGCAGCCCAAGCAGCCAATGTTTATTAAATGTCTCACTCAACCCCAAACCTCATGAATTGTTTAACATACAAGAGAGACAAAAAGCCAGTATTTTTCCCTGTGTCAGCTCTTGTTAGGAGCGTCTCCGCTCTGCTCCTCTCCGTGCTGGCTAGCAACAACATTAACATTCATTGTTCTTAAACACACGGGGGCTTTGGGGACCTCTGTAGACACAGCCAATCCTGTGCCAAGTGTCTATAAATGCACACCCAATGTGCAAGCTCAGAGAAGCAAATGTGAGGACCACACTGATGATATACATTTAGGAGGGCAGGGCAGTGGGCAGATAGTTCTGTCACCACCAGAGACAATTCAGACATGCGAGAGAAAGGACCCAGTAAACTCACACCAAGAAAAATCCCTTGTGAAATCAACAGAGACAAAATGAGACTCTTCAAGTCACCCTTTTAAAGTTAGCCACAGGGGACCTGGGTTAGATAACTGGTGACCTGCAAGACTGAGACTCTCATCCAGTCTCAAGGATAGCTAAAGAATCTCACCAATTTTGCTTTTTCCCCTTGCTGCTACCCTCCATAGTTTGTGGGAAAGAATGGTGATGCTAAAGAACCCGCCTGCAAATGCCGGAGACACAAGAGACACAGGTTTGATCCCTGGGTCAGGAAAATCCCCTGGAGAAGGAAATGGCAACCCACTCCAATATTCTTGCCTGGGAAATCCCATGGACAGAGAAGTGGCAACAGTCCATGGGGGTGTAAAGAGTCAGACATGACTGAAATGACTTAGCACTGTTCGGGTAGGAGGTCATTTATTCAGAAAATCTCCAGGGGTGCTTGTAATCATGAACCTCTGAGATTCAAAGTAGCTGGGCAATTTGAATAAATAACTTGGATTTTTCTCTGAGAATACAATATTTTAGCATTATAGATGTGAAAAGTTCAAAGAAAACTTTATTTCAATAAATGTCTGCTTAAGAGTCATTCGATGCTACCATGTCTATAAATAGGTTTCAGCTGGCCCCACAAAAGTCACCATTAAGTTAATCTTAAAGGACTTTTTTTTTTTTTTTTTTTTTACTGCTTTGTAACAGCCACCAGGAAGGCTAATTATATGACCCTCATCATTAAGAATCAGGGGACAACTCAAGTGAGTTGGAAACATAAATTGTGATCAACAAAGACAGAGTTCTCTTTGGTCTACAATATTTGACCCTATTAAAATGGACCCTGAACACTGAATAAGTCTGTCTCTTTCTGGAGTTCTTTGATCAATGAGATCTTGAGCTAAAGCAGCAGTTCTAGATACAGGCATAGCACATGGCCTCGCCTTCTCTCTCCTCTTCTTTCCTGAAGGGAGAGCTAGGGGTCTTCTTGTTATTACTTCTTATTACTATTGCAAAAGGGTCTAAGGGATGGATACATTATCAAACTGAATAAATACATAAATAAAACAATTTACCATCTGCACATACCAAACAACTCTAGAACATAATTTGTAGTAACCAGAGGTCACCCACAGAGATACAGAAAGCTGGAGGTGGTAGTTTCTGTTCATGACATCCAAGCCCCAAGCAAAGATTTCCTCTGGTGACTGTAAACAGCAGCTGAACTCCCTAGAGAAACACAGTTTTCTAGAACACTGCATATATGTGGTTCATAAGGCATGTCTTTATTACTATTATTTGTCTCTTATCTTCCACATATCTTTGCAGATGAAAAGTCACAAAGACCCACAGTAAGACTGCAAAGGCAAGGGGGAAAGAGAGTCCTAGATAACAGTAAATGTAATAAACTATAATAATTCTCTCTTGCTTGTTCACATAGCTGAAGCTAATCTTCAAATATAGAAATTTTTCACTTTTTGTTCTACATTGGACATCAGCAGCTGTTGTGCTTCAGTGAACTCAAAAGTTTTAGAGTAGCAAGAAAAAAATAAAAAAATAAAAAACAAAGCTAGAAATTTAAGAGTGGAGCACAATGCCAGGAAAACAGCAGAGTGACATGATTCAAGCTGCCGTATGGGTCAGGCTGATAGCTCTTCTTTCTCAAGATTGTTCTCATTCTCTAATCATCATAACATTTTATAAAGTGCTCATTTATTTTCAGGCCATCAAGTCCTTCCCAACTTTAAACACTGTGTGCTTCTTCACATTACTTCCTTTCCCTACAATTCCATGATGATCTCCTGTCCACTAAAGTCCTGGAGCACTGACTGTGCATTGCCTTCATGGGAACATTTAACATGATAACCTGTAGTTTCTCTTTTAATACACTCTGATTAAATATGAAATATTCCCTAGTGACCAAGACCGTGATATATCATCTCTTGGTATCTTCAATTCCTATACCATCCATCCAACACAGAGACAGAGGTAAAAAATCATCTATTGATGATAAAAGCTTCTGTATTCATTTTGTAACCAGCAGTCTGTACATTACTTAGAGCTGGATTCAATACTTCTTATATTAATTCATGCAACAAACAGATCTATAGAATTTCACTCACCACTGCCTACTTGCTTATCAGAAAAGGACAATGACATAATGTGGCCAGAGCACGAATAAGAATGGAATAGACTATTAAAAACAGAGTAAAAGATTAAGAAAATGCAGTTTAACATGCCATGGTAAAAATGCCTGTTGCCTCCATCTCTTGTGGGATAACAAAACCAGTTCCTCTATTAATACCTTCTCCTGTTAGTAATGCCATAAGCATAACCCTTCTGGATTCAAATTTTAAGCAAGTGCTAGAACTTCATCAGGGATAGAAAAAAGCCAGTAGGAGGCTTTACACAAATCTCTGACTACAATTTGTTTAGTGATTTGACTTGTTAGTTTCAATCTTTTTGGAAGAAACTATAACAGTTGGCACTATTTCCCAAGAAATTTCCCAGAATCCAAAAACTGCTCCATAATGTATTTTTTACAAAACTCTCTTGATAAAAACTCATAATTTTTCCAAAAATATTCACTTTTGCACAGGGTGTTATCCAGGCTCTCAGACCTCACCTTTCTGTTTCCCTGGGGAGAATATCTGATAGGAAATTTACCCCCATGCTTCTTCCAGTTAGAAGGGACTCTATACCAACTGCTGAACAGGACATCAGAAAAGCACCTTTCTCCTTGGCTTTGTGGTCTTAATATGTCTTTCTTTATACAATACTGTGTGAAACTGAATTTTCTTTGTTTCCATCTAATTTTAAAGAATAGCTCTATTCTAGGTTTTTATACACACGACCCTCCTCTTGTTGATCCAGCCACAATTATTGTGGTGATGTTTGTTTCAATAACATACTTATGTACTGAGATGACAATTATGGAACTAAAATGAAAAAACATAATAATTGAGTGAACTAGATTTAAAAAGAAAGTCTAAAAGCATAATTATATTTTAGCACATAAGTTAAGAAAAGGAAAACTGGCCAGAGAGATGCATATGAATTCAAGAAAGAGAGAAAAGTTAGGATGCTTTAAACATGAATTTATTGACAAGATTGCTACAGGGTAAAAGTCTTCAACTGGAGCAGACACAGTGTGGGAGTATACATGCTAGAACAGTTTGGTTATGTGCCAGAAGTCTTTTTCAACAGCCACTTTGAAACATGTATATTTATAGACAAAGAGAACTATAAAAATTGCATTCGGTCTTCTGACCACTTGAGCACTTAACTTCAAATAGAGAAGTGAAGTGGAAGCCAATTTCATCTTTATTTTCCCATTTTTTAATACTTTGGTGGCACAATATTACACCTACTGTTACAATTTGCTACTCTTAGTTAAATCCCTGAAGGCCATGATCTGAGATTCCTAAAACAAGAATCTGAAGGATGTTATAAGGGGAAGACTTGAGCTTCCATGACAATTCAACAAGAAGTTCCTCTGGGAATCCAAATCAGCTTGGGCTTTAGGAGGGAAATACATGCTTTCAGGGAAAAAGAAATCTGTATTACCCACATAGCCAAGGGGTGAAACCATACTTAAACAGGAGAGCTTGGGAGGTTAATGTGTTTATTTTATTTATTTATTCAGTGACATATTGAATCATAATGGAAACAGACACCAACGGGTTATTGATATGACCATTTTCCTTCTTTCCTGGTTTTCCTTTTTCTTGCTGGTGCTTCCCTGTTTATCCGATCTACTGCAATAAAATGCATAATTAATTTCTAAACGCTTCTGTTGAGCGGTGCAATTTGTCAAGTCAAGTTGTTAATAGAATTAAGCTTTTTATCAGTGATTAGCAAAAGAAGGTAAAAAAAATTAATTATGGAATTGTATGCCTCCCTGGTTCAAAGCCAGGTTTTGGATTAAATGTTCAATAAAGGTTTCTTGACACATTATAAAACATTTAGCAAAAGCTGCTTTCTTCTAGTGTGTTTAGAACCTGTCTCTGTGCAAAAATACCCAGCAAGGAAAGAGCATTTGGGTAGACCTTTGTGCACACCAAGGTGGGGAGACAGAAAATCACCCACACAACCTAGTGAATAGGAGAAGACATTTGCAAATCCCATATCCAATAGGGGTTAATATCTAAAATACATAAAGAACTTATACAACTCAACACCATAAAACAACCCACCCAATTTTAAAATGGGCAGAGGATCTCAACAGACATTTTTCCAACAACAACAACAAACAGATGGCCAACAGGCACCTGAAATCAAAGGTGTTCAACATCACCTATTATTAGGGAAAGCAAATTGAAATCACAAAGAGATACCACCTCACACCTGTTAGAATGGCTTTCATCAAAAAGACAAGAAACCAGTTTTGGAGAGGATGTGGAGAAAACAGTCCATTGACTGTTGACTGGAATAAAATTTTGGTGTAGCCACTATGGAAACAGTATGGAGATTGCTCAAGAAATTAAGAAGAGAACTACCATACAATCCAACAATTTCACTTCCAGGTATTTATCCAAAGAATTTGAAAATAAAGATTTGAAAAGTCATGTGCAGCCCTATATTCACTGTGATATTATTCAAAATAACCAAGATATGAGAACAAACTAAGTATCCATTAATGGATGAAGAAAAAATGATATACATGTGTATCAGTTCAGTTCACTCACTCAGTAGTGTCCGACTCTTTGTGACCCCAACGGCAGCAGCATGCCAGGCTTCCCTGTACATCACCAACTCCTGGAGTTTACTCAAACTCAAGTCCATCAAGTCAGGGACGCCATCCAACCATCTCATCCTCTGTCATGCCCTTCTCCTCCCACCTTCAATCTTTCCCAGCATCAGGATCTCTTCTAATGAATCAGTTCTTTGCATCAAGTGGCCAAAGTATTGGAGTTTCAGCTTCAGCATCAGTCTTTCTAATGAATATTCAGGACTGATTTCCTTCAGAATGGACTGGTTGGATCTCCTTGCAGTCCAAGGGGCTCCCGAGAGTCTTCTCCGACACCAGAGTTCAATAGCATCAGTTCTTTGGTGCTCAGCTTTCTTTATAGTCCAACTCTCGTATACATACATGACTGCTGGAAAAACCATAGCTTTGAATAGATGGACCTTTGTTGGCAAAGTAATGTTGCTGCTTTTTAATATGCTGTCTAGGTTGATCATAGCTTTTTTCCCAAGGAGCAAGCATCTTTTAATTTCATGGCTGCAGTCACTATCTGCAGTGATTTTGGAACCCCCCCCAAAATAAAGTCTCTCACTGTTTCCACTGTTTTCCCATCTATTTGCCATGAAGTGATGGGACTGGATGCCATGATCTTTGTTTTCTGAATGTTGAGTTTTAAGCCAACTTTTTCACTCTCCTCTTTCAATTTCATCAAGAAGCTCTTTAGTTCTTCGCTTTCTGCCATAAGGGTGGTGTCATCTGCATATCTGAGGTTATTGATATTTCTTCTATCAATCTTGATTCCAACTTGTGCTTCATCCACATACAAATACACACACACACACATACACACACACACAATGGAATACTACTCAGCCATAAAAAAGAATGAAATTGTACTATTTGAAACTGCCCAGATGGACCTCAAGGATATTATGTTAAGTGAATAAGTCAGACAGAGATGGATAGACACCATCCTATTTCATTATATAGGTCATCTAAAACCAAAACAAATGAACAAACAGAACAAAACAAAAACAAACTCATAGATACAGAGAATAGACTGGTGGTTACCAAAGGGAAAGGGTTTGAGGGGTGAATAGACTGGGTGATTTGACAGCAATTAGACCTTCAGTGCTAACCACTTTGCAGTGTATACAGATGCCGAATTATTATGTTGTACACCTAATACTTACATAGTATTATACATCAATTTTACCTCAATAAAATTAATCACCTTTACAAAATACTAAGGAAAACACTGGTTTCCCTCCTAGTACTAAAGAGAACATACAAGCTATGACCTCACAGGTGTAAAACCAAAAATCTTTAATGTTCGATAGTGTGACTAGCTGGAGCAAAACTGAAGAATTGGTTGGATTGAGTAATAGAACAGTGCATTGATGACATGAATAATATAATATGCCTTCACTTGTAGTTATATATCACATACCCACCAAGGTTATTACATAAAGGGCTAAAAGTGAAGAACTAAAAGTTAACTCAGAATATATTGCTGTCCAGTTGCTCAGCCACGTCCAACTCTTTGAGACCCCACGGACTGCAACATGCCAGACTTCCCTGTCCTTCACCGTCTCCTAGAGCTTGCTCAAATTCATGTCCATTGAGTGGGTGATGCCATCCAATCATCTTGTGCTCTATTGTTCCCTTCTCCTCCTGCCTTCAATCTTGCCCAGCATCAGCGTCTTTTCTAAAGAGTCTTTTCCTCTTTGTATCAGGTGGCCAAAGTATTGGAGCTACAGCTTCAGCATCAGTCCTTTCAATGAATATTCAGGGTTGATTATTTTAGGATTGACTGGTTTGATCTCCTTATAGTCCAAGGGACTCTCAAGAGTCTTCCCTAGCACCACAGTTTGAAAGCATCGATTCGTCTCTAAATCTCTAGTTTATCCCCTTCTTCTGTGCTTGTTACTATATTCTCTCTCCTGTGAACTTGTCACCTCATTTTCCTATAAAGTTGAATAATTCAATCTATTTCATTCTCCCACTTGCTCTAGTCCAAGTGAGAAGGAAGGAGAAAAAGGATGAGTCTGATGGGTTAGACCCTGACTCCACTGAGACACTTTTTATGAGTGGTACAAGTTACTGTTCCCCAGTAGCAGGAAAGTGAAAGTGTTATGTCGCTCAGTCGTGCCCGACTCTTTGCAACCCCATGGACTGTAGCTCACCATGCTCCTCTGTTCACGGGATTCTCCAGGCAAGAATACTGGAGTGGGTTGCCATTTCCTCCTGCAGGGGATCTTCCCAACCCAGGGATCGAACCCGGGCCTCCCGCATTGCAGGCAGATTTTTTTTTATCAGTACCAGGAAACAAGTCCCACTTTACCTTGATCCAGCTGCTTCTACTCAGGAGCAGCAAGCACTTCTGGCCTGCTCTTCCACATCTGGAGCTACCATGCTCAGGCTGTTTACTTCCAAATTGCATGCTGGGGGCACTGTGGGGCAAGGCCAGGGCACGGTTTCCAAAGGAAAGTTTGTGCTCTTCAAAGAAGGTGCACTTATTGTGGAAATCCCAAGCTCCAAGTTTAGAGTGGAAGGTCGGTGCTTGCCCTCTAGTCTCAAAGTGAAGTCATGTTCTCTAGTCCCTCTTATAATATCAGAGAGGCAAACACTGAAGTCACAGGGAACTTTTACAGACCAATAAAATGGGCACACATTTCCACACAGAGTATATGCAATATATACATGATATACATGTGCATATATATATGTATATATATATGCCATCCCTAAGAAACCTGGGAGGAGAAGGAGTGAGTGGCAGGTACCAAATACACAATACGTAAAGCACTCTGCTTCTATTGTGGGCTCTCTTAGTTCAACGTGCTATAATAAAAATACCAGACTGGATGGGTTAAGCAACAAACATCTATTTCTCAACAATTCTGGAGTCTGGGAAGTCCAAGATCAAGGTACCAGCAGATTTAGTGTCTGGCGAGAGTTCCTGGTTCATAGTTGGTCATCTTCTTGCTGTGTCCTCACGTAAGAGAAAGGGTAAGAGCCCTCTAAGGTTTCTCTCTTACAAGGGCACTCATCTCATGTATAACAATCCCATCCCCATGAACTCATCACCTCCCAAAGACCCTATCTCCTAGTAATACACACTGGGGCTTAGGATCACAATTTATGAATTAGGGAGGGGATAGTGAAACACTCAGTCTGTACCAATGTTTACACATTTCTTCTGTTTTCTCAGTCCTCTTTTTTCTTTTATACTCTTCTATATTTTCTGCTTTCCAATATACTTTAGATAATTTCTTGACTACACATGCAGGACTTAATTTGTAAGAAGCATTCAGAATAGCATAGTAAGACTATTTTATATAACAAATTTGAATTCTATGAAACAATGGTGTTATTTTACTTTTCTATATAAATTATAGATTTTTTCTAGATAATTGCTGCTAATTATAAAATAAACAATAACAAAACAACACAGAATCAGCTTAGCTATCTGGTTGAGAATTGTAATGAGCAACGTGATTTTTCTAGTTGTTTGAGCTCCATGAACTATGGAGACATTTTTAGCCTTGCTTATAGATATTATCACTGTAACCTCATTACACAGAGTTTCTGATTCAAAGCAGCTTCTTCATAAAGATCAGTTAAATCAATGAACAGTTAAGTGACTGTTTTTCTTTGTGTCTTTTTCTTATTTCAAATCTTCTACTGAAATGTTTTAAAAAGCATTTCTTTGCTTGCTTCCTCAGTAAACATGGAGACATACTTTGATTCTCCCTAATGACTCAGAATTTTGCAGTGCCTCATTAAGTACAAGTAATATTAATTAGTACTATAAAATGAATAACCTGACAGCTATCAGGTAAAATGGGAGAAATTAAAACAGACCCTCACTGACCCTAACCTGTCAGCCTGCTTGGTTTTTTTGACTGATTCCTTGATTGTAACTTGTTTTCCTGTTCTTTATCTCATTCCCATAAAAGAATGAAGAATGTTCAATTATATGCCTTTTGAACTGAATTTAACACAGTTGCTTTTCTACAAAATTAATGAGTAAATCTAAGGATGAATCTATCTTCTCCCAAATTGGTTTCCAACCTTCATTATCTTTCTTGCCATTTGTATGTCTCCTTTGAATTTTGTTAGCTTTAAAATATTTTTATTAGCTAAGCATTAACAGTAACTTAGTTAACTATGAAAGTTTTACCCCACTCTTTTTTTTAATTGAGTAAGAATCCTCTCTATTTAAAAAAGTAGTATATTTGAGAATATTAACCCTTACTAAACAGTGTCAGGGACATTTTTCCAAGCTTTTCTTTCTTATTAAAATTTAGTAGAACTTTAGAAGAAAGCAACATTGTAAAAAAAAAAATCCTATACTATAATGAAGTGACATAAATCTCTTTTACAGAAGTGCATCATATTCTAAGTAACATGTAGGTCCACAGTTTGAATGAAGAAAGAAACAATCACCAACAGGAAAATGATAAAATATTACCACACCTTAGCTCTGCTTTTAAAAATGAACACAATTGCCTAACAGCAAAATAGTATTTTCAGCCAAGCACATGCTGCTACAATGGTCCCTTTGCATTAATATACAGTGATTGCATGTGTAACAACACAAAGGGATCCCTCAGCAGAAAAAAGAAAGAGAATCACATTTATGCATAAATTTGTACTTTATTAGCAAATTGTTTATGTATAATACCCTTGAAAACTATTGTAATGATTTTTCATTAATAATTTTTTTTTTAATTTTGTTGTTCTGTCTTTAACCTAATCTTTAGATGTTCAAATTTGGCTTGACCCTACACAAGGACTGAATTTTCTTTTTATCAAAACATATCAGTTCCTTCATGCTCTAATACTGTTCAGCATATTTAGTAATCAAGATAACAGAAATTCAAAATTCTGTAAAATTGTGCAGTTGCTAAGCATGCAGCTGATGAATTTTCACAATGTAAATTTAGCTATCCAACATGTCAATCTTAAAATGCCAACAATATCTTCCCAGCAATTCACATGCCTCAGTCAGTCAGTCAGTCGTGTCCGAATCTTTGCAACCCCATGGAATGAAGCATGCCAGGCTTCCCTGTCCCTCACTATCTCCTGGAGCTTGCTCAAACTCATGTCCATTGAGTCGGTGATGCCATCCAACCACCTCATCCTCTGCCATCCCCTTCTACTCCTGCCTTCAATCTTTCCCAGCATCAGGGTCTTTTCCAATGAGTAAGTTCTTCACATCCGGTGGCCAAGGTATTGGAGTTTCAGCTTCAGCATCAGTCTTTCTAATGAATATTCAGGACTGATTTCCTTTAGGATGGACTGGTTGGATCTCCTTGCAGTCCAAGGGACTCTCAAGAGTCTTCTCCAACACCAGAGTTCACTAGCATCAATTCTTTGGCACTCAGCTTTCTTTATAGTCCAACTTTCACATCCATACATGACTACTGGAAAAACCATAGCTTTGAATAGATGGACCTTTGTTGGCAAAGTAATGTTGCTGCTTTTTAATATGCTGTCTAGGTTGATCATAGCTTTTCTTCCAAAGAGCAAGCATCTTTTAATTTCATGGCTGCAGTCACCATCTGCAGTGATTTTGGAGCCCCCAAAAATAAAGTCTCTCACTGTTTCCATTATTTCCCTATCTATTTGCCAAGAAGTGATGGGACTGGATGCCATGATCTTCATTTTCTGAATGTTGAGTTTTAAGCCAACTTTTTCACTCTCCTCTTTCACTTTCATCAAGAGACTCTTTAGTTCTTCTTCACACATGCCTCAATCAATTGTATTTACTGCAAAATATTTATTTTATTCCAGATACATTGGTCTACAAAAAGCAGTTGAAAACATTCAAATAAAATACAGTCTGTATGTTCCAATACTGTTCTATGAGTAAAAGACAGTACACAATAGTTACATTTGCTCCCAAATGGTAAAGAATTTAGATTGGCTCATTTTTGCTCCTGATAGTCTTCACTATAGACTAAAATTGGAAAACACTGTTCAAGTTTTTCCTTACCTTCATTATTCCTTAAAATTATATGTGCATTTTCCTATTTTAAGGCTCATACCATTTTGATAGGTTACTTTTCTATCTTTCACAGCTAGCAGCCAATTTGCCAGTGATATGTATGGAAATAATGCTTTGTTTAAAAGCACTGTATTATGTGTAGTTGTGGTGCTGGTGGGGTTGGTAGTGATGTGCAATGATGTGGTCTTGTCACCTGCAGTAATTGCTTATCTTCCAGTGACTGGGAAATTTTTCTGGTAACAAATGTCCTTAGATAAAAAAGAGTGTCTGATTCTACTTCACTCCTTGACACTGTAACTGCTAGCCTTATCCTCCAAAATAACACTGTGCTGTATGTACCCTTTTTCTCATTTTGCTTCATCTCACAGTATCTTTTTTCTCCTCAGTTTTCTACCTGCAACTCCCTAGGTATGGATTGGTGCTTGAGAGGTTATATTTCCAAGTGTAAGTACATGCCTCACAAATAGGTTCACATCTCTGGTTTGCATTCAGGAAAGGAAGATGTTGTCAGGTGACTGATGGAATCACCAAGGAAAAGGATGCCAAACTTTCCTTCCTTCTGAGTCTTTCAGTTAAGATCCTTCTTTACATGTGCAGCACATTTAACTTTCCCAAGGAATGACACAAACACACTTCATTTCACGTGATATTTACTGAGACCTCCTGGTTGTAGGGCGGGTTCTAACCTCTAAGCATCTCCCTCCTTTCCAGTAATGCACAGATTAAGAAATAATAATCATTAAAGCACATGACCTCAATGTATACATATTTATTTGTTTTAAAATAATATACCAAAGCTGCTTTCTTTATATATTATAAGCCATACTAATATAAGAGCTTCCCAGGTGGCTCAGTGGTAAAGAACTTCCTGCCAGTGCAGGAGACATGGGTTCAATACCTGGATCGGAAAGATCCCCTGGATCTTTCTCCAGTATTCTGGATCCACTCCAGTATGCTTGCCTGGAAAATCCCATGGACAGAGGAGCCTCAGGGGCTAGAGTTTATGGGACCTCAAAGAGTCAGATACAACTTAGCAACTAAACAACAATATATTATAAATGCAAACTATATTAAAATAGAAATAAAAATATAAAATTTCTAACCATTTCTTTAAGACCTCAATGTATAGTCTTGGGGCTGTCTCAGAGCACTGCATGATCTGCCAAGCCAGTAGCAGCTGCACTTGGATATTTAGAGGGAGCACAGATCACCAGGGGAGCTTCCTGGGAGGTGTAACATTTGTAATTCCACAGCAGCATAACCCCTAGGTTCCTACCTCTGTTCCCATTTTCTCTGACCTGAGCCAGACGAACATTTGTGAGGCTTACAATAGTGGAAGCTAACTGTGTGCATCTGTGCCTTGGGAGGGAGAACTTGGGCCCAAGGCCCTAAGTCCAAGGCAGAATTTCCTGGAGAAGGTTCAGCCTCCCTACAAAGAGCATCTCCTTGAGTGTTTGTTGGTGGGGGCAGAGTAGCACAGGGCTTCCCTGGTGTCTCAGGGGTAAACCGCCTGCAGTGTGGGAGCAGTAGAAGACAGGGGTTCAGTCCCTGGGTTGGGAAGATCCCCTGGAGGAGGGCATGGCAACCCACTCAAGTATTCTTGCCTGGAGAATCCCATGGACAGAGGAGCCTGGCAGGCTACAGTCCATAAGGTTGCAAAGAGTTGGACACGACTGAGCAACTTAGCAAACACACATGTAGAGGTGCAGATAGAGACAGCACATCACCTGGGGGAGGGCACAGCTGATTATCATTCTGGGCATGTGAAACCGTTGTGTAAAATTACCTTTTCTGAAGCATATCCCAGAGCTTTCAAATTACGTTTTGTGTACTGTAATTCTATCCTGTTACCCTCAGCCACACACACCTTGGTATCATGGTATTGTAAATTATTCCTTTGCCTCCATAGTGTTTACAGCTTTCTGATATAACACTTGTAGATAGTGATCATGCATATTCCATCCTAGTTATCACACCACAACTAGAGCTATTTTATTCTTCTAATCTTTCTTCATGTGTCCTAAAGTTCTTAAATCATTTTAGTTGTTGACTTCGTCTTTCATTTCTAGTTATCAGTATCTTTCTGATCCTGAGGCACTCAAACTTAGAAAGAGGATGCCAGCTAGAGTCTCACCTTACTGTATAAACAGGAGCCCTGGGCTACAGCGTTCCTGTTCTGTGATAGAGTGTCTGTTTATTAAGTTGGTGCTCTTATACATTTTTATTATCGTAGCATCAGGGTGAATTATCAGCATGTCACGTTGCTATTTAGAAAGCTGTCATCTGATTCCCTCTTCTTCATGGCATCCTCTACTTTAGCTCAGTTTTTCTCATAGCTTTGAATTCCATTTCTTCCAGTTTTGTTTTGCTCAATATAGTGATCTATGCATGCATGCAAAGTCACTTCAGTCGTGTCCAACTCTGCAACCCTATGAACTGTAGCCCGTCAGGCTCCTCTGTCCAAGGGATTTTTCAGACAAGTATACTGGAGTGGGTTGTCATGCCCTCCTCCAGGGGATCTTCCTAACCCAGGGATTGAACCCACATCTCCCTCGACTCCTGCATTGCAGGCAAATTCTATACTTCTGGGCCACTGGGAAAGCCTCCAAAGTGATCTATGGTTTGCCCCATGTTCTGCTTAATAAACAACTGCCTACCTAGGAAATTAGCATACAGTCTTGCATCTTATCATTCTGAAGACTAGGTTCTTCAGCAAATTCTTGACCAACTGTGAGCAGGTTTGCAGAAAGGACTGATCTTGGAAATCTCATTTCCAAAATGTGCTCTCTTTGATCTGTCGCTTTGCCACTAGAATGTGTTGCTATTCTCCATTTGTGTATATTTACATTCACATATTTTTCTAAATTAAAGGAAGAGAGGATTTAACAAACATTTTAATACTGTATTTGGTCAATGTATACAACTGAAGAATAATCTGAGAATGTAATAAATACTAAATCACTTCCCTAATGAGTCTAATGAATCCTCCTACCATTTTCTTATTATTTTTCTGACCTAAATAGAGGTTGAAATATGCATACTTTATTTGCTATTTTAGGTTTTTCACCCAAGTGTAAGGACCTGTGCTGAATAATAATAATAATAATAAAGATATTCCAGTGTCTCCCATTGGCTATGGAAACAGAACCAACAATTACCACCTGTTATGCCTTTCACTTGGTGATATTGAATCCACAACTTGATTTTAAACATCAAGAAGTAGCAAACATAAACTATAGATCCTACACTGTGGCATGGGAAGACTTCAGTCTTCTTGGGCTTCTAGATTTTAGAGGATAAATGACCTGAGTGCTGACAAATTTCCCTCCTGACTCCATATAGAGGTCTTAAGTAAGTCCTCCCCAAAAAACATCTTTTTGTGTTAATGTTTTGGACACTTTTGACTATCAAAATGTTCATGGTCCTTTCTGAGATTCTAGGTTTTGGGGCTGAAGTCATATAACTTTCTACCCACTCTGATATCATCTGTGGGCACCAGAGAGGTGGCAGGCACTTTTTGGTACATGCAAATTACAGTTGCTAAAACTTGTCTAGACTACCATATCAGGAAAGCTGCAGTGGTAAAGAGATGAATGCAGTAAAATGCTGATCAGAGATCACATAATACATCCTGTTAAGGGAGCAGGAAAAGAGTTTAAAAAGATATCTTGTGATTAAGAGGGTAGTGAGAAGAAAGAAAAGGATCTTTACTGGGGAAGCATGAAATCATCAAAATCAAAGCAAGCCACATAATTTCCAGTCTTCCACGCTTGGCAACCTCTTCTGGGTCACTCATGAGGCAGGTGCAGGGGTTTAGATGCACTCAGAGAAACTGGTATGGCGAGCGCCCAATGAGAAGAAAGCACACTGACCTTGTTTTGAGGCTCCTAGAGCAAAGGTTTGGTTAGGGAGATGTTCTAGGGTTGGGCTCCATTACTCCAACCATCCTCATTGGGGAAACTTGTCTGCTGTCTAACAGCCAGAGAGAAAATAACACAAGGTAGAAGAGGGAGAAAAAGAACATTGGCATAAGGCAGCTTGTTTAAATTATAATTATGAAGACACAAAGAATGTGCTCAGGACAGAGAAAGGAAGGTTATCATGATAAACTATGTATGCTCTCAATTGTAAGTACTGATGAATCTGCTATATAAAAGGATGGATTTTTTTTTAGTCATATTTTTAGTAAGAAAGTATATACTGAGTTTAGTATTTTCTGCTTCACATCTATGAAATGAAGCATACTTCTAAGTAACATATATCAAAATCACAACAGTTTTTATACTGCTTCTCATTAGATCAGTGGTTATATGTTTTTTTTTGTTTGTTTTTTTTTTTTAAAGGTAACATTTCTTTTTTTTTTTTCTTTTTCTTTTTATTTTTTTTTTTTGTCATACATTGATATGAATCAGCCATAGATTTACACTTATTCCCCATCCCGATCCCCCCTCCCACCTCCCTCTCCACCCGATTCCTCTGGGTCTTCCCAGTGCACCAGGCCCGAGCACTTGTCTCATGCATCCAGCCTGGGCTGGTGATCTGTTTCACCATAAATAGTATACATGCTGTTCTTTTGAAATATCCCACCCTCACATTCTCCCACAGAGTTCAAAAGTCTGTTCTGAATTTCTGTGTCTCTTTTTCCGTTTTGCATATAGGGTTATCGTTACCATCTTTCTAAATTCCATATATATGTGTTAGATATATGTTTTTAAGTACAGAGTTCCAGAAGTGTGAGCTTGTATTTATCAGACTCAATACAATTAATGACTTGATTCCCCAACATCACTAATATTTATCTACATGGAAAATATATTACTTTGCTGCATCTTTGACTTCTAAGGAATTATGGCAGCATGGTTTTGAGGCCAGGATTCTCCCTGAAAGTAAAAAGGAGCCATCTGTAGCTTCTTTAGTCAGATAGGAATGGAGCACACTCAGGTGCCTGGAAGAATGAGAAGCAAGAA
The DNA here is from genome assembly GCF_910594005.1 of Cervus elaphus. Lineage (NCBI taxonomy): Eukaryota > Metazoa > Chordata > Mammalia > Artiodactyla > Cervidae > Cervus > Cervus elaphus. The sequence goes on along the minus strand of NC_057833.1, from coordinate 57,337,088 downwards.
CAAAGTGTAGATCAGTTCCAAGAGGCTGTGTCCAACGATAGTGTGTTTTCAATGTTAGTGTGACCATTTACAACAGTAGTGTGTTGCTACCACGCAGGATGGCAGTGGAACATTCAGACTGCATTTGGCTAATACCACCTGCCTATCTTTAAGGGAAAGTGCCACCTTTTAGTATTAAGCCATCTGCTAGTTCTGCAGAACGCTAGTTAGATATAATAGCTCAGGAAATTGAAGTCGAAAATGCTCAGTATACTCTGCTGCCTCCTTGGTCTCTTCCTCTGTATTTGGTAGACTCCTAAAAATTCACTCTTTTGTGATGAAGAAAAGAAAATTCTTCCTCTGTTTCTTTCTTTTTTTTTTTTTCTTTTTCAGATTTTTATTCTTAATCTGGACCTCCAATCTGGATTTCATTTGGGGCCAAGATGGAGTTATTTGGAATTGACTGCCTGCCAAGCTAGGACAATTCTGAAATGTCTTCGTGATATTTCCCAAAGGGGGGGAAGGGAGCAGCTTTGCAGACACTAAACCATAGCTCTACTGCAGCCCAGCTGAATGCTGGCACAGTTCCGCTTCTGATGTCAGACTCTTTGGGAGGCTCACAGGAGCTAAGGGAGATTGTTCAGTGTTTCTGCTTTGCTGTGAATAACAAGGGACAGAGAAGAGTTACAGAAAATGGAGGTGGAGATAGGTAAGCATTAAACTCATCAGCCATATTCTATTTATGTTTAATCCACTTATTTCCCAAGTCTCTATTTTAGAGTCATCTATTTCTTTAACAGTCTCTCTAGTGACATGACAAGTGCTATCTAATGTCCACATATTACATGTGCATTATTATCTCTATATATATTTTCAGTTGAAAGAGGTTGGTTAGAGATTACACTGTCATTTTAAGCAGGTTTATAATGCTGCACACACTTTACTGAAAACCATCTTTGGCCTGAAAAAGTATCTGCTCAGGAGCACCAAAGCTGACAATTTTTTTTCCCCCTTCCTGAGGAAGGGTCACCTACAGAAAAACTAAAGTTTATGTTGGGAAAAAAAAAAATTAAATTGGGAATTTGGCACCTGTCTGTAGTAGTTGTGACTTCTAAGAGATTACATGATGCATTACTATTAATGTTCAATGTGGAGTTGCATTTGGTACTTTATATCATAACAGGTTTACATCTGTCCTTTTGATGATATGGTAACTTCAAATCCACATATAGAGGGTCAGAGCACTGCCATCTGCTTCCCCATAGAAGAAACACAACAGTTTACATTTTGCCAGAATATGGCTCTAGTTTATATGTCCTGCTGCTCTGGCCATAGTGATTTAAATAACTGTTCCAGGGTGAGGGAGTCCTTATGAGGGGAAATTTCTTCCCCCAACACTATGCTTCATATCAATGTCATAACAACTATCGAGAGAACAGATACATTATCTTTCTGCAGGTGAAAGAAGAATGTATTAAAGCCAACAGCTTTAATGACTAGCTTGGTCATTCTTTGGGGCTTATATATAGGCCTGCTCAAATGTTTCTGTGCTGAACAAATAAGGCCACACTAAGGTTCCTTTGTCAGCTTGTGATTTGGGCACTTATTTTCCCCTTGTCCTCTTCCTCTGACCTGGGCTGGCACTATAAAATACATTGTACTCTCATATCAAAATCTCATATCTTTGGTTTAAATTTTTAAACGTTTTTCCTTCAAATATCCGCATGAACAGAGACAGGGAGGCTTTTGTCAGTTGACTTTTTTTTAACGTAAGGGAAGAATGTTATTCTCTCCTCTTGAGAGTTTGCTAGCTGTTTTCTCCAGGGTCACAATTACCTAAAACTTTATACTTAGCATTTAGCACCACCTCCACCAATAGCCAACCTCTTCCCTCCCTTTTTCTCCCCTACACAAGGGGAAACTGCAGAGAAATGCTACTTAATTATCACACCACGTAACTAATTAAAAGCAGGATGCTTGTGTATGGTATGCTAATGAGCTATTAGAGATCCAGCATATTTTAGTGACAAGACATGGGTTCCTATTCTGCCCTTCACCTGGCTGTGGATTTCCAGTTGACAGTTAATGATGATGAAATGGGAATTTATTATGCAGCTTGCAAGCCGAGAACTTTGGAAGAGGGCAGAAAGGTCAGGCAACAGAATCACTCAGAGGTGAACAGAAACCAAGAGACAAGAAAAACCCAAGGATTTCATTTATAAGGAACCATGGTATGTGCGGAGCACAAGACAGAGGGTGTACAATAAATAGGAAAGTTTCACTATTATTTTCGGTGGCGATGGAAGATGAACACATTAGAGTTGATGTGTTCTAATCAACTAATCAACTATTGATTAGTTGCTTGTTTGTGCGCCTTCAGTCCCGATTTGAGTATATTAGTTTCAAAGCTCTCCAAAGACACCCTAAAATGACTGGCATTTCATAAACAGGTTAGCTCAGAGGCGTGCAGAGAAGTGTACAGAGAGGAAAGAGGATACAGGGAGAGAGAGGAATGGGAAGAATAAGTATAATTACTTTTGTCTGATTTGGGAGGAAAAGATTACAAATGGAACAAGCAGGAGTGTTAGCGGGAGATAGCCACACTAATGCCAACAATAACGATAACACTGGGTGCTCCTTTCCTGGAGGCAGGTACCTGCTAAGCACTTTGAAGCACTATTTCACAGACACCCCATCCTAGTCTACGGGAACATCAGTGTAGGGGTCTGAAGCAGAGTGTCTCTGACCACTACCTCTACATAGAGAGTCAGGACTAAGAACTTCTGCAGTACATCGAGGAGAATGGACTCCCACTGTGTACACTCAGCTGGAATGCAAGGCAGGTTCTGCATCTTTTAAATGTCCATATTGTCTGCATCCAGAATAAAATAGATACTCAGTTAAGTGGAAAGAAACAGTAGATCTTTAACAATGTAAGTGAACTTTGAGGAGGTCCATCCCTTTTTGTTAACAAATAGTAATAAAGGTCAGAGAAGAAGAAATGGCTTTTATGAGTTGATGTTGGCACCACCACGTATTTTGGATCTATTACTTAACCTCTGTTAAGAAAAATACATTTTGAAGCAAAAGAATTAACATAGCAAGGAACTGTATTTTGCTGTCTCCCCAATGTTTGCACAATGTTACTAAAGTGCTTCTGTCACTATCTCCTCTAAGTCAGAAAGAACTATTCCCTTTCTATTTAAGTTTTAGTATCAACTCAAGGTAAAGCAGCAGCCAGAATTTACAGGGAAGTCCCTTCCCTGCAAAAGAGAGAAGACACTATGTCAGGCTCATTTCCACCCCAACCCCCCGGAACCCCAGAGTTAATTTGGCAGACATTGTCACTAGAACAGCAACTCCCATAGTGAAGGACGCATAAAGGTAAGGAATCTCTGTTTTCCTGTCATCACGTGCACTTTAATAATGAAAATGTAATCTGTGTTCTCTCCAATATTTATTCTTCCCATCCCCCTCCATAAGAAAATATCTGTATTACTGCCAATTAGTTCAGTTAAAAACCTCCATTCTACAGCCTCCTTTGCAACTAGAGTGGCCCCGGGAGACATAAGTAAAAGTCAATGGACAGAGGCTTCAGGAAGTTCTCTGAAGGAGAGATGAAACATAATGGTGGGCCCTCGGAAAATGCCCTTGAACCTTGAGGATGCAAACCATACATTAAAGATGGCAGAGCCAAATGACAGACCCAGAGCAGTTCTGATATAATTTCAGCCCTGGATATCTCTTCTGGACTATTTCACATTAAAGAAAACCAAAAGTCCTCATTTATTTAAGCTGCTTTATTTGGGTTTGCTATAATATGCAACTAAATCTAACCCGAACTCATCCTTTTCCTAGTCTCCTTTTACTATTCCTAGACTAATAAGAATGACCATTTCCAATTTTTCTTTGTGGTATGTAAGACACCACCACCCCTGTTACTTTAGTTTAGAAAAAGGATTCCTTTTGGTAAGCAGAGTAGCCATGTCGGTTTTGAATGCATCTCTTGCATGGCTAATCAAAACTCCTTTCCATTGCTATAATTCAAAGGCTAGGCATAACTCCATACCCCATCCTTCCTGTAAGATATAACACTTTTTTTTTCTTCTTTCTTTCTTAACTTTATCTGAGGAAATTGTGGGGGTTGGTGGAGGTGTGGAATGAAAAGACAACCAGTTTTCCAGATGGGATTCTTGGAAGTTCATGGCATCTTCTTAACGTCCTTTGGACCCTGTAATTTGTGAAAGAGAGAAAGTGAAGTCACTCAGTCGTGTCCAACTCTTTGCGACTCCATGGACTGTAGCCTACCAGGCTCCTCCATACATGGGATTTTCCAGGCAAGAGTACTGGAGTAGGTTGCCATTTTGTGGGGGTACCACAGAGAAGCATTGCTTTTTGGAAACTTTACAAGTGTAAAATCCCTTTGTTTTTGTTTGATTTTAATATTGTGTGTGTGTTTCAAGATTTCTAAAGATCTTTCTTTTCACTGTTTTTTTTTCTTTTTAAATTCTGTTTTATTTGTTTCTTCTGGACTTTAAAAATTTTAGAAACTGTTGCACATTTAAAGAAATATTCTTCCTCTTTTGAAGGATAAAGAACAGATTTGGTAAGGGGGTAGGGATTCCATGAAAAAAGAAGAAGAATTAACTTCTGGGGGTATTGCACAGTAAATAAAATGCGCCCAACCAGATGGAAGAATCTATGGAACAGCAGATGTTTCCGTGGACTGGACAGTCATGCTATCTCTGTCAGTGTATCCACATGGGTCCCGTTTCCTTATCTAGGTAGGACCTAGACACGCTCTCCCATTGGGTGGTCCCAGCAGCTCAGGAAGCTGCTGTATTGAGAAGGGCTCTACCCATTCCTTTTTCATCATCACCTCTGTCCTTTCTTACCCATAAACTAAGCACAAGATTCTTTCATGAATCTCTCAAGTAAGCCTAAAATGTAAAATAATAGAGGGATAAGTACAACATTTTAATAATGAATGGCTATAAATTCCAACTTTACCAAATATGAGTTGGTAAAGCAAGATATAAAATCTCTGAAAACCCTTTTCCTCATTTATACAGTATGAATTGCAACCTCTCTTATGAAATGTTAAATGAAATATACAATGTATATATATTTACATATATTGCTCATTTATATATTTAGCTCATTTAGAAATTACATTTTAACCTCTGGCATCCTATATGCTGCTGCTGCTGCTGAGTCGCTTCAGTCGTGTCCGACTCTGTGAGACCCCTTAGACGGCAGCCCACCAGGCTCCCCTGTCCCTGGGATTCTCCAGGCAAGAACACTGGAGTGGGTTGCCATTCCTTCTCCAATGCATGAAAGTGAAAAGTGAAAGTCAAGTCGCTCAGTCGTGTCCGACCCCTAGCGATCCCATGGACTGCAGCCTACCAGGCTCCTCCATCCATGGGATTTTCCAGGCAAGAGTACTGAAGTGGGCTGCCATTGCTTTCTCCGATCCTATATGCAATGCTCAATAAATTGTTCAAAAACATTTATTGGCACACAATGCCCAGGAAATATTTGCTTAAGTTTGAATAATATATAATGAACTAATGAATGAATGTCCTAATGACACTGCTTTGTGTCCTGGCTGAAATTTACATGAGTAACGCCACTCTATTTAAGCTAACAACGATCTTATTCCATGGTACAGCAACTCTAACATTAAGGTGACCATGTAATCCAAACCAGGACACGTTTGAGGATGAAGGCAGACACTATTAACAATTACTTCAAAACAACTGATATAAACTGGGACTGTCTTGGGAAAATAGGGAGATATATATGATCACCTTCTTAAATCACTTATAACTCTTTGCTTTATCCCTTGGTCAGGAAGACAAGTGAATGTGTAATTGTGAAAGTATGCACAAGTTAGATTCCCTCAAAGTTTAAAGCAAAGAGAAGTCCCCAAACATTGTACAAGTATGTCTTACTCTGCACAGGGGACTGCTTGCTGAACAACTCTATTAGATTTTTAAAAATGAAAGCACGTATATACTTTCCCATGAGCAGTCTATAAAGAATATCAGTACTGAACCATTTTTAAAGTGATAAAATTCTAAAATATGAATAATCAATCCTTACTGATTACAAATTACTTAAAATTATGATTTGTTTTGTTTAGTTTTATATTGAGTTTTCCAAAGTATGGCATACCTTTAGACAACTCTTGTATGAAACATCATAATAATGTGTGATCCGTCAATTAGTCACCCAGCACACTCAGTTGTAGTGTGACAATTACTGTGATGAAAGTTGCCCACTTAATGGGTGATAGAGAACTGTCATTGAGCAATGTGAAAAGACAATTCCCTCCATGTCCCTGGATGGCCACAGAACTAACATATTTGTGTCCCATGAAATCAAGCAGGGTTGACTGCAATTGAGGTTGTGGAATTAGATGGATTGCAAAACTTCTTTATCGCATTTGAGATCTAGATTGTGATTATCTTAGCAGCTGTGTTTGTCTGAATGATTTCAGTAATACCAGAGATGGCTCTGGTGCCATGACCAGCAGCCTTGGCCATTCAGTGGCCAACAAGGACTAACTAAGAAGTGAAACACTGGTTAACTTGCTCTCACTTAGGTCCAAGATAATGTATTCCTGGAAGAACCTGGGCACTGTAATCGCTAGACCCTGAATAACTTTGACTTGCTAAGGGAGCTTTAACGTTCAACATATATTGGAAGTTTACAGAAGACCTTTCAGCTGTGACTTTTATTAGGGCTCTCAGTTTATCCTGTTTTAGCTGCAAACACAGAATACCACTTTATAAAGATGTTAGGTAAAACTTTAACATTGCTAAACCCACGCTTTTCATACCCATCCAACACCCACTTGAATAGTTCTATACAATAAGCAGTAATAAAACCATAACTTAAAGTCAAGAAAATTTCAAGTGCAATCCAGATTGTGTTAGTCATTAGCTCTGGGATCTAGACATAGCCTGTTTACTTATTTAAACTAATTACTTCATGTGTAAAATTAGAGAATTTGTATATTAAGATTCTTTTTATAACTAATAATTTAGGAGTAATTCGTTGAAGTCTCAGATAGAAACCTAGGATGTAACAGGATGATATAGTGATTTTCCATGGCTCCATGGCCAAGAAAGGAATTAACTCAAGACTTAAGCCAATAAAAAACAGAATTCAGCCTTTCTGATATGATATAGGTCATTTCCAGCATGTAAAGATAAGATATCCTGCTATTACTACCATAATATGTTTTTTAGTTTAAAAATTACTCTCTAATACATAACTGTACTCCTTATCTTACAAAAGAGGAAAAAGACTTAAAGATACTTAAAGGAGTTAAGTATCTTCCCCAACTATGCTAGAACTTGATATAGTACAGATTTGCTTATTCCCAGCTTGCTTCATATTTTAGATTTCTTCAGGTGGAAGAGAACAACAAAACTAGACTATGTTAATAAACAGCTGGCACACTTTAGGAGTTTGAACAAGAATATTCTACTTTACCAACAGTAGGAAACAAATGGAAATATTTTTCTTTAAATCTCCCATCTTATACCATAGAAATACTTTGTAAACAGAGAACAAAATGCAACTTGCTGAAGAGTAACAAGCCAGCTCACACTTAGTCTAAAAGAGAAGCTGAACTTTAATTCCTGTTTTGTGGGAGAAGTAATCCAATAATGATACCCAGACCTGGCCTCCTTTCTACTACAGAGGAGAGCTAGAAACTATGAGAGAAATAAAATGTACAATGGAGTATTTTCCTATATATGCTATCTGACTTGAGTTCAGCAGTGTAGGGATGGACTGAGATTCCATGCTGAAAGGAAAATAAAAAGCAGTGGTGAAACGGAGATTGCATTTTAGAAAAGCAAGTAGAGTGAAAGAGGAGATAGATATAAAGATGAGAGAATTTCCTGAAGCCCTTTATCTCTCTTTGTCTTTGCGTTGACCACTCAAACATATGCTTTGTGATTTATAGAATCCCAAACAAACATGCACATAAAAAAAAAAAAACCCCACAGAAACCATACATGTGTTAATAACATTTCTGTCTAGTGATATGTTTGTGCATGGACAGAGGCTTATCATGAATCTCATTACAACATGGGAACACAAGCCATTAATTACTTGGAGAAAGGCAAAAATGACACTAGAAAACAAAAACTAAAACCTACAACATCAAGATTTTCAACTGATGTTCTCTCAGTGGGCAAGGTAAGTCCCATTGTTTGATACAAAAACCATCTGGTTTCGTCTTCTTGAATCCACTGAATGATTATTCCCAAGCTAACTGTATGATAATGGCCACAGGTAGTTCAGTATACATTCTCAAATCTGTTGTGTGATGGCCTACTGGCTAATGAGAAGATGTATTTTCATGAAGAATTAACCTAATTTTTGTCAGCTTTCTATTTTGAATCAAAGCCTCTGAACCATATAGATGTTTTATGTTTCCCTTGGTCATGTTTTCTTATTTTTTGCTTTGCTTTCATTCAAAGACAATAGGAATAACTGTTTATCTCTGGTAGAGCCATTATTTTCTGCATGATTTTGGCCCCTACAGATGCAAGGCACAATCATATAATGTCATCCTCTCTTTATAGGGATCTGTTCTAAGTAAGTGATAGAAAAGTTGATTAATATGAAAAAAAGTTAAAATTTTTGGCTTGCTATTTAAATGTCTTAGCTGTAATGAACTTTTTTTGATTTTCTATTCTTTCATGGAAGAAGTACTTTGAGTATAAATAATGTCTCAAAATCAGGTAAATTATTTCTAGGGCTTTATGACATGCTAATGTGTTCCCTTGGATCTCCTGAGTCCCTCTCAGGTGTTATTAAGTGCTGTCATTCATTGTTTGAACACGACTTAGAATTGTTCCCCAAAAGGTCATCAAAGCACTTAATAATTTTAGAAAGAGATAAGCAGGACAGAAGACCTTAATTATATGTCAAATGTGAGGTCATGTGTGACCCGCTGCACCAGCCACTCTGCTGTCCCTATCAATCCTGTCTCCCCCTCATCCTACCCCTGACTAACACAGCGGTGAATGAGGACTCCACAGTTCCCCATGCCGGCATCCAAACTGACGTGCTACTTAACCTCTGAGTGGTCGCAGATGGAAACCTATCCTGGTGTTAATGTAAAAAGGAGACAGAGAGAAGTAGAATATTTCATGGAAAATGTATTCAGGACAGAGGGAGGACCAGAACTCTGGTCTATAAAAGTTATTAAATCCAAAAATTTGGCGGTAATTTCAGTTTCAGATAGAAATTAATTACCGCCGTCTGGAGAAATATTTAGAATGTGGAATTAGGACATTTTATATTGAATTGCATATATGTTTAACACATTCCCTCTTTCCATCTCTGTGTCTACATCTGTTTTTTATTCTTTGTGTGTGTGTCTGTGTGTCTGTCTGTCTGATTCTCCAATAAAGCCTGGATGGCCACTTATCTTGGATTTATAAAAGGTGTTCGACCATGGGCTAGAATAGCCTCAGATAACTAAGATTCCCTCTCATTTTAAGATTCTCCTCAGGCCTTCCCAGGAGGTGCTATGGTAAAGAATCCACCAACAATGCGGAAATGAAAGAGATCCAGATTTGATCCCTGAGTCAGGAAGATTCTGCTGGAGAAGGAAATTGCAACCGGCTCCAGGATTCTTGCCTATAAAATTCCATGGACAAAGCAGAATGGCGGGCTACAGTCCATGAGGTCACAAAGGGTCAGACATAACTGAGGACGCACACACACACACAGCTGGGTCTTCTCTGTCATATTCTATCTACTTCCTTTCTATTTTCTCATTAAATTTCACCTCTTCATTGTGAATCATCTCAGAAGACTTTTCCTGTCTGGCCTGCCTCACATTTAGTATATTAGTTTCAAAATTTACATGTTCTCTTCAGACTGCCTTTGAACTTTGCTCTGAGTTTCCATTCTTAGTCCATGTATTAGAATTTGAAAGACATAGAGGTTGTATTGGAATATGATTAAAAATAAGTTATTATATTGTGTAGCATGTACTTCTGCTTCATTTTCTCATTATTATCTTACTGATCCTTTAATCAGGATTTCAGTAATGGAAGAACAGATATTTGTCAGCACCTTTTAAGAACTGGGAATATAAAGGAAAGAAAGTTAATACAACTGATGATTTTCTATGTAGTTAGTGTTCTAAGACTGAAATCTATACCACTGTTTTGTTTACTTTTAAGAAAATTTTTTATGCTTAAAAATATTGGTCTACATGAAATAAACTTCCTTGATACATGTACTAGAATTTCAGTAATTAATTCAAAACATATGTATTGACCACTTACTAGATGCTGAAAAAATAGTTTTTTCTCATCTCAAGCACTTAAAACCATACCTACATAAGGTTAAAGCTGATGAAGCAATGAAACAAAAGATATTTGTCACTAGAGTTCCCAGGAAGTTTTTGTTTGCTTGTTAACTTTTTGTTTGTTCTTACCATTTTATAATTAAAAGATTTTTACAGGAGAGGATGACATTTATTTGCATGCTGTAGTCTTTTTTTTCTCAGCATTAACAAACTAAATTCACAAAACTCAGTTAATTCATCATGTACTGGCATTATATCCATATCTATATATATCAGTTCAGTTCAGTCACTCAGTCGTGTCTGACTCTTCGCCACCCTATGGACTGCAGAACAGCAAGCTTCTCTGTCCAGTACCAACTTACGGAACTTGCTCAAACTCATATCCATCGAGTTGGTGATGCCATCCAACCATCTCATTTTCAGTCATCCCCTTCTCCTCCTGCCTTCAATGTTTCTGAGCATTAGGGTCTTTTCCAGTGAGTCGGCTCTACATATCAGGTGGCCAAAGTATTGGAGCTTCAGCTTCAGCATCAGTCCTTCCAATGAATATTCAGGACTGATTTCTGTTAGGATTGACTGGTTTGATCTCCTTGCAATCCAAGAGACTCTCAAGAGTCTTCTCCAACACCACAGTTCAAAAGCATCAATTCTTTGGCGCTCAGCTTTCTTTATGGTCCAACTCTCACATCCATACATGACCACTGGAAAAACCACAGCCTTGACTAGATGGACCTTTGTTGGCAAAGTAATGTCTCTGCTTTTTAATCTGCTGTCTAGGTTGATCGTAACTTTCCTTCCAAGGAGCAAGTATCTTTTAATTTCATGGCTGCAGTCACCATCTGCAGTGATTTTGGAGCCCAAGAAAATAAAGTCTCACTGTTTCCATTGTTTCCCCATCTATTTACCATGAAGTGATGGGACTGGTTGCCATGATCTTAGCTTTTTGAATGCTGAGTTTTAAACCAGGTTCTTCACTCTCCTCTTTCACTTTTATCAAGAGGCTCTTTAGTTCCTCTTTGCTTTCTGTCATAAGGGTGGTGTCATTTGCATATCTGAGGTTATTGATATATCTCCCGGCAATCTTGATTCCAGCTTTTGCTTCATCCAGCCTGGCATTTCACATGATGTACTCTTCATATAAGTTAAATAAACAGGGCGACAATATACAGCCTTGATGTACTCCTTTCCCAATTTGGAACTAGTCTGTTTTTCCATGTCCAGTTCTAACTGTTGCTTCTCGAGCTGCATACAGATTTCTCAGGTGACAGATCAGCTGCTCTGGTATTCCCATCTCTTTCAGAATTTTCCACAGTTTGTTGTGATCCACACAGTCAACGGCTTTGGTGTAATAAAGCAGAGAGTAGATGTTTTTCTGGAACTCTCTTGCTTTTTCTATGATCCAAAGAAACATTTCTGTGATCCAAAGAACATTTCTATGATGTTGGCAATTTGGTCTCTGGTTCCTCTGCCTTTCTAAATCCAGCTTGAACATCTGGATGTTCTTGGTTCAAATAATGTTGAAGCCTTGCTTGGAGAATTTTGAGCATTACTTTGCTAGTGTGTGAGATGAGTGTAACTGTGCAGTAGTTTGAACATTCTTTGGCATTGCCTTTCTTTGGGACTGGAATGAAAACTGACCTTTTCCAGTCCTGTGCCCACTGCTGAGTCTTCCAAATTTGTTGGCATATTGAGTGTAGCACTTTAACAGCATCATACCTGAGTATATTTCCATGATAAATAGGAATAGTATCAAGGATTAATAGTATCATCCAAGAAACCGTTGCTCACAACAGCCTTTTCTTTTTCAATTGCTTAAAACACTTGTTGTTTGATATACATGATCACATAGGAATTTTTGTTTCCTCTCTTCTTCTTCATAAAATAACATCTGAAAAACATTTATGTTTAACCATCTCAGTCATTTTTGTGGAAAAATCCAATGTATGTCTGTAGGTGGGGGTGAGGGGAAGCATTTACAAGTTAAATAAATGTTATTTATCTAGATAAGTATTGAACAGGACAGCAACAGAAAAAAAAATCACATAGGATGTCACTGCATTTTCTATTCTTTTAGCCTCATTTTGTAGGCTTTTAGACTAATGCAGGAAAATCTTTAGGACAAAATTATTATTTTGTCCTAATTCCTAGACTTCTGAAAGAGGAATTGTGGGTAAAAGTTCAAAATTAGCTTCTTAAGAGGATGAAAACATCACTAGCAATAATAACGAGTAACTCCTCCCCATCTCCTTCTCTCTATGTACATCTGTAACTCTTACCTCCATGATTCCAATCTGGAACCTATATGTCAGTTAATTTTATCCCCATAACAGACAAAGAGGAGGAAGTCAGGACAAGCCATAGGATCATTCTTCACTTAACTGAACACACCCAAATTGGGCAAAGGCACAAAGGTGAACTGATATGAATTTTCAGTTCATGAACTATTTATGAGCACATGTGGAAGGAGACTAAAGAAAAAAAAACCTGAAGACTATAGGTGTTATAAGGGCAACAAAACTCAGAAGTGGTTGTTTTTTAATATTAGAGCTAATTGATTTGATGGATCCGAAAAACTATTCCTTGGAAGCATAAATAACAGATATCTCAGGGAAATATTTATTTATACAGTCAGACCTCTAAAGTTGCAGGTTCCACATCTGCAAGTTCAACCATAAATAAAAAATATTTGGGAAAAAAATCCAGACAGTTCCAACTGCAAAAGTTGAATTTGCCACATGTAGCAACTATTTATATGGTATTTACATAGTTTTAGGTCTTGTAAGTGATCTAGAGATGATTTAAAGTATACTGGAGGAATTGTATAGGTTATATGCAAGCACTACACTATTATATAAAAGGGAATTTTGCATCTCTGACTTTGGTATTGCAGGGAGATCCTGGAACCAAATTCCCATGGATGCTGAGGAACAACTCTACAGTGTAGAAAATTTTATAGTGTATAAAATTTTAGTATAACTGCCCTATATGTTTTAATCTTGTGAGAAGGTGGTATAAGAACATTAACTATATCTGGGAATATTTGGGTTGCAAAGTAAATGCATCTACCTTCTTTCTTTTGTGAGGGTTGGATATTCTTCTTAAAGTCTTCAAAAAGATACATTTGAAATGTAAAGAAATATGTTACTTTAGTCATGATTACTCAACATAAGAATTTAAGGATTAATTTCAAAGGTTAGTTTAGGCTGGAAATAAAGATAACTCAAAAAAAATTAAGTTTCATAGGTAATAGATATACATGATATTATTAAGAGATGAGGGCCTTTGTGGTAGATACTAAGATTTAAAGATTTAAGTCTCTGATGAAATCCCAAGAGGAACAGAATCTGAGTCCAAAACATGGAGCTGGCCTAGTGGAGCAATTCTTATTGAGAACATCCTAGAAAACCTGCTGAGAAAGGCAGCCAGGCAGCGTGTGCATTATTGAATGGGCTGACCACCAATGGCTGGTCACCAAGGAGGAAATCTGGAATGAAAAGGATACCAACGAACAGGATCTCAATGCATTCATGTTCCCCACGTTTGTTCATGGTCATAGTCATGGCAGATGCTGTCAACCCACAAATTAGTACACGTGGAGCAGAAGATACAGAGCTTGGTGAGTGGAAAGAAAAGCCAGTAGTGGCAGTAGGGCTTGTATTTTGATACTAGGTCTGCATCTGTGAACACTTGAATGATCATCAAGCAACATGCAACAGAACATGATCCCTCATAAGGAAGGTCAAACAATACTACATCTATAAACATAAATAAACCATTATATTCCAGAGGGAAATTTCATATGGTTAATATGTGGCTAATATTATCAGTTAGCACCGGTCCATTCAGGTAGTACACTAAACTTTCTAAGGAGATAACATCATTCTAGATAAAAGAACTTCCAGGGCTATTTTGTTCGGATTATTTGTTCAACATCTGTTCTAAATGTAGTAATTTATTTGTTCTTCTTGTGCCATTTTTTATACATCTGCAAAAGAATGTAACCACAACCTGCCTACCCATGCAGACATATGTCAGAGTTGTATCAGTCACCTGGCATATGGGTTGCAAATGTCCCAGGATAGATACACCACTTGTTTAGACAGACATGATGGACTCAGCCTATTCTTATTTTCATCACATAAAAGAAAGTCATGTTTACTGCTTCATATAGGAAGTTGTCCTATCTTTTGGACACATAAATGATATTGGTACTGTGATGTACGAGATCTCACTGCAATGTTTAATAATCATTGTAACCCCATTTAATGTTATTTATCTGTATGAGATATTGTGGTGACAAAACTACACATTTAAGAGAGGGGCTGAAAGCAATAATCCTATAATAAAAGTGAAGTGTATTAAAGATGGAAAGCACTATTACCACAGGTAAAATCCTCCGAGGGCACTGAACGTTCCTCTTATTTATAATTTAGTCCCAGCAGGGTAACTCTTCTGTGTGCTGATTATCAGAGCAATTCTAGCTTTGGGGTGCAAAAAAAAGTCACACGCAAACCCAGAAGCTGAAATAAGCTTTTCCCTTCGTGTGATTTAAGAGCTATTGTCACTCTGTGGAACTCTGCAAATTATTCCATTCAAAAAAAATTCAGCTCCTAGATTATATATTGTCTAGGTTTCCTCTTCCTGCTCTTTACTACTGAGGACACTTAAATGAAACTATTAGCTGATTTTTTTTTTTTTTTTTTGCTGCTTATTCTCCACCTGAAGTTATTATCCTCACTTCATGATATCACATTCAACTGCAAAACAACCAAACAAGAACATGAATTCAGTGGGGGGAAATAAAATGAATGGAGGGATCTATAAGGCAGAGTCAGGAAGAGGGGGGTCCCTGAGGAGACAGAGGGACATATATGTCTTTTCACCTCTAAGTTGCTGTTTCAACTGTACCTGGGTTTGAAGTTACCAAGAATTGATTTTTACTGTGATGGAATAGTGGTCATGGATAAAGTAAGAAATCCATTTTCTAGTGAATAAATAATCTACCAAAATTAGCTCCTAGAATGGCAATGTTGTCCATGTTTACTATGAATCAAGAAACAACTCAACATCCAAGAGCTAGCCCAGAAAATGGCTGTTTCTCAACAGATTTTTGTTGACTAGATACTGGATAAACACATCTTTATTGAATTAGAATGTACATCTGCCAAACTGAATGCTTTCTTAATCTTTCTGTTTCAACTCATGTGGTTTAAACAAGATGGGTAGCTCTTCTGACTTAGGGTTACCTTCCAGGGACAGCTGAGGAAAGCTCTATTCTGCCACTGCCCCGGAAGGGTGTTTGTGATGCTTCATTCTGCAAAACTGTCAGCAAGTCTTTGCACCTGTTTTTGGCTTTTTACTGTAGGAGGGTTCCCATTAAGATTCATTTTGCTAGTACTCGCCACTTGAATAAAATTCAGACGTGAGTCACAGGAATGTATTCACCTTTTTTTGTCCTGTTAAAATTATCTTAAATGTTATGTGTCCTCAGGAAAAGAGAGGTATAGAGGAAAGCCTGAGAGAGTGGAAGTGCCTTTTGCCTTGCCCTCAAACACATACGTGTCACTCCTTAATAAGTTACTGGTCACAAGAAGTCTGCCTTCAGGAGAAAGCAGAATCACACAAGAGCACCACCTAAAGAATGGTCTTCTCACAAAAAGCTTGATTTCCAGTTGAGTTTTTCTAAAATGATGGCATCCCTGATACTAGCTTTCTTGGTTGCCCAGAAAGTATACTTCCATCTCCAGACCAATATCTCTTCTTTAGTTTAACTCTTGTCTCTGATGAAAATCAGGGGTAGAAGGGGACTTCCCTGGTGGTCCTATGGCTAAGAACCCACCTTGCCGCGCAGGGGACACAGGTTTGAACGCTGTTTGGGGAGCTAGGACCCCACCTGCCTTGGAGCACCTAAGCCGAGGCACCACAACTGATCAGCCAGCGAGCCACAGCTAGTCTGGGAACCGCAGCGAAAGACACCACATATGGCAGCTAAGACCTGACACAGCCAGATGAGTAAGTAAACAAACTTTTTTAATATTTATTTTAAAGGGGTAGAGAACAGGAAGCTTATTAGTGAGTGTCTATGTCACTTGAGAGTCGCTGTGCTGACTTTTGCTTGTGCTAATCTCAAATCGTGGAAACTAATGTAAACATTTCATATTTTTTAAAGAATTATGTGCTTGCCTAAATAAAATACACTCTTGGTTATTATATTTTGTTGCTTATAATTATTTAAGAAATAAAATTATGTTCAATAAAACTGCTACTTGTATATTGCTGACTGTTGAACATATATTATCTGTACTGAGTTTTGGAAATCTGTTATAGAGTATATAAAGATTTCATTTAAAATAGTAAGCATTTCTGGAGATACATTTTCCCCAAATTCTACAAGTTAATGATTATTGAACTCTGTTGTAAATGAGTTTTGCATATACTATGATAGATTGGCTGCATTTACCCTTTTTACAATATCATCTGTTATGATAAATGTCAGGAATACATTCCAAACACTTACTATTATTTATAACCAGTCCTAGTAAGGAAAACAGAAAACTGAAAATCTGAGTTTGCACCAAATACGGAGCCTGTGATACAAGGCATTTAAAGGGACATCTTTATATTTAAGGAAGACATCTTTATGTATATGTTTAAAGAAGATATCTTTATATTAAAAAAACATTGGTGGCTTCAATTACTGAATGAACCTTGTAGACTTTCTGTTTTGGTGTAACTTAAGACATAACAAAATCTGACAAGAAACATCTATACCACAAAAGAAAAAACAACAAAAAGGGATAATGATATTAAACCAATACATAACATTTCCTTTTCAAACTTCAAACATGTCAGTTCTCCACCATGACAGCTGAGTAAGGAAGGCACAGCCAATCATTTCACTGTAGAGATGACAATGTAGAAGCTTTGAGAAGTGAAGCATCTCCAGGTCACATGACCAGTGAGTGGACCTGAAGGGACCTGGACCTAGCTTCCTGAGCCCCGGCCTTCTGCTTTATTCTCTGTACTAAACTGGAAAGAGGGGCATTTTCAGAGACTGGGTGACTGGAACTTTCCATTTATATGTGCCAAATTGTTCTCCCTTCCTAAAGTAGCTTGGCTGTGGGTCAGAATTCAATAGACTAAAGAAAGAGTTCCAGTACTGGCTCCATTTTCACAGTGCTGGCCAGAAATATTTTAAAATTCTGTGCTGCCGGATGATGCTTAGGGGCTGGGGCTTCTAAACAAACTTGTATAGACTTGGAAATAAACATCTTTTGAGAATGTGGTTCCCTTACAGGAGGAGGCAACTGACAGCATTTGCTAGGTGACTGGCTCTTGTCCTGTAACTCCTCTTTCTTGTCAAACATCTCATCTCTATCCTTTCTGATTCTCTAGCCAGGGTAAGTGATCACTCAGCACAAACATAAAGAATGGAATAAGAATGACATGCTGCTTGGGAAGTGTATTTTTTCTTCCTGATGAAATATCTATCTAATAAATAAAAGAAATCATTCCCTCCTCAAGAAACTGAAAGACATCAAACACACAAATGAAAGGAAAGGGAAGAAAGGAAATGGAGGGAAGGAAAATGCAGATGGTGGAATAAATATGAAGGAAAAATCAGTAGTCACATCTGAAACAACAGAGTCCTGAGACATCTGAGATTCCTGAAATGGGGAAAGACAAGAAGTGCAGGAAGTTAGACTGAAGAGGCTTTGTGGAAGAGAATTTTAAAGAGGTTTGAGGAGGGAAAAAAGAACGATATTAAAGATGCATAGCAGTGAAGTAGAGCTTCCCTGGTGGCTCAGTGGTAAAGAATCTGTCTGTAATGTAGGAAACCCGGATTCAACCCCTGGGTCGGGAAGATCCCCTGTAGAAGGAAATGGCAACCCACTCCGGTATTCTTGCCTGGAGAATTCCATGGACAGAGAGGAGCCTGATAGACCACAGTCCATGGGGTTACAAGAATCAGACACAACTTAGCAACTAAACCATCACCACCAGCAGCAGTGGAGTAGAGGAGAGGCAGGGGAAGACAACTTGTAACTCCTTTGAAACTCTTACAATCTATTTTTTAAGCTTCATGTCAGTTGACATCTTGCTGTTTTCAAAAAGGAGTGCATGTTAGGAAGGTTGGTGAGACAGTGCATTTCCTGGGTTCCTGACAATTGTCCATTTTTTAATTAGATGAGAAAGAGTTACAGCTATCATAACTCATAAATGTATACAGAAGAGTTGTACTTTATCTCTACAATGGCCAGATTCACACATGACTGAGTGTGCATTAAACACCATCTGAAACACAGGCACAAATATGTTATCTTACAGGACTTTTTTTCCTTACAGGACCCTTGTGAGGACTAAATTTGAATATGAAACTATTTTATAAAATATAAGATGCTACACAAATAATAAAATGCTATTACTACTATTACTATTAATATGAGTGCAATTCCAAGGACTTATTTCTTCAAGTTGGGTAGATGCTCTGTTATGTCTAAAGACACTAGCAACATCTTTTGAGAGGAAGATGATTTCGTTTAGAATATGACTGCAACCTGAAACATATTTAACTGAATGTTTTATGGCTATTGGGTATTTACCTATATCAACATCATATTTTTTTAAATGTTAGCTATATACTTACACCTGAGAGGTGTCTATCTGAAATGAAAACATCCTTCTTCACATTAACAGTCTTATTAATTAACCTCTGATACTGCCAATAAGAAGGTTCACTGCTGTTATGGAAAGAAATGATATTTAAATGATTATGCATGTGTTGCCACTTTGTTTATTTTCAATAAGAAAATTCAGATGCTCTTTAAAAACATCTTCAGTTCAGTTCAGTCACTCAGTCATGTCTGACTCTTTGCGACCCCATGAATCACAGCATGCCAGGCCTCCCTGTCCATCACAAACTCCCGGAGTTTACTCAAAACTCACGCCCATCGAGTCAGTGATGCCATCCAGCCATCTCATCCTCTGTCGTCCCCTTCTCCTCCTGCCCCCAATCCCTCCCAGCATTAGGGTCTTTTCCAATGAGTCAACTCTTCATATGAGGTGGCCAAACTATTGGAGTTTCAGCTTCAGCATCAGTCTTTCCAATGAACACCCAGGACTTATCTCCTTCAGGATGGACTGGTTGGATCTCCTTGCAGTCCAAGGGACTCTCAAGAGTCTTCTCCAACAAAACAGTTCAAAAGCATCAAATTTTTGGCACTCAGCTTTCTTCATAGTCCAACTCTCACATCCAAACATGACCACTGGAAAAACCATAGCCTTGACCAGACGGACCTTTGTTGGCAAAGTAATGTCTCTGCTTTTTAATGTGCTATCTAGGTTGGTCACAACTTTCCTTCCAAGGAGTAAGCATCTTTTAATTTCATGGCTGCAGTCACCATCTGCAGTGATTTTGGAGCCCAAAAAAATAAAGTCTGACACTATTTCCACTGTCTCCCCATCTATTTCCCATGAGGTGATGGGACCAGATGCCATGATCTTAGTTTTCTGAATGTTGAGCTGTCTACTAAAAGGGAGCATAAGTTTGATAAATTTTCATGCTTAGAACATAGACCAGGCTCCTGCTGAGCAGAACTTAATTGAAACAGTGACAATTTGGTTTGATGTAATGGAAGAGATGTAGAGAGAAGGGGTCAAAGGTCAGGATCAGATCCAGCTGCAGCTGGTTTCTTCCATCCCCAGTTTTACAACAATGAAAACTCCAGATAATACCCAAATATATATCTTGGGGAGTTTGCCTAAAAATAGAAAATCCAAAACAAAGCTCTACAACTCTTGTTTCAGTCAATGGTAGAGATAAGCTCTTCTTAAAATTTATTTAATTGGCATCAGTCTGTCATTGTAAGATTCTTTTTTTCTTCTCCTAATACTTCTTTCCTAAGTTGCTGTTGTTCAGTTGCTCAGTCGTGTCTGATTCTTTGTGACTCCATGGACTGCAGCATGCCAGGCTTCCCTGTCCTTGAGCTTGCTCAAAGTCATGTCCACTGAGTCAGTGATGCCATCCAACCATCTCATCCTCTTGTCGTCCCCTTCTCCTGTCTTCTATCTTTTCCGCCATCAGGGTGGCATGGAGATCTGAACTCTGTGCTAGCAATCAATATAGGGCAATAGGGACAACAATGAGAAACATGCTCGGGAATGTAAGTAAACCAAGGATGTTGTGATTTATTGTTCTGACAAAGAGAAGATTTCTCATTAAGTCAGGAATTAAAATTATAATTCTAGGAAGAAAATATGAGAAGCAAACATCTATGGCCCACTTTACAGTTGACAGTGAGATCTAAATTGAAGCCAGTGTCTATCACAGACAAAAAAAAACCTCAGCAAACTCATGGGAGTCTTTGGCTTAGACTCTTCACCAGTTTTGATTTCCATGCCTCTTACTCGCTCTTCCATTTCCTCTCTTCCAACAAGCTGCTCGTTGCCCTCATCCTGCTTTTGGCTATCCGTGGTCCCAAAGATGTTCTGTAACACTTTGCCCTTCCGTGACAGCTAGCCACTGCTGGATGCATCTCTCTGCTCCTCTCCTAAGTGGAGTGTGATAGCACTGATGGTGTAACAACAGCCCTGGCAGTAGTAGTCAGAACGATTTACATTTGATGAATACTTTAAGCTTGTACTGTCCTTAAACAATCAGGGTCTTATTTAATCAATATGACAAGCCTGTAAGAGAGATATTTATGACCACATTCTGCAAATGAGTAAATTAAAATTCAGAGAAGTTATATCTTGCACTACTAGCAATAAAATCCTATAGGTATTGAGTGAAGAAATGGAAATGGTTCAAGCTTAGGTTTTCTGACTCTAATTCAAAACAAATGTTCTCATGCTGGGCTTTCAAAAACCATGTAAGTTATTATTAGAGGTAGAGAAGACAGTTATTAAAAAGCATAAAGGTCTTCTGGGTTATTAAATTATGCCACAGAGATAAACTGCCTATAAATATCAATAAAACTGTGCATACTCAGGCTATCTATTCAGGTACATTAGGTGAACTAAAATAAATATTTTCCAAGTACACACTTGGATAAAATTTAAAGTCTATATTAGAATCTATACAAGGCTTCCTAATAAATGATGCAATAAGGAGAAAACTTCCTAGGTGGATATTAATGAAGACATAGCCTGCTACATGTAATAAGAGGTGTTGAGAATATTACAATGTAAGGTTTGATGGAGAGAGATATCCAATACCAACGGGATTTCATTTAGGAAAAAAAAGAAAATACCAAAGGTATTTTTCATTTTACACTAGAAGATTTTAAACCTCTCATCAACATAAAAAATAAATAAATAAAACGTTTGAAAACTACAAGGTATGAAAAGAGAAACTCTTAGGAATAAGCTGTGCTATGAGCCAGTTGTCAATTGATTGATGGCTCCCCAGTCATTTCAAGAGCAGCTTCAACAGGATTCTCGGAGAGCTTTTAGGGAATTAGGGGTTACATGGGACTTGCATCTGACTTTTATCTGAACATTCAGAAGGGCAACAGCTAGACTGAAAGTGGAGCCAAGATAAAGTGATTATTTGGTCTTCACTTCCTAGTATTTCCAAGAATCTTGGAGTATTTCCTATACTCTAGATACATTCTTTATGCCGAAGAGAAGCAGGATGAGGCCCCATTAGGTCCTCTTCAATATGGTAACCTGTAGAGGAAAGCCGAATGAAGCAAAATTCAACTGAATTAATGCGACTTGTTTACAAAGGCTTTGAAATGAAAGGATCCAGTCACCATAGGAAAAGAAGATGAATTCAGTGTGGGCCAAAGAACTGCAGGTGAGTACTTTCCAGAGATGGATGGGGTCTCCTAAGAATCCTAAAAGGTATCCATTAGAGTTAACAAACTTTTTCCAGGATTAGCGAAAGCAAAACTGTCTTATGATAGTACCAGTCAGGTAAGATGCTTCTTCTTCTCCTTATCCTTTCTCCCTTCCTAAAGCACCAATCCCAATTAAAAAGGAAAGTAAAAAATACTTACTGACTTACTGAGTGGGATGGAAAGAGAAAATAAGCCAGTACCCCCTTTCCCTATTTAAAGCAGACTTTAGATGAGAGAGAAAGCTTTTAAATTATTCACTTTAAAACTGTTGACTGTCAATAGGGCTTGATAGTTTATTTTTTAATCAAATCCATGCTTTTTACTTAAAATGCTTTGTATTATCTGAGTGACCATCAGGATCTTGGTCTGATAGTTTTTTCCCTAAAAAACACCCCAGTGAATAAATTTTGAAAAGATACTAAAATGAAAAACAAAGATGATTTATAATGCAACATATGAGTCTTGCTTTTTCACAGGCCAGATAAAGGGTGTGATTGTTTGAGGAGTCTATCCAATAGAAAACAATGTTTCCACTTCTACCTTCTCTAGTTTTAATTTTTCTTCTCATTATAACTGTCCCAGCTTACTCAAAACATTTTCTTTATATATAGGCTTGTGATTTTACATGCAGTCAGAAAAGAGGGTTAGAAAAATGGGAAAAGAATATGAAAAACATTGTTATTATTCTGTCTTCCAAAAAATAAAGATGGAAAAGGTGACTGGAAGTCTGACTAGAGTTTCAGCACTGTGAAGGTCATTTTGTTTCAAGTCTTAAATTCCTTCTCTATTGTCATGTTTCCTCTTGTAGAATAATTCACTACTGGGACTTCCACAGTAAAAGGCTGGGAATCTGCCTTTTAATGCATGGGTGAGTTTGATCCCACATGCCACGGGACAACTAAACACTTATGCTGCAACTAGAGAACACTCTGGGTGCTACAAGTAGAGAAAGCCCATGCACAGCCATGAATAAATAGCCTGCATGCTGCTATGAAGACCCAGCACAGACCAAGAAAAAAAAAAAAAAATCAGTACTTAGGTTCTTTAATTCAGAGTTCCACCCTCAAAATGGTCATTTTTGAATGTATTGATTTTACAAAGCTATCAGTATAGTTTTCAAGATTCTTCTATTTTCTTAAACAATTATTCCCTAGGAGAGAACTTATACATTCTTTATGACTCAAAAGGACCTAGAAGGTATGCAATTTGCTAATAATGCATTTGCATGTTTCTGGTTCAACAATTTAAAAATTGAATTTTATCTTCTCCAAGGCAAATGGTTAACATATCACATTATCACAAACAGTTTCTGAGAAAATTCAGTCTACCTTCTTTCTTACCACCAGGTATGATCTTTATAGCGTTCCATCCCCTTCACCCCCTTTTTTAAAGAAAGCCAAACTGCCACAGGCAGCACCTCATTTGGATGTGTCTGTAGTCTTAGAAGCTTTAACCACCCTATGCTGTCCTACAAATAGACCCTGAGAGCTTGTTTGGCAAGTTCTAGCAAGAAAGCACATTTAGGTTTCCATTCCGACGGCAGCACAGGGCACTGCACATTTGATACTGAAGCAAGGATAACTACTGAGCTTATTTCCCTCATGGTTGCTACCCTGCTGTATGAAAGACAGTTCAACAGCAGCCTTCTTTCCTTTTCATTAGCTCCCAAACCAAAGAATACAGTGGACAGTTTCCAAACTTCAGAATCCCCCTAAAATGATCAGCTTCATCTGAAATTTAAATACTTGCTTTCTGAAATGACCAAGTACACCCATAATTCCAAATCATCTGCTCATCAGTGCTATTTGAAGAAACATGAAGTATGCTACAATTGCTACTTTCAAAGACAGAAACTAGAAGGAACAAAGAGAGTAAAGGTCTTGATCTCAACGTTGAGACCAAAATCTTTGATCCCTTAGGCAGGCGGACATGAAGCTGGAGCAATAGAGTTGGCTCAGCCTCAAACGAACTAAGTACTTTGGGGAACTCTCTTCAATTTCCCACCCCTTAGTTGTACCGAGTTATCTTTCAGAATGTGAGTTATCTCATGTCCCTCTTCTGCACTGATCGGTAGTTTTACAGGAGGAGCTCATCACTTGCCACCAGCCCCTGCTCTACTCTTCCTGCTCTAGATATACTGGCAACCCTGCCATTCTCAGGTAGCCCAGGCTTTTGGGTACCATTGCCCTTGCCATTTCTTTTCCCGTGAATGCTCTGCCTCCAGACTTTTGCATGGATCATTCCCTCTTTTTCTAGGACTGTGCTCTGGTGTAACTGCTCCTTAGAAATGTGTGATTAAATTAAATTATCTTAAATATCTACTATTCCTCTAAAAATCCACTATGCTGCTTCAGTTTTCTTCCTAGAATTTAAATAAAAATCAGGGGAGGGGGGTTGGTATTGTGAGCTATTTATTGTCTTATCTCGCTTCCCTGGTGACTCAGATGGTAAACAAACTGCCTGCAATGCAGGAGACAGTCCGATCCTTAGGTTGGGAAGACCCCCTGGAGACATGGATTGGCTGCCCACTCCAGTATTATTGCCTGGAGAATTCCGTGGACAGAGGAGCCTGGCTCACTACAGTCCATGGTATCCCGAAGAGTCAGACACAACTGAGCAACTAACACACATTGTCTTATTTCACTAAAATATAAGTGCTGTGAAAGTAGTGACTGCTTCCACACCATGGCATTCCCTGCATCTAGAATGGACCAGGTGACTAGGGGTGTAGTAGGTACACTCTTTGCCACCCCATGGGCTGCAGCCTGCCAGGCTCCTCTGTCCATGGAATTCTCAAGGCAAGAATATTGGAGTGGATTGCCATTCCCTTCTCCAGCGGATCTTCCAGACCCAGGGATCAAACCTGGGTCTTCTGCATTGCAGGAAAATTCTTTACCATCTGAGCCACCAGTGAAGCCCCCAATGGATATCAGTCGCAGGTAAAAATAAACATCCTCTTTCTTTCTGCCATTCTCCTCCCCACACTAGCATCAGCTATAAAACACTTAAAAGAGAAACTGCATTTGTGTGAGTCTATTGATGGGAGAATGGGAGAGAGGGAGGTTATGAGCTACACTGGAGTAGTTCTCTTAAGAGAAAAGAGCTGAAAGGGATAGAGCTCTTTTAAAGAGGACAGGAAAGCAGTCTTATCTCCAGGGCTTACAAAAAGGAGGGCAAAGACTGTGAGGGAGCCAGCCTAGGTCCAAGACATGCCCCAGAGGGCTGAACCATAGAAAGTGTCCTGCGGTTCACGGCAGTCCTAGCCCGTGCTTTGAAATTCCAAGAGGAGGAAAGAGCATTCGAGGCAATGTCCTCTTCATGTCCTAGGAAACAAGGGATTTTTACAATGCATATGGAATCTACTCTGCAGCACTGGCAGACATCCTGCCTTGGGAATGACTTTCTTACTTCAGCCAAAGACCTTGAAATGGAGACCTCATGTGTAAATATGTGCAAATGGTGAACTAAATTTATCCCATGAAATTTTTAGGAAACAACCTTGCCATGGATACAAGCTGTTGAATACATTATCTGCTGGGGTTAACAGGGTTTCCTTCTGCAGAAATAAATAAATTAAAAGGAAGCACTGAAGGGTTCACTACTCCAGATTTGTCTTTAATAACATTCCATTAAAAATGACGGAGAGGCACAGCTCTAACAGTAATTCAGGCTCAGAGCATCACTGTTCTCTTTCAGGCTCCTGATCTCAGATGAAGCTTCTGTGGTTTTAATCACTGCTCTTCCTCGAACTCATCCCCCTTCAGCTTTTTTTTTCTTTCATTTTTTTGGTCTATCTTTCCATCTATCTGACCATGGCTCATTTACCTTGATTAGCAGAGGGACTGCTATCACATTTTTCAATAAGGATTGGTAATTTTTAAACTATTTAGACCAAAAGTTACATAAATCATCTCTGCCATGCAAAAACAAGAATCTATGATTAAAATATGTGTTTAGCATCAGGCTAGTTTTTATCAGTACAAGAACCTAATGTTGAATATTAATGCCAGAGGCTCTTCCTAGCTCCGCATTTCCTACTTTTGTACAATGTCTGTCATCTCCAAAGTTAAAAAATAGAAGGTAAATAGGGCCTAAAAGTTCTGTAAAAAGACACTATCACCACCAGCTCTATTTTATTCCTTTACATCCATGCCCATCTTGATATAAGATGAAATATTCCACTCTAGTCTCTCATTGCTTGCCTCCTAATAGCCCCTATGGTATAACCAGAATTGGTTTAAATTTGTAATGTTTTCTTAAATGTTTACATGGAACTTGTTCCTTTTTTAACTTTTAACAACTTTTTATTTTATATTAGAGTTGAGCTGATTAACAATGTTGTAAGTTTCAAGTGAACAGGGAAGGGACTCAGCCATATATATGCATGTATCCATTCTCCCCCAAATGCCCCTCCCAGCCAGGCTGCCACATTATATTGAGTGGAGCTCCCCATGCTATACAGTTGGACCTTGTTGGTTATCCATTTTAAATGTAGCAGTGGGTACATATCAATTGCAAATTCCCTAAGTTAACTGTTTATGGGTTGGCAGTGTGTGTGTGTGTGTGTGTGTGTGTGTGTGTGTGTGGTGTGCATGCAGAGTGGAGTGGTATCACACACAGAGAACCAAAATTGGTCTTTGCACGTAGACATTGGTGTGACACTGTTTGCATCCTGGAGATGAAGTCAGAACTGCTGAGCACTCAGCTACAGCCCTCACCACGTGACCGTGTAATAGGAAAAGAGGCACTCCCAAGCACGAAAGCTTAATTTACAATCCACAAGAATCCCTGAGTCAAAGTGGGTTAAGGGCATACTCATCAGACTTTCATCCAGTGCTGTGTGCTCATGCACACGGGTGAAGAGAGGCTGCCTGGAAAATGTTTATTCCTTCCTGTGTGCGTTACATCTAGCTTCATTGCTTACTGCAGCTTGACAGATTTAACGGTTTCCAAAGACAAAGAGTTGAAGATTTAAAATATTAAGGACTTTGAAAGCAAAATCCATTTTCAGTAGAAAAATAAACCCCAAAAAAATGAATATAGGAAAGGGAAGAAATTTTTAAAACATTGCTTCCTTATCAGATGAAAAAGAAACAGAAAACAATGCCATTTATCTAACTTTACTGTTCTCATCACCGGCAAGTCGCAAAGTCGCACCACCAGTCTGATTATTTCAGGCTCCAAACACTAACCTGTGATTCAGATTTTTCTGCTTGCTCTTATAGCTTTGCCCTCGACGACAAGTATTAACAGGCAGCTTCCCTAAGAACTCTGCACAAGACTTAGACTTTATGTAATTCCAAACCAACTGGCTTAGACTCAGGAAGCATATTTCCTCTTCATTTCTAATAACTTTGACCTTGGAAGAGAACAAACAGCGATGCCTCCTTCAAAGAAAGGCAGGAGAAAGTTATATAGATTACTGTGACCATATAAAAAAGGACAGGGTATGTTTCTTTATTTTAAAGGAAGGAAGTGGAAGCTTATGATCCTGGTGGTTCTGGGGTTGCTGTTTATCTGAGGTGGAGGGAATGGGGGAAAGAGCAAGACAAAAATGCCTAATGAATACGTGTGGGCCAGCTGACACAGTGCCCTCTTATGGACGGATGGAAACTACAATTGAGCTTATCCCTATTGTCTTGTACTTTTTCACCAACTACTTCTTCCGTTTTCCTCTCTGTATGGATTCCTCAAAGAAAAGACAGAAGAAAAGAGGCATGTTTAAATGTGGGCAACACGATAGAGTTGTTGGCGAAATGACAGAACTATCACTAGCCTGTGCTGTCCTCCCACCATGACCATTACAAGCAGTGAATTAAAATATGTGCTCACTGGTGCACATGGCATTATCCTCATATTGTTTATTTCCCATTGGGGACCTGTAGAGTAAGAGTTCTTGAAATTTCTAACTCATTAAACTTTAAAAAGTCAGGTGAAAACTGCTCTCCATTTTATTTTTCTCTCTCTCACAAAGTCTGAAGTTTTTTTTTTTTTTTTTTTTGATGAGCCACTACAAATATTGAGAGTTTCAATTTGCCAACTTCCCCATAATATGTACCAGTTGATTTTTTTTTTCAATTCACCCCCATGTCTTGGGTCTTCAGCACAGCACTATTCCTTTTCTTGCTGTAAAGCAGTGAGAAAGTTATTTTGCTCTCAAATCATCTGGTAGAATATTTTTCATAAAGTGACTTCAATAAAAACTGGATTCTGGTATTAACCACCCTAGTATTTAAGGCATGTCAAGACCAAGAAAAGACAAACAACAAAGTGAAGTCCAATTCATTTGAGAATAAATGAAGTGAAGATCAAGTTTCTATAAATGTTTAAGCCATTTCACACATAGTAAAAAGAAATCTGTGCTTTTCCAGTCTTGAATCCCATGGGTTTATTAGACTGGCTTGAAATTATTTACCTTAAAATACAGTGCATGCTTAGAGTTAAAAACTAAATGCATGAAACTCTGAGTTGTTTTTTGCTAGTTATCTGTTTTGTAAAATTCCATGAAAGAAATGATCAGTAGCACCTACACCAAATAACAGAAGGTCTAACACAAAAGAGAACACACCAATTTATGACAGACAGGATCTAATCAAGACTGATATTCCCCTTAGATATAAAAATGTTCTCAAAATATAAGGGCAGGGGTTTGCATTGTCAACTACAATGAAAATCACTGCACATTGTACCATTTTTTAAAGATATTCACAATGGACCATAACATAAAAAAAGGTTGAAAAGTCCCACTTTTCCAAAACCTCATTAATTTGGTTAAACTGTCCTATTTGTATTTAACTTAGAACATACTTTTTTTCCCCAGGAAAATGGAATACTCACAATCATTTATAGGATGGCTTGGGCTGTGTGTGTGCTAAATTGATTCAGTTGTTTCCAACTCTTTGCGGCCCTATGGAATTGCAGCCAGCCAGGCTCTTCTGTATATGGGATTCTCCAGACAAGAATACTGGAGTGGGTTGCCATGCCCTCCTCCAGGGGATCTACATCTCCTGCATTGGTAGGCAGGCTCTTTACCACTAGTGCCACCTGGGGTGCCCCAGTTTGTTATAACTCAGGGAAATGATCAGTTAGGTCAACAGCTCCATCAGTTGAACTATTGGAAATCTTAGTCCACTATTTCCTACACAAACCTCACTAAATTTTTAATTATCAACTTGGTGACATAAAAATTAGCTTAGTATACTTATCAGTTTGCTGCAACTGGACACTCAGGCTACTTTAAGAAAAGAGGATTTACTGTAAATATGTGTAGCCTGAAGTGAAACCCAAACAAAAAACTTGTCACACTACAAGGAGGCCATATGAACTAGTTACTTGTCCCATTTCTCTCCCTCTTTGGATTTCTTCTGACTTCTCTTTTTATTGTCTACTGATTCATCCTCTCATATTTCCTAAGATAAATACCTGAGGCAGCTACTTGGATTGATTAGCAAGTCATGAGTTACCCTATTGTGTAGAGTATTTTATATCAATGGATCTCATGCATTCTGAAGATGGCACCTTTGCGTTGGGTGTAAACTCCCTCTTTTAGTCAAAAAGGCCTCTGTTCAGGCAGCCTAAAGTGACTTTCATAAGAAGAAATTGAGTTAGTGATATTTTAGTTCACAAGAGACAGTATATGTGGCAATTTCCTTAAATGTCATGTCCGTGTACACTGCCCCTTGCTACAAACATGTCAGGAAAATAGTAAATTTCACTGCCTAAGCTATACCACATTCAAAAACAAGTGGACATCAAAAATTAGAATCTGTATATTGAAGAGTTTCCCCCAAGATATATATAAAATAACCTAGACATAAAAATACTTCCCTGCAAATTTTCCCTGATATAATCAACTCTATTTTCTGCTATTCAGTTCAGTTCAGTTCAGCCGCTCAGTCGTGTCTGACTCTTTGCGACCCCATGAATTGCAGCACGCCAGGCCTCCCTGTCCATTACTCTAAATTAATAATGAGCTTCTCTGGTGGCTCAGTGGCAAAGAATCTGTCTGCAACGTGGGAGACGGGAGACACGGGTTCCATCCCTGGGTTAGGAAGATCCTCTGGAGAAGGAAATGGCAATCCACTCCAGTGTCCTTGCCTGGAGAACCCCAAGGACAGCAAGGCTGGTGGGCAACAGTCCATAGGGTCACAAAGAGCTGGACACAACTGAAGTGACTTAGCATGCAATAATGGTTAGGCAAGCCACTGTTCTCTTCAAAAATTTCCAGTTTCTCTCCTTATACTTAGGATTCCACTTAAATTTTGAAATTTCTCTGAAGATTCTCTCTATATTCTAACCCTGAACTATGTCTCTACATTTATGGGTCCCTTTAGTCTAAAAGGAAGCTGTTAGTCTTCACACTGGTTGCTAAGGACACCAGCCACATTCTCACATGTAAGTCTTTTCTCAGGTCCTTCTCCCTGCTGGTCATGTTCCTCTCTGCCTCTTCACCCTAATTCAGCCTACTTACTCTTTTGCACATACATGGTCTAAATTATAAGTTTGTGCCTTACTAATGAGGTTGACACATACGAGTAGGTGAATTAGAAACAGAATTAAAAAGGAAACAACGACCAGCTTAGATTTTCTGGAGGCAGAACTAGATCTTTGAGGACTCTGCCATATGGCTTGGCCATATGGACAGACTATATTGAATCTGACCAAAAGCACTGGCCTAGTAGTCATGAGATTTGGGCTCTAATCCCAGAAATGGTACTAACAAGCTATTTAACCCTGGGCGAGACACTTAACCTCCTTGGGTTTCATTATCTTCATCTGCAAAAGAAGTGTTTTGGCCTAGACAATACCTGGAGTGTTCTCAATTCCTCATAGTCTATGACAATGCCCTGCCAGATGTTTTTATTCTAATATGAGTTAGCTTCATTGGTTTGCCATAACTAACATTAGATTAGGAAATTACCTAGGGTAAACTGGGAGATGCGGATTCATCCCAAAGCCTCATTTCAGGTATATGATCAAGCTTGAGTGGCTTCTTTCTTTCCTCCTTCCTTTAAAGCCCAGGTATTTCTCACGCCCTGCAGCAACTTCCTGCATCCATCATGGCTTTAGACAGACTTCGGTCCTGGAAACTTTGGCAGACTCCCCAGTTGTGAAACAGACACAAACCACTTGCAAACCAGACTTCAGGAGTTGTATTCATCTACAGTTCTTTTGGGAAAAAATAGCCCTTGATTCACACATGAAAGCACCTGGCAGAGTTCCCATTGTTATGGAGCAATCAGCCAGACAACAGTTCTTTGGAGTTTGGTTTTTCTTTTTTTTTTCCTCTTCTTACTCTCTTGTACAGCCTACAAATTTTCCCAGCTCTAAGGGCACCACTCAGCACTCTTTTTCAAAGTAAGCTGTGTAACAGCAACTCTAGTTTAAAAAAAAAAAAATCCTGGAGGGACTGATAATGAGTCACTTTTTGAAACAAACTGTTTATGAGAACACCATCCATATAAAATGATGTCCCTCACATACGCACACACACACACACACACAAAAAAAAAAACACAGGAGAAGGTATTTTCCCTTCTGGCCTACAGAGTGGTTGAAGAAGGAAATGGCAACCCACTCCAGTACTCTTGCCTGGAAAATCCCATGGATGGAGGAGCCTGGTAGGCTGCAGTCGCTAAGAGTGGTCGCTAAGAGTGGGACACGACTGAGCGACTTCACTTTCACTTTTCACTTTCATGTATTGGAGAAGGAAATGGCAACCCACTCCAGTGTTCTTGCCTGGAGAATCCCAGGGAAGGGGGAGCCTGGTGGGCTGCCGTCTATGAGGTCGCACAGAGTCGGACATGACTGAAGCGACTTAGCAGCAGCAGCTACAGAGTAGTAAGTTAATTTAAAATTTATCTTTGATAATCTCCCTTACTTCTTTTATTTATTTCATTTCTGCAGTCTAGATGGAATGTACATTTTATAATTAAATGCAAGTAGGAAATAATATCACACTGACAAAGCTCCTAATCTCCCCAAGATATTAATAGTCAGTACATCAGGTCAATCCATCTTTAATCCTGGGTCTCACTATGAAAAAGCAGCATAGGAGAATGAAAAGTTGAGATCAACCATAACTTCTAAAACCGTGATGACAGAGGACTATGTGTATATAATAGAAATGAATTGTGGATATAGAAAAATACATCATGTGCCTTATGTGTTGTCTCCCTCAAAGGTTAAGTGAAAAAAAATCTTCTACTATGAAAGAAGAAATCAGGTTTCTAATCTCAGCCCAGCCACTGTTTAACTGCAAGATCCTGGGCAAATGCACCCAGGTTTCCTGAGAAATCAATAAGACAAGGCCAACATTTGAGTTTATAATTTGTAGTGTGATTTACAAATGTGAGATGCTGTTCATAGATCTTTTACTTAACCTCAGTGTATCTTGATATAGTTTCCTGACTTCTGATTCATAGTATAAAATTTATAGCAAAAAATGACTGCACAAATGACCGTGTTCCCCACCTTTATTTTCCAGAGAAGATAACTGAAGCTTATAAAGTTAAATGGTTTGCTCATACAGTCTTTTCTGTTGTTCTAAGAGTGTTTGTTTACAAGATAGTGAGCCTAAGGGCAAATGAGGGCAAAGCTCAGAATAATATAAATGTGTAATAACCTAAAGGCTATCACATTAACCTTTCTTAACTCTAGATCCTATGGGAGGGTTACCTCTTGAACCTTCTTTTGTGAACCTTAACAAAAAAGAGCGAACACAATTTATTTCCCCATTTATTTTCTTTGTCATCAATACCAACCCAGAGACCTTCATTAGTAACACCCTCACTTTCTTATACCCACCATCATTTTCTTCAAAGAGTGTTCATCTTGAATCTATTTTGCTTTTTTCCTGTGAGGTCAAGACACTTCCTCTGAATGTCCCTTTTTACTGGTGCTGCCACCGAGGTGACATCTCTTTGAAACGACTCGATATTTAGTACCATCTCCAGATTGTAATCACATCAGAAAACCTTAGGAAGGATGTGGTTCATAACTATATACAGATACCCCCTCATTTCAAATTCTACTAAAGTCTATCAGTAGTCCTGAAGATCACCTCCTAAATATGAACATTTTGCAAACCATGAGGGTTATACAAATGTTAGGCTGAGGCAAAAATAATTACAGTTTTGCATTGTTGAACTTTGCCATTTGATATTTGAATACCTTCTTAAATAAATGCAGCAGTGTTATACATCATTTTAATGCACATTTCTTGCTTTCTGTTTTTTGCTAATGAATTATTACTTGCTATTTATTTTACATGCATTTTAGACTATGGAAACAATGTTAAACAAAAAGCAAATGTGAGCAATTTTCTTATTCAAGTTCAAAAATGGGTCACAAAACAGCAGACACAACTTGCAACATCAACAATGCATTTGACCCAGGAACTGCTAATGAATGTACATACAGTGATGGTTCAGAAGTTTTCTGAAGGAGATGAGAAACTTGAAGATGAGGAGTGCAGCGGCTGGCCATCAGAAGTTGACAATGACTGATGATTCAGCAATCACTGAAGCTGATCCTCTTACAACTACACTAGAAGTTACCCAAGAACTCAACATTGACCATTCTACAGTCATTTGGCATTCAAAGCAAATTGGAAAGGTGAAAAAGTTTAAGTGGTTGCCTCATGAGCTGACTATAAACCAAAAACTCGTCATTTTGAAGTGTTGTTATCTCTTATTCTACGCAACAACCAACCATTTCTCAATAGGATTGTGACGTGATAAAGAGTGGATTTTAGACGACAACCAGTGATGACCAGCTCAGTGGACAGACTGAGGAAAAGCTCCAAAGCACTTCCCAAAGCCAAACTTGCAACAAAAAAGGGTCATGATCACTGTTTGATGGTCTACTGCCTGTCTAATCCACTACAACTTTCTGATCCTTGCAAAACTATTACACCTGAGAAGCATGCTTGGCAAATTGATGAGACGCATTGAAAACTGCAATGCCTGCAGCTGGCATTGGTCAACAGAATGGTCCCAATTCTTCACAATAGTGACTGACCACACATCACACAACCAGTGCTTCAAAATTTGAACGAACTGGGCTATGAATTTTTGTCTCAATTGACATAGTCACCTAACCTCTTGCCTACCGACTACCACTTCCTCAAGCATCTTGACAACTTTTTGCAGGGAAAATGCTTCCAGAACCAGCAGAATGCATAAAATGCTTTCCTTGAGTGCACTGAATCCCAAAGCACAGATTTTTATGCTACAGGAATAGATAAACTTATTTCTCATTGGCAAAAATGTGTTGATTGTGTTAGGTAGCTAGAATAGGGAAAAGGAGTCCAAAATGGCAGTGGCTAAAAGACAAAGAAAGGAAAATGCCTGTGAAAATGGAACAAAAGAAAATCCAAGGACCAGAATGAGAACCTCAGGTGAAACAAACAGCCCTCCTGGCTAGCCCAATTTGCAAAGGGCAGGCCCAGCAGGGAGGACAGAAATGAATAAAAGGAGGAAGCCAAGACAGATTGAGGCCTCTCCTTTGGGGTCTCCTGTCTCCAGAATGTACTATCCTTTGCTTGCCGAATAAAACTCTGAGCTGTAACCAAACTGTAACATGGGTCCACCATTTCAAATCTTTGCTGTGGCGAGACAGAACCAAGTAATGGTTCCTATTTTGATTAATAAAGATATGTTTGAACCTAGTATAATGATTTAAAATTCAAGGTCCCAAACCACAATTACTTTTGCAACAACCTCATACAAAGTGAAAGTGAAATTGTTAGTCACTCAGTTGGGTCTGACTCTATGAAATCCCATGGACTGTAGCCCACCAGGCTCTGCTGTCCATGGGATTTTCCAGGCAACAATACTGGAGTGGGTAGCCATTCCCTTCTCCAGGGGATCTTCCTGACCTAGGGACTGAATCCGGGTCTCCTGAACTACAGCCAGATACTTTACCTTCTGAGCACCAGGGAAGTCCCTAATACAAGGTAATAATGCTTCATTTTCTGCTTCCATTAAAAGACATTTTTGAGATGGGAAAGAAATTCAATGTTCTTAATTTATAAAACAGAGGTTAAGAAGTATTATCTATGCTTCATGGAACAAAAAAATGGAGTTTTTAATCTGACTATAAACAGTTCATACAGAAGTGACCAGTAAGAGAAATGAGGATAGTTTTATAATCATACCGAGCTGAGGAAATTAGGGAATGGTTTGAACAAGTAAAACTGTTATATATTATAACATGAAAACAATAAATAATATCTAAAACTGATAAATCATTAACATGATTATAACATTATAGTGAGGTATATGGAGCTAATCAACATAATTAAAACAAATTATTTTTTAATTTGTTTTAAAAAGTAGGATTGGGGGATGGATAAGGCAGGAGACTATTCTATACTGTTTTTAGCTACGTGCATGTATTACTTTGAAAACATATACACATATGAAAAAACACAAATTTTTTCTCTGCAGGTGATTTACAACATAAAATATATACACAATGAACTCAGAACTTCATTGGTTATTCAGTTGTCTAGTTTGGAGTTGAATAAATAAATAATTGAATTAACTGAATACATGATAGAAGGCATCATCATTACCATCATCTTGAACCTACACCTTCTACAGGCACACCTGCTAACTCCACAGTATAAGAATCTAGACCATGGTAGGTACCTGAGGAACAGCCACTTGACGTTGAACAATGGCTACAATCAGTTCATCCAATGTATCCTTCACATAAAGATTACCAGTTAATGTTTGTATTTCAAAAAAGAGGCTGGAAGGACAATGTTTGGGGAACAATATTTCTAAGCAATTTTGAGTCTGGATTTTACTATAGTTATTTCAAATGTTGATTGCTATGTCTTACCACAGTCTTCTAAAGCATATGAATATTCTAGGATTCAGAAATAAGGAGCAAAACAAATAATCACTTCTATTTCAGAAAAGTAATTTTTTACAAAATGAATAAAAGCATGTAGAAATCAATCTGAAATATAAAGAAAACCTTCAACAGACTCATTATAACAAAGAAAGGATTTTTTTTTTTTTTTGGTTACCATAGTGGCAATGATTTTTAAATACTATTCAGACAGATTTAGCATTATAGTAATCAGTGTTTCCTATTGTGGTTCAAGGTATTAAAAGTAAAATACAATGTTAGAAGCTTAGACTGCCATTACATTTAAATATTAAGAAATGTTATGAATCAAAGGTTAATTTATATGTTCTCTGGATAATACCTGATGTGGGATATTATAGGCCCAGTCATTTCACCATTAACATCAAATAACATAAGTAACCTGCACTTAACTTTCAAGCCTGCAGTGATTAGATATGGGGGGCATGTAGTGAGGCAGGATGACAAAGCATATAAAAATTTTACTTTTGGCTAATAGTACTCATAGAATTTATACTGACTTCAGGCTTAATCAGATGTAGCCATTGCACAGGTCTTCCTGAAGACTTTACCCAAAGTTCAATTAAAATTTATTCACAAAGGAACACGAAATCAGAAACTAATAGGAATGATTTATCTCCTGGCCTTGAGGGAAGGGGCGGCGGGTAATAAGCATTCCCCTGTATGAATCACAAAAGATTGATAAAGGTGATAAAAGAGGACATGAAAATTGTATCTTATAGTTGAGCCACATAGAAAAAGTGGCCAGAATTGATATCACACAACTGTCCTCCTCTTAGGGAGTCATACATCTGGCCAACACTAACTGGATTTTTAATTCTAAATAAAAGTAATGCTGAGGAGAGCCTCCTTTCCTTGGTTTCTACCATCCAGCCGGAGGGACTGCCAGTATAGGAATGCCCTGGTCTCTGACTCTCTAAGACAGAGTTATCTGAATATCAGGTGACATCCATGGATCCATACTTCTTGACGAGATGGAGCCAATCTCCACTTAAAAGTAGGCTATAGAAATTTATTTATTCTTTCTTCATCTTGAAAACCATTCAGCTATAATTCTAAATGAGTGTGACTGTTCTATAGAGGTAAACTTTCTATTATGTGGTCTGTTCCAAGGTCTAGACACCAGGGACAAAGGAAGTTAGAGGGAGATAGAGGGGACAGAAAGTATTATTGCATCCTTTTAGAATACTTTCTAGAGGTTTAGTCTCCAGTTGACTCTATCAGTAATAGGTAAATCATTATTTCACTATATCAGAGGATGTACTTATCTTCTGTGTTAACTGGATCAGAACTTAGAAGGGCAACACAAGGGATACTATAATACTGACACCTCCCCAAAGCTCCAAACAGGTAGGTCCTATAACTATTTTGCCATTAAAATAAATGCATTGATGAGACATTATCTGAGGAAACACACATACTTCTAAACTTTCAGCCTTAGATTAAAAGAGAGACTAGAGTGGTTTTGTGCCTTCATAATAGCATACTAGGAAATCCACATACTTGATCACATAAATTTGGATGGGATATTAAAACCTAGCTTAGAATCAGGTACCACTGAGCTTCCAAGGTATGTGTCTGTGCATGCTAGATGCACCGTGCCATTCTGACCACATAATGCAGTGAGTATGAGTATATAAAAGCATGGTCATTGCAGACAAAGCACATGTAAACAACTAAATCAACAGATAAAGAACCTGAAACGGACACATATTATAGCTGTCATCCACACCCTTAGTTAATCACCTATTGAACTTTGAATACATAGAAGACTTTCTTCTCAGGTTTTGAACAAAACAAAGTTGCTACACTCTACGGATTATTTAAATCTGAAAAGTTTCACTTTACTGTAAAAAATATCCTGCAAAAAACTCATGCTGAAAGGGATTTGATAAGAATAGCCCAGAACTACATTGTTTGACTACAACAGGTTTTGCTTTGTCCAAAGGAGGTAGTTTCATGTCCAGAGAGTTCTTTAGATGTTAGTCTTTTTTTTTTTTATGTCTGGAATACTTTTTTTTTTTTTTTTTTATTAGTTGGAGGCTAATTACTTCACAACATTTCAGTGGGTTTTGTCATACATTGATATGAATCAGCCATAGATTTACACTTATTCCCCATCCCGATCCCCCCTCCCACCTCCCTCTCCACCCAATTCCTCTGGGTCTTCCCAGTGTACCAGGCCCGAGCACTTGTCTCATGCATCCCACCTGGGCTGGCGATCTGTTTCACCATAGATAGTATACATGCTGTTCTTTTGAAACATCCCACCCTCACCTTCTCCCACAGAGTTCAAAAGTCTGTTCTGTATTTCTGTGTCTCTTTTTCTGTTTTGCATATAGGGTTATCGTTACCATCTTTCTAAATTCCATATATATGTGTTAGTATGCCGTAATGTTCTTTATCTTTCTGGCTTACTTCACTCTGTATAAGGGGCTCCAGTTTCATCCATCTCATTAGGACTGGTTCAAATGAATTCTTTTTGACGGCTGAGTAATATTCCATGGTGTATATGTACCACAGCTTCCTTATCCATTCATCTGCTGATGGGCATCTAGGTTGCTTCCATGTCCTGGCTATTATAAACAGTGCTGCGATGAACATTGGGGTGCACGTGTCTCTTTCAGATCTGGTTTCCTCAGTGTGTATGCCCAGAAGTGGGATTGCTGGGTCATATGGCAGTTCTATTTCCAGTTTTTTAAGGAATCTCCACACTGTTTTCCATAGTGGCTGTACTAGTTTGCATTCCCACCAATAGTGTAAGAGGGTTCCCTTTTCTCCACACCCTCTCCAGCATTTATTGCTTGTAGACTTTTGGATAGCAGCCATCCTGACTGGTGTGTAATGGTACCTCATTGTGGTTTTGATTTGCATTTCTCTAATTATGAGTGATGTTGAGCACCTTTTCATGTGTTTGTTAGCCATCTGTATGTCATTCCTATATACTAACAATGAAAAAACAGAAAGAGAAATTACGGAAACAATACCATTCACCATTGCAACAAAAAGAATAAAATACTTAGGAGTATATCTACCTAAAGAAACAAAAGACCTATACATAGAAAACTATAAAACACTGATGAAAGAAATCAAAGAGGACACAAACAGATGGAGAAACATACCGTGTTCATGGATTGGAAGAATCAATCTTGTCAAAATGGCTATTCTACCCAAAGCAATCTTTAGATTCAATGCAATCCCTATCAAGCTACCAATGGTATTTTTCACAGAACTAGACCAAAGAATTTCACAATTTGTATGGAAATACAAAAAACCTCGAATAGCCAAAGTAATCTTGAGAAAGAAGAATGGAACTGGAGGAATCAACCTGCCTGACTTCAGACTCTACTACAAAGCCACAGTCATCAAGACAGTATGGTACTGGCACAAAGACAGAAATATAGACCAATGGAACAGAATAGAAAGCCCAGAGATAAATCCACGAACCTATGGACACCTTATCTTTGACAAAGGAGGCAAGGATATACAATGGAAAAAAGACAACCTCTTTAACAAGTGGTGCTGGGAAAACTGGTCAACCACTTGTAAAAGAATGAAACTAGAACACTTTCTAACACCATACACAAAAATAAACTCAAAATGGATTAAAGATCTAAATGTCAGACCAGAAACTATAAAACTCCTAGAGGAGAACATAGGCAAAACACTCTCCGACATAAATCACAGCAAGATCCTCTATGACCCACCTCCCAGAATATTGGAAATAAAAGCAAAACTAAACAAATGGGACCTAATGAAACTTAAAAGCTTTTGCACTACAAAGGAAACTATAAGTAAGGTGAAAAGACAGCCGTCAGATTGGGAGAAAATAATAGCAAATGAAGAAACAGACAAAGGATTAATCTCAAAAATATACAAGCAACTCCTGCAGCTCAATTCCAGAAAAATAAATGACCCAATCAAAAAATGGGCCAGAGAACTAAATAGATGTTAGTCTTATACCAGAATAAGGATTGTTTTTTTTTTTAAGAAATCCATAAATATCTACCAAAAATCCACTCCCACAGGTAATACATTAGACCAAGCTTTGTGAGGAGTTCAAAGAAACTGTAAAACGTAGTCCTCATGCCATGAGGGCCCCTAAAATCTATAACTGAAAGAACTTGGAAAAATAGTCCAAATTCCTAATTTTACTCAAACTCAAATGCCAAGAATCCAGAGAATTGAAATGAAAAGCCCCACAGCCAGCAGGGGTAGACCTGAACTGAAACCCCCATGTCCTAAATGCCATCATCTAATTCATAACTTTTGTCTCCGTAGATGTGAAAAGTAGAGCAAGAAAGATGTCAGGACTCTGAATACCATGATTTACATGCTTTCCAGATTTTCTGCAAAACCTACAAATAAAACAAAATGTTATGACTGGATCTCTTGTGGGTCTTAGTGAAGAGATGGAATTCCGTATCTAAGCTGAAAATGGGTGAAAGAGAGATGAGAAGACACACAGAAAACATGCAAAGAAAACTATAAGACTAAGTCCAGAGGAGTTTTCAATACTCTTCTAATCAGAGCACTAAAATCTCGAGGAGACCACTGAACCTCCTCAGGATTCAACATCATTGGCGTGGTCAAAGAAATCTGTCCTGGGTAACAAAGAATAATGAGTGTCTCTAGCTGACATCAGAAATATGAAATAATATTCCATCTGTGAGAGAAAATACTGCTTGATAGTTTTTTTTTTTAAATAAAGTCCATTTGATATATTATTGTCGTTCAGTTGCTAAGTTGTGTCTGACTCATTGCAACCCCATGGACTGTAGCACACCAGGCCTCCCAGTCCTTCACTATCTCCCAGAGTTTGCTCAAACTCATGTCCATTGATTTCCTCCTGCCCTCAATCTTTCCCAGCATAGGGGTCTTTTCCAGTGAGTCGGCTCTTCTCTTCATGTGGCCAAAGTATGGGAGCTTTAGCTTCTGCGTCAGTCCTTCCAATGAATATTCAGGGTTGATTTCCCCTAGGATTGACTGGTTTGATCTCCTACTGTCCAAGGGACTCTAGCCTTTGTGTTATTCACTGGAAGCCAAAACCAATACTTTTTCTTGTACAGGTGATGATGTTGTCCATGCTTTTTTTTTTTTTTTTTTTAATTTACCTAAATTCTAAATGCTAAGTTTGGGTCTGATCATACAGAATGCTACATTTCAATCCCTTTAAATTATTCTTTTCAGCCTTGTCCTGGGAAATGCCATTCTGGAAATGGCTTGTCCTGGGAAATAATCATGAGATTACTGTTGGACACATTAAGCAAACTGATAAAGTCACCTAAACTTATCCATAGAGTGGCTTCTTTGTATATAATACGAGAGCCAGAAATTATCTTTTAGGAAAATGTATGTATCCTTTGAGCTCATACAAGGGCGAAAAAGCATAGTATTTTAGTTTGGCTCATGTTGTCTAATTTTATCTTCATTATTCTTCTTCGGTGATACCCCTACTTCCACCTTTTCTTTTCTTCCAGAATCTACCAACCTATTCTCCTAATAGATTTCCAGCTTATTGGCTCTCTCTCCTTTATCTTCTTTATGTGTGACATCTCTGGCAGCCAAAGAATCTTCCGAAGGCATTCTGTGA
Organism: Cervus elaphus; assembly: GCF_910594005.1. Lineage (NCBI taxonomy): Eukaryota > Metazoa > Chordata > Mammalia > Artiodactyla > Cervidae > Cervus > Cervus elaphus. The sequence continues at coordinate 57,295,423 of NC_057833.1, read as the reverse complement.
CACAGTTCCTCAATGCACATTCCATTTCTCTTTATCACCCATCTAGGTATCTATCTATAAACCCATCTAGCCATCCATTGTGCTTTTGTTGCAGCCTCAGCTACCTAAAATATAATGCAACAATTGACTTACTATCTCTTGGAAGCTAAAGAAACCTTCTGTCTGATTCTTCTCTTCTGGCTCCAACAGAAATCCCTGCAGAGCCGTGGACAGAAGGGAGAGACCCTCCTTCTGTTCCCCTCTCTAATTTTCTGTCCAAAATCATGCCCAGTTTTAGCAAATAAATCATGGGCTTAAAATCAGCAGCTTTATATCTGCTGGCTCCAACATGTCTGATATGTTTGACAGATATGTGTGTGTTCAGAAGTTAAAAAAAAATAAAAAGGAGATAGGAGGCTTTTCTCAGATTTCTGAAGTTTGTGAGAAAGAGCATTGGAGAAGAGTGCAGAGGCACAAAGAAATCTAGGCAGTATTGTTCACTGGAAAAATGTATTTGTTTTCTTCTCAGTCTCAAAAGATGCAATCATTAATCTACAGCATTTGGGGCAGGAGGAGGAACCTAACTCATAAAATTATTTCCTTATCTATCAACTAAAGTATGTTATATATGTTTTGAGAACTAATTTCAAGGGGGCAGTTTCACTTTATTTCCTGTTCTTCATGTTGTGGGCAGAAATGAGTTTCCAGTCAGGCTTAATTAAGCACTTGGAATTTCTAAATCTGCAACAGCCTGCTTAGTGACACTGGTTTATTTCCTGGTATATTTAGAGTTCCCTCTCCTTTGCCACATTCTTGGTACAAGGAACAGAAATAGATACAACCTATCTTTGTAGAGCTTTTTCAAAGCTAAGCAGCAACTACCCTTAATCTGGTATATGTCTGCCAGTCACTTAGGGACTTTGAAAAAAAATGTGTGGGGAGTAGAGGGAAAATGGAACCAAAACAGAAGGACAGGATAATGTAGCCTTATTCAAATGACAGGGAGCTACCTACCAGACTATAGACTGCCTTGTGTTTTGACCATCTAAGTATCCTGCCCTTTTGCATCCCTAGGGAATGACCACTCATAAGCCTTTACCTGGTGGAGTAGGCAAAGTGGAGACACAATGACTAACTTCTTCCAAAACAGGAGCTGCGGAGGGGAAAGGACTACTATCAATATGCTAAAAGGTCACTGATGTATAAGCTGTGACAGGCAGAACCCCCAGGAGACAGTGTGCCATGTAATGAGAACAGTATAGACGAAGAGCAAATTCTTAGCAAATATTACAAAAACATCATGAGAAGACTGTGAAGAATCACTCAGGACTTGGGCCCTTCCTTCAATATCCATTTGATTGAGAAAGTGCACAGTGATGAGAAGTTGCTATAAATTCAGAACTAATTTAAATGAACTCAAATTTTACTCACTATAATATGCAGTAGTTGCATTGGAAAACAAAGGCAATACATATATGAGTTGAATCTGTTCTTCATTCTACTTACAGATGCTTCTTAGCATGTGTATGTTTTGAGGCTCTGCAAAATTTTTCTGGCTCTCCAGGTATCTGCAACCACTAGACCACTGAAGCAGCTCAGAACTGGGCCCAGCCTTAGGGGCAGAGATTCAGAGATCTCTACTGCGGCTAGTTGTAGATGACTCGGGAAGTGCTATGAAGCAGCCTACAGCTCAAGAAAGAAACAAATGGTCTGTGGAAAGGTCCAGTTCTGCTGGGAAGGCCTAAAGAGACTGGGCCGTTAGAATACCTCAGGAAACCAAAAGCCAGCGGGGACGTCGATAGCTTGCGGCAGCTACAGCCACAAGTCAAGTAAGCACCGAGCCTGACAGCTCAGGAAAATGACCCACTTCTTGCCGACTCAGACAAAAAGCTTCACTTAGGCCCAGGGAAAGTGTCTTTAATAAGGCTATCCGTTAACCGCGTCGCCTGAGTCCCTTGCAGCAATTCTTCATTCCCTCCCTTCTCACCTCCCACCTGAAGCCAGCCATTAATGCAGCAGGCACTGAGGAAAATGAAGCTGTTGGGCTCAGTAAATATTACTGAGCTCCACAAGGAAACGCAGCTCCATTATTTAGGCTCCCATGTCTAAGGCGCACGTTGATCACATCCATTTAGCAGAGAGGTGAAGGGAGGAAGCAGGCTGGCTGTGCAGCAGCCCTCAGTCATCCACCCCCTTGGTCAGGCAAAGCCACAAGGCAGCAGCAGAATACATTCAGCCACAGATCCCAACGGTTTGAACCCAGAGCGCACATGATACGAGGAGCCACATAATCACATGGAATGGGATCTGGGCAAGTGTTCAGGGGTCTTGTAATTTGTTCTCTTGTTCTCCCACTGATTTGATTTGTATCATGCATAGAGTTGCTTAAGTGTGTAGCAATAATCTATTTGTCACATCTATGATGGAGGTATTACTTTTTACCTCATGACATAAGACTGCATGATATTCATAAAATAAAAACCAATCTAATATTTAGAGGGCATCCCAGGTGGCGCTAGTGGTAAAGAACCTGCCTGCCAATGCAGGAGATCTAAGAGACATGGGTTTGATCCCTGGATTGGGAAGATCCCCTGGAGGATGGCTGGCAACCCACTTTACCATTCTTGCCTGGAGAATCCTATGGACAGAGAAGGCTGGAGGGCTACAGTTCATAGGGTCTCAAAGAGTCAGATATGATTGAAGCAGTTTAGCGCGCACACACACACACACACACACACACACTAACATTCAGAAATAGGATACTCAATTTGGGGAAATGATTTAACTCTTTCAGATCATCTGTGCTGTCTCAATAAAAACAAAAGTAAATAAATAATTTTTAATACCTGGTTACTAACCTAATGTCTCCAAATATTATTTCACTTGAAAATAAGAAAAGTTAATATATTGGACATACTTTAATATTTCTCTTTAATGTCTCTTTAATATTTGAAAATGAAAGGAAAGGGAAAAAAGAAAATTTGATATCACCATAATTAAAATTATTTTAGTTTAAATATGTCTGCTTAAGTGGAAATCTAGAACTAGAAATAGGCAATTAAAATGTCACACCCATATGCTTGAGACTTAAGAGTATTTAACAAAGGTCAATTTACAGGTAGGCTGCAATTGAAAAATGTCCCTCTGATAACCAAATGTTGTTAATGACAACTGACACTGAACAAAAGAGAAAAGTTAACTCAATGTCAACAAACAAATAAAACAAAATACAATGAAACCAATGATAAAGCCTTCAACAAACAAGCAGACAAGGGAAGATGATAGGAGATTATGTCTATAATATTTTTTAATATTCTTTTATCTTGGAAAGAGGTAAATTGTCTGCTGATATCCAAGATATACCTATTCTCCAAAATGATTTCTTGAGAGAGCTGTCCACCATGAAGGTTGGGGAGCTATTTTCAATAACGGCCTGAGATTTCTGCATTTCATCAGTTGAGTCACTGGAGATATGACTGGGCCTCATTCTTCATACATATATTCATAGTAAAAAGTATTCCTGCCAGACTATGAAATGGAGGCTTTATAAAGTAAGGGGGATAGTTAGAATAAAAGTATAAAGTTATAATTTTAGAAATTATAAAGACAGCAAGTAAAATATTTCCTTGACCCAAAGCCATCATGATACAACTTGCAATTTGATTCTAATTGGTATGTCTCTCCTTCTCAGTGAGGGATCCCCTGGTGGCTCAGTCAGTAAAGAGTCTGCCTTCAATGCAGGGGACTTGGGTTCAATCCTTGGAATGAGACGATCCCCTAGAGGAGGAAATGGCAACCCACTTTAGTATTCTTGCCTGGAAAATTCCATGGATAGAGGAGTCTGGTGGGCTGCAGTCCATGGGGTCACAAAGTGTCCGACACAACTGAGAGACTAACACTTTCACTTTCACGTTCCTCCTCAGTGAAGAGTTTCCTAAAGAAAAACGGCTGACTGCAGCTATGTGGACAAGGTGAGAATGTGTCCACTCATCCATCACCAAGAGCAGCTCTGCTGGCCAAAGACAGGCAGATTCTCCAGCTCAGATCACTTCTTTGGAACAGACACTACCCAAGGGCTACAAATAGTAATTCTACACTCATTTACTGTAGAGGCCATGGCGGTCAGTCAAGAAAGAAGAATGTGATTTGAAATTAAGGCACTGATAATTGTGACCCAATAATGGAACAGAAAAGGTCTACTTGTTATGGTAATTGCCAGTGGCATTCTAAATAATGTGTTCAGTTTGTTTGTCATGGCACATTTTCAGAAAATGTTCCTTTCCAAATAAACAAGCCTAGGCTAGCTCTAGGCAAAATTATATGTAAGTAACTTTTTCCCCTATAATTCACAATCCCTCTATAAGTATGCTCATTTTACCCCGCTCCTTCTTCCATTACCTAGTTCTCAGCCTTCATCTTTCTAAGCCCCTTAAATAATTTTTCCCAGCAGTTATTTATAACAGCAATCACTTCTATAAACTCCTCCTTACACAATCCGTTTTATGTAAAGACCATCTGCATTCTGCTAACTTTCTACAACAGAAAGGACAGCACATCAATGCTAAATATAGCACCTGACACATAAGAGGTACTCCATAACTTTTTGTGGACTGCTGAATAAATACCTCTCACTAAAAATATGAACAGTACTAGATTTATAAGTCTGAATGGTTATCAGGTTTTACCATGTGTTTACTTTGATAAAACATAATAGCATTCAAACTTAACAGTTCTGCTTTTTATTTCTCTAAATGATTTTTCTATAATGCTTTTTATGCATGGAACACAGTAGGAAGTAAATAACTAGTTGTAGGATCAGAAGAATATATAAATGGATGGCTGGTTAGATGGACAGCCGATAATACTATAGGGAGAAAGCTGACCTTCCAGTAGCAGCTAGATTCCATTGTTTCATTACATATTCCATTAGGGTATAAAAGATGGAAAGTACTAGTCTACAAGGTAGTCACACATGTATTTGTCAGTCTATCAAGAAAATACACAAATTTTCTAAATCAGAGAATCCAGAAATTTAAACTATTTTGACATTTGGCTCTCCATGACCCTAAGTTCTAAATCACACATATCCTGAGTTTGGGTTTAGTTTTTAACTTCATTTTTTCATGAACTCTGGAAGTCCATGGCTTCCCTGGTGGCTCAGCTGGCAAAGAATCCACCTGCAGCAAAGGAAATCTGGGTTCAAAGTTCGATCCCTGGGTTGGAAAGATCCCCTGGAGAAGGGAACGGCTATCCACTCCAGTATTCAGGCCTGGAGAATTCCATTGACTGTATCACCCATGGGGTCACAAAGAGTCAGACATGACTGAGTGACTCTCACTTCACATGAACACTGAAAAATGAAACAACTAGATAGCCCTTTTCAATCTCATGCAAGTGTCTGGCTTCATTTTGAATGAGCATAAACAGCAACTGAAGCAACTGAAGTGTCTCTGACTTGAATCAAGCAAATTGCAGAAGCTATGCCTCTTGTAGAAGACATTTGGGAGAAATATATATTCTGAAAAAAGTGCCATATGTCATTAAAGTTTAGAAAAATATCAGAAAGGTCTGCATCATTTTGCTTATTTCAAATCAAAAACATTGAAGAAGTAGATTTTAAAATGAGTGGCTAACCTGGAATCAAAGAATTGGATGTCCATCTAGAAATAGATACATTTTGGCATGCAGGCATAGCATAAGTAATCTCTACCAGATCTTTATTTCTCTCTGATTTGTAATTCAATGTCTATTATGTCTGAGGAAGAAACAAATAAAACCAGAAAAATGTGCTGTTTTGATTCTCCTTGAGTTTGAGGAGCACTGCATTATTCCACACTAGTAAACACTATACCAATAGATATCCAGCAGCATCTCGGTGATTCAGGACATCTTCACGATCTGAACAGGACCCAGAGTAAGTGCTTGTGAAGTGTACAGAGAGGTTAATCAAAAATGTTACAGTCACTAACCCTGCAAGCGAATAATCTGTATGTGCAGACTGGCACGAGCATTACCCAGAGCACAACAGATTTAACAACTGGATGCACAGAACAATCTTTTACACGGTGTGTGATATTTGGACTGCTATCTCTTATATCATTGTGAAAAGCAAGTGTGAACTGATGGAAGTGTTAAAACAGTCAAAGGAATTTAAGGGATGGCATCACTTGAAGGTGGGTAAAAGGATCTTAAATGACAGGGCTGGAGTTATACCTCTGAAGGAAAGAGATCAGGGGGCAAAGCAGGTTATGAAGCCTGAATAATCATGCTGCTGCTGCTGCTGCTAAGTCGCTTCAGTCATGTCTGACTCTGTGCGACCCTGTAGACGGCAGCCCACCAGGCTCCCCCGTCCCTGGGATTCTCAAGGCAAGAACACTGGAGTGGGTTGCCATTTCCTTCTCTGATGCATGAAAGTGAAAGGTGAAAGTGAAGCCGTTCAGTCATGTCTGACTCTTAGCGACCCCATGGACTGCAACCTACCAGGCTCCTTGGTCCATGGGATTTTCCAGGCAAGAGTACTGAAGTAGGTTGCCATTCATTGCCTTCTCAGGAATAATCATGAACAGGACACTAATAATTTTTACACTACTAAACATGGCTGGGTCAATAGCACATATGTTCTCTGATTGGCTGTGCTAACAGACTGGTCTGCTTTTGTGGTAGGATGTTCTATGCAGTTCCACAAAGATACTGAGCTACTGCGACCTGCTGCATCCTGGGGACTTGGGGACCACTAAAAGACAACCTTTGCCTCAAAGAGTCAAGAGTTAATTGGAAGGATGCAGACATGTAAAAGGTTCCATCCAATATGTTTGTAATCATAGAAAGACTGATGAGATACAGGAGTATACAGAAAAAGGGTAAGTAACTAATGTGGGGCCTGTGATTAGAAGAGAAATTCATAATCAGAACAGCCTGTCTTAGTAGGTAAAAGCCAACTGGATATCCAGACCTGAAGAAGTTACAGACAAAAAATACTATAGGGACAACAGTGTGAAACAACCTGGAGTCCGAGGGAAAACAAGTGAGTCACATTTGTGGAGAGAGGAATACTGGCGGCGGGTGGGGGTGGCGCGGAGAAGGCAATGGTGACCCACTCCAGTGTTCTTGCCTGGAGAATCCCAGGGACGGGGGAGGCTGGTGGGCTGCCGTCTGTGGGGTCGCACAGAGTCAGACACGACTGAAGCGACTTAGTAGCAGCAGCAGCATGGGGTATGGAGAACACAAAGGATCCTATTATAACGATCCTGCTAACTGCTGATAAGAACCTAAACTTAGGCAATGGTGTGGAAGGCACCTACAAGAGGGATACCATATTATGCTGAAGTAGAATGAACTGAAATCTATGCTGGGATGTTACTGATAGGGAAAGGTGACAATGGAAAAGAAAGACCATGTCACTTTTCTACTGCTGAATAATTTCCTCATGGATAAGGAGAAGAAAGTCACAAGTTGAATTACAGAATCCAGGATAAAGATCATGGAGAGAACTTAAAGTCACAGACTTAAGGTGTTTTTAAGACTTCAGGATAGTAGAAGGCATGTAGAGCTAATTTGATATAACAAGCTTGTCTTTTAAAGAAAGATCAGAAACAAGGCAGCCTTCTTTTGCTTAAACACATTGTTCCAATGTCCTGCCTATTTCTATGGTAGTGTCAAAATATTACAGACACGCATGACTGTATCATAGCTCCCTCATAATATATCCTGATTATAGTTCATAGTGTTTATTGTAATAGCAGAAAAATTTCATTATAGGACTAGCTCTTTTACACAAACAGGTTAATAAAAGTAAACAGGATTACGGGGTTAAAAAGAGAGATGAGAGCAAGAGGACAGCCATACATTTTCTATGGTTCTGTAATTTAGGACCACAGCACTATAGCATCTACCCTATCCCAGCTCATTTCATCTTGAATAAAGAAGTCCTAGAAACCCCCAAAGGAGAAGGCAATGGCACCCCACTCCAGTACTCTTGCCTGGAAAATCCCATGGACAGAGGAGCCTGGTAGGCTTCAGTTCATGAGGTCGCTAAGAGTCAGACACGACTGTGCGACTTCACTTTCACTTTTCACTTTCACGCGCTGGAGAAGGAAATGGCAACCCACTCCAGTGTTCTTGCCTGGAGAATCCCAGGGACAGGGGAGCCTGATGGGCTGCCGTCTATGGGGTCGCACAGAGTCGGACACGACTGAAGTGACTTAGCAGCAGCAGCAGAAGAAACCCCCAAAGCCTGAATCAAGATGCCCTTAAATCAAGAAGGATCTGACTCAAGCACAATCTATCATCTCTCGTCTCATTTTCTTCTTATTCTTCATCTTCTTCAGGTTAAAATAATGTATGGGACAGCTCACAAGAGAAAAAAAGAAAAAGATAGGGTGGAAAAATACTGTTCAGAAAGTATAAATATCAAAGCCCAATGAAAACAAATGCTTCTTAATTTCACAAAAATAAGTATATTGTGTATATCCATCACAGTTCTACATGTATTCTCAAAGACCCTCATAATACTCATTCTGGAATAGGACACTAAGAAAATGAAATGTCCAACCTATTGAATGTAACAGAAGGAGGTGGCTTTCTGAAGTTAGAACAGTTTGAAGTATAACGACATTTAAAACAAACAAAAACAGAAACTTCTCTCATCTCTCAGCTTGAAAGAATCTGAACTTCTGAAGAATATTTTCCCTGTCTCTCACATGAGCTTATTTCTTCAGCATTTTTTTAATCATACATCTATTTCTTTCTTGAGTTAATATTTTGAGTTTTTATTCTGTGCCCAACACATGCCTAAGCTTCTATATTAGACTATTAGCTCCCTGGTTGCTCAGAGGGTAAAGAGTCTGTCTGCAATGCAGGAGACCTGAATTTGATCCCTGGGTTGGGAAGATCCCTTGGGAAAGAAAATGGCAACCCACTCTAGTATTCTCACCTGGAGAATCTCATGGATGGAGGAACCTGGTGGACTACAGTCCATAGGGTCGCAAAGAGTCGGACATGACTGAGTGACTTCACTTTTACTTTCCTTTGGAGTAATAGTTATTTAATTAACAAATATTTATTGTTAGTCTTGACAGACTATCAAGTACCAGAGTTTGTGCTAGACCCTGAAAAAAGTATGGTTTGTAAATGAGGTTACACTCTTTAACCTCAAAGGGGAAGGGGGTGAGGAGAAGTGATTATTCTTACCCAGAAGAGGACATCCCATACCCCCTCTCCAGGCTCCACTATAACAGGAAATGGAAGGTTGAAGGGATTAGTGGAGGTGTAGTCAAATTAGAATGTTTAAAGTCAAGAAACAGAGAGTATTCTCATATGAAAAAACCTACAAGGCAAGATCATTTGTTGAGGGGCAGGCTCAGAATTTTTTATTCACATGTATATTCTTGGCAACACTACCACAACTTTTAGCACATAACTAGTGGAGAATCCCAGGGACGGCAGAGCCTGGTGGGCTGCCGTCTATGGGGTCGCACAGAGTTGGACACGACTGGAGCGACTTAGCAGCAGCAGCAGCAGCGCTCCTGAAATGGTGATTACGTAGAGGTTTTTAAATGAGAATGAAAGAATGAAGAATTGAATGATTTTGTTGCACTTGTACTTAAAGAGCCTGACTGGTCAAAAATTAATAAATCTCAGGGCTGCAAAAGTGTCTATCAAAGCAGATATTACTGGGTCTGGAAGCCCTGGGAGTAGGGCTTCCCTGGTGGCTCAGTGGTAAAGAATCCTCCTGCTAAATGCAAAAGACGCAAGAGACTCAGTTCAATCTCTGGGTCAGGAAGATTCCCTGGAGTAAGAAATGGCAACTCATGCCAGTATTCTTGCTTGGAAGATTCCATGGACAGAGAAGCCTGGCGGGCTACAGTCCATAGGATCGCAGAGTTGGACACAACTGAGCATAGGCAGAGAGAGAGAAAGAGAGAGAACCTGGGAGTCATCCCTGGGCTTAGTGGAAGAAATGTCCAGAAGATTTTACTGTCCAGATTTCATGCTGCTGGGAAAAGAGATGAGTTGGAGAAGAGAACTATAAAACAAAACTTATAATAAATGATAATAGGATCATTGTTTTCTGCATGTCTCTTGTTCTATTTTCTGAAAGCAGGCACATTTTGAGTGAAAACAGGTTTTATATCCCAGCAATAAAGAGGCATAACTATAAAAATATATGTCATATCAGCAAGCATGTCTCTAAATAGAATGTTTTACCAAGTTCCCCAAGAGGCATCTGAGGCCCTTTAAATTATAGGGTATATAAGCTTCCCTACAGGGCAGCCTTTGAACTACAACTCATTGTCAATCTAAAGCAGGGATGGGAAATGAACCTTTTGGAAATGATGAGTGTGTTCTTCGCTCAGCATTCCTAGGTTTCTCTCTTAAACTGGAAGCCATCACCACGCAAGAAGAGATGTAAAATCAGTAAGGGTCAAGTAAAGCTTAGTAATTTTAATTGCATTCATTTAGGGGGAAAAAAAACTCACATTTGAACCTAAACCTTCACATTTCTCTCTGCCAAATTTGACTTAGGGCAAAGCAATCAAAAACTGCCAGCATTCACTTAAATGGACAGAGCAATGTAATAAGTAATTCAGAAGAGCAGATCATTCAAAGATCACCTCTATTTGGGTTTATAATAACAATTTTCAGCTGATTTACTTTCTTAATTATATTTCTCTTAGGTTATTAAATTTGCAACTCTTCAGAATATACTAACTGGGTGGCGGAGGCCTGGAAAAAATCAGCTCTTCTGAAGGAGCCAACTCAGGTCACATAATCCACTGGGGAGAATTCCCAAAGAGAATAACCTAAAATAGAGTGTGTTGAGGGTGTGCTCCAGCCTTCTAGAGCTGCTTTCCCTCTTGGTGACGGTCTGAGGAAATCTCACGGGGCTTTCTCCTTTAGGTCGGGCCTGTGAAGAAAATCCTGATTCACAAAAATAGCCATGCAGTGTTATTCAAAACAGTAAAAAATTGGAGACAACTTAATATCCGACAGTAAAGGACTAGTTAAACAAATTATAATACATCAATAAGATGGGTTCTTGTACTATTAAAATAGCATTTATGGAGAATTTTAATGACTTGAGAAACAGCTTATGATATACCATAAAAGGGAAGAAAAATCAGGTTATAAAATCGCACAGTATCATCACCACTATGTGGTTAAGGGCACAACTGCGGGAATCTGGCTATGAACATCTGATTCCTGATTGTAGCAGTTAGTAAATATTTGACCTAGAGTAAATTACTTCACCTTTTTGAGCCTCAGTTTCTTTATAAACACAGATAATAACAGTACGTATCTCATAGTACTGTTATGAGGATGGAGAGACGCTTAATGTCTTTATAAAATGCCTGAAACATAGAAAGCACAATTAATACTATTTTTATTTGCTTTAAAACAACATAACTGTGCTCATGCTGTTCGTTCTACTTAGAAATATTTCCCTTTAAAATTTAACGGATAGCTCTCCCTTTCCATCTTAAGGTCCAGCCACATGTCACTACACAGAGTATGGAGCTTTCTCTTATGACCAACATCCTAGTTAGGATTAATCACCCCTTCCTTTTCATCTCCAGAGCATTTTGTAATAAACTCTACCCCTACTGTATGGTATAGGAAGGTAATCAATGTGTCTCTCTTTCTTCATCAGAATATGGACTCTGCCAAGATTACGGGCACGTCTCATTCTTCCCTGTGGAAGACAGAGGAGCAATACTAGCCTCCAGAGCCTCACCAAGTGCCTGGCATAGGGGAAGTCCTAGGTTCACCCTGGATTATGTGAAGCAGGAAGGAAGGAAAGGTGAGACAGTGGTTTCTTCCCCTGTGACTTCCAAAGACTCAGGTGTGCTCTTTTGAAAAAAGAGGAATATTTTCAGTCTATATTTTATGATTCTAAAGCCTCAACATTTCTATTCTCTTTCCATTGTTGTCTTTCCTAAATTATAATGAGGAGGGCATGGCAATCCACTCCAGTATTCTTGCCTGGAGAATCCCATGGACAGAGGAGCAATACTAGTCCTGATATCTGGAAATGGGGTGGTAAACAGAATCAAAAGTGAACTTAAGAGTCAAAAGCCTGGGTTCTATTGCTGACACTCAAATTATCTGACCTTGAATAAGTAACTCAACCTCTTTGAATGTAAAATAGGAATGATAATATATACAGCTTGCCCCTAGCTCCTTCACAGTGTTATTTCAAATATCAATCAGAGAATGCATGCAAGAATATTTGGAAAAGGTGACATACAAATATATGATATCATTATTCTTTTGCTGGTAAAGCTTTGGTCATTTAGTTAATATCGAACATTTTACATATTTACAGTAGTCTATAATTCTCTGACAAGATGAATGATAACCTTTCAGTATTTCTTTTTGCCTCATTTTACAGAGAAGTTGTTGGAAATATGAAAAGGTTTAAAACTGTTAGAGTTCTATGGAATATACCTAAAATGAGGAATGTGATTCACATTAGTATTTAAATGTACACTATTCTTTGTTCTATTTATAAAGCATCAATTAGCAATTACATTAAAGTGCCCACATAATTCCTACTTTGTTGACAGCATCCTTTCCCATTACATAGACAAACTGAAACACAGCTGGGTCTAAGAGTGTCACTGGAGATACCAAGTATGATCTGGCACAAGAATCGAGAATTCCTTTCTGACTCAGAGCTGCCAACAGAATTGTCTGTGATCAAAGAAATGCTTGATAATCTGCACTATTCAGTATAGTAGCCACTAGCCATATGTGGCTTTTTAGCCCTTGAAATGCGGTTTATATGATGGAGGAGCTGAATTTTTAATTTAATTTAATTTTGATTAATTTAAAGTTAAATAGCTGTATTTGGCTAGTGGTACTTACTAAATTAAACGGCACAGTTTTAACCAGTCACTGTATTTAGCATGAGGATTTGCTCATTAGCCAAATGAACACTTAAAAAAGAATGATGATGTGTTATTTTATAATGTGAAAGAAAACTCCCTCACAGACTGTCAGCATGGCCAGAGTCTTTTCCTCACTGGAAGAACATTATGATGAGAGGTTAGTTTAGGGGGCATAGAATCAGAATAAGAAGGTTTATTCTGATGATTAGATGATTCAGAATAGTTATAAAAACCAGGCCAACAGAACAAGCTGGCTTTATTGCTAGAATACTTGGTCCACCAGCCAAGACTTTCCTTGCATATTGCTTTGGCAGGTATTGCTAGCCTTGCTCTGGTGACTCTCCTTTCCCTTGTCAACCCCCTTTCTGATTGACAAGTCCTTCCTGCTCTTTTCCTCCAAACGCAAACTTCATGTGTATTGGCAGAGAGAAAAGTCTGTCTCATCTTTTTGGCTTTGCTCCCCCATCACTCTCAGTCCAAGACACAAATCTCCCCTTTCATCAGTGAGAGAAATGCTGGGAAGGCATAGAAGGGAAAGAATATTTATTTTAACCCTTCTGATAAGGAAAGAGCTCAACCTGTCTGGGAAGCTGTTCCTTCTTTTCCTTCAGACATACTGTCAAGAACACCTTAAGGTCAGACTGTAAATCATGTAAAATATCTTTATCTTTTCAAGGCAGTTTTTCGCCTATATTATAATCAAGGACAAGAGAGGTTGCAGAATTTTGGCAATACAAGTCCTTGCAGTGGCAGGTGGGAGGGAAACTTTTAGTACTGAAACTGCTCTCACATAATGAAGGCAGGTTCTGGGAGGTGCTCCTTCCCAGCCAAGATGAGGTCCTTAGCTTCCCAATTTGGTGTGTAAGAGATTCTGATATTCATTAAAATGACAGGCTGACAGAGTGAGGCATAGGCAACCTTTACCCACTTGTCAGCTGTCCAGTCCTGAAAACTCTGGACTATTTCGATCCTCTAGGCTCTGTGTATATATAGCATTTCAGACACAAGCCTCAAATCTGCCTAGCAAGATTCCTAGTTATCCCAGAGCTGACCTTTGAAGTAGTGATTCTATATTTACTGAATTATAAAGAAGTTACCCAATTTGAAAGAAAATTGTCTCAAGATAATTGAGTACTGATAAATGACAACCGAAGATCTCAATTTCAAGGATTTTCATAACTTTGAGTTTACTTAGTTTACTTACCAATGTCCCCTTTAACATAGATGGGGAATTTGGATCCAGAGAGGTGAAATGGAATAAACAAATAGTGTCTAAGCAAAGATGTTAACAGTTATAACTGAAAATAATGATGGTGATGATAATATTTTTTTACTTCCATAGATATAGTAACTACATTAGGAGAATAAGTAAACTGAAAGGTGAGAAGATCAAATTAAGGTACTGAAGTACATCAGTTTAAGTGTACTTTAAAACATAAGATTGATTCAAGCCAGTGAGGGTTAAAGCCAGTCATTTCTAGAATTAGTAGGTACTAGTGTAAAGCTACTGACAGCTAATTTTCACAAATCATGTGATTTCTAATACTTAAGTATCCTCAGAAATTATAATCAACTAAACAACCTCAAATAGATTTCCCTAATCTCCACTTCTTTTGGTTGGATCTATGTAAACTCCTTATAATAAGGGGTAACGTATTGCTTTGGCTATCAGCAGTTCTCAAAGTTGCCTGGGCTCTGGAATCAATGGAGATTTTTAATTTTGCTTTTTTTTTTTTAATTATAGATCCCTTGGTCCCAGTCCAGAGTTCCTTGATCGCAGTCTCCAATACGTATTTTTAATAAATTACCCCAAGTAACTCTGATGCATCATTTGAGAATCACTGTTCATTCAATTCAACATTCAATACTATTTACTCTGAATTAGAGTTATTTCTGAATCTCTTTTCACCCACTAAATTTTAAAACAGTGGACAAGAATTAATTTTATCCCATTTATTTATTGGTCTGGTCACTAACCCTATTCCTTGCCCAGTGATCTATACAATGGGTTAGAACCAAACACATCTCAGTTTGAATTCCAGCCCTACCACTACTAACTACATGGCCTTAAGCAAATTATAAAATGTCCATGAGCTCCTGTTGCCTGTATACCTATGTACATATCAAAGTAAAATATAAATAAGATGATGTGCCAAGAGGGTAAATGATAACAATATGAGTTTTTGATAAATGGTAACTAGAGGTTATGGGTCGCTTGTGGCTCAGTGGTAAAGAACCCACCTACCAATGTAGGAGATGATCCCTGGGTCAGGGGTTCGATCCCTGGGTCAGGAAGATCCCCTGGAGAAGGAAATGCCTCTCCAGTATTCTTACCTGGGAAATCCCACGGACAGAGGAGCCTGGTGGGCTATGGTCCATGGGGTCTCAAAGAATCAGACACTACTTAGTGACTAATGACAACAACAACTAGTGGTTATTGTAGTGAAGGACAGTGGTATTAGCAGTAACAGCAGTTACTAAAAGTAATATTAGCAGTACTTGCTCAATAATTATTTTTTTATTTAACTAAGGAAAAAATAAAACTATATATCAATAATCTAGAAGAAATAAGACCCACTGACAACTAAGACCTATATAAGGAGTAAACCCAGAGCCAAGCCATTTAATTTTCATCTCTGACAGAGTGGTAAGCCATTTAGAAAGGAAAAAACAACAAATGCAACCTGTCAATCAGTAATGGTTTTGATTCACTTCCATTTGGCATTCTTGTAAGTAAGACAGTAAAAGGTGGTAAAGATCTGTGCAGCTGAAACTCTTTTATTACATCACTCTAAACCCCCCTCTACATTCTCACTTTTCTCTCTGCAATTCTCTCCAAGAAAAGCAGAAATTTTAAAGAAAAAAAAAGTCATTGTGTCAGATAGTGAAAGATACATTTATATGGGGGTTGGGTACAGATGACGGAAAAGGAAGTCCTCCTTAGAAATATTGGCTCAGCATCCTTGATGGTCTGTGAACTTCTCTTTGTCCTCTCTAAAGGATTTGACAGACCACCTAAGTATTACTCTCCTAAGATCCAGTCTAGGAACCTGACATAGTCAGGCCGCATGAAGCACTAAAATTGACAGGTGGTGGCACTTAGCCCTCCAGGACCACACTCACTTCCTTCTCTTTCCCTCTTTTCTACTCTGAGCTCTTACTTGCTCTCTCCTTCACTTCCTTGCATCTTTTCATAATCCAGTCCACTTCCCTTTCTCCATATTTTCTCCCACTTTCTATAACTTTTAACCTATACACACTCCTCACATGCATTTCTCAAGTATACCAGAGCACACAGGGCCTAGCAGCTGTCCATATTCCCCACAAGAAGCAGAGTGGACCTCCAGACACACACACACACATACACACACACACACCCCAGAGGATTCCTCTCAGGAACCTGAGTTCATAGCAAGGATAAAGGAATTCACAATAATACCACAATAGGAGATTAATAAGGTTATTAAACAAAAGATATTTTTTAAAAAACACCAACATGTGTCTTTGCAAGCATGTGTATGTCTTTTGATCTATAGACACATAACTGACTCAGAAAACATGCATTTCACTTACGCCATTGCTTCGCAACACAGTTTTATCTAGAATGTGACTTCCCTCTTGATTTTGCAGTGATAGCCTTCGTCAACTGTTAAGGACTTAGTAATATAAACACAGACTCTGAGTTCCTTGAAGGAAAAGTGTATTCTAGTGAGGTGTGCATGTGTGCTCAATTGCGCAGTGGTATCTGACTCTGTGACCCCACGGACTGCAGCCCACCAGGCTCCTCTGTCCATGGGATTTTGCCAGCAAGAATACTGGAGTGGGTTGCCATTTCCTAATCCAGGGGTTCTTCCCAATCCAGGGATCAAACCTGCGTGTCCTACACTGGCAGGAGGATTCTTTACCACGGAGCCATCTGAGGACCCCATAGATAAAAACAGCTTTGTGGGTATTTTTTTTTCTAACAGTCTCAGCTGGTACTCCTTAACATCCTGCTTGCTTAAGCCATGGAGGCCTGGCCATGGGGACAGCCTATTACGCCATGGCTTTCTAACTTGTCCTTCAGTTCATCACTGCAGCTTTATAACACTTCGCAGGGCTCTGCTGGAGTCACATGAAACAAAGTGTGCCCTTCTGCCGACAAAACTTAGCTGTCTGTGGCGATATTTCAGCCTGCTGCCTGGATAATTACACATGTAGCTCACATTAGTGATACAGCGGGATTTGAGGCGAGTGCGTGCAGGCTGGCCACACAAGGCTCTGCACAGATGTGGTGGCCCCTGGCCATCACGGGTCACTGAAGCGGCAGCTGCGATAACCTCACCCAGCTCTGCCCTCTCGGTCATCGTCTGGCACTGTCTGGCTTTCCCCTCCTCCAAGTGAGGGCCAGCACCTTCTGGCCCATGGGGGCTGGCGCAGATGGAGATGGGCCGCCGTGTGCCTTAGGAAAGCCAAGACTGGTCCCCAGCCCTCTCAGCGCAAAGAAGGGCAAGAAAGCAAGGAGAGCCAGCATTTATAAAAACCGCCAAAGGAGCAGGCCTTGTGCTACGCACTTAGACACACATCATATAACTTCATTCTCACAACAGTCCAGTAAAGAAATGAGGCTCAAAGAAGTGAAGATAATTGCCCAAGGTCACCGAGCTAGTCTGAAGCAGACCTGTGACTACAGATCAGGTTTCCTAGTTCCCTATCTGGTGTTCTTTCTACCAAAATGTACATAATAGCGTTTGCTCATTTATTCACACATTCAATCAGCAAATACTCATTTTTGTATGTTTAATATTTAAGACACAGGTTCTAGAGTTAGATGGAGTTCAAATCCTAGCTCTAACATCTACTCATTGCACAACTGGATGATTTCCTTACCCTCCACATACACCAGTTCCTTATTTGTAAAGCAGGATTAATAATAATATCTACCTCACAGAATTGCTATGGAGGCCAATAAATATCCATGTAAAACCCTTAGCATACTACCTGAGACATGGCAAAGATTTCACGAAACTCCGATAGAGCTCACAGGCTCATGGGGAAGACAGGTGTGTAAACAAATAAATTACCCTACAACACGTAAAATACTAAAATAAAGTTTAAAAGAAAATGCTGTGGGATTTTAAAGGAGAATCCCTGCCTAGCACTTCCCATCCTATAAAATCTGAAATGAGCCTATCCTAGTAAAAGGAAAACAAAACCCACAATGGGTGTCTATGGAAACTGGCTGTGCCAGAAAATAGAGGTTTAACCAGTAAGGTCAGATAAGGTAGTTCCAGGGGCCATTTTTTACTCAGAACTCTCTGGCCTGTTTCTGGCAGCCCCCTGGGGTTGCTGTATCAAATAGTTAGCTTGACCTTTTAGTACTGCGGTTTTTAGAGCTGTCAATGTTTATAAAAAGCTGAACTCATCTTATTCAAACATGCCATATATAAGACTTAAGAATGAATCATTTTCCCTTAAAAAAGAATCTCACAATTTCCCCAAAATGGAAAGCAATATGAATTGCTAGGTTTCTTTTTTGTTTATTTCAGCTACTAAATGATGATATTTAAGCAACATAACTCAGATAAAAATATCACTGGTCCTTAAACAGAATGATCCTCAAGTATTTCACTCTAATTTTCCAATTTTCTATCGAATATTCTGCTACACCAGCTAAATTGAATGACTTGCAATTTCCCTGAACTGGTCTTCATGTTTCCTGGCCTACAGACTTTGCTCATTCCATCCCTCCATCTGGATAGATCCTGACCACATCCTAATCTCTAGCTCTCAAACTATTTACCAAGCCCCCAAGATTTACCCAGTTGCCTACTCCTTCCTAAAGTGGCTTTAAAAAGTCAAACATTTCTCCAGATGTAACAGGGGCCCAGTCTCCTCTACATTATGTTTTTCTAAAGCCCCCTGGTTCCGTACTAGTTCTAGACAGCCTCTTAAACCAAGACCCACAGCGCATGGCATATATTTTTAAAAAGTAGGGGAAGATGATCTATTTTGTTAGGTCAGGGACAGAGTCAAATGGAAAAAATATAAATACATATTTAATAAATACCTTAATCAATCTAGTTTCCATTATAGGTCAAGGACCACAGAGAGTTCTTCCATTGGCTACAGAAGAAATAAAAGATAGCATTTCTGCTTTTAAAGAATTTATGCTTAAAGAAAGGAGATGTATACCAAGAGAATAGTTAGTTTCAAATGTAAATGTGAAATAATAATAGCCTCTAACATTTGGCTGATGGTTTACTTTGAATCAAGAACTGTTTGTTCTAAGGGATGAAGTGACATCTCGCTCCATATACCTATCTGTCTTTCTAGCTATCATTTATCTACTTGCCTATCTCCTCATTTTATCCTCTCCAATAACTCTAGCAGGTTGGTGCAATTACTATCTCCATTTTACTGAGGAGAAAATAGAAACATGTAGCCATCACTCAATTGGTAAATGATAAAAACACTGACTCCAAAATTCATGTCTTTGATGTACTGTCTTTGGTATATGACAAATAGTTACATTTTGGAATTCTGAACACAGGTCAGAAACTGATGGCATTCTGAGGGGGAATAAGTCAATATATTCAAATAAGAATCCACGTGTTCAGAGAAAAAGGTATTAAAACAGAAAATACTCCTTAAACAGTTGGAGAAGATGAAGTGAAACATTAGGGATAGAGGGAGAAACTTCTACAAAGTCACAGAGATGACAGCTACTTTGGTTTGTGTGCAGAGAATGAGTGACACATGAGGACCATGCAGGGCCCTAATCACAAGTTAAAGAGCTGAGATATGACAACTCAAGTAATATGGAGCCATCATAGGGCCTGGTGAAGCAGCATGATGCTAGATTGAACCTACTAGTCATTTAAAATTATATACTTGTGAACAGGATTTCACACTGTATTACACAATCCTATATTCTTTCCAAGATCCTCTCCTTATAATGCTTCATAGGTTGTTTTAAGAATCATTTATTTGCTGGAGAGGGTGTGGAGAAAAGGGAACCCTCTTACACTGTTGGTGGGAATGCAAACTAGTACAGCCACTATGGAAAACAGTGTGGCGATTTCTTAAAAAACTGGAAATAGAACTGCCATATGACCCAGCAATACCACTTCTGGGCATACACACTGAGGAAACCAGATCTGAAAGAGACATGTGCACTGCAATGTTCTCGCAGCACTGTTTATAGTAGCCGGGACATGGAAGCAACCTAGATGCCCATCAGCAGATTAATGGATAAGGAAGCTGTGGTACATATACACCATGGAATATTACTCAGCCATTAAAAAGAATTCATTTGAATCAGTTCTAATGAGATGGATGAAACTGGAGCCCATTATACAGAGTGAAGTAAGCCAGAAACATAAAGATCATTACAGCATACTAACACATATATATGGAATTTAGAAAGATGGTAATGATAACCCTATACGCAAAACAGAAAAAGAGACACAGATGTACAGAACAGACTTTTGGACTCTGTGGGAGAAGGCGAGGGTGGGATGTTTCGAGAGAACAGCATGTATATTATCTATGGTGAAACAGACCACCGGCCCAGGTGGGATGCATGAGACAGGTGCTCGGGCCAGGTGCCCTGGGAGGACCCAGGGGAATCGGGTTGGGGGGGGTGGGAGGTGGGAGGGGGGATCGGGATGGGGAATACATGTAACTCCATGGCTGATTCATGTCAATGTATGACAAAACCCACTGCAATGTTGCGAAGTAATTAGCCTCCAACTAATAAAAATAATTGAAAAAAAAATAAGAATCATTTATTATTCATCAGTGCACCCTACATGCCTAACAAAATCCCTGGCAAGCGGCAGGTGATTATAAATGGTTGTTGAATGAATGTATGAAAAGAAAGTTGGGAGAAAATAGGATAGGACAGTATGAGAAGGCAAGAAAAATAAGTGCGTGCTTCAAACATGAGGAGGTAAGTGTAAGAGTTAAAGCCAAAATTAAATAAAGGAGGATGAGACCTAAGAAGAGGTCATTTAATTTGGCTGGAGGGGTATTTGGGTGGTATTCAAGAATACTGTAATGACAGAAAGAGCACAGTCAAATCTGCATGTTAAAGGAGAAAATGAAGGCAATAGGACAGTCCATAATTTTTGTTGTCAATGAGTAACTTAAAAAGAGATTTGTCGTAAGTGAGCAATTGGATCAAGCGTCCATTTCTTTTAAGAAGCCAGACGTCCCTTCATTTAACCTGTTAATGCAAATGTCCTCTGTGAACTCAGTGATTAAACACTCCCTCTCACCTTTGATGGCTACAAAGATGCATCAAACCCTTGAACAACCTACACGATACTGATAGAAAGTTGTAGCTTTGACAATAGATTGTATGAACCAGACACTGAGAAATTAAATCATTCATCTAAAGAATTCATGGCAAGTCACAGACAGACGTAGAACCTCATCTTTATTTAGTCTCCATATGAGAAGAAAGGGATTGGGCATGACCATCTCTAAAGCTCTGCCAGTCTGACATTCTCTGTCTACACAGATTCTGTCTCCTCACTGCCATCCATTACCCAGGAAGCCTACTGCTTCTCCCCAAGCCAAAGGCCAAACTGACCTTTGCAAATGATTCTTACTTGTCTAATTAGCTCCAAGTGAGACTTCTATCATCCCATGGTTATACTTTTAACTAACTTGAAATTACAAGAAAAGTTAAATAACAAAAGTAATTAAACATATTGCAGTTAATATTCAATGTACACATCTAATTATTGCCAATACCCACAAGAAGGCAAAATTCATGAAAACAAAACTCAATGCAATATATTTTATTTGGATACTCTAACAAAGGGCTTCTTTAAATATTTTCTCTAGAAGTGGAACATTAGGGGATGATTAAAGATAATGAAATGCTGTAAGAGTAGTGATCCACTTGACAGAGGGAATTAAAGCTATGAATCATTTCTAATAGAAATGTGATCTCCCAACCTGTATTCTATAAGCTGGCACCCTTTCTATGAGAGGCAGGAGTGGAGAAAAGGGAGAGCCAAACGAGTAAAAGGCCAAGTTTAAGGCTCAACATTTACGTCCTAGCTTATAACTAGCTTAGTTACAAGCTAGTTTCTTTGCAAGACAAAATAGTGTTGTATAGGACTGGTGGGGGGGAGGATTGGGGAATAATGGAAACAGTAATTTGTAAACTGAATTCATGGATTATGCCAATGTATTTTACAGAAAAGTCACATGCAATTTAGACTAAATTTACTACACTTCTTTTCCATTATAAAAGAGTGGACAGATTAAAGATTGAGATTTCCCTATAATTTGATTTGAAAGTGTTAGTCGCTCAGTAGTGTCTTACTTTTAGCAACCCCATGGACTATAGCCCACCAGGCTCCTCAGCCATGGAATACTCCGGGCAAGAATACTGGAGTGGGTAGCCATACCCTTCTCCTGGAGATCTTCCTGACTCAGGAATTGAACCTGGGACTCCTGTATTGCAGGCAGATTCCCAATAATTTGGGTATCCATATTCCCAGTTGCACATAGTATGTTGTCAGCCATGTTGGTTGTCAGATGTCACCCTAGACTCCCCATTCAGGAGGCCCACTATGGAGATAGATATGTGATTTCTATTTCTATTATGATTTTAAATTGGCACCATCACCATTCATATTACACATGGCAGTGCAGCCACACAAGCTAGCAAAACACTGGAAAAGACTTGCATGCGTCTAGCTGATTCACGAAACACAAACATTAAGGAACAAAGTTTGTTTTTAATCAAATTCTTTTCCATTTAAATAAATATAAAAAGGAGAAGATTAGGTGGAGAGTGTGTACATGAGAAAGAAAAGGGATATGTGTTCAATTCCTCATCTCCCTGTGGATCGGCACCCCTCTAAAGGTCAACTCACTAGCCTCAGGTTTAATTCCCTTTCTTGCTGCTGCTGTTCAGAGGTAAATGCTTGCTTTTTATTAAAAATCAAAAGCACAGGAGCTTGTAATCCTCTAGACTCAATGTTTCTTTTTTTTTTTTTTAATAAAAATGGAAAGTTTAGCTCAAAGCAATAGCAGCTAAAATTAGAGTGAAATCAGCAGCTGCTCCCCAGGGAAAATGAAAAACTAAACAAAGGTTTGGTTTTTCTGACTATCTTGTATTTTTCCCTCCTTTCAATTTGGAAGATTTTCCAAAAATTTGCATGTGTCAGCCAAACAATATTTTATGTTTGTAACCCCTCAACTGTACACCTCCCAAGTCATGTCAGTCACAAGCCTTTCAGGTAAAATGTATTAAAAAACGTGCTATTGTGTTTTCAATGTCATGGCCCTTGGAAACAATGGCAGCAATTAATAACATTACCAAGGCATTAATCTGTACCTCCAGCTAAACTCTCCTGCATTTCTCCCTCAGTACAATCATGTCAATACACATGACAGTTGGCACAAGCCAGAAGGACCAGGTTCTCTGAGGATGTTGTGGTATCCAACCTGTTGTGTTGCTCAAAAAATTGTGGTCAGAATGGGACGTGAAACAAAGACAGACACTGAGCTTAAATATCATTTATCCGCATTCTCACCTGCCTCTCTTCACCCTGCTCCCTGTTTCATTCTTTCCACAGTTTTCTTAACACTGGATGTTAATGAAACTTATTATGGCAATCATTTTCCAATAAATACATATATCAAATCATTATGTTATACACCTAAAACTAACACAGTGTTGCTGTTGTTTAGTTGCTAAGTTGTGTCTGACTCTTTTAAGACCCCATGGACTGTAGACTACCAGGCTCCTCTGTCCATGTGATTTCCCAGGCAAGAAAACTGGAGTGGGTTGCCATTTCCTTCTCCAGGGGATCTTGTCGACCCAGAGACTGAAGCTGTGTTTCCTGCACTGGTAGGCAGATTCTTTACCACTGAGCTACCAGGGAAGCCCAAAACAAATATATATGTCAATTATATCTCAATAAATAAATAATTTTTTTTTCTCCTTCTCACCATTTACCACTCCAAACCCAACCCTTATTATAGTGGCAGCCCTAGTACATGCCTGGCATATCATAAGTAAACAGTGAATAGAATCCCATGCTTGGGTAAACTTGCTCTCAACATTTTTTTCCTTTATCTGCCTTCAGTTTTCTCTTCCTGCCTTCAGGATGATGGTGAGGGCATCTAGGATACACATTTTTCTTCCAATCTTCTTCATACAAGAGTTTCCTGGCCCAAACCTGCCCCTTTCCCCTCTTAATCACTTCTCTGTAGGTATGCATTTTATTAGGAGACATTTTAAAAGGAAATCTCTCTACTTAAAGGAGCAGGCTTAATCACTGCAACTACAGAAAGAGCCATGGTTGTCCTTATTATTTTACCTTCATTTGTTGTTGTTTTTCAGTCACCAAGTCGTGTTTGACTCTTTACGACCCCATGGACTGTAGCACACCAGGCTTCCATGTCCTTCATTATCTCCTGGAGTTTGCTCAGACTCATGTCATTGAGTTCTGATGTGATCGAATCATCTCATCCTCTGTCACCCCCCTTCTCCTTCTGCCCTCAATCATTTCCACCATCAGGGCCTTTTCTAATGAGTCGGCTCTTCGCATCAGGTGGCCAAAGTATTGGAGCTTCAGCATCAATCCTTCCAATGAATATTCAGGGTTGATTTCCTTTAGAATTGACTGGTTTGATTTCCTTGCAGTCCAAGGGACTCTCAAGTGTCTTCTCCAACATCACAGTTGCATCACAGAGAGCATCAGTTTACACACACACACACACACACACACACACACACACATTCTTAAGGCCTGGAGAGGAAAGAGTAAATTAGTTCTCCAAAACCAACGGATTGGGTCAAGTCTGGAGCTGGTGGTGAGAGAGGGTTTGGACTGTGAATTTGGCCCCAGTTACTTTCAACATGTTTCCCTGATCTGAAGCCTCAGTCAGTTTTAATACTTGTTTTCTAAAATTCATTCAGTCTATGTAGAACTGGTGATATTCAATTAATATGTGAAATGATGACACTAGAAAATAAACTGAGGAAGACACATGATGAATGCAATACCATTTTAAGGGAAGACATAGTATTTATAGGACAATAAAAGAGATCTGCAGTTACATTATCCACTGAAGCAAAGCTATGCTGTGAGGGTCATCAACCCATATGTTTTATAACATAAACTGATCAACCAAAAGGGTTAGGAGAATATTTCCCTCGGGCAATACAGTTTGGGATAATTAGACACATTTGAGGGATTTTAACACCTTTCTCAGTTGCATCCTACACTAGCCATTTTGAAAACGGATAAACTGTCAGCCACTTCTGGTATAGTAATTTTATGATCCAATATAAAAATAAATTTTATTGTGTTATTGAAGTGGCCATAACCATTCTATTGAGTTGTTATATGGAAATATGCCTGCCTCCTTTATACATATTCAACCAGAGATATCCACATATTTTTCTTTAATATATTTTTGGGCTCTGTAAGTAGGCTTATGCTTTTTTAAAAAAGAAAATATTAGTAGTAGATGGAATCTTGGTATACAAGTCACACGCAAACATCACCCCTGTATTAACACCATTTGGCTATGTTTATTTTGTGTTATACTTGGAGGCATATTGTTTACTCAGAAGATTTAAGCCTTATATATTTGAGCATGCAAAATTTTTGAAATTGACTCTCTTATTTCTTTTGACAGATGGTAAATTTAAAAGACTTATTATAGGTCAACAAACCTTTTTACCTCCAAACTCACCTAGGGGAATTTGCTAACTACTTATTGGACCATATTCCTTCTATCCAGATCTTTCAATCTTTATTTCTGTGAGTCTTCTTTTCCCCCTCCTTTTCTATCTCTGTCC
The DNA here is from genome assembly GCF_910594005.1 of Cervus elaphus. NCBI lineage: Eukaryota > Metazoa > Chordata > Mammalia > Artiodactyla > Cervidae > Cervus > Cervus elaphus. The sequence goes on along the minus strand of NC_057833.1, from coordinate 57,269,734 downwards.
CACCCTTCCTCCTTCTCTGCTTCCCCTACCATCCTTTGTGTGTTATTCTCTTGCCCCATTCTCTGAAAACTGAATCAGGCTAGCTAAGAGTACAGCACACATATTTTCAAACCATGAACAGAACCAACTTCACTAGCTGTATGTGAACAATGGATATTCATCTAGAGTTGAATAATGAATCAAATATTCATCAAATGTCAAGACTGTGCCAAGGAAAACTGGTTGTTCATCATATAGGTTTTAATCTATATACTTTGTTAATATAGTAGGTTTACCGCAAAGAAAAGGGTTTTACTGTAAAGATATGATGTCTAGTGAGGCAGGAAAGTTGAAAACTCTAAAACTCAGCAAGAGCAGTAATTACAAAAGAACAAGATTGTAGCAAAAGCATAAATTGGTTAGTATGGATCTACCACAAATTTGACTTAGCTAATAGAATGGGAAAGACTAGAGATCTCTTCAAGAAAATTAGACATACCAAGGGAACATTTCATCCAAAGATGGGCTCAATAAAGGACAGAAATGGTAGGGACATAACAGAAGCAGAAGATATTAAAAAGAGGTGGCAAGAATACACAGAACTGTACAAAAAAGATCCTCACGACCCAGATAATCACGATGGTGTGATCACTCACCTAGAGTCAGACATCCTGGAATGTGAAGTCAAGTAGGCCTTAGGAAGCATCACTACAAACAAAGCTAGTGGAGGTGATGGAATTCAAGTTGAGCTATTTCAAATCCTGAAAGATGACCCTGTGAAACCTGTACTCAATATGCCAGAAAATATGGAAATCTCAGCAGTGACCACAGGACTGGAAGAGGTCAGTTTTCATTCCAATCTCAAAGAAAAGCAATGCCAAAGACTGCCCAAATGACCACACAATGGAACTCATCTCACACGCTGGTAAAGTAATGCTCAAAATTCTCCAAGCCAGGCTTCAGCAATACGTGAACCATGAACTTCCAGATGTCCAAGCTGGTTTTAGAAAAAGCAGAGGAACCAGAGATCAAATTGCCAACATCTGACGGATCATCGAAAAAGCAAGAGAGTTCCAGAAAACCATCTATTTCTGCTTGATTGACTATGCCAAAGCTTTTGGCTATGTGGATCACAATAAACTGTGGAAAATTCTGAAAGAGATGGGCATACCAGACCGCCTGACCTGCCTCTTGAGAAACCTGTATGAAGGTCAGGAAGCAACAGTTAGAACTGGACATGGAACAACAGACTGGTTCCAAATAGGAAAAGGAGTACGTCAAGACTATGTATTGTCACCCTGCTTATTAACTTATATGCAGTGTACATCAGGAGAAATGCTGGGCTGGAGGAAGCACAAGCTGGAATCAAGATTGCTGGGTGAAATATCAATAACCTTAGATATGCAGATGACACCACCTTTATGGCAGAAAGTGAAGAAGAACTAAAGAGCCTCTTGATAAAAGTGAAAGAGGAAAGTGAAGAAGTTGGCTTAAAGCTCAACATTCAGAAAACTAAGATCATGGCATCCGATCTGATCACTTCATGGCAGATAGATGGGGAAACAGTGGAAACAGTGGCTGATTTTATTTTTTTGGGCTCCAAAATCACTGCAGATGGTGACTGCAGCCATGAAATTAAAAGACACTTACTCCTTGGAAGGAAAGTTATGATCAATCTAGACAGCATATTAAAAAGTAGAGGCATTACTTTGTCAAAAAAAGGTCCATCTATTCAAGGCTATGCTTTTTCCTGTGGTCATGTATGGATGTGAGAGTTGGACTGTAAAGAAAGTTGAGCGCCAAAGAATTGATGCTTTTGAACTGTGGTGTTGGAGAAGACCCTTGAGAGTCCCTTGGACTGCAAGGAGATCCAACCAGTCCATCCTAAAGATCAGTCCTGGGTGTTCATTGGAAGGACTGATGTTGAAGCTGAAACTCCAATACTTTGGCCACCTGATGCGAAGAGTTGACTCATTGGAAAAGACCCTGATGCTGGGAGGGATTGGGGGCAGGAGGAGAAGGGGATGACAGAGGATGAGATGGTTGGATGGCATCATCGACTTGATGGACATGGGTTTGGGTGGACTCCGGGAGTTGGTAATGGATGGGGAAACCTGGCATGCTGTGGTTCATGGGGTCTCAAAGAGTCGGCTACAACTGAGCAACCAAACTGAACTGAACTGAACTCTCCATAAATCTCCATCTCTGAATGCCCACCTCTCTTCCCAGTGCCAACTGGACTGTGAGTTCTCTCCTCTTACCTTGGTGCACCTTTTTCTCAACTTCACAGCCGGCTGATCACAGGTTGGGTTTTCTCACAACTTGAGCTTCTTAGGATAATAGACCTGTGGATTCTATTCGTGATTCAGTTCAGTTTAGTCACTCAGTTGTGCTCAACTCTTTGCGACCCCATGGACTGCAGCACATCAGGCTTCCTTGTCCATCATCAACTCCCAGAGCTTGCTCAAACTCATGTCCATCCGACTGTCTCATCCTGTCATCCCCTTCTTCTCCTGCCTTCAATCTTTCCCAGCATCAGGGTCTTTTCCAATGAGTCAGTTCTTCCCATCAGGTGGCCAAAGTATTGGGGCTTCAGCTTCAGCATCAGTCCTTCCAATGAATATTAAGGACTGATTTCCTTTAGGATAGACTGGTTAGATCTCCTTACAGGTCAAGGAACTCTCAAGAGTCTTCTCTAACACCACGGTTCAAAAACATCAGTTCTTTGGTGCTCAGCTTTATTTATAGTCCAACTCTCATCCATACATGACTATTGGAAAAACCATAGCTTTTGTTAGCTAGACAGACCTTTGTTAGCAAAGTAATGATTAAGTTTCAATTTTCTTTGCTAACTAAACCATTTTGTAGTAACATTCCCAATATGAAGTCCAGAACAAATCTCTTTAACCCAGTTTATTATTTTGCATGGGCTATACCTTAGGCCAATTTATATATTCAGATCCCAGTTGGCAGATACCCACTGCAGTCAGTGAATTGTGGCACAGTTGAAATGAGAATAGTTTGGACTCGAGGGCAAACCTGATAACTTGGTTTCTCAGCAGAAGAAGTGGGCGAAGGGTGGGGCAATTCTCTTCAGATAGGGTTGTGTTCACCGCAGGCAGCATGATGGAAATGTTTACCTGTACTTCTATAAACCAACTATGGAGATAAAGCAATACTTCCTACCACCTTTTCTTGAGATTACCTGATATGGATATTTCTGCATCTATGTGAGTTTTCTTCCCTCTTGATAATTTTCCTTATTTCTACTGTCATTAGGGACAGAGCTGTTTATCTCAGGTTTTTAGGTTCCTGGAAAAGCAAAGTCTTTTTCCATCTAAGGTATATTCCACTATTTCTTTAGGTTGAGACGAACTCTTCCAACAAGTATGTAGACTCACTTGTAGACTTGAATCACAGCTCTCAGAAAGTCTTAGAACTTGTTATCCTGCTTTCTGAGTACAGAGACCACTCAACTATCTCCATTAGAACATTCTCACAGCTTTGACTTCACCACTTCTTGTTTGTTGCTGCTGCTGTTTAGTCACATAGTCATGTCAGACCCTGTGCGACCCCATGAATTGTAGCCTGCCAGGCTTCCTGCCTGTTTGATTTCCCAGGCAAGAACACTGGAGTGGGTTACCATGTCCTTCTCCAGGGATTTTTCCAACCCAGGGATCAAATTTGTATCTCCTGCATCTCCTGCTTGGCAAGCAGATTCTTTACCATTTATTGCTTATGGAGATGTAAAAACTGAAGATCCAAAACAATCTTCAACGCTTCTTTGCAGGGTCAGACTGCAATTGTTCAAAGAACCATTACATGGCCTTTAGGTTGAGATATTGTTCTTGTCACAGAACACTAACACAGTTCAACTAATAATGACTTATCTACACTGAGGTCACCTGATTCTTGTAAAGGCCAGGAGAAGTGAACTGCAATTAACATAAAATGAGGCATTTCAGTATTGTCTATTTGATTAATTTTTGGTATGTTTATCCTATGGGAAATTGTTATTGGAAAGTAGACATAATTGATTATAGTTCTTTCTGAAGTCTTTTTTATGAATAAAAGTGACAGTTTTCTTTCTAGAGTGAAAGTGAAAATCACTCAATCATGTCTGACTCTTTGCAACCCCAGCGACCATACAGAACATGGAATTCTCCAGGTCAGAATACTGGAGTGGGTAGCGTTTCCCTTCTTCAGGGGATCTTCCCAACCCAGGGATCGAACCGGGGTCTCCTGCATTGCAGGCAGATTCTTTACCAACTGAGTTATCAAGGAAGCCCTCTTTCTAGAGTAGAGGAAGAGTATTCTTCCTAGACGCAATAACAAATTTGAAGGTGTCACGACATCTAATGTGCTCCTGCAATTCTTCAATTTCCTGGTTCGGGAACTGTGAATAGAGAAAGATACAATTCTTATTTCTGACCTCACAGAACTTAATAGCACAGTCTGACTATATTTTTTCTTGTTTTTAAATATATCAATAGCCACTCTACAGTTATTTTGCCTAAAATATCACTAATCTCCAAATCCACCTTAAAAGATAATGAAATCTTCATTGTATAGGTGCAAAAAGTGAGGTTCAGCTAACACATCAATTGGCTTAAAGCCCATAGGACTGGAAAGGTGCAGAGTCAGCATCCAAACCAGTTTGGTTTTAAAGACCATACTTTTTCAATTCATTGCACAGACTTCAAGATTAGTGAGGATCTATCATTTGCATATATGCTAAGAAATAGGGTTCTAAAGAGGTATAAATAATTGCCTCCAATCTTAACATATTTTATAATCTAATTGGAAAGCATATTCTTTCTTACACTGATATTTACCTAAGTGTCATTTGAGTGACTGAAACAAAAGTGTTGCTTTAAGTCAAATCTCATCTTCAAACCAACACTATGAATCACTACTCAGGATTAATATTCTTATATCTGAATTAGCAAGTGAATGAAATTACTTGTCGAATGAGTAATAAAGTATTTTGGCATCTTTGAAAAAAAACTACTGGTCTATAAGCTTATTAAACTCAATTTCATTTTTAACAAACAAGTATATACATTCAACAACTGCTATCATTAAACAAAATTCCATTCCTTACAGTAGCTATTCGTCATTAAGTAACCACCATGCACATAGCACTGTATTAAACTTAAAGGCAATTCTTTGAACTCTTTTGGGGCTGAAACCAGTCCTTAAAGGGCTACAAAGTCCAGAGATGCTTTTGTTATGCTTAAGGAACACTGCAACTCTAGAAAATAGAGACACATGACCTTCATGGACCCATAAGGAAAAACTGGCAATTTCTGTTTTTGAGAGAGAAAGAGAGAGAACAAGACAGAGAGATTCTCTCTTAAAAAATTTCAGGACTTTGCCATGCTAGCAAATTATTTTTTTAATCTCTGATCTGCATATTCTGAAATAACTAGGTATTCCTCATCTTCTGCTATAGGTATGTATGTTGCTGACATAGTCTGGCTTCTTCTCATCATAGTTTGCAAATGACACCACAAAGAGGCCTTTCCAGACCACCGCATATAAGCAGTCTATCCTCCTTATCTTATCTAAGCAATGAAATCTCCATAAAGCCATCTTATTTTCTTTCCACATAGGAATTTTGCCATCTGAAATAATCTTGTTTAGCATTTGTTTTTGTTTTTAATGTGTCTTTCTCCACTGGTCTATAAGCTCCATGAGTGCAAGAATGGGGTCTGTGTGGTAACAACCATGTACATAGCACTCAGAACACTTGCTGGTCATTAACTAGACATTTAAGTGTTATCTATAGAATGAATGAACATACAAATGAATGAATGAATGGACAAATTAAGTTGATGATAAACAAGGTGGCACCACAGCTCATATTCCAGGGCTTTTCCTATTTTTTTAATAATTGTCATAAATGTGTCAAAGCATAGGCTTCAACTGATAAATTCAATTTATCTTCTAAACTTGTGACAAGGGGCTTCTCACCACACTCTCAGCTCTGAGCTATAGCAGGCTTTTTGGCTTACTTCTGTCTAGGTGATATTCAGCCTATCCAAGACCTTTCTAAATCTTGAGTTTTGCCTTTGGAATTAAGCAGACATAGTCCACAAAGTATCAATCTTAGCTTTTAACTGAAATCAGATGCCAGAAATTTGATTATTTTATATTACCAGATCAATATAGACATCCATATACTATGTAACTAATAAACCTTTCCATGAATAAACTAGTGTCATAGTCTACTCATTCTGAGCTCTTAGATACCTGACTACAACAAGAACTTGTTTTCCACTAGATGTCCTCCTTTTGATTTCCTTGAATTCATCTTCTTGCTACACATCACTTTGGATGTCCATAGCCCCTGTGTGAATAGCATTTTCCGTTTCATTGAACTTATTTTCCTCTTCTGCAGCTTGTCTTCTCTAAGCTGGCCCACACCAACCAAGTTACCTCAGCATTACCTATAGCATTTGAGGTTTACAAGCAATTACATTCTCTCTTAAACACTTCTTCTTTTTCAAAGATATAAAGTGTCAATTTATTTTGATCCTTCCAAGCTTAGACTGGGCCCCTCAGCCTCTCACCCCTTCTATTGCCCTTCTTCATAGCATTTCCTGATAGTAAGGTATTGATCAACAGCTATGTTTGCTGATATAGTCCAAGACAGTGACTCTTTTCTAAAATGTTTCTTGACTATTTCTAGAAGATCTGACCTCAGATGACTGTTAGCACATAAACTAGTTAGTTTATTTTTTTTTTTTAACAAGGAGTAATTACTTTTCTCTTCCAGCTGCCCTCTGCTCTAATCCATTCTCACCTTAGTCACACATACTTATTCCCTGTCTTAGTGGTGTTCCCAAGCTTATGAAGTGAATGACAAAGAAAGAAGGGAAAGTCATATTTCCCTTAAAGGTTAACATTTTTTATTTCAGTGAAGGCATAGATGTCCCTCAAATCTTGAAATAAATCAAAGAGTTTTTTCTTTTCCAATAGGAGGTAGAATTTCCAAAGCTGAAAAAAAAACTAATATATAATAAAAAGAAACCATCATATTTCTCTTTTCTTAACTTTACCTCTCAAATATTATCCTTTCCCTCTGTGATTTTTGCTCTCTGAATTTATAACAGTTGTATTCTCTTCACATGCATATTAGATGCAGGATTTTAGGGTTCAAGCAACACTATTTGCTTCTGAGCTGAAGATACCAAAGAACTGAATACAGAGCTAATTTGAGCCCTCAATGATCAAAGTATTATTTGGGAACCCCCACAGCAGAGCATTTCGATTTTGATAATTAATTAATTAATTAATATATATATATATAATATATATATTATATATGCTTTCTCTCTACCAACCAACGAGAGGTTTAGACCCAAAACTCTCAAAGGAAACAGAGTGAAGAGAGCACAAGCAAATAAAAAAATACTCATGATTTTTCCCATGGATCTCTTATCCTTGCTTTCAATTGATGAACACAGGCTGAATAATTGAGGAATGGGAAATTTTACTCTACCTATGTTTGAACATTTAGATACATCTCTGTAGAATCTTTATTTCCAGTTTAACTATATGAGTAATGGCTGATCTCAATTTAATCAATCGAATCATCTTTGAAGACATTTCAATTCAATCATTAAGATGAATTCTAAATCTTAGACTGGCCATAATTCGAGTAGTTTTATTCTTAAAGACATGATCTTTTGTACCCTTGAACAGTGAAAAAGAAAAGGAAGGCAACTTTCACCAGAATTTGATTCTTGTTCTTAATCAGAATTAATCTAAAATTAATTAAAAATTAAAAATTTTTCCTGCCTCTGTTCTGCCTCCCTTGGTAACTGCTTAGGGAGTAAAAAGAATGACATTGCTTTAACATTTAACTAAATCCCAACTCCTCTGAACAGGTGAAAACAACCATCCTCTAACAGACCTCTGCCCTGAGTGTCCCCCAACTCCCATTATTCTTGGATCCTCCATTGCAAAACAATGCTAGAATACAATGCAGCACCAAGGACCAATCAGGCCAGGGCTCCATGAGCTCAGGCTAGGACAGCAGCTTAGAGAAGAGGAAGACTCATTAAACTTCACATTAGAAAACCTGGGTTTAGTCTGTATTTTGCTTCTTCCTCAGCCATGTGACTTTCAACAACTGACATCACTGTCTCAATTATTTCATCTGCAAAATGAGGAAACTGATCATGATCTCACAGGGTTGATGTGAGGAAAATGTATATGAAATATTGACAACCATGATGCAGTGAAAAATATTAGCTGTTAACATTAGCCTTCAAGATTTTCCATGGTGTATTTGCCAACTTCCTTTTATCCTCATATACTCAAGGTTTTTCATGCCCAGGTTTTCACTGGTAAGGGTGGAGGATGGGGTAGGTCTTGCTGAAATCAAGCAGCAGAAAGCAAGAGTTGAAGGGCTAAAGTTACTCTACAGAGTCCATTCTTGGTGACGAAGGAAAAGAAAAAGGTAGAGAATGGCTGAGAAAAACTTCTAGTCCCTAGCTTCCAGTTATGTTTTCCTTAGATCTGTCCACATCTGCTACACCAGGGCTTTTCATGCTTTCGTGTGTAAACAGATCACCTGGGGACCTTGTTAAAATCCCAATTTTGATGTAGTAGGTCTGGCTAGAGTATTTCCAACAAGGTCCAGCCAAAGTCAACACTGAGGGTGATGGATGATAACATTTGGAGTAACAAGGTCCTTACGTGACCCTCCATTTGTTGTCTGCTTCTGCCACCACATGTCTTACCCATGTTCCTGCACTTTACCCCATGGTAAGACCAAACCGTTGCTGCCAGGAGCACTCCAGTGATTCCTTACTCTATACTTTGAAAGTGAAAGTGTTAGTTACTCAGTCATATCCCACTCTTTGCAACCCCATGGACTGTAGCCACCAGTCTCCTCTGTCCATGGAATGTTCCAGGAAACAACACTGGAGTGGGTTGCCATTTCCTTCGCCAGGGGATCCTCCCAACCCAGGGATTGAACCCAGGCCTTCTGCATTGCAGGCAGATTCTTTACTGTCTGACCCACCAGGGAAGTCCACTCTATACTTTAGCTCATCCTAATTTCTCTGTTTAGAATATATTTTTAACGTCACTTTTAGACTCTGCAAAAGATTACTCTCTCCAGGATTTTATCCTGTAAACCACCAATCTCAATTGCTGCCTTGTTCTCTATTCTACTGTACCTTCATATCAAGGCTTAAGGTCATATGGCTATTTCTCCCCACTAAATCCTGAAGTTATTAAGAATAAGAACTCCATATGAGTTTCTATAACCTAGGATTGTAGTACTCTTTGTTGTACACTAGAAAACTGTAAATACTTGCTCACTAAGTAGTGCAGAAAGAGTACACTGAATTTTAGACCCATAACTGACTAATCAAATAGTTGATGACCATGCAGAATGTCAGTCCTTAATAACAGTCTACTATGGAGAAGGAAATGGCAACCCACTCCAGTATTCTTGCCTGGAAAATCCCATGGACTAAGGATCCTGGTAGGCTACAGTCCATGGGGTCGCAAAGAGTCGGACATGACTGAGTGACTTCACTTTCAATGCTGCTTACTAGGAAATAATTTCCAGTCAGCAATGAGTGTGATTGTGACAGAAGTCAAAAAAAAGAAAAAAACAAGAAATTCCATGTTTAAAAAATTTAAGTGGCAGAGTGGATTAGGTTAGCATTTGTGTGATATGTCTTGAGGACATCAGTGATCTCACACCCGTCTTATTTGTGCTGAGACTTTACAAAGGTCAGAATGCTCCAAGCACAGTTGTGCCACCAACCCAATCAGTTACTGAGTTCTGTTCCTTATTTACAGGGCACTGATTCCCTTATCTCCATTCCTCTTGTATTTTCCTTTCCAATGCTTTCTCTATGGTCCTCCTGATGCTCATTAGCCAAGAATCGAAGGGTCTAGGCCTGCTTCTCTGCTCTCATCTTTCTCCAAGCTGGATGGAAGGAAGGGTGGTAAATCATCCTATAAAAGAAGTAACCTCCCACAGTCACTGGGGCACAAAAGAGATGCCAGGTCAAGAATATTTCCCTGCATCACATTCTCTCTTTACATTATGAATTCCAGCTACTCTTCTCTGAGCTTAAGAGATCTTTCCTGTGAGCCAGACACTGCTAACAGAAAATCAGATTTAGAATTCTTCATTGACACAGATTAACAGACATAAGATTGAGAGGTGTAGAGGTGTATCTGTGTTCCTACCGTGACCTCTAAATAGCACATTCTATTCCCAACGTACAAAAGAAACTCAAATTAGAGATGAACACTTTAGGTAATATATTTTGGCATTATGTGCCTAATACGCTTCTATAAACATTAATTATTAGGATTGTCATGTAAAATGAGAACCATTTGTTAACATTTAATATACTGAACATGCAGGGAATCAGAAGTAATAAATGAAGGTGGTTAGGAGGTAATGAGAAAAGCTAAAGAGTGATAGGGGCATCATCATTAGTACCTTGTCAACAAAGAAGGCCCATCTGCACACAAACACAGCAAAGCAAAATGGGGAAGGGATGGTGCTGTTATACACGGTTGATGAAAATAAACTAATTATTTTTCTTCAAAGATGGCCCAATTACAATTTTCAATTTTCTTTTCAAAACTAATGTATATTTTTCTATATGCTTTTAGTGAAAATTGTTGTTGTTGTTTTCTAGTCACTAAGTCTTGTCCAACTCTTTTGTGACCCCATGGACTGCAGCGTGCCAAGCTCTCTGTCCATGGAATTTCCCAGGCAAGAATACTGGAGTGGGTTGCCATTTCCTTCTCCAGGGGATCTTCCCGACCCAGGGATCAAACCTGAGTCTCCTGTATTGGCAGGAGGATTCTTCAGGACTGCAGCCCCATAGTGAAAATTAAGAGTATATTATTCTTACTATTTACCATTGAAATAAATCTCCATAATAAAAATAAATAAATCTACAATAAAGGACGACAGCTTGACATACATAGAAATAAAAGCAAATGAGTTTGAATTTCCAGATCTTTATAATGCAGAATTTCATTGTCATCAAGATAGTTTCATAATTATGATTATGTAAAACATTACCCAATTCAGAGTAAATTGGGGTAGAGAACTTTCAGCTTACTAAAATGTATGAATTATAGGGTAGTTTTTAATCAGACTAGACTACTGCATGTAAGTAGAATTTAATATATGTTATGAACTTGTCTGTTTAATTAATAATTGGAAGCATGAATCTAACTTTAATAAGCTCCATGCTAAGTACTGAATGTATATTTTCTAATTTATTTTTCACAATAGCCCAATGAACTTGATCCTTTGTTCATCCCTATTTTAGGGTTAAAGAAACTAAGGCACAGTCACCCAAGGCATATCAGCTATAAGTAAAGAAATCCATATATAATGTCTTTTAACATTCAGTCAATTTTTTATGAAAATTGTTAAACCAAAGTAATAATTAGTCACTTCTGGCTTTATGAAATACTTTGAAATTAATTTCCTTATTAAGTGTAAGAATAAAAATTGCTATCAGGAAAAACATTTTTAATAAAATGACTTTTGGATTTTGGCTTCTTTATCTAAAAAGTGTCTTAATCAAATCTAAAATTCTGTGGTCATATATATGCAAATACTTAACTATCAAAATAAGTCACAAATGTAGTGGTATATAAATTTTCAAGATTCAATGGTAATTCTGCCAATACCAGGTGTTCAGACATTTTCCAAACATTACAGAGTATGATTTTATGATATAATGGTGAAGACTGGATTAGAACAAATGACCATTTAACTTCACTTTAAATGTTCAAAGGTATTAAATCTAAATCCTTTCCCAATACCTTCCATTTTATTTTCAGTGGTCTCTTTTGGGGGAGGATAATTAGTGTTATACATAATAAATAAGCAATAAAAATCTACTTAACTTATTTATACTGATTTTTATATATGTATATATATATATATACATACACACACACACAAACACAAACACATATATATAAAGCCTACTTGCATGGGATTAAAGAAAATTTGTAATGTCAATAGCCTAACACAGTGCTTGGCACATATCAGGTGTTGAATAATTATTACTTTCCTTTTTTTGTTTTTTTCTAAATCACTCTTTGAAGTTCACTTCAGTTCAGTCACTCAGTCGTGTCCAACCCTTTGCAACCCCATAGACTGCAGCAAGCAAGGCCTCCCTGTCCATCACCAAATCCCGAAGTTTATTCAAACTCATGTCCATTGAGTCGGTGATGCCATCCAACCATCTCATCCTCTGTCGTTCCCTTCTCTTCATGACTTCAATCTTTCCCAACATCAGGGTCTTTTCAAATGAGTCAGTTCTTTGCATCAGGTGGCCAAAGAATCGAAGTTTCAACTTCAGGATCAGTCCTTCCAATGAATATTAAGGACTGATTTCCTTTAGGATGGACTGGTTGGATCTCCTTATAGTTTAAGGGACTCTCAAGAGTCTTCTCCAACACCACAGTTCAAGAGCACCAATTCTTTGGTGCTCAGCCTTCTTTATACTCCAACTCTCACATCCATGCATGACTACTGGAAAAACCAGAGCTTTGAATAGACGGAACTTTGTCGGCCAAGTAATATCTCTCCTTTTTAATATACTATATAGGTTGGTCATAACTTTTCCTCCAAGGAGCAAGCATCTTTTAATTCCATGGCGACAGTCATCACCTGCAGTGATTATGGAACCCCCAAAAATAAAGTCTGACACTGTTCCACTGTTTTTCCAACTATTTGCCATGAAGTGATAGGAACAGATGCCATGATCCTAGTTTCTTAATGTTGAGTTTTAAGCCAATATTTTCACTCTCCTCTTTCACTTTCATCAAGAGGCTCTTTAGTTCTTCTTCGCTTTCTGCCGTAAGGGTGGTACCATCGGCCTATGTGAGGTTATTGATATTTCTCCCAGCAAGCTTGATTCAAGCTTGCGCTTCATCCAGTCTAGCATTTCTCATGATGTACTCTGCATATAAGTTAAATAAGCAGGGTGACAACATACAGCCTCGTCATACTCCTTTCCCGATTTGGAACTAGACTGTTGTTCCATGTCCAGTTCTAACTGTTGCTTCTTGGCCTGTATACAAATTTCTCAGGAGACAGATCAGGTGGTCTGGTGTTCCAATCTCTTGAAGAATTTTCCACAGTTTGTTCTGATCCACACAGTCAAAGGCTTTGATAGTCAATAAAGCAAAAATAGATGTTTTTCTGGAACTCTCTCACTTTTTCAATGATCTAACGGATGTTGGCAATTTGATCTCTGGTTCCTCTGCCTTTTCTAAAACCAGCTTGAACATATGGAAGTTCACGGTTCATGTACTGTTGAAGCCTGGCTTGGAGAATTTTGAGCATTACTTTGCTAGCGTGTGAGATGAGTGCAAATGTGCAGTAGTTTGAGCATTCTTTGGCATTGCCTTTCTTTAGGATTGCAATGAAAACTGACCTTTCAAGTCCTATGGCTACTGCTGAGTTTTCCAAATTTGCTGGCATAATGAGTGTAGCACTTTCACAGCATCATCTTTTAGGATTTGAAATAGCTCTACTGGAATTCCATCACCTCCACTAGTTTTCTTCATAGTGATGCTTCCTAAGGCCCACTTGACTTCACAGTCCAGGATGTCTGGCTCAAACATACTTTGTGCGCACCAGGACCCAGGGACTCCACAGAGACTAAGACAGAACTGTGTCTGAGCATCTCCTGAGGAGGTACAGATCAGCAGTGGACTGCTGCAGGGGCAGGGTCTCTGGGTGCAGTAGACCTGGGTGTGGCATAAGCCCTCTTGGAGGAGGTTGCCATTAACCCCACCATAGAGCCACCAGAACTCACACAGGACTGGGAAAAGAGATTCTTGGAGGGCACAAACAGAACTTTGTGTGCACCAGGACCCCGGAGAAAAGAGCAGTGACCCCACAAGTCACTAACCCACACTTGCCCGTGAGTATCCAAGAGTCTCTGGCAGAGGTGTGGGTCAGCGGTGGCCTGCTGCAGGGTTGGGGGCACTGAGTGTAGCAGTGAATGTATGGGACCTTTTAAAAGAGGTCGCCATTATCTTCATTACCTCCACCATGGTTTGGCCTCAGGTCAAACAGGGAGGGAACAACACAGCCTGGTCCATCAATAGAGAATTGGATTAAAGATTTACTGAGCATGGCCCTACCTATCAGAACAAGACCCCTCAGTCTCTCCCATCAGGAAGCTTCCATAAGCCTCTTATCCTTCTACATCAGAGGGCAGACATACTGAAAACCACAATCACAGAAAACTAATCAATCTGATTACATGGACCACAGCCTTGTCTAACTCAATGAAACTATGAGCCATTCCATGTAGGGCCACCTAAGATGGACAGGTGATGGCGGACAGTTCTGACAAAATGTGGTCCACTGGAGAAGGGAATGCAAACCACTTCAGTATTCTTGCCTTGAGAACCCCATGAACAGCATGAAAAGTTAAAAAGCTAGGACACTGAAAGATGAACTCCCCAGGTCAGTAGGTGTCCAATATGCTACTGGAGATCAGTGGAGGAATAACCACATAAAGAATGAAGAGATGGAGCCAAAGCAAAAACAACACCCAGTTGTGGATGTGGCTGGTGATGGAAGTAAGGTCTTTTGCTGTAAAGAGCAATATTGCAAAGGAACCTGGAATGTTAGATCCATGAATCAAGGCAAATTGGAAGTGGTCAAACAGGAGATGGCAAGAGTGACCATCGACATTTTAGGAATCAACAAACTAAAATGGACTGGAATGGGTGAATTTAACTCAGATGACCATTATATCTACTACTGTGGGCAAGAATCTCTAAGAAGAAATGGAGTAGCCATCATAGTCAACAAAAGAGTCAAAAAAGCAGTATTTGGATGCAGTCTCAAAAATGACAGAATGATCTCTCTTCTTTTCCAAGCAATATCACAGTAATTCAAGTCTATGCCCAAACCACTAATGCTGAAGAAACTGAAGTTGAATTGTCCTATGAAGACCTACAAGATCTTCTAAAACTAACACACCAAAAAGATGTCCTTTTCATTATAGGGGACTGGAATGCAAAAGTAGGAAGTCAAGAAACACCTGGAGTAACAGGCAAATTTGGCCTTGGGTTACAGAATGAACCAGGGCAAAAGCTAATAGAGTTTTGCTAAGAGAACACACTGGTCATAGCAAACACCCTCTTCCAACAACAGAAGAGAAGACTCTACACATGGACATCACCAGATATTCAATATCGAAATCAGATTGATTATATTCTTTGCAGCCAAAGATGGAGAAGCTCTATACAGTCAGCAAAAACAAGCCCAGGAGCTGACTGTGGCTCAGATCATGAACTCCTTATTGCCAAATTCAGACTTAAATTGAATAAAGTAGGGAAAACCACTAGACCATTCAGGTATGACCTAAATCAAATCCCTAATGATTATACAGTGGAAGTGACAAATAGATTTATGGGATCAGATATGATAGACAGAGTGCCTGAAGAACTATGGATGGAGGCTCATGACATTGTACAGGAGACAGTGATCAAGACCATCCCCAAGCAAAAGAAATGCAAAAAGGCAAAATGTTGTCTGAGGAGGCCTTACAAACAGCTATGAAAAGAAGAGAAGCAAAAGGCAAAGGAGAAAAGGAAAGACATACCCATTTGAATGCAGAGTTCCAAAGAATAGCAAAGAGAGATAAGAAAGCCTTCCTCAGTGATCAATGTAAAGAAATAGAGGAAAACAATAGAATGGAAAGACTAGAGATCTCTTCAAGAAAATTAGAGATACCAAGGGAACATTTCCAGAAAAGATGGGCACAATAAAGGACAGAAATGGTATGGACCTAACAGAAGCAGAAGATATTTAGAAGAGGTGTCAAGAATACACAGAAGAACTATACAAAAAAGATCTTCATGACCCAGATAATCACAATGGTGTGATCACTCACCTAGAGCCAGACATCCCAGAATGTGAGGTCAAGTCGGCCTTAAGAAGCATCACTATGAACTCTTCCAAGAAACACAGTCAAAGGAAATTAACTCAACATGATCTCTGTACAACATTAATTTATTAACCCACATCACATTGTTTTATCTATTGGGTTTTCATATTGATTAGAATGTTATACTACCTCTACTAGTTCTTCCATGGCTGAAGAAATTTAGTAGTCATTTGGACAAGCAGCTTTACTGAGTTCAAATACAGAAAATGATATCTAACTTTTATTAAAAACTGAGGCATCTTTATTGTATTGTGTACTATATAGGTAATTATCCTTTAGAATGTTTGCTGACCTAATGACAAATTAATATCAAAGAAGATTCTAACTACTTCATAAAGGTCAACCAGTTAATATTAAACTTCAAAAAACCTCCTAGTGCCCTTGAGTCCCTTTGAGGGGCAAGTACAGAGATAAAAAGTGTGCTTGTTAATAAAGACCTATAGCAACATTGCTGGCTCTCCCAACATTGCCAGTGGCAGGATCTACATTAATACTTCTTCAACTTGAGTATGTTTCAGTCATTGAGCAACTTGTTACTATTAATAATTCTGACTCCAGGGTCCTACTCCCAGGTTTTCTGACCAGTAGATCTAAGGTGGGTCCTAGACATTTTCATTTTTAATAAAATTCCTAAGGGATTCCAGTGCAGACTCTTCAAGAAATACTCTTTTGAAGATACAGATGGCTGGACCCACTCTGAAATCACCAAAGAGAGAGGAAGAAAAAAAAAATTACCTATTTGCTTTTTGCCCTCCACAACGTTACCCCACTCCTGAAAGAATATAACATGGTTTTCATTGGTTTTTGCTTATTTTATCTACTTCTAAACACTCTCACCTCTATGAATGATTTGGAGAACATGATTCTAACTGATCACATCTCTTTAGCCTCTGTCAGATATAGTTATGAAGTAGTGGCTGAGATTTATAGATTAGTGGTCCAGGAGGCTTAGCAAGCTGAGTTTGACTTTTCTGCCCATGGATGAACGTAGCAGGGTTCTCTTCATAACCTCTCTAATTGAATTGCAGGCCAATCTCCTTAATAACCTGTCCCTTGCTCAAGATACCTACCAGGTGCCTTTCAGACTCAAAGCTACAAAAGCTCTTACTGCAAGCACTCTTTCCTCAAATCCCTTCATCCTCCCCAGCAAGTCTCTTTTAGTCTCTTCTCTCCCACTTTTTCATGGATATTAGATGTGTGACATTACTGACAATCTGAAGACTGGAAACCAGGCAGATAAAACAGAAGCATCGTTTCTCTTTTATTCTTAATTTGAGCAGCTCTCCAAGTTCCACTGAGGGGACTGGTTGCTGATATAGCTGTGAGATATGATGGGTAAGAGGAGAAAAAGTTCACAGATTTTATCAGCCACTCCTCCAGAGGTGTAGACTGCCACCCACTCTCTGGTTCCAAACAACACAAAGAAAAGCTGAAGGATGCTGACAAGGCTCTCAGAAGATGTTTTCATCGGAATGGAGCTGCTGCAGTGGCACCCTGAAGTGACACTTCTGTGCACAAGTCAAGTTATAAATATGCAAATCGAATCACTGGGTGCTACCAGCCCAACCATTCACAGTAGACTGATTATCAACTGACAGCTTTAAACTGGTACACCTCTTGCCATGATAGCTTCAGCAGAGATTTTGTTTAAAGTCCTGTCCTCTATCCCTGATGAGATGGGGACAGGACTCCTTTTGTAAATCTAGAGGAGGTATTCTGTGAAGCTTCAGGGGCCTCTCCAAGGCAGGGAGAAGAGAGGAGAATGACAAATAAGCAGCCGGAATAGCAGAGGCTGAGGAGTTTACTAGATTGGGACAGGCCAATCAAGAGTGGGCCTGGCTGTAGGCTTTTGAAAACACCCTCACCTATAGAGGCAGTGTAAGTAAAATTTAGTCCTTAGATTAGGCCAGCTTTCTAAGAATCATCAGAAGCTTGGTAAAACTACAGACTCCCAAGCTCCCCTCCCCTTCAGGATCTTTGGAGCAGAGTTCACAATTTGATAGGTTTATCAACCAATGTTGGTGAATTGCAACCATTGTTAAGAATATACTATAACAACCAAAGCCATAAGAAACAGATTTCTTCAAGAACTCACATCAAAACTTGAATTGTAAAGGTTTTAAATATGTCTGAAAATAGATAGTTTCCCAAGGGGAAGGGAGGTCTACATCCCCTCCCCTTAAACCTGGGTTATCTTAGGAAACAGTCGACCAAAGGAGCACAGAGGAAGTGACACTAAATGATTTCCAAGTGTAGGTCATAAAAGATGATACAGTTTCTGCCTGATTCTCCTAAGACTTGATTTCAGAGCCTTGACCCACCTACTAGGTGAGAAGTCTCAGGCTGCTACACTTCACAGAAGTCATCACTGTAGGCATTTAGCTGACTGCCCCAGCGGAGGAGCCAGTCAACAGCAAGCATTGCTGGTTATGTATGTAAGAACAGATGCCTCCAGATAGTGAGTCACTCCAAGTCGTTGAGTCACCCCCAGCTTTGGATCTTCCCAACTGAAGACCCAGATATCACGAAACACAAAAACACTGTCCATATTAAGCCCTACTCAAATTCCTGACTCACAGAGTCTTGAATAGGACATGCATCATGGCCAGAAATCATGCAAGCCATTGTGGGTGGAGCAAGGATTACAGAATCTGATAGTCCTGGCTCTGTCATTCAATTATCTTTGTCATTCAATTAAAACTTGTGTGGCTTTGGGTAATTTGCTCATGCTCTCAGAAGGTCAATTTTTTTTTCATTTATTTTTATTAGTTGGAGGCTAATTACTTTACAATATTGTAGTGGTTTTTGTCATACATTGAGTTGAATTAGCCATGGATTTACATGTATTCCCCATCCCGATCCCCCCTCCCACTTCCCTCTCTACCCGCTCCCTCAGGGTCTTCCCAGTGCACCAGGCCCGAGCACTTGTCTCATGCATCCCACCTGGGCTGGTGATCTGTTTCACCCTAGATAATATACATGTTTCGATGCTGTTCTCTTGAAACATCCCACCCTCGCCTTCTCCCACAGAGTCCAAAAGTCTGTTCTGTACATCTGTGTCTCTTTTTCCGTTTTGCATATAGGGTTATCGTTACCATCTTTCTAAATTCCATATATATGTGTTAGTATACTGTAATGGTCTTTATCTTTCTGGTTTACTTCACTCTGTATAATGGGCTCCAGTTTCATCCATCTCATTAGAACTGATTCAAATGAATTCTTTTTAATGGCTGAGTAATATTCCATGGTGTATATGTACCACAGCTTCCTTATCCATTTGTCTGCTGATGGGCATCTAGGTTGCTTCCATGTCCTGGCTATTATAAACAGTGCTGCGATGAACATTGGGGTGCACGTGTCTCTTTCAGATCTGGTTTCCTCGGTGTGTACTCCCAGAAGTGGGATTGCTGGGTCATATGGCAGTTCTAAATGTAAGACCAGAAACTATAAAACTCCTAGAGGAGAACATAGGCAAAATACTCTCCGACATAAATCACAGCAAGATCCTCTATGACCCACCTCCCAGAATATTAGAAACAAAAGCAAAAATAAACAAGTGGTACCTAATGAAACTTAAAAGCTTTTGCACAGCAAAGGAAACTATAAGCAAGGTGAAAAGACAGCCCTCAGATTGGGAGAAAATAATAGCAAACAAAGCAACAGACAAAGGATTAATCTCAAAAATATACAAGCAACTCCTGCAGCTCAACTCCAGAAAAATAAATGACCCAATCAAAAAATGGGCCAAAGAACTAAACAGACATTTCTCCAAAGAAGACATACAGATGGCTAACAAACACATGAAAAGATGCTCAACATCACTTATTATCAGAGAAATGCAAATCAAAACCACAATGAGGTACCATTACACGCCAGTCAGGATGGCTGCTATCCAAAAGTCTACAAGCAATAAATGCTGGAGAGGGTGTGGAGAAAAGGGAACCCTCTTACACTGTTGGTGGGAATGCAAACTAGTACAGCCGCTATGGAAAACAGTGTGGAGATTTCTTAGAAGGTCAAATTTATAATATGTAAATTGGAAAGAAAAGTATATCTCAGGATTATGGTAAAGATTAAAGAGGCAATGTGTAAGAATGTGCCTATAACACAGTGAGAATTTAGTAATTATTGCTATGATCTTTGTTACTGTTATAACAAAATATCAAAGATACCTAGATATCTCAGGGGAGATCAAAGCCATTACTTTTAATTATTGAGGGAAATCAATAGAATGTATCCAAGTCACAGCAAATAAATCTTATGGTAGAAAAGAGGATTCTAGAACCTGTCATTCCCTACATACTGCTTTCACAGTTGAGATACTGTGTTGAAATGTTTTACTCCAGATCAGTGAAACCAATACTTTCCAACACGAGGCCCTTTTTTAAAATGTTAACAAAAAAAAACAAAAAACACTGGCCACTCATGACAGTAGTTATTTGTCCTAGGGAAAAAAAAAATCATATTTTGTTACTAACCATAACTTCTATGCTTCTTGGGGCTTCCTTTGTGGCTCAGCTGGTAAAGAAAGCACCTGCAATGTGGGAGACCTAGGTTCAGTCCCTGAGTTGGGAAGATCCCCTGGAGAAGGAAAAGGCTACCCACTCCAGTATTCTGGCCTAAAGAATTTCATGAACTTGTATAGCCCATGGGGTTGCAAAGAGTTGGACACAACTGAGTGACTTTTACTTTCACTTTCTTTCATAACTTCTATATACATATTTAAAGTAGCAGTGTATATTTGTCACACAACCTACAGATTATACTCTGGAAATATTGATTGAAGGCTCTATCAGAATAATTGTCTCTACTGCTCGGTAAACATCAGAATCTAGGGACCCTTATGACAATTCAATGTCCTTTTCCATTCCCCCATGTCTAGACTCTCCAAAAGTGATACTACACAAGTACACCCAATTAGAAGCATGTTTTAAAGTTGTCTTTGGTTCTTTCAACTAAATAGAAGGGAAATATTTCTGATAAGCTCTGTATACATCATTAGTCCTCCTATAAGAGAAGCTGATGTGATTACTTGTGTGGCATATGGAGGAAAGGGAAGCTAAAGGATCCTTTTAGGAATCCAAATGACCTCCAAGTAACAGAGATAGTGACATTTAAATGCTTTCAACAGTGATTTTTATTTTAACAACTCCAAATCATGCATAGGTATAATGTAGTCTCCACAAAAAATATGTATGAGCATACTCTCAAGAATATCCATTAAGAAAATAATCAATTAATTCACATAATTCAAAAATGGAAAGGAGCAGAAAGAATATTCTTGTTATGTATGAAAATAGTGCCAAATAGTATTTTTCTTGTAGGGGTATTCTTAGCTCAGGTCCTAATAAATCTCTTTTAAAATGACCTGAAAGAAGAGTTATTTTCATTATGTTAATGATCTCCTGGGTAAGGAAAAAGTAGAAATAGCTCATTAATGGAACTTGCAGGTGATAAGTTAAGATGTATGGCAGGCACTACTGAAGTTCCTAAGATGTTATATAAATGGATCCAGAGAGGGTAAGTTTATGACTCAAAAATAACAAAATGAGATTCAGCTGAGAAAAATGAAAACCAGTACATCTTGAGCAAAATAATTCAATGGACAGGAGAAACCTGGAGAGAAGTAACACTGATGGAGACCTGGATCTAATAACAGAGGACAAATTAGATATCAGTTTGCAATGTGATAAGGCTGCCAAAGGGGCTGATGGTATTCTGAACTGAATACAATGATCCATTATGTTGGGGAAGAAGAAAATACGGAGAAATGACTACTACCTTCCTTGATTCTGGTTAGGCTAAACTACAGTCTCAGACCTCTTGACACTTGAAATATGGTGAGAAACTGGACTGCGTACAGAGGATAGCACAAGATGATTAAAGAAATGGAATGATGTACTTATGGGAAAAGATTAAAGGAACTAAATATGTACTGTCTGGATAAGTAATAACAAACAGAGCTAGAGTAGCATTAAGTCAACATTTGAAAGGTATAATTTTCCTCAGGTGAGAGGGCTATATAAATGTAAAATAATAGCAACGGTATTAAAACACTATGAAACAAGTGTCTAAGGGGGATGGCACAATCTTAGCATATGGTTAGTGTTTGAGATTATTTTCTTAATGGAGATTCTTGAGAGTTTGCTCATATACATTTTTTGTGGAGACTACATTTTACTTACGCATGATTTGGAGTTGTTAAAAATCACTTTTGAAAGTGTTTCAATGTCGTATCCGGGAGATGGTGAGGGACAGGGAAGCCTGTGTGCCACAGTCTATGGGGTCGCAAAGAGTCAGACTTGGCGACACAACAACAATAGTGGCTGAGATACCTCATTGGTATCAGCAACACTGACAATAACCGTTTCAGCTGCCATGTTGCTACTGGTGATCACCGGACAGATCCTCTTCTCAATCTCACGGTACAGAAACTTGAGCAGTTGGGAACTGTTAACCGGGAACAATTAAATTTTGTGTACTGTGGTTTTAGTGCCTTTCTTAACACCGGTCTCCATTACCACACTCTTCAGTCAAAATTTAATTTCCTCATCCTTGCCTCCAGAACCCACATCAAGCCTTGCTTTTAATGACCCATCTCTAGGAACTTTCTCCTTCTAAGTGAAACAACAGAGGAAAGAAAATGGAGGATCTGAACCAATTTATACCAAGATACTAAACTGTGAGGTAAAAATTTTAATATATTTCTCAAATATATGCATATGGAACAATATCAACTTCCTCACAAAGAGGTCTGTGCCCAGTGGATGTGGACTTTGTTTTGATGTGGACCATCTCTGTGTCCTTCAAATCACATTCTCTAAGCTTTCAAGTGGCAAATGCTCACATTTGGAAGTGCCCTCAGCACCATTTCAAGCTGCTAGAATAGCTGCAGCATAGTCTTAGAGATTGGATGGGCTCAATTTAATAGATGTTTTGGGTTCTGCATTAAAACCCTAAACATCAAGAGCATGTGACATGCTTTATGACATATGAAGCTGCGTGGGGGAAATTTTCATGCAGCTACAACAAGCCAAGACATGCTCTATTGGAAATACAGATGCAAGAGAAATATAACTTTGCTCCCTTCCAGCTCTAACATTCTATGACTCTATAATTCAGTGACTGGAGGATCATTTTCATGATTCAGGAGTCAATATTGATGAATTTCTTCCAAAGTGAAAATGTGAGAAAGAAAGTGAAGGAGAAATGAAAAGTTGTTCCATTATGTGTTAAGTATTCACAATACCAGGGAGATACAATTTGGGAACAGAGTGACTGATGAAATATGTAGGATAAGCAAACAAAAGGGGGGCGGTGCATATCTGAAGGAAAAAAAAAGAAACTGCAGTGACCATCCATCACCGATCTCTGGAGTGGAAGGGAAGAAAATGTGAAATTCCTGTACCTACTTGTGATGTATTTGCAAAGACAGAATATCTTGCTCAGGGGAAACTTTAAAGAGTCAGACTTCTGCTATAGAGCAAACACAGTGAAACATGGGTCACTAAAGAGCCCCTAAGTTACAGAGAGGACAGGTTTGTGACCCTGAAAGTAGGCAGTGCAGGCAGAGCAAAAGCCTACCCTAGATTTGCCACTGACCGACCTGAAGGGATCGATGGGGAATGTGAAAGCAATAAAATAATCAGCAGGGTCCACCTGTTATTTATATTCTAATAGTAAAGAAAATGGTTTCTTAGCTTTCAGGTAATTTCTTAATACAAGTGCTTTAATGGAAACAAGAGAATCACCTGAGACAGCCGGTTTAGCTCAACATGGTCAGTAGAACGCATCATGCCATGTAGAAAGTGACCTGTACTGCTGGCCACAGGCAGTCTTTATGATAGATTCAGGTCACTCGGGGTTTACTGAAGGCATGGCGCTCTGTGTTGATTATTAGTGGCTGAGCAGAGGAACTATTTTTGCCATGTCTCATAAATTTCTTCAGCTTCCAAGAGGCACAGCCCAGATCAACACAGCAGAAGCTGAAGGCAGAATGCAGGTCACTCTGAACTGCATAGACAGATAGGATGAGCCAGCCTGCTGAGTCTGTTTCTGCTTCAACCTCATCCAGGTAGGGATTATTCAGCTACCTGATATCTTCAAATGAACCTGGGTAGTTATCAATTATAGCATCACTCTACAGACATTGTGAGAATGTAAGTCTATTCTTTATGAGTAAGAGGGAAGTTACATAATATGTGATGATATCCTTGCCATGATTTTAAGGCAACAGTTGTGCAAAAAGTAGAAAGATATGGTCTGTAGCCTGGTAAGCTCATCATGGAGCTTATCACCAAAAAAAATAAAATAAAACAAAGAAAAATTTAGCAGGAAACTGTGATCACATTTGAGTAGTGGTATCACTCAATGCCAGAGGAGTTTTGCCATACAGATTAGCTGCAAGTATTAGGTCACAGGGCCCTGTGCACTTGCTTTTAGTCCAACTCAGCTGTGATTTCACAGATACAGACAAGAGATATACATAAAGACTTGAGTGGAGAAAAGACTGTGAAATTCTAAAAGAAAAAGCAAAAAACCCAGAATTCCCCTAGTAATTCATGGCTGTGAGACAAGATAAGTCCAAACATAGAGTGGACTGATATCAGTCAGTCATTTGGCTATCAAGCCAAAGTGGAATTGAGGGGAGACATTATATTTCAACTCAGTGAAAGTTTGCCAAGTTATTTGAGAAGTCCTTCACCAGAGATTTTATTTAACCATACCATATTTACTAAAGAAATCTCTACCTTCACCCTCTTCCATTTTACCTCTCTTAATCATCATATCTGAAATGCACATCTAGAAACCCCCTACAAATGACTCCAATTTCAATTTTCATGCAGGCTCTATAATATTATGATTGAATAATTACTATTTATCTAGACACAAAATGTGTCAGGGGCCTCAAAAATATATTTAATCTATACAACAATCCTGTGAGATTAGTGTTATTCAGTTCAGTTCAGTCACTCAGTCATGTCCGACTCTTTGCGACCCCATGAATGGCAGCACGCCAGGCCTCCCTGTCCATCACCAGCTCCCGGAGTTTACTCATGCCCATCGAGTCGGTGATGCCATCCAGCCATCTCATCCTCTGTCGTCCCCTTCTCCTCCTGCCCCCAATCCCTCCCAGCATCAGGGTCTTTTCAATAGGTCAACTCTTCACATGAGGTGGCCAAAGTGCTGAAGTTTTATTACTCTGATGTTAAAGAAAACTAGGAAGATATATATTTAAACAATCAGTTTAATACTCAAGGTCCAAAGTTAGGCCTGGCTAACTTTAAAGTTTCCAGTAGAGTAACAATGAAAAGGAGATAAATAAGTTCCCTTAAATTCGTTTAGATCCCACTCTCTGATTTCTATATCTGCAGGCATGCCTTAAAACTTCCTTTAATTTCTTTTAGGGTAAAAGTAAATAGCTTGTGGTTCCTATGTCTGTGTGTCTGTGTGCACACACATGTATGTACCTATTTTATTTGTTCAATAAATATCTACTGAACACATAATTCTGTGCTAGGCACTGTGCCAACTACAAAAATGGATAAAACAATTGACATGGTCTCTGCTCTCACAAATATTACCATCTATCTGTCTGTTCTGTTTGATGAGGTAAAGTTATTGAAAACCAAATAGCAGCTGAGTGCATGAAAATATGGAGGAAGTTGATTCCTAGTGACTTATAAAAGGAAATATGTAGCTATGTACAGGATTAACCATATGTGAAAGACTGACCATCTCATACAATTGTTGAAATCACCATCATCATTACTATAGTTATAAACTAATTTTACTATTGTAAAACTGGAGAAATTAGAGTTCTGCAGGGCTGCAAATCCTCAGAGCAAGAGTCACTTGGAGAAACAAGAGCAACTAGACACCCATCCCAAGGTTCAGGACTCAGACTATGTCAATCTCTTTTCTGTTAATGAACAGAGAATTAACTACCTTATTTGAATAACAATCATTGAATTAAGATGTCTCCAGAGACTTCTAGAAACCGGCAAATGGGGATGGTTGCTTAATTACATTCAGTAATGAAACTGTGCTCTAAATTTCATTGATTTCCATAATTTCAGTTTTCAAATTTTTAATTTCCCCTTATTTCCTTAGTTTTTAGACCTTCTTTTTTTTTTCCTTTGATTGATCTGAGGAAGAAAATAATGTTTTGTTAAAACCTCATTACGCTTCTCGGCCTTTTGGCTAAGATCAAGTGTAAAACCTATACATTACCCCAGGAACACCAGCAAGTGTTCCTTAAAATTCAGCATCAGTTGCTAGTCCAGCTACTAAGCCTAGAAGAGTTGATATAACTAGTTGATGAAAAAGCAAAACCAAACAGAGAAGCAGAAACAGAATTAGGGATATTAATAACTACTGATTGCTTCCCACTAGAGTGTTCCTTTACTATGAATGCCATACTTGGTGAATAAAAAATATGGCATGACATATACATAATCTAAAGGAAGAATGCATTTTGAAATAAGATGAAGGAAGAAACCAAGAAGTATTCTACAAATTAAAAAGTCTGAGTGTAAATTATTAAAATTAACACACACCCTAAAAGAGTTAGACTCTGGAACC
The DNA here is from genome assembly GCF_910594005.1 of Cervus elaphus. Lineage (NCBI taxonomy): Eukaryota > Metazoa > Chordata > Mammalia > Artiodactyla > Cervidae > Cervus > Cervus elaphus. The sequence goes on along the minus strand of NC_057833.1, from coordinate 57,243,179 downwards.
TCAGGCAAAACTTATGAAAAAGAAAACTGCCTTTTAATTGAAAATAATCATATTTCCCAGATAAGCATTTCTTGGAGATGAGTGCTACTGTGCATTGTCAGATGTTCCTATTAATGAGATTTTTAAATTTTAGGTGCCCCATGTATGCCCAATGAGTACCCCCCCACAACCAGAACAAATGATTTATTTTCTAAGGGTTAGTTGTGTCTTATCAGATCAAGTTCTAATACCTCTCTGTAGTTTGCCTGAGTATCTGTGACCCTTTGAAGCTAATTCCTATTTTCACTTTCATTGTTATTAATTATTATGATCAATCACAGAATCATAAGAGATGAAACAACCCATTTGGATGATTGTCTGACATCCTGGTTCAGATGGTAAAGAATCCACCTGCAATGCAGGAGACATGGGTTTGATTCCTGGGTTGGGAAGATCCCCTGGAGAAAGGAATAGGTACCCACTCCAATATTCTTGCCTCGAGAATCCCATGGCCAGAGGAACCTGGTGGGCTACAGTCCATGGGGTTGTAAAGTGTCAGACACAATTGAGCAACTAACACTTTTTGAATTTTGAACTTTCATTTTACAGAGGACAATACTGAAAACCATGTATTGCCACATGTCACACAAGTATTTCAGGCAGGCTTAGAAATTTATCCATTCAACAAAGATTCATTAAGTACCTGCCATGTGTTGGTTTTTGTTCCACACCATTCTCCTACAACAGTGCCTCCTGACGTAACCATTATCATATTGTCTCCTCTCTCCCAATATCCTTAAATCTGTATGCTCATTTAGTTACCAAAGTAAGAATAATTTATACAATAAATTCCTCTACCCATAAAATCAGTTCCTGGACTTGGTAAATAAACTGATAAAGATGATTTATTTGTGCACAGTTTTGGAAAATATCCAAGTGATGCTTTTAATTTACGTTAAAAACAATAGCACAAGAAATCAACTTTCTATAAAGACAGAAAAAATCCAAAATATTGCTAGAAGAATATAATCTTGCTTAGAGCTATGCACTTAGCACTGAATTGCTGTTCATTTTATCCATAGAAGATAGAACAAAGTGACAATAACAACAATCCTCCTTCCTCATACTCATTCATCAGGAAATGAGTTTTGATGACTGTCAGTCTTTTGCTATTGTACACAGAATTTGCCTCTTCCCTAACCTCATCTTTAACTTGAAGAAGTATTTTCACAGTTGGTAGGTCAGTCAAATAATTGCTTCAAAAACAAATAATGGCTCTCTTTACACTTACAGGCAAATTGATAAAGGTCTAGTTTAACATGGTCAGGCAGTAACAATGTATGTGCAGAGAACTGACACTAACTGACACCGTTGAAGGGTTTGATCATCTATATCAGGGTAGCCTTCTCACCCTTTCCTCCTTTTACTCTCCAGCTCAGCCTCTGCCTTTTTCTCTCCCAGTGTCTCTTTTTCTCTCTCTTTAAAATATTCAACCACATTTGTTTTCATGGATTGCAAGAGTTTCCATTTTAAAAATAACCAATACAATGGATTTTAAAAACGGATTGTAGGTAATGAGACAGTAGTACCAAAAGGGAAACTATACAGTCAAAACTGACACAACCATTGCTCCATGGCCCACTGGAACTAGAACCCAAGAGATTCACAGTGAATTTCAGGTGATCTTTTATCCTATTCATAATCTTAACAGTTAGAAATAGATATACCATATTTTAAAGATAAAGGAATATAACAATGTGAAAAAATAGGAAAAAAACAAAAACAAATGTGAGTCAGAAAGAGGGAAAGATATAAAGAAGTGAATAAGATGGAAAACATTACCGTCCATCACTTATTCAACCCTTTTTTTAAAAATGAACTCTAAAGTATGAAATGAAAGTCTAGGATATGCCAAGTGATCATACACAACAGCCAGCTGGTATACCTGTTACCACAGCATCATTATTGGTAGCACTCCTTCCACTCTCAAAAGTTTCACAGGTCAAACAATAAGTTATACCCTAAGGATAGTCACCCTAAGGATAGAAACTACTCTCAATAGTTTGGGTTTTCTACAAGTGAATAAAATTTATCTCATCTCTCATTTATAGCCCATTGTTTATTATACAAAAAGTCATATTTTCTTCATGCCTGAATACAATGAATTTGACCCCAGTCAGAATAAACTCAGTCACAGCTGTGTTCTTGGAAACCTCTGGATAGTGGACTAGGTAAATCTCTAGCCTAGCACCAACAGCCCAGGGTACTTGGCATTATGACCTCACTGTCATGTGTTCAACTTCCTTTCTTTTTAACAAGGCACCTGACATTCAAGGTTTGGTTCATGGAAAGGAAAGGATGATGGTAATTAGAAATAGCATTGTTAGGAATAGACCTTCTCTAAGCCCTGTGTCCTTGGTAGTAAATTAAAGGTACGTGACTGTGAAACCAACATCAATTACCCTTCACTCTCACTGCATTGAAAGCATTAGTTATAGACATTTTCTACTAGTGAAGTAATTTAACCACCAGCACTCAATCCCAATCACAGGATTAATCCTCATTAGAAGCTATTTTTGAAAACAGCTTTTCTTTTAACCTATGTGTCTGTAAAAATTTAAAAATCAATAAAATGACAAACAAAAACATCAAAAACTTCCTGATGAAGATGGGAGAAACAGACTCTTATTCACTGCTAGAGATAACTCTAAAACCTGTTTGGAAATTAACTAGCAACAACTTTTACATTTAAACATGTACTGCTTTTGCAAGCTGGTCCCAATTTAGTAATTAGCATAATGGTTAAGAGAGCAGACTCCAGATGCAGACTGCTGGGGTGTGAACCTGGACTCAGCCTCATAGCACAAGTGTGACTTTGAGCAAATTTCTTAAAGCCCCTGGGCCTCACTTCTCTCTGCTATCCCATGTATGGAGATAAAAAGTAACCTACAGTATACAATTGCAGGGGATGAATGTAACAAGCTTAGAAAAGTTCTGACCTAAGAGCAATCAATAACAGCTATTATTTTTATCATGATTTAGAAATGGTGGAAAGCAAAGAAGAACTGAAAAGCCTCTTGATGAAGGTGAAAAAGGAGAGTGAAAAAGTTGGCTTAAAACTCAACATTCAGAAAACCAAGATCATGGCATCTGGTCCTATCACTTCATGGCAAATAGATGGAGAAACAATGGAAACAGTGACAGACTTTATTTTCTTCAGCTCCAAAATCACTGCAGATGGCGACTGCCATCATGAAATTAAAAGACGCTTGCTCCTTGGAAGAAAAGCTATGGAAAACCTAGAAGGCATATTAAAAAGCAGAGACATCACTTTGCCAACAAAATTGGTCAAAGGTATGGTTTTTCTAGTAGTCATGTATGAATGTGAGAGCTGGATAATAAAGAAGGCTCAGTGCCAAAGAATTGATGCTTTCAAACTGTGGTGTTGGAAAAAACTCTTGAGACTCCCTTGGACTGTATGGAGATCAAACCAGTCAATCCTAAAGGAAATCAACCCAGAATATTCATTGGAAGAACTGATGCTGAAGCTGAAGCTCCAATACTTTGGCCACCTAAAGCAAAGAGCCAACTCATTAGAAAAGACCCTGATGCTGGGACAGATTGAAGGCAGGAGGAGAAGAGAATGATGGAGGATGAGATGGTTGGATGGCATCACCAATTCAATGGACATGAGTTTGAGCAAGCTCTGGAAGATGGTGAAGGACAGGGAAGCCTGGCATGCTGCAGTCCATGGGGTCGCAAAGAGTTGGACACAACTGAGCGACTGAACGACAACAAAGAAATAAAGCACCAACACAAAAGGATAATATTGAAAGTATAATATATTGTTTCCAATGCGGAAAAAAAATGGAAACAACTGGATAACCATCAAGATGAGAATGGTTAAATATACAAGTTAAAATGTGGAATATTATATACTTTATTTTTCAAATGAGTTAGAAATACATCTGTTGTTTTTGCTTGGGTTGTTTCATATGAAAAGCAAACTGTAGACTTTTTTGCTCAGTATCCTCTTGCTTTTTAAAAAACAAAATAACCATTTGCAAAGAAATACTCTACATGTACAATATTCATTATACCAATAATTTTTGAGCACTATCAGACTCTATTGTAGCACTGAGTTATAGCAGTAATAAAAACAGACACAAAATTTCACCCTAAGAAGCTTATATTCTAGTGGGGAGGGGCCAATAACAACAACAAAAATATAGTATCTCCTATGGTAATAAATGCTTTAGGGAGAAAATCAAGCAGTGTCGCTGCATATAGGGAGACCCTTAGAAGGCAGTGGTGGTTGAGGAAACCTTAATTTTAAACAGGGTAGTTAGGACATGTCTCTTAGGAGGGAGAAAAGATACTTCAGCAAAATTCCAAATAAGAGATGAAAAGGCAAAGTATACTTCTATGTTTTCTGATTAGTGCATATGTTTGCACATTTTATATGAATATGAAGAAACATAAAAGAGTATACCAAGGTATTAAATTTAATAACTTCAGGAAAGATACAATAGGGGAGGGGTCAAGACTGAGGAAGGTTATAAGTTTTATTCTTTCTATATTTTTTGTTGGTACAACAATTACTAATAATAAAGTAAATTAGAGCAACTAAGGAAAGGCATAAATGGAGGAATGAAAAACATAAAAACTCAGATGAATAAATTTCCAGTCACAGCACATAGGAGGTGTTCAGAAAACACAGGCGGAACTGTAATATAAATGATATATTACAAATATAAATATAGATATGAGTGATCCTCATATCACTCAAGGATTCTCCAGGGTTTGGCAGATAAGGCAACTGAGGCCAACAGAGGTTGAATGTTGGTTAAAGACACAAGTTTTAATTGTCTTTATGTACTCTACACCAATCTATCTCCAAGGAATTCACCTAGAGAAAATCCTCAGTACTTTTTGTAAAGAACTTCCAAAGGCTGCCTTAGAGGCTATTGAGCAGGTCCCCCAAGAAGAAAGGAGGGAAGTGGGAGTTTGGGGTTGGCGGAGGAGGAGATAAGAAAACTGCACTGCTGACTGCGAAGATAAGGTAGCATACCTATTGTGTCCCACACACAATATAACTGATTTGTTTGAATTTTGCCTTTGTTTCTTCTCTATGTCCTACCTTCCAGTGGAGGTGTCCTGAAACAGGAAAAACGATCAAAAGCTAAACATCTGAAGGGAGAAGAAACAGAATGAGGATACTTCAGCAGCATCAGGCCCTGAATACCAGCTTGAGCACCTGACAGGGGGCCTGCAGACAGGGCTGGCCTTTGCTATGTCAGGAAAGAATCCTGAAGAACTTTCCAGAGTCAGCAGCATATTTACATATGCACCCATCCATCCTTGCTCTCACATTACATGTAATTATGTCCCTTCTCAACTGAATAAAGTCAGAGCTCCTCAGGCTGGACTAAACATACTCTTTCTATTGATTGGAAGAATACTTCACTGAAAACTAAGAATGAATAGCAGTGATGATCTATTAATCATTAATAAATAAAAGCATAGCCCCATAGGCTGTCATCTGTTTATCTAGATTGCTGCTGAAAATGTAAAAGACGTTATTGCTCTCTGATACCATTCTCTTCAAACTGTCTGCTCTGGCTCACTCAGGATTTGGGTAAATACATTTCTTGAAATGTTCAAGAACAGTACTAACCAGAAGACAAAGGCATTATCTCATTTCTGATCATGCTAACTATCTCCTTATTTAAACATGATTCAATATCAGCAATCTGTGAATATTATCTTCTTTCAGTTAACAGTGAAAATATGGGTGGTGACTTCAGAGATAACTTTAACTAATCCTTCAGACACTGTGACATGATCTTTCCATCAGCTCCTGTAATTTGGTTAAAAGCTTAATCAGGCTTCACTATACTCAGCATATGGTAGCTCAGATGGTAAAGCATCTACCTACAATGCGGGAGACCTAAGTTCAATCCCTGGGTCGGGAAGATCCCCTGGAGAAGGAAATGGCAACCCACTCCAGTACTCTTGCCTGGAAAATCCCATGGACTGAGGAGCCTGGTAGGCTACAGTCCATGGTGTCGCAAAGAGTCGGACACGACTGAGCGACTTCACTTTCACTCTACCCTAGATATTTAAGCAGAAAGCTCCACTTGTCTTAAAAATTCTCCCTGACTTCTCTGACATTTCCACCATTAAGGTTAATTGCCAACAGAGGGGATCCTGTAAAACCACTTAACAGTGTGGGGTTGGTTATCAAAGTCTCTGGAAGAGAACAAGGTTCTGATAGGTATTCAAGGAAAGAATTGGGATGGGAAAGGAGAAGATGAGACCATTTCAGAGGGTGAGACTTGCCGGTCAAGGCCAGGTACAAAAGGAGCATTTTCATGGGGAGCGAGGGACCTCAGAGGGAGACTAGTGCAAACAGAAACTGAGGAGCAGCAAGGGAAGGCAGAGGTGAAGACAGGAGTAGGAAAAGGCAAACCAGCCTTGTTTACAGTGTAGGCTAGAGACGCTCCAAAGGAGGGTCATTAAATAAATCTCCTTTGAAGTTTTAAGCTCTAATGTGGAAATATTCTGTTAGATAAAACTGTGGTTGTAGTCCTTTATCTCGCCTCTCCAGAGATGTAGCGTGCCTCAAAGTAACACATTCAAATAACTGAAACATTAAAAAAATATTCAAATGACTATTTCTTTAATCTCTAAAACATGCTTTCATTTTGTTTTTCTTGTTATAAAATATATCGATTCATTTTCTTTAATCCACATATATTCCATTCCTGCAAGCATCAATTGTTTTACTGCCTTATATGATACGGTTAAATTGGGCTTCCCAGGTGGCACTAGAATCTGGCTGCCAAAGCAGGAGCCTCAGGTTCAGTCCCTGAGTCAGGTAGATCCTCTGGAAGAACACATAGCAACCCACTCCAGTATTCTTGCCTGGAAAATTCCATGGACAGAGAAGCCTGGTAGGGTACAGTTCATGGGGCACAAAGGGTCAAACACAACTGAGCACACACATATGATGCAGTGAAAGAACTTTCTTGGAGTCTCTTAGTATATGTACATAGGTTATTTGTCCCAATGTGGAATGCTTCAAACACTGTCCTAAGTTTCTTTAGCTTCCTTCCTTTGTCATTAGTTGCCTATACACAGAAATACTTGCACCTTTTTATAGGATTTGGAATAATTTTCATATCCAACTTTAAAATGGTAAGTATAGTCCACCTTCTTCTGAAACTCATTCAGCTGGGCTCCGTTCCCTCAAAATCTTCACTACTTGTTCTTGTGTTCAATATACCTTCTGGAAGATAGTAATTAGTTCTAGTCTGATGTCTGGTTTATCTGAATATGAGACTTAAGTAAAAATGTAAGAGTCATGAGACAGAGATGTAGCTGCAGGCAAACCAAGAGGAAATGGAGGTTAATAATGCCACATGCCTAGGAATGTGACTAAGTTAGAAAAAGGGTTGGGTGACCTAACTGGGAAAATTCAGACAAAGATAAATTACATTCCTCTACTCTTCCTGAATTATTCAAAATGATCAATTAACTCAGGCTAGTTTCTGCCCATAAGAGTTAGAGTTTGCACCATGTAATTATGGTACTTGATGATATTTAATTCAGCACTTTATAATAAACTGTCTTGGTATTGTTATTTAATTGCTTTACGTTCACACGGTTTATGTCCTTACCAAGACTATATACACCTTGAAGGCAGCAATCAAGTCTTACCACCATGTGGGATTTTTCCATAGCTATTTAGATAATCCAGTGCACGTAGAGAATATACTACAACTCTGCACTGAATTGAATTGTTATATATAAATCTGTAAAATTAAGGTGAAATTAGGATAATATAAACCTCTTTCTGCTACTATCCAGCCCAGTGACAATACCAAAATTGGAATAAAGTGTCTAAGTGTGGGTATCTGGATATTATGTCATAAAAGTAATAAAATTCATTTTCTATATCATATTTTAATATAATGGAATGGCTAAATTATGTAAATTCCATTGAAAGTTTACAGATATGTGCATATTCATATAAGCAGTGGATTATACATAATGAGACCCACTTTAGGAAATAATAATTTGAGTCTAATAACAATGATTCAATTAAGAGAAAGTTCATAAAAATTATTGTAGAAGAGCTTAGTTCTAAGATACCTCAGATGTATATCCACTCAATGGTTTATTTTTTGTTGATAGCTAGAGTATCACTGATAAGAGTGTGGCTGAAAAGAATATTATCAGGATCTGTTAGTGACCTTCCCACCCTTTTCTTTTAACATTTGAAACTGGAGCCACTAACACCCATGTATGCACTCAGTCGCCCAGTCGTGTCCAACACTTTGCAACACTATGGGCTCCTCTCCATGGGATTTTCCTGGCAAGAATACTGGAGTGGGTTGCCATTTCCTCCTCCAGGGGATCATCCTAACTCAGGGATCAAAGCCACATCTCCTGCTTCTCCTGCATTCAGGCAGATTCTTTACCACTGAGCTACCAGGGGAGCCCAATATTTACGTTTAACACTGGTAAGGGAACATTTCGAGGCATCTAAGCTATTAATAACAGAATAGTTAGTCTTGCTTTGCCTTCACACCCAAATTCTGAAATTAACTGATAATCCTATCCCTTCCAGCCATACATCCCTGATCTTTTTTAGGCCATCCTTGGATCAAAACTCAAAGCAGGCATTCCTAGGATCAACTACTTGGATGCAAAGTGCAGACCTTGCTGATGCTGCCTGCCTCTCTCAGTTCAGTCGCTCAGTCGTGTCCAACTCTTTGCGACCCCATGAACCACAGCACGCCAGGCCTCCCTGTCCATCACCAACTCCCGGGGTCCACCCAAACCCATGTCCATTGAGTCGGTAATGCCATCCAACCATCTCATCCTCTGTCATCCCCTTCTCCTCCTGCTCTCAATCTTTCTCAGCATCAGGGTCTTTTCAAATGAGTCAGCTCTTCGCATAGGTGGCCAAAATACTGTAGTTTCAGCTTCAACATCAGTCCTTTCAATGAACACCCAGGACTGATCTCCTTCAGGATGGACTGGTTGGATCTCCTTGCAGTCCAAGGGACTCTCAAGAGTCTTCTCCAACACCACAGTTTAAAAGCTTCAATTCTGCAGTGCTCAGCTTTCTTTATAGTCCAACTCTCACATCCACACATGACCACTGGAAAAACCACAGTCTTGACTAGACAGACTTTTGTTGGCAAAGTAATGTCTCTGCTTTTTAATATGCTGTCTAGGTTGGTCACAACTTTCCTTCCAAGGAGTAAGCGTCTTTTAATTTCATGGCTGCAATCACCATCTGCAGTGATTTTGGAGCCCAGAAAAATGAAGTCAGCCACTGTTTCCACTGTTTCCCCATCTATTTGCCATGAAGTGATGGGACCAGATGCCATGATCTTAGTTTTCTGAATGTTGAGCTTTAAGCCAACTTTTTCACTCTCCTCTTTCACTTTCATTAAGAGACTGTAAAGAAGAAAAAGAGACACAGAAATACAGAACAGACTTTTGAACTCTGTGGGAGAATGTGAGGGTGGGATATTTCAAAAGAACAGCATGTATACTATCTATGGTGAAACAGATCACCAGCCCAGGTGGGATGCATGAGACAAGTGCTCCGGCCTGGTGCACTGGGAAGACCCAGAGGAATCGGGTGGAGAGGGAGGTGGGAGTGGGGATCGGGATTGGGAATACATGTAAATCCATGGCTGATTCAAAGAATAAAAAAAAAATAAAAATTTAAAAAAAAAAAAAAAAAGAGACTGTAAAGAGCCTGCCTCTCTGCCTGTATCTTATTTACAATCATCATTTTAGAAACACCTTGACCACCAGGGCTAGGCATTCCAGGTTTGACTGTCTCCACTACAGTCTGAGCCATGGTTCTGCTAATTACCAAATACCTTGCCTTTGTTGCGTTAACCTTTGTTGAGTTGAGAGAATCATAGCTCCCCTGGCTTTTCCTTGATGGTGAAGGAGCTTAAGTATTTTTTTGTACCTATTTAGAATCACAGAATGATAAAAAGATTCAGAGCTCAGAGGGACTGAAGAGATGCTACAAGTTTAAACCTGATAAAACTTTATTTTTTTTAGAGTATGTTTTCAGGGTTGGTTTATTTATTATTTATTTCTGTTAGCTTTGGAACAAGATAATTGGCCCAGTGGTTGTAAACCTTATCTAAAAATCCATGCGGCATATACATAAAATTGGTCTTTAAAAATACCAACCGGTTTGCATACTTGACCATGGCTTTGAAGTTTATACTCTGTGTATGAACATTTTGCTTTATTGTCTTGTAATGTACAGGGTGAATTATGGTTTTAAGTCTCCTAGACCAGGCTTTTGTGAATGATTTAGTTACCATTGTGCATAGTTTTGAATTATCTACTTAAGAAACCTATAGGTATCATCCATTGGCAGTATTCTGGGTAATCTTAACAGGATAGTCATTGTCTTTTTTGAACTTGAAAAGACTGATTCCATAAAGTCTCCACTTATTTCACAAAAGATTCATATTTGTCAAAGAGAATTCTGGTACTTTATTTTCAGGGAAAACGTTGAAAATAATTACTTTTTAATAAAATATAACCAATTTTCCCATTTAATTACATAGAGATTAATTAAATGAGTGAAATCTGCTTTTATCTTATTATAAAATTATAGTTTTCAACATTAGCTCAAAAAAGTAATGTTGGGGTAGTCAGACCTAGTGATCATGTTTGGTAATTTGATCATCTTGCTGTAAGGTTAAATTAAGGACCTAGCTTTTGATTAGGTCTATAATTATTTAAAAAAACTGACTTTCTATGGGAAAAAAAAATTTTTTTAAGATATTTTCATACAGTAATTCCTAATCAGCAGGAAAGCTTATTAAAAAAGGAAAATCTTAAAAGAAAATGCAAAGCAGACTGTATGAATTTGCTTGTTTTCCTTATTACAGATATTACTGTAATATCTTATTACAGATATTACTCAAATCTTAAAATTCAGAATTTATGCACACACATATATATATATACATATGGAAATAAAATATGTACTGAACCCAAGTTATTTTTACACAGTGGGTTTCATTTTACAGAATCAGTAGCTAACAGAGTCAGCTTCTTATTTGAATTAATATATAAAAGCCAATTGTGTATTATTATATAAGAAATAAACAACATCCATAGTGGAGTGCTGGGGAATTAGTCATGCTATTTCGATGTAAGTGTTGTGTACATTTACCTAGTCTTATGAATGCTCTCTCCTAAAGAAAATTTTATACACACACGACAGAGACACACAACACAAACACAGCACTTTTTCTGCAGCCTTAGACTCTGTGGCTTCCCCCCAGTTTCTTACAAAATTACTCCTGCATTCCACCTGTTGTCTAGGCTGTTCCATGTTCCAGCACCTTCAATGTGTTTCACATTCAAAATGCAGGTGGAATGCAGGAATAACAGTTTCCCAAAGAAAAGGCTAGCTGCTTTTAAAAGAATAAAGAAAAATGGATCCTAGTAGGCCAGACTCCTTCATTGTATGTGGGCCTTATTCAGGGTAGATATTTGCTGCCATTTGCTGGAGCTAATGACTGAGGACATATGAATATAGGAGAGTTGTTGGATGACAACAGTCTAGATGCCTTAGGAATAAGGCATTAATCTCAACTGCAAGTAAACACCAGAGGGAATGCCACAGAAGCCTAAAATCCTCCCCATATTTGGAAGAAAAGTAAGCTTTGCTATGCCAAGTTACATCTGACATGAGAATAAAAAAAATGAAGCCCATTAGTTATGCTCAGTGCTAGCATACAATAGTAAATTTACTAGCTGGAATGCTTTTTTTAAACTTTGATATGAGTGATCTATTAAATGAAAGACATTTTGTCTTTATGTAGACCTGTTTCTCAGCGAAGGAAATGACAACCCACTCCAGTACTCTTGCCTGGAAAATCCTGTGGATGGAGGAGCCTAGTGGGCTGCAGTCCATGGGGACACGACTGAGTGACTTCACTTTCACTTTTCGACTGAGCGACTTCACTTTCACATTTCACTTTCATGCATCAGAGAAGGAAATGGCAACCCACTCCAGTGTTCTTGCCTGGAGAATCCCAGGGACAGGGGAGCCTGGTGGGCTGCTGTCTGTGGGGTCGCACAGAGTCGGACACGACTGAAGAGACTTAGCAGCAGCAGCAGCAGACCTGACTGAACAAAAATGCTGACTGAATAAAAACCCTACTACAAAACAAAAATGTGAGATGTTCATGTTATATTTTAATAATAGGTACTGCTGGTTTCAGTATAATTTTTTAAAGAGTTGTACATACAAATAAAAAGCTAAGAATTGTTAATAAAACAAACATGGATTTGAAAAATGTATTTGGTAATTATTCTTCCCTGCCAAAGAGCACTTTTGGAGTTATTAGAATGTAAAGAAATGAACAGTCTTGTTTTAAACTTTGGACTATTTTTAAATATCTGCCCATCTTCTATGATATCTTTATCATGTATGAAATCTCTTTTGCAATACTAAAGAAAACCTAGATTCCATGAAAGAAATTTTGATTTATCTGAGCCTTTCAATGGTAGTTATTATAGAATATCATATTCAAATTATATTTTAAACTTATTGAGAACGGAGACTATGAGTTTAGTTCTTTTTTAAGCTAAGGTACATTTATACTATGTATCTAATAAAATTTTAATTAGTTAACCCATCAATGTGTAATGATTATTTCCCCTTGAATTAATCAGTCCTTAAAAAAATAATTTTTTCAGTATGATATCAACACATAGGCTCAAGAAAGGCTGAAGCCTTTCAAATGGCAAAAATGATAAAGATATATACTTGTCCCATCATCAACACAACATTATGATATTACTCTGTATCAGACCAATCACGTCATCTTGGTAACTCAGAATGGGATCAGAGGTCAACATAGCTTCAGGTATCTATACTGTGTAAAAACTGTATAGCCTTTAGTAGCTTTTGGGTGGCACTTGAACATTAGGAAAGGAAAACACCAGGGAACAGAACTTGAAAGCAGGAACTCAATCAGAGTTGAGTTCATTATCCTTAGGATGATGTGTTCCAAGACAATATTCTGGAGAACAAACTGCAGTTTACCTTAAGGAAACTTTTTATTGCTGTTCTAGTGAAGTGGGCCAAGAGAGACTTGGATTTCCTTGAAGTCAATATCTTACTCTATCAAAAGCAACTCTTTTTATGACTCAGCAACTTTTCGTAAAGGTGGAGACCAGGGCTGATAAGCAGTAAGAATCAGTACATTTTTCCAGCAATATAGCTTTTGGTGCTGACTACTCGGATTAGTTTATCACCATATCTTTAAATGGCCATTCATACTTGTCTGCACATAGAACTGCCATTCGGGATCTTCCCACACAGACTTTAACATAATTGGATAAAAAGTTTCAAGGAAACATGGAGAAAAGTCCCAAAGGATCAAAGAAGTCCAGGCATATGATCTCCAAGGAGTTCTGGAGGAAGTGCCTGAGAAGCAATCCATCTGTTCATTTATTACTTTAGAAAACCGTGTATTGAGTAGCAACTTGGCATTTAGGGCTGGAAATGTAAAAATAGTAGATCAATTCTGTGCTCTTAAGGTTTACCATTTCTGCTTTGCTTTATTAATGGTGGCTGGGATTAGGGAATAATTCTAGGTACCAAAGTCAAAGACCTATTTATTTTGCCCTATTTTTCAAAAAAAAATTTTTGAATCTTTCTTATCAATCATATCCCACCTAGTCTTGAGTCACTTTCTAGCCGTTTGTATTGCCTAGCCCATCACAAAATAGAATGGTAGGAGAGAGGATGAATTGATTTGATTTGTCAGACTTTGGGGGAAGGCAGTTGGCATATCTTGTATTTGGAACAATTACTCCTATGCCTTATCTAAACATTTCCAATTGGCACATTAGACACTAACAACCTGTTCATTAGCAATTGATTAGATTAGTGGTAAGATAATTGGATCCTGTCATTAGAAGAATCCAAGGTATGAACAGAGCCCAATAAGATCCTATATTTCTTGAATATGTGTATCTAAGGACTTAAACTAGGGAAATCACAAACCCTGGCATCTTCAATATGTTAATCTATTTCCTAAGTTGGGCATGGAGTATGTGTGTGCTGAATACATCATAAAACACAAAAAGAGAAATCAGACAGCCATCCATTAAAAGACATGAGGACTTAAATATATCTTATGTTTGTGTATCCCTTCTATGGCCCCACTTTCTACCAAGTGTACTTCTTTCTGACTTAAGTTGCTTGATGTCTGAACAGGGTATTTCTTTGCATTTTTTACATGTATTCATTTTCTTACCGTTCCTTTTATGTCAGATGAAACCCACTGCTTACGAGCAACAGTAATTATTTTCACTGCTCCTCTTATCTTTGTTTCCCCACACATTCCTTTCAGGCCTAATGCCTGTGACTATATGACATCTAAGAACGTACTGGTCTGTAAGCACAAATGAACATTCTCTTAACCTCAGGACATGAGCGGCAGGTGAGTAAGTGGGAGCACAACTGCTTCTGGTAAATGCAGGTGGGTGGAAAATGTTAGCTGCCTGATAGGTTCTTTTAAATGCTGTAATAATATTTCTGATTTAATTAATAGTGTGAGAAGAGCTCAGAGGGATGCCTGCAGCATTCAACCATGCACAAAGAAGGAGGACAACCTCTCCTGACAGGTTAAAACCACGCTAACACACAGAAAACAGGGCTGAAGGCAATCTGATACTCATGACTCCAAAAGGAGAGACTGCTAAGCATGGGCAGAAATCACAGGAATTCTTCTGTAAGCCCTCCAACATACTTTCATTACTATACATGTAGCCTACCTGTATCTCAGAAGACATGTTTTTAAACACAGAAAAAGATCAAGTAGGAAGTTGAAGCTAATCTTTGTAACTGACAGTGATTATTTAGATTCTAGATAAAGCAAGAGACCAATCTGAGGCTAATTTAAACTTGTTCTATAAAACATGCTCAAAGTTAGGTGACAGTAGTTAGCCTGATTCTGAATGTACTTTATTAGCTCCCTCCAAAAGAGGACTCATTTGGAAAATCTGACTCTAATCAAATGGGCTTCTTAGCACTCAAAGCCAAAGAAAAAACAATGCCTACAATCACGTTAGACACTTTTAATAGCATTTCCTATCTGTGAGTACGACATGCTGAAGGACCCATTAGTGACTGAATGCTTCATCAAGACAAGCTGTAATAGAGGTCAGTACTTCTATTAATTGTGGGGCTATTTTTCATAGAAGTAACAAAAGCTTCGGCCATCACACATAGAAATCAGAATGTAAGAAATGCAATTATTCCTAAGCAAAAAATTTGTATTAATATTTCTATGACCTAGGTAGTATGTATGTATAATTGTATGTATATATGCATGCACACAAGCATGTATGCATATTATATGTATATACATATATGTATATGTGTACATATATATGATTTAACTGAAAAAAGTCATCTAAGGTTGCTATAAATTTACCCTATATAAAATTTCAAAAACAAGCAGCATTTTAAAAGATGAAACAAATTCATGGCCAACTAGAATTTTATCTCATCAGAAAAAAAAAAAAGCTTATATTTAATAAATCTAAGTAGCTATGAGTTTTAACAAAAAAAAATCTAGAACTAATATAAGGTAATCTGTGCTAATGGGAGTACATAGGTAGTGTTTAAGAGCAAATTCAAGAATGATATTTAAGATTCAATGTGTAAAATTTAGCCTAAAATTTTAAAGAAGAAATAATTTTATTAAGTATGTAACCCTGAAAGAAATTCACAGCTTTTCCACAGGCATAAGAAGAAAGCTAGAAAAAAGAAGGCAGATCCTATCATATGAAGGTTTTCACACGGAGGTTGTGAGGAATACAATAATAAAGACAGAATCTTTGCCTACAAAGACCTTACAACCTACAGGCTGAGGCAGATGGATGCAGCAAATAGTTTTAATAAATGTCTGGATGTGATACAAAGAGAGTAGTCAGAAGAAAAATGTTATTTAGACCACTAGCTGCAATCTGAGCCAAAGGATAGAAGCATTCATTCCCATGAGAGATTACTCTTATCTTCTGGAAAACCTCTTTCTGGAATTCATTGCTTGTACTCCCTCTCCCCACCCTGGCAGGTCTATCAAAAAAAAGGAAGATCAAGAAGTAATGAAGAATGGGACGTGGGCTTGCCCTCTGGCAGCTCTAGAATGCACAATTGTTTTAGGAAGTAGTATAGGAATCTAGAGAAGATTGCTAGAAAAACGGTCACATGAGGAACATAAAGATATTCTGGAATCTGAGGGGAAATAGATTGTTATGGGTTGAATTGTTCTCATTGTTTAGTCACTAAGTCATGTCCAACTCTTTTGTTGTGACCCCATGGACTGTAGCCCTCCAGGCTCCTCTGTCCATGGGATTCTCCAGGCAAGAATACTAGAGTGGGTTGCCATTTCCTAGCGCCACCCAATATTCATAGGTTGAAGTCCCAACCCCTTGTATCTCAGACTGTAGTGGTTTCTGGAAATGCATGCATGTGTGCTAAGTTGCTTCAGTCATGTCCAACTCTTTACAACCCTGTGGACCATAGCCTGCCAGGCTCCTCTGTCCATGGGATTCTCCAGGCAAGAATATTGGAGTGGACTGACATGCCCTCCTCCTTTCATAATTAAAAAATTATTTTATACACATTTTTAAAGAAAATGAATGCATTAAGTTTAGCAAATTCATAAAACACCTAAAAATGAAAATAGTAAATATAAAGACCCTTAGTTCCACCATTTAATGCAGAACATTACTAACATTTACTATTTTTTCTTGTGTGGATTTTTGCATGTGTGTGTGTGCACACAAGTCTGCTTTTGTGTTATGCTGTGAATATCAGAATATACATAAAATGTTGCACCTTTCCTTTTTACTCTTCTTTTTTTTTCAATAAAGCTCACTTTTTGTTATTTATGATAATACCACTGCTTAAGGGTAGATTTCATGTAAGAAACCTGTAAGTCATTCTATTAACTTTTAGAGTTGAAGAATATAACATCATCCTGAAAGTAAGAACTGAGAAGAAACTGAGTAAAATCAACAATTTATTTTGAGAACATTCTAAATTATTACTTTAGTAACTGAATCCTCTAGTGTTTTGAGGATTAAAATCACAACACATTTTTCTATAAAGTCTTTTTTTGTAAAAAAACACTTCAAAATGTATACATTCATGTGAACTTCTATCATTTGTGACTACTTTCTTTGTAGGATAACTATTGTACATATTTTTATTATGCATAAATTTTACATTTTTATAATTTTATCTGACTGCAGCAATATATTAAGTTCATTCATGTTCAGGGAGTTTTGCTGCCAGTATAGCAGGATTTACTCTTCAGAACTTTAGAATAATTAGAACAAAGTTTGCCAACAAACTTTTAAAACATAGTCTGTAAGTAGGAGAGCTGTGGTCCTTAAATGTTCTGTGTCTTATCAATTCCTTACAAAGAATACTCCAAATTCTACAATCATAACAAGGTAAAATACCCATTGTGTGGATTAATTTTAAATATTGATGATGAATACTTCATTCATAATGAAATACTCTTGAATTTCATTACATATTTCTCTAATGCAAGAATCTTGTGTATCTCATTTTAGATAAAATGTGTGATGAAGTAGAATTCTTTCTTATTACAATAACAAAATATTTTCTCTTCATAGACCACACCAGAGCTTGACCTGATGTTTCAAAACCAAAAGACAAGACAAACAGCAACAACAGCACTTCTTGTATTAGGAGTCTGTAATGGGATTGGAGTTTTATCCTGGAAACTACATAAAGACTTTATGAAAACCATAGTTTAATTTTTGTTGTTAATAGTACTTTGGGTTCATGCAAATAAAGAACATTTCTTTACTATCAGTCCATCTGTCTTTAAGCATTTATTCTTAATACGGTTCTTAATTTACCAAGAGCAATGTTTTAATTTATACATTCAGATATCTCCAGATTAGGTATTTTTACTGATGCCAAAACAAAACTTAAAGGAAATTAAAGATGGAGAAAACATTACAAAGATGTCCCTGTGAAGTCAATTAGCACCTTTTAATATTTATGTAACCCATCACTTAATGCCAAATCAATCTTCCTAAAACACTTTTTGTCAGTCAGTTCCATAACCTCTCAACAGATATTTTAATATAAAACCCAACTTTTTAGCTCTGTATTTTAAGACAGTCATCAACATAATTCATCTTCTCTACTAGAATTATTTCTAAGAAAACAATTTCAAGCATTTCACCTTGTATCCATCCTTTCTTCACCCTACCAGTTCAAATACTATTTCTTCTATCACATACAAACTCACTGTCGATTTATTGGCCACCATGATACATTTTCTTCAAAGCCATAGCCCATTCACCTCTTTCATTTTCATGATTTTCATGACTGCTAATAAAATTTAACTTCTGAAGAAACCTTTATTCTTCATAAAGAATACATGTACCTGTAACACTTGAACACACATATACATACAATATTTATATATTAGAAAAACATCATTAGTCTCCTTTAACCAATACAGTAACAGAGAATGCAGTTGGCTTGAAAATAACTCGCTAACTGGGGGGCCAGAATTAGAGCCAGCAACTCAACTTAGCATGTCTCTCTGAGTGTATTATGCTCCAGGTACCAACACTACTTGCTCTTCTACTCCAGACCCTAGAAAGTAGAACCATGACCAGGTTCCTATTCTGAGAGGTGGCAGTGGGGGTTAAACTTTGGAAGGCCTTTCTGAGAATGTTTGTTTCTGCCTGGGGCCTAAAACCAACCAGGGCTATCCCTCCCCTTCACAGTGTCCAACCAAATGTCCAAGGGCACCAAGGCTCATTACTATAGAGTCAACCTGAGGTTCTATGACCAGACTCAGTTCCGGGTGAGTGGTCTGGTTAGTGAATTGCTCCTGGTGGCTAATATGGTATTTCCTTCAAGAGATATATGTGATTAAATACCAGAATGGTGCTGACTCACTAATTTGGGAGACTTTTCATAGTCACATAGATAGATAGAGGCCTCTATAGAAATATTTTCTTGTTATCCACTAACCCTCAGGGTGGGTTTCTTTCCATGGGTTTAAAGAAGAATGAGAAGAGGTTACAGTAGTGCAGAGAATAATTTAATTCTGTACATTTGTAGTGGATTTTAAAATTCATAATATTTGATACTCAGAACTTAAGTAAGTAATTCAATAAATATTGAGGGTCCTCTGTTTAGGCACTTAATTTGATGCCAAGGATTCTTAGACAAACAAGATAGTTGGCATCTTTGATGTCTTGAGACTTGCAGTCTAGCGGTGTAGACAAAAATTAAACTAATTATAGAAATAAATAATCATTGTATAAAACTACAATAATGTTGACTTGAGAACTCCCCTAAACCTCTCAATCAGAAGACCACTTCACCCAGTTGGTATGGTAGACATGGCCATAAGATAATTAAATGATTTACATTTACAGCTGATTGAATTGGACAAAGTTAAATTAACCTTGGTCAAGATCACATAATATGTAGATGGCAGAATTAAAACACGTAATGCAACTTATGTTTGGCCTGTTCTTTTTCTATTAGTAATTGCATAGAGCAAGAAAAGTGAGTCCTACCAGATTTAAATGAGTTCATTCTTATTGAAAAGAGCATTTGTGTGTTTGCAGGAATTTCAAATGTTACTATACAAGGTAGATTTTAAAGACATAAAAGTTACCACCAATGAACAATTCAATTGTATTACTGACTATAAGTTCAATTTCTATAGTAATTATAAATAAAGACAATCGCTTTTAATTGATCAAGGATATATCCTTATATGTTCTCATACACAGAAATAAAACAGTCTGCTGGAACAGAAAGTGACTGGGTGGCCAAAGTTACCTCTCTGAGAAGGTGAGAAAGACAAGGAGGACCCAAACACTGAGATCCAGGATGGCCACTTCAGTAAGTGAGTACAGCTAGTCTGAGTCATGTAAAACAAAGTATATGTTACTGCAAATGACACAAAGGCCAGATCATGTGTGGCCTTTGTAGGCTGAGGCAGGAATTTAGATTTTATCTT
This sequence comes from Cervus elaphus, assembly GCF_910594005.1. Taxonomy (NCBI): domain Eukaryota; kingdom Metazoa; phylum Chordata; class Mammalia; order Artiodactyla; family Cervidae; genus Cervus; species Cervus elaphus. The sequence continues at coordinate 57,223,080 of NC_057833.1, read as the reverse complement.
AAAAGCTATGGGAAGCCTGTGATGAGTTCTAAGAGAAATGAAATGGTGTGACAAACTCAGAAGATTGTTCAGATCAAGTGGCTATGTGGAATAGAAATAAAAGTTCATACAACTGGAAATGATACTTAAGAATCCTCTAAAGAAAGTCATAAGATACTGAAGGGGAAAAAAAAACAAACTGACCACTGTGCCACAAGAATCAGCACAATCAAAATGATTTGTGATAAACAGAAGAACCAAGGTGAGAAGAAATACTTTTGACAAGCAAAGAGAAGGGTGATACACAGATACCCTGATGCAATGTCGTAACCTGGATTCATGTGTACGCAAATATAGAATTAAAAAAGAAAAACCTAATCATCCTCATAAACTCACAAGCCTTCAGTGTTTAGAATTTCTGATTCAGCAATTATATAGTCACTGACTTTCCTATGTGTAAGACTCTATATACTTGGAGCCTTTTTAGGGCACCACCATACACTTTTAATAATAGCAACACTCAGCTGAGAACAAGGACTTTAGATGAGCAACTGATTCAACCTCATGGATCTTCTTATTGGTAAAATGGGGGTCATCAATAGCATCAAACTCCTAGGTTGCTCCTAGGGTTGCTACGGGTAGAAAAAAGATAAGCAATATAAAGTGCTAAGCACAGTACTAGAACCACATGAAATTACAGTTAGATATTATTATTATCTATATGTCAGATTAAAGTTATAGAATCTATGATTATTAAAATCAATGTTTCTTATACTTTGGTTGGCATATAATTGATATACCTCATTAACTGGTATTATCTAAGATCAGTTATAGATTCATGTAATTATACCTTATATTTCCTTTACCTTTGTGCTTTTGCCTATTTAATTGTCTTTGCTAAGTTGATGAATAAAGAAAAATATCCTACTGAAAGAAAAGTACCCTACTGGTACCCTCCTGAAGCAACCAATTTAAACAGCCATGATGTATGCTATATTCTTCCATGCTCCTATTAACCTGTATACCCATTAAGGGGGTCATGTTTACAAAGTGGGGATCACACTATATAAATGACTCTGTGACTTAGCAACACATTGTGGACATTCCTCTGCATTAATAGATCCAGATCCAACTAATTCCTATCAAAGATTGCAAAATATTTCATAATATGAATATACATATCAACTTCAAGCACTCCTATTGATGGATTTTTAGATTGGTAATAGCTTTATTTTTTGTTTGTTTTTATCTCTTACAACTATTACTATAGTTGGACTTATAATCTTACAACGGATATGTTCAATGCACCAAAATCAGAATGCTAAATCAAAGGTTGCTTCCTACTTATATTCTTCATTGTACAAAGATGTAATATAGGTACAATTGATCTGAATTCTGACAAAATGGACTTAGGTTTTTAGTCTTCATTAGCACTCTTATGGAAAGGTATGCTTTCTTTATTTTAAAGGAAATACTCACTTCCATTTTGTTTCCATCACCTTTTTGGTGTCATCAGATTTAAATGCATAAAGGATATTAAAAAGTTTCTGGGTTCTTTCCTATAAAGCATTTCCTTTGATCTCTCCCTACTAAGGATTCTCTTTGGCAGATGTATAAGTTCTCTGGGTCACTGGGAATACCTGATGAAACAGGTATTAACTACTTTACATATTTAGCACTGTGTGTTTGTACGTGTACACATATGCACACATGCATTATACATATATGAAGAACCGTGTATTTTGGTTACCTCTTGACTAACTTTTCACAGTCAGTATTGTATAGGAGAACAAAGTGAATACAATTGATCATTATTGAAAACGAAGAAAATATTAGTATTATAAAGGGCATATTCCTCATCATGTCTCAAAATAACATATTTTTTCCCAAAAGAAGCCATTGTTGAAGTTAATATGGAAAAGAAAAGGAGAGAGAAAAAATAAGATTCACTCTGCAATATTCAATTTTAGCACTACTTTTCAGAAACACATCACTTGTATAAAGTGGAGATGCCTTGGACAATGAGCTATACCTGGAGGCCAAGAAGCTTTTGACAGAATTTGAAGATCTGCTATTTAAGATTTCACATTGCTTATTGGAGAATATATTCTTTGTAAGTAATGTGTCTTGTTTTTGGTGGCTTTCAAGTTGACTACCACAGAGATCACCTCTTAGATGCCAATTTAATGAATCTTAATGTCCCTGCTATGAGCACCTGAATGTAAGCATCAGTGTTCCTCTTGGCCTAAGTGTCTCAGGACTACACAATATGGACTCTAAGGTGAGGGTTGGTAAACTATGACCCAAGGGCCAAATCTGGCCCGTGGTCTGTTTTTTTAAACTCTCCAGGAAAAAACTGTTCTTCATTTATAAAAGGTTGCAATTAAAGAAAAAAAAAAGAAAGAATATGTGACATGTGGCCTACAGAATCTAAAATACTTACTCTATCCTTTCATAGAACAAGTTTGCTGACATTTGCTCTAAGGTAATGTTTAAATGGGCTTCCCTGGTGGCTCAGAAGTTAAAGCATCTGCCCAGAATACAGGAGACCCGGGTTCAATCCCTGGGTCAGGAAGATCCCCTGGAGAAGGAAATGGCAACCCACTCCAGTATTCTTGCCTGGAGAATCCCATGGACGGAGGAACCTGGTTGGCTACAGCCCACGGGGTCACAAGAGTCAGACACGACTGAGCAACTTCACTTTCAATGTTTAAATATTTTTTAATTTTAAAAAACATCTTCTAAGTTGTTGTTTGTTACAGCTTGTACCTCTTTGGAGAGTAAAAAGTGCACTCCTCAATTTAACTTGAAGGTGAAAAAGGATATAGTGCCTTACTATGCTGAGTTACATTTGCTGAGAAAGTAAACACACCACACACACACACAAGGACAGTCTTGAAGGAAAGAATGCTTTAAAAGGTAAACATGCATTATAAAAGTTCACTTGGACTATAAATGTTAATAATCTCCTTTTGCGGGCTTCCCACCAACAAAGACGGGATAGTTATTAACTGCTCCAACTATCTCACAGGGATGTTAAAACTGAGATGTGAAGAGATCTGAGCTCCTCACTAGATGCTATACTGATCCATGGCACTGCTATGATGATATACTGTTTAAGAGATTATTAGTGAAAAATTATTCCACAAGAATAACTATCCTAGGAGAAAGTTTGGAGGGGGCAGTGTCACCTTGCTATGTACTTGGGAGCATGTTTTCACTGAAATACTCCCAAGTATCTGAAAGTTCTATTTTCTCCTTCCTCCACTAAGTCTCTATAGCAGGTAAATTCCATTTCCTGTGCCATTGATTACTAGTAGAAATCTGGCTTACTTAGATGTCCCATGGTTAAAAAATGAGTCATCACAGTGAAAAAGTAAAAAAAAGAAAAAAAATTACATGGACGCACAGAGCAGACATACAAGGGAAATCCAGAATGCTATTATTTTAAAGCTAAAAGGACATTGTCATCATTTACCTAGTTCCTTTACTGTGGCTTATCTGGTTCCTTAATTCCTAAAAACAGACACAGAAATGAAATGGCTTGCCCTTATGGTAGAACCAGGATTAGATCTTGGGGCTCTTGAGTCCCCATCCAGTATTTTTTGCAACAAAAGGAAAAGGAAATAGGAAGAAAAGATGAAACATGGAGCTTGGGAAAGAAGAAGATGATAGAAAAATATAAATACATATTTTAAAGTATACAGAAAATGTCATGTAGGATCTTTATGTGAGGACAAATATTAACAGAAAGAAAGACTCAAAGTGCGTGATAAACTGGCAATGTATGTTCTTGTTCACCAATGCCAGGATCGTCCCGTGAACTTGGGCCAAAATGCCATGACAATAATTAACTCCGGTACTTTGACAGATCATTATGAAAACATTAGCAGGGCATTAGTGAGAATCACCCATTTTTCACACATTGATTACATGCCACACTTGGCTCATTAGTGTATTGGTGCCTAATAGCTGCACTCTAACTAGCACTTGCCTCCTTCATCTGAGACCTAAATATGCTAAGCTCAAACCAAGTAATGTAACGGGACTATGTTAAATAAGTACAAATCCATTTCACTTGTTTAGGAAGAAACCTGTTAATCAAACCAGAGAATTACTTGGCCCATCTCTGCTTAGCAATGCACTGTAACCTTCCTCTTTAAAGTGATGCACCATGTGTTCTGAGGCCAAAACCCAGTAGTACCATCCTCCATACTCTATCAGCTTACTTCCTAGGCTGCTGCTGCTATCTCAGGTCTGAATTCAGGACGAGATTGCCTCTCACTTTATTGTCATTATTCCAAGGTATAGTCCTATATTTCACCCATCTCAGTCATCAATTGCCGTGACTCATGGAACCACTAAATCAGTTGTCCTCAGCAGCCTGTACATTAGAATCATCTGGAAAGATTTCAAAGAAATACTGACGTATGATCCACATTTCAGCCCAAATGACTCAGAATTTCTGGAAGTAGGACCCCGGCATCTGTGTTTGCTTATTTGTGTTAGGCTCACAAGAGGAGTCTGATGCGCAGTGGGGGTTGGGAGTGACTGCGTTTTCAAATATATATTTAGATTCATTAACCTGGAGGACCAGGGGACATAGGATATACAGAGGGATAAAGTTAACAAATCAGCTGGATGATTCCCAATATTGATGACAGATGGTGCATTGTTCTCAGTACATGTGAACAATCTAAATTTCCTAAGCAGAGAAAAGGTAACTTTGAGAGGGCGTTCTGTGATTTTTCCCCCCTTTTCTTGCATAGCACCACCTGTCCACCCACACAGAAAACACATTTATTTCTGAGTCATATATTTTAGAAGGTGCAATCCTCTCACACAATCTTAAAGTGATTATCTTTGGCTAATTTGAAGAAGTCCAGCATGCCTACCCAGGGCAAAGCTCCCTACCCTCTCCCTTTCCTCCCTTCACTTTCAAAAGCTGTATGTCAAAACAACACTGACTAGAATATGTGAAATGAATTATTGAGATGCTTGGAGCTAAGCAGTCTCCGAGGCTGGCTGGAGTATAGGACAAGCAGGGGTGTGTGTAAGTCACTGAGCTGCACTCAGTCACAGGGTCACAACCTGGATCCTTTTATTTCCATGGGAAACTCAAGAAGGAGGAATAATACAAGATAAAATCACAGAGAAAGGAGCTGAGGGGAAAACACTCTGCTTAGGTGGGTGTCTCTTTCTCAATCACTAAGAGTTTAAAAGGAAGAGTGAAATTAGGTAGAATTGAAATGAGCGGCACAACTTTGGCCAAGATATTTCCTATCTTATGGATTCAGTTTCCATGTCTACTGCACGAGAAAACTGATTAAAATTCTTCTGATCTTCAGCAAGCAGTAAAGTGTTATGATTCTATAAGAAAACTTCTTAGAGTCCCAAATAGTAGGGGACACATAGCTGCCTTCAGCAACGTAAGGTAGATCTTTGACATTACAGGATTTTTTTTTAATAGTCCCAACAACATGAGAGCACTCTTAAAGGTACAAAAAATAAAATAAAATGTGACCTGTTGAGGGGCAAGTTGAACCTCAAGTCCAAAGAGGCTGTGCTGTAGGCAAGCTGTAGGCTGATCGAGCCTGAAATCAAAGTGTGTTTGTGTGTGTGTACGCTGTGTGCTCAGCTGTGTCTGACTCTCTGTGACTCCATGGACTGTACCCCACGAGGCTTCTCTGTCCGTGGAATTCTCCAGGCAAGCACAGTAGAGTGGGTTGCCATGCCCTCCTCCAGGGGATCTTCCTGATCCAGGGATCAACCCTTCAGAGGGCCAAACTACTCATCTCTGCAAACCTAAAGATTCACCAGGATCTAAGGCTCTATCTCTCACCATAATTAAGAGACTCTTGTAAGTCTCTTTATAGAAATGCCTTTACTTAATATATTCGCCTATTTTAAGATATCTATCCTGTCCAATTATCATGTGAGGCAGAATGGAGTAACTAAAAGATAATGAATGCCCTGGGAACTGTTTGGGGTATGTATTGGTTTTCTACTGCTGCTGTAGCAGACTATTTAACTTAAACAACACAAGTTTTCTTCCTTACAGTTCTGGAGGCTAAAACTCTGCTATCTTAGGTGCCAGCAGGGCTGGCTTCTCTGAGGGCCGTGAGGAAGGATCTGTTCCAGGCCTCTCTCCTTGGCTTGACCACGGCCATCTTCTCCCTGTGCTTTCATACCACCCTCCCTATGTATCCAGGTTTCCTCTTCTAAGGGTAACTCATATGGATTAGGACCTATCCTAATGACCACATTTTAACTTGATTATCTCGATAACCTATCTCCAAATAAGGTCACATTCTGAAGAACTATTTTGTTTTGTTTGGGGGTGGGGAGGTGGAACACAATTTAGTCCATAGCAACAGGTGTTTTATATAGGCAAAGAAAGTCTTAGCAGTGGGTGATTTTAGTCAGTGTCTGTACAATGATCTTATTGAAATGTGAAGTAAAGAAATCAAGTAAGGAATATTTATTATTATTGATATTAATACTAGTATAAATAGATACCAATTACTGAATACTTACCATAGGATTACCTTACATATATCATTTTATTCAACCCTCAAAAGAATTTTGTGAAATTTTTAATATGATATTTCTCATTTTACAAATAAGAAAAAAAACTCTGGGAGAGCCCCAGGATCACATGGTCAAAAAAGCAGCAGAGGCGGGTGTATAATTCAGATTTGCCTGAGTACCCTAAAGCTCCAGCACACAGGAAGAGCCAATGACACAGTGGTTGGTTAGTGTGGCACAGTGGTAAGATAGTAAAAGGATTAATCACAGAGACTTTTTTCTACTAAGTCTTTATTAGCCACAGAATTAATTTCCCTGCTGTTCTGTTCTAATAAAAAAATTATCATGATTTTACATCTCTTAACTCCTAAGTTCTACAGCCTTGAGCAGACAAGGTAATCCGTGAGTGGTCTACAACCCACATTGCCACTCTTCATGCCCACTAACCCGCCACAGGTATTCCAGTACAGTCATGTGGCATGTATTCTTTTTCACTTACTCTACAATGCCATCTTCCAGCCTGGCGCTTCCAGCTAATGGGATCAGAGAAATATTAATGGGAGAAGTAATATTTACACTGAATCTTGAAAGCTGACTAGATTACTCACAGGTGGAAGCTGAACCTTTGGAGGAAGGAGGTGGACATCTAAGAAGAATAGGTATGAAAAAGGTGTCATAGCACAACAAATGTTGCAGAAGCATCAAGAAAACATGTCAGGTCACTTGACTAAGAAATTAGGACATCATTAGAAAGATGCATATACTGACTCTGTTTTTCAGAGTTTCAAGTAACCTTCTGGTCAATTCACCTGAAGGTAGAGATGGGACAATGTTGACTATTTCTTCATTTAGCTATTGATTCTCAACTACTTTTGCCATTTTATGGCTCTGGACAATTTACACCAACAACCATCTCTATCACCCAAAAGGCACAATATTTTGCAATTGGCTGGATCTAACAAAAGGACTTTTCTACTTTTATAAATCTTTTAAAAGATGAAAATAAGGGCTCTTTTACTAGATGCCAAGGGAGGGCTTAAAGAAGAGAAGGCAGATAGAATACACACACACTCACACACACACACGTGTGTGTGGTGGCCCAGAAATCTAGGAAAGGTTTTAATTTTCAGCTTCACTGTCTTCTTTCTCTGTTCCCAATCTCCAATAATCAAAATAAAGAGACAGATGAATACAAAATTTTCTTTTGAAGATGATGCCAATATGATTTAGCAAAAGACAACTGTAGATCTTTCACCAGCTCTAATATTCACCGGAACCACAGTTCTGGAAGTTCTGAGCACAAGCACATTTGAAGGTAAATCAAGGCTGTCAGCAGTCATCTTTTCAAAAAGATAAGCCTGATAGAAAACACAAAGAAGAAATAAGAAGCCAGGCCACAGAAAGAAGAGGTGCTCTTGTGAATTTCCAGGAAGGGTTGCTAGGCAATAGCCAGAGGAACCAGTCAAGGGACCCAAGTTCTTATTGCAGATGTTACATTCCAGTCTTGCAGAGATGGGGAAGAGAGTTTAAACTGTCAAACAGGATGCTGAGACTTCTATCCTGACCTCGGGCCAAGACAATCTGCTTTTTAACTGGAGGCAACTGTAATCCATTCTGTGAACAGATGGCATAGAGGAAAAAATGAAAACACAGGCTCTCTCGTATCTATTCCAAAACCAGCCAACTTCCAGCTGTGGTAGGATAGGCAAGGGATGATAAAGGTCCTATTGGGTGGGGAAGAGCTGTGTAAAGAGCATAAAAGATACTTTCTAACATAAAAGAAGGATGACAGGCAGAGAGGCCTGCTTTGGCTATAGTGATGCTGGATAAATTCACATTGTAGTCACTTTTATATCAATTATACTTCTTAACTCTTCTAGATCATCCATAACTTCTGTCTTTAAAACAGGCCTGTGTCTTGTCCAGATTCTCCATTCTTTGTCCTTCTGAATATAACAAAAATTGCTCATTATCATTTATTTTTCATTTTCTCTTCACATTGAAGAGAAATTATTTAAAGTCACAAACTGTATTGCTAAAGTTTGGCCATATGATTTACAAATGCATGACAGGGTCACAGAAAAGACTCAGCAAGAGGATACCCTTCCCTTGACATAATCGGGGAAAACACACAAGCAAGCGTGAATGTTCATGCTCCTGAAATGTGCAGTGATCGGATAAGGTCAACTGTGCACGTGATCTGAATATAGATTTTTGTGTTGATAGTCTCCTGACTTCTCAACCTAGAAAGTGTTGATCATCAAAAGCACTACTAAGTCTATGAAAATTTAGCTTAAAGTTCTAAAAGTAGAATTTCAGGCACAATATAAACTCTAATTCCTTAGGGAAGAGTGTGGCGGTTTTGACCCCAAGCAGCAAGCATTACCACAGCAGATTATTACTGCTGAATCCTGCCTCAATAAAAAGGTGGCAGTTTTAGTTAAAACATTATTCAAAATAAAACAGAACAAATATCCACTGGTGTGAATTCAACAGATAGAGATTTTTATACTAGGTAGGAACTTGGACATGATTACTTCAAAACAATCCTCCAAGTCAAAAATTCCATGTGTCTCCTAATATTCAATTTTCTTTATATACATTGAGTTCCAATCAGCAACATTTACTGACACTGTGTGTTAGTCACTCGGTCATGTCCAACTCTTTGCAACCCCATGGTCTGTGCATGGAATTATCTAGGCAAGAATACTGGAGTGGGTTGCCATTCCCTTCTCCAGGGGATCTTCCTGATCCAGAGATCAAACCAGGGTCTTCTGTATTGCAGGCAGATTTTTTTTTTTTTTTTTTTTTTACCATCTGAGTTACCAGGGAAGCCACTGATACTTCCACATACCAAAGGTGGATCAGGGTTCTAAGTTTTCAAAGATAAATAAAAATGTGGATAACATAACCTAAGTAAGCAGTTATACAAATTAAAAGTTACAATATAGGATATGTCCTGTGTTAGAGACTAAAGGTGCTACAGTTTTATGATGAAATAAGTATCTATTCCTTCAGATTCAGTTAGAGAAGTCATCACAAAGAAGATAAAGCTTTAGTAGGGTTTTCAAGGATGGGGCAAGAATTTGTCAGCCAGTCAAAGAGAGGAGGTGAATTAAGGGCACTTCAGAGAAGGAAAATCATGTACAAAGACAAGGAAACATGAAACAGCATGGTGCTTTTGAGATAATGAGGCAGTTCTCTAAAGCTGGAAAGGAATAGGGGAGGGAAATGGAAAAAAAAAAAAAAGGCAAAGAATGTACTAAGAAGTAAGGGCAATATCCATATTTTGTAGGCAACAGTGCTATCCTCTCTGAAGTACATTCTATCAGTGCTCTGCCTGTACTGCTTCACATCCCCTTCCATTTTCATGAATATTGTTTCCAAATGAGGTGCACTTAGAACAGCCAGTACCTGAGGATTTTTGTTAGTGGGTTGTCCTCAGGCTGCTAGAGGTTTTGTTTTTGTTTTGCCTAAATATATAGAGTTCTTGAAATGCCCAGGAATTTCTGTCCCCACTCCAATAAAGCCATTAACCAACGATTCCAGGGTGCTAGAATATAAATATTCAGGCCCTCTTGCTACAGTTAGGACAGCTTGGAGGTATGCCTTATCCACCATGGGATTTGGCATTACATTGCATTCTCACTTGTAATTCTTCCCCTCCAAAACCCAGTCTTCTACTCCACTACTGGTTTATCTGTGAACATTTCCTGGTAAGTCACTTTGACACAATATCTCATTTCAGGGTCTATTTTAGGGGAGCCTAGCCTAAGGTATCCTTTTAATTTATAACTGTGAGCTATTAAAGTGACTCTGTAGAGAAGCTGTCTCATTGATAAACCATAAAGCCATGGTGGAATGGGAAATCTGTTTCTAATTAGCTTAAGGTGTGTTGCCAGGTTGGTGGCATTGAGAATAGATGAGACTATAAACTTATATATTCACCTAGAACAGCAAGCAAGTGAGGTTTTAGTTGTTTCATTTGCACTGAAGCGCTGCTTCATGAATGTGTCCTGGGTTGAAAATGATGCTATTATGGCTGGAGGACTGGTGAATCCGGTCCTCTGACTCCAGGTGATGAGGGCTCTATGTATCTTTATGCAAATGTTTCCACTTCCTTTCTACATTCCTCTCTTTATTTGGAACAGGTCATTTTAATCCCACATATATGAGGTTACAGGACAGTCATATAAGACGGAAGCTTATTACAGGGGCAAACATCTAGGGTTTTTGTTTATCAACAAATCTCCCTAGTCCCAACCCACTCTTTCCCTTATGGTTATTTCACTGTAAGTCAGAAAAAGACTCGAATTCCTCAAGAATGAGAGGCAACTAAATGATAATTTGTACACAACACTGATATATGTACACAACATTATCCATGATTATAATAGCAACATGAAGAATAACAATCATAGAGTCCATTAATGCAACTAAATCCTGTGTTTCCTCTGCTATTCCTAGCCTGTCCCAACACCAATTTTGTCAATACACCTAGAGCTTTAGTAATGTTCTCCCCTGAAATCTGACACCTTGCCTTCTGCCCTGCTTCCACTGCCACACCAAGGCCTGCCTGTTGTAATTCTGATTTATCAAAGCATGACTCAGACCAGCCCCCTCATTATGGTCACTTTCTAATTACCAGGACTGGTCAATTTTAGACAGAAAACACACACACACACACAGTGAGATTTCTGATGCCTGATATTGAGTGACTTTTTATTCTGGTCATGACTGTCCTTCTTGCTGCTCCTCACCCCATTCCAACATCCTGAGTTTTCTGAACTAGTTTGTGTTTCTCCTCCCAAATCCATAACAAGGAGACATAATCCCTCAGCAAGATTTAATATGTAAACTCTTTCCCCCTCATTCTTCATCCTTTCCTTCATCATTAGCTCTTCTAAGCCCAGTGGCTGCCAACAAACAGTTGCATTTTTATCAACTGACAATGACATATTTAGCAAAGAGATCTCAAATCCACTTATTTCCAAATGTTACTGAGTGCTAGGTACCAGCTTCATACCAAGCAGGCCCTCTGTCCTCTGTCCTCATTTCTATAGCTCCTTTCCTCTTTATAATCACTATTTCCCTCTATTTTCTATTCTTTCTGTCATTCTGTTTTCTTTTTTTTTTTCTTTTTACCTTCACTTCTACCCTGCTTCACATGTAGTGACTTGTAGATTCACTTCCTTTCCTGAAAATAAAATAAGAACTTCAAAGAGGCATGAATGATCTTTCCTGTTTTAATAATTAAAGATGAATCCACCACGAAGCTCGCTCTGCTGTTCCCAGTGTTCGCATTAGATCAGAAATGGCATTTTTTAGCCCCAAAAGAAATATATCAGAGTAGTTCCCACTCTGAAATACGTGGCACGAAGCCCAGCTTTTCCCTGGAATCAGCATGTTACCAACGGGTCTGTTTCAAGCAAGTGGAGTCAGAATATGGGAAGGAGGACTTGATAGTGTTTGATAATTCACAATTTAACAGCTAAGGAAAGGCGACTTATTATTAAATGCAAATAAAATGAAATGAAGTCCAGCTGTCTGGGTGCAGATAGAAATTACACAAAGCCCATAAGCCACTGTGGAGATCTTAACGACTAGACAGAACAGAGCTCTGGGAGCTGCCAGCAAGTACAAATCCCTTCTTTGAAGGGGCCTGCACCCTGTATTATCTCCAGAGAAAGACTCAGATTATACAGTCTGCATGGAAAACTAAGGTGTGACTAGAAACTGCGTAAGTACAGTCACTTCATGGAAGGCAAATACGTTCTGGGTTTCAAAGTATTTTTACCTTCTTAGTTCCTGTTGTTACCTTTCCTTCTACAAGATGGTTTTTGCTGGCCAATGGAAAATTGCCTCTTTTCTTACAGGGTGGAAAGACAGCCTGCCTAGAGCAAAAAGATGCATATTGCACCAGACTATTCAAAATCATAACATTAATACAACTGCTTCCCCATGGTCCCAAGTAATAGACTTGAGAACATAATTTCACATAAACTGCACTTACATAACTTTGCTAGGTCTATTTATATTTTAAAACAATAAAAATATTTCAAAGGTATAGAATTAGATATATCTTTTATTTTTATTTTTTTATCAATTAAGCTTTAGGACTCTGGTGGATTTTGGAGGAAGTATTAAAGCTGGATTTGCAAAGCTAAATAAATTCAATGTGGCTACCTGATTCATTTACTGAAAACAACCCATTGCATATATTATTCACTAGCTCAGAAAATCTCTAGAGATAGTTTTCACCAGGTCAAGTCCACATCACTTCTTCAGCAATTCTATATTTTGTGACCTAGTTTGGGATTTCCACACATACAACCTAGACACATGGGAAGATCTCGCTATGTTTCAAAAGTTTCGTGTTGTTCCTACTTCCTAACTTCTGGGCCTGGAATACCTCTGTCCTCCATAACCACTAAAATTCAACAAATGCTGCAAAGCTACTTCAAATCCTGTCTTCCCTCTGGGGACATTTCCCTCTAGTATATCTCCCTTCTCTCTGAGGAATTATTGTACCTACTTTCACCATCACTCGTTTTACTATCACACTCTTTATATATAAGCTACATCTATTGCTTTGCATTCCTTGTTAATTACTTTTATGTATCTATCAAGATCCAACCAGTAGATTATACATTTCTAGAGAGCAAAGATGGCATTTTAGAGCTACTATGTCCTGTGTTATCTATCATCACATCCATTCTGGACATCAGCCACTGGATTTCAAACTTCTTTATACATCCATCTACTCAATATCTTCACCTGGAAGTCTAATAGGTAATCAGACTTACGATATCTGAAACAGAACTCTCCATCTTTTCCCTTTAAAATCTACCCCACACAATTGTTTTATCTCAATTTTTAGATGCTCCATCCTTTCAGTTTTCATGCGAAAATATCTTGGATTCATCCTTCTTTCATACTCCACATCTCATCTATTATGAAATCACATCACTTCTATCATCAGAACAAATCCTAAATATAATCACTTCTACTTCTACCACTATTGCTTTTGCCAAGTCATCAACATCTCTCTCTTATTACAATACTACTATAATATGTGAATTGGTCTCCTTGCTTACATCCTGCATGCTGCAATCCAGTATCAACACAGAAGCCAGGAGGTCCTTTGGAAACAGAGGTCAGATCACGTCATTCATCTCCCCAAATCGCTCTAATGGCCTCATATTTCAGAGTTTGCATCAAAGTCTTAACAGAGTAAGTGCAAAAGTCTTAACAGTGACCCATAAAGCCCTGTAGAGTTAGCTAGCACTCCATTATCTCTTTGATTTTATCTCCTCTTTATACCACTCCCTCCACTCCAGCATACTGGCCTGCTTGCTATTTCTAGAATACTCCAGGCAAGCTCATGCCTCAGGGCCTTTTCATTTGCTGTTCCTTCAGCCTGGAGTGTTTTCTCTCTTTAAACTGCACCCACATACAAACACCTTTAGCAATAAGTATATCTTTGGATACTTCTTTCAACTTAACTGTGGTTTTCCCAGTACTTATAACTATTTAACAGAGGAAAATGTTTACTTATTTATTTCTATTATTATCTGTCTCCCTTCACTAGAAAATAAACTTCTTGTGAACAGGTATTTCTATGTGTCTTGTTCACTGCTCTAATGCCCAGTGCTAGAATAATCCCAGGCAAGAAGTGGATGCTCAAAAATTATTTTGATGAAGACATGAATGAATGAATAAACAGGTAGGAAATAAAGTCTTGCTAATTGAGTAAGTTCTTAATAAATAAGCACAGTATAAAATAAATTTGCTTTGAAAATAAAAATAAAAAATGAAACGGCTCTGAAAAAATTTTGGAGAAAGGCATTACTCAAAGAAAGTCCATTTCATTGGTCAGGGAAGGCTTCTCCAAGGGAGTAAAAGCTGGGATAGAGACTGAAGAGTTGGAGTTAAACAGAGCATGGGTTGGAAAAAGAACTGCAAAAGAAAAAATGGCATATTGGAAGATATAGTAGGTCAGTGTAGTTGAATTTCAAATGTATTAGAAAGCAAGAGGAAGGCAAAGGGGAAAGAAGGAAGGCCAAAGATAATTTAAAATGAGACTGGGGAAGTGGATAAGTAGGAACAAGATTACAAAGAATTTGTTTGCCTTTCTAATTTTATTCTAAGAATAATAGAGAACAATTGAAGTGTTATAAGAAAAACAATGATATAATTAAAGTAGAATCTACATTTAGAAAGCTCTGCCTACAGAATGTAGAATAGATTAGCAAGACAATACCAAGCACTGAGGCCAGCTGAAGGCTCTTTCAATGATACAAGCAAAAAATAACATAGATCTGGGTTTGGGTACAGAAGACAGTGGAGGAAAACAAGGGTGGCAGATTTGAGAGATTTTTAAAAAGTGAAATTGGTGCAACACTGCAGAAAACATCATAAGAAAGAAGAAAAGTAATGAGGCAAAGTGTTTAGGATCTGATGGAGAGGAGAACTAGAAATGGGTAATCTGGCAAAATCTCAGATGAGGACCGATGACAGAACAGAAGCTTTGTGAGCATGGAGGGGAAAAAAACCCAGCTAGTCATAAGAAATACGGTGCCTGGGTCTTCCTTTCTGACTCTGAGAGTTGAAGTCACATATGCTATGGAGTCATGGAGAGAAAGAATTCCTTCTGATTCACAAGTTTGTATCACACTAAATAAAATCTACTCATCAGTAGCCCCAAGTCAATGTGAATTACCAACTCTGACATCTCATTACAGTTCATGTCCAAACTCCATCTTGGACTCATTCATGTAGAAAGAATTGGCACGATATGGCAAGAGACGGTGTATTTAGAGTGCTGGGTATATGTGTTCCTTGCTGGCCAGAAGAGAGGAAAAGAAACAGGAAAGCAAAGAAGAGATGCAAAATTAAACTATTAAAGCAGAATTTGGCTCAAATCATTTTTTCTAGGTTTCATTCCTTCTGAATTATTTAGGAAAATCTGCAGACTAAAGACTAACACTGGGCTAATACTTTCCACAAATTTCAAAAGAGCTCTTCAATTTCTTTGCTTTCCTCATATATCCCAGAAGAAACTAGCTGGTTAATTTATTTTGTTCTTACTTTGCATTGTTGACATATAATCTTCTGATGAGAAGACTTTTCTTTCTTCCAATAGCCTTAGTTCACCGCTGGGGATGTGTCAACCTTTGGCATTATCTTTAAGTATCTCAAAAGTTGGATGCTGTTTCACACCTGGCTTGTCAGCATCAATACCACTTTTAGCAACTTGTAACCTTGTTGCTTTTAGATACCACTTTTTTCTGGTGCACTTTTTTCATGTTACATTTTGGACTCCTTTAGTAATTTATTTGCTTTCCTTTAGATCTCTGCAATGGTTGATCTTATTACTATAGTCACCTGTGTATCAAGGGATGAACCCACAAGTAAATAATGTCCCACCTCCTCACTTTTACCTTTAGAAAAGAATTCTATAAGTATAGGTCCTCCAAGAGAAGGCTCACCAATGACAGTGCCATAGTTCTGCTCTAACTTTATATTTTTCTTGGCCAACCCTGGCCTCTGGGACATTTCGGACATGAGCAAGGTAAGGACTTAAAGTGTTGGTCACCTAATATTCCTCTGTACTTTGTGTGTGCATGCTAAGTTGCTTCAGTCTTATCCAACTCTTTGTGACCCCATGGACTGTAGCCTACCAGACTCCTCTGTCCATGGGATTCTCCAGGCAAGAATACTGGAGTGATTGCCATGCCCTCCTCCAGGGGATCTTCCCAACCTAGAGATCGAACACACATTTCTTGTGTCTCCTGCATTGGCAGGTGCATTCTTTACCACTAGCACCACCTGAGAAGACCTCCTCTGTACTTTGCTGCTGCTGCTGCTGCTAAGTCACTTCAGTCGTGTCCGACTCTGTGCGACCCCATAGACGGCAGCCCACCAGGCTCCCCCGTCCCTGGGATTCTCCAGGCAAGAACACTGGAGTGCGTTGCCATTTCCTTCTCCACCTCTGTACTTTACCACATGCTAAATATCTCAAGAGCTTCTATATAAAATCCAAGAAACACTAGTTAGGTGTACTGGTTGCATTGTACTTTACATCTTTATATCACCCTAACCCCTCCCTTACTGACCTGATCACCCTTCTAATCCTTCAAGACTCACATCTAATCTTCTCTTGCAAATCATACCTAACCAGGTTCTCCTGATTCTTCTTTTGTACAGAATTAGGTTTTTCTTCCTCTAAATAGTTCAGAATAAAGCAGCTCATACTAATACTTAATTCACTACTCAAGGACAAGAGACCACATAAAGGTTATATATGTTATCCCATATATCATATATGTATACATATACATGGGCTTCCCTGGTGGTTCCGATGGTAAAGAATCTACCTGCAATGTGGGAGACCTGGGTTCGATCCCTGGGTCGAGAAGATCTCCTGGAGAAGGGAATGGCAATGCATTTCAGTAGTCTTGCCTGGAGAATCCTCATGGACAGAGGAGCGTGGCGGGCTACAGTCAATGGGGTCGCAAAATGTCAGACACGACTGAGCGACTAAGCACCACACATACATACATACATACATACACACACACACACACACAAATCTGTTCATTCTGTAGACTGTGATCCTGAGATCACAGGTTTGATATTATTTCTGTGTCCTCACTGCCTAGAACCACACTTGACATGTAGTAGGTAGTTAATTTTTTTATGAAAAGAGTTAAACTACTTGCCACTCCATGAAGAATCTTATTTCATGCTTCCATTGCCCACTACAGAAAACCAAAATAGCAAATTCAACCACTGTCATTTTTCAATAATACACTTCACTCTGTCATTGCAGAAAACATTTGGTGACTCATAACCTAAATATATTATAAAAACAGCTGATATTATGCTATTTTAAAGTAAGAATTATGTATTTTATTTGTGATTGTGTAAGTTAGAGCTAAAAAATCAAATTTAGGCTAATATCTCTAAGTATTAGATAGACATTAGCACATCTACTCATTAAGGTACTGTCTGCATTTCTATCATGATGAATAATCATTTTCATTTAAGAAAGATCTTGACTTTTTCTTAAAACTGTTATCCTATGGAACAGCTGACAGAGGACAGGCTTGGCTAGGAAATGCAAAATGTGTATACGTTACTTATACCACTCTAAATTAAGAGTAACATCTCAAAACCTCAAGGAGAAAAAATTCAAATGCAAACAAAAAATGCCTAAGATATCTGTTTAGGCAAAAAAGTCATTTTAATTGCTTACATTAATAGAAATATAAATATAACCATGATCTTAAATAAGTTTTCAAATAATTATTTATGACATCAAATCAAATTAAGGATATATGTGTGTGTATACACATGTATATATATATAACAGATGCAGTTGATTTATTTATAGTATATACTATGATTATCTTCAGTTTTGAAAGATAAATCGATTATATGATATACTAGACACTACAAAACCTTGTGTAACTGTGCTTATTGTCCCTCTATTCAGCATTCCTTGTATAGACCTTGCACTCTGTCCTGACTTAGCAGACATAACGTGTGAATCACTTGTGCATTAAGTACATCTTTAAGCTTTTCATCTGATTTTTGCCTTTAGGGACTCTTTCTTTCTCATCCACCTGTGTGGAAGATGCCAAACACATTACTCCCAGTCTCTGGCCTCAGTTGTTAGCATAGGATTCGGATATGGCTAATCACTGTATCTCATTCTTCTAATCACAGTGATTTCTCCAGAGAGGGCATAAACCTAAAGTTCATCACTGTGCTCCAAGATAGGGTGATTAAATAAGTTATTGCCCAAACTGCAGTGATGAGAGTGAAAGACAGTGTTATTAATAGCTATGGGACAAGAGGCTTGCAGACAGTTTCTTGGGCCACAAACAGAGACTAACAGTACCCTTCTTCCCAGAGATTTCCAGGACGGTGTTGGCATGGAAAGTTGTCTCTAGTTTATGGTTATAACTCTATAAGCATGGGTGTAAGCCCAGCACTGCCAGCAAGTCTATGGTCCTCTGATATAGAGAAAATGTCAATAAGCAACCCAGAAGAAAAAAGCCAAAAATGAGAAAACGTGAAGATAGGAGGTAGAGAGAAATGAAATAAGAGACAGTGCACACAAGTTAGAAAATTAGATCCCACTGTATCCTGAAGCCATTCTCATTCATATCCCTGGAGACAATTATTCTTCCTTAAGCTGGAAGGGGTTGGGTTTTGTTACCTGCCAAACTCTAAATAAAAGAGGTATTGTAGGCCATAGAGCTCAAGCCCTTTGTTTTATAGATAAGGAGACTAATAAGGCCCACATAGGTTAATTATACAAGGGTCTCCAAATGTGCACAAGTAGGCATATAACTCAGGTCGTTGTCTTTTTGTCTATTTTTTTAAATATATGTAACATTTCTTCTAGATCAGAGTTATGATTTTATTATTTTATGTTGTGCATATAGTCATTATTCCAAGAGAAGACTGTGGTTCCTTTTTTTAATCTTTCTTTTTTTGAATTTATTTTTATTGGAGTATAGCTGATTTACAATGTTGTGTTAGCTTCTGCTGCACAGAAAATTGAATCAACTATACATATCCATATATCCACTCTTTTTTAGAGTCTTTTCCCATATAGGTTACTACAAAGTGTAGCTGCTTTAAAGAAAACTCTTTGACACACTTCTTATATCCCTAGTACAGTGAAAATTTAATAAATACTTCTAGAATTAATAAGTGATAAATGAATAAAATTCAGCACTTCATGGTCTACCTGAGTTTCCTTTATAATGACAAAAATGGACCAAAATAATAATTTTATACCATACACCAATGAGTAAATTTTTCATTTCAAAGTTCAAATGCCTTCAGAAACATACCTCTCTATAAGTATTAAGTATGTGCATATGTGAATGAGTATGAAATTATAACAACAAGAACAACCAGTCTCCAAGAGATATTGGTGCTCAATTGGGAGATGAAAGATATTTCATCTAAGGGATAGCAATGTAGAGTTTAAAGAATAAAACATGTAACAGAATGAAATCTCCATGAGTATAGATATCATTTTCATCTCAATCACTGCTGTCAGTGAGAACTACATTTGCTTGAATGGTAAAAAGAGGAGCAGCAAGGTGAGTTAACATGGAAAGTTGAAAGTGAAAAAAAAAGGAAGTCTAAACTTGAAAGGAGTCAGGGTAGCCATAGGGCAGTTTGACAACGGGTGGGGGATTGTTAAAGACTTGCAAACAATGAACAGCGGATTTTCACTTCCATAAAAATCACTACAAATGCATTTAGACACCTAGATATGCACCCTAGAGTTTGTTTTTACAATTCATGTTTATAGAACCCTGATGCTAGATTAATCTGAAAAAGTCTGTGTATTTTCAAAAACTATTTTAAAAAATCCCTTGGTCCAAATATAATCAATCCACAGCTCGGAAAGCATGCATTAAACAAGTTCACATTAATAAAATTTAGCTGAAATTCTGATTGAAATGATTCTATGTGCTCTCAAAAAAATCTGTCTTGAATACACATGGGTTTACTATTTTACATATTTTTTCAAGATTGATGCTGTGAATGTCTCTCATGCATGACTGATTAAACACATGAAAAAAATTCAAAATTTAAGTTTGGCTTAGAAACATTTATCTGTTAAAAATAAGAGATTTAATACAAAAGTATTTTTCTTCAAAAGTTTTAATTCACAGTAGAAAAAATAAATAGATGGTAAAAGCTTACCACTTGAAATGTTCTTGTGGATTTTTAATAGCAAGAATGGGTATGGATAGTCTATCCATAGTTATATTGATAGCAAGTTTTAGATTCAGAGCACACAAAATCAAATTTAAGTGTCTAGTTCTTATAATCTAATGGTGAAAGCTGAAATTCCCTCAATTTCTTTTATGTCAGCCAATATTAACTTCTGCCTGTGCTGTTACAATTTCTAATAATGTAAAAATAAGTGAATTATTAGTGGACCCAACTGGCTTGAATAGAGAGTCAATGTAAACTTCTTCACAGCGGCTCCAGACTCCTTACACTGTGCCTCACACAAAGTGTCTGCACAGAAAGCACGTGAGAAACTAATGGATGGAGGGATAATAGGTTGATGGACACAAATTGTACAGAGGAAAATATTCTGTCATTATTATTACCACGATAATGGTGATGAGTAGGAGGAAGAGGAAAAGGACAAGGAAGCAGAGGAGGAAGAAGAGGACCACTCATTATCCCTATAAGTCACAAAAGAAGTGCTATAATTTAGTTGAATAAAATATACTTTTTTTCTTATCAGCTGACCGCAGAGCACATGATTCGAAGGAAGGAGACAAACATGTTTGTTGGATTAGTTAGCAAAAGCATGTTCAGAATTTACAGGAGAAATATAGATCATACTTTCTGTAGATATTTTCTTCTTGTATGTCATATTTAAACATATGGCAATTCCAGTTTTCTCTCTCTTACTCTCTCATTCTCTAGTTAGTATCTAGAGGTTGACGTAATAATGCATCTCAGGACTTTAGATATATTCAGTTCAGTTCAGTTCAGTCACTCAGTCGTGTCCAACTCTTCGCGACCCCATGAATCGCAGCACGCCAGGCCTCCCTGTCCATCACAAACTCCCGGAGTTTACCCAAACCCATGTCCATCGGGTTGGTGATGCCATCCAACCATCTCATCCTCTGTCGTCCCCTTCTCCTCCTGCCCCCAATCCCTCCCAGCATCAGGGTCTTTTCCAATGAGTCAACTCTTCGCGTGAAGCGGCCAAAGTACTGGAGTTTCAGCTTCAGCATCAGTCCTTCCAATGAACATCCAGGACTGATCTCCTTTAGGATGGACTGGTTGGACCTCTTTGCAGTCCAAGGGACTCTCAAGAGTCTCCCCCAACACCGTAGTACAAAAGCATCAATTTTTCAGTCCTCAGCTTTCTTCACAGTCCAACTCTCACATCCATACATGACCACTGGAAAAACCATAGCCTTGACCAGACACACCTTTGTTGGCAAAGTAATGTCTCTGCTTTTTAATATGCTGTCTAGAATGGTCATAACTTTCCTTCCAAGGAGTAAGCGTCTTTTAATTTCATGACTGCAATCACCATCTGCAGTGATTTTGGAGCCCAAAAAATTAAAGTCTGACACTGTTTCCACTGTGTCCCCATCTATTTCCCATGAAGTGATGGGACCAGATGCCATGATCTCAGTTTTCTGAATGTTAAGCTTTAAGCCAACTTTTTCACTCTCCTCTTTCACTTTCATCAAGAGGCTTTTTAGTTCCTCTTCACTTTCTGCCATAAGGGTGGTATCATCTGT
This sequence comes from Cervus elaphus, assembly GCF_910594005.1. Classification (NCBI taxonomy): domain Eukaryota; kingdom Metazoa; phylum Chordata; class Mammalia; order Artiodactyla; family Cervidae; genus Cervus; species Cervus elaphus. The sequence continues at coordinate 57,201,259 of NC_057833.1, read as the reverse complement.
ATATCTGAGGTTATTGATATTTCTCCCAGCAATCTTGATTCCAGCTTGTGCTTCATCCAGCCCAGCGTTTCTCATGATGTACTCTGCATATAAGTTAAATAAGCAGGGTGACAATATACAGCCTTGACGTACTCCTTTTCCTATTGGGTACCAGTCTGTTGTTTCATGTCCAGTTCTAAATGTTGCTTCCTGACCTGCATACAGGTTTCTCAAGAGACAGGTCAGGTGGTCTGGTTTTCCCATCTCTTTCATTGTACAAAACAGAAATTTGTTGAAAAGAGATGAATCAGTGGAAGACATTAATAAAAATAGCCCCAAACCATTGAACTAAGGGGCCAAGAGTTCTTATTCAAATTAGATTATCCATGAAATACGTATTTTAAAAAGCAACATATTTACTACTTAGAGGTAGGCTGCTCAAAAGACTCAAAGAGCAAGCAAAGCTGAGTAGTGCTGACCATGATTCTTCTGTGAGTAGGAGGCCAGAGCACTTTACCAGTTTTAACAACAGGGCTGTCTGGGTTGCAGTGTTGGGGTGTCTTATATCCTATTACATTACACTATCAAAATTGCAGGAATGGCAGATGCTATGTCATTACCTTCTAGACAGACAAGCTACTAAATTATTTGTATGGGGAAGATGAGCCATTTACTTATCTTCCTGATATGGGCAGAAAGATAGGTGGGGACTGTCTGGGAGACAGACAGTGGTGGGGACTCCTCTGTCTGGGTTTTGAAAATGTCACTCTTTGAGATGTTCTATCTGACACTGATAGTAACAAACGTATCAGCAATCTGAAATGTTTCCAATATGATAAATTGTTAGAGGTGGCACTGCCTCTTCTTGACTGTAAAAGAACAAGTACAGAACATATAAAACTCCATTCAAAGGTGCACTTCTTGTGATCACGGAGAGTGTTGAGTATAAAATAAGAGGAGAACATTTTTAATGAGTCTCAAATATTTAGATCTATAAGGCTCATTAGAGATGGTATAGAAGAATCCTTTTTCCCCCTCAAGTGAAGAGACTAAATCCACAGATGTGGAACCTGCAGGAGCTCACGCAGTTCATTAAAAACTGAGACGGAGCAGAATCCACCTTCTGATCTGTCAGAAAATACACAAGTGTGAGTCATGGTGGAGAGAACAGAAAGAACTATATAAAGTTGGACAAACTAAAAACAAGTGAATTTGAGTTTCTTATTGTTATAAGAGCCTAAAACATTATCTGGACTCCTGGGCACCAGATAATTTATGAGGTTTCTGGGTTGTCCCTATGTTCACTTGGCTGCAAGTTAAAATGATATAATTTTCTCATGGCAGTTACATTTCTATCTTTTTATATTCTTTTTTAGTACTGGTTAAAATCTCAAAGTGTATATCTGCAAAAGAAATGAAAGCTCAACAAACAACATGGTACCCAAAATCCTTTCCTACTTGGAACATTTATTTGAGGTTGGGGGACCTGCTGGATGTACTTCATGAACCAGGACAGGCCACAGATATCAATGCTGAATAAATTAACATACAGACAGATGCATGCAAACACCCCACCTTTCCATACCTTGGAAATCACATTGTAGGTTAAAGGTTAAAGGTTATAGGTTAAAGTTTATGATATAAAGTCTGGTACCAGTGAGCGACATTGAAATAGTTATTAGGTTTAAATTCTTGAAGCCACGACTTGCTTTCAGGAGAAATAATATACATATTATCATGAATCCTTCTTTGGCTCTCCCTTCTTGATTAAGCCTTACTGAACCCCATCTATTACTCTGCTGGCATACAATGGTTTCCTGCCTTTTCTATGTATTGAAAGTGAAAGTCGCTCAGTCATATCCAACTCTTCGAGATCCCATGGACTGTAGTCCACGAAATTCTCCAGGCCAGAATACTGGAGTAGGTAGCCTTTCCCTTCTCCAGGGGATCTTCCCAACCAGTTTAAATCAAATAACTCTACTTGAACTTCCCATTTCTCTGCATCTTCTTCTCATTCTTTGATTAGGAGTTAGGTAAAAAATGCTTACTATTGCAAGAGAGAGGAAAAACGGGAAATTTAGAAAGCACTCATATTTCTTCTCTAAAGGCCTACCTCCCCCTGTTTACCATTCTGCAGTTCCATGATAAAAAGCAAAAACTAAAATAAATGTTCAGTCATTTTTGACAGACGTTAGGAGACAAAAAACTGAGAGAAATGGGGAGACTGCAAATAAAGATTAGCAAATAGGGGAGGAGAATACACAAATGTAAAGAAAAGTAAGATACAGGCTAGAAAGAAGTAAATAAAAGGGGGAGCACAGTTAAGAGAAATTATGAAACGTAAAGAATATAAGGAAAGAAAGAGACAAATGATAGCTCTTTTTAGTAATTCTTAAGCCACCTGCCTTTGATTCTCAAAGCATCTGCTGTGAGAACAAGAAGAAAATTTAACTTTCTGCCTTCACTAATTGAATTTTTTAAATTAAAATTTCAAGTTCTTCAAGAAGACTGATTAACACAATAGCCAAGCAGATCTGTCAGTGAAGGGAACACATAGTACATTCCCATCAGTTCATCATCCGTTCATGTATCCCTCTCTCTATTCATCTTCCCTCTGCTTGTCTACCAGTATATTATTTATGTATGTGTCTTTTCAACCATGCATCCATCAAACACCTATGTGAAGCAGATACAGAGGTGAGGCTACTCTGAACAAGGCAGGAAGAGCTTTGTTATTAGACTCAGAAATGTGAAGGTAATTAAAATTAAAGTCAAATTCAAAAGACCTTAGTCAATAGAAACTGATGACCCTTTGTTGAGTCTCAAGACTGATTATTTGATATCTTAAATAATAATTCACAATGGTAACAAGTCTTTGAATCATCCCTATGCCACTTAGTTTTGTTTAGTTTTGCTTTTGTTTTTTTTCCAGTAAGGAGAAACCAAGTTATATTCCCTATCTTCAGTATAGCCTGAGGATTTGCACAAAAGCAAATGGTACTGCATGGAGGCAAGCCTGGGCTTGTTCAGTCTTAGGATATTGCTGTTTATTGTTCATGTATCATTCTTCCTGACTGTGGTGCAGATTTACATGCCTGATCTTCCCTGTCATGTAGAATGATGAATTTACAGGCTGCTACTGCAGCTGCTGCTAAGTCGCTTCAGTCATGTCCGACTCTGTGCGACCCCATAGACGGCAGCCCACCAGGCTGCGCCGCCCCTGGGATTCTCCAGGCAAGAACACTGGAGTGGGGTGCCACTGCCTTCTCCAGAATTTACAGGCTAGGGCCTGTAAACTGAGCATGACAGGGGCAATCCAGAGGCTGCTGCCTACTTAAGCCCAACTTCCCAGGTGGCCAACAAAAGTATTTGCTCTTAATTCCAGGTCCAACTATCATTTGGCAAGGAGACCCATTCTAGTGACACTGTGCCAAGCATAAGCTTCTAGGAACTCAGGCTCTAAGTTTTATTATATTTACATAATACCAAAATATAATAATACATGTAGTATGGTGGATAAGAAGTTCACATTAGAGCCTGATGTGAATTTATTGGGGAATAACCATTGAGGTAACCATCACATAAGCTTCTTATCACAGTATTTATTAAGGACAAAACATGGACTCTTTAAGAAGTATGTTCATGTAAACTATCTTGAAAGAGAAATACCAAATACTATTAATGTTTTCCTTCTTTATACAAATTTGTGTCATTTAGATTTGATATAATGAATATATATTGTTTATAATTAGAAATGTGATTTCTATACAAAGTTACAATGGAGAATAGTAAAGGTTACTGTAAATAAGTAAATGGATGGATAGACCATGTGTTTGTTCTACAAGTGCAGGGAAAAAAAAATCTGTTTCTTCCTTAGGAGAAATTCACTAGAGAATTTGTTTGAAATGGGCAAACTCACAATGTGTAACTTCAGAATATGAAATCTGAATAAGGAATGATATTTAGCATCCTTCCATATTAGGCATCTTATACTGATAAGCCATGAAATTAAAAGACTCTTACTCCTTGGAAGGAAAGTTATGACCAACCTAGACAGCATATTAAAAAGCAGAGACATTACTTTGTCAACAAAGGTCCATCTAGTCAAGGCTATGGTTTTTCCAGTGGTCATGTGTGAATGTGAGAGTTGGACTATAAAGAAAGCTGAGCGCGGAAGAATTGATGCTTTTGAACTGTGGTGTTGCAGAAGACTCTTGAGAGTCCCTTGGACTGAGAGGAGATCCAACCAGTCCATCCTAAAGGAGATCAGTCCTGGGTATTCATTGGAAGGACTGATGTTGAAGCTGAAACTCCAATACTTTGGCCACTTGACGCAAAGAGCTGACTCATTTGAAAAGACCCTGATGCTGGGAAAGATTGAGGGCAGGAGGAGAAGGGGACGACAGAGGATAAGATTGTTGGATGGCACCACCGACTCAATGGACATGGGTTTGGGTGGACTCCGGGAGTTGGTGATAGACAGGGAGGCCTGGCGTGCTGTGGTTCATGGGGTCGCAAAGAGTCGGACACGACTGAGTGATGGAACTGAACTGATACTGATAAGAAGCAGTGGGCACTGAGTTTTCCTGCCTAGGAATTTAATCACGCTTGGATGACCAGTACAAACTTTACATTTATGGTCAACACATTGAGAAACATCCAATCCTGACTATGGCCATATTAAAATAGGCATGTAATCCTAGCAGCTACCATTCATGAAAGATAGTATCTCCCCCATTTTACTGGCTCACACAGGTTGGAGAGATTGCACAGCATCCTACAGCTAGTTAAAAGTACCTAAGTCTATCTGACTTAGCCAGTGGTCTTTCTATTATAGCAGAAACATAAAACGGGAAAAAAAAAAAAAAAAGCATTACAACTGGCAGGATGAAAATGAGTTAGCTTACTGACACTCAGATATACAACAATTACGAAAGCACAAATACTTCTTTACTTTAGTTGTAAACAGAGTCTTTCTCACCGAAAATTCCTCATTAAGTATGTGGTCCTACGCAGACAGACTATAGTCAGGAAACGTATGTTCTATTCCCAGGGCCACTGCTGAGTTATAATGCAGAAATGAAATAAGCATTTTTGCCCATCTTCTACATCAGTTTCCCCATCTGTACACCAGAAATTGTAGTTGCTCCCTAGTTCCTTCAGAGGACTGTTGGGAGCTCTAATAAGTTATCATACCTAGAGCTTTCCAAGTTTCTTAGATGAGAGATGATTTTAAGTACAAAGCTTTAGGTTATCATTGACGTCACCAGACACAATAAAAGCTTAACTACCAGCTGTTTGTTCAGTACTTTCCCTCTGGACCCCTCAAGCACACTGTAAGACAGGTGTGGACAATACATAATTTTTCAGGCCAAATTTGGCACAAAGGCACTTCACAGTGACCTCAGTCATCTTCCTCTTTACTGATGAGGAACATCTCAGAGAGCTGAAACATCTCTTTATGCAGTCTTTTTTTTTGATTAGGACTAGGAAGCTGCTTTGCATGGTGGGGTCTGTAGTTTTTACTTCCCTTTTAAAGATGAAAGGTAAAGTCACCTGCTCTAAGTTATATGTATGGGAAACTGTCCTGGTCACGTGGAGAAGTACAGGCCACAGGTGAAATCAACTCTCTCCATTCTACCCTTTAGCTGCTGCTGTTTTAGCGGTTTCAGTCGTGTCTGACTCTGTGTTACCCTATGAACTGTAGCCTGCCAGGCTCCTCTGTCCATGGAATTCTCCAGGTAAGAGTACTGGAGTGGGTTGCCAGGCCCTCCTCCAGGCGATCTTCCCAACCCAAAGATCCAACCCAGGTCTCCTGCACTGCAGGCAGATTCTTGACCACTGAGCCACCAGGGAAGCCCACACTTTAGAAATAGCACTAATCAAGGCTAGAAGGGTGAGCAATAAATCCACTGTTGTGCTGATACCATTGGTTAGCTCAGGGGCACTTTTCCTGCCATTGTTTAATTACTACATATTAATGAATAAATGCAGGGAGACAACCAAAGATGAGGTAGGTAGAGAAGGAGCTATGCTTATTTAGTTAATTATTAATTACCAGGAATTTTCAACAGTGGGACATTAACCACTTATTCTTTTAAATGGTAATAAATAGCAGACATATGCCTAATTAAGGAGCTGTAAATGCTCTGGAGGAGCTGAGTGGAAGGAGAAGGACACTTATTTACAGACCTACACTGAATAATTTCCTTCTCCAATACTGAATAAAAAAGAGAATTATTGTTGCGTTTAAAGCCAGCTCTCACTTAGTATCTGCTCAGATTCCTAACTCTCTCTGCCTTCTCTACCAAGACATTTCTCGCTGAGACTGGTGTCAAGGTAAAGAAGACTCAGGGTTCTTTAAATGGTGTCTTTCAAGAACAATCTCTCAGTGAGCCTCACATCTCAATCCTTCCTTAAGTTTTCATTAGTAGGATATGATTTTCATCACATGAAGTCTATTTCTTCTGCACATATCATAATTCTAAGTAATAGGATTCTTAGCATTCATCATAGATTGTTATACAAAATCTATGGAAGGGCAGATTTTTTTTTTATCAGACCATTGATTCTTAGCCTGCATCCACAGAGACTAAGTTAAACACTGAAGTGCCTGGATGAGATCATAAAAGAGAGTTTCACACAAAGACTTCCAGTGTCAGGTTAGTCCAATGGACTCTGGCAAAGGTGAAGGACACAGCAGAGCTGACGGATTAGTGTTAGAGGAAACTCTCTGAAACTTCCTTCGTCACCTGCTGGAATTCAACTCTAAAAGTAACTGCTGGTTTGTAAAAATCTATGTAGGATTACCAAATTAGTCAGTTTTTTCTTACTTTGGCACAAATTTCCTTTGCTTTCTTCAATTCCTAGTTTCTGTTTTGAAACACCCTCCCTAACTACTTTTTATACCAAAACTTTCCAAAGAAAATTTCAGGTCACAGAAAATGACACGTGGTCAGAAAAGTGCATGATGGTTGCCCTTTGGTCTAACCAGGGGCTTCTGAGCCAACAGCCCTGACCACATCAGCTCTCTGCTCTTCACTCCCCACTCCCCAAGCTTGGGAACCCTGCCAGAAGAGACGGAGTTTTGGCCTGGCTTTCTTTCTCTGGTCTGACTGGTATTTCCAAGGCATGAGCAACAAATGCTATATAATGATTATAGTAATGCTATAAATGACTCAGTTTATCACAGGGCCTTCCTCCATGCAGTGACCCCCCTCCCATATAGCTGCTATATCCCTTCAAGCCATAGGTGGGTGACCATCTGTAAGGGTATATTACTGAGACTATTATTACCACTAATCTGCTCCCCTAGAGCTCTTCCTGTGCCTGGACACAGCTGGAAGTCCCAGTTGTTCATATATGATTATACTACCCCAAGTCAGAATGGAGAAAAAAACACAAAATGAACAGGGAGCCTAGGTGATCGAGTATATTAAGTTTAAAATATACACTCTCTAGGAAAAGTCACAGAGGATTTTCTTGGCTCTGCTTGCCTGGAACTCCCTTAGGACATACAGTACTAGTATTGCAGGCTCCCACATCAAGGGCATTGCAAATACTTGCTTTATGGATGGCTACATCTCTGGCAACTCGGTTGAACTCAGTTGAACTCTCCTCCTTTATAGGAAATGTTCTGAGAAACCAAGGACCTGTCTCAAACAAGTTTTTAATGGGAACATAACCTACTATCAAGCAAGAAATAAGCACTAACAGCAAGTTCCTAGTTTAGTAGCATCTTTAATAGAAATTACTAGTTATATTATAATTCAGCTTGGATCAAAAGAAGCAGTCACACCACTGAGAACCTAAGGGGTAAATAATACCCAAATGTTAAAAAAAAAAACCACAGGAATTTTATTGTCTGACATTATTTGTTGCCCAATTTTACTGAAATAACTGACATACAGCTAACTTCATTATTTAACATCATTATGAGTTGGTAACTTTCTAAACATTACAGAAAATGAGATAAACCTAAATTATCAGGGGAAAATGAAAGTCTTTTATTATTCTCAACATGAAGGAACAAACCTGAATATAAATCTGCAGTGCAGACACTTAATAACTGTTGGTAAGGAAGCAGAAATTCACTCTTTGAAGTTAATACTAAAATCGTTTCCATGTACCAGGTAGGAAAAATTAAAGTGACTGAATATCAGGGAGTGTTGACCATCAGCAGTGACTAGAAGTGATCTCAAAATGTGGTACTCTGGACTGCCCCTTCAGCTTCACCTGGGAACTTGTATGAAAGGCAAATTACTGGGCTCCATCCAGAGTTACTTAATAAGAAACACAGGTGGTGTGGCTCAGCAATCTGAGTTTTAACACAACCTCCAGGTGATTCTAATGCGAGCTAAAATTTGAAAATCACTACAGTGGTTTCAGTGACCTTAGGACTATCCCATTGTAAGTACTGATTACTAACAAAAGAACAAATGATCTCAAATTAATAAGCCTTTGGCAGCAAATGCATAATTTTGATATATATATATATATATATAATAACATATTATAAATATACAGAGATGCATAAAATCACATTTCTTTATTTCATTTACAATAAATTAGCTTCTCCTAAAGAATAAACAATTTACTTGGAAAACCTGAAAACTACTTTAATGCTTTAAAAATTTTCATTTATAAACAAACACTTCCTTGTTTATTGAGCACCTACTTTACACTCGGCACTATCCTAGTCTTTACAGATATTCTATATAATCCCTAAAATATTTATACAAGATATTCAAGTGCTATCTCCACTTGCTTATATGCCTTCTTGCTTGCTTGCCATGAAGGATGGAGAGGTTTAATCTGGTTGTTCATAGATTAGACATTCACTGAACCAAATAATTCTGTCACCAATAGCAAGGTCACTATACTTTCAATTGGATCAGCACAGGTGCCCGGCACTTTCTCCTCCCCTGCTTCCTGTTTCCATTCTGCAGGCAGGAAGAGATTACTCTGCACCAAAGAGTGTTGGTACACACAATCCACAGAAAGTCTCAGCCGTTAATTGTGGTTCTGGATATCATAGGTAGGTAAACACAGGAAAAATCAAGAGAAAAAAATGTCCAATGAAAGAGTCAAAGGCTTCTCTGGCAAACTGGGAGCTCTGGTCAGGCTATAGAAAGGACAGAAAAGCTTTTTGGAAATAGTCACTTACTAACCTCACAGAAAAGAAAAAAAATATGAAAATGGTTTTGGAAATTACTCCTTTTTATTTCTCTATACTGCATTCATGTCTCTAATATTTCATCAAATATAAGGAGGTGAAAAAGGCAGGAGGTAGGGAAGTGGAATGGAGTAAAAAAATGTCCAATAAAAAGAATATACATTTTTCTTTTTAAAGAGAACTTTCTTCGTTTTAAACTGACTGTTGTACACTGTCAGATCATCATACCAATTTCCATTTTGGGGAATTTATATTTTTGGAAGGTGAATTTTATAGCTCATCTGGAGACTGTTATTACTGTTTGATATGACATAGTGAAAGCAGAAGTGGCAGAAGTATTCACAATAGAAAAAAAGTCAGTGGAATCTTCATCTTTCCCTAAAATATCTCCTAGTCCCTTGGTAGCAGGTGCCTCAAAATGTTCTACCCTGCAGTACTGTGGATTTCAGTACTGCATCCATCCTCTGTGGTTTACTACACAATTCCTTCAGCACTCATAATGCTGCCTGGCCTGTGCCTTCCAAGTTAAGTGGTTCATTCATTTGTTCACTCATTTACTCATTCATTCATTCTTCATTCGTTCATCAGATATGTATTAAAAATATAGGCCTTACCTCAAAAACCTTACATCTCAACTATTTGGAACAAACAGAGCAATCATCTGACTCTGAGGCCTTCTCAACACATTGGGAATTATATTTCAGCAAAACCTAATCTAGTTCACAAGAAAGCCTGACTAGACTCTACAGCATGCTGTGAGGTGCTATTAGGAATCGGAGACAGTGAGGAATCAGACTAGAATCGAGCTAGATCCTATTTCTACTGACTTGTGGAGCTTCAGTGAGGTCTGTGAGTTCTACTCTATGAAAGTGTTAGTCACTCAGTTGTGTAAGACTCTGTGACCTCATGTGGACTGTATCCCACAAGGCTCCTCTGTCCACAGAATTCTCCAGGCAAGCATATTGGAGGGGATTACCATTTCCTACTCCAGGGAATCTTCCCAACCCATGGATCAAACCCAGGTCTCCCGCACTACGGGCAGATTCTTTACCATCTAAGCCACCAGGAAGCCCTACTCTGTGGACTTGGCTGCAAAACTCTCCTCTGTGGTTGGCTGCAATCACCCTGCTTGCAAGGCCATTCAATTCCCCTGACGGTCCTCAGCAGAAGTGAGCAAGTGTCCACAACTGCCCATTTTTTGTCCTTCAATTTTGTCTGTTTCTGACCCATCTTTAGTCAAGTTTCCCTTCTTCCCATAGCTCTGAGATCTGCTTACCCCCAAACCTGAGCAGCATTAAAAAAGCAGACCTTGCCCCCTCATCAGTTTTTCCTGGGAACTGGCTGGCCACAGAGGGGTACTTTTCTGCCAGACCACAGTAGTCATTTCCCCTGGCTTGTCCAGCGTCCCCTCAAAGATTTGGCTTCTCTCTGCTTGCCCTCTTTTACCCTATAAAAGAAAACCTTTTTCTGTTTGACTTTTGAGACACCTGCAGATTTTCAAGATCAGTGTTTTCCCTACTGTGACAGTCTTGTTTTTTAACTAAAGTCTCTCCCTATCTAAATCCAGATAGATTTTAATTTGGCTACTGTAGTTATTATCATGACCACTTTACAGATGAAGAACCTGAAGCTCTCAAAGGTGGCTAAGGTCATAAAATGGTCATCTGAGGCCATAAATAATAAAGTAAGGAAATATAGAGAAATGTGTCCAAAAAATAGTTGCTGAACAAGGTAATGACAAATATTTCCTGCTTCACGATATTACTGAGTGAGAGCTATAGCTATATTGGCCCAACCTGACAAAGGTCAGAGGACAGAGTTAAATTTGCTATAATATATATGGTTAGGTCAATGGGCTTGAGACCAAGAAATAGGTTCCTTGCTGCTCTTCAGTATGCATAACTAAATGACCGAGAAGTGGGTTTATTCTCTTTGGAACTGTGGCAGAAGAGTTACCCAGTCTTAGTTTTCTTCTTCTATCTTGGAGAGAGAGCTGACATGCCCTCAAATTATGTGTATAGATGATTACTGCCGACTGGCACAATGCAGGCGTTTGAAACTTCCCACAGGTAAAGTGTAAACTGAAAGCATCATAATAAATAATAATAGTGCTTTACCCTTCATGCTGAATTGTAACGCTGCTGATGTCAAATTAACATAGGCCCTTGCAGAGAATGCAAATGAAAGACTTTGAAATATGTCAACAGGTCTTTGGGCAAAGGATGAGGTGAAAAGCAGCCAGAGGAGGAAGACAGGTGGTCTACTGGGAGATGGGGGTGAAAGGAACAGGGCCGGGGGAGATGCACTCTCTATATTTTGTAAATTTTAAAACAAGATGTTTATTCCAATTCCAACACTTTCCATAAACCTATGACATTCACAAAGGCTTCACTGTATACTCTTGGAATTCTAAGCATAGAAGTCATACATAAATTCAAAGAGGCAGAGTTATAATTCACAAGGGCTTTATTTCCATAGATTATAAGTTTACTTTATTCTGTAAAACTGAGGTAGTGTGGGAAATGGTTCTCAGCCATTTGCCTTCAGTCAGCATTATTGAAATAAATGATTCAACAAGCACAAATTGAGCTCTTCGACATGCCAGAAATTGTGCCGAGGCTGGACAAGACGAGGTCTCAAGCAACTCACATTCATAGTTTAATCTATTTGTTTTTCCTGCTCCTATGCATGGCAACTCCCCCCAGTATTCTTGCCTGGAGAATCCCAAGGACAGAGGAGCCTGGTGGGCTACGATCCATAGGTTCACAAAGAGTTAGACACGACTGAAGCGACTTAGCACACATGCACATCTTTCCTGCTCCTAGCCCTCTCTACAAACCCCAGCATATTTCTGACTTCATTTCCTTCTTAAGATTCATCCTGGACCAGCCTTCCAGGCATCCTGGACTTTTCCAGAGCCACGTTCCTCTATTCTTTCAGGACTCAACCCCTCTAATTGCTTGCTTTCCAAACTGCTCACAGTTCCTCCCTGGTGGATGCCTACAGGTGCTTTGTCCCAGGACTGGAAAAGGAGTGAAAAATTTTTACTTACAGTTGTGGTGACCTGTAACTGCTAAACAGAGGGTGCTGAGGGAACACCAGGACTGACTGGAGTAAATACAACACTGGATCACTAGTAAGACACTACATTTGGAAAGATGTATAGAAGAAAAATATCAATAACCTCAGATATGCAGATGACACCACCCTTATGGCAGAAAGTGAAGAAGAACTAAAGAGCCTCTAGATGAAAGTGAAAGAGGACAGTGAAAAAGTTGGCTTAAAGCTCAACATTCAGAAAACTAAGATCATGGCATCTGGTCCCATCACTTCATGGCAAGTAGATGGGGAAACAGTGGAAACAGTGGCTGACTTTACTTTGCTGGGCTCCAAAATCACTGCAGATGGTGATTACAGCCATGAAATTAAAAGATGCTTACTCCTTGGAAGGAAAGTTATGACCAACCTAGACAGTATATTAAAAAGCAGAGACATTACTTTGTCAACAAAGGTCTATCTTGTCAAGGATATGGTTTTTCCAGTGGTCATGTATGAATGTGAGAGTTGGACTATAAAGAAAGCTGAGTGCAGAAGAATTAATGCTTTTGAACTGTGGTGTTGCAGAAGACTCTTGAGAATCCCTTGGACTGCAAGGAGTTCCAACCAGTTCATCCTAAAGGAGATCAGTCCTGGGTGTTCATTGGAAGGACTGATGTTGAAGCTGAAACTCCAATACTTTGGCCACCTGATGCAAAGAGCTGACTCATTTGAAAATACCCTGATGTTAGGAAAGATTGAGGGCAGGAGGAGAAGGGGATGACAGAGGATGAGATGGTTAGATGGCACCACCGACTCAATGGACATGGGTTTGGGTGGACTCCGGGAGTTGGTGATGGACAAGGAGGCCTGATGTGTGCTGTGATTTATGGGGTCACAAAGAGTCAGACACGACTGAGCAACTGAACTGATACAAGAAAAATGGCAATCAAAAAACAGCAGAGTTAAGTAATTGAATGTAGCAAGGCAAGTGGTGGTGACTCTGCTGCAGTGGTCAAGGTGGAACACATGCTGACTTTGACCTGGTTATTTAGTGAGGCTGGAATTTAGCTAACACACTACCTCAAGTACACCATGCTCCTTCTACACATGCTGACTTCTCTTCAGAATGCTCCTTTCCCTGCCCTGGTGAACACCTTCAAGGCCTAGGACAATCTGCTTTCATACACGAAGCCCCCCATCACACCAGTTTCCTTTTGTTCTCATGACAAACATTACTTTGTTCTAGACTTCTCACATTACTGTTGTGTGATTTATCTACCTCCTGGGTCCCCTGCTAAGTTAATGGTGTGCCCGTGATGCACTTTTCTTGGTCTCCTTGGCATTCAGAGAGTATCTTAATAACAGATAATATGTATTGTTAAACAGAATCAAGAAGGAGATTAGAAGGAATGAAGAAGAAGCAGGCAGGAAGGAAAGATGAGTAAGGAAGGAAAAGGCAAAGGAAGGAAGGGAGGGAAGCTGAGAAGAAAAGGGAGGGAAGGAAGGAATCTCTTTTCCCCTCCATATTTGGGAGCAGTCTTATAATTATATGCTTTTCTATTTTCACTCTTTAAAATCCTATTTTCTCTATTGCCTATATTTTTTCTACTACAAAAACATGCATCCCTCAATTCTTGAAATTCAAGAGGGAAAGGTCCCCCTCTTTTCTCTTTTTTCGGTTCAACTAAAAACTCATAAGAGAGACATCTCTATGCCTTTAGTCTGAGTGCCATAAATTAAGCCTAGAATCTGGCCTTCCACTACAGTGGATTTCTAATCAGAGGGAGGCAAGCTGGGGTTTAATTTCTTTCTTCTCAGAAGGAAGAGATTCTATTGCGCTTTTAACAGCATTGCTCCTCTATGCCAGCCCCAGTCACATGGAAACCTATTTGGGATGCAGCCAAGGGGCTACGCTGTCCACGATGGAGGATGGCTACACCAGAGAGCAAGCAAAGATTAATCAATCCAAGACAATATCTGTCAGGATATTGAGTCTGGCTCTTGTTATCAGCTGTCTGTACTTCAGGCACTGTGTAATATTCAATTTGATTCTCTCTCACCTGCAAAGAGAAGGATTCTCTCTTTGTTTAAAAATCCCTGGCACAAGATGAAGAGGAATCGATCCGTTGGAGAAAATGATGACAAGAAAATCAAATCAGAAACAAGACAAAGGGATGAGAAAAGAAAGGAAAGAGAGGCCTACATCCTGAGCTGTTTTTTTGTTTGTTTGTTTTGTTTTGATTTTAATAAACTGGTTTGTTTCCTGTTGCTTTAAGGGAATGAGTCTCTTTGTTTCACTTGTCAGTCCTGATTATGATAAATAAATGATGCCAAGAGGGTAACATGACTCTTTTGTATTTATTTTGAGGTTCCATTAGTAAAATAGTTTTGCCCTTTGTCTCTGAGTACCAGAACCCTTTAGGTCCTGTGGATTTCCTGCTACAGAGATCACAGCAAGAACCCAAAGCACTTTTGTACAGTGGGGAAGAAAATATTAGATCCTAGAGATGTGAGTGACCTATTTGAGACTAATCACAGTGGTTCTAATAACCTCAACTCCCTTGAGATAATACTGATGCAATCTTGAAATGCTGTACCATCTCAAGAGTATCTGTTTCATAAATATGTGTTTATTCTATCTCTCTCCCTCTCACTGGTACCTGGATTTTCACTTAGTCATTTTCCTGTACAACCACAGAGAAGTCAATGCTTTTTTTATGCCATTTATGTTTATTTTAAAGTACTACTCCTTCTTCCACTGCATGTAAAATTTTCCAATCTAATATTCATCACTGGTCTCGCTCATGAGAGTTAGTCATTTATCTTAGTTTACCAGTTGAAAAGCTCCACAGATATTTTAATGTCATCTCAAACTCAGCATGTCTGAAAATCAAATTTATCACCTTTCTCTCACCAAAAATACTCCCTTTTCTTAATATTCCACTATTTGCAAGCTTGAAATTTCAATGACATCTTTGACTCCTCATTAATGCCTGCCATGATAAATCAACAAGCCACAATGCTTTTGATCATTTCTTCAAGATACTTCTGATGTCTTATTGTTTATGCCAGTGTCACACTCACTAATTTATCCCTTCATCATTAAACCTCTACCACACTTCCAGGTGATGCCCCTGTTGCCAGGCTTTCTCCACCTTCAAGCTATCCCATGAGCCACAACTATAGAAGTGTGTGTTACCAAATCACTTCCCCTTGCCTGAAAAAATTAAAATTAAATTTAGACTCCTAAATCTAGTATTCATGGTGATTCACAATGGATGTATTCTACATTTCCAAATATATCTACCTTCCTTCTCTTTGCAATCTTCCTATTTGCCCAGAGTCACCATTTCCTAAAATCACTTGTACCCCATTGCTCATGTTAACATTCTTACTATGCTTCATCCATACCAATGCATTTTCAATTCCCTGAATTTTTCATACATCTTTAAGTGTCTCCACCTGTGCACATATTAGGTCCTCATCCTGAAACATCTGTCCTTCTTCCTTCTAACCATGATGGGTTAACTTTTACTTGAATATTAAATATTCTATAATGATGTCATGTTTCTAGCAGCATTTCCCCTTGTCTCCCATTCTGTAGATGACTCACAGGATTCTCCAAAAGCACTCTGTTTTCTTTCTCTCTAGCATTTTGCCTGGTAATAAATGAATGGATGAATGATAAATAAATGAAACTATATTATCTGGAATTGTGTACTTTTCTATTCTTCCTACATCTGTACAAAGTATTAATCTTACCATCCTCTGAATATCTTCATTTGCCACATGTCTTTGAAGCCTTTCTTGACCATCCCAGATACAAGTGATTCCTCTTTTTAAATCCCCTAAACACTTATTCAACAAAGCATTTACTGCTTTTATTTTTAAGTTATACTAACTAAATTATTTCCTATGTTTCTGAGAGGTTTAGAGAGTAGGTTAACGAGATTTTGAGTTAACATAATAATTATTTAAAATTTTTTGCTAGAAAATCAATACTCTAGGAGTCAAGTCTAGACAATAGTACTAGTAAAATAGGAGAGGAACAAACTGAGGCAGACTGGGTCAAGATTCAGAGTACAAAGGCAAGTAGAATCTTAAAGACACTTAATTGGGATAAAATAGTACTCTTTAAACAATCCAAAACAGGCAACAACAGGCAAAAGGTAGACTACAGGAAACCCAGATTTGTAAATTAACAGGGCACAAACAAACAAGATCAAGGTAAAATGAACCATTTTGGACCACAAACAGTAGGGTAAGTTGCTTATTGTCCAATATGTAGATGGACAGAACTCTCAGTGTTCATCTACTTGTAATGGCCATTTAAAAATTAGAGGAAAATATTTTGGATACACAATTGAACAACCAGTAACATATTTATCAAAGTGACTTTTATTAAGATAACTCCCATGTCAGCTTCTTTTGACTTATAATTCTAACTTTTCTTCATTTTGCTCTTTATAACATCTGAAAGTAATACTGTACCTACTTATGTTGATATGTAGGTTAATTCATATATATAACTCTCACATTAAAAACTTTTGAGAACAAAAAAGGCCTCATATCTCTTTGTACATAAATACAGTACCTAATCAATGAACGGATTCCATCTTGTACAACTCTTAGAAAACCAAGCAGTAACAGGCATGGAATACCAGATGTCAGGCATGCTATGGCAATGGCTACATGTATGTATAGCATGTTAGTCGCTCAGTAGTGCCCAACTCTTTGCGACCCCATTGACTGCAGCCCACCAGGCTCCTCTGTCCATGAGATTTTCCAGGTAAGGATACTGTAGTGAGTTGCCATTTCCTTCTCCAGGGGATCTTCCCAACCCAGGGATTGAACCCGGGTCTCCTGCATTGCAGGCAGATTCTTTACCGACTGAGCTACAAGGGAAGCCCTGAGCTAGGCACAAACTCACAGGTTTCAGCTTTATATGCCCCTATTCTCTCCTTAAATAGAGCAATTGAAAAATACATTGGCAAAGCTACAAAATCAATTGTATAGGGATAGGAAGGTCTTTTCAATTCTGTAGGGATAGGACAATCTTTTCTGAACCAAGCAGATATATTCATATTGGAAAAAAATGAATTTAGAACCTACTTCATACTACATATAGAAATGAATGACAAATGAATCACAGACCTGAATATAAGAGTTAAAACTATACACATTTTGGAAAAACAAGTTAGAATAAATCCTTGTAACTTTGGGCTAGGTGAAAAGTTTTTAGATCTGATACCAAAAGCACAATCCATATGAGAAAAAAAAGTTGATAAATTAGACTTATCAAAATTTTTTTAAAAATTTGTACTTCAACATAAAAAAGATGAGCCATACACTATAAGAAAATATTTTTAAGTTCATATACCTGATAAAGGACTTGTATCCAGAATATATTAAAATTTCTTACAATTCAATTATAAGCTGGACATACCAATTAAAAAGGGGACAAAATATATGATTAACAAATTACCAAAAAATATATACAAATGTATATTAAGCACTTAAAAAGATCAACGTTAGACTTCAGGTTAGTACAAACTAAAATCACAATAAGGTACAACCATATACCCAAACAAATGGCTATATCAAAAACACAAACATCAATAAATGTTGGCAAAATGTTTTGAAACTTGAACTGTGTACACTGCTGGTATAAATGTAAAAAATTACAGCTATATTGAAAAATTGTGTGATAATTTCCTAAAAGTTAAATATAAATTTTCCATATAATCGAGCAATTCCAATTTTGGCATGTATGAAAGACAAGTGAAAATATATGTTAGCACTCAGAATGGTTAATAAATGTTCACAGCAACATGGTTCTTAATAGCTGCAAAGCGTCCATCAGCTAGTGAATGATTAAATAAAATATGGTATATCCGTATAATGGATCATCATTCTGTCATAAAAAAAAGAGGAAACCAGTGAAGCATGCTACAATCTGAATGATCTTCAAAAACATTATGCTAAATGAGAAAAGGCAGGTGTAAAAAATTTCATATTGTATATTTCCATTTATATGAAATGTACAGGCTGCTGCTGCTAAGTCGCTTCAGTCGTGTCCGACTCTGTGAGACCCCACAGACGGCAGCCCACCAGGCTCCCCCGTCCCTGGGATTCTCTAGGCAAGAACACTGGAGTGGGTTGCCATTTCCTTCTCCAATGCATGAAAGTGAAAAGTGAAAGTGAAGTCGCTCAGTCGTGTCTGACTTAGCGACCCCATGGACTGCAGCCTACCAGGCTCCTCCATCCATGGGATTTTCCAGGCAAGAGTACTGGAGTGGGGTGCCATCGCCTTCTCCGGAAATGTTCAGGGAAAGCAATTAAATAGAGACAGAAAGTAGACTAGTGATTGTCCAGAGTCTGGAGTGGGAAGGGGGAGGAACTGACTAAAATGGAAATGAGGGATCATCTGGGGATGAGGGAAATGTTCTAAAACTACATTGCGGTGATGGTTGCCAAACGCTGTACATTTATGAATAGTCACTGAATTTCATAATATATGTTATACCTCATTAAAACTGCTAAATATAAATAGAGCTGATTAGCTTGTAGAAGCAGCTTTAATGTCTCAGTCTCAATATTACTCCTTCAGAGGGGCCTTATCTGGAAACATTATCCAAAGTACCCCCCTTCATGATTTCTGTTATTATATCCTGTTGATTTTCAATCATAGCACTAACACAAACTATAACTCTTATTTATATATTGAAATATGTATTTATTATCTTTTCCTTGATTAAAATGTAAGCTCCATGAGGGCAGGTACTTTATTTGTCTCATTTACCATTTTACTCTCACAACTTAGGACAGTATCTGACACAAAGACAAGCTTAACAGCCATTTGTCAAATACAGGAATAAATAAACAGATGGACAAATAGATAAATGGCTAAGTAAATGGATGATCAACATTTTCTAAGCAAATTAGTTTTATGTAATTTTAGAAGACACAATAAATAACCTCCCATTTCCAGAAGGAAAAAAAATGCAACAGAAAGGAAGTGTTATTTCCTGATGATCAGGAAAGTAGAATCCCTTTCGCAGATCAGGCATCTGAGACTTTTATTCCCAAGGAGTTTAGGTTGCCAGAACTCCAGAACTGAGCACAGCCAACTTCCACCTCTCTTTTTTCTTTAACCATCCCATTAACAAAGTGATTTTCTCCAGAGTCTAGATCCAATTAAGAGCAAGGGCAGCACAGAGGAGAACACTGAGTGAAGCAATGTTAAAGGCTTTTCCGCACATTCCTCTGGGGGATACAGGAACCTTTATTGGTATTCCTCCCCCTCCTGCTTCATTTCACCCTCCATCCCCCACCTCTTAAAACTCCCTTGCAGAAGGCACCGGGACAAAGAAGCACCCAGCATTCAGTTCAGGAACAGAAAATAAATACACTGGGAATACTGCATGGTCCCTGGCTGAATACAGAGCAGTGATTCAGCAAATAAGCTGTAGCCTCAGTGAGAACAGAGAGCCTGCACTGAACACAGCACCAGGAAAAGAGAAAGAAGATAGAGAGGCAGGGAGGGACAGAGAGGGAGAGGAGGAGGGGCAGAGAGACAGAGCAGCAGAGACAACATCTGATGGCTTTACCATCTTTCCTTCTCGCAACACCCCCTCAATAACACATTTAAATGCAATCGTAAGTTAAAGAAGAATGTGACTGGGAAATGGAGTGAACACAACATTGCACAAATGAAGGAAGAATATACTGAGATTAAAAAAAAGTCAGCTTTCTCTAAAATGTAAGATGAGAATGAACTAGGATCTAAAACAGGTGGCAAAAAAATAGATGATTTAAAAAGGGAAAATAGAGAAAAATAAGTAATATCATTTATTGGTTAGATTAGAATGAATCAGGAAGTTGTGTTCCATTCATGTTATATGACCATTGACTTAAGTTATCTGGCTTAAAGAGTCTGAGCTTTATTTGCAATGTGTGTGGTGGGGATAATGTATATGTCCTCTCTTCCTCTTCACCAGGGTCTGGTGAGTGCTGGACATGACATGTCTTTAGAACGTTAGAGTGCTAGGTAAAGAGAATGTTCTTTTGAAGTGGCTGTACATTGTTGGTGCTGAATAAACATTAAATCACACTCCAGTTTTGAGACCGAGCAAGAGAGAGCAGTTTATAGTTCATTGGGGAGAGATTTAAATTTCATTCCAGCATTTCTAAGCTAGTGACAAAACACTACTAATTTTCCACAGCCCTACTTCTCCAAGGGGCAATTATCTGTTGCAGGGCTGGGGGCGGGGAGGTGGGCAGGAATCAAGGAAAGTTCTTACTCATAAAGCAGAGTGTTTTATAATCCAGTGCGGGTCACAGGAAGATGCAGAGGACAGCAGTATATGGGTAAAAAGTGGAACTCAGATGAGTACAGGGCAGAAATTACAAGGACTATATCTAGACTTTATAAAGATTCAGTCTTACACAGGGAAACAGAGGAGATATTGTGGATTAAATATTATGTTATTTACCTAATAAAATCTACAGAACCTAGTTAAGTCCAATGCCCTAATAAGAGTCTTAGAAATCTAGGCTTTCCATTCTTCTGATTGATGGAGCTCTGTATGCAGCAAATAAGGCTGGGTGCCAGGTTAATACTCTACATATTAAGAAAACTTTGGGGAGTGTGCCATTTTATTATAATTTCATTTCTCCTATATGCAGACTTCCATTTTTCTTGCCTTTCAACTAGATTAAATACTGTAAATCACAACTTTATTGATAGGAAAGGAGGTATTTGCATTACTCTCGAAAATGCCTTGCCTAAGAGGCCAACTTCACTAATGAAAAGAAAGAGAGTGAAGTCTGCCCAGCCAAATAAATTACCTCCTGTGAGAGGGCTGGCCACCAAGATCCAGTGGTGTCTAAGTCAAAAAGTTTTTGCCAGGTCATCAACTCTAGAAATGCAATTATCACCCATAATCAGCATGAAAGCAATTTCAAAACCATTGCTAACCTTTGGTATTTTCATTGACCCTACAGGTCAACTGGAGAAGGGAATGGCAAACCACTTCCACATTCTTGCCTTGATAACCCCATGAACAGGATAAAAAGGCAAAAAGATATTACACTGAAAGATCAAACTCCCAGGTTGGTAGGTATTGAATATGCTACCGAAGAGCAGAGAAATAGCTCCAGAAGGAAAAAAGAGGCTGAACCAAAATGGAAACAGTGCAGTCATGGATGTGTCTGGTGGTGACACTAAAGACTGATGTTGTAAAGAATAATATTGCATAGGAACGTGGAATGTCAGGTCCAGGAATGAAGGTAAATTTGAACTGATATAAACAGAAGATAACAAGAGTGAACTTTGATGTTGTAGGAATCAGTGAACTAAAATGGACGGCAATGGGTGAATAATTCAGATAACCATTATATCTACTACTTTAAGAATCCTTTAGAAGAAATGGAATAGCCCTCATACTCAACAAAAGATTCCAAAATCTTGAATCTCTTTATCATTACTTGGATTCAGTCTCAAAAACAACAGAATGATCTCAGTTCATTTCCAAGGCAACCCATTCAATATCACAGTAATCCAAGTCTATGCACCAACCACTAACACCGAAGAAGCTGAAGTTGAATGGTTCTATGAAGACCTACAAGACCTAATAGCACTAACACCGAAAATAAAGCTGTCCTTTTTAATCATAGGGGATTGGAATGCAAAAGTAGGAAGTCAAGAGATACATAGAATAACAGGCAAGCTCGGCCTTGGAGTACAAAATGAAGCAGAGCAAAGGCCGACAAAGTTTTGCCAAGAGAACACACTGGTCATAGCAAACACCCTCTTCCAACAACACAAGAGACGACTCTACACATGGACATTACCAGATGACCAATACCAAAATCAGACTGATTATACTCTTTGCAGCCAAAGATGGAAAAACTCTATACAGTCAGCAAAAACAAGACTGGAAGCTCTCTGTCGCTCAGATCATGAACTCGTTATTGAAGAATTCAGTCTTAAATTGAAGAAAGTCGGGAAAACCACTAGGCCATACAGGTATGATCTAAATCAAATTCCTTATGATTTTACAGTGGAAATGACAAAGAGATTCAAGGGATTAGATCTGATAGATAGAGTGCCTGAAGAACTATGGACTGAGGTTCATAACAGTGTACAGGAGGTGGTGATCAAAACCATCCCAAAGAAAAAGAAATGCAAAAATGCAAAATGGTTGTCTGAGGAGGCCTTACAAACAGCTGAGAAAAGAAGAGATGCAAGAGGCAAAGGAGAAAAGGAAAGATATATCCATCTGAACTCAGAGTTCCAAAGAATAGAAAGGAGTGATAAGAAAGCCATCTTAAGTGAACAATGCAAAGAGAGAGGAAAACAATAGAATGGGAAAGACTCGAGATCTCTTCCAGAAAATTAGGGTTACTGAGAGAGCTTTTCATGCCAAGCTGGGCACAATAAAGGACAGAAACGGTATGGACCTAGCAGAAGCAGAAGATATTAAGAAGAAATGACAAGAATATATAGAAGAACTATAAAAAAGAGACAGTAATGACCCAGATAACCACCATGGTGTGGTCACTCACCTAGAGACAGACATCCTGGAATGCAAAGTCAAGTGTGCCTTAGGAAGCATCATTACAAACAAAGTGAGCAGAGCTGGTGGAATTCCAGCTGAGCTATTTCAAATCCTAAAAGATGATGCTGTGAAAGTGCTGCACTCAATATGCCAACAAATTTGGAAAACTCAGCAGTGGTCACAGGTCTGGAAAAGGTCAATTTTCATTCTAATCTCAAAGAAGGGCAATGCCAAAGAATGTTTTAACTACTACACAATTGCACTTATTTCACATGCTAGCAAGGTAATGCTCAAAATCCTTCAAGCTAGGCTTCAACAGTATGTGAACCCAGAACTTCCACATATAAAAGCTGGATTTAGAAAAGGCAGAGGAACCAGAGATCAAATTGCCAATATCCACTGGATCATAGATAAAGCAAGCGAATTCCAGGAAAAAAAATCTACTTCTCTTTCACTGACTACACTAAAGTTTTTGACTGTGTGGATCACAACAAGCTGTGGAAAATTCTGAAAGAGATAGGAATACCAGAGCACCTTACCTGTCTCTGGAGAAACCTGTATGCAGGTCAAGAAGCAACAGTTAACTAGCTGTTTGACCACAGGAGACTCCTTATTCTCCCTAGAGTTTTATATCATCTTTTTTAAAATGCAGACAATGTGACATACTTGAGTAAGTACATCAATACGAGTACTGATGGAGAAATTACCCAGGCCAAGGTACTCGTATGGTCTCTAACCTTCCCTGATTCTATGATTTAGGGAGTTTGCATTCTAGTTAGGATACAAGCTAAAATGCAGAAAACCATTAGCAAATGCTTAAGCATGGAACTGTTTGATTTGCTGAGAGGTTCCAAAATATACAGACAAATAAATAAACAAGGAAAAATAATAAATTAGGGATGGGATAATTAATAATTGCTTAAAGGAAGAAGGACTTAGGGTGAGCAGAATTTATATGGGTGGAGGCGATAAACTAAACCATATACCCTGAAGGAAAAGCAAATTTAATATAAAAAAGGAAGGGCACAGGTATCAGGAAACATTCTGATAAAAAGAGTATGAGTATTATAGACAGATACACTAAGGCCTGATGGTTAGATACCCTGAGGCCAAGGGGACACACACTAGAAGCTGATCACAGTTTACTGAGAAAAGTAAGGAACTGATGAAAACCTGTGTTTGCAGAAGAATCCAAACAGAGGTGAAAATCTAGAATGTTAGACCACAAGCTCTAAATTATTTACTTTTCATTGCTGGTACTCAATCCAGGGCCTAGCATGAAGTAAGAACTCAATATATGAAAAGACAAAGTCAATTATGCACTGACAAAGTTGTGGAATCGTGTGACCGCAGTGACAATAAAGAAGTCCCTTTACTAAGAGACAGCTTATTAAATTTACCAAGTATAAAGAAAAATAAAAGAAAGCATAATAATAATAATAACTGTAACAGCACTGCAGCCCAATTGGGAGACCAAATCTGAAACATAAACATATCTTCTGTAACCGCCCTGTATCTTCTTTATTCACCCTGAACCCTGGAGTCATCATCATCATCTTTCCTAAATTTGAAGCAATATTACAGCTGTCAACATCTACAGTAAGGCTGTATCTTGTAGTGAAGAACAATGAGCCAGAGCAGTCCACAGTGGTGGGCCACGATTATAATTACTCATCTGCCTAGAAGTAAAAAGTGTGCCAAAAGTTTGAAAACAAAGATCCCCTGGGGTTTTCCTTCTAGCACACAACCTGACTGGTTTACCCTATTTAGCTTGCCCTCACTCCTTTACTGAAGTGCCTGCCTTTCTATTTTTTTCTCTCTGCCCCCATTTCAGTTTCACCACAACACGTAAGACTCTGTTCTTTCACTAAAAATGTCCATAGTAACACATCAGTCCACAGCAATTTTTGAAAAGCCATCTGAGCCACCGTTGGAATATATTCCTTTCATTGTTACTTAACTTCTCCTATGTACAAGTTTCTTGATTGATTAAAATAATATGGATACATATTTTTGTAGAGCTTAAAATTTATACAGTATGAAGTCTTTCTTTAAAAAAATAAAATTAAAAATTAAACACAAAACTTCTGAGTAACTGGCCACTGTAAGGGAAGAATCCTAAAGCTTAATATTCACTGTAAATTTACTTTTTTTTTACATTTATTTAATCCCCATAGAATATCTAACACAGGGTTATGCATACTATAGTAACTACCCATGTTACACTCTTTCCCTTATCAATTTCATCTACGGTTTAAACTATTCCTAACAGAAAAATAGTTGGTTATCCTCAGTAACTCAGATCTTTTTTGAATGTTACATTCTCATATTTACTTGCCAATGGGCAACTCTGCCTGACCCTGAATAACAGTGGACCTATCCTTACCTAGTGTAGAATGGTCTGCAAACTTTCTAAATAAGAGGATCCTTTTGTTATCAAATACATTTTCCTACCTCTTTTTAATTTAGGGAATGTCCAGCAAAAAAAAAAAAAAAAAAATTCAAAACTCTCATATATTCAGAAAATCTTTAATGAATTTTTCATTATAATAGTCTACAACTGATTTGAAAGAATCTGTTTCTTTACATGTGAGATATAGGACGTCTATACATAATGCTTAAGGTATATATGGAAGTTTGGACATTGCAATGATTATGTAGCTTCCTAAGAGACTAGGGCTTGGGAATTGATTGCCTAAATCTTTCCTCTTAGGACTAAGATTGAATTTAACTGAGACTTTATCCACAAGGAATTAACTCTGACATATTGAGGACTTTGTTAGATAATTCTTAGGATCCCTTGTCATTATCTCTTAACGAGCTCCAGTTTTATTTTAGCATCCACAGACTTTCCATCGGGAAACTATGACATTCTTGGAAATACTTTCAGCTTTACACACAGATAACCCACTTTGAAATGGGGCTATCTGTGTTCTACTGAAATCCTGACACCTGATCCTTCCCTAGTCTGCTTGCCACGACCTGTCCCTGTTTTTTTCCTTTCTCCCTTGAAATCTCCGCTTTTGTTTGCTTGGACTTTCAGAACTCTTTCCAAACTATTACCCAAAATGCCACACTCTGTATTTAAAAGTCATCTGGTTCCACAGACAGCCGAGCATCAATGCTTCTTTCACCGTGAATACTGCTAAGATGATGATAAGGTAATTGGTTAAGTACCTGTCAGCTCAAAAGGAAAGAGACTGGTTTCATACCCTGATAATTGCTGTTTATAAATTTTAACAGCTGAACTTTTGGGTAAATTAAAGTCATTTTACAAAACAAAACAAAAAAAAAAGATAAAATAAGTAAACATACCTATGAAAAATAAGAAAACAAAAATGCTGAAGTTGGAGAGAGATTGGGTTCAGCAGGAGGCAGAAGCATGGTTTATCTAGATACACTGAAGGTGCAATTTGTTGGGTGACCTCACATTTAGTGAGAGCAGAGGTTATCTGAATAGTAAGAATAGAAAATAAGACCTTCAAGTTCTGTTGCTTCATTTTTTTATGGAGAAGGCACTTGATATGAAAAATAAGGGAAAGGAGTACAACAAGGCTATATATTGTTACCCTGCTTATTTAACTTATACGCAGAGTACACCATGCAAAATGCCAGGTTGGATGAAGCACAAGCTGGAATCAAGATTGCCGGGAGAAATATAAATAACCTCAGATATGCAGATGACACCACACTTATGGCAGAAAGCAAAGAGGAATTGAAGAGCCTCTTGATGAAAGTGAAAGAGGAGAGTGAAAAAGTCGACTTAAAACTCAACATTCAAGAATGGCATCCAGTCCCATCACTTCATGGCAAATAGATGGGGAAACAATGGAAACCATGACATACTTAATTTTCTTGGGTTCCAAAATCACCACAGATGATGACTGCAATCATGAAATTACAAGACACTTGCTTCTGGGAGGAAAAGCTATGACAAACCTGGACAGTGTATTAAAAAGCCTACAAAGTTCCATATAGTCAAAGCTATGGTTTTTCCAGTAGTCATGTACGGATGTGAGAGTTGGACTATATAGAATTGACCAAAGAATCGATGCTTTCAAACTGGGGTGTTGGAGAAGACTCTTGAGAGTCCCTTGGACTACAAGAGGATCAAATCAGTCAATCCTAAAGGAAATTAACCCTGAACATTCACTGGAAGGACTATGCTAAAGCTGAAGCTCCAATACTTTGGCCACCTGATGTGAAGAGCAAACTCATTGGAAAAGACCCTGATGCTGGGAAAGACTGAAGGCAGGAGGAGAAGGGGGCGACAGAGGATGAGATGGTTGGATGGTATCACCGACTCAATGGACATGAGTTTGAGCAAACCCCAGGAGATGGTGAAGGACAGAGAAGCCTGCGTACCACAGTCCATGGGGTTGCAAAGAGTCGGACACAACTGAATGACTGAACAACAATAATAAACAAACCCCTCCTCAGTGTAAGAATAACAGATTTACCCATTGGCTAATAAAAATAAAGTCCATGGCCACTGCTGCCCCACTTCCATTCTACTGGAGAACATCCCTGCTAATACTTCAGGGTCAGCAGAGGGAAGGTTCTTACATCAAACAGTAGGGAAGTGACTGAGTCCTTTCAGGTCTCAGGCAAATTTGAGAAGTTCAAGGCCTAGGGCATCTATAAATAAGGCCTCTGTATAGGAAGAGAGTCAACAGGAAGCATAGTCTTGGAGGTAGCATCATGTTTTACTCTTTGTAAACTAGGTAACAATTTCAGCCATGTTGAACAAGAGTTTGAGATAGGGTAGAGATTTGAAAGTTAACATAAAAAATCTTGCTTTCAAAATTTATTTTTTTATACTAAGTCCTTGCTGGTTATCTATTTCAAATACAGCAGAGTGCACATATCAATTCTAAACTCCCAATCTATCCCTCCTCCCATCATCCTTCCTCTATGATAACCATAAGTTCATTCTCTAAGTCTGTTAGTCTGTTTCTGTTTTGTAAATAAGTTCCTTTGATTTCATAATTTTTAAACTCAGATGGCAGCAAGATGGCCATTGATTGGATTTCAGGCAAAATTATGTTAACATGAGTGCTGAAGTAATAGAGGAAGTCAGAAGATGTAAGTGATGAGCTCACTATTTGACCTGATCAAACTCTATGAAGCTGCATAAATATAAAAGTATCTTTCTGAGATCAAATTTTATTTTGATATTCTTCTACATAGGAAGATAAAACACCTAAATAGATCTTCTGTTTTAATTCTACACAGCCCCTCTCTTGACATAGTTGCAAATTCTCCAGTGGAAAGAAAGTATTAATAGTAAATGTATGAATTTTAAAATTTACTACAAAAATAATTAGAAGATCCAATTCTGAATGTAATTCTTTATAAGCAATCAAACTTATAAAGGGATATGAGCAAGAACATACATAAAATAAACTAGAGTAGAAATTCAGAGTATCACAGAATAGTAGTAGTAGAGACATTGAGAAATCAACTTTCTACTACACAAAGGTTTTTTGTTTTTTTTTTTTTTCTTTTCTAAATAACATTTCTCAGTAGTGGTTACCTGGGCTCTACTTAAAAATGAAATGACTAACAGCTTACTTCTTCACAAGGAGATCTATTACACTTAGCAGAATAGCAAATGACATTTATAAAATAAATACACACATACCTGCAGATAAGTATATACAGTTGACCCTTGAAAAACATGCATTTGAACTGTACAGGTCCACTTACACATGGATGTTTTCAATAGTTAATACAGAACCACGTGATCCTCAGTTGTGTGACTCTGAGACGTAGTTACAGGGGTATCTAGGATACAGAGAAGCCAAGCACACAAGAGGAAGATTTTCAAACTAGCTGATGTTCAGGGACCCTGACCCTACATTGTTCAAGAGTCAGCTGTATGTAGTCGTCCCTAGGTATCCACAGAGGACTGGTTTCAGGACTTCCATCCCATGGATACCAAAATCGACAGATGCTCAAAACCCTTATATTATAAAACAGTGTCGTACTTGCATATAACCTATGCATATATTCCCATAGACTTTAAATCATCTCTAGATTACTTATAACACCAAATACTATACAATACTTTGTCAATAGTTGTAAACACAATGTAAATGCTATGTCCATAGTTGCCATCACTCTAGCAAATTCAAGTTTTGCATTTTAGAACTTTTGAGGGATTTTTTAAATAACTATTTTCAACACACAGTTGGTTGAATCCATGGATGCAGAACCCACAGATATGGAGAGACAACTGGAATTGTAGATCCTTCTTGTTTTATTCTTATGAAAACCTACTGGAATAAGAAGGTAAATAATATTATTGCCATTTTCATTTGCCATTTCATAAAAGCCTTGAGGACCATAGGGATAAGTGATTTGTCCATGTTTACAAAGCTGGTAATTGACAGACATGATACTTGGAGCTAGGCCTCCTGGTCAGAAGCTGTGCTATTTTCACTAGGTCACTAAAAAATGTTCATCTTTTAAAAATTACTCAAATTGATTTGCTTATTTAAATGATGCTTTGTTTAAATTATAAACTACCCTAAATTCTTTGTCTCTCTTTCCTCTTTTTTTTTAAAATGAGATATAACATAAACACACACAAACATACAAATAATGTTCTTTTTTATGTATGTTAGTTGTTCAACCGTGTCCAACCCCGTGGACTGTAGCCTACCAGACTCCTCTGTCCATGGAATTCTCTAGGCAAGAATACTGGAGTGGTTGCCATTCCCTTCTCCAGTTCTCTTTATATAGGGCTACATTTGCCTCCCTACAGCTAGCACCAATTTTCATCTCATAAACTTGTCACCAAAGAGAATCCTTTTATTTTTGTGTCATACACATGGTAGAAATTTTGCCTCCTGCTTTCTTTTTATCTAAATATTGAACATGGCCAAGGACAGACTGAGAGAATCCTCAACCAAGATCAATCAGTTTCTTTGGCTTGATTGTTCAATCAAGTGAAACAAAAATCTAGCTCATTACGGATTCGTGATCTGCTCATAAGTCTATCAGGAGAAACCTGTCAAAATACAGATACTCAAGATACAGATTCCTAATTTACTGGAATTTTGTTTGTTTTAAAGAAATTTATTTACCTTATCATAGTTTGTTTCTAGGAAACCCATGTTGGCATCTAGTGATCACTGCTTCCTTTTCAAAATATCCTAGCATTTATATTTTTGCTGTTGTTGCTGATTTAATATTATTTTCCCCTTTTGTTTATAACAGAACAATATTGTATGCCACCAATAGTATGAAAAATTTCTATTTTCTACAGGTGTTTAAATGTTAGCAATAATATTTCTACAATCATGCTATTAAGTTATTTTAGTGATCTAGGTGTCATACATATGAGTCTTATAGCTGAACTTATTTATATTACTCAAATCATTTCTTCACATGCCTTGAGTCTTTAAGATTGAAAAGGGTATAAAAGCATAAATATGATCATTTGACTTGATAAATTGAAATTTAACTTAAATTCTTATTCTTCTCTTTTAGTGGCCAGTTTCTCATCTTCAGGAAGAATGTTTGTTAACAGATAACTAGACATTTTGGTGACTGAGATGAAAGAAAATAGAAATTTAGTCTAGCATTGGGATCATATATTAAAAAAATTGACTATTTTTTAAACTATTTTTCATTTAGCTAAGATAGTATTAATTTCTACTCCATAATATACATAGAAAAAATATTATAAGACTTTACTTTCTAGGAACTCTATGATAACCAACATGTAATAGAAACAAGAAATATTAAGTATGACTTCACTTTCAAAATAATTCTAGAACTTGCATAATTATTAATTACAAATAAAATATATTAACCAAAATGAATTAAGAAAGCCAACATGTGATGCTTCTTATATACTGAATATATTCACATCCTTGATAACCTGGAAAACTTGGTTGTTTGCCATAAACTTCCTCAATCATCAGTGTACCAAATTAATTAAGTTCCTATTAGAGTGTGCTACGATCTATGTTCACAATAATATTCACATTTACATTTTGCATATGCAAATTTTGTGTACATATAAAAGGTACATGTATGCTTTTTCTTTTTATATATAATTATAAATATATGTTGAAGAAATTAAAAATAAAAACACATCTATACAGTACAGATTAAGTATATCTGTGACACAAATTGTTTAAGCATAACAGATTCTGTATAAACACATATTATTTTCTGAATATCTATATTTTGTGCTGTTTCATTTTTATACAAGAATTAAGGCAGTAAGATATGAAAATATTTTTATTTCCTACACTATGACATTTATAGTTTCCCTAGTGGCTCAGTTGGTAAAGAATCCGCCTGCAATGTGGGAGACATGGGTTCAATCCCGAGGTTGGGAAGATCCCCTGGAGAAGGAAATGGCAACCCACTCCTTGTATTCTTATGTATATGCCAACACTCCTTGTTGGCAACCCAACTCCAGTATTCTTGCAGGGAGAATCCCATGGGCAGAGGAGCCAGGCAGGCTACATGGGTCGCAAAGAGTCAGACACAATTGTGAGACTAACTTTCAGTTTCATGACATGTATAATACAGGAGTTTATTATTCTTTTTAATTTGAGCATATCATCATCCCATTTATAACATCATGCATTTCATCTGATGTACTCAACCATATTCAAAAATATAATGTCACTTTACCAGACCAACATCTTTGTTAAATAGGCAAGTAGGAATTATACCAGGAGGTGTAACTATGGAAGCTAATTTCCAACTTTCTACAGACAATAGTTTTGTAGGACTAAAGTCTAAAACTCTTGATTTTCAACGTAGAATTTCTCTAATCTAGTAATCTAGTCTATATCCTATAGACTTTAGGCAGTTTCTTGTCATGGTGATAATATTAGATATTAGTTCATCAGATTAGACACCAAAGATACATGGAAGAACAGAGGTCAAAAGAGAGTCAAATAAAAATCCATTCATATGCTAAGCTCATGATTCAGCAATAGACAATGCTGATCTTGAGATATGCTCATACAATTGCATCATGAACATACAGAAGATGACAACAATCTTTGGTTATCTCAAGATGAAGATCAGCCACAAACTGGCAGCCATATGTGATTCAGACTCCATAAACTAAACAGCCCTGATGCAGTATGTTAGAGTGAGATGAAGAGGCAAAAAAATTAGGAATAAGAAAACCAATTATTTTTCACAGTCAGTATTTTCACACGTATTTTGGTTACTTATGACTTAGTACTGAACTGCATCACTCTCATTGTTATCTTTTGTTTCTAGAAGGATAATGTGGCAAACAGTAACATGTCTAAAGCACAGCTTCAGAAAAGATGTTATTAACTTTCGAAAACTTCAAGATACAGACAGTCAATATAGAAACACATCATCAAAGATTACAATGGGATAAATATTAATGCATTAGTGTATGAGAAGCTGGGTTGCATTTTCCCTCTGACCTAATACAAACAATGCCCGTGTGCATTATGGCAAGATGTACAAAAGGGAATTTGGGATTATTACAAAGCCCACTGTACATTCAAGCTGGAATTTCTCCAGGAGTGAGTAATGAACCCTACACTGCAAAACTCAGGTAGGCATCATTGTTCAGTGTGAGTAATTACTTTGAGTCAAGTGAGTGTGAGTATTCTGCCCCTTGCCTCATTTCACACCAAAGGAGAACAGATGAGGTGCACAACAATCCTGCTCCCAAATCCCCAACTTAGTCCCTGAAAGTCCATGGCCACCACTAGAGGGAGAAAGTCTCAGCGGTTTCCAGAAAGTTTCTCCTCTAACAGGCAGCTGCTGCGAGGCTGAGCTCTTCAGATTGTGGATATGCCTCACTTCAGGAGCACTGAGGGTCTCTTGGCTCTGTCACAAGCTGCTCCTCTATCAGAGGAAACTGCATAATTGTCTGGGCCGTGTGACTTAAGTTTTGCGATTCTCCTAAAATACCCTATTTGACCTTCTCTAGAAAGCTGTCCTTGAAAATAGCTGCAATGGGAAATGTTCAAAGTATTGATATTTCTAGCAAAACCCCCTAATCCACCTCACTAATGATCAGAAAACAATCAATTTCTTATTTTACTACATCTTCTTCAACTACACATCCATGATCACTCTAGGGCTGGACGATTCCACCCCTAACATAACTTGCTTCACCCATGTCTCCTCCTAATTTGTTTCTTCTTTCATAAACCAATATCTGCTCGGCTTGATTTATAGTATGACTATCCCTCTCTGTTCAATTCAGTGAGCAAATATTTATCTGAGCACCTATGGGTTATAGGCTAAAAATACTGGAATGAAAAGGTAATGTAGATGAGACATGTGACTCTGAAGAGCTAATAGGACATTTGAAGCAAGATACAAGTGAGTATAACTTTTAAGTGTAGTAAATGCTACACTGAGATATGCATATACTGCAGTGATCCCAAGAAAATTTTTCCCTCTGTGACAATGTGAATAAACTTGGAGGACGTTATGCTAAATGAAATAAGCTAGACAGATAAAGATAAATTCTGCATTCTTACCTACATGCAGAATCTAGGAAAGTCAAAGTCATAGAGGCAGAAAGCAGCGTGGTGATTGTGAGGTGCTTGAGGGGTGGCAGAAATGGGGAGATATTAGTCAAAGGGTACAGATTTTCAGTCATAAGATGAGTAAGTTCTGGGAATCTAAAGTACAGCAAGGTGACTATGGTTTTTGTACTGTATATATGAAGTTTTCTAGGAAAGTCAATCTTCGGTGTTCTCTCTCTCTCTCTCTCACACACACACACACAAAGATAACCATATGAAGTGATGAATGTGCCAATTAACTTGATTTTAGTCATCTTTTCACAACTGATACATATATCACATCATCCCTTTGTATACCTTAACTTTATGCAATTTTGTCAACTACATCTCAGTTAAGCTGGAGGGCAGTGTACAGAGTGGCTGTTGGTGATAATAAATACGGTATTAGGGAAAATTACCTGAAACAGACAAAACCAGAACTAACCTGGAGCCTACAAAGAGCGGCATAGAGGCAACCCAACAAATAAGTATGAAGGGAGGGGTGGAGAGGGGAAAGAGGTTCCAGGCAGGGAGAGCATCACGAAGAAAGGAAAGAACCAGCACTGCATGCGCACACTAGCGTGCTCAAGGGCACCACTGTAAGTGGTTCTGAATCAGTGGACACAGTGAAGTAGCGGGTCGTGGAGCATTATCCAGGCCAAGGACCTCTGACTTCATGTTGTGAATAATGAAAAGCCTTTGAAGGATCTGGGGACATTTCTAGATTAATACTGAAAGACAATAGGCTTGGGCTAGTCAGGTGAGCTCAGATCCATGGTTCTGCCAACTATCTGGAGTCTGGAAAGTCTAAGTAGACTAAAGATGTAATCCAGTAAGTTTACCTATGGCAAGGAGAAGCGAGTAGTGTCATTCCTACTTCATTGCAGACCTTTGTCTTCATCTTTACCCCACAAAGCTGGACCAGGTTTATGATCCTGAACTTATATAGCAAAAAATGAAAAGATCAGGTTCAGCATTCTGAGATGAATCTCTGTGTCACCCCTTGTTACAACAGCTTTGACACAGAGCTTCAGTTCTAGAGATTACATCCTCCTCTCTTACTCCTTGAGCAAGTTACTTATCTTGGCAATATGTCTGGAGAATATCCCTTATCACTGAGGACTCTGTCCTGTTCAAGCCAGTGTTTAAGCCAAGGACTCTTGTTGCTTTTCTGAGCCTCAGTCTAGAGACCAAGTCTCTACCAGGAGCTGGGAGACCTCCCTGTAACACTGCCTGCACCTGGCAGGGGGTGGACTCACTGAAAGCTCCTGACCTGCCATTTTCCCCTTACTGTGTGCTCTGCCCCTTTCTTGGTGTTCCATGTTGTACCTCCCTCAGCTCTGCCACTTACCAGGTAAGAAAGCTTCATGAGACCTTGTCCTCATGCCACACCAGAAACTCCCCAGGCAGCTGCAGCAGGGCATAAGTACCTGCAGTGCCTCCACCATCCCCAGAGATAGGTCTAGATCTATTTCTAGTTCCTCCCAGTTTTTCACCATCAGTCCCAACTATTAGCCCAGAGTAACTTTTGTGCAAATTAGAAAAAAAAACAAAATAAAAGATCTACCTTCACTGAAAGAATCTGATACAAGTATCAGTGTCTTCAAAGAAAGGAGAGCCTGCCAACTGAGATCACAACCTTACTGCAGCCATCCTAGTCGAGTCTACAAGAGGGACAAATCGTAGGAGACTTGAAACAAGCGAAAGGTCATAAGTGGCCGTTAGAAGGTAGTAGAGCTTAGGAACCTAGCAGAAGTACTGGGCCAAAGAACTTTCAGATAAGAAAGAAATCAGGTAAGAATTAAAATAAAAATTCTGAGTAACAGGTAGGGGTATCAGAAGCTGGAAGGAAAGGATTAAAAGCAAAAGGAAATAAAAGTTGTTGAGGACAGGAGATCTCTGCAGTTTCCACCAAATATAAGAATAGCTTTGAGAATATGATACATTGGAGGCTGCACAAAATGAAAATCTATCTGGCTCAGATAGACAGCAAACATGGGAAAGATGCATTTCGTGAAAAGCCCCTCCTTGATCAGCACTACCTGGATGATCTTCTACAGATAAGTTCAGTTTCCATATGCAGGGCTGAGAAAGTGAAGAGAGGGAAGTAAGAAGAGAGAGAAAGGGTGGGGAGAAGAGAGAAGGGCGGGACAATAATAGAGAAGAAAGGAGGCAAGGGGAGGGGAAGGGAAGGACAGGGAGAGGAGGAAAGAGAGGGCAGAACTGGGGAAGGAAGGGAAAGAGGAAGAGATGTTTTAACAGTTTTTAGAGGGGCAACAATGGCATATCATGGTATAGCAAGAAAACAATTTCAGCGGTACTGTGGAATAAAGAACTCTGAAATGAGAAATAGGAGACATCTATTCTAGTTCTCAAATAGTCACTCAAATCTTTGGACAACCAACTAAATTTTCCTCTTCTCAGTTATATCACTTTAAAAGGAGATGGTAGACTGCCTAATCTCCAAGGCCTTTCTTAGTCTAAATTTCTACAAATTTACCCACAGTAATTAACAAACTCTGAAGCAACGTGTTTTCTTCTGAAAGGTTAATCACTCATTAACTTGAGATTATGTTTTGATTACAGGTGACTACAGAAATGTGTTCACTCATCCTGCACTCCTGATAGCAAGCTCATCTATACTCTAAGATACACATGACTTTAAAGGGCTTGAAAAGAATTGATACAAACATCTTAAAGCAAATGGCCAACTTTCTATTTTTATAATACAAATAAAAAGCTTAGTTTATAGTTTTCTAATTTTATAAAAGTTATTTCCCACTGTGAATATGATAAAATTTTATTAAGAGATTACATTTTATACCATTTTACAGTTTACAAAACACTTGGATACATAGTATCTCATTTGATCATAAGAATAGCTTGCATAGTAGGTCAAGTAAGTGTCAGTTACACACATTTAATAGATCTGACTATTTCAAGATGTTTAGATCTTGGTCTTCTGACTACAGTTGGCCCTTTGTATCCACAGATTCTGCATCCACAGATTCAACCAACTGAAGATTGAAAATATTTGGAAGAAAAATTCCAGAAAGTTCCAAAAAAGCAAAGCTTGAATTTGCCAGGGCACTGGCAACTATTTACATAGCATTTGCATTTTATTTACAACTATTTACATATCATTTACATAATATTAGGTATTACAAGTAATCCAGAGATGACTTAAAGTATACTGAGGCATGTGCGCATGTTACATGCAAATACAATGCTGTTTTATATAAGGGACTTGAGCACCTGCAGATTTAGGTATAGAAGGGGCTCTTGGAATGAATCCTCACAGATATCATGGGACAACTCTACTTTCTGAACATTCTAAACTTATACCCTTGATAAAAATTCTTTATCTTTGACATAAACACTTGCCTATTAGTTTCAAGTCGATTGATCACCATGTAAAGTTGAGATGAATTCTACAAACATCTAGCTATTATTTTGTAAATCATATTTGCAGCAAACATGACAACAGAAGTACACAGAAGTAAGCCTATTTGAATAAGAGCAAAGACATTTTCCTTGACTAAATAAAGTCTCTTTTCTACCATTAAAAAAAAAAAATCTAAAACCGTTTTGTATCTTTGTGTCTTGGCCAACGTACTTGTGTCAGTACTTGTGTACTGAAAGAGAGTACACAAGACAACAGGATGTGAAAAATCAAGCTTTAATGCTATTTTAGGAGATATTATATAAATTGGATCCATATTAAAATAAAATCACTCTATTTTCCATGACACTGTAGGGATGAGATTGTGTGGTAAAGAAATGGATCTTTGATGATCTCTTTCCTCTCTCTCAATTGAATTTGTACATCTATGCTGTTGAAATATTTCCCAGACTGCACACATGACTATACTTTTTCCTACGTATCTAGAGAGTGCTGCCCTGAACATGGTTTGTAAAAGATTTTTCAACCAGTAAAGCAGTAGTTCTCAACTCTGTACATATCAGAATCATTTTTTAAATATCTACACCCAAGCCCCATCTCAAACTAATTCAATCAGGATTTCAGAGAGTAGGGAATATGTAGCTTCACTCTTTTTAAAAAGGCTTCCAGTAGAATGTAATGTTCAGCCACAGTTATGAACTCTGTGCGGCACCATTTCCCCAACTCTAATGTGCTCATGAGTCACTTGGGATCTTGTTAAATGCAGATTCTGATTTAGTAGGCCTGGGACAGGCTCTGAGATTTTGGAATTTAGCAAGTGACTATCAGATACTGAAGGTGCTCATCTACAGAAGACACATGTAGCAGCCAGAGTGGGTGGTTCTCAAAGTGTGACCCAGTCCTGCAGCATCAGCACCATCTGAGTACTTGCTAGGAAGGCAGACTTCAGCCCCGACCAGATACCTACTGAAATCAGAAACTCTGAAGATGGGGGCCAGGTAGTCTGTGTTTTTAATGAGCACTCCAGGTAATTTGGGCTTCCCTGGAGGCTCAGCTGGTAAGGAATCTGCCTGCAATGCAGGAGACCTGGGTTCAATCCTTAGATTGGGAAGATCCCCTGGAGAAGGCAACAGCAGCCCACTCCAGTATTCTGGCCTGGAGAATTCCATGGACGGTATAGTCATGGAGTCTGACTCGCAAACAGACACAACTGAGCGACTTTCACTTTTTCACTTTCCAGGTAATTTGGATACACCTTCAAGTTTGAGAAACATTGGTCTAAAAAAGAGCTCCCTAGAGTCTAAACAACTGGCTACATATGGTTAGAGAACAACTGACACTTTTTGCTTTATGTAGCAGTTTACTATTTACCAAACTAAACTACTTTATCTCTTGCGGGGTCTTTAAAACAACCCTATAGAGTAACTAAAACAGGTAATCTTGTCATTTTATAAATGAAACCAGCAACTGGTTTTTAAGCATCTCTTAAAAAATATTTAAGAGATGTCTCAAAGTCATGTAGCATACAAGGATAGATCCAAAATTATAGCCCAGCACTCCTGAGTCATACAAAATAACAGGAAGGATATTCACAGAAGAGCAAGACCAATGGTCATAAGGGTACCTGAAAGGGTAGGCTCTGCTGGGCTCTGGTGAAGACAGCAAAGCGTGCCAGAACACATTCAGGAAACCTCCTATCAGGTGAGTCACAGACATTGGTACTTGGAGCTCCCAGAGGCCACACTAACACACCAATTCTTTTTTTGCCTGAGTTTGCTATTATGTCCACATAATGCCCACCAGCTTCAAGAAACACAAATGTTTAACTCTCACCAACTGATTTAGTAGATGAGTCAGTCCTCTTTGGTTCTTCACATCACAGTTCTAAGAATAATTCATTCAAAGTCAAAGTGCACAGGACAATTAGTTTAACATGTGTTGCATGTATGCGTTTCATACTTACAGAAACACAAATTACCAGTTTGTATTTGTCACATGAGATTTGCTGCTGTGTTCCTCAGGACATAAATGAACAGTAAATGATATAAATGCATAAACATCTTTAATAATGTATATGATATGCTATATTCTTAGACAACAAATATTCACCTTCATTATGTACTAAATATATTTAATAGAGGACTTAATGAGCAAAACGATCAGTCCTTAAAGTATCAGTAATAACCTATAAATTTTGATAACCGTTAGTGAGTTAGCTACAGAAAAAGAAAACTTTCTCAAACTCGCCCTGTAGAAACATAAAGTTTGTTTTCAAATAATGAATAATTATAAGTGGTAGAAAAATCACATATTGTGTCAGGAGTTTGTTTGATTGTTGACAGTTTCTTTGTGAATGTAGGCGTGCCAGATGCTTTATAGAAGAGAAGCCATTTTCCCCTTGAAATTTGCACAAAATTTTTACATTTTGCTGTCAAATAATCACATCTTTTTAATGTTTCTTCTTTTTCTTTTAGTGTAGAAACAAACAAGGAATTAAAGACCAAGAATTTTGAAAAACTAAACATTTAACTATTTTAAACATAGATACTTAGTTTCTTATACCTAACACTTACTAGGTACATTTACATTTAAATGGAAAAAATCTTATCACCATAGAAGGTATTATAATATCCCGGAAGCATCAAATAGGGTCAGAATAGTGAAATAAATGCAACTTCAATACCCCCAATTTTAAACATTTAAAGTCACAACACTAATGTGTACCCTCTGCATCTCACCATACATGTACTTAGGGAATATGTCCAGACATGAATATATGTCATTTCTACAAAGTTACCTTATGGGCAGATATATTGGAATTAACTATTTTATAATTATCTTTCCAGACATATGCTGCTAATATTGAAAATACTGTTTGTGGGACTGTTAAAAATGAAATTTTAAAGGTCAGATTGGAACATTATTTCCACTCTTCCTTTACTTTATCAAAACGTCTGTCTGGGGACTTCCCTGGTGGTCTAGCGGCTAAGACTCTGTGCTCCCAATGCAGGGGGCCAGGGTTCAATCCCTGGTCAGGGAACTTGATCCCACATGCTGCAGCTAAGGCCGGGAACAGCCAAATAAATAAATAAAATAAATAAATATTTAAAAAAAAAAAAAAAACGTCTGTCTGGTTTCAACCTGCCAAGATTTATCAGGAAGTGAATCCCTACAAGAACCTGAGTACAAGGAGGATGGTTGGAAGGACCAGGGCTAGAAGCTCATCCAGTAACTGATGAACTCTTCCACTTGTGGGTAGTGGTAGTGAGGTGGCTTCAGAAAAGCAACCAAGACTTCCCCCCAGTGGACATGAGTCTGAGCAAACTCTGGGGGATGGTGAAAAGGACAGGGAAGCCTGGCGTGCTGCAGTCCAGGGGGTCGCAAAGAATAGGACACGACTGAGAGATTTAACAACAATAACAAGGTCAGGTGGGTACATGTGCCTCATACTTTACTGCACAAACCAAGTCAATGCAGATTCTGGTCCAGTAGGATTTAGGAAGGCAACCCAGGTGCTGCTGCTTCTGCCACTGGTCTGTGACACACACTCTGATCCTTTGCCTTTGAGATGGAAGTTGGTGCTGTGGTTTCCTCTCATTCTTACAGACTCTTATAGAGGCGCTCAGAAAGATCTAGAATTCCTTCTGGGAAACAACAGGGTTAGGCGGGTATACATGAAATTCTTTCTCTTTCCAACTAGTTTTGTCACCTTCATTCTATAGTCTTTCTTTTATCTTTTACAAAAGATAGAAATTAGAGAACAAGACACCAAGACTCGTATATGCTCTCCTATCAAGGAACACATTTATATCAAAGACCATGATTGTACAAAAATAGGCATCAATTACCCCCCAAAAAAGACTTGTTCATGGAAGTAAGGCAGTGAAGGTAGATGTTTTAGGGACAGTCAGCCAAGCTCCTGTCACTGGACCACCAGAATTACAAACCTCCCTTGTCTTCTGTTGCCATTTCAGATCATTCAGGGCCACAGACTCACTGAGAGAGGACTTTTTTCCCTTTGCCATTTCACTTTCTCTGTGCCAAACATCTACTGTGGCTTCCAATGAATCAAGTTCTCCTTCCTCTCCTCCCCTGGAAGCTCATGCTCCCAGTAAAATGTCACAAATAAAGTGGAAGCAAGCCTTTCCCAGGCTAGACTTGTAAACAGAAAGCAAGAGTGCCATTCTTCAGCAGGAAACTGACCCACAAAGCTTACTGGACTCAGTTAAAGAGATTGAGAAGAAGGTCAGCTAAGAAAACAAAAGGAACTCTCTCCATAGTTACTTCTGATAGAGCTCCACAAACCCAAAAATAAAGCCTTGTCCAAGGCAAAGGAAATAAAAACGAGGGCACGTTAGGTGAGGTCTGGGAAATTAATGGGCTATCTCAGGTGAATTCTTTACAGGCACTGTTTGAAAACCTTCTCTCTCCCAGGGAATAACTGCTTCTATAATCATTCTCTATTCTCACAATCTACCATTTCCACATTGCAATGTCTACTAAAGTGTAGTGCTTAAAGAAAACTCTATTTCTTTCGAGACACAGAAGTATGTACATATCATATATAGAAATTTATGTAGTGAGACTGCCTCTCATAGACAGATTTGTATGCATACAGTGCACAAAAATATAAGAATTCCTTTTTTCCTTCTAAATTAGCATTGACATGGTTATCTAACTCTTTGATGACTGTAGCTTAAGACATAGGTGATGCTGAATTACAAAGACAGTGCAAAGTTCATGGACACATAAATAAAAACTTATACACCCAGAGTATTCACTTTTCCCACACTCATATAATCAGTGAAAACAAATCTTTCTAAAAATAGCATAAATTTACAGAGAATGCTTCACTTGTAAAGGGTTAATGATGTTAGGGAATATGAATGCTAGCAGTTAAGGTGGCATGCTTATGTGTTTGCAAAAACATTTTCTGCATTATGTCCATATCCCTTTGCAAACAGATAAATTACTCTATAAATCTTATTACTCCGTGTGGACAAATCACACTTGCAGGTTTTACAGGGCTGGAGAGCTGGAAGGGAAAATATGTTTTGGATAGTAGGATCTTTGGGATTCATAATCACCTAGTGCTCAGGAAACGAAGAAAGGGATACTTACACATTAGGATTTTCTTAGTTTTTATGCTCCACAGCAACACACACACACACACAACACAACATGCACAACATACACATTCCTCTCTAACAAGGCGAGCGATCCCAAAGCAGGACACCGTGACAGCCAACCAAATTTATTTCTGAAGAAAGGAAGGAAAACTTTGCTGCTGTAGGCAGCTCTGCTACAGAACTGCTCCCTGATGCCCCAGGGTTTATGCACTATCAGCTCCTTGCACACAGATTAGAGGCTTCTTTTTCTATAAGATCCTGCTTTTTATTGCCACAACAAGCAATATTAGCCAGCCAGACAGACTGACACTAGGTCATTTCATTTGGATGAAATGAGATTTTAAAGGATCTCCAAGGAGAACATTTTCTTTCATTCTTTTTTTTTTTTTTCTTTTTAATGTTTTTAGTATCTGGTAGAAATTCAAGGAAAGCTATAAAAAGGGACAAGGGGCATATGCAGTGGATAGAGAGGGGAAAGAGAGAAAAAAAAATGCAGGAAAACAGGCTAGGAGCTCTTTAGAAACAGAATTATGGCTAGGTTCCATCTGAGTTTCTCCAGCTCTCTGTCCCTTGTAGGGGTCAAACTCCAAGGACTTGGGATTCTTCCTTTACAAATTTCAATCCCAAATTATATTTCAGAGTTTGGCAGAACTGCATAGAGATGAGATGTTGAGGTCAATAATCAATTTGAAATATCCATTTTATGCCAGGTTAATTATTTCCTAACCTCTGTGTTTAAGACTCCTATTCTTAAATAATAGCAATTTGGCAAGTTTCTTTTTTTCTCCTCTTCATTCTTGTGTTGATGTCTATTCACATACCAGAGAAAAGGCTCAGTAACTAACCAAAGTTCTAAAGATTGATTTACTGCCCTCCATGTCAATTAGAAGATCCTTAGGAAAAGTCTCCTAACCAAACTACTGCTGGGGCAGATTGAGAGCCTTTATGTACATACCCACATGCACATACACACAGACACCACGGAGAATGCACTACTGTGTACACTCTCTAAAAGCCAGAACCAACAACTCTTCTTTCTCAATTAAGGAACCCTAACAAAAGTCTTGGGCAAACCATCTCCAATCACAAAAGCAAGAATACCGCCCTCATGTCACTAATACCATAGATGAAGTTACGCTTTCTCAGAGAAACAAGATCCGAAGAACCAAACAACATTTAATCAACCCTGCTGGTCCTAGAGAGGGACCAGCATCCCCTTGAGATTTGCTGGCAGCTATTTCGACCCGACCGTAAAAGGCGCACGAAAGCGCGCGCGCGCACACTCACTCACACACACACACACACACACACGCACCCTCCACAAGCCTGCAGCATCAGGAGCTGGAGTTCAAGGAGAACACACACCCATACACACACTTAAGCGCCGCAGAAAAGTTGCCCGAAAGCCTTACCTGAGGATGGCCGTGTCCCCCTGCCTCACGGTGATGTTGTCGGTGCCTCGGTTAAAATCCACGCTGCGGACGGGCAGTCCTGTGGGAAGAAGGCAGAGCAATCTCAGTAGGACCAGAGGCAACTGTTTCCGATCAGGCTGAACTCTGGCGACCATGGTGGCCACGCCGAGGTGCGGGGTCGGGGCTACTCTGGAGGGTGTGTGTGTGCGCGCTGCTCGCCGAGCGGGCTTTAGCAACCGAGGGCTTTCATCCACGGCAGAGGCGGGACGCGCTCTGCCAATCTGCGGTCCTTTCCACTTTGCCTCTCTCTCCCTCGCTCAGTCTCTTCTCCCTCTAAGACTTCACAAAGCCCTCATAAAACCCGAGCTGCGGTGGGAAAAAGTCAAAGCAACACAATTTTAAAGGTGAGAGTACAAATATAAAACCCTCCAGAAAAGATGGAGAGAAGGCGGCAAAAAGGAAGGTGGTC
Organism: Cervus elaphus; assembly: GCF_910594005.1. Classification (NCBI taxonomy): domain Eukaryota; kingdom Metazoa; phylum Chordata; class Mammalia; order Artiodactyla; family Cervidae; genus Cervus; species Cervus elaphus. The sequence continues at coordinate 57,157,553 of NC_057833.1, read as the reverse complement.
TCTGGTCTCTCGGGCTGGATGCGCCTTGGCCAGCGTCGGCGCGGAGCTTCTTCCCTCCGTAACCCACTTTCCCGGGCGGGCAGGCGCGGGAGCCGGCACCCAGCCTGCCAGCGAGTGTAAAGAAAGCCTCACTACAGCGGCAGTAGCCGGGAGGCTCCCTCCGCCCCCTCCTCCCCTTCCTGTTTCTCCTTCCAGCCCCTCCCTCCCCGCCTCGCTCGGCACCTCCCCGCCCCCCGCGGTGGCACAGCCCCTCCGCCTCCCTCCGCGTGGCCCCTCGCTTTGCACAACTGCCCGCTTCAGCAGCAGCCAGCCTCAGTGAAAGCCTGATGCGCCTTTAGGTTGTCAGGACAACAGCTCCATCTGAGGCCTGGCTGATTTCCTTAAGAAGAGGGGATGGAGCTTGGAGGTACCGTGCAAGAGAAAGGGGAGAAGGAGAGGGACTCGAGCTATACAAGACTAGGAGAAAGAGTCCTGGGAAGGAGAGGCGAAGGTGGGGAAGGAAGGAAAAGGGACAGGGGAAGGAGGGAGCGCCAGGAGAAGGCGAAGCTTGACAGATGGAGGGAGGGAAGCAGAGAAGGGCAGGGAAGCCTGAGGGGTGGAGGGAGACCGCTGCTGAAAGATGGGATGAGGAATGCAAAACAGAAGAAACTTGACGGCGGAGTCTGAAGATTAACAGCCAACGTGGATTTCAAAACTAAATATTCCTGGCAACTGACTTTTCATGCTCACATCTGTTCATTCTTTCCTCTCTCCTGCACTGTCTTTCACACGATTAAGGTTTATTTTCTCTCCTTCCTTTATCCCCTCCCCCTCTTGAAGCCCCCTTATGAAAGATGGATTGGACACAATGCTGGTATTGAGTTTCCTGGAGTGTGAATGCGTGGTTTGTCTTTTCCAAGTGCCAGCCTCAGCAGCTGATCCCTGATCCCTCACTCTCCAGGAAACCCTTACTCAGTCCCACACGTGAGGAATGGTACTAAGGATTATTGTTTCAGGGTCACGTTGCTGTGGCTTCCCAAGTTTTTCCTGGTGCTTGCTTCTCAAAATGTCCGTAGGCAAGGAAGGAGATTTGTGCTTCAGAAAGCTTGTCACTTACAGGGTATCACTAGGCCCTCATCCAGCACTCCAATGAATGGAAGATAGCTTACCATCATTTGTCATTCCTTCTACTCCATGAGGCAATCCAAGTGATAAGGGCCAGAAGGAGCCTACACGAGGAGTCACTCGTGATAGCCCCAAACTATTAGCATCTCCCTCAGTACCCATGCTGAGCATAAAAGATGGAAATGTACAGACCAAAACTTGTTTCCTTTTAGTTTTATTTATTCAAATAGTTAAGGCATTCACATGGTGCCAAAATCAAGTGGTACAGAATGCTGTAGAGTGAGATGAAGTTATCTTTCCCATCCCTGTCTTTAGACAATCCATTTCTCCTATTTGGAGGCAACAACAATTTCCAGGGCCTTATATAACTTTCCATGTACATACAAGTAAATGCACAAATGCACAAATATACACATACACATTCATATATTATGCTTACTCCTCTTATTTACACAAATGATTAGTCAAGAATACTTGAAACAAAAGACATATGTTTAGGAATCCTTATCAAACTCCACTAAAATACAAGTCTATGGAGGTACTTACTGTGCTGACACCTGCCTTGTTCCCCTAGACCATTCAAAGAATTTATCTGCTATATTTTATCAACTGAAAAGTAGATTCATTCTTATGGATTATGTGAGGAAAGGAAGGAAAACTTTTGCTTTTGTAAGAAAAGAACTTGGGAAGGACTGAAATCCAAATGGTCACAAATTCAAGATTGATGGAGTTCAATTAATTTTGTTTCTACTATACATTAAATTTATGTAAATCAAGTTTTCCTATATTAAGGATAACAAAGAGTCCCAGGTAATAAACCAATGATTCTTTACCACTAATTTGGAACTGAGCTATTTAAAACTTGAAACCCACTTTGCCAAGGCAAAAAAAATGGTTAAGCCAAGTACAGGTTGAACAACAAAACCCATAATCCTGTGGTTCCCAATATCAATGGGAAATGAGCTTCAAGTGCCAAATGCAGATGGAAGGATTACATAACTCTATGCCAAGAGTGCAAGGAAAAGAGTACCAACCCCCATGCACTGCTGCCAACAAGCTGCATGATCCCTGGCAGGATGCTTCTGAGTTTTCAGAGACAAAGTGTTGGCTGACACAAGTGTTTAGATATAACATTTCTTTGAGTGGGTGGTGTTTGTCCCATGTTAGGAAGAAGAAAGACACAGAGGACTGGAGCTTCTAGAACATCTCTTTCCATTAATGGTGATAGGTAAACGATGTGACCCTGCAAGGAGAACTATCAATAGATACTGAGGAGAAGGATCAGATATATCAAGGGTATGAAAATTCTCTTGCATCAGCGGACTACACTTTGAATAAAGAAAGGAGTTTTTTCCAGGGTAGGCGAAAGTGTGGTGGGGTGGTAACATATCACTTGCAGAAGATGCCTAGACATGAGTGTTGACTTGTTTATACCAGTAATCTCAAGTTATTTATAAGACTTGTCAAGACCTAGGACAATGAATAAAGGTTAACATGTTGGGGTGCAAAATAACTCACACCAAAGTAGTTGGAATGTGGACTCTGTAGCAGATCAATCAGATCTGGAGTTCATCTCTCTAATCACTTTGAGAAAAGGATGTATACATTGATCGGGATTATAATCAGAACCACAATAGATCTATGCTTAAGCAACCCAAGAGAATAAAATCCTAAGTACATGAAGAAAAATCATATAATGCAGTTATTAAATTTTTTTAATACTTTCAAGAGATAAAGTTCATTTCTTGGCAACTTTTATTGAATTAAATTGACTTACCGTGTGCACTGGAAATAAAATACAAAAAGAGGACAATATATTTTTTTAATAGATTTTTTTTATATGGACCATTTTTAAAGTCCTCATTGAATTTGTTACAATACTGCTTTTGTTTTGTATTTTAGTCTTTTGGCCATGAGGCATGTGGGATCTTGGAGCCCTGACCAAGGATCGAACCCACACAGCTTGCACTGGAAGGTAAAGTCTTAGCCACGAGGCCTCTAGGGAAGTCGCAACATTTTAAAATTTTTCTAGTTTAGGTAATTTGATAATTTAGATATTTGATAATTCAGATTGAGTTTCTGAACAATATCAAAATCATGAAGTTTATTATGTAAGTTTTTTTAATATTTATCATTTATGTCCAGGTGGCACTTCAAATACAGTTTTCTAACCCAACCCTTGGCGTTAGCAGGAACATTCTATAATTAATGAATATAAGAGAAAAGAATGATTGAGTGTCCAAGCCCACTCAGGTGGTTAATCTCATCATTTTCACAATAATAAATCTATTTGTGGATATACTATAAACTTCTGTTTCAACCTTATGTTCTCTCAGAGTCCTTCCCCTTTGCAGTCCCTCATGAACGCCTTCTGGTTTTCTGTCTTCTGTGATCTCTCACTGAGATCTAATAGATTCTAACAAATCTGATGGTCTATATACAGTGATCTCATCCTAATGGTCAGTCCCCCACATCTACTCCAATATTAATTCCTCTGCTCACTTTCCTTAGAAACGCCTAGTAGGAAACACATAGGTGAGTTACTGAAAATTTATGCAAGCTACTTTTCTTCAAACTACTATATACATTCTTCCAAGAGGGCTGGCAAAAATGAACATTCTTTCAGGTTATTTGTGAAGCAAGTATGGTGTTAGCCATGTGAAATAGCCATCATCACCCAAGTAAGATGATCTTAACTACTACTTTAAAATAACATAGTGCCTTTCTTACAGAAAAAGGCTTTAGAAGATTCTGGCACTCTCTAGGGACAAATGCTGCAGCAAAAACAAAAACTGGCTAATGTCTGAGAACCCTAAGAAGCATGAAAGGTTTATTCTTCTGTTCAGCTTTGTAAGGTAATAGGCTCACAAGAAATCCAGAAGCAAACTGGAATGTACAACTAAGTTAGCTACATTGGTTGCATTTTATGCTAAACATGTCTATAATATTATTAATACACCACTCTACATTTCTACAGTTGTAAAGTCTTAATCATAATAATGGCATGCCTGTTCTTTACTTACATATGTGGAATTAGCATTTCCATATGTACTGGAAATGCAGAATTGTTCATACTTCTCCTTAGGATTCCTGCTCTGACATCCTCAATGATTTCATCATAATTTAACCATATTCAAGTATCTTGGTTTATGCTCATAAGCATGGCACTATCTTGTGTGAATTTCCTTCAGAATGTGGCTCCTTTGAATACAATAGCTTCATTTGCATGTGTCTCTGTGCCTAACAAAATCAATCAGCTTCGAGTCAGTTAAATATTTTTCAAATCTTTACTATAGAACTCTCAGTAGAGCATTCAAGCCATGTTCTGCACAATTAAAAATCGTTCTTTAATGGTTTGCTTTTAGCTCATGCCTTTGTGGTTCATTTGTCTTCTGCTTCTTTGTGCACTCATTCTCTTTTGGTAGGTATAAGCGCTTAGATCTGTCCAAGTTTGCACAAGGTCTTTGAGATTCTTGAGCAGCTGTTTGGGTCCTTCCCCACCAAGAAACTAACTTTCATAGATAAGCGATTGCTTCATAGACACATACTCACTAGCCCTTGGACCTTCCTCTTTTTGAGACTGCCCACTCTGCCACCATGCACAAGGAGGTGGCAGTTGCCAAGTAAATCTGCATCTGCTCTTTTTGATCTACCCCTCACATGGGAAGAGCACTGCAACATCTGGAAAGACAGTGGGAGCAGCACCTTCAATACAGCAAGATGTTAGTAGGAGCAGGTAACCAGGCAATCATATCCTCTATTTGTGGTTGTGGCAAAGACTAGATCCCTACAACCAGAGAATAGGTCAAGGAGAAATGAGGAAGAGTGGAGGCAGGTGTGTCATCCCATATACTGACATGTCCAGTAAGTTTATGTTCCATTCATTCACTCAATACACTTTTATTAACATGGTAGTGAATCAAGAGAGACCAAGACTCTGTTTTCATAGAACTTTCACAGAACTTACATCCTTGATGCAGAGACAGACACTAAACAAGTAAATACATATTAATGTTATTTTGGAGAGTAAATGCTATGGACAAAAATATTTGTGATAGAGAGAAAATGACATGAAGGTGTGGTGAGGGGAACATACATCCTGAAATGTAAGGAGGCAGCCATGCCCAATCAGCTAAAAGGCCTTTCTCAATAAAAGAAATGGCATGTGCAAAGGCTCTGAGGCAAGAATGGGTACGTCATACACCAGGAACCCAAACGAGAATAATAAACTGGCCTGCACTTTGTGTGTATGTTATGGGAGATAGCTGGAAAAGCAGATGAGGTTAGAAATTGGGGACAGAGCATCCTGAAGAGATTCCAAGGTGAGAAATTTAGGTTTTTGTTCCAGTGACTTGATTGATCAGTAAAAAGATTTTAAGGAAGGGATCATCATGATTGGATTTACATTTTAGAAAGATTGCTCTGAATACCATATGGACAAAGGACTTTAGAAGGACAATAATGGAAGCAAGGAGACAAACAGAAGGAAATCGTAGTCATCCAGTGTCAGTTGGCTTGGGTGAGGATAGAAATAAGAATGGAGAGAAGGTTGAGTTAACCAGGATTGCTCATGATGATAAGACTCGCCCCAGTAGGCCATGTTCTTTCACAAGTGATCAACAGTTTCCACATACCAGCCTTCTCTGTTGCTGTGCTAGAGCAGTTTTGGTGTTCCCTTGCAGGAAGCTGCCACTCATCGGATAAGAACTGACAGAATACCAAGCAGACTGTCATTTATACCAAATAGAGAAAAAAATAAAATAAACAAAAACTGTGTCCCAGTTAGTGCTTTTCTTCAGATATAAACTTTGCTTCCCCTTTATATGGTTATTAGATGTTAATTGTCAGTGTAAGAAAATATTTTGTTACAGATTAAGAAGTGCCTAACAAGATAAGCAGACACTATTAAATTGCTAAACTTTGCTAAATATTCTCTTCCATACCTAATATCTCTATTTATTTAGCAGGCAATAGCTATCCTGCTGAATCTAAATGGAATGCCTAGTTAAATATCTCGAGGCTGTAAATCATGTAAATAACACTAATATGTTTTCTCAAGAGTTTACTGACAATATTGAGCTGCAGGGCAAATCTAGTGTTAGGGCACTACATTATTCAAAGGGTCCCAGAAGTTTGCCTACTTAAAGGTATCTTTCTTTACTATCTGTAAATCACATTATCAGCCCTTTTGCTTTTAGTAGTGAAGGTAGGAGCACTGCTTCTATGAGAAGAAGAGGATTCACAAGATGTGTCTCATCAGTCATGTTATCGTGTACCAAACAGTTCATTAAAATAATCAATATTTTTGAGGTCTGCCATATGACAGGCACTGTGCTAAGCTCTGGGGGAAATAATAATGTCCAAAATTGACTCCCTGCCCTAAAGCAATCTGATGAAGAGTATGCCACTGAAGGACTTCCCTGGTGGCTCAGTGGTAAAGAATCCACTTGCCAATGCAGGTTTGATCCCTGGGTCAGGAAGATTTTCTGGAGAAGGAAATGGCAACCCACTCTTGCTTGCCTGGAAAAATCCCATAGACAGAAGCCTGGTGAGCTACAGTCTATGGGGTCGCAAAGAATCGTACATGGCTTAGCGACTAAAAAACAACAATGCCACTGAAAACCCCTCCTAGAGCAGGGCCAAACATGATCACTGTACAATGATAAAGCAGGCCTTTCTAATCCGTTCTCCACTAGAAAGAAGGACCAAAATTAGTTACCACCTATGCCCAGTCCTCTCTGGTGCTGAGAAATAATGCAAAATAGTAAAATTCAGAGTTCTTGTCTTCACAAACCCAGGAACTCACACCCAAGATGAAGAAGGAAAGTGAGTACACATTGAACAGAGAATAATATGGATCAGTGAGTAATTGAGAACTACGTTATAAGAGCAGAATCTCAACACAGTGGTGGTTCAGAAAAGGTGATCAAGAAGGAGGCTTCCTGGAGAAAAATTGGTATTTTAAGTAATCTTTGGCACACCTGTAAGAGGAGGGTGGAGGAAGGCCACATCTATGCAGGGCCATGAGAACACACATAAAACAAAGAATGGAAGTAGAGGAAGACTTATCTAACTAGCAAGGACAAGGAAAGAGAGAAGGTTGGAGAGAGACACTGAATCAGGAAGAGTTCCGAATGCCTGAGTGAAGATTCACACCTCACCTTATCATCTACTACTTAGAAGCCTACTTTAGACTGTAGAGGAGTGAGATGAGATACTGATATCTTTGGGAGGTTATTTTGGCAATGGGAAATTAGAGGTCCGAATGAAGATGAAGTAGAGAAACTAGACAGGAGACTAACGAAGTTGTTAGTGTCATGATGAGAAAGGGATTATTGATTATATAGACTATTGTTCTCTAATAATGATGAGGGATGAACTCCTTCCCTTTGAGACTTTACATTAGTGGGAAAGGTAAGTTGTAGGAAAGTATGTGGGGGTAGAGATAGATAAAAGTTAAAACAAAAAAAGACTGTTTTTTTTGGTAAGTTGGGGTCAGTAAGGGCCTTGACAGACATAATAATGAGCGTGGCTTTATTCTATATGCAAAGAAGAGCCATTAAAAGCTTTGAGTAAGCGAGTGACATAATCAGACCTGTGCTTTAAAAAGATGACTAACTGGCAAAGGAGTCAAAGACAGATTGGGACAAGCCAAAGTCAGGAAGACCAGCTATAAAGTTCCTGAAATAAGACAGGCGAGAGATGATAAAAGCCTGCCACAAGGCAACAGCAGTAGAGAGAGGGAAAAGGGTGACGATTTTCAGAGGAAGTTCACAGGGCACTGATAGGATTTGCCAACTGTTTGGTTATGGAGGTTGAAAAAGGACAGGCAAAATATTCTTCTACTTTTTGTTGTTGTTGTTGGAAATCCATGCTGATACCATGGGAAAGTTGAGTTAAGAAGCTAGTTTGGGAGAAAATTTAGAAATTCTACTTTTAGACTTCTGGATTGGTTCCTAAACTGGTACTCAAATAGCCTATACCTCCAGATGGACACGCTTAGGAAGTTGTCACATGAATGACATTCTTCACAAAGAGAGCTCTCTCTGAGTTCTGTAATAAACTAAGCCCCCAAATCAAGATCCTCCCCGCATATTTTTATTTCTTTTCTTTCTTTTTCTCCTAAGTTAAATATGCAAATGTAGCACTGAGTAAGTAACATTTTCTAATAATATGAATCTCATTTTGATTTTTGAAAACATGTACACATAGTAGCTCACTGATTCTGTTTCAAAAAGAAATATAATCTGAACTTGTCTCCCTCTGCTGGTGGCACATTGAGGTATCATGGGTCTTTTTAAACCAGAGTAATACTAGAAAGAAAAATATCCAATAATAATTTGAAATGCACAAACCTGGGACTTTGTGGTCCACAATGCATAGTGACACACATAATTTTATGCGTTATTTTCACTGCAACCCTGTGAGATATATAGTACAAGTATTATTACACCACTTGTCAGAAAACACTTTGAGACTGCAAGCCATTAAGCTCTCATATGAAATTAGAGATATTAAAGGAAAATCAGGAAGTATATGTAATTAAAATAATTGCATAATGTTATAGCTGCAAAAGACCCAGAAGATCTTCTTGAACAGTCCCCCCATTTTGCAGCTGAAAGAAACATATTAGAATTTACACGGTTATTTAGGATCACTGAGATTAGTATTCAGACAACACAGCTCTCAAAAAGTGCTCTATCTATTGTACCATGCTGCCTGACTAATAATGTCAGGATGTTAATCCTTTACATCATAGCTGAAACATGTACACAAGTAGATGAGATTAGAAATGCCTATTTCTCTAAGGCCAGATGCACATTGTATCCGAGCAATCCACAGCTATGTTAAACTTATAAGCAAGTAAGAAACAAAAACAAAAGTAATGTCCATCAGTTGGATAAACAGATAATAAGGCAAAGACCAATCCTCAATTAGCTATTTCGATAGATTTCTGCTCAGTCCAGTCTGGGGCTCTAGAACTATAGGCAAGGCTTGAGATGAATTTTTAGGGATGCCAGAATATCATAGATTGTCAGCAGAAGAATGGGAGTAGAGTTCCTTACCGAATAACTTCCTGGGGCATTCTTATCTTCTTCTATGTCCTCAATAAACAGTCTACCACAGTTCTCTGGCTATTCACCTGACAGCATACTTTCTAAACTTATCTCCATTCTTAATGGATATTCCCATTCTCTCTTGGCAGAAAAGACAAAAGCTAATTAAGATAATTTATACCTGTGCGTAAGTGACTGGTAAATTCCAAACTCTGAAGGAATATTGTACAATAGGAGCTTCCCAAACCCAATTAATCTCTAATAGGTGAAATATGTAGAAAAGATATTTTTGAATGGGAGAGTACTTTCATAACTCTTTATTTCTTATTGGCAAGAGACAATGACCTTTGGGCCAAAACTGTGAAAGTAACTTAAGAGATCTAAAATTAAAATTAAAAACATAATCCACATGATCTTTACTCACTAAATCATAATATCTCTCCACACAGGAAAAAAAAAGCTTAGACCATTGTGCCTATTATGCATCTGGTCTCATCACTTCATGGCAAATAGATGGGGAAACAATGGAAACAGTGACAGACTTTATTTTGGGGGGGCTCCAAAATCACTGCAGATGGTGACTGCACCCATGAAATTAAAAGATGCTTGCTCCTTGGAAGAAAAGTTATGACCAACCTAATAGCATATTAAAAAGCAGAGACATTACTTTATCAACAAAGGTTCATCTAATCAAAGCTATGGTTTTTCCAGTGGTATGTATGGATGTGAGAGTTGGACTATAAAGAAAGCAGAGCAGCAAAGAATTGATGCTTTTGAACTGTGGTGTTGGAGAAGACTCTTGAGAGTCCCTTGGACTGCAAGGAGTTCCAACCAGTTTATTCTAAAAGAAATCAGTCCTGACTATTCATTGGAAGGACTGATGCTGAAACTCCAAAACTTTGGCCACCTGATGGGAAGAACTGACTCATTGGAAAGGACCCTGATGCTGGAAAGATTGAAGGCGGGAGAAGGGGATGACAGAGGATGAAATGGTTGGATGACATTACTGACTTGATGGACATGCATTTGAGCAAGCTCCAGGAGTTGATGATGGACAGGGAAGCCTGGCATGCTACAGTCCATGGGTCGCAAAGAGTCAGACACAACTGAGTGACTGAACTGAACTGAACTGATTGTGCCTATTAAAAAAATTTTATGCAAGTAATAGATATTGGTTGAGAACAGAGAAGTGATTATACAGCAAAATTTTATATAATATACATACACAAATATAAACAATATAGAGAATTCCAAATATACACAATTTCCAAGACACTTGGTAAATATACCCAATACCCATATCCAACAATTTATCAGATAGAATTTTCACATAACATTTTTCTTCAGAAGCAAAATCAAAATGAGAGTCTTTTTTTCTTCAGTGGTGTTCTTTTCTACTGCAAGAAAGCATGACAGAGTATTGATCTTAAGATAGAGTCACGTTGGTTAAGTGGCTAAAGGAGCATTTTGTGATGTTTGGAAGCACTGAGAATGAGCTGATACCAGTAATATTGGCTGTTTCAGGAAAAACAGATTATAGCTAGAGCTGTTGATGGAGGAACTATCTAGCTTGAATATAAGGGCCAGGTGGTTTTGGTAGGAAGGATGGTAGAGAAAATGATAAGCAGGTGTGAAGACTTGGATTGTGACAGCCCTAAGGGAACAAGGGAGAGTGTGAGCCAACATTGACAATGAGAGAAGAAAATGTATAAGGAAGTAAAGGGAATCTTGCAATGAAACCCATTATCTCATAAATAGGATTTTTATTCATCAGCTGATATGATACAGTTTACTGTATATAGCAATTAAGCAAAATTATGTTTCTTGGGGAAAAAAACTGATCACTTTTAAGGAGTAATACTACATGATAATTCACTTCTTTGCACCCCCAACGACCTGGGTTACATTATTTTTGGTTTGCAATATTATTAGCAATGACTTTTTATTATTTAATTAAATTTATTGATCACCTACTATGTAATTGGGCATTCTGAAAGATCTAAGGGAACCATTCAGTATGGTCTCTATAATAAGATGCTTTGTAATAAGAAACTTCAACCTTGTCGGGAAAAAAATCATCAAATGGACTGGTGAATGATTCAAAAATTGTATATAATTAAGGCTGCAATTTTGAGAAAAGTGTCCTAAATACAAAGACATTCAAACATAAGGAGATCACTTTAACCTTCTATGCATCAATCAGGATGTTATGCAGTGAGGTTATAAAGAAGCCCAGGGAAAGATTCTTAAAGAGTGAACAGCTGGGAAAGAAATACAAATAGTTAAGCAATGACAATAACTATAAACTATGCAAGCACCTCCATTTTACTGTGTCCACACAAAAGATACCATCTAATCCAGACTGGAAAGAAGGTTTTCTGAAAGAGATGGCATCTGAGTTTGTCCTAAAAGAGAAGGAAAGACTTGGGGAGGGTTCCTTAGGGATATTTTGGATGTATGCAGTTAGAAATGAGTGTAGGGTAAAATTCAGGAGGGCTAACAAAAGGATAAATGACAAATTAGGAGCCAATATCTGGGAGCAAAGCACTTGGGCAGGGAAGAAAGTGTCCCCAAGCAGAGAGGAACCAAGCTGAGAGTAGTAGGAAACTCAGCGATTCAAAGGTTTTAAAAGAAAAGAAGGGAGAAATCTAAACTTAATGCATTTTATTTGGGAGGGAGCAAGTTCTAGAAAGTGGTATTTGGTATAGCTGTTGTATAAAATGGAGGGCCCGGAATTATTAATATCTCAGCAATTCAGGCTTAAAAGGTTATGACCTTTCATTGGAGTGGAAAAGAAGGATAAATGTGAGAGATATAAAGAAAGAATCAAAAGGAATTGTTGAGTAAGTGGATATATGAAATGGATAAGAAGAAGATATTCAAAACGGGAGCTGTGAATCCCCCTGCATTACTAGAGGATGGGATCATCACTGATAGAGAACACAGAGTTGAAAGAGCGAAATCGTGTGTGCTGGGGACAGGGGTGGGTGAGGGGACTAATTCCTTCTGATCACCTGGTCTGCCATTTGGTTAGCGCTCCCCGGTCGCTCAAGTGACAAAGAATCTGCCTGCAATGAGGGAGACCTGGCTTCAGTCTCTGGGTTGGGAAGATTCTCTGGAGAAGGAAATGGCAACCCACTCCACTATTCTTGCCTGGAAAATCCCATGGACAGAGGAGCCTCGCAGGCTAAGTCCATAGGGTCACAAAGAGCTGGACACAACTGAGCGACTAAGCACAGCACAGCACTGGAGGGGGTGCGCTCCTGAGTGGGTTTGGCTGCGTCAGTGCAATCGGTAGGAGTTTCCCAGACGTGCATAGTTAAGAAAGGAAAAATTCCGGAAGGAAACCATACGATCCTTTTAACATTAATGCTTATATTTAAAATTACTCATAAAACCACCATTAATTGTTCTCTAATGTCTACTCTAAAAATGTGATTCACACTTTGGAACATATCTAAAATACACATAATACCTGGGCTAAAGTGGACCAAACTAAAGTTTGTCCTGTTTAATATAACTCTATTTTTTTTTCACTAGTTCTCACTAGATCTCATCTTCAAAGTCTTAGAGAGTCCAAAATATTCCAGCTTATTATATACTCACTGAATTTGATTGTTCATCATGACCCTTTGCCCTTGATTTTCTTATACCTTTCTTTATTCTAATCTATTTCTAGCTCAGATCAGACCATTAAAAAAAAATCTGTACTTTCAAAATGCACTCTGAATATCAAATAAAGTGATAGAATAGTTTTTCTAATGATAAATAAATAATGAGCTTTATGTTGGGAATGCTAGATTTGTTTAAATATTAAAGAAGAAATTTACAAAAGATAGTTATAAATATGGAGCAGGGCTTTAATAAAGGATCCAGTAGTGAAACACAGATTGAGGGCATAATCAGGATTTAGGTAAGAGTTGAAATGCATGTGCATGTGTGTTTGGGGAAAAAAAAAAGAAGAGAAGGGTCTAAGAGCTGCCCTTTGGGTAAGGTTTGCCATGTTGGAGCAAGCAAACAAGGAAGAAGCATGGAAAGTTGTTCCTGGAAAAGAGCAGGTCCAGAACGCGTCTCCTTTCATCTGTAGAGCACAAAGTGCTTTCACATTCATTTGTCTTCGCTTGACACCCTATTGCACTCCAGAGAGCTCTTTGGGAGAAAGTTATTATAAATGGCAGGTATTAAGATAATAAACATAAAAATAATAACATATATTTAAGACCTTTAAATAGGAGGAGAGTGCTGCTTGTATTCATCACTAAGTGGTTTGGATCGATATCAAAGGATAATGAGAATTCAGGGTAGATAAAGCTTAGGACATCTCTATGTATGCAATGAGGTGATAAACACCCTGAAGGAGAGGGGTGGTCTCCTCTCCAAATGTTCCCTCTGCCTTATCCAGAGCTCCATTAGGCCTGACACTAATTCAACAGATGATTAGAGAGATTCATCAGCAGATGAATAGAGAGATGATTGCTACATGTATAATGGGACTTCCATGTTCCCAAGAGAAATTCTAACATCACGGGCCCTAACTTCATCATTAGCAGATGATGGACCTTTATGAAAGGAATGGTTTAAATACATGTTTAATGTTTTATGGTAAACAACTGAAATGAAATCTATTCCCTAAAATGCCATTTTATAATAGTTACTCCAGTGTGCAAATATAGTTTGAGATTCTGCTGTTACTCAAGCATTTCACAAATGAAAAAATTACCTTTGGTAACTAGCACTAAATCATCATTTTCCCCAAGAAACATTTAAAATATAATTTGCAAAGCTATGGAATATTAGACACACCCCACACACACATACAGGCACACAAGCAAAAATATTTACACCACAAAAGTATCAAAAACAGGATAGTTGGTGACTTATTAACCAGATACCTTTTTGTCCAGTAACTCAGTATGGATGTGAGAGTTGGACTGTGAAGAAAGCTGAGTGCTGAAAAATTGATGCTTTTGAACTATGGTGTTGGAGAAGACTCTTGAGAGTCCCTTGGACTGCAAGGAGATCCAACCAGTCCATCCTGAAGGAGATAAGTCCTGGGTGTTCATTGGAAGGACTGATGTTGAAGCTGAAACTCCAATACTTTGGCCACCTCATGCAAAGAGTTGACTCGTTGGAAAAGACCCTGGTGCTGGGAGGGATTGGGGGCAGGAGGAGAAGGGGACGACAGAGGATGAGATGGCTGGATGGCATCACCGACTTGATGGGCATGAGTTTGAGTAAACTCTGGGAGTTTGTGACGGACAGAGAGGCCTGGTGTGCTGCAATTCATGGGGTCGCAAAGAGTCAGACAGGACTGAGCAACTGAACTGACTGACTGAATGCAACTATGTAATAGGCAGAATTTAAATTTCAGGTTTGCTTCTCAGTCATGCTCAGGTGCCTCCAGATGAGGCAAATGAAGTACCAGAGAACTGAAGATTGAAACCTTGAACTCGAAGTCTTGGAGAGATGTTTACAGAGGAAGGCTAACATGTCTGGTGCTATCTCTGGAATTACACGTGGTTTCTGAGCTCAAGTTTTCATATTTGACAAATGCAAATCCTACAAATATTCAGATATGAGCATGAGATTTAGTACATCCTTACTGTATTTTTAGCCATTTCAATCTCACTGTCACCTGGAACTCGGGGCTCTGTGCAGCACTGATCCTTTATCATCTCCTCTTGCCTAGGCAAAGCCAGACAGAGTGTTATAATGTACTATATGTCAATGTCTCAACTCTTAGCCATGCCTTTCCTTAACTGAATTTTAAGGGGAAAAATGTATCCTTAATTTTTTTGAGAAAAAATCCAAATTTATAATCCAAGATTTCTGTATTACCAAGTAGTAAACCAATTCAAAGCAAAGAGATGTTTAACTTGTTATTATTTTTCCTAATGATGAGACTCTAAAATGTTTTCCTTTATATGAAACAAAAAACAGGCTAGCTTAGATCACTTCAATAAGCTATTATTTTATGCCCTAAGTCATAATTTTAGATCAGACAGCTGTAGCTGTAGCTCCCATTTTCATTAGATGGGGCCATAGCCAGCATGAATCCAGTCCTTTCATCTTACAAATGGAATAACTGGGATCCAGATATTTTAAAAGTCTTGTGCAAGGTCACACAATAGATCCTAGGAAATCCAGGATGACAACACATTTCGTATTCTCACTTCAAAACTCTGATTGACATATGCTGAGAGTATAATAGGGAACATATATGAGTGCATAAGTGTATGTTCATATGTGTGCATGCCTTTGTTTAGTCTGTTTTCTTGGGTAGAATATCCCTGCCCCCTGCCCTCACTCCCTGCCTCTGATTTTTATTTATACTGCAAATCCTTACTCCTTAATCAAAACCCAGTTCAAACACCATCTCTTTCCACCTTCCTGATTCATTTCGGGAAGTGCCCACTGCTTTACCTTCCCAGAAAACAGTTGAGTCATTTGGGTGGCACAACTATCAAACACACCGTAGTTTGCTACAAATATATCAGCCTATTCACTGCAGTAGATTATGAACTATTATCATTACATCATG
Organism: Cervus elaphus; assembly: GCF_910594005.1. NCBI lineage: Eukaryota > Metazoa > Chordata > Mammalia > Artiodactyla > Cervidae > Cervus > Cervus elaphus. The sequence continues at coordinate 57,141,851 of NC_057833.1, read as the reverse complement.
AATAACTTAAGGATAGGAATCATAGCCTCTTTGCCTTGGAATGTATGGTACCTAGAGCTAGAACTTAATGATGGTGAGTGCTTCATAGGTGGTTGTACTGATAGAAATGGCTTGATTTAATTTAGACCGATGGAGCAAAAACCTTAATCTTCAGAGTAAGTTCTCTAACTAAGAATTGTACTGTTTCTGTAGACATCATACTACACTTTACTCAAGTATAAGGACTTAACTTTAATAAGTACTTTTGGGATGTTGGGGGTGGACCAGGTACTGTGTTTTCAGAAGCTACACTGGTCTATGCCCACAACTTTGATAACCTAGATGAAATGGACCACATCCTTTAAAAACAGAAACAACACTGGCATGTCCATTTCCCACTATGTCTTATTTCTGAAGAAACAGTAACTTCTCATAAGCTATTGAAACCTTCTTGTGTGAAGATATTTTTCAGCCATTTATAGCTATTCTGTTAAAGTCATCAGAGATAAACTGAAATTTCAGGCCTCATCGTAAGTGGGTGATGCTTCAGTAATGATCTGTTCACTAGCCTAAAGAGATGCTACTAGGGAATATCTAAATGATCATATCTATTTCTATGAGACCATAAATAGATTATTTAGAGAAGGCTACAATTTTGGAATATGTGAACAAGACCTCTGAGGACAACACGAAAAAGAGCTAGCTATCTAGTTCAGCTATGTCTCCAGAGACTGACTGTGGCAGTTCATTCATGCTAAGCTCTATGTCCAGACCTCCTTGTACTGAAATATGACAGATATTGATCAGAGGAAATTAGAGGATCACTCACAGTTTGCCCTGCTTTAACAAGTAGCATCATGTCTGTCTTGTCTTTTGTCTGTTTCCACCTTTTCTCTCACCTTCCCTACACTTTCAATTCATATTCAGTGTAGTTCCTAAAATGTCCCTTCTTTGCATCCCTTTATCTTTTTTAAAACTATACCATTATTTTCCCTTTACCCTTACCTTTACCCCATGCCCTCCAATGGACCTTGAAAAATGGAACTTGAAAGTTAAAAAGCATCCAGTATATGTACTAAAAACCTTTTCTGTTCTTCTGTTGTTGTTGTTCTTAATTTCTCATTTCAAAAGTTCCCAAGCACTCTTATTGGGATTGTTCAAATGTGAAAAGAGTAAACTAATCCTAAATATTTACTTTTGAAAAAAGGAACAAAAAAGGAGCCAGGTACTATGCTAAAGGAGCCAGGTACTATGCTAAGCGCTAGGGAATTTTTGAAAAAGACAAAGCCCCTGTCCTCAAGAATACCATATTGTAGTCAATAAGACAGACATACACACAAATTACTTCTTTGCTTACATGTGACCTTAGACTGAATTTCAAATTTTGTTCCGTAAGTCACTGGCTAATGGAAATTCAAAGATTCCCACTCTGCATTTTGAAATATTAAATGAGACAAAGAATGGAATATTAAATAGGAATACTAAATTGGGAACATAAGGTAATCCTTCTAGACCTTTATTAAAATTGGCATAGACTCTGAAGACTTGAGACAGTAGTGAGAAGGAGGAGATTTGGAGAGGTTCTAAAACAGAGCCCCCAAAATGATTAAAGCAGTTAGAAAAATTAGCAGATGTCCATGAGTTTGGAGCCAAGCAGATATTGTTGGATCAAATCAGGATCTGCCCAAAGGCCTTAGGAAAACAATTCTGTAATGTTTTTAAACCACAAATACTACCATAACTTCATTTTATTGACACTGCCTTAATCAGCCCCAGGTGAGCTCAATCCTCTTCTGAGCCCCCTTCTGTAAAGTCGGGCTTGCCTTGTTCCTAAGGCCAACTCAGCAGAGAAAGGATGTGATCATTGGTTTTTTTTACTGCCATTCCTTCACCCTCTAGACTCAGTGGCCCACCCATGAGTTCTGTCCATCCATTATATCTTCTCTCTTCTCCCTGCTTTATACTCTCAAGAGTAACTTCACAGCCAGCCAGTCTTGAAATCCAGCATATCACATGCAGAACCCAATTAATCTGCCAGGAACTAGATGCTCTGAGCCTTCTGCAAGATGGAGATTTCTCATAATATTGTGTGTTTACGTATATATATTCTAATAGTACTATAATGTTTTAAATAGCACCGTATAATATACATACATATATTTTATTTATATAACCAGGTGCCAGATGCTAGAGATACAGGAAAGAATTAGATATAACTTTACTCTCATAGTTTAGTAGAACAGGAAATATCACTCAAACTAACACATTAGCACACTAGAAATCTGGATGCTGCAATAGTCATCTGCAGGAGGAAGAGTGAAGACACAAAGGTGGGACTGATTACGTGTTCTCAAGGTTTCCGAACAGGGCAAATAATTTCAAGAAAAACCTTCTGGTTAAAGGGATGAAAGTGAAAGTGTTAGCCACACAGTTGTGTCTGACTCTGTGTGACACCATGGACTGTAGCTTGCCAAGCTCCTCTGTGCATGGAATTCTCCAGGCAAGAATACTGGAGTGGGCAGCCATTCCCTTCTCCAGGGGATCTTCCTGAACCAGGGATCGAACCTGGGTCTCCCCCACTGCAGGCAGATTCTTTACTGTCTGAGTCACCAGGGAAGCCCAAAAGGGATGCTGGAACTAAATATTTTTTAAAATTAAGAAGAGGAAGGAGAAGAAATATATTCATTATTCTACTCAGTTGTTACCACAAGCTGTTTACTATGTCCAGAAGGAAGTCTATCTATAGAAAATCTAGAGAAATACACAGGAGTCAAACACAAAGGGTTTGTACTGACTCTTATCAGCAACCAAACATGAACAGAGTGATGATGTTAGGAAACTACATACACAATCATATCGGCCACACTTCTACACAGATTCATCATACACACTCCACATATACTATACACTTCATTTTCTTTCTAGATTGTTGTTATGCAATTTCTAAGTCATGTCTGACTCCTTGTGACCCCTTGGATGGTAGCCTGCCAAGCTCCTCTGTCCATGGGATTTCCCAGGCAAGAATACTGGAGTGGGTTGCCATTTTCTTCTCTGGAGGATCCTCCCGACTCAGGGATCAAACTCAGGTCTCCTGCATTGCAGGTGGATTCTTTACCACTGAGCCACTGGGTAAGCCCCTTTTTATTACAGAGGTATGATGTCACTTATTTGTCCAAATTAAATACTCATTTTAGGGTCTGGCTCAGTTCTGGCCAAAGAACCTAAAATAATAAAAAGTAGAATTTAAATGTTTCTTTCTATTTTCTCTCCAAATCTCTAAACTTAGTATCTATTCTTTTCTTCTGTTGCACCTCTTCATAACACATACATACCACACAACAGACACAGACACACACACACATTAAGAAAAGTCAAAAGGAGACTAGAAAAGACAGAAGGACAGAAAAAAAAATGGGAAGAGACAAGCCATGAGACCTTCAACTGCTTAGATAAGAAGGAGAGTTGAAAAGAATTAGATTTCCAGTTCCTCTTACTCATCATTTGTTCCTTCAGATATTAGCCATAAAATAAGCTGACTCTCCAAGATCATCAAACACACCAAGTGAGATTTCAGCTAAATGTCTAATTTACAGCCCTGAGCCAGGGCATCTGATCTGAAAACCAACAGAAGTGGGTGCTATAGAAATTTTTCAAGATTAAAAATTTATTAGAACCATAAGTCGCATGGGCTTGTTACTATGTCAACAATATACAGATGACAGCTGTCAGAAGACTACCATATAAATGTGTTTTCCCACCCAAAGAAGCATTTCTCCATTTGTTGTCTCAACTCTGTGTCTCAACTCATCTATCAGTGCATTTATAGACCTCTGGGATAATTCAAACTTGGAAATTGAAATTTCGGCCTTAAATAAAAAGTGAAGTATTCAGGATTTTCCCAAAACTTTTAAATGTTCAACAGTAGCAATCCTACTCTGAAACTCAAGAAAGAGTTGTGTGAACATTTTTGGAAAAGTACTGTTTTTGATTTTAATTTTTATTGGAATATAGTTGATTTACAATGTTGTGTTAGTTTTAGGTATACAGCAAGGTGAATCAGTTATACGCATACATATATCCACTCTTTTCTTGATTCTTTTCCCATATAGGTCATCCCAGAGTTATAGAGTATTGAGTAGAGTTCCTTCTGTTATACAGTAGTTACTTATCAGACTGGGATTGATGATAAATTCATAGGAAAGGCAGGGGACTCCCTCAGTAACTAGCCCTCAAACCCACCCTTTACCTGCTGTTGCAAAAGGGTGAATGAACCTGGTCAGATGTCTGTCAAGGTATCTCTTGTTAGGAGTGGGTCACTGAATTCAATATTTCCCACTAGAAACTTCCCACTAGAAAAAAACCAGCAGAAATTAAGTCCCTCACAACATGTTGCTGGGGTATGTTGAGTTGTATTGCCCCTCTAGGTTGTAAACTTGCTCAGACTGCATTGGCTATCAAGGAGTATATATAGTTCTGTCTTCTGATCCAAGTTATTTTCATGCAGTATTGTCACAGTTTCTTTTCCTACTCTATTTATATGTGTTTTTTAGAATAGTATTGATTTGGGGGACATTAATTCCCCATGAACTAATCTTTCTTTTACAGTGAATATTGTTTCTATATGTTTGTTTTCAAACCAGTCAGTCAACAATAAGCTTAGTTGACAATCACCTACCTTTTCCATCAGAGTAAATCTTTAACATCCAATTTAATTCCTTTCTCAATGGAATTCAAACTTCTCTAGGAGTGTCTGAATCTCAAACACAAAAATTATACCATTAGAAAGACCACAAGATGCCATCCACTTTCCCGGTTTTCAAACTAGGATTCTCCAAATTCTTGGATTTTTAAACAGGTGACCCTGGGCCACAGTGTGGAGTGGGAGTAAAGAGAATGTCAAGAAAGGTTTCAACAAAAGAAACAAGATTCTAAGCCGCTTTCATACACTGAGGTTCCACTTTCAATTTTATCTGATAAAAATCTTTCTGTTAGTGGATGAGAAGTTCCAGTCTGAGAGAGATTCAGTAGCTTGTTGCAGATCATTCAGCTGGTGACAGAGCTGGGATCTGAACCACGTCTCCAGAGTAGCCCTCATCTATTCATCTGTCACTCTACACCCAACTCTTCTAATTCCTCTTTCCATCCCATTGGCATCTACTTATTCTCTTTTAAAAATTATCCCATTCTCCTACCTTCATTTAGGACTTTATAGTTGTGTTTAGAGCAGTCAATTTCTCTTTATATTTTACTCAATATTGTTTTCTCCTCAATTCTGAGAGTCATAGTCTACCACCAGAAGACAAAAAGGGCCATTAATATGGCCCTTCCATCTTCCACACTAATAATATTTTATTTAGAGACTTTCAACTTTAATAGATTTACACACTAACAATATTGGTATAAACTCAAATATCTTTATGAAGCACACAAAGAGGGTATAAAAACTCAGACCCAGAAACAAGAAACATCATGTCAACTGGTTCACAGCTACAAAGAACCACAAGCAGAGCTGGAGTCCTGTTTCCCGGTTTCCTCTCTTTCTACTTGACCATGCCAAATAAAGAGGATTGGGTGAGGGGTGTAAATTCCCCCCTTCACGGGAGATTAGTCTGCTTTTCCTTGACATTTCAAATGACTTGGTTTCTTATTAAGTCAGTCATACATAAACTTACAAATTACTCCCGTACCTTGCCAACCTCACCACCAACCCACTGAAGCAAAGCCAAAGGGCCTTAAGTTCCTTCATAAACTTTTCTCCACAATTCACATGGATGACTGTCCTTTCATCTGGGTATTTCTGCAGTGTTTAAATTTTGACAATGTTTTCAACACAGTTGATCTTTTGGGGACTCTCATCAGTCCTACATATTCTTTTCCATTGGATTATTACTCACATAGTCATTCTGCTCTTGCCAGGCCAGAATATTTGATTTTGGGGCTGTAAGTAAAAACGAAAGTTGCTCAGTTGAGTCTGACTGTCTGCCACCCTATGGACTGTATAGTCTATGGAATTCTCCAGGCCAGAATATTGGAGACGATAGCCTTTCCCTTCTCCAGGGGATCTTCCCAACCCAGGGATGGATCCCAGGTTTTCTCACATTGCAGACAGATTCTTTACCATCTGAGCTACCAGGGAAACCCAAGAATACTGGGGTGAGTAGCCTATCACTTCTCCAGGGGATCCTCCCAACCCAGGAACCAAACTGAGGTCTCCTGCTTTGCAGGTGGATTCTTTACTAGCTGAGCTACCAGGGAGCCCATTTTGGGGATAACCCTGTGTAATATGCCACCAAAGCCTTTGACATTACTTTTGACCCTTTGTAATGATTCTAATTCTGATCTGAATATTCAAACAGCAAGCATAGGCGACTGGAATAAGGACTAGTAGACGCCAAATAATGGAGAAGGAAATGGCAACCCACTTCAGTACTCTTGCCTGGAGAATCCCATGGACAGAGGAGCCTGGTGGACTACAGTCCCTGGGGTCTCAAAGAGTCGGACACAACTGAGCAACTAACAGAGGCCAAATAAAGTACATACTCTACATAGTAAGTAACCAAAAGAAAAAGCAAAAAATAAACAAATGGGGTTATATTAGACTAAAAATGCTTATGTACACCAAAGAAAATCATCGACAAAATAAAAAGGCAATCTACCGAATCATAGAAAATATACATAAATCATGTATCTGATAAGGGGTTGTATCCAAAATACATAAAGAATATATAAAACTCAACAGCAGAAAACAAATAATACTATTTAAACTGGACAGAAGATCTGATTTTTCCAAAGAAGACATACAGATGGCCAACAGGTACATGAAAAGATGCTGTACACTAGTAATCATCAAGGAAATTCAAACTAAATCCACAATAAGATATCATTTCATACCTGTAATGGCTGTTACCAAGGAGACTAGACATAATATGTGCTGGTGAGAATGTGGAGAAAAAGGAACCCTTGTGTACTATTGGTGGGATATTTAAATTGGTGAAATCACTATGGAAAACAATATGGAGGTTCCTCAAAAACTTAAAAACAGAACTACCATATAACCCAGCAATTCTACTTCTGGGTATTTATCAGAGAAAATGAAGCCACAAATTCAAAAAGATACATGCATTCCCATGTTCACTGCAGCATTAGGTACAATAGCCAAGATAAGGAAACAACTTGTGTCCATCAGTGGATTAATAAATAAATAAATTGTGGTACTTAAATACAATAGAATATTATTCAGCCAGAAAAATGAAATCTTACCATTTACCACATCGTAGATGAAACTCAAGAGCAATATGTTAAGTGAAATAAGTCAGGCAGAGAAGTGAAATAAGTCAGGCAGAGAAAGACAGATATCACATGGTCTCTCTTTTATGTTGGATCTCATCTCCAAGGTCGAGATACAGAGAACAGACTGGTGGTTGCCAGAGGTTGGGGAGGCTGAGAGGTGGAGGAAATGGGTGAACTTTTTTTTTTTTTCAGTTTAAATTAATTGAATTTTTAAGTGCTACAAAATTAAAGATGATGAACCACAAATGGTATAAGATCCCTTTTTAAAAAATAAAGGTTTTTGATGCTATACTTCTTAAAAAAAAGAAAAGAAAAGTAACAATGGCAGGAAAAGTTAAGTTCCCCAGCACTGGCATATGCATAACTCCAAGGTAAAATGTGCATATAAGCAATTAGAGATATGAAAGTGAAAGTTGCTCAGTCGTGTCCAACTCTTTGAGACCCCATGGATGACCCAGGTCAGAATACTGGAGTGGGTAGCCTTTTCCTTCTCCGGAGGATCTTCCCAATCCAGAGATTGAAAACCCAAGAATACTGGAGTGGGTAGCCTATCCCTTCTCCAGGGATCTTCCCGACCCAGGAATCAAACTGGGGTCTCCTGCATTGGAGGCGGATTCTTCACTAACTGAGCTATCAGGGAAGCCCAAAGATATGAAAGAAATAGATATATTACATAAATCTCATGCAGCCTCTGAACCCTTACCTCTCTACACTATAATGGATGTAGAGACCAGAAAAATAGCCCAAGCCTGAGGGAGTAACATATTTCCACCACTGCCATGATTTTCATCATAATCTAAAGAGTTACCAAGAGCTTCCTCCATTTCCTCCATCCTCCAGATGAGGAAAGGCACTTAAATGGTAGCGATACTAATAAATCCTGATCTAAAGCTCATATTCTTTGCCCTACACCAGGCAGTTGAGAGGTTAAAGGTATCAATTCAAGCACCTGCTGAAGGGTGAGAAACTTCTTTATGGTATCAGTAATTCAGCTATCTATTGAAAATTAGTATCTCCTAGAATTATAGAAAAAGGCATTTCTGGGTCAGTCATGGCAAAATGATTACACTCATATTTCTCTATTGCTTGATTGGGCCACTGTTCACTAATGCCTTGTAATGATCAGCTTCTTTGAGCTGTCATCTCATACCTGATACAAACTGGTGAACTTCCCTAGACCCAGTTTGGAAAGCCAGTTAAAAACAGAAGGTGGTTTTCTTTTTCTACTCTAAAGAGTTGTGAGTCATGGGTGGTTGCCTTCCCACTGTGCTTTTAAAAGAAAGAAAATGCCTTCAGTTAGCTGGGAGCCATTTCTTGCATCTCACTAAACATTACTAAGCATCCCACAAGTAATTTATCATCTATTTGCAACAGCACACTGAAGGTATTAAGAAAACCTCTTCAGAGTGGTAGAGCCGAGCAGCCCAGGAAGCTTTGGGGAATAAAATATCTGACAGCAGGTGGCCTGGGTAGACCAGCTGTACGGCTGGACATAGGCACTGTCACATAACAAGTTAGGGCAGCTTGTTTCTGTGGCTCATAGGAAGTTGGACACAATTCTATGCCCTTTAGACACTCTGACCCACCATGGGAAAAGCAGGCATTTCATCACGTCCTGTGCCTCCTTGTTCAAGTGATTTTAGTTTGTACTTGAACAGAACAGCTTCATGTGCAGGAATATAAACATCAGTCCCAGGAGATACTGGACTATTGACCCAGAGTCCATATGTCAGTAGCCTCCTTCCCTTTTGGGACTGGTCAGTTACCATGGTAACTGGCAGCTAAGGCTTATTAGCTCTTGTTAGTATTTAAAAGATGATTTATAAGCATATAAATAATTGGCAGCTCATTACCAGGTGGGGCTCCTGAACTCAGCTGCCTTTGACAATTATCTATGGGACTGGAGAGTTGTGCTCATCCTGTCCTCTATGGCTGCCTGCTATCCGCCTCAGAGAGTATCAACCTTGAAAATAAGGCAATGAAGAAACAATCCATCGGTGGCATGGGTGGACCAGACTGTGTGACCAATGGTGTTGCTCACCAGGCAGAGGGCACACGGACAGATGGGAGGAGGACAGGCTGCCTGCTTTCAATTTTTCCTTCAGAACATATACAAACTGTATCCTGCAGAAAGCCTTTGTTTCTTGGCAAATTCATTAGGAATGGAGCCAGGGTTACACATAAGTTGTTGTTTATTTTGGAAGAGCCCCTAGCCTTGCTAGCCCTCCCTGAACTAGCAGTCAGAACGTGACAGTGCATAGACTAGGTGTATTGCATGCCTCAGCTGGGTGTGATGCGGTGGAGTTGAGCGGCCGCTAGAGAGGAAGAGAAGGAGGACAGGTGAGGAAGGGGGGGAGGGAGGGAGGAGGAGAGAAGGGTTAAGAGAGAGGGACTGAAATTTGAGTGTTTTGGGGAGGTCTTAGAGGAGAATGAGGCTGGGAGATAAATGGAGTAGTTCAATACTTGCAATAGGAATAAACACAATAACCTTGCAGCTGACCACATTTTGAATAATTGGAGAGACCCAGGACAGCCTGAGAAGATCTAAGAAAACATAGCCCTGAATGTCAGGAATTGCCTAAATGTCAGAAAAATGTTTGTTGATCAGAGTCATGGCTTTTTCAAATTACAATTCTGATAAGTTAGACCTGACTTAGATAATTCTAAAGTTCAGGAGTTTTGCTTTTAATTTTTAAGGACTTCTTTCAATATGTAATATGTTCAATGGTTTTGGAGTCCTGAATAATTAAGAAAATATACTCATGGAAGAACATAATGTATTCATCTCTCTAAGAAACAATATATTATTATTGTTGTTGTTTTGGCTTGAAATATAAGAAAGGAGGAAATGGGAAAATAACTGGAAAATACTACAATGGTAATAAGAAATAGAGAAATTTTGAAAGAAGGAAAGACTTTAGAGAAAGAAACTAAGAAGAGGAAAAAACTGGATGCTAAAAAGATGTTCCATCTGAAACTTTCTTTCTTTCATTTATAGGGAATCTCAGGAACCTAGATCTAAGCGTAGCCAGGCGTTGCTGCTTGAGGGATTACACAAGAAAAGGTGAGTATCAGCTGTGCATTTCTCTACAGGGCATTCCGCCAACTCCTGGAGGAACATAGACTAGCAGTGATGATATATTTCTCAAAGCCAGAGGGACTGATTAACCCTTCAATTATTTTAATTTCTATAATAGCATATTTTCTCCCCCACTCAACTAAGTACCTAATTCTACTGATGAAGCACCTAACTCACCAGCAACTAGAAAGTGTTATTCAGGTTGATTAAATACTATTTATGGAAATACCCTTTGTTTTAATAATTGGTAGTGGTACCCTCTACAAAGTGGGGGTTAATTATCTTGATCCTCTCTCCATCTTGCTGAGATTTTTTTAACACATCACAATGCTTTCTGAACAAAAGCAAGAAGTAAATGAGAAATAGACCTTTGCTCTATTCCAAATAAAAATAGAAATAACAAGCACTTATATAATTTTAACTATATTTTAGATATCATCATAACTCATTTAATCCTCTCAAAACATTTATAAATTAGGCATTCTTTATCTTCCTCTTTTTACATTTGAGAAAACAGAAATGTTAAAAAAATTGTTTAAGAATTCAACAAGGAGTAGTAAATCAGAAACAGATCTGGAACTTGAAAACATAACACATGAGATACTGTCCTCCTGTTTCCCTCCAATCCATCAACAAATGTATCAAGAAATGCTCCCATGCCCAGTTATGAAGTAGAATGCTATAAGAAAGCATAACTCTCCCCATAATAAACAAACCAAAACAACAAAGGTACAAAATCTGTTTTCCTGAATCCTTCAGAAAAGTGACATTTCAAAGAATCTCTAAATAAATTCAATTCCAGGGAGGAACACTTCATAGGAGAGAAAACATACAAAGTTGCTCCCACCCTGGTTGACTAGGAGGAAAAGAAAAATTTCCCCATAGACAGGAAATCACCAGAATTTTAAACAAAGTGTTAAGGCCTGCTGGGATAGATTTGAATTCTGAGCTCCCAGTGGCAGAGTAAATCTGCATTCGCTCACCAACTCTATTGCTTAGGTGCTTACTGAGCGTTCAGGGGCAGTTTACCAAAGGCTTAAAAGCAGGAGAGGAGAGCCGAGAGGGATCAATTTCAACTCAGGATTTCAGCTTCTAGGAGTTGGAGACAGACAAAAGTTCTGAGAGAGAGTGCTTTGAGGCACTCTGGGCAAAATGATGGCCCTAAGTATAGTGGGACCAAAGGAGAACACAGAAAATTTCCCCAAAACCCAAAGACCTGGGAACCAGGCTGTGAGAGCTGAGAGATCTTTGTTTTAGAAAGCTAGTAGTAGGGCAGAGAGGAATGGGGATCTATGAATGTCACTAGTGCTCAGATCCTAAGCCTCAGTTCAGTTCAGTCACTCAGTTGTGTCCGACTCTTTGCGACCCCATGAATTGCAGGACGCCAGGCCTCCCTGTCCATCACAAACTCCCGGAGTTTACTCAAACTCATGCCCATCGAGTCGGTGATGCCATCCAGTCATCTCATCCTCTGCCGTCCCCTTCTCCTCCTACCCCCAATCCCTCCCAGCATCAGGGTCTTTTCCAACGAGTCAACTCTTTGCATGAGGTGGCCAAAGTATTGGAGTTTCAGCTTCAGCATCAGTCCTTCCAATGAACACCCAGGACTGATCTCCTTCAGGATGGACTGGTTGGATCTCCTTGCAGTCCAAGGGACTCTCAAGAGTCTTCTCCAACACCACAGTTCAAAAGCATCAATTTTTCGGCACTCAGCTTTCTTCACAGTCCAACTCTTACATCCATACATGACTACTGGAAAAACCATAGCCTTGACCAGATGGACCTTTGTTGACAAAGTAATGTCCCTGCTTTTTAATATGCTATCTACGTTGGTCAAAACTTTCCTTCCAAGGAGTAAGCATCTTTTAATTTCATGGCTGCAGTCACCATCTGCAGTGATTTTGGAGCCCAAAAAAGTAAAGTCTGACACTGTTTCCACTGTCTCCCCATCTATTTCACATGAGGTGATGGGACCAGATGCCATGATCTTAGTTTTCTGAATGTTAAGCTTTAAGTCAACTTTTTCACTCTCCTCTTTCACTTTCATCAAGAGGCTCTTTACTTCCTCTTCACTTTCTTCCATAAGGGTGGTGTCATCTGCACATCTGAGGTTATTGATATTTCTCCCAGCAATCTTGATTCCAGCTTGTGCTTCTTCCAGCCCAGCATTTCTCATGATGTACTCTGCATATAAGTTAAATAAGCAGGGTAACAATATACAGCCTTGACGTACTCCTTTTCCTATTTGGAACCAGTCTGTTGTTCCATGTCCAGTTCTAACAGTTCCTTCCTGACCTGCATACAGATTTCTCAAGAGGCAGGTCAGGTGGTCTGGTATTCCCATCTCCTTCAGAATTTTCCACAGTTTATTGTGATCCACAGAGTTGAAGGCTTTGGTGTAGTCAATAAAGCAGAAATAGATGTTTTTCTTGAACTCTTGCTTTTTCGATGATACAGCTAAGCCTACCATAGGTAAATTCTAATTCCAGTTTCAAGACACTTCAAGCCTGTGGTCAAACTAAAATTGCAACAAAATTCAAACATCTCAGCTAGAGATCAGATTTATTTGGTTCTTCCCTCTAGATTTTTTCTAAAAATAAGTAATATTTATATCATTTCTACTGTGTTTACATGTCTAGTACCATAAAATTTACAACACACAAAGAAGCAAGAAAGTATAAATCATGGTCATGAAGGAATATACAAAGAGGGAAGACCCAGACATGACCCAGAGAGTGGGGTTATCAGTCAGAGACTTTAAATAAAGATAAAATAAAATAAAAAGTTAAAAGGCTAAAGGCTCTAGTAGAAGAAGTAGGCAACATGAGGAAAAGATGGGGGATTCTGACAGAGATATGAATACTATATTAAACAAAAGTCTACTGATGCTTTCAGAAAAAAGTCAATATCATAAACAAACAGTTCATTAAGTGAATTTAACAGCAGGCTGGAGTCAGAAAAGTATCCTTGAAGAAAGATAAATAGGACACCTCCTTAGGTAACGACCTGATACCTGTTTCCTGAAACAGCAACTGAGAAGGATTCAGCACTCACCAGGGCCTGAGGAAAAGCCCAAGGAAGGAGTTAAGATTGAGAACAATGATATGGTAACTTGAAGCTGGCTGGACTGGATGGTTCTTTGGTGCACTTCAAGATTAAGGGGCATACAGCACTTAGCAAACTAACGAAGCCTATTGTGAATGACATGGTTTGTCAGTGAGGCAGACTAAATTCCAGACTGTTAGGTAATCAATCAATGAAACAGATGTACCTGCTCCTGTACCAGCTGGAAATGAAACAGATGTACCAGCTGGAAATGAAAGATGAAGGTGCAATTGAGGTGTTCTGGCAGCAGACAGGAGATGTCTACTGAAAGGGGAATATCCTACTTTACTCCAGACAACATGTTCACAATTAGAAAACCCAAGTTGGTCCTACCACATCCTAACTACTGCAGAATATTTTTCTCTATGCTTTCATTTTCCTCTTCCCCATTCTTTTATTGTACATAGTTACTGGTGTATATACTCAAGCATACTGCACTAAAAAAACAACAACAACAACAAACTAAATGGCCAGTGTTATGCCTTGATCAACACCAAATGGAGATGGGATGGGGGGAAATACTAGTTCTGTGAAAATACCCACCTTTCTCCATTAGTGGCATGTTCATTCAGCTCTTATCATTATATCCCAGTAAGTTATTTCATACTCACTCTTCAACCAAAAAGGAATAACATAAAAATCCTTATACATTTGGCTCAGTTGGGGAATTTTAATGCCCTCCATTTATCATTGTAAAATCAAGAATAATATTATACAGTTTTTATATGTAGAGTAATCTGCCTTTAAACAGAAGTAAATTAGCCTGAAATAAAAGAATCATCATTTTCCCTTCAAGTCAAGCATCTTGTATTCCCCAACTAGGAATTGAATCCAAGCCCCCAGCAATGAGAATGCAAAGTCCTAACCACTGGACCACCAGGGTGTACCCAAGCATCTTGTTGTTTAAATACACTTCTTGTTTAGGATGCAAAAAAAAATGTCAATAAAAGGTATTCAAACTGAGGCAAAAATAGTGGAAAAATAGAGAAGTGCTTGAGATTTGTGGGACAACATCAAGCCTACCACAAGTGTAGAAAGAGAAGACAGAGAGTAGGGTGGGAAAAAAAATATTTAAAGGAACATGGCAGAGAATGATTCAAAATGACTGAAAGACATTAACTTACATATCTAAGATACTCAGTGGACCCCAGGCAGAGTGCTATAAAGCAAAATACACATAAGTTCTTCATAGTCAAATTACTGAAAATAAAAAAAAAAAGCAGCCAGTAACAATAGATACATTACTTGGAATGAAACAACAATATGCATGATGGCTGATTTCCAATTAAAAATAATTATATAATACATTACTGGACAAAGCGATAGTATAACTTCTTAAAAAGTCAACCCAGGAGTTTTATATATAGATCTGTCTATCTCTCCTTTACAAAAAAAAGGGGAGGCAAATAAAGTCATTTCAAAGAACAAAACTTGGGGAATTTGCCTCTAGTAACCCTGTACTATAGGAAATGGTAAAAGTAGTTGCTCAAGCTGAAGAGAAATAATATCAATGGAAGCTCAGATCTGTAGGAATGAATAAAGGGTCTGAAAGAGAGTAAACATCTGGAAAAATATAAAACAATTCTCAATCTATATCTATATTATATCTATCTATGTGTATCTTTAAAATAATACAGAGCATTTAAGAGAAAAATAATAACATTTAGAATGCATTGAGGGGTTTAGCATATGTGGAACTAAAGTACAAGAAACAAAGTGGTTAAAGGGCAGAAAGAAGGCAAAAAGAAAAACAAAACTATACGGTTCAGAGGCATAGCATATTATTTGAAGGTAGGCCACAATGAATCAAGATTCATATTGTAATCTCTAAATATATATGTTCAATAGTCAGTAGCTACATGTTCATATTTAAATTTAGGTAGAAAATAATAAAAATAGGTAAAATTTAAAACTCACATTCTAAATTATACTAGCCACATTTCAATTATTAAATATTAATTAAAATATTACAAAATGAATTATATTAGAAACATAGTATTTACATATCTGTTTGATTCAGCTAAAGCTGCACTAGAAGGACATTTATAGTAGAAAACATGAATGATTTAAATGATCAAAAACTCTACTTTAGAAGCTAAGCAAAAAAATTTAGCTCAAAGTAAACAGAAGAAATAATGAAGACAAAAGCAGAAATCAATCAAATATAAAACAACAGATGATCAAAATATCAAAAGTGAAATCATTAAAAAGATTAATAAACTTGACAAATTTCTAGCAATACTTATGAAGAAAAAAGACAGAAAATGAAATTACCAACACTAAAAAAGGGGATTTCATTAGAGATTCTACAGAAAATAAAAGAGTAAACAATATTATGTCATTGAATTGTGTAAGTTAGATGAAATTTTATCAAGTATTTAAGTAAGGAATAATGCCAATTCTACATAAATTATCTCAGGAAATGAAGGAGGAAGTTACATTATTTAATCAATATAATTTGATACTAAAACTTGGCAAAGATAATATAAAAAAATAGACAAATATAAATTATGATCACAGATACAAAATTCTTAAAGAAAATAGAAACAAATTGAGTATACATGCACACACATTGATAGTGATGCATCATGAACAGATGTATTTTATCTCGAGTCTGCAAAGGTTGTTCAATATTTTTTCAAAAACCAATTAATATATAATTCACTGTACTAACACAGTAAAGAACAAAAAAAATATATGTAATCATGTAAACTGATGCAGAAAACTACAACTGACAAAATTGAATATACATTCTGAATAAAAAACTCAGCAAGTTAAGAACAGAAGGAAACCTCCTCAACTTAATAATCTACATCAAAAATAATCCTACAGCTAACATGATCCCTAATTGTAAAATTTTATATGCTTTCCCCATATTCTCCCAAAGAAGATAAGAATATGTTCTCATTATTTCTATTTAATATTTCCCAGACTTCCCCCCCTTTGCAATAAAACAGGAAAAATAAATAAAAGCTTGATGATCTAAAAAAAGAATTAAAACTGTTAAGTGCATAAAAATAAATACATATGTGGCAATCCTCTAGACTATGAACAGGAAGTAGAGCTATTAATTAGTGAACTTGCAGGATTCAAAGTCAATAACATAAATCAAAAGTGTTTGTATCTATAGCAATGAAAAATTAGAAAAAATAATTTATAATATCATAAAAATATTAAATATATAGGGGGAAATCTATTGAAAAATATACAAGATCTTGACAAGGAAATTACAAAACACTGGTGAAAAATTTAAAAGGCCCAGATCAATCGGGAGTCATTCCTATGCTCATTGACAGAAGGATTTTTTTTCTAACTTAATTGATCTATAGCTTTAATATAATATGTGTCAAGTTCCCAACAGGCCATTTTGAAAATAATGGCAAGCTGATTCTAAAAGTTAAGCAAAGAAGAAGGATCTAGTATAGCCAAAACAATCTTTTTAAGAAAGTGAGAGAACCTAACACTTTACTTCAAAATTTAATATAAAGCTACAGTTAACAACACAGAGCAAACATGGACTTAAATATGTAATATATAGATAGATCAATGGAAAAGAACAGAGTCCAGAAATAGACCCATAGATATAAAGTCAGCTGATCTTCAGACAAAGCAGTGAGTGCATTCAACGGGGGAAAGGAAAGTCTTTTTAACAAATGATGCTGAAACAACTCAAATTTTATACTCCATAAACAAAATATTGATTAGAGATAAATCTTAGACTTAAGTTCATAAAGCACGGAAGAAAAATAAAGAGTAGTATCTTTGTAACCTTGGGAATAAGCAAAGATGCTTTCAAAAGGGCAACAAATCAGTAACTCTAAAAGAAAAATGTAGAAATAGAAATTCATCAAGGTTAAAATTTACATCTCATTAAAAGAAACATTATTAAGAGACTTAGTAAGCAAAAAACAGATTGGGAAAACATTTCCATAACATAGATATTTGACAAAGATACCTACATTCTATATGTATCCAGAATACATAGAAAACTCCTATAAAACAATAATAAAAAGGCAACAAACAGTTACAAAATGGGTAATGATTTGAACAGATACTTCATAATGAAGAAATACAAACAACCAGTAAGTGTATAAAAATGTGTTCAAAATGCTCCCCCACCAAATTGTAAAAGACTGTTCATAGGAACTTTTGTATTCATAATTACACAAACATCCTTCTATAGGAGAATGAATAAACAAAATGTTATTGCCATGAAATATAATTGTTCTACATAATATAAAAGGAGAAACTACTGATAAACACAATATCATGAATAAATTTCAAGAACACTGTGAGAAGAAAAAGAAACCAGATACAGAAATATATTGACTTATTTAATTTGTATAATTTCTAAGAAAATATAAATCTAATCTATGGCAATAGACATTAGAAAGTAGTCACTTGTGTGGGTGGGTGGAATGAATGGGAGGCTGGCCATCAAATAGCATGAGGAAATTTTCTAGGATAGTGTAAATGACATGATAAAGAAAAAGAATAAGTGAGCCACAGACTAGGAAAAAGTTTTCATAATATGCATTACTGACAAAGGACTCATATATAAAATAGTGTCCATCTGGTCCATTCAGAATAGAGGCTCACAGTGTAGTCTGTTCACGGTTATATTGGAGAAGGAAATGGCAACCTACTCCAATATTCTTGCCTGGAGAACCCCAGGGACAGGGGAGCCTGGTGGGCTGCCATCTATGGGGTCACACAAAATCAGACACGACTGATGCGACTTAGCAGCAGCAGCAGCACGGTTATACACATATGAAATTGCTAAGATTCATCAAACTGAATGCTTAAGTTCATATTACTGTATGTAAATTACATCTCAAAATATACATATTGACCACCTACCAAGTACCAGATTCTGTGCAACTCACTGGAGACATAGTAATGAGCAAGATTCTGCTCTTATAAAATTAGAATATCCAATAAATAGCCTTTTTTAGGTTATTCAAGGACTTAGAACTCAATTACATCCTTCTCTTTATTGTCAACATAAATGACTATTTTTTTTTTTCAGTACATAATATAGTGAAAATGTGCTACATAAAGAAATCAGGAGTTTGGAGTTTTACTTACATTTCTGTCGCTGACTAGTTTTATGATTCTGGGCTGTCTTTTTATCACTAATATCCTGATCTGAAAAGCAAGGGTTATGAGTCCAATATCCTTTTAAGTCCTAGATCTTTACTTTTATTTTTATTACATACACTAATGATGATATCATCTATTTACCATAAAGCTACAAATCTGAAGGGGAAACTGTTCATCCTCGAAGGAGACAGTCCCAATTTCTTGACCACAATATGGTAACTCTTATCACTTGCTATTCTATGGCACTCCCAGTGAGCCAGTTCTTGTGAGTTAAATCAAGGAGTCTGGAAATACTGAGATCTTGGAGAAACTGAGTTCTGATTAGTCCTGACTTTATTCAAACTCTAATTGCCTTTTTTAAAAATCAGATTTTCAATTATGTTAATTTTGAGAAAGAGGGGCCAACCCAGAACTCAAATCTTCAAATAAAAGACCCGCCAGTTGTAGAAAACCTTTTCAGTTTGCCAGGGCTTGAAAGTTGTTTCGTTTTGTTTTTCTAAGTGAATTAGTTAAGACTCAGAGATGGGAGGGAATCTAAAATCCATATGCCCATAAAACATTCTCTCTTGTAAACATTTAGAGAACATTCAAGAATAAATTGCTCTTTTATGAGGTCTGCAGAGAAACAGAATGCATAACTTGCTTTTGTTGTGATTTTTTGAATTTCACCTTTCTCTAAAATTGCTTAAACACTTTTTGATTAGAGAAAATAAACCTCAATATTGCCAAAACTTTACACAAAGACCACTTTCTACACCCAGTGCTGCTCACTTCCCCCTGGAATCTGTAACCTCTTCTTCCATGTCCACCCAATGTCTTGTCTTTCTTCCTATGCATAGTCTTCAGCTTATTCCTATCAATCCTTTTCTCCATCATCCTACACTAATAACCCCTTAACCTTCTACATCACTCTTAACACCTCTTTCCAATAGTCTTAAGTCATTTATTTAACTTATTCCACAAAAACTGACTGAAGAACAAATAATGTATGCAAGGTGCCATCCGGGTTCAAGGATACATGGGTGAAGAAAGTCCCACTATCCTGATGCTTATAAACTAAGAGATACTAAAAAAGAATTGTAAGTGTGATTGTTCTTCTTTATTAAGTCCTCTTGCAACCTTTTAATTTGGTCTGTGAGTGTGTGCTTAGATTTACTTCTCAGTGGCCCCTGAGTAAAGGTGTCAAAGTACACCAAGTTTCTGTCTAAACTGGCAACTATCACTACAAACTTCCAATTGACATATTTCTTGCTTAAGAAATAATTTCTCAACATTCTAAAAATATATCTTCCCAAGATCTCTCTAAGTAGCAAAAAGAAAAACACTGGTGACAAAGGAAATACAAGGATAGTCATTATTTTATTCCTTCTAAGGCTCTCTGCTTCTAACATTTGCCTTTTGCCTTTCACTCTGCCACTTATACATTCACTTACTGATTCATTGATTTACTTAAAAATATGTATTTAGTGCTTACTATGAGCCAGAGCTTCCCTGGTAGCTCAGACGGTAAAGCATCTGCCTACAATGCAGGAGACCGGGGTTCGATCCCTGGGTCAGGAAGATCCCCTGGAGAAGGAAATGGCAACCCACTCCAGTATTCTTGCCTGGAAAATCCCATGGACTGAGGATCCTGGTAGGCTACAGTCCTTGGGGTCACAAAGAGTTGAACACAACTGAGCGACTTCACTTCATGAGCCAGGGACTGTGCTGGATAAGTAATACTTAATCTATGTCAGGGAGGAGCTCAGAATCAAAATTACTATCTCAAACTGTCTTGGTACAACAAATGTTAACTGCCTTTGCCAATCAAAGAAGTGGATTTTTCTCACTCTGTTCAAACACGTGTTCTTAAAATAAAGAATGTTTAAAGGTAAAAAAGACACTTTCAGTGGTGATATATTCTATGAAATAGTATTTGATGTCTGAGTGTCTATGTATGTGTGTATATATATGTATACATATATAAATATGTTTACCTTACATTTTTCTTAGTATCATATTCCTACAGAAGTCTTTCAAATTACCGTTGATGCAAATGTATTTTAAAACAGCCTTTAAAATACACACAAAAAATGAGGTTAGAAGATAATTTTTAGATGATAAACTACATGAAAATTGTAAAGCATAGATTTAAAATATCTTTCAGTACATCTTCCAAAAAGCCAAAATATAAATGATGACAACATACATACACACAAACATTTATTCAATTTAGAAGAGAGTGGTAGTATTTTTTATTTCCCTAATTCATAAGACATGATTACTGTTATAAATAGTAAAGGCTATTCCTATTTCTCAGCAAGTATTTATTATGTTTCAAGTTCTTTTAGGGTAACAATTCATTCAATCAACACTACTCTAAGAACCTCTCTACTTTATAATAAAGGTAAGAAATCTAAAGAAAATAAAGGTGAAAACCTTGGTTAAATACTGAGTATAAAATAGCATACAAGATAACAAAATCTGTTAGAAAAGACACAAAATCTGCCCAAAAGAGTCTTTAATAATAGATAACAATTATTTTAAAATAAGATAATAATTATTTTAAAATAATGAATTGTAGTACAAAGTTCAGAGAAGGCAATGGCACCCCACTCCAGTACTCTTGCCTGGAAAATCCCTTGGATGGAGGAGCTTGGTGGGCTGCAGTCCATGGGGTCGCTAAGAATCAGACATGACTGAGCGACTTCACTTTCACTTTTCACTTTCATGCATTGGAGAAGGCAATGGCAACCCACTCCAGTGTTCTTGCCTGGAGAATCCCACGGACAGGGAGCCTGGTGGGCTGCCGTCTATGGGGTCTCGCAGAGTCGGACACGACTGAAGCAACTCAGCAGCAGCAGCAGCAGCAGCAGCAGTACAAAGTTATGGAATGCTGGTTAAAGGACACGACTTTTTCTCCTGATTGAAACATGCCTTTGGGAAAATTTTATCTCCTTGCCTTCATCTTCTTTTTGGCATTTCATCAAGTCTGAGTTTTTCTTTGCTTTCTTCCTTTTCTTCTGCAATTGAAAAGTTTTAAATGACTGCTGAAGAGCCCAAATGCACTCTGTATACCAGAAGGGTTCAAATACAGCATTTTAAGCTTTAAAAAACCCCTGTGTCTCTTGGGAGAAAGATAGCATGCTGGACTCATTTGGAAGCATAAAAGGCACTCCTTTTAAAAAAAAAAAAAAACTTTTCTGTAATTATAAACAGTTCTCAAATGTTTTCATTATTAACTGAATGTATTAAAAGTTTTAATATTATAGCAAGCTCAGCTATTTTTCCATAAAGCCCCACAAGTACTTTATTTTGCCTTCCCTGAGATTTCTGTCTTGTGTTGTCTGTGGAGATTCCTTCCACATTTTGTCATTTTTCCATGGTGTCCTTATCTACTTATGCTACACATTCCTTTCTCCTAATCCTCTTCTTATACCCATTATTTTTCAATATTATTAGCCTGGATCCTTTTGACATAAAGGCGTAAAAGCCACTGCCTATTTCTGTCTGTGTTGCCAACTTTTCATGTCCCTGTCATCGTGACACCTTAAATCTCTGACAGCAAATGTCAGAATCTCCCAAACTGCACTGTAGACCAGCTTCAGCTAAATTTCATAAAGTATTGGGTATTTCTGATTAAAACAATTGGTACCTCTGGGGATAAATTACATTGGAGTCTAAATTCAAGATACTGGCTATCTCAAAATATATCCGGATTTTGCAAATTATGTTCGAAATCAGTTAGTTAATCCTTAGTATTCTGATGCACAATTTTAAGGGGCTATCTCCAGGTGAATTGAGGATAGGCTTGAGTAAACTCTCCTAAAAGTTTTAAGTATTTTCCATAGCTTTATAGTAAATAATAGAGCTGTGATATAAAGGTTAGAAAAGGTTAGAATTTAAAAAGTAGATAAAAGGCTTAGTCCTCATGCTCCACCAGTTACCTACAAACTTTTGACTTTTGATTTCTAATCTTGATATGCATACCTTGGAGGAAATGCTCTCATCATTCTTGTTTTTTATCCTCATGGCATTTAAAAGTATTCTTTCTTTTTTTTAACACTTTAAGTGTTTATTTATTTATTTTTGGTTGTGCTGGGTCTCTGCTGCTTCACTGGCTTTTCTGTAGATGTGGTGAGCCAGGGCGACACTCTAGTTGCAGTGCATGAGCTTCTCATTGCGGTGGCTTCTTCTGCTGTGGAGCATATGCTCTAGGGCACCCGGGCCTCAGCAGCTTCAGCACGTAGCCTCAGCAGTTGCGGCTCCCAGGCTCTATAGCACAGGCTCAGTAGCTGCTGGCACACGAGCTTGGCAGCCTCGTGGCATGTGGGATGTTCCCAGACCAAGGATAGAACCTGTGTTTCGTGCATTGGCAGGTGGATTCTTTACCACTGAGCCCACAAGGGAAGCCCTCTTTCTTTCTTTATAATTACTAGTAAATATTTAATGAATTTTCTTTTGGACTAGGGATCACAGCAGATTTGTACAATTTAGCCACAAAAGCTCAAAACAATCTTCTGAAATGTTTTCTGAACCTTGGTTCAAAAATAAATTTTTCTCTCCCTAACCTTTAAAAATGGTTTGAAATGTAAAAGGACAAAGCAATTCTTAAACACAGTCACACTGACATTCGGCAAAAGCTAAAAATACCTCATTGGTTTCACAGGACAAATTTGTAGCCACTATGAAGTCCTAATGTTATTGTAAATGCCCTATGATGGGCTACACGGGCAGAGTAATGTGTTTGTAGAATTATATGGCAACTCAAAGAGACACTGATAAGCTTTATTTTACACTTTTGTTCCAGAGGCAGGAAGGAAACATTTAATCCATCTGATTTGATCTAGAAAACTGACCTAATGACATTTGCAGGGACTTAATGACATTTTCCTTGGTTCCAGCTCTACTATTCAGCCTTACTCCATCTTATATGATTAGGATTTGTCTTTGCAGACAGTCATGGGCTCCCCTGATAGCTTAGGTGGTAAAGAATCTATCTGCAATACAGAAGACACCAGTTCGATTCCTGGGTTGGGAAGATCTGCTGCAGAAGGTATAGGCTATCCACTCCGATATTCTTGAGCTTCCCATGTGGCTCAGTTGGTAAAGAATCCGCCTGCAATGCAGGAGACCTGGGTTCAATCCCTGGGTTGGGAAGATCCCCTGGAGATCGGAAGGGCTACCTACTCCAGTATTATGGCCTAGAGAATTCCATGGTCTGTATAGTCCATGTGGTCTCAAAAAGTCAGACTTGACTGAGTGACTTTCCCTTTCACTTGCAGACAGTCATAGTGCCTAATCCACCAAGTTCATGATTAGAACACACAGAAAAGTTCCATTTTGCAAAACACTCCTTTCCAAATAATCATGACTAGAAATTCTCTCTCTCCTGCTGGGCCCTGATCTGTGAACAGCTGCTTAGATGGGGGCCATCTCAGACGTGACCACTCTAAGATCTGTGCTAACTGCTCTCCTTTTCCAGATTCCTACTGTGATTCAGAGTTTACAAGATGTTGCATAAAGTAACAGAGGTATAAGAATGCAGGACTCAGTGGTTGCAAAGTAAATAATAGGAGGCCATAACTAGAGCACTGGATTAAAAACAGGCAGTGCTATGTGTAGGAATGTGTCCCCTCAAAATTCGTATGTTGAACTCCTCTCAGTACCTCAGATGTGACCATATTTATGAATACGGTCATTTCAGATGTGGGTTAGACGAGGTCATTGCTGGGGAGGGGCCCTAACCCAACAGGACAGGTGTCCTTACAAGAAGGGAGGATTTGAAATAGACATATACACAGGGAGAACATCATGTGATGATGAAGGCACTGATCAAGGTAAAGCTTCTAAAAGTCAAGGAATGACAAACATTTCCAGAAAACCATTAGAAGCCAGGGGCAATGCACAGAATCTCCCTCACAGCCATAGGAACTGATCCTGCTGATCACAGACCTTGACCTTCCAGAATTGTGAAACAATATGTTTCTGTTGTTTAAGCCACTCAGTTTGTGGTACCTTGTTATAACAGCCCTAGCAAACTCAAACTTGGGAAGATGGCTTGTAGACAACTGGTGTAAGTACAGAGGAGAAGGAAGGATAGCCTGGTATAAAAGCAGAGACCCAGCCATGCTTACTGGCCTTTCTGACCCGTGGCAGGGAAAAGAATGAATCCCAATTACCTAGAAATCAAGGATCTCACAAGGTGAGTGCAAAGGCTCAGACACTGGCAAGTTGATGTCATGTGGAGAGATAGCAAGAGAAGAAGGCAAAATCAGCTGGTTCCTGTGACAGAGTGGAGGCCAGTGAGGCAGCAGAGCAGAACTGTGACTCCAAGGTCTCAAATCCATCACATAGTTATGCAGCCTGTTTTGGGGGTGGGGGATGGGGGACGGGGGTGGGGGAGGTCATTGGAAAGAGTCAGTAAGGAGTTAAATACTGATCAAAGCACTATGTAAGAAGGTTTCTCTGGCAACTGAGTGCAAAATCTACATTTTGAAAAGATGAGATGCAGAAATGATTTGACCTTGAGCTTATTACTTGCTCTAGCCATCTTGTCTGAAAAATAAAACCAAGCATACACTAACCGGATTTTGGCAAGAATTAAGTGAGATACCCCACACACAATGCCTGCTACGGGAGCCCTTCGATAAACGTCAGAAGCTGAGTTAGATATGTACACAGCTACAATTCACATATTTCTTCAAATTAAATGTGGACATTAACATTTCTCCTTGTTCCTTCCTGTAACTTCCTTGAAAACACTACCTGTAACTCATGTTTCATTCTATCTCAGGCAATACTCACCCAATTATTACATAAAATGAAGAAATATACATTTAAGGTATGGGTGGATTATAAATGGTGGAGAAGGGAGAGGGTGCCTGTTGAGTTCCCACCACCACTCCCCAACCTCCACCATCTTCTCAACATAAATCTGAGTTCCAGGCTGATTCCATCACGAGAGAGTCAAAACTGCTTGTAAATTCAGACCTCATTTGCTCTAATGAGATTTCACTCTTCCTCCATTTTGGGGGAATATAGAGCACTAAATGGCATGATTCAGAAAGAAAACACCTTTTTAATATCTCTCCACATGCTGACCTATTTCAATACTGTATACTTCTCAGAGATGAGCAGCTATGCAAAGTCTAGAAGAAAAAGACCCGAGATGCATTCCCACCTCCTCCTGGGAATGTTTCAGCTTTTCAAGATTCTAGGTCATCCCTCTCCCTGATATTTGGAGTTCATTCCCACTGGGAAAGCAATCTGTTTATATAGCTTTTTTTTTTTCTTTAAAAAAAAATTATTGTTTATCCACAATCTGATAGAAACCACTTTAAAAAAAAAGCCTTACAGTTTTTCCTTTTAAATTTCACCACATAAAACGAGTAAGATGTATTAAGGCAATTTGATTAACTGTGAGTTAAATTAATTGAGCCACCTGAGAAAGGAAGCATTTAACTGTTTACAAATAGCCAAACAGAGAAACTGATGTGATTGATGACATATGTCAGGGATGGGTACATTTATTTAAGGGCTGAATGATGTACTGTAGTGATAGGGAGACTGACTAGGAATCATTCCTGGCCTCTGGTGGGCTAGTAATTTCCTGTTGCAGAGAACGATGCTCCCTGAAATGACTAGATGTGAATTTCATCATGACCTGCCTTCAAGTGTCAAGGAACCTCCTCTTCCTAAGTGTACCAGGGAAAAATAGAGGAAAATATGAATTTGAGACTTGTTAAGATCAGATGAATGTTCGTTTTGATGTGTCATCTTTTATGTGAGATAAGTGATCAAGCATTAAGTAGAATTTCTGGAGACAGGAAACTCTCTTCCTAGATTAGCTTGTTTTACGGGCATTTCAGTTATAATCCTAAGCAATCTTTATGGTTCTCAATCTTGCCACACTTCTACAGCAAATATGCAAGTTTCCTAGAATGAGAGATTATGTTCTCTAGGCAGTGGCCTCAATAAAACTACTTTTCAAAGTTTTTCAGTTACCCAATTTTCAAAGTTTGGAAGAATGAAGCAGCTTCAGCATATGGCCTCCAGACTGCCCATGAAGTCCTCTTCTCCCACTTAGTTCTCTTTCCCAATTTCTTTTCTGATTGGAGTGTTACGTGTGGTGTGTCTTCAAAGACGAGTATCTTTGTATACAGGTGTGTAAGTGTTGGGATTGTATAGTTGGTGTGTATGAATATATACATACCTTTGTTCATGAACAGTATCACTGGCTCTTTCCAGAAAGAATTTCCTAGGAGGGTACTACTTTTTTCTAACCACTATATGACAAGATGGTTCCTGACGGCTATCTGCATTTGCCATTTAACTTTTTTTATTTTAATAACTACCTCCTCACCCCTTGATACTCCATTTCAGACCATATCAAATGGGATTAGTTTAGAAACTGAGATTAGTTATGACACCACTTGCCTCATTTTAACTTCCAACAGTTAGCGTTCTGGCCATTTGGTTTTCTGGAGGGTCTATAATTCTTTTAAAATAAAGGAGAGATGACCTCAGTGCAGTTTGCAAAACATGTATAAATCAGCATATACAAACGCACACAAAACTGCAAAAGCTAGTTTGCAACTGGATAGCGAGTGCTGTGATGGTCCATGTATTCCCACTGTGCACAAACAGTAGAGGTACAGTCACTGTTCATCTGAAGACAAAGCTTCGCAGACAGACTGGCAGAATTTTCCATTAGAACACAAAGGCTAACTTCCTCAAAGATCAAACAGTTCATGGAAGACGAGATATGGTGCCTTGATTAAACTGGAAAATCTGAAGCTTCCCAAGATCCTACATTTCTTACCTCCACAAAGAGATCATGGAGAAAGAAAACTGCTTCAAGGTGGATGAATGTTAAAATACCCCTAATGCAGCAGGGGTCTCAAGAGGTAAGGGGGTCTGGTAAAACAAATTTATGTATGTAAGTGGTAACAAGGGGCCTGGGATATGAAATAGCCTGCAAAAAAAGAGTGATGAAGAATATTTTAAAGTAGGAAAAAATGACGACAGAACCTCAATTACTGTTTCCTCAGAAGGCATGTGCAGTTCAATGGCATCTACTACACAAAGGAGCCAAGCCCGCTCTCTGTGCACCGTGGAGTACTTGACAATCCAGCTGTCCGCAGAGGACTGGATGATCCTGGAGTTTTCCAGCTTCCCATCTTCACTGGGAAACTGTTCAAGGGGCTAAACCTGTGCCTAAGTATGGACTTCATCCTCACAGTCTTCAAGCCCATCGACTGGCTTCTGGGCCATATTCTATGGATGAAGTTCTGCAACTGGAGAAGGGGCGAAGCACTGGGACCCACAGAAGGCGAACCTGCAGATTCGCTTCAAGCCATCTCTTTTCCTCTTGCTGGCTGGTGGGCAATATCCGCAAACTTGAAGGATAAGGATTTGTGCAGGTGCAGCAGAAAAGAAATGAGAACCTGCTCTCGACGTGAGCAGGAACGTGAAGATTTTCTGCACTGGCAGGTTGAGAAGGCCATCTGCCTAGGCATTCTTCCGGGCCCTCGTGCACGCAGCCCGGGTCTCCATCTGATTCTGCGCCCACGGGTGCCTTCAGCGGAGCTGCGGCGGTGCTGCCCTTTGTTAACCTAGCTGTTACAGGAGACACTGCAGGAGGGCTGCTCCGGGACCTTCTGAGCCCAGTGGTACGTGCAGGTGGAACCCTCCCGCAGGGCGCATGGTGGGGAAGGAGAGGGGCAAGTGACCCCTCAGACGCATTGTGTCTCTCCGGCCATCCAGTCTAGACGGTGTGTGTCATTTTTGATCCAGATCTCACTGAAAAAGGCTCACTGAGGCGAGGGCTTCGGAGGGTGCGCTTCTTCGCTGGAGCCCATGAGACCTGAATTGTTATGGCTGCTGTCCCGGAGGGCCAGGCGCCGCCACCCCACCTTGAGAGGTCGTGCCTGGCGCCTGCCTGGTGTTCCCATCCGCCCAGAGGCCCGGAAGTGGTGCTGCCCCTCCCACCACCCGGAAGGAAGGAGGTGGGCACGCCCCCCTCCACCACGTGCACGCTCACGTCCACGTGCACACAGTGCCCGAGGCCCCGGGCACGGGACTGGGCCACTTCACGAGGCATTTTTTCTGGGACTGCTCTGTCTCCTTGGGAGTGCGCATCCAACTTTACCTGCGGTGGCTTTGATTCCTGGATGCATTTCATGTAAGTCTTAATATACTTTTATAAGAGCATAGCTTATAATAAGCGATTAATGAAAGAAAAATATTTCCTAGTGGTAAAAACAGAGTATGGAAGATTTATCTAGGGCGTAAGTCTTACGTCCCTGGGTCTCAGGTTGAAGTCTTTCTTGATCTGTGGCCTACTTAACAGAGAACAAAAGCTGTATTTAAAAACCAGAGGCCACATCTTGCTAAATCTAAGGTTTTTCACAATCATCCGGGCTTTTAAAAATGTCTGTCTGTTCTTGGTGATTTTGCAAATCATTTTAAGAAGCTAGAGGAAGAGAAGGAAAACAAGTTTGAATATTGTTTTTTTAAAAACCTTGCAGCTTGGGAAGGTAGAAGCTATGCTTATTTTAATGTATTGGCATTGTGTTTGTTTAAATTGTGTTTGCCATATTATACGTCTCAAATGATACAGGTTATTGTAGATTACAGTATTTCAGGGTCATAGTTCACTTTTAGCCTTTTTATTTATGTTTGATTGGTTTATGTGTGTGTGCTCAGTCACTCAGTTGTGTCCAACTCTTTGCGACCCCGTGGACTGTAGTCCTCCATGCTCCTCTGTCCATGGAATTCTTCAGGCAAGAATACTAGAGTGAGTTGCCATGCCCTTCTCCAGGGGATCTTCCTTACCCAGGGATCAAACCTGCGTCTCCAACGTGTCCTGCAGTGGCAGATGGGTTCTTTACCACCTGTGCTACCTGGAAAGCCTGCAGGTATCCATAGCTCCTCTCAGAAGCAGCCCAAGGTCACTTCCCTTCCCCTATCGAGGTCATCCCAGGTTTAGTGCAAGGCTGTGGTGTGGAGTGATGGGGCCAGATCGTTCACTAGGTTGGTTTTGGGGGGCAGGGTGTTACAACTATAGAAGTGAAGCAGATGTTTTGCCATCAGAGATCTGGGTTGCTTCTGGAATCCTGATATAACTGACCTCAGCACTATCACTGTTCTACCTGGACCACACCCCAGGCTCCCAGGCTATCTCTGTAAACAGATGAATCTATTCCCTTGGCTGTGTTGGCCCAGATCCTGGGGCTGGGGGACAGGTTTGGGGAGTGGTGGCGAGAGTGGGGCCAGGTATTTGCCATACTTGGGTTCAGGAGCTCAGCAAGGGAGCAGCCACCAGCACAGAACTCTGTCCACCCTGTTTGTCGGCAAGCCAGCACCCCCTCATTCTTTGTGAATGGAGCCTAGGCCTCTCCAGGCCTTCTGTCTGTTCCAGTGGTTCTTTCAGAATCCAAGGGGGCTTGTCTCCTTCACATAGGACTCCAAGGCTGGGGTGGTCTGTTTGTGACTTGACCTGCTTGCTCCCCAGCTTTAGAGTCTTCCCGTGTGAACCTTGTCTTCATTTCAGATCGCTCCTTGGGGCAGAAGTTTTGACCCTTTGCTTTTTCTCCATCATACCTGGTTACATGTAAGTCTTTCTTGCAATTTTGGTTGTGCAGATGTTCTTTTTGCCAGTTTCCAGTTTTCCATGAGAATTTTTCTACACGTAGATGTATTTTTGATGTGTTTGTGGAGGAAGGTAAGCTCCACACCCTCTTATTTTGCCATTGATGCAACCCTTCCAGAATTCCTTATTATGTCTCAGCTTTTCCCACTGTAGCCGTGTGATTCTGAGCAAGTCCTAACTTCAGTTTATTTAGTCATAAAGGTGTACATGTGTGTTTGTGTGTATATATCTCTTTCTTAAAAAGATGGGAGAGGGTCAGGAAGATAACAAAACTTTTAATTGGTGCATCCAGTCAAGCAGTTCACCAATGGGACATTAATTTTTATTTTAATAATGTGACTTAATTGAATACTTTTCTAGTGCTACATTAAATTGGGTCTGTTATTTAAAACTAAGAAAGACCATCCCCCTTCTAAAACTAACACCACCCCACCCACACTCCCAAATAACATGTTATCCATTTGGGAACAGGCAGAATTTAAATCACTATTCCTTGAGGGATTTTTTTTTTTAAGCAAAAGCAGAGTAGGTGTCAGTAGACTAAAAAGTTATTGTTTTAGAGTAAACAAAAATGCGATTGAAGTACAGAATTTTTTAAAAAACACTGTGGCAATGATCTCTCACTGTCCATTGAATTCTATTGTTTTCTCCTCCAGTAATACAGTTGTAACAAGGAACCTCCCCTTATAGCTAGGTGTATCTGTATGACTATGTCTTGCCAATAGATATGAGAAAATGTTACGTGGGTCACTGTCAGACCAAGACTGTTATAAAATGTGCTGTGTCTCCTTCATGATTGCTTTTTTTATTTCCCTGCCTGGATATTTATTATGACATGGCTCTATGAGATGGTGAAACAACAAGATAGAAGGAATCTAGTCCCTTAATGAATACTTGGAGTAGTTTTTCTGCTCACCTGAATACTTATCCAGGCATGTCTATTGTGTTACTATTAAAATTTAAGTGTGTGCTATTTACAATCTAACATGCCCTATCTATTACATGTGTCTCTTTAGTTTGGTTATATTTCTTAATAAGTGTAAGAAGCAGGAAATACTCATTGGTGGGTTGTCTGTTTCTTCTGACATTTTCAAGGAGAGCTGACTTTTAATAGGGAGCTTGTATTAGCAGCCTAACATTCTGTTAGTGATCATTATGTCCAAGATTTTGAATATCAGAAATTTTTCATGCTCATAACCATTTTTTAAAGACTGTGTATTTTGATTGAAGGAAAAATAAGGTGAAGACAAAAGAATATAATGTAGGTTTGTAAATAGCAAATTAATTTAAAAAATGAGTGAGTGAGTAGTATGAATAGATGGAGAGACAGATAAAAGAGGGAAGTCCAGCATGTAGGTGAGGATGCAAGAGGACCAGCTCCTTTTTCAACTTGGAAGTGCACATGTTGCCATAATGGTGCATCTTCCCATGAGGGAGCTCAGAGAGTGTAGAATTTATAACCGCACAGATGAAAAATTGCATTGGTTGAACAAGTACAATATGTCATGCACTGTTCAATGTATTTTCACATACAGTTTGGACTTTCACATGCATGGTTTCATAGAAACCCTGCAAGGGAAAAATTATGCTATACACATTTCACAGGGAGAGACAACTGAGGCTCAGTTTTACCATCCCTGAATTATATTGCAGGTATATAGATGAGCCAGAAATAGAGTTAAGCATTTCTAATTTTAGGGCTTGTGTTATTCATGTTTTACTATTTATGGGGACTTGGTAGGTAATTAACATTGACATCATAGTGTATACATACTTACAGGTATTATTAAAATTCAAACTGATTATTGTTATCAGTATATGAGTGAATTTTATTGTATCTTAAAAACATCAAGTCTTCTGTGTTTCATAAGAGAGCATTTTAGATTAGGCAATATTATATCAATTTTAAGAGAAGTAGAGGGAATAGAAAATAGGAAAGGAAGTAAGTCTGTACTCCAACATCTTCACCTTGCTGACTTTCCAGAACCCAGTAACTACACTGCCTGCAAGTTCTATTCTTTTCCATCTTCCATTTCTGTTCTTGACTTTCTATATCCTTCAACCTCTTCTTTTTGTTAAAATGTTTCTCTGCTTTTTGTCATTATTTTGTGGCCATGTGCAAAAGTGAAGTAAAATCAGCTATTCTAATGAATTAAACCATATTAGTTGGGTCATAACTGTGTTACTATTCAGTGATTTTCTTTTTTAGATGTGGTGTGTTAAGTCTAAGAGTTATATATAGAAAATATTTGAAGTACTAATGAAGACTCATAGAAACTTGTTTTGGGACTAGGATGTTGGGTATAAATAATAAGTACACTTATGGCTGCTGCTGCTGCTGCTAAGTCGCTTCAGTTGTGTCTGACTCTGTGCGACCCCAAAGACGGCAGCCCACCAGGCTCCTCTGTCCCTGGGATTCTCCAGGCAAGAATACTGGAGTGGGTTGCCATTTCCTTCTCCAATGCATGCATGCATGCTAAGTCGCTTCAGTCGTGTCTGACTCTGTGTGACCCTATGGAACACCTCTTTAAGAATTTTCCACAGTTTGTTGTGATCCACACAATCAAAGGCTTTGGCATAGTCAATGAAACAGAAACAGATGTTTTTCTGGAACTCTCTTGCTTTTTTAATGATCCAACAGATGTTAGCAATTTGATCTCTGGTTCCTCTGTCTTTTCTAAATCCAGCTTGAACATCTGGAAGTTCTCGGTTCACCTGGCTTGGAGAATTTTGAGCATTGCTAGCGTATGAGATGAGTGCAGTTGTGCGGCAGTTTGAACATTCTTTGGCATTGCCTTTCTTTGGGATTGGAATGAAAACTGACCTTTTCCAGTCCTGTGGCCACTGCTGAGTTTCCCAAATTTGCTGGCATACTGAATACAACACTTTCACAGCATCATCTTTTAGTATTTAAAATAGCTCCATTGGAATTCCATCGCCTCCACTAGCTTTGTTCGTAGTGATGCTTCCTAAGGTCCACTTGACTTCACATTCCAGGATGTCTGGCTGTAGGTGAGTGATCACCCAGGTGTGGTTATCTGGGTCATGAAGATCTTTTTTGTACGGTTCTTCTGTGTGTTCTTGCCACCTCTTCTTAATCTCTTCTGCTTCTGTTAGGTCCATACCATTTCTGCCCTTTATTGTGCCCATCTTTGCATGAAATGTTCCCTTGGTATCTCTAATTTTGTTGAAGAGATCTCTAGTCTTTCTGCCTTACCTGCCTCCTGAGAAACCTGTATCTAGGTAAAGAAGCAAGTTAGAACTGGACATGGAACAAAAGACTGGTTCCAAATCGGGAAAGGAGTATCTCAAGGCTGTATATTGTCACCCTGCTTATTTAACTTATATGCAGAGTATATTGTGCGATATGCTGGGCTGGATGAAGCACAAGCTGGAATCAAGATTGACGGAAGAAATACCAATAACCTCAGATATGCAGATGACACCACCCTTATGGCAGAAAGCGAAGAAGAACTGAAGAGCCTCCTAATGAAAGTGAAAGAGGTGAGTGAAAAAGCTGGCTTAAAACTCAGCATTCAGAAAACTAAATCATGGCATCCAGTCCCATCACTTCATGACAAATACATGGGAAAACAATCAAAACAGTGAGAGACTTTATTTTGGGGGGCTCCAAAAATCACTGCAGCTGGTGACTGCAGCCATGAAATTAAAAGATGCCCCTTGGAAGAAAAGCTATGACCAACTTAGACAGCATATTAAAAAGCAAAGACATTATTTTGCCAACAAAAGTCCGTCCAGTCAAAGCTATGGTTTTTCCAGGAGTCAGGTATGGATGTGAGAGTCGGACTATAAAGAAAGCTGAGTGCCAAAGAATTGGACTGCAAGGAGATCCAACCAGTCAATCCTAAGGGAAATCAGTCCTGAATATTCATTGGAAGGACTGATGCTGAAGCTGAAACTCCAATACTTCAGCCACCTGATGTGAAGAACTGACTCACTGGAAAAGACTCTGATGCTGGGAAAGATTGAAGGTGGGAAGAGAAGGGGACAAGATGGTTGGATGGCATCACCAACTCAGTGGACATGAGTGTGAGTAAACTCCGGGAGCTGGTGATGGACAGGGAAGCCTGGCTTGCTGCAGTCTATGGGGTCGCAAAGAGTCAGACACGACTGAGTGACTAAACTGAACTGATGGAGCACCTAACATGTATCAGGCTCTACACTACTTTACAAGTGTTATCTCATTTAATGTTAGTAATAAACATGGGAAACAGTACCATTGGGGAACGAACTGGAGAAGTCAAGTATCTTGCCCAAAGTTACATATTCTGTAGAGAACAGTGGTGAATTTTGTGGGTAAACTAGTCAAGGATTATTTTCTATGTGGTGGGATTAAAAATAGGCCTCTCAAATACTTTGAGCAGAGAGAAACAGTATTTTAGGTGGGAAAGGGGGCAGGAGGCTTGGCTACTGAATATTAAATCCAGTGAATGAACCCTAAATAGCAATAAAGTATCTGCATACTAAGAACTTCTGTGACATTCAGTAAGGGTATCTGAAGGGACAGTAATAAAAAAACGGTTGGTTTGTTAATGAGACTTCAGTGAAACCAAATGAAACTTAATGAAAGCAAATCTTCAAATGTAGGAGCAGTACTATATTCTGAGGGAACCTCACCTTGTGCTTACTTATAATTAAAGATAAACACTGTTTCTGCCTTCTAAAGGAACAAAGATGACCACTGAATTTGTGTGCCAAGATCAAAGAACTGTACTTTTTAAACATCTACATGTGGAATATTTGTAGCAGGTAGTACTTGTATCAACTTCTGAAAGTAAAACCAAACCAAACATCCTGTACATTTTTTGTTTTTTTTTTTTAAATTGAAATATAGTTGATACGCAATATTATGTTTTAGGTGTGCAACAAAATGATTCTCAATTTTTAAAGTTCATTTTCTAATTTTAGTCATAAAATATTAGACATTTTTCCTATGCTATACAATATATCCTTGTGCCTTATGTATTTTACACATAATAGTTTGTACCTCTTATTCCTCTACCCCTATCTTGCTCTTTCCCTTCCCCTCTACCCGCTGGTAACCACTAGCTTGTTCTCCATATCTGTGAGTCTGTTTCTTTTTTGTTACATTCCCTAGTTATTCATAGTCGATTTTTGATTCCGCACATAAATGATATCACACAGCCTTTGTCTTTCTCTCTCTGACTTATTTTACTTAGTTTAATACCTTCCAGGTCCATCCACATTGTTGCAGAAGGGAACATTTCTTTCTCTATTATGGCTGAGTAGTATTGTATTATGTATATATACCACATTTCTTTATCCATTCATCTGTCAGTGGACAGTTAGTTTGCTTACGTATCTTGGCAATGGTGAATGATGCTGCTGTGAGCTTTGGGGTGCACGTATCTTTTCAGTGTTTTCATTTTTTTTTTTTCAGACAAATACCCAGAAGTGGAATAGCTGGGTCATATGGTAGTTCTATTTGTAGTTTCTTCAATAAACTTGCATACTGTGTTCCACAGTTGCCACACTAATTTTCATTTCCACCAGGAGTGAACGAGGGTTCCCTTTTCTGCACCTTCTACCCAGTATTTATGATGTGTGGTCTTTTTGATGGTAGCCATTCTGACAGGGGTGAGGTGATATCTCATTATGTCATTAATTACTATTGCTCTGATGATTAAGTTTGTTAAGCATCTTTTCATGTGCCTGTTGGCCATCTTTATGTCTTTTTTGGAAAAATTTCTATTCAGTTCTTCCTCCCATTTTTAATCAGGTTGTTTTTGATGTTGTATGTACTATTTATATATTTGGAATATTAACCCCTTATCAGTCATTTAATTTGCAAACATTTTCTCCCGTTCAACATGTTGTCTTTTTGTTTTGTCAGTAGTTTCATGTGTTCTGCAAAAGTTTTTAATTTTAATTAGGTTTCATTTGCTTACTTTTCTTTTGCCTTAGGGAACAGATCCCCCCAAAATGTGCTACAGTTAATGTCAAAGAGTGGTCCACGTATTTTGTTTTTCTGGGTGTGTTTATGGTTTCCAGTCTTATGTTTAGGTCTTAAGTCAGTTTGAGTTATTTTTATCGTGGTGTTAGACCGTGTTATAGTTTCTTTAACTGCAGCTGTCCAGTTTTCCCCGCACTATTCATTGAAGAAATCATCTTTTCTCCATTGTATATTCTGACCTCTTGGTTGTAGATTAATTGCTCGTAAAGGAGTAGGTTTATTTCTAGGCTGCTTATTCCATTAGTCTGTGTGTCTGTTTCTGTGCTAGTACTATGTGGTGTTGATTACTGTAGCTTTGTACTGTAGCCTGAAGTCAGGGAGCATGGTTTCTCTGGCACTGTTCTTTCTCAGGATTGTTTTTGCTGTTTGGGGCCTTTTGTTTTCCATGTAAATTTTAAAATTATTTGTTCTTGTTACTTGAAAAATACTCTTGGTATTTTGATAGGGATTGCATTGAATCTGTTGATTGCCTTGGGTAATATGGTCCTTTTAACAATATTCTTCCACTGCATAAACACAGTTTATCTTTTGACCTGTTGTGTCATCTTCAATTTGTTTTTTCACCATTGTTGTACAATTTTTCAAGTACAGGTCTTTTACCTTACTAGGTAGGTTTATTCCTAGGTAGTCTTTTTGATGTGATGATAAATGGGATTGTTTCCAAAGTTTCACTTTCTGATAGTTCATTATTAGTTTATAGAAAGGCAACAGATTTCTGTACTAATTTTGTATCCAATACCAACCCCAGCAGTATTTTTGGTGGCACCATTAGGATTTTCTCTCCCATCATCTGTGAATAGTGACAGTTTAATTCTTCCTTTCCAATTTGGATGCTTTTTTTTTTTTCTTTTTAATGATTGCTGTGGCTAGGACTTCCAGTACCATGTTGAATAAAAGTGGTAAGGATAGGTATCCTTGTTTTGATCCCAGTCATAGATGAAATGCTTTCAGCGTTTCACCATTTACTGTGATGTTAGCTGTGACCTTGTCATATATGGCCTTTATTATGTTGAAGCATGTTCTATGGCCATATTGTCTCTATGTTAACTTTCTGGAGAGTTTCTCATAAATGGGTGTTGAATACTGTCAAAAGTTTTTTTGCATCTATTGAGATGATCATGTGTTTTTTTATTACTCAGTTTGCTAATGTAGTATATCATACTGACCAATTTGCAGATTTGGAAAAATTTTTACATTTGTGGGATAAATCTTGCTTGATTAGGGTGTATGATCCTTTAGATGTATCATTGGGTTGGTTTTGCTGGTATTTTATTGAAGATTTTTGAATCTGGGTTCATCAGTGATATTGGCCTGTGTTTTTCATCTAATATCCTTTATTTGTTTTGGTGCAGAATAAGTTTGGGAGCATTCCTTCCTCTGCAATTTCTTGGAAGAATTTGAGAAAGATAAGTGAACTCTCCTCTAAATGTTTGGTAGAGTTCATCTGTGAAGTCACATTCTCCTAGACTTTTGTTTGTTGGCAGTTGTTAAATTACTGATTCAATTTCACTACTGGTAATTAGTCTATTCATAATTTCTATTTCTTCCTGGCTCAGTCTTGTGAGATTGTACCTTTCTAAAACTTTGTCCATTTCTTTTAGATTGTCCATGTTTTTGGCAAATAGTTCTTTGTAGTTGTCTTTTATGAGCCTTTGCATTTCTGTGGTGTCCGTTTTAACTTCTTTTCCATTTTTAAATTTTATTCATTTGGGTCTTTGCCTTTTTTCCTTACTGAGTCTGGCCAAAGGTCTGTCAATTTTGTTTATCTGTTTAAAGAACCAGATGTTAATTTCATTGAACTTTTCTAGCTGTTTTTAGTCTTTGTTTCATTTATTTCTCTTCTGATATTTATAATTTTTTTTCTTCTACTGACTTTGGATTTTGCTTATTCTTTTTTCTCTAGTTCCTTCAGTGTAAGGTTAGGCTGTTTATTTGATATTTTTCCTATTTCCTGAGGTAAATTTGTGTGACTACTTCCCTCTTAAAACAACTTTTGCTGCATTCCATAGGTTTTGGATTGTCATGCTTCCAGTTTTCATTTCTCTCTAGGTATTTTTTAGTTTCCTCTTGATTTCTTCAGTGATCCATTGATTGATTGGTAAAATATTGTTTAGTTCTCATGTCTGTGATTTTTGTAATTTCTTCTTATAATTGATTTCTAGTTTCATAGCACTGTGGTTATAAATGATGACTGATGTGATTTCAGTTTTCTTAAATTTACCAAGGCTTATTTTGAAAGAATGTGTATTCTGCTTTTGGATGAACGTCCTATAAATACCTCCCAAGTATATCTGGCCTAATATGTCATTTAAAACCAGTGGTTTTTTGTTCTGTTTTTAAATTTTATTGAAATGTAGTTTATTTAAAATGTGTTCATGTCTGCTGTACCGCAGAGTGATTCAGTTGTGTGTGTGTGTGTAGTTCTATTTTTTCTGTTATGAATTATCACAGGATATTAAATATACTTCCTTGATCTGTATAGTTTTTGTTCAGTCGCTTAGTTGTGTCTGACTCTTTGTGACCCCATGGACAACAGCATGCCAGGCTTCCCTGTCTTTCACTATATCCCAGAGTTTGCTCAAACTCAGGTCTATTGAAACAGTGATGCCATCTATCTCATCCTGTGTTGTACCCTTCTGCTTCTGCCTTCAATCTTTCCCAGCATAAGGGTCTTTTCCAGTGAGTCAGTTCTTTGCATCAGGTGGCCAAAGTATTGGGGCTTCAGCTTCAGCATCAGGTTGATTTCCTTTAGGATGGACTTGTTGGATCTCCTTGCTGTCCAAGGGACTCTCAAGAGTCTTCTCCAGCACCACAGTTTGAAAGCATCAATTCTTCAGTGCTCAGCCTTCTTTGTAATCCAACTCTTAACATCCATACATGACTACTGGAAAAACCATAGCTTTGACTAGATGGACCTTTAAGGGAAAAGTGATGTCTTTGTTTTTACGATGTGTCTCGTTTTGTCATAGCTTTTCTTCCAAGGAGCAAGCATCTTTTTAATTTCATGGCTGCAGTCACCATCTGCAGTGATTTTGGAGCCCTCAAAATATAAAGTCTGTCACTGTTTCCATTTTTCCCCCATCTATTTGCCATGAAGTGATGGGACCAGATGCCGTGATCTTAGTTTTCTGAATGTGAGTTTTAAGCCAGCTTTTTCACTCTCCTCTTTCGCTTTCATCAGGAGGCTCTTTAGTTCCTCTTCACTTTCTGCCATAAAGGTGGTGTCATCTGCATATCTGAGGTTATTGATATTTCTTCCAGCAATCTTGATTCCAGCTTGAGTTTCATCCATCCAGACATTTCACATGAAGTCCTCTGCATATGAGTTAAATAAGCAAGGTGACAATATACAGTCTTGACGTACTCCTTTCCCAATTTGGAACCAGCCTGTTGTTCCCTGTCCAGTTTTGCTGCTTCTTGACCTGCATACATGTTTTTTTTCAGGAAGCAGGTAAGTTGATCTGGCAGTCCAATCTCTTTCAGAATCTTCCACAGTTTGCTGTGATTCACACAGTCAAAGGCTTAAATGTAGTCAATGAAGCAGATGTTTTTCTGGAATTCCCTTGCTTTTTCTATGATCCAAAGGATGTTGGCAATTTAATCTCTGGTTCCTCTGCCTTTTCTAAATACAGCTTGTACATCTGGAAGTTCTTGGTTCATGTACTGTTGAATCCTAGCTTAAAGGATTTTGAGCATTACCTTGATAACATGTGAAATGAGGGCAATTGTGCAGTAGTTTGAACATTCTTTGGCATTGCCCTTCTTTGAGATTGGAATGACTTGGAATGATTTTCCAGTCCTTTGGCTGCTACTGAGTTTTCCAGACTTGCTGATGTATTGAATGCAACACTTTAACAGCATTATATTTCAGGGTTTGAGAGCGGGGGGCTGAGATTCCATCACCTTCATGAACTTTGTTCATAGAAATACTTCCTAAGGCCCCCTTGACTTCACACTCCAGGATGTCTGGCTCTTTGTGAGTGATCACACCATCATGGTTACCCAGATCATTAAGAACTTTTTCGTAAAGTTCTTCTGTGTATTCTTGCTACCATTTCTTAACACCTTCTGCTTCTTTTAGGTCCATAATGTTTCTGTCCTTTATTATGCCCATCTTTGCATGAAATGTTCCATTGGTGTGTCTGATTTTCTTGAAGAGATCTCTAATGTTTTCCATTCTAGTGTTTTCTTCTATTTCTTTGCACTGTTCACTTAAGCCTTTCTTATCTCTCCTTGTCATTCTTTGGAACTCTGCCTTCAGGTGGGTACATCTTTCCTTTTCTACTTTGCTTTTTGCTTCTCTTTTTTTCTCAGGGATTGTAACGCTGCCTCAAACAACCATTTGCCTGTTTGCATTTGCTTTTCTTGGGGATGGTTTTGATCTCTGTCTCCTATACAATGTTACCAAATGTTACTTAGCCTTTGAGGACTCCTGAAAGTAAGCCCTGCTGGCCTTCAAAGAAAAATGCTCTGGGGGCTTGTCTTCTTGGTGCAGGGTCCCCAGGCTAGGGAGCCTGATATGGGGCTCAGATCTCTCACTCCTTTGAGAGAGCCTCTGCAGTTGTAGTTATTCTCCTGTTTGTGAATCACCCTCCTGGGGGTATAGAATTTTACTGTTATTCCGTTCCACCCCTCCTAGTACTTGCTTCTTTATATCTCTAGTTGTAGGAAATCTTTTCTCATGGTTTTCTGACTTTTGCATCAGTGGTTTCTCTGCAAATAGTTGTGATTTTGGTTTGCCTATGAGAGAGGGTGAGCTCAGGGTCTTTCTACTCTGCCATTTTGTA
The DNA here is from genome assembly GCF_910594005.1 of Cervus elaphus. Classification (NCBI taxonomy): domain Eukaryota; kingdom Metazoa; phylum Chordata; class Mammalia; order Artiodactyla; family Cervidae; genus Cervus; species Cervus elaphus. The sequence continues at coordinate 57,100,878 of NC_057833.1, read as the reverse complement.
CAGTGATCCAGGGATAAATATTTTTGATAGTGTGCTGTGTGTCTTTAAAAAGACTTCACATTTGCCTGTAGAAGTAGACATTGGAAGGGTCAGAGCTCCACATCCTTTTGGAGTCCACCCTGTACCTTTTTGTTTGATTTGTATAAAAGGTACTGGTGTATTACGGGCACTCTGAATATGTACTGATTGAAAATACAGTATTTAGAATAAAACAGAAGATAAAAGCAATCCTGGAAGGGGTGGGACAAAGGTTAGAAATGACAAATCAAAAATAAAACTTTCATTTTTTTAAGACTGCTTACGGGATGGGGAATACGTGTAAATCTATGGCTGATTCATATCAATGTATGACAAAAATAAATAAATAAATAAAAATTAAAAAAAAATAAAAACAATTAGGTTTTCTCTGGGTATATGCACAATAATGGGGTTGCTGGGTCATGTGGTAGTTTTGTTCTTAGTTTTTTAAGAAACCTTTAGGCTTCCCTCGTAACTCAGTCAGTAAAGAGTCTGCCTGCAATGCAGAAGACTGGGGCTTGATTCCTGGGTCGAGAAGATCCCATGGAGAAGGAAATGGCAACCCACTCCAGTATTCTTGCCTCCAGTATCCCAGGGACAGAGGAGCCTGGCAGATTACAGTACGTGGGGTTACAAGAGTTGGACACAACTTAGCGATTAAACCACCCCCATGCTGTTATCCATGGTGGCTGTATCTGTTTACATTCCAACCAGTAGTACGTGAGGGTTACTTTTGCTTCACACCCTTTCCAGTGTTTATTGTTTATAGATTTTTAAATTTTATTTTTAATTGGAGGCTAATTGCTTTACAGTTTTGTATTGGTTTGTGTGAAACATCAACATGAATCGGCCATAGTTAACCTATGGCCCCTCCCACTTGAACACCCCTCCCACCTCCCTTACCATCCCACCCCTCTAGGTTATTACCAAGTCCAATATGAGTTCCATGAATCACACAGCAAATTCCCATTGACTATCTATTTTACATATGGTAATGTATATTTCCTTGTCACTCTCTCCATACATCCCAGCCCCTCCTCCAACCCCCAGCTGTGTCCATAAGTCTGTTCTCAATGTCTGTATCTCCATTGCTGCTCTGCAAGTAGGTTCACTGGTACTATCTCTCTAGATTTCACAAAAATGCATGAGTATATATTATTTCTTTTTCTGACTTTCTTCACTCTGTATAATAGGCTCTAGGTTCATCCACCTCATTAGGACAGACTAAAATGCATTCCTTTTTATGGCTGAGTAATGTGTGTTCTGTGCTTATTAGCTCAGTGTATCCAACTATTGCGACCCCATGGACTGTAGCCTGCCAGGCTCCTCTATTCCCGGATATTCTCCAGGCAAGAATACCAGAGTGGGTTGCCATGCCCTCTTCCAGGGGATCTTCCCAACCCAGGGGTCAAACCCAGGTCTTCTGCATTGCCTGCAAATTCTTTACCATCTGAACCACTAGGGAAGCCCCTCTACTGTTTATATGTACCAGAGCTTCTTTATCCATTCTTGTTTCAGTGGACATCTAGGTTGCTTTAATATCCTAGCTATTGTGAATAGAGCTGCAATGAACACTGGCACTGAAAGATGAACTCCCCAGGACAGTAGGTGCCCAATATGCTACTGAAGATCACTAGAGAAGTAACTCTAGAAAGAATGAAGGTAAATGAAAAAAAAAGAAAGAAAGAATGAAGGGACGGAGCCAAAGCAAAAACAACACCCAGTTGTGGATTTCACTGGTGATAGAAGGAAGGTCCAATGCTGTAAAGAGCAATATTGCATAGGAACCCGGAATGTTAGGTCCATGAATCAAAGCAAATTGGAAGTGGTCAAACAGGAGATGGCAAGAGTGAACGTCAACATTCTAGGAATCAGAGAACTAAAATGGACTGGAATGGTTGAATTTAACTCAGATGACCATTACATCTAATACTGTAGGCAGGAATCCTTTAGAAGAAATGGAGTAGCCATCATAGTCAACAAAAGAGTCCAAAATGCAGTACTTGGATGCAATCTTAAAAATGACAGAATGATCTCTGTTCATTTCCAAGGCAAACCATTCAATATCACTGTAATCAAAGTCTATGCCCCAACCAGTAACGCTGAAGAAGCTGAAGCTGAACTGTTCTATGAAGACCTACAAGACCTTTTAGAACTAACACCCAAAAAAGATGTCCTTTTCCTTATAGGGGACTGGAATGCAAAAGTAGGAAGTCAAGAAACACCTGGAGTAACAGGCAAATTTGGCCTTGGACTACAAAATGAACCAGGGCAAAGGCTAATAGAGTTTTGCCAAGAGAACACACTGGCCATAGCAAACACCCTCTTTCAACAACAAAAGAGAAGACTCTACACATCAACATCACCAGAAGGTTAACACTGAAATCAGATTGATTATGATCTTTGCAGCCAAAGAAGGAGAAGCTCTATACAGTCAGCAAAAACAAGACCAGGAGCTGACTGTGGCTCAGAGCATGAACTCCTTATTGCCAAATTCAGACTTAAATTGAATAAAGTATGGAAAGCCACTAGACCATTCAGGTATGACCTAAATCACATCCCTTATGATTATATGGTGGAAGTGAGAAATAGATTTAAGGGACTAGCTCTGATAGACAGAGTGCCTGATGAACTATGGACAGAGGTTTGTGACATTGTACAGGAGACAGGGAGCAAGACCACCCTCAAGAAAAAGAATGCAAAATGGCTGTCTGAGGAGGCCTTACAAATAGCTGTGAAAAGAAGAGAAGCAAAAAGCAAAGGAGAAAAGGAAAGATATACCCATTTGATTGCAGAGTTCCAAAGAATAGCAAGGAGAGATAAGAAAGCCTTCCTCAGCGATCAATGCAAAGAAATAGAGGAAAACAATAGAATGGGAAAGACTAGAGATCTCTTCAAGAAATTTAGAGATAACCAAGGGAACATTTCATGCAAGGATGGACTCAATGAAGGACAGAAATGGTATAGACCTAACAGAAGCAGAAGATATTAAGAAGAGGTGGCAAGAATACACAGAAGAACTGTACAAAAAATATCTTCACGACCCAGATAATCACAATGGTGTGACCACTCACCTAGAACCAGACATCCTGGACCACGAAGTCAAGTGGGCCTTAGGAAGCATCACTATGAACAAGCTAGTGGAGTCAATGGAATTCCAGTTGAGCTCTTTCAAATCCTAAAAGATGTTGTTGTGAAAGTGCTGCACTCAATATGCCAGCAAATTTGGAAAACTCAGCAGTGGCTACAGGACTGGAAAAGGTAAGTTTTCATTCCAATCCCAAAGAAAGGCAATCCCAAAGAATGCTCAAACTACCGCACAATTGCACTCATCTCACACGCTAGCAAAGTAATTCTCAAAATTCTCCAAGCCAAGCTTCAGCAATATGTGAACTGTGGACTTCCAGATGTTCAAAGTGGTTTTAGAAAAGCAGAGGAACCAGAGATCAAATTGCCAACATCCGCTGGATCATCGAAAAAGCAGGAGAGTTCCAGAAAAACATCTACTTCTGCTTTATTGACTATGCCAAAACCTTTGACTATGTGGATGACAATAAACTGTGGAAAATTCTGAAAGAGATGGGAATACCAGACCACCTGACCTGCCTCAGGAGAAATCTGTATGCAGGTCAGGAAGCAACAGTTAGAACTGGACATGGAACAACAGACTGGTTCCAAATAGGAAAAGGAGTACGTCAAGGCTGTATATTGTCACCTTGCTTATTTAACTTATATGCACAGTACATCATGAGAAACCCTGGGCTGGATGAAGCACAAGCTGGAATCAAGGTTGCCAGGAGAAATATCAATAACCTCAGATATGCAGATGACACCACCCTTGTGGCAGAAAGTGAAGAGGAAGTAAAGAGCCTCTTGATGAAAGTGAAAGAGGAGAGTGAAAAAGTTGGCTTAAAGCTTAAAATTCAGAAAACTAAGATCATGGCATCTGGTCCCATCACTTCATGGCAAATAGATGGGGAAACAGTGTCAGACTTTATTTTTTTGGGCTCCGAAATCACTACAGATGGTGACTTCAGCCATGAAATTAAAAGACACTGACTCCTTGGAGGGAAAGTTATGAATACCATAGACAACATATTAAAAAGCAGAGACGTTACTTTGCCACTAAAGGTCCATCTAGTCTAGGTGTTTTTTCCACTGGTCATGTATAGATGTGAGAGTTGGATTGTAAAGAAAGCTGCTACTGCTGCTGCTAAGTTGCTTCAGTCATGTCTGATATTTTGCAACCCCATACACGGCAGCCAACCAGGCTCCACCGTCCCTGGGATTCTCCAGGGAAGAACACTGGAGGGGGTTGCCAAAAGCTGAGTGCCGAGGAATTGATGCTTTTGAACTGTGGTGTTGGAGAAGACTCTTGAGAGTCCCTTGGACTGCAAGGAAATCAAATCAGTCAATCCTAAAGGAAATCGATCCTGAATATTCATTGGAAGGACTGATGTTGAAGCTGAAACTCCAATACTTTGGCCACCTGATATGAAGAGCTGACACATTTGAAAAGACCCTGATGCTGGGAAAGATTGAGGGCAGGAGGAGAAGGGGATGACAGAGGAGGAGATGGCTGGATGGCATCCCTGACTCAATGGACATGAGTTGGGTAGACTCTGGGAGTTGGTGATAGACAGGGATGCCTGGCGTGCTGCAGTCCATGGGATCACAAAGAGTCAGACATGACTGAGCGACTAAATTGAACTGAACATTGGTAGGTACATGTGTCTTTTTCAGTTTTGGTTTTCTCAGGGTATATGCATAGTAGTGGGATTTCTGGATCATATGATTTTTTTATTCCTAGTTTTTTAAGGAATCTCCATACTCTTCTCCACAGTGACTGTATCAGCTTATATTTCCACCAACTGTGCAAGAGGTTTCCCTTTTCTCCACACCCTCTCCTGCATTTATTCTTTGTAAATTTTTTGTTGATAGCCATTCTGATTGGTGTGAGGTGATGTATCTCATTGTAGTTTTGATTTGCGTTTTTCTAATAATGAGCAATGTTGAGCATCTTTTCATGTGTTTATGAGTAATCTGTATGCCTTCTTTGGAGAAATGATGTCTGTTTAGGCTTCTGCCCACTTTTTTATTTGTTTTTTGTTTTTTTTTTTGATGTTGAACTGCATGAGCTATTTGTATGTTTTGGATATTAATCCCTTGACAGTTGGTTCATTTGTAAATATCTTCTCCCATTCTGAGGTTTGTCTTTTCGTCTTGTTTATGGTTTCCTTTATATTATATATTTACAATGGAATACTACTGAGCCATAGAAAGGAACAAATTGAGTCATTGGTAAAGATGTGGGTGGACTTAGTATTATACAGAGTGAAGTCAGAAAGAGAGAAACAAATACTGTACATTAACACATATATGTGTAATCTAGACATCGATGATCTTATTTTCAAAGCACAAGTAGAGACACAGACTCCACTCACACAGATTGGGACTGACATGTACACTATTGATACTATGTATAAAACAGATAACCAGTGATAACCTGGGCTTCCCTGGTGACTCAGAGGCTGCAATGAGGGAGACCTGGCTTCTACCCCCGAGTTGGGAAGTTCTCCTGGAGAAGGGAATGACAACCAACTCCAGTACTCTTGCCTGGAAAATTCCACGGATGGAGGAGCCTGGTAGGCTATAGTACACGGGATTGCAAAGAGTTGCACACGACTGAGCAACTTCCCTTCACGAATGATAACCTACTATGTAGCATAGGGAACTCTACTCAGCGCTCTCTGGTGACCTAAATGGAAAGGAAATCCAGAAAAAAGGAATGCATGTGTAGCCTCTTCACTTTGCTGTACAGTGGAAACTAACACAACAGTGTAAAGCAACTATACTACAATAAAAATTAATTAAAAAGAAAGACTGAGCTTAAAAGAAAAACTATCAGGAGTCGCAATATCTTTTTATTATTGGTTCAATGTCATATCGTGACATTTTTCCTCCCCTCTGCAAAGATGGCTAATATTTACTTTGAAATATAAGCATATTAATGTTAGGATGGTAACTACATGATTTTCCATTGTATCACCTTTGTCTTCTTTCCATGAAAAAATTTGACTCCCGTTATTCCTGTAGGACCTAGAGTCTAATTGTAAAATAATTTTATTACTGTACCTTTATATAGTTATGGGGTGCTGGACAGTCATCCCACTAGAGATAATTAAGGGCTGTCCAGCACAGAGAACCAGGGTAATATTAGGAGCTTGTAGTCTGAGCCAAGAAAGTCCTAATGATTAAGTGGAAAATATCAATTATCTCTGCTTTGCAAATGAACAGGGATATAGGAGCTATTCAGATAGGACACTAAAACATGATAGAAACACAATAAGCTGATAATTGTAAATATACAGTGATTTTTCCCACTAAATTTTAAGCACTCTGAGGGCAGGCACACCATGTTAGTTGTGTTTGTGGCCTTAATATCTGGTTCTTAGGAGTTAAATTCTTGCATTAGATAGGAACTTGGTAATGAGAGTGAGAGGTGTGTAGGAATATAGGATGATGATGTGAGACCAACTTACCCTGAAGAAAGTAAGTTGATCTGTTATGAAAAAATAGGGCTCCTACAGATGACTCTACCACAGAGTAGGACGGGTCCTACCAGCAGGTTAGGTAAATCAGGAAAAAGAACAATGAGCAAGGGCTTCCAAGTATAGAGAACCACAGGAGAACAGATAGTTTGGTGTTAGGGAAATAACGATCAGTGAGGTCAAAGCCCGGCAAAAAGCATGAACTTCCACCTAACCTAGAATGAAAAATATAATGCTGGGGTCTCTACCTGTAGATGAAAATGTGATATAGGTTATGAGAGAGGCTGAAGACGGAAATCCTTATTGTTAAATCAAATTAACCTTGAGGTTGTTGTTCAAGTGTCTCGGTCAGCTGCATATTCCTCTACATTAAAGTCTCATATATTTGACATGAAGAAAAATAACAATTCTAAGACAAGCAAAGTCTTTTTTTGTTAATCATTCATACGAAGTCTTGGTTCTCATTGTTCTTTTTGCTGTTTTTATTTAAACTCAGTTTTCTAATCAACTAAAACATAGTCATATTTTAGTTAAGTGCTAGGAAAACTTTACTTTTTCACACACTATTTAGGATATGTAGGGGGATTAATTGGCCTTTAAAAGTGAGATATGGGATATGGCAAGAAAGGGACAGTTAATCCGGACAGAGAGTGCCCAGAGAATGAAGAGAGGTGTTTGAACATGTCTAAAACTTACGGGAAACAACTAGAATGCACCTAAAAGAACAGTGAGAATCTCAGAAGGAAGACATTGCTGAGAGCAAACTCCCAGGAAACAGAAGCAATCCATGTTTTTCTGCAATTGTTATCTGAACATTGTAGACTGACACTTTATATTATGCATTAAAATGTGCTGCAGATGAACTCATTGTATTTAAGATGATGAGGCAAAGAGGGGTAAGAATACACAGAGGGAGAGTTAAGACTGTGAAGTTCATGATTAGGAGAAAAACTTCAGCTACGATTCTGCCATCTTTATCGAAAAACTAATATGTGGCCAGAAAACAAGGCTGATTCATAGACTGAACAAAGTCTAGCGCTTCTTTAACAGACACAGATTTGTACACTTTCCATCATCACTTGTTTAAATTGATAATCAAATCACTGACATAATATGCAATAGATAATAGATATTAACTAAACACAGTTGGTTATAGAAAACAAGTACTTTTGCATTTTTCTTGACACTATTATGAACTGAATATGTCCCCTATAGCCAAATTTGTATGTTGAAATCCTGCCCTCCAGTGTGATGTTATCAGGAAGTGGGGCCTTATGCGGTCATTAGGTCATGAGCCCTCATGAATGGGACTAGTGCCTTTACACCAGGGGCCCCACGGAGCTCACCTCCTTTCTGCCATGTGAGGATACAATGAGAAGTCAGCTGTCTGCACCCCCAGAAAACAGCTCCCACCAGAACCTAACCATGTTGGCACCCTAAGCTAGCATATCCAACCTCCCGAAGTGTGAGAAATAAATTTCTGTTGTTTATAAATCACCTGGTTTGGTTTGATTGGTGGTTTTAAGTCATGTCTGACTCTTGTGACCCCATGGAGCCTGCCCCATGGACCTGCCAGGCTCCTCTGTCCGTGGGATTCTCTGGGCAATACTGGCGTGTGTAGCAGTATCTTGTTCTAGCAGCCTGCACTAAGATACTAACTTAATAGAAAATATTTAGTAATATAGGCAAATTCATTAGAGTCCTAAATTATATATATGTATATACATGTATATATATATATAATGTATATACATGTATATGCATATGTGTATATACATGTATATACATGTATATACATGTATATGTAGTATTAAATTCTATTAAATTAAATGTATATTCATTAAATATACATGTATATGTAGTATTAAATTCAACAAAAATTAAAAAAATTTTAATTTAGAAAAATGAGTCTTTTGGCAAAATATTATTTAGCCATATGAAAAATACCCTACATACCATCTTTGGATAAATTCTTTCCTATGTCATGGGCTCTCTTGCCACATTTTCTTTACCTCTCCTCACATTGCCAGCTCATTTAAATGAATATAAAATGGATAAAATGTAGGTTCTTATAGTCACTTATTTGAACTGACTCCTTTTTAAAGTATCTTTTCTCTTCTCTTATAGTCTCGCCACTGTGCGGGCCTGATTTTATTACCTCCATATCACTTATCTTTCCCCTTACTCTCCTGCCAAGTGCTACCAAATGAATCTATGAAATTTAATCCCTCGCTTAAAAATCTTCCATTAGCTTTCATTGACTCTGAGAAAGCAAATACCTAACCCTTCCATTCAAGGTCCTCCCTAACCTACCTTGCACTCTTCTTAGTTTTAATTCTTACCTCATCTGTACCCTTTCCCTGAATACAAAGTGATTCATTAATACGCTTTCACCTTTGCCAGTTGGTCCCATTAATGCGCATTCCTGTTCCCCGAAGTTCATGTCCTCAGTTATGCCATTCCTTTTGCATGGAATGCAAATTTCTGTTCCATACATCTGTATCTGTTAAATTTCTACACTTAAAAACACAGTTCAGTGCCATCTCCACCAGGATTGCTTCTCGTCCCTATAGCTAGAGGTGATTTCTTTCTCTTTTAGGTGTTTCTAAGTGTCTTGATTAGAACAGCAATAGTACTACATGTATAATGTTTATCACATGTTGCTTTGTACCACAATTCTTAGCGCATTTATTTTATTTCTTCAGCTGGTTTACAACCTACTTAAGAGTAGCTATTTTCATTTCTCATGTTTAACTCCAGCATATTATACATGAGAAATAGTAGAGATTTATTGAATGAATGAGGAGATCTTTGTGATCTCTAATTGTGTCTAAGACATGGTATGTGACACTATGGTAGTTAAGAATTTAATTGAAAGTTGGAAGTGAATTGACTGGAGACCTTCCAGAAAACAAAAATAAGTGTTCATTTCTCTGTTATAAAATTAAGAACTATGGAAGGAGCTTCCCTGGTGGCTCAGCAGTAAAGAATCCACCTGTAATGCAGGAGACACGGGTTAGATCCCTGGGTTGAGAAGATCCCCTGGAGAAAGAAATGGCAACCTACTCCAGTATTCTTGCCTGGAAAATCCCAGGGACAGAGGAACCTGGTGGTCTACAGTCCATGGGGTCACAAAATAGTCAGACATGACTTAGGTGTGACTAAACAACAACAAATAACTGTAGGAACAGATGTCTTAAAACTGTTGCATATAAACATGTTACTGATTTTTATCATTTTGTTTTAGTGGTCTAACATTGGTATTTCAACTCCTTGATTAAGTTTATTCCTAAGTATTTTGTTTTGTTGGACCTAAATTTGAACAGAATTTAATTTTTTCTTTCTCGTAATTTGTCGTTAGTGTAAAGAAACACTGCGGATTTCTATATATTAGTATTGTATCCTGCTACCTTGCTAAATTCATTTATTAGTTCTTATAGTTTTTGTATGGAGTCTTCAGGATTCTCTATGTAGGGTATCATGCCTTCTGCAGATAGCTTTATGTCTTCTCTTCCAATTTGGAACATTTTATTTCTTTTTTCCTGTCTGATTTCTTTGGCTTGAATTTCCAATGCTATGTTGAATAGAAATGGTGATAGTGGGCATCCTTGTGTTGTTTCTGAATTTAGTGGGAATACTTTCACGTTTTTGTGGTTAAGTTTCATGTTAACTGTGCATTTATTGTAAATGGCCTTTATTATATGCTCCCTCTATATCCACTTTGATGGGAGGTTTTTTTTTTCTTTTGCAAATGGAAATTGAATTTTGTCAAATGCTTTTTCTGTGTCTATTGAAATAGTCATGTGGGTCTTGTCTTTTGTTAACGTGGTATATGAAATTGATTCATGTATGTTGAATCATCCTGGTGACCATGGGATGAATCCAACTGGATCATGGTGTGTGATCCTTCTTATGTATTGTTGGATTTGTCTTGGTAATATTTTGTTAAGGATTTTTGCATCTACATTTGTCTAAAAATACTGACCAGACACTTTCTTTACTTATGGAGTCTCCGTTTGGTTTTGGTATCAGGGTAATGGTGGCCTTATAAAACAAATTTGGAAGTGTTCCTTCTTTGTAATTTTTTGGAATAGTTTGAGAAGGATAGGTATAAGTTCTTCTTTATATGTCTGGTAGCAGTCCCCAGTGAAGCTGTCCAGTCCTGGACTTTTGTTTGCAGGGACTTTTTGTTTGTTTATTTTTAATTACAGATACTGTTTCACTTCTAGTGGTCAGTCTTTTCAGATTGTTTCTTCTTGACTATGCCATGGCTAACTGTGTTTCTAGAAACTTGTGCATTTCTTCTCTATTGTTGACATACGTTCTTCAATGATTTTTTTGTATCTATGTAATTGGTTGTTATTTCTCTTTTTTCATTTCTTTATTTAAATCTCCTCTTCTTCTTGGTGAGCCTACATTGAGGTTTGTCATTTTAGTTTATCTTTTCAAAAAGCCAGTCCTTGGGTTCACTGATCTTTTAAACTCTAATTCCTCTTCGAGCTTTATTCTTTGCTTTTTTTTTTTTTTTTTTACTGTGGGCTTTGGTTTTTCTTTTTCTGATTCTTTCAAGTGATAGGTTAGGTTGTTTGAAGTTTTTCTTATTTCTTGAAGACGACCTGTATCATTTTGAACTCCCGTTTTAGAACTGCTTTTGCCGTATCGCGTAGATTTTGTAAAGTTGTATTTTCATTTGTCTTGAGATATTTTCTGTTTCATTATTCAATTTCATCATTGACCCATTGGGTTTTTCAGTAACATGTTTATTGTTCATGTGTTTCAACTTTTCTCATTTTTCTATATTCATACTGCTGTATTCAGAAAAGATGTTGGAAAGCATTGCTATCCTCTCAATTTTGTTGAGGCTCTTTTTGTGATAGTATGTGGTCTGTCTTAGAGGACATTCCATGCATTCTTGAAGAGACTTTGTATTCTAGTTTGGAGGAATGTAGTGTCTTATAGATATCAATTAAGTTCAACTGGTCTATTGTGTCATTTAAGATCTATTGCCTTATTGATTTTCTGTCTGTATGATCTGTCCATTGATGTCAGTGGGATATTAAGTCTCTTACTATTATTATATTATTGTCAGTTTCTCTGTTTATGTCTCTTAGTATATGCTTTATATATTTTGGTATTCTATACTGGGTGCATAAATAAGTATATATCCTCTTCTTGTATTGAGAGCATTTTATAATGCCTTCATTTTTTTCTTATGACCTTTGTTTTAAAATCTGTTTTATGTGATATGAGCATTGCTACACCCTATTTTGTTGTTTCTATTTCCATGAAATATCATTTTTCATCTATTTATTTCAGTGTGTGTATGTCTTTCATCCTGAATTGAGTCTCTTATAGGTACCATATTGCAGGTTCTTGTTTTTTTTTAAATCCTACCTACCACTTGTATGTCTTTTGATCAAAGCTTTTACTCCATTGGGATTTAATTACTGATAGGTATGTACTTAGTGCCATTTAATCCTTATTTTCTATTTTTTTCTTCTTTGTTCATATCTTTTATATTTCCTATATTTTTATAATTTTCTTTTGTAATCCACTTGGGTTCCTTTCATTTTATTTTTTGTGAATCTATTGTATATTATTGATTTGTGGTTTCCATGGAGTTCAAGTATGTTGACCTATATCTATGTGTTTAAACTGATAGCTATCTAAATTCAGTCACATTCTAAAAAATCTGCCTTTTTATACTCCCTTCCTCTATATTTTGTGATTTTGATGTCCTATTTTTAAATCATAATCCTTTCCTTTTATTATTTATTATAGTCCCGTAGTTATAAACACTGTCACAATTTCTTTTGATTTTTTTTAATCTACATATTGGTTTTTTAAGTGATCTTCAATCCTTAGTGTATATGTGCCTTTCCTATTGTGATTTTCCCTCTCCTATAGATTCTAACTTCTATTTAGAGAAAAAAACTTACAATGTTTATTTTAGAGTAGGTTCAGTTTTATTTTAATTTTTCCTTGTTTGGGAAATTATTTATCTCTTCTGTTCAAAATGATAATCTTGCTGGGTAAAGTATCCTAGGTTACAGATTTTTCTATTTTAACTCTTTGTGTATATGACTATAGCCCTTTGTTCTGCAGAGAACAATACCCCAGTGGCTATTCCCTTGTACGTGACTTTCTCTCTTGCAGCATTTAGAATCCTCTTTGTCTTTAAATTTTACCATCTTAATTATTATATGTTTTGGTGTGGATCTGCTTGGATTTATCTTGCTTGGAATCCACTGTACTTCCTATACTTGGGTATCTGTTTCCTTCTTTAGATCTGAAAAGTTTTCAGCTATAATTTCATCAAATATATTTTCAATTGCCTCTCTCTCTCTCTTCTTTTTTTTTGGAACTACTATTATGCGTAAGTTGGAACATTTTATATTATCCCATAGATCTCCTATTTTTCTTTTAGTTTTTAATTTGTCTTTCTATCTGCTGTTCTAATTCATTGATTTTCAGTATTCTATTTTCAAGATCACTTATTTGTTGTTCTGTTTCATTATTTGGCTATGCATTGCTTTTTAGGTTGTTCTTGATTTCAGCAGTTGAATCGTCTTTTTTGTATGATATGTTATATTTTCTACTTCCTTCTTACATTGATAATTCACTTTTGCTGATCAGTTCAGTTCAGTTACTCTGTCATGTCCGACTCTTTGCAACACCATGGACTACAGCACACCAGGCCTCCCTGTCCATCACCAACTCCTGGAGCTTGCTCAAACACATGTCCATCAAGTCAGTGATGCCATCCAACCACCTCATCCTCTGTCATCCCCTTCTCCTCCTACCTTCAA